>NC_066315.1:91906989-93261989 GCF_022539315.1 Serinus canaria
CTGGCAGAAAGAGTCCAAGCAATAAACACAATGTTTGCCTTAAGGGACAAGTGAGAGAAAGGCTTTTGAACTGAGAAAGTGCAAGACTAAGCTCAGATGAAAAACATCATACTAGCAAACTGTTGCTTGATTATTGTGCAAAGACTAAGTTACCTATTTTGCCACTCTGAGAATGTTTTAAGTGTTTTAAGTGTTTTAACATGACTGTGAAATTGACCTGACAAGAGAAAGGGTAACTCAGCTATAAACTGGGAAAACAGACAGGATGACTAATCATGCAGTTGATAAACAGTTTGCTTTGCTAGAAAAAGAGACCTGACCTTCAACTATTCAGTCCTCTTGTGCCTGCATACTTCTGCTGTGTTCCCTGAAACTCTCCCTACTCTACAACTCTCCCTACTCTACTCTGGCAGCCAGCTCCCAGGACTACTCCCACTGAAAAGCAGTGATCCCTGATTTTACAGCCTAGAGAGTCCATGCTCTGCAGTCTCCTTCAAAGACCCAAGACATCACTGCTCACATATTTAACTAGCATCCCTGTCATGCTAATTTCCTGCCTCTGAAGTTAGAATTTAGGGTGCAGGCACACCACATTCCCCTGAATGGCACAATGATTTCTTGGAGCCAGTCACCTTGTTCTCTTGTGCAGGTCTCCAACAGAAGGACCAGCACTGCTCTATCACCTCAGCAGAGCAAAGGAAAAAAAGATGAAAAGTTCACCTTCATTCTTGAAGGGAAACATTTCTAAAGGCTTTGCCTAAGCAAAGGAGATGAACATGACTGTTACAGACCATCATCCACAAGTACTAATCTCAAATGTTAACCTCAGGAGTCCCTTATACAAGTTAGCACTAAGCAAAGGGATGGGCCAGAATTTACTGTTCCCTTCAGCTTTATAGAGGGAGAAGGTGTGTTGGTAAAGATTTCAGGCTTTGCCACATGTAAGGAAGAACAGGCCTGTCTGTCTTCCTACATTTGTCAGCATGATTCTTTTCACTGAGCAACAGGTTAAAAAAAAAGCTTTTTGAAAAGGAAATATTGCCCTTTTCCATTAAGGTTAAAAGTTAGAAACCTTAATAACCAGCACACTTCTCCTAGAAGAAGAGGGAGAATTTTTTCTATAAGCAGACAACAGTTCTCTGATTTGCCTGTTTCTGTGATCAGCATTTCAGCAGCAAACCCCTCTCAGTGGAGGGTTAGGTCAGTGGTTTCAGCAATCTGTCCAGAGCATGGAGACCTGTGTTCTGAATAGGACTGATCCAGAGAGGCAAACTTAAACTGAAGTAGGCATGACAAAGTCATGCAAAGGATTTCTAATGACTTGGCCCACCATGAACATTCACAAGCCCTAACAGGCATTACAAGAAGACCTAATCGGATTTGTGATACACATTTGCACTTTCTGCACAAGAACAAGGAGCAAGCTTTCTCCCATGGACATTTCCACTCACCTAATAGGTCAACTAAACAAGCTGCTCTAAACCATCTTCTCAGCTGGCTCTTCAAGCATCTAAAAATGACTCTAAAAGGTGTCAGACAATATGCTCTGAGCAGACAGGAGCCACACAGTCCTAGATGTATTTGACGACACCAAATCAAACACACTCCACCAGCTCACACCAATGAGCAGGTTGGAACCTCTTGCTAAATCCTTATCAGTACACAGCAAGAGTCCAGGCCAAAAAAAAGCCACATGACTGCTCCAAGTCTCAAATCAAGTCTTGTTCCTGAATCTGTTGCTGATGAGATTTTAATTCCAAAAGCCCTGTGCTATAAATCACTACATGGCTGAAAAAAAAAACTGTGGAGGAAGTGTTAACACAGTGTTAGGTTTCCCTGGGATTTAAGGAGCTCTGTGAGAAGACACCCTATTATAAAGCCAATTCTCTTCTGAAGAGACTGCCAAACATGGTCCTTAAGGAGAATAACACACAGGCCTTAAACCTGATGTCATCTTGACATTCAGGCAGCTCTTCCCAAAGTTTGCTTGATGATTCAAAATGGGAAGAATCAGCATTCCTTAGTATAAGGACAGAGGGGAAAAAAAAATCATTGTTTGCCAGGTTAACAGAGTCAAAGAAGATGTTGTTTGTGTCAATTTTTTCCCTTTCAGAACTACACATCTGTGTGCATTCACACACAGGCATGAATAACTTGGGTATGGCACTGACCATCAAGATGGATAGATAGGATCTCTCAATGTGAAGCAGTAATAGTAAGATCCCCTCCCTCCACCAAGGGGAATGGTGCACCTGGCAGGCTCAGGTGATGACAGGGTACCAGCAGCACAAGGTACATTCAGCTCAGCATGGTATCCTTCAAACACCTTACAGACAGCACTGCAGTCCCCTCCCTGCCATGAAGCCATGCCATTCCTGCCAGCTGCAATGAAGTGCCTGTGAGGAAGAGGAAGATGGCTCCTGAACGCCTCTTACAGGATTTCAGCCTTTAAATGGGTGCCACAAATCCACTCTTCCCCTTGCTGTAGCACACTTGGAGGCACTGAAATGAAACTGCATCTTACCTTGTCTTTGGATAAAAACCCTGAGCAGTGGATGAGCACTTGAAACAGCCTTGAAGAAGTTGTCATCATTATTAATAGGGAGAAGGTCTCCATGAACATCAGCATATCCGATCATCACTTCCAGGTTGGCTATGTGATGGATGTGAAGAATTAGTTTGTAGAAGTCTTCAAACTTTCCTGGCTTGTAGCGATCCAGAGAGAACCTTCTGAACTCTGCCCCAAACTGCAAGAGAAAGCAAACAGAGCATCAGCAGATGTGTCACCACAGGCCAACACTCCAGTTTGGCATTTGAACATGGTATGGATCACTTCTCTTCACAGAATTAGAGAGCCACAGGATCAATCAGGTTGGAAAAGACTTCTGAGATCGAGTCCAAGTTCTACTATTTAAACCTATTCTGTGGTGAATACAGTCACATGTTGGTGCTTACAAGTCTATTAGTGGCCTTTTAGGTCCTCCCATCAGAACATAACCATGGCTACCAAGACATCACAGGTACACCCAAGTGTTCCATGTTAAAAGAAATCACATTTTTAAAATATTAAGTTCTCATTAAATCCTCTAGAGGATAACTGCATTTATAGAACTTAACTTTGAAGGTCCATCACTTATTATCATCACCTCAGGCATCCACAGAACCATCCCTCACCAAAGCAGAAGGTTTCACTCTGCTGCTTTCAAAAGAAGTTACTCAGCTATTCAAACAAGCTTATAAAAATTCTTTGCACATTTCCCATCAATACTACTGGGATCCCAACCACAAGACCTTTAAAGAAGCATGGTATGTGAGCACGCAGCTTGTTATTAGAAAATACACTCACTCTACATGACCCCTGAATTTCCTGGCAACCCATGCAGCAGAAGGAAAGTTCGTTTTTATGGCTTTATTTTTTCTGTCACTCCACTGGTTTTTATTTTTAAAGCTTTACAGACCATTAAGTGCTTGTCAAAAGAAAAAAAAATAGCAGGGGTAGGAGGGTGTGATTTGGCACAAGACAATAGAAAATGTTATAAACCCATGAAGCTGTTTTAAGTAATTCAAAGTGACTGAGGAAAAGATTTCAATGGTCCTTATTTCTGATATTAGAAACAAAATATGCTGTTAAGAACTTGAGGGAAGAATTTGATCCTCTATTTAAGGAAATTATGATAATGAAAGCAGGCATCTAGTTAGACTAAACAGCTTAAATCACCTTTCTGGTACATTTAATTTAATATTTCAGACTGTACAGTGTGAGTAAACTACCATTCATAAACCAAACCTCTAAAGCCATCCTAACTCACTCTTGAACACATGGAACCACAGCCACAAATCCAAGAACAAGTAAGGCTGTAACTAGGACCTCATGGAAGTTCTTATTTGCAAAGTCAGCCAATACCAGGGCTTGAAACCAAAGACATAAAACTAACAAGCACACAAAAGAAAGAAGAAGGAGGAGAATTTTCTCTAGACAAATTCTTCCTCAAAATGGAGAATGACTTGCTTAGAGGTTCTCAGCTGTTAAATCAACTATACATGCAAGCCACTCTTTTGCTGAGACTAACAAAATTATGAATCATCACCATAATCATCTTCAAGCAAAAAGGAAAAAAAAGAAGCCAACATAACCCTACTGGCTTTGGGCACAAGCATGTTCTCAAATTACTTCCGCAGTTATGAAAATCCCACTCTTGAGCATCAAAGCCTAGTTGTGATCATCTGAAAGCTTGTTTAGTCAAATTATGCTGCTTGTTTGTAATATTAACTGCTAGTTCCAGTTTGGATTTCAGAGTGCCCATCCAAATGCACACAAAGTGAGCAAACCACAGCTGGTTCCAATGGAGGAAAAAAAATCCTCCTTCGTCCTCCACCCCCTGCTCCTCTCCAGAAAAATGCGAGCGGCAGCTTACTTCTGTGGACACACTTCAAACTGAAGAGAAAAAGCTGAAGTCTTTTTATTTAAAAAGTAACCTGAAGCTTTCTTTTTCTTAGATTCAAGCTGGATAAAGCAATCTTCAAGGGTCAAGTTTAACACCTATCTACATGGTAAACTAAATGGGAGGGAACAAGACTTTGGAGGTTTTGCTTAGAGCTGCATCTACTGTTCTGCACACCTGAACAGAAATCTGGGATTCCTTGGGATTTCCTTACCCAAAAAACCAGACACCAGTCCCAGTAACCATTTGTTTACTGGACAGCTTGTTCAGGACCATCAGCACACATGGTACTGTGGAGGAAGCAGCTGCTGCGCACTCTTACCGCAGGCAGTACAACACCCACCTCTCACAGCCCCCTCAGACCCATGGTCTGCTGAGGGAACCCGTCCTGCTCTGCCCAACACAGCTGAGGCAGAGCTCAGGACATTGCTCCCGGCAGGAAAGTGACATGGAAAAGGATGGAGGAGAGAACTAAGGATAGTTACTTGCGCTTGGCTGGTATGACCCAAAGCTCAGCTTAAGTTGCAGCATGAGAAGACAGCTGGCAAAAGGGCCAAGCCTCCCAGCCTAGCCCCTGCAGGCACACTGGAAACTACTGATCAGTGGAGCCTGACATGTGGGAATGCCATTGCAGGCTTGGGGCACTGAGGTCTGACAGGAATGTTGTCCAGTCGAATTGACTTGTTCACATGTTCAGCCTTAGGAAAGCCCAAGAGTCAATTTCGTTTGCCTGGGAATAGCACAATAGTAAACAAATGCAGAAAATTTCACTTGTGCTTTCTGCATGACCCAGCTTTTTAAGGCAGGGGAGCTAGAAGGTGGTTCTGAAGAGGAGAAGGGAAGAGTCAAGAGATTTAAGCAGATAATGAGAATTACTCTCTTCTTGTTTAAAGGTTAGTATTACTGTAGTAATAGTTTAGTTGATTTATTCACCCTGTGCATATACACAGGCAGCAATCATTGTCAGCAGGTCTTTTCAGAGGAGGGAAAAACTGCTTCAGCTCATTCATCATCCCTAACGAGGCTGATAGAGAGTATCACAGTAATAATGGGGTTTGCAGTGCCACACAGCTTGGAGACTGGGTGCTCTGCATTGTATTCAGCCAGGATTTCAAGATAACATCTACCGTGTATCTTACAGAAACTACAAATTCTCATAGCCAAAATGACTGATCTGCTTCTCTAAGCCACAAAGTTCATCTTATCATATCCCTTCAGAAAAAGATACACAAGGACTGGTGTCTGCCAGCAAAGTCTCTGCCAGAACAATACCGTATTTCACTGTTTGATAAACTACCAGTTTTTACAAGCAGATTAGTTTTCCATAATGAAGTAAATTACTCAGGCCTATTTAACTAATGCAAATACTGCATTCAGTATTGCAGAAGTCAGAGGACAGGAGGATTGCAGGGAACTTAAAAAAATTTAGTCTAACAGAGCTTATTATGACTGAAAAAAACAACTTAGAAAAAACCCGTACATTTTGTTTCACAAAAATAACCTCCGCCCCAAGTTCCTCCAAGCATCAGCCAATCAGCCAATTTGTTGTCTGCAGTTTGATGACAAAAAGCACACAACAAAATGCAACACATCAGGCAGGAACCCCAAACAAAAACAGATGCCCAGAAAAATGTTCTGATCAAAGTTGTGTTTAAGAAGAAGGAAGAAACAGCTAGCTGATCAAAACTTACACAGGCTGATCAAGAGCCATCAACTGCTTTCTTTGGCTTTTTTTCTGGCCAAAGGGTACAAGAGGTCAGAGGAGATGAGGGAGCAGGATTTTGAGGTTTGTTTACTTAGAGAGCTGTTGTTTTGTGAAATGAAGGAGTTATTTGCAAGCAAAAGAGGGCAACTCTTTTTTTTTCCTTTAAATTTTAAGTTTCAAGATATTTACAGGGCCAAAAATGAAGCCCTATGTTTATGAGGTGCCATCCCTCTAGTTTATTGCTGGCTTTGAAATCAGGCTATTGTAATAAGAAGACATCAAAGAGCAACATTTAGCAATAAACATGAGTTACATTACCCACCTACTTCTCTCATGAAGTAAAAAAATCAAGAACAGAAAGAAAACTAAACACTTTCATCCTTGCATAGACTGTAATTTCTGCTTACATCTGAGATTTTCAAAACTGGGAAGACCTAATCAGGCATGCTTTATCAGTGAGAATGAGCAGAGGGCAAGAAAGAGGAGGAGGGAAAATGCAAATGGTTTTGTGCTCGCTGACTTCACCTGGGACTTCAGAGCTCTGCTGTCACATTCACATCTCTGTATCTTTGTTTCTTTTTTCTCCCCCAGTTACACCTTTCCCAGCTCACAGAGAATTCTCTGGCTCTGCTCCCAGCCTCACAGTGGCTGTCACTAGTGGCAAGAAGCCACCAAGCAAGCAGATGCTCTCTGCAACAAGTTTTCTCTTCAATGGTTTGCTCCAGAGCAGCTTTGCTTCACTAAAATGATTGAGCTAGTGGAAAGTGTGAGATTTCACGTTCTGCTCAGATCTTGCTTTTTCTTTCAAGAGTCACAAGACTAAGCTTCTCTTCTGTTTGCCCTTCACAGAAATCCTATCAGGGACACAGTTTCACTAGCTTCAGCCTCAAACTTTTTTCCTGATTGACATCATGCCATACTTCTACCCTTCTTCCTTCTATTCCTTCCTTTTACTATCCCAGAGAAACACAGCCATGCTTTGGTGTCTTAAATGTTTACAATAGTTTCTCCTACCAAAGAAAATCAGCGGTTCCCCTTCTTTTTCCTGCTTCTCTGACACGATGTTTCACATCTCATTTGGTTTAAAGAATAACCTTTGTAACTCCTTCAACCCTCTCCAGGGTCTGTAAGGCTCAGCTTAGGACAACACCTTTCTCTCTTCTGCATCTACTTGGGAGAGAAATTCTTCTCTCTCTGTTCCCATCACCTTCCCATCACCTCAGACCACCTTCTGCTCCTGAGATGCACCTTGCATTCAGTCTCACAGATGCCTGGCTGTCAGCTCAAGGGCAACTTAAAGCCAAGGTTACCCTTTCCCCTGCCTCACTTACCTTATTTCACAACTTCTGAAAACTAGACCACTTCACTGCTTATTTTGCCTCACATGTCAGTCTGTGAAAATAGTTATCCACAAAAACAATTTTTTCAGATGTTTGGAACCATCATGCCTTTCTTTGCCAGCCCTTCTCCAGTAGTTCCTCTCCTATCAGGCCACCCATGTAGCTGCTTTCTCCCTACCATCTCTGTCAGCACTGCCTCCAAGCAGCACACTGCCAGCTTTCCTCACTGCCTCACCTCCCGATATTTAAACCCCCAGTGCCATTCTCCTTCAAGAAACAATTGTTTGCAAGAAAGCAAAGCCTTTAAAACAAACCTGTGATTTAAGTGCCAAGTCTACCTTTCCAAAAGCAAATCTCTTCCTTTTTTTATTCCAGTCCCCTGCATCTCTGGGAACAAACCAAAGTCTGTTTGCAAATGATGAAGACCGAGATGGTCCTGTGCAACACACAGAGCTTAAGCACAAACACAGCACAGGATGCATACAGCCATGGCATGTCACCATCAGCATGAGGGAGAAAAAGAAGATTTGGCACCTAGCCACCCAGAGGGACAAAGCAATCAGGTCTGGTCATCAGTGTAGCTTCCTGTAGAAAGGCAGCCCTGCCCTACTCCAGGTCTCCAGCGAGAGCAAACCACTTGCAGAACACTTACTGAGAGGTATCCACATGGATACAGGAAACCTGCAACCAGTAAGGGCTCTGGCTGGTTGCAAACTTATTTAAGATCCTTTTAGCTGCCGCCAGAGGCTTCCCCATGAGCTCAGTGCCAGCAACAGCTGCAGAGAAGTAATTTGATGCAGATGCACGCACACCCCTGGCCAGACCTGAAGGGGAACTGGGAACAGCTGTGCAGTGTGGAGGCAGGAGGGATGGATGGCACAAGGCTGGGGGGCCTGGGGCTGGTGCACCAAACCAGCCACTTCTGCTTGAATGAACTTCAGGTATTTTCCAATGGGAACTGGAATACCTCTGTACAAGGGGATTTTGTCTTCACTTAGAGGAAGGATACGTCTCCCAAGGTACATTCCATCTTTTATCTCATGGCCTGCCATTGTAAAGGTAATTAGGGGCAAGCAGTGAATCCTTGGAAAAATCTTTCTTGGTTCCTAAAAGTTCAATTAAGTGCACACAAAGTCTTTCAGAAAGGGAATGATAAGGGACTACAGAGGAAGGCACTATTAATTGCACCTCTGAAGCACTCCTTGGAGGTGGCTCGTCCTGGAGCCTGTTAGACAGAGCCTCCACAGGTATTTTTACCTCACACAGGAGACATTCCTTTCTGACTTGGCTGTAAACAGCATTTAATTTTCTGAGGTGCTCTTTAAACTTGAAAGGTCCATTGTTCAGTATCCTTTAGGATGTTTCAGTGTGGCGAGACTAAATTTGAGAAGACTACTCACATAAGACAGACTGGCTGGATGAAGTTTTAAGCAGCTCAGAAATTCCCAAGTTACTAGACTAAAAAGTATTACAAACAGGAGAGATCCTGCTGGAGGCAAGATCAAGAATGGGAAAGCATGGGAATACTGGAACACAAGATGGCAGCTTTCTGGTCAATACCATCCATCCAGTTAGCACAGCTGGTACCCAAGCCCATACCAATATACTTGCTTCAGGAACGCTGTTGGAGGAACTACCATCTGTCTGTGACAAGACAGACCTGAAACTACATCAGACCTGAGCACCAGAGCATGTCCTCCACCACACCATGCTCTGTGACACCAGGTAGCTCAAAGCAGTGCTCCAGCCTTCCCTGTATCTCCTAGAGGTACTACTGCTCCCACAGTGCCAGGGTACAGGTCAGAGAAGTGAGTTACACTGAGCAGGTGCTCGCTGCAGCTGTCACCTGAACAGAACTATCCCAAGATGACTTGTTTGTGCCACACTTTTCAGCTGAGAGGTTTGGCTTCTCATCTGTGAAGGGCAGCAAGCACGCACAGGACCATGCACAGGACCCACTGCTGTGGCTCAGATGAAAGCTGTGGTCACTTTCTCTCATGACACCTAGCAGACAGACTTAGGGTTACCAGCTATGGCCACTTCAGAAAGCTATCCTATTGTGAAGAACAAAGATTTGTTTGTAATGAGAGAGGAACCAGGAGTTTAGTAGGTGCTATTTAGCACATCAGAATAAGCACAATACCTGCTGTGAAAAGCCCAGCAAACTGGGAGGGAAAGGAACAGAGGCAACACTTTTAAGAGATTAATGTTTACAGTCTCTTTCTCTTGACACGTTTTGCAACAATCCAGACTGTCTCAAGTTGCTATTACTGCGGCACACTGTCTTCATTTGAGAGGGGGAAGCACTGCGGTTTTCTGAGTCCGTGCCACATTTGGTTTGCATATAATCAACTATGTTTTCAAGCTCAAAAACAGAAGTTAAATCAGATGGTTACAGGGCTTTTTACTGCACTTATTTTAGTTTTATGCCAGGTATGACAAGTACGACCTTAACTTGGAAGGATCTTAAAAGTACTGCTTAAAAACTTTAAGCAGACTTAAAGTCTGTTTTAACATTCTGTAGCATTTAAAAAGAGCACTGCTTTTTGATCTATTTTGAAGTGTGCTACACATGAAAAACTTTTCTTAAAACTTCAGAAGGCCTGTACAGCTTCAGGGTTAGAGTGAAATCAAAGTACACAAGGCTGGAAAACACAATTTGTAGACCTCTGTCAGTTAACACCAGACAGTGCAGAACCAGACCTTTAAAATCTCTTTAGAGGAGGCTATTAAAAGTAAGCTTGCTCTTTTCTGCTGTTGCTGCAGTTTTAACACTGCTTGATGTTACACTTTATACATTTCAAATACACAATGTGTATACATACACTGCCATAGCTGAACAGTCATGTTCAGCAACAGTCATGTAATACCAGCAACTCTGGCAGGGAGGAAGATGCAAAAGGTTTAAACCATCAATCTTTATGTAACAGCACAGGCACACTTCTTCTAAGAAGGGGGAACAACACCCAGAAGGACAGGACAAAGCACCCACAAGCTGTTTGAATGCTACAACTATCCGCCAGCTGGGCAGGCTTACTAAAGCACTGACTGCTACACGTGCCTCAGACCAAAACAGTTTTTCAGCTGCTAGTGACTTCCTAAGAGCACGGAGCGCAGCTGATCCCAGACAGGCTTTTTGTCTTTGAACACCGTAGCAGTATCATGTCTACTCAGGACACATCAGAAAATGATTGAAAATTTATTGATAATCCATTTACGGCACCCATCTAAACACCAACATTTCATGAGAGTCAAAACAGGATAGGAAAAGTAAGTATTAAAAAATATGGTCACAATTAACTGGTTCTATTTGTCTTAATGGGTTTGTTTATAGTGGTAGGATGTTAGTCACGTTATTGTTAATTTGTAAATCAGTTTGCAATGCAAGAAAACGTGACACTATTAATAAGACAGAAATGTGACAGTCAGCACATGAGTCAGGTAGCTGTGCTTTTACAATCCTCAGCCACTATCAAAAGTTCCATTGTCTGAGAGGGTTCATCAACAACAAAGGGTTCTTCTGCAAAGCACTTTTATCAGGGAACGACGAGTACATTTAGCCAACTTTGAAATCATGAAAATTAGTTCTTACTAGTACAAACAGTTCACAGGAGTTCATAGAGTAGTAACAGAAAAACAGTACTCTACTGCTTTTAAGCCAGAAACATGGACCTGTCAGTTTCAAAGTAAAAAAAAAAAAAAAAAAAAAAACCAAAAAAAAAAAACCTCAAACACACTCTCAAACAAACAATTCAAAGTGCTATCATTTAAAGGCCTGAGGCAATCTTATACTTTTACTATTACAAAATTTCTAAGAGATTGGAAAAGAAATACACATTTGGGCTGACAGTTACCCTCCCATTTGAAAAATTGCATATAGTAGTCAAGGGAAAAAAAAATAAAATCTCCTTTCACTCAGAGCGAGACAAAAGAAGATTGGCTATATGGAGTTATAATCAAGAGAAGTTCCACCACTAATGTAGGAATTCCTATTTGAAAAGCATTTGTTCTTCTGTAGGCTTATATTCATGGGCAAAGAAGCCTGTCTGTAAAGCTAAAGACAGAAAATGAAAAATAGGTTAAGAACTCTGCCTGTGGCCACAAGATCCCAAACAAAACAAACATAAAAAGCCCCACACATTGCAGGCACTGCAGCTCTTCATAAAAGGGAAAATAGGGGAGAGAAAGGGTCATCTGGAAACCTTTTTCAGAGATTAGAGGCAGTTTCTTGAGAGGGGACAGATACTTCACTTGTCACCCAACAGAAAAAAGGAGCCAGTGAGTTCTGGACACATGAGAATACACAGTTGTTCTAAGCCAGCAAGCTAATGTGTTTTCAGATCCTGTCTAAAAGGGCTGAAACATTAATCCTGAGCTACAGAGACAACACCTAGATAAGAACTGAGCTTCTAATTTATTTTGTCATGAAAGACGGGATAGAAAGGCTAAGGTATAATTACAATTCAATTAATATTTTCTTATGACATGTGCCAATTTCTAAGCAGATTTCTCTTTATCCTTCCTCTTTTCTATCTAGCAATAAACTTTTAAGTGTTTTGATTTTTAAGGCCAGCTCTCTGAGGATGAAGCAGGGGAAGGGAAAAAGCAGGGAGCTGGACAGAAGGCGACTTCTCAAAGAAGATGACTGCAGCAATTTCCACCGCTGCCATGTCTGAAACAGAGATGTGCACAGATGGCAGAGGGTTTTCCCTTCAGTGTTTGCTGCCACACAGAGACCCACTAAGCTTTTGTAACACCTTACAGTAACCCAGAGAAAAGTGACTTGGCATACACCAAAAGGTACAACACAGAGCCACAAAGCACATCCTTCTGCAAGGACAGAGCCAGAGAATATATCACTGCAGTGTCTCCCCCACAAAGTCACAGACATGAAAAATCCAGGGACACAAGAATCGTGAGCTGAAGCATCGTTTGGGCCATGTTCCCAGCAGGGGTGATGGGTCCAGCTAGGTTCAGCAGAGCTACAGGCTGGTTTAGACCCACAGAAATCCAATCATCCACAAACCTCACAGGCCTACTGGGCAAAAAAAAGAGGAACACCTCCTGAGGTTTTGGCCCAATGGCACAAGAAGGATGTTGAATATTGGAATGAGTTCAGCCATAAAGATGCTCCCTCCTTCTCCTCCTCCTTCCCCTCCCCCCCCACCACTTCCAACACACAGATACACACACTTTTTGTTTTTAACAACCCTCTGGCACACATCAAGAACCTTGTAACTTAAGGATACTTGGGGATTTCCAGAGAAGTATCTTATCCAGCGTAGTACTTAGCACTGGCAAACTCTCCCCTTTCAATAATCAAGGGCACAAACTGACTTCCAAGAACTTGTTTTTCGGAGAAAATGGAAGAAATTCAGAAAATCCAGAAAAATCAGATTTCACAGGAGCCAGTTCTGCATTGTGACTAATGCAAGACACCAGCAGGATACTGGTTTATCCTTAAGGAAAGAACCACCTGGTTATCATAACAGAGGCAGGGCTATCAAAACCCCAGCATCTGCAAACTATCTCTCATCCAAGACCCCACAACCATTTTTTTTCCCAGAGTTCCTTCTGATCCAACTCAATCTTCAGAGGAAAAAAAGCTATTGCACACCATTGTGTAAAAGCAACACACTCTCACACTCAGCTCCTCTGCTAAAAGGGATTCCACCTGCCCACGGACTGCCACTTCCCCAGCCTTTGAAAAGCCACCAAGAATCCCTTGATCCCCGGCCAGCAGCATGCCCTGGCGCAGAGGCTGAGCTGCACCCACCTCCACTCACCTGGCAGCCTGTGCTCTCAGGCGATAGCTGCAAAATCATGAGTTCTCAGACTCAACTTTCAAGTTCTCAGGCAAGCCCAGGCAGGCCTCATACTTACAAAACACAAGCAACTAAGTGTTTAAAAGGTTGACTATGTAGGGCTACCAAAAGTAGCATTACTGAACCATTTTGTTCCCCCAGCCTCAGATAGTCCACGCAAACATAAAAAATCTCAGCTCCATATTTCTAGATGATTACAGCACAACACCACAGTGATCCATAGGGACAAGGCTGCCAGCATGACAACCCACCCTACAAGAGCACTGTGTTTTTGTAAGAGTTATCAGGTTTTCATACAGCATCTTGCCAGAGCTTTTTCACTGGACCAACTTCAGGTCACAGAAGAGTAACTCTGTGAGAGGGAGCCTGTGAGCTTTACAGGCAAAATAAAACTATCTTGCAATGTCAGCACCGACAGCCTGCTACATCAACAGCCTAGCTGTTATTGTGCCCAAGTCATGCTAACAGTAAAACTCACCAGCACCAGGAAATTCAACAGCACAGCTTCCACTGACACACACTGCAGGTTCACAGATCATCGCTGGGTGTAGGCCCTCAACAGGGCATTTTCAATTTAGCTTCTATTTTAAGTTTTCTTCCAATCCAGTAGAATTCTCCATACTAATTTCTGGGCCACCAGCAGTGACAGCCCTGAGCTACAGAAGGCCTTCAGTCCCACCCATGTAAGTTTATTTTCCTTCCCTCCAAAAATCCGCAATCATTCCTAGGCTTACAATCTCCCCATACATCACTCTCTGTCTGTAGAACCAGGCAGGATTCACTTACAGAATTCCTGCAGCTGTAAAGGAAGCTATGAGCTCTTTATTATAAGGCTGCTATTTGTTACCAGAACAAACTCAAGCTATGGCAACACCGAAGTAGAAGAGAGGATGAACTTAAAAATTCTCCTATGTGGTCAAGGCTTTAGTTTAACACTCATAGAATGTAAGGGGTATAATTCAGAAGACAGAATCTGGAGCATTTGGGAGCCACAAGGAATGTTGTGGGTGGGTTACATCTTAGAACCAGTACAAGCCGAACCAAAACTTTCCAGCTATGGAAGCAGAATGGAACTTTCTAGGCCAGTTGAGCCCTTTCAAGTAGCAACAGCAGGTTAGGAAATAAGGGCCCGAACCCACGTTTCAGGTGCCATGTTTGGAAATGACTGGCAGCTCCCTTGGATACAAGGTATTTCTCCCACTGAACACATCTCTGTTCCGTGTGCTGCTCAAGGCCATTTGATCTGAACGCACATTTTAACAGCAAAAATGGACAAAAATGAGCAGCACCAAGCAGAGAGTCCCAAAGACAACACATCCAACAATCTTTTCAGCAGGTGATCAGGTACTCCAGGAAAGGTTAACGTTATCCATACTCTTTTCAACTTATGCATTACTTACACCTTGCCTGTTATATGTGTATAAAACACGGGTTTTCAGGGAGATTTCTCAGTTTTGCCAAAATGCTACTTCTTTTTGTCCTCAGAGACAAGATTCTGATGTGCTGGTTCAACCGAGAGCAACCAAAGTGTGCCGAGGAGAGCTGAGCATGACCAACGTCAGGCACAGCCACCCGGCACCATCCTTTGCGGCGGCCAGCTCCGGCAGCCCCGCCGATCTCGGCTCCTGCCCCAGCACCACCAGCGTACACAAGCTGACGCCGGTGCCGGCATCCCGGCACAGCCGCCGCAGGAGGGGGAAGCTTCCCGCAGGTCTCCCTCCGGCTCCTGCTGCTCGCACCTATGGCAGCACCGGAGGGGGGACCCGGCCCTTCACTCTCCCGGTCCTCCGCTCCTCTCCTCAGAACGCGTCGGGGCACCCATCCCGCCTATCGGGAGCCGGTCGGAGCACCGGGGGGCTGAAACGCCCCGGGGCGGGGCGGGAGCGGCACCGCCGCCGCGCCTCCCGGTGCCCCCGGGCCGAGCCCCATCCCGCCCGCCAGGCGAGGCCAGGGGCGCTTCCCGAGCCGCCCCACAAAGTTACCGCCGGAGTTCCCGCGGCGAAACAAAAGATGGAGCGGGAGCGGCGGGCGGGGAAGGGTCGCGCCGCCGCCTCGGCCGGGCAGGGGCGGCTCGCCGGGAGCTGCGCCCGGAGCGCTGATCCCGCCTCTCCGCCGGCCGCCGCCAGCCCGTCCCCGCTTGCGAGCTAAGCCTGGGACTCGGCTCCGGCCGCACCGGGCGGAGAGGGGAGACACGGGGGAAGGGGGCTCCATTCATTTTCGGGAGCAACACCGGGCAGGGGCGCTCCCGGCCGAGGCCGCGCCGCGGTCTGCTCACCTTACTCTTCACTTCCACCGCGCTGCACTCCAGATACCGCAGAGTCTGAGATTTGTTGAAACTCCGGTTCATCTTCCCGGCCCCGCTGCCTCCCCTTCCCGCGCCGCCGCCTCCCCCCACGAGCCGCCGGCCCCGCTCGCGCCACGCTCCGCTCCTGCGGCCACTTTGTTCCCGGCGCGCGCGCGCCAACGGCAGCGGCGGCGGCCGCAGGGATCCGCGCGGGACTCGCGCTCCGGCTGGGCCGGCGGCGGGCGGGCGCCTGGGCCGGCGGGACACGCCCCGCACAGCCCCGGACACGCCCCTGCACAGCCCGGGACACGCCCCGGACACGCCCCTGCACAGCCCGGGACACGCCCCCGCTCGGCCGGGACACGCCCTCCCTCGGAGCTGCGGCGCAGCAGGAATTGGTGCGGGAAGCGGCGTCCAGGGCGGCTGGCAGGCCCCGCTGCCGCAGCCGCGCACGAAGCACGAAGCGCCCCCGCGGCACGGCCCGCCGGTGGCTCACCGGGTGCCCCCCACTGCTCGGAGGTGCCCGTTGTGCGCCACAAAAGAGACCCGCACAAACTTTTCCAGACAGCGCTGATTGTTCTTGAAAGAGGGTTGGGATCTGAAAAGTGCTGAGAGTCATTAATTTGAGACCACAGATCACCAGGTTTGGGAGGAGAGTTTCCACCACGCCCTCCTTGAAATAAATCGGTGGACTGCCTCCTTCTGCTAGCAGCTCTCACTAATTAGGTAGGTTATTAATTCGAGAATCTCGAAGGAACTTAACTTCTTTACGTCTTCTGCCAAGGATCTTTTTAATTTTAACAGACCTTTTTCCTTCAGTCAGCATCTTTTAGTCTCTGGGAGCCTTTGAAAGTGGTGGTTTTTTCCTACACAATCCTGCCCAAAACATCCAAGTCGTGATGTACAGAAGCTCAGGACACGGCACAGACTTGTACGACCAGTTTTCTGCTGCTCGACTTCTCCTACATGGTCTGCCCGTCTAAGCAAGGAGCACAAAGCCCTAACAGACGTTAAAAGCCACCCATCCCTTCTCCAGGCTTGCTGGGCAGGTGTCAATGGCAGTGATGGGAATAACCACGAATTTAGGGGCAAAAGACAAGAGCTGAGTTGACTTTTCATGTCACTCCAAGTAGGAGGATCAAAGCACATGCCCCAAATACAAACCAGCTCCATCTTATTGGAAAATGGACCTGAAATGAACGTTTGTCACATGTTCTGGGCTTGCACTGTGTTTGGAAGGCTTGCTGTAGGTTAAACTGCAAAAATAAAGTCTAGAGAGCTGAGAAAGGAAATGTTTGTATGAACTTGCTCTTTCCTCTTTTCATCTTAGTATGAGCAATGCAGCAGCTTTGCTTTCCTGCTGTGATGGCCAAGGCCAAGCTGCGGAGATACAGCATCCCTGGCGTGCTCAGAGGCTGAACAGCCCTTTTGGGATGTTTTGATGTAAAGATGGATCTTGAAATCCAGCAGCTGGATCTGTATGATTTAGTGCTTCAACATCTGGAGCAACAAGGCCAGTCCAGTGGCATGAAGTTAGTCAGTAGCTGGAGGTCTGGTTTTCAGTCCAGTTTTTTGAAATTTTTTGTTTCAATTTCTTTGGTCTGTTTTTGGGGTTGGGTTTTTTGGTGGTTTTGTTTGTTTGTTTGTGGGGTTTTTTTTAAGAAACAAAGTTCTCAATAGACAGAAACCAGCAAGCAATTTTAGTCTTAATTTTAAATTCGGTACTTTTTGTATTTGTGATGCCCATTTGAGAAGCACACATTAAACTTGCTTGTCTTTTATTTTATGCTTACTTCAGGGAGCACCAATGTTTCATTACCATCTATTTTATATTAATAGAGACTCTTCAAACTAATAATGCCTACCAAGTTGTGAGTAACCAGAATGAGAATTCTATGAAAATTAATTAAAAATATTTTTTTTTTTTTTGGGTGAGAGAAAAGCTGGTAGGCCATACTGAATTAATGAAGAATGAAGATACATGTTTCAAAGCACAAAACAGGGGTTTATTTACCAGCAGAGCTAAAGGGATTTCCACTCTCCCTTCCCCAGCCATTGCAGATCCTGTTCATATTTCCACCACCACATGAATAGACAATCCTCTTCCTCTCATCTACCCTGTCTTTGAAGTTAACAGGTATATTCAGGACAAAAATTACTTTTTTGAGGCGTGGAGCTGATTTTTTTTATTTTTTCTGTTTCTTCTATCCTACAAGAATTTAGAAATGGTAGATTATTGTTTCTCCTTTTTTTTTATTTTTTTTTATTCACCTGTAAGAAAAGCTGCTTTTTGGCTGTTCCATTCCTTCCCAAATTTTCAACTTTGCATTAAACACTTATTCTAGAAACAAGGTGAGAACACTAATATGAGGAAATATGTTTTTATACCTCCAAAGAGTCTATTGGTAGCGAAGATTCCTTTCAAATTACTTCAAGAAAATCTGATTTCTGTTGTTTTTTCTCAATCTGAGTTAAATATCCATCATTTTGTAGGTCAGTGTAGACACCTTTAACCCACTGATCTGAGAAATTAACAGCTTCTGGATAGCCTCTTAATTAGGCAAAAATTGGGGGTCATGTATGAGAAACTGGCTGTATTCTTTTGTTAGTATAAAAATATAATATTATGTAAGTATTTATAAATTAGGTATGATTTATCAATATTATTTCTTTATAACATTTAATAATTTATTAAAAGTGAATGCTTTTCAATCAAGCCTCCCTGAAACCCCAACTCAGTCCATTCTTGTAAATTCTCTAAGATACACTTTCCTTTTTGCTATTTCCAAATTAGTTGCAGCTTTAGTCCATTTCCTCCAGAGCAGAGCTGAGGCACGACTGGGACAGCTTGAGAAAGTTCCTTTTTCTCTTGCCTCCCCTCTCCATGCCCGTGCTGTGCTGTTTGGAGCAGTGACTTGGGCTCCGTGCCCCGGCAGAAGCCAAAGCACCGGGGCTGCTCCCAGGCCATCCCAGCCCGGGCTGCCTGAGGCTCTGCAGCCCCTGCCAGCTGTTTTCCTCCTCAGACTGGGTCACAAAGATGGTTTCCATTTAACTGCTTTTGCTCAGCCACCTTTCAGGGGCTTTTTTTGGTTTTGGTTTTTTTTTTTTTCTCATCGCTTGCCAAGGGCACAGCATTCCTTTGACAATTTCTATAAATCTTCATCTGTTTTAGTAATCTGTGGTTACTTTACCCTGTTTCTGACCTGAAGAGCTTTTAAATCACTGTTTCTTCCCATGTGCCCTTCTCTCAGCCCGTTCTTGCCGCCTTGCTCCCAGATGGACGTGGAACGTGGGGGGCACATTTGCTCTCACCCGGTCCCTTCCTGCACGCAGCACTTCACCAAATACTCTAATTTCTTGCCCTAAACTAGGTAAGGAAGCCACTGTCTAGGGATCCTAACAGGCCATTTAAAAAATACTCAGTTTTTCCTGTTTTCACTGCTTTTAATTTACCAGACCAACAAAAAGTGCTGCAGCATGTGCCAGACTCACATTTCTGCAATTTCACTCATTCCTGCAATGCTGGTTTCCAGCTTACAAGGGGCTTCCCCTCTGACTTGCTGTGTGCTTCATCAGTATTGACAAGTCATCTACATGCTCTGAGAGGAAAAAAATACCCCAGACTTACATCCAAGGAGTTATTTTTCTAACTCTACACCTGCGTTGAGCTTGCAGGAGTTACAAATAGCACATCCGAAGGGCTTGGGGAAACTGCTGAAACGACAGACTGGTTTTGTTTTCTTTAAATGTAAACCAAAATGAAGCATGGCACGAAGCAGGGAAGAGGGAGGATGACAGCTATTGTTTTGCTCGTAGCAAGCAATGTTCCTGCCACAGTGAAGATGGTTTCTACTTCATCAAACTCAGAGTACAATGCCAGGGAACATCCAGTGCCCTAGCGCAGCAGCTACCTAGAGGAGACCAAGAGGAATAATGCCAACAGCCACAACACTAATGGATGCTCCAGGACCAGAGACTGGCTGCTCCAATGGTTTTCCATTGTTTCATCCCTTGTGGCAGTGAAATATCTTCTTTTTCTTTCCTTTTAAGAGCTTTTGCCTTCAGGCCTACAAGAGATGCATGTGCATTTAAGAGGAGAAAGAGCAGACAGAGGGGAGGGTTGTTCTCAAGGCATGGGGAACTTGATGCTCCTTTTTTACCAAGGATGATGAAGCATTTGAGGAAACCTCTTGTGTGACTTGAAGAGGGGAGACCAGAGCAGTAGTTGAGGGAATGTCACCTGCTGAGCTGCATACAGAGCTCAAAATCAAGCACGAGGATGAGCACTTGCCATTGCAGCTCCCAGTGTTTATCCAGAGAGATGTGCCAGGGGGAGTGGATGGAGGCCCTGAAGCTGTCTGTGCATGAGTACTCTGGCTTCAGCTGATCAAACCAACATGCTCTTGTGTCACCTGAAAATTTTCCCATTATTTCCCATATTATATAACCAGTTATGCTTTGAGATGTATCAGTGTGAAAATAATGCAGGAACTAAATGCAGGAACCAAAGCTGCCGGGATACCAGAATCCCAGCAGCCAAACTCTGAGCATCAGAAGAGAAGGAGTAAGGTGGGTTATGAGATCATGTGTCCTTTTTCCAAAAACTACACCTCAACTGGGTTAAAAGCAGCAGTGCTTTTCAAGGATGGGAAAGGTGAGTTCTGTTGCCAGAGATGAGTTTAGAATTGGAAGGAGGAAAGAGAGAGGATCATGCTCCTTATTCTGCATCCAAAGTATGTTTTAACTACATATTAAGGATTCAACATTTCCCTTGAAATACAAAAATATTCAAACTTTACTTGTTCTGTACATGAATCTGCTGAATTTAATCATCTTTAGCATCTTTTCAATTGCTTTGATTCTTGGTTTTCTGTTTCTTTACCAAGGAGAAAAACAGGAAAAGCAGTAATGTTTCCCAGATGTCATTCATTGCAGCAGAGAAATAGATGCCATCCCCTCAGAGTGTCCAGAAGTAGGTACTTCTACTTCCACATAGGTAAAAATCTTTGTTTACAATGTGCTGCCCTGCAGATAGCAGCCACTCATGATGTTAGAATGATTACTGAAAATACTTTTAAAATATTATTTATTTAAAGGAAGTACTGCTGATCACAGGCCTAGGGTGTGCAAGCATCTGCCTGGTTCTCTTCTACCTTTGTTGCTGGCCCTACTTCTACAGGAAACTGAAGCGCCATTGGAAGTTGGCAAGTGCAACACACATCTTCTAATTAGTCCAGTGCTATCAAATAATTTATGCAGATGGCATCATCTTTATCTTCCCAAGCACTTTTTCTGTGTGAAACTATGAATACTGAAACTCACTATGACGCTGGAGTAATTTTTCTGCAGTAGTTAACAAATTTTCTAGTGGAGTTAAGCTGACCAGATCTGGAAAGAAAATTAGTGTTGTTAATTTTTCCAAGTTAATGTCTTTTGGAGAAAACTGCTATCATGAAGATATAATCACACCTTCCTTTGAAGTGCTTATCTAACTTGCTCAGTGAACAGAGAATCCCGCCTGTGGAACCTTTCTGCCATTCTTCTCAATCACAAACTGGCTTTAATCTCTTCTGAGTAACAATTTAACTCATCTGAATGCCATTTACCATCTTTGTTTCCTGGCAGCTGAGGTGTAGGGTCTGGTAACAGGGTAAGAGAGTGTGAATTTTGCCCAGACCTTCTCACTCCCTCCCTCTCACCAAGAGGACAAAGAGGTTTTTAGCTTTGCATGGAATGCAATTAACTGCAAGGAGCAACCTGAATCTTTGTGAAAATGTAATTTATTGAGAACTTCCACTTGGGAAGTGACTGAATGGCACCTTTAATAAACAACCCCAATATTCCTGAACTGCAGCTTTAGGCAATTTGTAAGGCACTATGTCTAGCTAGTAAGCCAAGCCCTCTCAGAAGTGGTGGTTTGTGGTCTCACCTGCTAATAGAGGAAATAATAAGAAATCATCCTAGCCATGCGAGTCATACAATAAATAAATCTTGTCTGTTTGCTTCCTAACTTGAATTCCTAAAAAATGTAACATGCTGCAGCTGAAAGCTTCTTAGTAAAAAAAAAGATTAAAAATTGTCAGATGACTTTTTAAATCTGCTTTTTGCAAAATTTTTTGGCGGATCTGCTAGACCAGTGGCAGTGTTAAGATAAAGATAGATCAAAGATGTCATTCCTGATTAAAAATAATAACAAAAAAAAGGTTAGAGGGAAAGGTCACATATTCACATAGCAAACTCCATCTGATGTTTACTGCACAGGCTGTACCAGGCTGAAATCACCTGATCCTGTCAGAACTACTGAAGCAAACTCCTGTATGGAAAGGCACTGTGAGGCTCTAATTGGCTGGGACTGGACATAATCTCTTCTTCACCCACCTGATTTGCAAAGAGATTTGCCAAGAAGCGGCTTACTACATTGGAGATGTCCTTCAGCATGCCTTTGTGCCCTGCAAACACTGAAATCTAAATCATTTGTGCACAATCAATCCTTTCCAGAGCTTTCAGTGAAGGCAAACAGCCTCACATGAGGCTTGAAGAAGTCCTTCAGAGCAGCTGTTTAGAAATGCATGAAGCATGAGGCACATTATATTCTCTTCCCACAGGCTGAGGGCCAGATGTTCAGTGGGTGTAAAGCAACAGAGCCTCAGTGTGGCTTTTTTGGGGGGCCACAGTGATTTATACCAGTCTAGAATCTGGCCCTTTGTGTTTCAGCCAATTGACTTCCCCAACCTCTGCTGCTGAAGAGCATGGTTTTGTGAGGTGAGGAGGGATGGGAAGTGTTCAGGATTACTGGCTGAAGGTGCTGAAAAGAGAAATCTCTCAGAAGACTCCTGACACCACTTCTCCAGGCCAGATTGCTGAAGTAAGCACAGGTTTTTGGTTGTGAAGCATTCACATATTTTCCTTCCTGTGTTTCTGCTGCTAGCAATGTACAAAGATTCTTTATATCTGTTTACTCCCAATGCAAGTTCACTTTTCCGTCCTCTTAAGATCAGGAAATGAGAATATTTCTAAGTAGAGGTGATGTTCCTGTATTTTTGTTTCCTTCATAGCTTGCATTTTCCTGAAACACAAGTGAGAATTACTCACGGGAGTATGGATTTCAGGATCAGACCTTTTGGTCATTTTGACAGTGTCATGGGAGGAAAAAACTGTTTCCCAGAACCAAACAATTTTATTGCATTCCAGAATCATGTGCAAAACAGGGATCCCATCTGTTCAACAGCATTCCCACTAAGTACAGTTCTGCCTGTAGCTCACCAGAATATACAGCTCAACAAAGGAGCCTCAGTTTTCAATGATAATGTTTTCTTCAAAACAGAAGACACCAGTAGAAAGGGCTTCATAATAATTTGCACTTTTGCCAAGATGTATTTTCTTAAATACTGTATTGACTAAGGGCACTGCAAAGTAGTAGAGCACTAGAGCACTCCCTCATAAATAGAGCTTTCTCTGTGATCAGTTTTGCCAATTCTTCCAAATCCACAATAAACAAATAAAAAAAAATAATAATAATAAAAAGCATTAATCTCAGAATTGATGGATTAAAACTGGGCTAAAATAGACTTCTTTGTTTTTTCCCTTGACAGCTTAAAGAGCTTTGAATAAAGGATGCCTGATTGCAGCACTCTAGGTTTAGGCTAGTTTACTAGAACAATTCTGTAATAAAAAGATTATTAAATAAAAAAATAAAGGATTTAATTTATGAGAGTCCTTCAACTGAAGATTGGTGCCGGGGATTTTTATCATCACCATGAACATAGCAAGTTTTGCTTAGCAAGTGCAATGAAGAGCTTACAGAAACCCCAGGTCAGAGCTTTATAGTTGCTTAATTCTGCATACCTCCATTTGTAAATGTCTGCTTTGAATTACTTCAAAGTCCTCCTAACAGTTTCTCCACCTGACTGAGATTCCCCTGATAGCTCTGCTTGTGCTTTTCCTTAGAGAATCTGACCTGAAAAATAAAATACAATTTCGATGCTTGCCTGTGGAAAGTGATTGTTGTTGGTCTGGGGAGTTAGCCTTGCTGGTGCACATGCTTTGCCTTTGTGGGTAAAGAGTGATGCCCACCAAGCCCAGTTTGCCCCAACCTCTCTTGTTTCCAGGCTAGAGGAGCCTGGAAATGTTTGTCCCCAGGTACACACAGCTCTGGGATCCTCACCAGAGGGTGTCAGTATCCTGGTCTCCCAGGATGTTTCTCACAGGATGTAGGTATTATAGCTGCCACCCACTGCACAGGTTTTCATGCTGGCTGGGTTTTACCATGGTGCAGGCAGTTCAGCGTGAGTGGATTGTAGGTAGCAATATTTGGCTTTCACTCCTTGGATTCAGCTGTAGATGCAGGTGTCATGAGGGCCACGTGCTGGGAATGACAGAGAAGTACAACCCATGGACAACTAAGAGTCATTCCTTGCCTGCCTAATGATTCATATGGGTATGGGTGTCTTCAGGAGTGCATCCATGGTGAGCCCCCAGGTTTTTGAAAGGGGGGAGGCACTTCCTGGACAGTGATGTAGAGATAATAACAAACATCGAAATTCTCCATGATTTTCATCTTTGTAAGTAAACTGTGTTAAGATTTTACAGGGGCAATGGATGTAGTCTGTTAATTTTATCCACAACAGGTCAAAACTTCTTGATGATCTGTCAGCTGGGAGTGCACCTAGTGGCTAAAGTAGAGAGGCCAGCAGAGGGCTTGGGGTTTAGGACTGAGTAGCAGGTATAAGCTGGCCCCTCATCCTCTTCATTTGTAAACCAGAATAAAGAGAAATAGCTGTAATTCTTCATCACAGACTTAGCACGAGGCTTAATTAACTCGTGTTTATGACACCCTGCCAAAAAGGTGTTAAGATAATTAGAAACGTAACTCTTACATCTGTTCAGGGCTACTCCACTGGGGCCACAACCCATGATTAAGATTTCTAGCAGATGTCACAATGCAAATAACAATGACTTGTAAGTGGGAGTACAGTTACAAGGAGCACGAGCAGCTCTCCTCCCCCAGAGGACAGGTACACTCACGCCATGGCTGCTGCCCACACACCCCCGTGCTGGGTGAGGTCCCTTCAAGGGATCCAGCCCCACACCACAGTGCTGCTCAGCTCCATGTGTGGGGCAAAAGGGAGACTACACTGAAAAATGGTGTTTTATGATAATCATGCAGCCTCTGCAAAGCAAATTAATCTGTTCCATGCCTTCTACCCTCACTGCAGGCAACTGCAAGAGAGAGGCACTTGCTATTGGAAGGCACGCTTTACTGACACTGTTAGGGAGCAGAGTGACATCACTTACATTTTTTGGAACAATGGCCTTTTTCCCACAACTGCCTTGGCTTTTGTTCCCTTTGCACTGGCGCCATGCAGCTGGCTAGGATCTGACATTATTCCCCTGAGTTCAAGGAGAAAGCAATCCCTGGAGAGTGGGTGTTTGGGAGGAGTCAGCATAATGTTGATGGGCCCAGTTGATATTCAGGGGGAAGTGATGGTATTTAGTTTTAGCCTGCTCCGTGCTTCAAACTCAAAATTTGTTAGACGAAATGTCTGTCTGCAGAGCAGAGATCCAGTCTGTTGGTACTTGTGGTGCTTGATGCAGTGGCATACATGGACAGGAGGGAATGGAGGTACCTATGCTAGGTAAGGCCTGGGAGCTCAATGGTCTGGATGCAGGCAGGAGAGCAGAGATAAAACAGGATCCTGTAAATAACAACTGCCCTCATTACTCTCCTTCCTCTCCAGAGCAAGTCAGTCCTTTGCATTCAAGGTAAATCTTGGTTCTCCTGCTCTGCCCTTCTCTATTGCTTCTTTAAAGTTCCCCTGCTTCCTTTGCTTCACTGCATTCCTTCTCTTTAGCTGGATGTTTTTTCTTCTGTTGCAGCCTTGACCTGTTTCCCACCAAGCCTGGAGTCCCTGCTGCTCACAGGACTGATGGGGCTTTTACCCTACTAGGGTGCCCTGGCCTAGCATGACCTGCAGGAGCTGTGAATAGCTAACCAGGAAAGGTTTTCAGCAAATTTAACCACTCAGATATCTGAAAGTTGTTCAAACTAGAACTCCTCACACGTTTGGAAGAAATTAGGTGCATGTCAGTGGTGATGCCATCAGTCTCATGCACAGTGTACTCAACAAAACACAGAGTTAAAATGTCATCTGCATGAATACAATCTTTTCTTAGGTCTTGCTAGTGTCAGTAATTTCCAAATGAGAGATCACACAATTTATTTCTTTTAAATATGGGTAAGAGGTACCTTCCCTAGCTTCTTCCTTGGCAATGGTGGAGCTGTTTTGCCTGGGAGAAACAATACAAAATAATCACAAACAACCCCCTCCAAACCACAAAAATCCCAAAGTGAAATCAGCTCCCAACAAGACTTAACTAGCCTGAGGTAGGCACCTGGGGGAGATTTCAGCTTGCTCACTTCTGGCAGTGCCATAAGGAAGCCAAGGCAAGATCTCATGCCGGGAAATGCCAGGCAACATGACCCTGAGCCAGGCTGCTCCTCCTGCCCGCTCAGCTGGCCTGGACACTTGGCACTCCATTCCAGGTGCGTTGGCTGTGGATGGCAGGCAGCCTCTCTTAGGGATTCCTGCTGGCAAGCCTGCACCTGAAAAACAGCACAGTGACTTTTTTATTTAATGCAAAGCAGTTTGAAGCATGTGAAATAGTTAGGACGATGTGAGGCCTTTTGGGTAATCACTGTGCAGAGATTTGGTACCTGGATTCTGAAATAGCAATTTCCTGGGATATTGATTCAGTGTAAATGGAAAACACACGTACACTCCTGGGTTTATTAGGAGGGGAAGGGCAAAGCTTCAGCAATGTCATCACATAAATCCACAGTGAATATCTCTCAATTTTCTGGTGTCTGGTCCCAGCCCCATCTCTCAAAGGTGGCATAGCAGAATTTGAAAAGGTGCATAAAGGGCCAACATAGCCGGCCACTGGTGTGATACAGCTTCTCTAATACAGAAGATGAACCAAAGTTCCACAGTCTGGGAAAAAAGAGGACTGAGAGGAGAAGCTGGAGAGGTTAAAAAATCACTAAGTGAATGAATCACAGAACTCTTTGGGTTGGAAGAAACCTTAAAGATCATCACGTTCCAACCTCCTGCTATGGGCAGGGATATCCTTCACTGGACCAGATTGCTCAGAGCTCCATCCAACCTTGTCTTCAACACTTCCAGGAATGGGACATCCACTACTTATCTGGGCAACCTGTTCCAGTGGCACCACCCTCAGAGTAAAGAATTTTTTCCTAATACCTAATCTTAACCTATTCTTCTTTCATGCTGTCATTACATGCTCTTATAAATAGTCCCTCTCCATCTTTCTTGTCAGCTCCCTTCAGGTTACTGGAAGGACACAGTTATGTCACCCCTAAGCCTTCACTTTTCCAGGCTGAACAAAACAAATTCTCTCAGCCTTTCCTCATAGGAAAGGTGCTCTATCTCTCCAATCATCTTGGTGGCCCTGGACTCACTTCAAGAGGTTGTTGTCCTTCCCGTGCTGGGGACAGGAAGGTGAATAACAAGTAGTTATTGGCAGTTGCTCATAAGACAAAAATCAGGAACCTTCAGAGGGAGATTTAAAGCAAAGAAGAGAAAACAATTTTCCCCTAGCACTTCATTTAACACCGGGATGCCATAGGATGCTGTGAAGACTAAAAGATTAAATTAGTTCTAAAGCACTTAGGCTTATGGAAGACACACTGTCAGTACTAATAAACACAGAGCTGCAGGTATGTTCTTTAGGTCTAGAAACCTCTGTGTGCCAGCTGCTAGAAGCCAGAACAACACATGAGGAGGAGCAGTACTATATGCTGGTCCCAATCCTTTTTTTTTTTTTTTTTTTTTTAATTTATTCATTTTGTATTCAATGCTAACATTTTTCTGAGGCTACAGGCTGAGTGGCAGTGCACATAAGGTGGTTGTTTTTCTTATAGTGCAACAACTCTGAAAATGCACCATCTACCATTTGAGGCAGCTGGGAATGAATACAGCATGTCTGAGACAGGGCTCTTTGGGCTGGAAGTTCATTTACACCCCATTAACAGAACTACATCAGGCATCAATTTGTTCATTTTCTGAACAAATGAACATCAAAGCTGTTCATTTTCTACAAGTAGCTGCTTGGAGCAGGAGTCCCTTCCAGCTAGGTTTGGTGGGTTGTGCTTCCTTAGGAAGGTTACAGTGTATAAAATAGCCATAACCAAGAAAAGTACCAAGAGTGCTTTGGCTGGCTGCTGGTCTTCTCTCTTCATAAAAAGGATGAGATTGGAGTAATGTGCGGCATGTTTTAAGTTACTTTGTGTAGTTGCCTCAAAACCATTTCTTAGGGAGCAATAATTCTTGGGAGGAAGTGCCAGAATGCTAAGAATTAATACTGATAAAACCTACGTATTTCTTCCTGGGGATTCTCATGGGAAATATCCAGCTTTGCTATTTAAAATTATTTTTTGAAAAATGTGCTACCAGTTAGATGTTCTGGAAATAGATTAAGTAAAAGAGTGTGTGACAGGCATAAACATAAAAAAAGAATGGTGAACCCTCTGTCACTAAGCTTGTCATGTGCAATTTGAGTGCTCCTGAGAAGATAAGCAGTACCTTGGAACCTGTGAATTTTTAAGCCAGCCACTAGATTACAGAAGCAGGTCCCCCAGTTTAAATCAGCTTCAAAGTGAATGGCTGAACAGTGATCCTGGAAGAAAAAAATCTCCAAAGGTATATTTTCCCTTTAATACACTGCCAAGAGTTTTCTCTACAACAGGAAAAGTTACTTCACAGGGACAGGGAAGCCAGGATTGGCCCTCAAACACAGTAGCAGGAAAGTTAAAATGTGAAATTATGCTGCTAATGAGCCTAAGACAGTTGGCAAGTCATTTTCTCCTGTCAGAGAATCTGGAAAAGTGTGTGAGGAAGAAAAGCCTGTGCTGCCTGCAAGAGAATTTTTCTGCTAATGAACCTGTATGAGTGAAAGAACATCAAAAACAGGCCAGGAGTCCTTCTTGTTTGTTTATTTCTTCCTGTAGGAATTTTTCTGAAGTTCTGTAGGACCTTGCTGTCTGCTGCCTTAAGGTTTCATCCAGACCATCCCATCTCTAAATAAAGGACCTCAAACCTGTTGCTGATGGAAGTAGGCGGCTTTAGACAGCTGTGCCTTTCCACATTTGCCTCCTCTGCTGTCCACCTCCACCTTGTTGTGAGGTTGCTGATGGCACTGAAGTGACTGCTGTGGCTGGGCACAGTCTGACACAGCATGGAGCAGCTCCTTGCTTTTACCATGGCATTCCCTACCATTGTTCTTCTCCATACAGAAGCCTGGGAAATTTTGATTCACCTCCTTGTTTCCCCAGCTGGGGATAACCTAGTGGCTTTGTGATACCAGTAAGACTTCCTCTTCCTAGAAAAGAAAGCTGTGGAAAATGTTTTCTTCTGCCTTTTTAGTGTCAGGACATCAGACTGGACTGTATCCACCTCCTCAAGTTTCAGAGTGAGCCTTTGATACCAAACCCCACATCATGACAAGATTTTCCTCCAGCCTTTAAGAACATACTACAATGAACTTACCATCCCTCCTTCATCTGCAGTTACACATCATCTTGTTGTTTCCTGATACAAGACTTTCCTTCAGGCCACAG
This sequence comes from Serinus canaria, assembly GCF_022539315.1. Lineage (NCBI taxonomy): Eukaryota > Metazoa > Chordata > Aves > Passeriformes > Fringillidae > Serinus > Serinus canaria. Next base: position 91,936,222 of record NC_066315.1, read on the forward strand.
ATCACTTACTGTCCAAATGCCTTGTGTTCATTTCACCAAGTCCTAATAATTTCTGACTATTTTTCCCATTTCCCTGCCTATTTGGGTAATCTGATACAAACCATTCTCCATGCTGTTTCTAAGAAGGCAAAGCTCTCCTGCAGGTAAAGCATTGACTCATTCTGGCAGTTTCATGCTAACCTGCATTAGGTCTGTTGCAGAGTTGACTGACTGTCACTCCAGCTTCCTTAACCTTTAGAAGACGGAGAAGTGGAGAACAGCAAAGATATTCAGGGCACCCAGAGAGGATGAGGGAGGTCTTGGTAGACAGTAAAGCCTGACCCAGGATTATTCTGGGTTGTTTATACATAAAATAAGATTCAAATTTTCACTAACATTTGTCAGAGGTTTTACCATTGATATCACCCTTGACAGAGCAGAGAAAGCACCATTACACCCAAAAGACGAAACAATCAATAACCAGGGTGTAGGGGAATAGTAGATTCAGCTTTGCCTCCTGATGGAAAAGCTCACACAGAATAGTTGTTTATTTCCAGTGACAAAGAGGGAAGAACTGCTTATTTCTAAGAGCCTATGGAAAAAATGAAGCTGACAAGAAAGGGAAGAAATTACAGAGATGAAATAGTCTAATGAACTTATTTCCTGTATACACAGGCAGAGTGTATTTTTTTCTTAAAAGCACCTGATATGAAAAATGTTGTCATTGTTGGATTATGGGAAAGGAAACATTTTATCTTCTCATCTTGGACTGGTTTCAGGAGATAGAGCTAAAGCTGCCTTGTGCATTCCACAGAAGATGAATTTATCTTTCAAATTTTTAGTTGTAGCCCAGCTCCTCACCATTTGAAGGCACCAGTGTATCCAGGGAAGAAGAGCATCTACAGAGCTGTGATACTGACTCCACTGCTGAAGTCAATTAAATTTTGGTTCCTGAATTTCAGGAAAAGTTATAGGTATTGCCTGGGAGTTGCATAAGCTCAGTGTATAATAGAAAAGTCTCACTTAATTTAATAAGGACATTTAAATTAGAGTCTCAAATGAAAGGCTGATTGTTTGAAAGACACAACAAGGGGGTGAAATTCAGGCAGTTTGTGGATGGCATCAAGTTTGTGCTGCCTGGCTACGGACATTCAGTTTTGGGATGAAGGAGTACAAGGCTGGAACTTGGGGTGGGACAAAGTCAAGCTTTGCTGAGCAGCAGGAAGAGGAGTCACATGCAACCATTAATTTGCTAGTCCAAGCACACAGCCACTAACAATGCCTCGGACCATTCCCAGGAGGAAGAACTTGCTTGTTCTGCTGTTAAACAATTTTGTTCAAATTGTTGAACAATTGCAAAGTATTGTCAAATTGTTAGGATAGCTCCTGCCAAAGAGCATCTTCCAAAGTTCTCCTGGCCCAGAAACTGTTCCCAGGAGGCAGCTTGAGACAGGCACACTCTTTGGTGAGTAGCAGAGATTAAACATATGGTACTGGGGCCCTTAGTGCCAGGGAGTGGAGCAGGGCACAATAAATTTACTTGTACAGACATAGCTACAAGTTGTACCGAGAAAATAACAGCTTGATTTGAGTGCTCCTGAACAACCTATTTGGGAACCAGCAATGATTTTAAAGGAGTGTTTACCAGGCCAAAGCAAAGGGCTGCAACAATGCTCTGGATGGTACCAACCCATGAAGGGCTGCAGCTATCAGCTGGGGGATGCCCAGCCATGGGATCAGTACTTGCTCCACGCCAGGGACTTTGGATACCAAGGTCTGGCCTTATAGAGGAGAAGGGAGTGAAGTCACACATTACAAATGCTGTTTCTAATAAGGATTTATTTTTTCCTATTTAATTTAAACACCTACACCGACAATCCTTTAGGGTTGTAAACACTTGCTGCTGGTAGATTAATTTGGTTGTTGCTGTATTTGTCATGCTGGTACTTGAGAAACTGAAAGCGGAAACAAGTAGAAACAAAGGGAAACAGCTGAAGTCAGTCAGTCAGTCAGTCATCCTCTGAAGTAAGTAAATCAAAAGCAAATAAATAGCACAGATAATGTAATTGGTGATTATAAGACTACATAGGATCCCTTCAAAACACAGAATGAAATGAGCTACTCTCTTGATCTGCCTGTTGCTTATGTAGTTCTTGTTTAAATGTCGTTGAAATGACAGTGTGCCAACAAATACAAACTGCAAACACAGCATTTTAATAAGCTCAAAGTGAAATAAAACAAGCCAGAGCAGATCTGTTGGCTCTTGCACTTTTTTGTTTGCAAGATGGGGAGGTTGGAGGTGGGAGGCATGTAGGGAGAGTATTATTCCTTGCACATGTTTGTCTGGTGCTGATTAAGAGGGGCAATGTTAAAAACTTTCTATGACATGTTACAGGCTATAATCTTCAAATTTAGAGCCTTGTATTGCTCTCAATCTAGTCACAAAATCCCCATTAAGGAGAGTAGAGAACCCTGAGGAGTTTGTGTAATAGGCTTTAGTAGCATCTAAGAAACAAAAATCTCCTACTTAATTGTGCCCAAACCATCTTTTCTCACATTTTGCAGAAGGACCTTGGATACTAGTGTATTTGTCCTTCATCTAATCTGTTGTTCTTTAAGAGTGCTCATCTAAACGTGGGCTTAAAATAGATCTAATTAACAGATCTGACCAGCTGCTTAGTCAGATATAACAGCCACTACAGTGCAGAAAGGTTAATCCCAAGTGTGCAGAAAGCCAAATGACATCCTCTCTTCCCCCCCCTGAGAATTTCCATACAAACACCCACCATTTTCCCTGTCACATTCTCCACTGTTGGTTAGTGCCTTGGTTAACAACATCATCTCCCAACTCACACCTCTCAGTTTTGCTTCTGCTTTGCACAGCTAAAATCCCTGTGAACTTCCAAGCTGAAGCCTCTACTTCAAATCCCAAAATATCAAGTTTTTCCAATGTGTAGGCAAAAGGCTTCAGCTGCTCCTGTTTTCCAAGCATGACTGCCCTGTGCTGATGCTGTCAGAGGGGCCTGGTAGATGGACGGAGAATGCTCACGGATGCTGCCAGAGAGCTTCTAATGAAAAGCATAGCCAGGCAATGCTGGGTAAGGCAGGATTCAGAGACCAGAGCTTTGCTCCCTGCATGGCATGGCATGGCATGGCATGGCATGGCATGGCATGGCATCCCCCAGGACAATGCCACCCCAACCCCTTGCTTCACCGCTACCTCCCTCCTCCCCTCTGAGCAAGCTTCTGCCTGGTCCTTAAGAAAATTGATGCTAAGTAGAAAACCATGAAAGCATATTACCTGTAAATTACCTGACTAATCATATTCTCTCTCCTGAGACCTATTACGCTTCCAAGCTTGCAACTTAGTCATCCTTGCAGGCAACCTCTCTCTCGTTTTGTTCATCAGGTTCATCCAGAACATTTGCAAATTTCTTCATTTTCCTCCAAGCTAGCTGTTCAGTCCTGCCAGGTGCTCAGCTCCTGGAGCACCCTCCGGGAAATTAATTAAGAACATGCTTGACTTTAAGCATGTGAAGCTGATGGCAATTAGGAATATGGCAGGTTCTACAGCACTTTCTTTTTGCTGGCAATTCCTTAGGTAGGTGAGATGAACTGTCCTCTAGAGACTCTTGCCTCTCTCCATTGACTTAGGAGGAAATCCTGACAGTCTGTGCACCACAAAGAGCAGTCTGGATATACCAGCCAAGACATAACGTGTATCCCTTGAGTAGGGTATTTTGACTCATGTGGGAGATAAGTCAAGCACTATTTTTAGCAGTCTTTATTGATTCCTGTATAATTTCCTTTGCTCTTCCTGTAGAAGTTCCTTCCTTTCCAGCAACACAAGCATTTGAAGTAGCACATCAATCCCTATTATGTGTCAAATCTGACTTTTTTCCCCAAGCCTCGGCGTGATGCGGAAACTCTTAAACACAAAGTCTTCCTGTAATTTAAACACCCAACTGTATGTGTAATTCGAATAAGATGTGGTGACTACCAACGAAGTTACCCCCAGGGTCAGCAGACAGTACAATTTTCAGGATTATTTGTAAGAAGGTTGATATAGAGCCACAAAAGACTTTATCTTGCCAATGGCTCTATGAAACTTAAACTCTAAATAACTTTGGCTCTTTTAACATCCCTTTTGTGGTTCTGATTTATTCTTCCCATCTGAAAATTACAGTAAAAAAGCTAAGTTATTCACAACTTCTTTTTACTTGCTCTCAAGCAACGTGACTCTCAAAACCTCTTGGTGGAGTTGCTGCTTTTAAAACACTTTCATCACCAAAAAGAATTAATGTTTAAATTAAACCCCTCCCCCAAAAATGGAAGAAGTCAGGTCACTAGATCTGAAAGCCAGATTTAGAGGTGAAAGCTAAGCATCCAGTGCTGATACTACTTGTGTCTTGATTAACAAAACCAGGCTGTGTGACATGAAGAGTACACAAGTGTGTTCACCTCAGCAACAATGTATGCTGCATCACATCTTTTTAGGTTGAGATGTGTCTACGACTATCCATAAAGCACAGAGTGAAGCAAGTGCAGTTTGCACATTAACTATTTTTATCTTGTGCATTTACTATTGGAATGCCAGCCTTTGTCTCAGGATGTATTAAATGCTATCAAATGCAATTGTGTGGGATGACAGCAGACAGAAAGGGCCTTGAAAATTTTTTTCATCTTAAGGACAAATTGCTTCCACCAAAGGTCTTAGAGCCACGTTTTCAATAAGCACCTAGCCCTGTAAAAATGGCTAGGCATACTCACTGGGACCGAGATGGTTTCTCTGCTTTTGCTAAGTATAAAATATTTGTCCCTGAGCTGTTAGAGCTACACACACAGTTTCCACAGAAGAAACTGTGAGCAAAGGAATTGAACACAACCACGCTGACCACAACAGCACTGAAGCACAAGGATCCACCACCTCCTCAAGGTTCACAATCCACCAGGCATGTGTGCACCACGGGAAGACAGAGGAGTGAAGGAGGATTTAGCTATTTGTGCTACCCATGTATGGCAGGAAAGCCAGCTGCAGGGTGTGATGCTTCCATACACTGCTGTGTTTGGAAATGAAGGGGTTGACCTTGTCTCCCAGCCACGCTTCCCAACCAACACTACTTGCTGACTGCCATCTGGGTAAGGGCACCCCCTAGGTGGTCCTTACTGAGCTTCTCAGTAAAACAAGGAATTTCTCTTGGCTTCCCATTGCCCATGTTTGGGGACACAAGTGTGGAGCCAGTGCACACCACAGACAGGGGCCATTTTCCCCTCCTGAGAATATCAAGGCTACAGGAAAGTGTGGGAAAGTTTTTCATTAATGCAGCTTTCTGTCCAGCTCAGGTGAGCCCTGTGGGGGCGTGCAAACCCCAAAATGCTTTGAAGGAGGCTGGAAATAGTCAATGAGGACAAACTGATAACACTCATTGTCCCAGAAGAATTTTCTGTCCTTTTACCTAGGTTGCTAGTTTGGATTCTGAATACCAAGACTTCACATACCTAACAAACAATTCACAGGCTGCAATATTTTTTATCATTTTATTCTAAATTCTGAATAGCTCTAAAAACTTCACAAAACTCAAGCAAAAACTAGACTCAACAATGGCCAAGCAGCTTGAACAAAAATTTAGCTGTCTACCTTGCTCTGCAGTTTTGAAATGCTTTAGATGGATGTTCTTGTGCAACACTAGCCCTGGCTTCCACGGTGTGCATTAGGACTGTAATAAATAAGTTGTGAGTTAAATGGGCCTGACACGGTATTTATGAAAAGATCATATTTACTCCTTTGAAACAGCCACCCTGCAGAAAGTCTGGCACTTTACAAAGGCATTTATTCGGTGCATCCCCTTTAAAGGTCAGGAGAGAAAACTGAGAAGATGGGTAATTGCAAAACTGATTCTGAAAATGTGCTCTTATCTGCTGGACAAGAGGGGAATGTCAAGAAGGCAGGGAGGTGAGCTAAAGCAGGCTCAGGGAAGATGCAAATTCCAGGACCCTCACGTAGGCAGATGTTACGAAAAGAATTCCTCCTGCTCTTGCCATCTGAGGAGTGCTGTGCTGTCTTCAGCCAGCAGCAGAAATATCCAAGGGAGGAAAGTGTCATATGTTGTTTACCCCACTTATCAATTTTTTGCAAGAGTGGGGACAGGGAGGAAAAAAAATTATATTTAACAAGCATTTAACGGGGCATTCCGACTTCCCTGTTTTGGTATGGAATGTTCTTTTAAATCCCAAATCTACCTTCTTCTTCAGACATGAAATTTTGACATGGCAGATATTTCAGTGACAAACCCTCTTTTCTGTTGACTTTAGCAGATTTAAGTAGATTTTTTTACTAATGCTGCTGTTAATTTTCAAATAGACATAGGTCCTATCTGGTAAATAGCAACTTAAAAAACAACCTACTATTATTCTAGTCCTGCTTTCTTAGAACATGTTCCCTGAGACTGACACTGCCCTGTTTTGCCTTCTCTGGTACTTTCTATCCATGTTTTCACTGCTCCCAGTTTATGTCCATTAAACATTTGCTGCCCTTTGTTACATGAGAGTGAAGATTGGTGTTTCACTATGAAATGTATGTAAGCACATGCCTTGACTTGGTTTGGATTTCAGTCTCTGATGAGTAGAGTTATTGCACACCTAGGGCACAAGCCTCAATCCTTTTTCTTTGGCTGGGCTTACAGTGATATGTTGAAGGTCTCAGAGTGGTCCATCCTCAAAAGCACAGTGCAAGCTTTTAAACCAGGATTTCTGGGGCAACTTCAAATCAGGTACTAGAGTGCAGGAAGGAAGGACAGGCAAGACTGATCACCTTGCAAAAGTGGAAAGTCTCTTACACAGGAGCAGGTGTTCTTGTTGCAGGCAATGCTTGTTCCAGTAAGCATAAATTACCATTTCTGAGTTTCTGGTAAAACTCACTGAGGGGACAGAAAGCCCAGCATGCAGGAGCAGAGAGACACTGGGTGACACCTGCTTTCACCGAGCCTCAAATGGAAGATGTCCAAGGACTCCTGAAGCAGCAAAACTTCTCCAAAAAGACTATATGAAGATGTTGTTCTTTTGAAATCACAAGATAAGTAATTTGTCTATACACATCAGCTGCTTCTTCTGTTTTGTTAATCTAGAAATAACAAAAGGAGATGTCAGAGCTTGTCTGGAGTTAAGTGACAAGTACCATGTGGTGGAGGTCCACATTTCTGGACTGTACAATGAGACAGGCAGCATGCCAGTGAGACCACAAAGCAAAGGAAAATAAATAACCATTTGTGGTAGCAGCCTAAAACCCTCTCAGTTTCACATCTCCCTTTTATTTATAGTATTGATGTGTTGGAACTGCTGCATGCATCTGACCCAGTCAAAGAAAGCAGAATTAAACCCCAAAGTTCTTGTTTGTGAACCAAGGTGGCCGTGTCGCGAAGAGCAGCTTGTGCCCTGTGCTCTGTTCAGTGGGAGCAGTGCTGAGCCAGGGCAGAGGTGACTGAAGCCAGGTCCTGGAAGGGAGAGCCACAGGCTTTGCCACTGGCATTGCCCCGACCTTGCTGTGACCCTGGGAAGCCTCTTTGTCCCCGCCACCATTATTTCTTTTATCACCCTCATGAAGGTGTTAATTGCTGCTCTTTTAGTAAGCTCTTTCAGTGGCTGCATTCACTCAGCCAGCTGGAACACTGGGGTTTGCTGCTGTTTGTGCCAATGCAGGGGAAGAAGACAGCCAGCCACAAACAGAATAACAAAACATCATGTGGGGTGTGCAGCCATCTCCTGCCAAGTGAGGGAAATATTAACTTTATGCTCCCCATCCGAAGCCCAAAAACACAAAGGTAAAAACAAAACATGAATTTAAAGCTTTGCACAACAGCCACCAGGCCATAATGAGATTTATTTTGTGGTCTCTTGGATATTTTGGACTGATAGGCCCAGCAGCTCACTGCATGTGGTTTATGCACATCATCAGACTTAGGGCATGCATCTGGAAGAATGCACTTATAGTGGATAAAGGTGAGACACTACCTCTCCAAACGGAGATTCTAGTCTAATCTAGACTTGTCAATTTTTCTGCCTTTCTGTGCCCTACCAAAAAGCTCACAGGCGTTTTCAGATCTCCTTTTTTGTCCTTGGAAAGGTTACAGTAGTTACTAAATCATGAACTTCCTCTCCTCTCCTGTTTTTAAACAAACCTACAGGAAAAACAATGGAGTTAAGCATAAGGAAACCTAAATGCTGGGATGGCTACTTCAAAAAAGTTTTGGAAAAATGTTTGTTTGTGGATGAAAAGCTAAGTACTCCTACTCATCCCTCTGCACCTGCCATAATAATGTAACCATCACTTTCAGCAACCCTACAGATTTGAAAAGCAGAACTCTGAGTGAACTACCTGCTCCATCTAACAAACTGTGAATAATGAACGGGAAACTGGGCCTGATGTATATGCAATCTCTTTTCCCACTTAATTCTGGACTTCTGCATAAGCACATGTTGTTGCTGCACTTCACAAAAACCTCATAATACCATGACATCAGCAGTGGTGTGTCCATGTTGTTTCAAGCCAAATGCAGGGCTCTCAAGAAACAGGTCTGAGCTCCACCAACGGGGCACAAGCGACTGCTGTGGTAGATCCTCACATCCTCCAGGCACTCACTTTCTTCTGTGAGTTACACTCAATGGAGAAAGAGGAGAAGGAGGGAAGACATGCAGCATGTGCTGCTCAGAGGAGTCTCCCCCACAGTAATTTCTGGAGCTCCTTGTGGAGCTATGTGGTGAGGAAGACCACTGGCATTCATCTGAGTACAGCTAGCAACTATCATTTTATTCTTTTAGGTTTTTAGCTTAGAAGAAGTGGACATCCACAGTCCTCTCTGCCCATCACGGAAGGTCTTCACGGAAAGGTCCTGTCTGTATCCAAAAAGGGAGACTGGATCCTTATTTTACTTATGAAGGGCTTTGAAAATGCCTGTATTTGATGCTGTCAAGAAAAGGGAATAGTGGTCGGGATGCAAAGAAATCACAAGCCTGGAGGGAGATTTAGGAGATTGGAGAAAGATGAATATTTAGATATGTGTATGAGCTGAGCAAGAAGCTGTGCAAAAAATTGGCATGATTTAGATGCTGCCAATGTCTGAGGATATGAAAAAAGAGTATCAGGTCAAAGTAGCAGTTAATGGATAAGCTATAGATGTATGAGAGGAGCATTATGGCCATGGTGTCTGCATTATGGTGAAAATCGATATCACACTCTGCTGAAGAACACTTTTATCCAGAAACAATCAAATGAGAGTGCAGAGCAGCTGCTGCATCTAGATTAGCTTGCTCCTTATAGAAACTGCTCACACATCTTTAAAACTTTCTCCTTTCAGCCTTGTCATTCTCTTTAATGAGTATAATTGAGTTGGCCACTATTTCTCAAGGCCACTAACTTCAAGATAACATCACTGGAGGCATAACCAAGAATCACTTGGAGGCTGGCTGAGAAAAATATCTGGGCTTTGCATCACTTCAGTTCTAAGGGAGCATCTAGTGAGCCACACCAACACATCAGTGGAAGTCAGCCTTGCTCAAGAGGGTGGCAGCAGATTTAATTCAGAGGTTGCTTCTACCTGTGGCATGAGCAGCTTCAGTGTCTCTGGACAGAGGTTTTTTGCTTATTCTTAGTGTCCACTGTAAAGTGCCTGCTGGTGGCTCTCTTGACTAGATTGCCTTTTCTACTGCATGCCCTTTGTAATATTTTTCAGGAAACAGATTCTAAGCACTACCCCCATGAGACTTTAGGGACTTTTGCTCTGGGAACAACCTTTCTGGCGAACAAACAGGTTTACACAGGTTTAACGCAAACTCAACATAAAGCAACAGGATTACTCCAGGAAAGACTTGGCTTGACAGGAACCTCTGAGGAGACAGTCACAGCTGTCCTTTTTGGCTTAAATGCCCAGAATATTTAAAAACCAAAGTTTCTTTCTCTTAAAAGGTGCTGGACAGACAATGTCCCTTCATTTGTCAAAAGATGCTAAATATAGATCTATGGGTCTGCACCAAAGACACCAAATTCAAAAGTGCTGGCTGATATTGTTGTCTCACTGAGTTAGTTCCTGGTGGCCATGATTTAAACTGGGACATGAACCCCTTTTCATTCCTCTGAGTCCCTGGCATGTCTGGTTCTATAGGCACGTGTAACAAAGAGCAGAATTTGCACCACTGGGTGGTGAGGGGAAGTTAAGCCCGCTGCTCATAATGAGTTCCTGTGCATGCTCTAAGGTCATGATAAATTTCAGGAGATTTGAGTTGATCAGCTAACTGTCTCTCATTGAGGGGTAATTCAGTCAACCTTGGGCTAAAGCATGCACGTGAGTAATTATCAAAAATTACATGGAGCAATGACTACTTTGTGTACCTTGGATCCTCTGTTCTCCTCCAGTGTGTCATTGAAGTGTGTCTGGGCTGGATTCTGGCTTCACTGAAACACTGGAGCAGCTTCAGTGTGAAAAACAATGAATCCAGCCTCATGAATAAGAACATTAGTCTTGTCCTTTCCTAAGTACCTCTCACTGCTGAGGTTTGGTTACATACTGAGATGTCTCACAATTTGTCATGCTGTGCACTTTCACAAGCTTTCTTTGCCCAGTCCCCTGTTAGATCTAATTGAAGTTTTCACCTTGCAGCCCTTTATTCGCTGAAATTATATCTCACTCAAAAAAGTGCTAAATAAGGCAAATGAGTCTTATTTATCCCCAAATATGACTTTGATAGGGGTAGCAGAAAGTCCAGCTCTTAGACATCCCTAGGCTAGCTCAGCAGCTGGGACTTTGGTAGGAGCTGGGTGAAGTAAGACTTTAATTTATATTTTACTGAAAAGAACCCAACCAAACACCAAAACAACAGGAGAGCTTTGTTCCATCTGTTTCTCCTCCCTATCACCACTGTGCTATTGAATCAGACACGATCAGTATTCAGCTCCTAACAGGAAGCACTTTTGTGGCCAGGCAGGTTTATATTTAGAATGGGAGTGGTTTAAGATGCGGGATGGGAGTTGTCTCCAAACATTGCCATTACTTCTTTAATCGAATATACAGCTTGCCTCCCTCTTTAAATAGCAAAACAGGCCTCTGTAACCAATTATTAGAGCTTGCAAGCCTTCCTCAGGCCCATAGATGGCATATTCCCACTATTTGTGTTCTGTGAAACCAGCAGTGAGCCTGAGAGCAGAACAATGTAAAAGGCAAGATTGAAACTGAAATGTTTCTTCACAGGCAAAAGAGAGTCTATCCCTGGAATTCAAAGGCAGAGAAGTGAGGAGCTCAGAGAAGACTCGGTGAATGCTCACAATGGATTCTCACCATTTGCCCTTTGTCTAACAAGGGTAATAGACAAGACATTTCTTGTCTAATAGACAAGAAATGCAATGTGATGGCAGAAATTATTTCTGTTTTGCTGAAAACAAAAGGGACTGGAAAATGAGGCACTAAATGAAATGCAGATGGGAACTACGAAGAAAAGCACACCACCAATGAATTTGGGAAGAGCCACAGACTCTCTTCCATGCCTGCTTTACAGTGATCTCAGCCCTTCAATTGTCCTTGTCACACTGGTGGGGCTGTTGAAAGCTGATCCAGTGTTACACCAGTGAGTGGCCTTCCTACACAAAAAAGGCAACACGAGGCAAAGACAAAGGACTCAAGTTTGCTCTCTGAGAGAGATATCTGTTAAAAAGCCTGAAGAGGATAAAAGATGTGCAAATGCAGTAGGACCCAGTTGACCCTTCTGGGCCTTTGGTTTTGAAATTCCTATGTCAAAGTCACATCCAAGATTTTGAGTAAAACTAAAATTGTATCTTTCCTTCCCATCTCAAATCCATGCAAATTATGCATGCAAATTCTGTATAGAGGGTTAGGTAGCTGGGGACAAATAGTGAAGTCATTTGGGAATTAGTTATGGATGAATAAGTTGATTTGTGTGAAGAGAAAGAAAGGGTGATCTCCAAGCATTTTACAAGCAGATCTAATTATTAGCCCACTGTGACCATCAGTGCTGCATTCTGGTACTCACATGTAAACATGGGATAAACCAACCCAGCCTTCAGCAGGGGTAGTCTGGGGTAGAAGGAATAGGCAGGATGCACAGAACATTTCTTTTTACCCATATGCCCATCATAGGAGCACCGTTCACTTCTAGCCCAGCAAAACTGATGCTCAGGGATGTTGTGTACTTCACTGTGCAGTAAGAAGGAATAATGCTTCTCATCATCACTGGTGGAGAAGTTTTCAATGTCTTCAGATACATCTCTGCAGCCACAGCAACATCTATGGCAGGACATGAGGCAATTGTGTGGCCAAGCCAAGTGGCACAGAAAAGGTCTTATCCATGCTGCTCATGGTAGCCACCCCCAAGGCAGCTTAGTTCCACCTGCCCTGCAAATTACGTGACCCAGTTCTATTGTACCCAATGTGGCACCCCAAAAATACCTTTGTTTTTTATTCCAGTGCATCTGAAATGGATGTATTGCAGCCAGAGTGGGGGTTTTAATGGCAGGAAGCTGAAGTTTGCACCTTGCATGCACTAACTTGTGGCACCGGGAGCAGCCTGAGAGCACAACCTTTTGTGGTGGTGAGTGGGATTAAAATCTGTGTAGTTCCAGTGCTGTTCTTTAGAACACTAATAATTTAGTCCTTTAGAAGATGAGCTCCAGACATTGTCCTAAAGGAAATCAAACACCTTACTAAAAAGGGAACCCAAGAATCTCAGTATCTCCAGTGAGATATCTGATCTGCAACTTTTAGCACATGGCTAAAAGTTGCAGACCAGGCAACAAAATTATCTGGCATTTTAAATTTACTCTGACCATTATTAGTTCATAGGTTAGTCAAACCAGAGTCAAATAATCTTTTGGCTCCACCCTTGTGAGGAAAATACTGCAGAGATCTGCCTGTACACTTCTTGGAACATATCTGCCAGCAGAGAGCTCAGCAGCATCTCATTTTACTGAATGTGTGCTTGTGTGCTATGCTGAGGAATCAACTTTTATTGAGGTTTGTCACACTGTCTTTTGTGTGTGTGAGTATATTTTGGCACTGCTACACCATAAACAAAAGAAAAACTGATGTTTTACAGAACAAAGTTTGTTGTTGCAGTGTTAAAGGTACCTTTGTAATCCAAACTGCAATCCATGTGCAGGAAAGCTCAACAAAACCTAATAAAATAAACAGTGGATGGAAAAAGTTTACATTGGAAATTATATGAATAACAGCATTAGAAAAGCAGGCCACATTCAAGAGTGCTGAGAATTCATCAGAAATTGTTCTGATGATCCTCAAATAACAAAGGCTTATTCTTCTTTGGTTTTGTAACACATGCTATGGTGAATTTTCCAGTGTCCTTGAAGTCTGCCAAGAATGGGGAAAAGCAAAAGAAAATGAAGGAAAGAGAGGGGAATGTACTGCAAATATGGGATGACAGAGGGCAGAAAAATGTGGAATGAACTTTGATGTGGAGCAGATGCACCCCTGCATTCCATAGGCAAAACCAGTGGCGAGGTCACTCTGAAGATAATGAGGAGAGAAACGTCTCCTGTCTCCTTTAGCTTTAGCACAGAACCATTTCAAAGATGGGTAACAGAAATGTTTCTAATAATCCCCCCCCATTTTTTTCCTGTGGAAGGAAAGGAGCAAAAAGCAGGCAGAGAGAGGATTACACTCTGCAGCAGTGCTTCTCTGAACTATTTCTAAATTCAGACACTTTGCAAAGTGCCCTGTATTACCCTCAATCTGGGAATATTTGCTCTGTCTCCTGCAGATAACCTAGAGAGACATATCCAGTGTGTTGCATAAAAGTGTTCAATTGACATAATATGCAAATACAGAAATATATATTTTTATTTTTATGTTGCAACAGCAGAAAATATAAGACAAACACATAAGCAACAGCAAATTACATGATTCAAATATTTTATCTTTTTCTAATAACATTAGAGATGATCCTTTCAAGCTGTTAACAGCACTGAGAAAGGGAGGGGGGAGGGGGTCTCACAAATGATTTGATATTCGCACTGAATCCAAACCCATGTGGAAAGCTTGTGATGGTAACATTTCTGTTAATTTGGTCTGGGCAGGGATTGGAGTGCAGTGCTGGCCCTACAAGGAATGAGTGGCAGAAGCCACATTGACTTCAACAGAACTCTTGTTTAACTCTTTGCATCCTTCTGCTTTATTAGAAACATCTGTCAAAGACACAAGGAGCTGTCAAGGAGATGAGAGGATTTTCCTTGTGGTTTTGCTTTTAGAAGCATATTCAAATATATATTTAAATGTGTTTTATAATAGATGCACTTACTGTATATGAGTATGTGCATATATGTCTATATGTAAAGATATGATGCTTTGAGGTGTCTTCCATGGGTCAGAATGAGTATATTTTAAAACTTTCAAAAATTAATAGTAAGATGCAAAAAGCCCCATTGAATTAGATCATTCAAAAAACTAAGTAAGAATCCCAAACTATGCAGCATCAGTTATTTTTTTCAAACAAAGGCAGCTTTTTCAGAGAAGGAGTTGTGTATCATGCATTACTCTTTCTTTGTTATTTATATGGTTGAGAGTTAGAAGTGTTTGCAATCTTGTATACAAAACTACACTTCCCTTTCTCCAGCCTAGTCTGTTCAATGGGAACAAATGAAATGTTCCAGTAATACAGCAAATTTATGTATATTTCTTGCAAGATTTAATAATTTCTATCAGGTGTGTTAAATAAGGGTCAAAATAAACATCAAAATATAAGAGAATAATAAGAATGAGAATAGTTACTGAAAACATGTACAAGTGTCAAAAACGCTCCCTACATCTGGGGCTCCACTGCAATGTGCTGTTGCCTTTCTGTGCCCTGGTACACTCGGAGTCACACAGGACAGACTTTGTGCAAACAGGACATTTGGCTAGGCTGGACTCACACAAGAGGATGTTTGATGAATGAAGCAGCCAAGGATGAAGAGAAGGACCACAAGCATTCTTGTATTAGCATACAAAGCAGAACATGCTTCATTCATAAACATACAAAGCAGAGCATGCTTCAGAAACTTCCTCTCTTGGGAACAGGCAGCATGTTTCCATTTGAAACTCCTGATGGTGCCTACAGTCAGGAAAAGAGGCGTGGGACCTGGCTACACTGTAGTTGTGCCCTGGAGCCCCAGTCAAACAGCTCAGAGGGCACAAGAGGCTGGCAACATTTTTTCCCTCAGCTTTTTTACTAGCATCAGCTCCTGGAGACCAGGAGTGAAGCTGTGGGTGAGTCTGCACGGAAGCAGCTGAAAAGATCCCTGTATCAATGGGAGAAATCATGCTGAGACAGTGGGCTGTAATGGAGAAGTTCCCAGCAGACCTGTGGAGGAAGTCTTTTTGGTTCTGGGACACATGGGTTTTGTTGGATGAGTGCACAGAGATCCAACAGGCTTTTGCAGCCTGCTCCAGTCAGTATTCCCTTCACAGGAGCACAGGGGGGAACCAGGATTAGGCCTGAGAACATCAGGTAACGATTAAGCCGAAATAAAAGCTGCCCTATGGCAGTAAGCAAAGTATGATGTTTTATTTCACTCGTACTGGGGTATGCACAGAAAGGGGATCTTTGGAGTCCCCAGTGGCTGAATGAAATTGATTGAAGTGCACAAAAAAGGTGAGTATCAAAAAAATCCCTGATAGCAAAGTAATTGCTTCCAGATGTTTTAAAACTGCCTTGAGAATTGAACAATCAAATCCTACATGAACAAGACACAATAACAGAGGCAGGGAGAGTCAGGAATGTTTATGAAGAACATTGTAGAGGGCACCTCTTCTTTCAGCAGGGACATAAAAGACTTAGCAGCCAACACCACCCAAAAGTCTGTGTTTTGGATGGTGGCCTGCTATGGACTTTCAGACTGGCAGCCAGTTAAGTGGAAGGGATTGACATGCTAATTACAAATGAACACAGCCAGGACAAGTGTTGCTGGCCACAAGTTTTTCAGGCCCTAATTAAACGTGATAAGACACACAAAGCCTTGGTTTATCGAACTGTCAGCATGAGGCCTCTGCCTGTCATTCATCTTTGTATGTGGTCTTAGGACAAACAGGAAGGTGAACTTAGAGCCTTACTTCTCTTTTTTTTGGAGACTGTTCTCTTCAGTACATGAACTATTGGGTCTCCTCGCACTTTAATTCAAAATTAAGATTTTTTTAATGAAGTCCATCCACATACACATTTTTTTTAATCTCTAAACCACTGTACTTTAAACTCTTACAGGTCATGGCAGAGACCTTGGTCTGATGCCTGCAAGCTATCCTCCACCTCCACCTCCTCCACCTCCTGACCTTTGGAACAGATCCCAGGCTCAGGTACCAGAGCTCTCCTCTGTGCCTTTAGTCACACACTCAGTGTAAAGAACTGAACTGCCCAACAGTACATATAAAAAAAGCCCTAGAAGCAGTTAAATTTACTAAATAGGTGTTTTGAGGGACAGTGCCCCCACTCAGCATACTTGAGCCTGAACTGAGTACCAGAGAGTACTGTCTTTACATCCACTGTCCAAATGCAATTAAACAGAGCTTTTGTTCAAGAAAGCTGCACCCACTATGAATGAACAGTTTAAAACATTAATCCATATCTGTACCAGCAGGTACCATACTGCCTCACAAGCAGTATGTAAATAAATTAATGGAGTTTTAAAGGAAATCGAAAAGATATGGCTGCAGGAAAAATATCAAATACAGATTTTTTTAAAATAACATTTACACAATCAGGTTTTTTGGGTTGTGATTTTTTGTTTTGTTTTGTTTGAGTTTTTTTAATGAGGTGCTATATCTAAGTATTCTTCAGCTTAAAAGACAAGCAGAAAACAGAAGGCAGTAAAGGTGAATGTGGTTTCTGTACAGGGATCAATGTGACTGAGCACAGCTAGCTCTTCCACTCTAAAATGGGGTTGGAGAGGTAATCTCTCTCCCTCTGGAGTAGATGTTTATAATTAAGACACAATGCCTCAACAGCAAGCAGCAAAAAGAAAAGGTGCTTTGTTCTCTGTGGTTCCAATAGGCAGCTGAGGAAAGGATTAAAGAGATTAAACCAAGCTGAACTGCCAGAGGAATTGTTTCTGAGGTTGGACCCTGCACTTGCCCACCCTGGAGCTCAGCAGCAGGTTCCCCTGCACAGCAGGGAACTCCCAGAGCACATGTGCAGCAGTGAGGGGAAGGGCCGTTTGGACACACCACATCTCCAAGCTCATGCTCTGTGTCTTCACAGAACTGTTCCCCTTTAGCATCACCCCGAAGCTGGTGTGAGGCTGTTTCCTGCTACTGCACTCACATATTGGCATGCTGCAGACGCACCACTGGGAGGTGCAGCACAGCAGATCTGCAGAAAGGGCAACAGAGTGGAGGGGCTGTGCCAAGAACTCTGTCATTGCACTCACAGATCTGGGTCTCTACCATTCAGTCCACTTTATGGTCATTACTTCTGATACAGGTTATGTACAAGACATTCTAGGTCTGGTTTTTTAGCATGTTGCTTCTCTTATAACAATGTGAATGGCTGCTGCAAATGATGAAGTTAAAATGTAGAGCTTGGTTGTGCCAGGCAGTTTTGTCCCTAAAGCTCAGAAAATCACGTGTTCCTCCACCTGCCAATTCAGTCTTTGCTATGAGTGGGGAAAAAGAACTGACATTTAAATAACTCATATTTCTATAGAATATCTTAAGCAAAAGGAATTTTTTCTAAATGTCTTTATGACAAAGCTACCACAATTTATTTTTAAGAAAAGATCACAACCCAGCTTCTCTTTTAATGGCCATGAATTCATTAAGATAATGAATCTAAATTTGTTGACATCATCTGTATCACTTTGTAGAGGATCCTTACATCTGTCATGTCAAGGTTCGTCCAGGACATGTCCATCACACTAAATTCACAGCTACACTGCTGGGATCTGTCCAGGGCTGAGCATGGTGCTTCCTGATGAGACTGAAGGGTGACCAAATTCCGCAGAAGTTGCCCCCATGGTTGGCTAATGTTGTTTTGGTGCTCTACAAAAGCAAAATCCTCCAGGTTAAGAGACTCCTGATTCCCAGAAGGTGGTTTTCCTCTATGGGAAAAAGATGCAGCCTGGGAGTAGCTTGGTCTGTGTCACTGTGTGTTCATGCTGAGGATAAGGTGCCTTGGTTTTGGGCAGCTCTAGCCTGATTGTCACCCTACAGAGCTACCCAGCCTCTTGTTTTTGGCAGTGTGATAAGGCTGGCATTACATCCCTTACTAAGCAGAGGAGCAAAATCAGACATCAGTTTTCCCTCCTCATCTTTAATGTTTCATGTCTTCCTGTCACCAGAATCTTCTCTGTACCTCTCCCTGACCAGAAGGACACAGGTTTCAGGCTCACTGCCCCCAGATTACCTCTGGCTTTCATCTCCTCACTCAGCCCTTTACACCAGCTCCCCATCCCATCCCAAAGCACTGAATGCTTGGCCTGGGCATTTTTGGTCTCTTGTCGGGGAGAGAAGGGCAGTGACTCAGCCCCTTTGTTCCAGGGAGGAAGATTTCTGCTTCAGGGAGGCTCATGCTGAGTGGATAACTTCCAAGAAAGAGAAGTCTAGTGTGTTATCTGATTTAGCAGAATAGCTGACATAAGACAAAAACAAGAGGACCCCAAAATTTAAGAGACACCATTCCTCTCTTGTGGAATTAAAGCTGATTCCAGGTTTTTCCCTATATCTCACCCTCTGGCAGTCTGACAATACTCCTGAGACTAACCACAGCAAAGTCAGCTCCATCATGATCCGCTTTCAGACATGCTCAGGGGTACCGCAATGGTCAACAGCCTCTGCAGTTCTCTATTTTCCTCCACTTCTATTAACATAGCCTGTGACTGTCATGTGTTTTCCAACTAGTTTTGAGTTATATCAAATTAATCATGCCAGAAGCAACCATTTCATTGGCCTTTGCCTCCCTGTTATGCTGCAGGCAAAGTGCCTGGGATCCTTCTGTCCAGAGCCAAAGGCTTTGACCTTCTCCCATCAGCAGCCAGCATTAAAGTGATTGTGGGTCTGCAGCAGTTGTGTAACAGGAGGAAAGGAGGACTGAAAACACCCTGAAACTGAGCTCACTCCTGTCTCTTTGATGAGTTATTCAATATGTGTGATACAAAGTTTTTCTCTCTCAAATAAAATGTTGCCATTTTAAACAGCTCTTGCTACACTGTTAAAAGCAACACTTGAAAGCAGAGGCCACGGATGCACAGCTGGACTTCCCCTTTAATTGTTCAGAGCTTATTTCATGGCTCATCTATGCTTGGACAGTCTCATGCCTTCAAAGGCACTTGGGAGAGCTAGGACTGATAGCAAGAGGAAGGGCAAACTAAATGTTGCTACAAAGCACATAAACACTTCATTTTCCCTGTCTGAACAGCTCTCCTGACCTCAATTGCAATGAAATCTAGAGCACAGTTAAATACAATCTAACATGTTTGCAGGATTCAGATGTTAAGCAAGTGACAGTTGGTCCACCTAGAAGGAATTATTTGTGTTAGTCTCTCAGGGATGGCAGGCAGAATTGAACAATACAAGATAAAGAAAGGTTTTATGCAGTGAGATACAAGCCATTATCAGCACAGAATTAACTGGGAAAATGATGAAGATCACTGTGATTTTTCTAGACTCAGGTTTGACTAAATTTCTATGAATCCTATACAACAACTCTTTTGACAGATTAATTAGTGGGAAGATATCTGCACAAACCAGAGAATATTGATAAAATTAAGACATACCCCCTACAAGAAGTGAAATTCACTCTTTCTCCTTAGAATAATTTCTCTGCTTCTCAGATGCAGAGCTCCCTGTGCATTAGTCTGTTAGTTGTAATATAATATTTTATTTTGCTCTCCAGATTCTTCTCTTTCACTCTCTGCAAGGGGTAAAGTGTATAAGAGCAAAAAGAATTTCCACCAACCCCTTGGTTGATCAAAATGCTTTTTCACCATAAACAGCTTAAAAGAAGGATCACAGGGAAGCATAAGTGAAAAAGAAAAATAAACCAAACCCCCAAACCTCACTTAGATTTACTTTTCATGGGGGTACTTCCACTGTTTGAAGATTAGCACAGACTCAGGTGCCACAACCACATGCAATCTGAATTTTTCAAGGAACTTTCCTGTTCTAGAACTGTCGCCTAATGTTTCCATAAAATACATTATTTCACAGTGTAGAGAAAGTATAACAGATGACAGAAGCATGAAATATATTATATAAATCTCCATTCATTCAAATAACCCCTATTTACTCATGTAGATCGTCCCAGTTAGTTATCTGGAAGAGATGAGCAAGGGAAGAAAGTACATAACCAAGGAAAGGGGAAAGGTCTGCCAGAAAATTATTCTTCTCATTCCTGCAATGAACACATGTAACACTAAGAAAATCCCCCAAGGAAAGGAGATTGCTTTACTCCTAAGAACTGTAAAGAGTAAATCTGGAAAAAAACCCAAAAAACAACCCAGGGAGACAAACAGCATGACTTCCAGCTGTTCAGTGCCTTCACTAATCTTTGAGACAGCTGTGAAGACAGAAAAGCCTTTTCACAAGACAGCAGAACAAGGTCACTTTGCTTTAACCTATGAGAATTGCTGATCTCCTGATAACACTAAATGAAGAGCAGAAAGGAATAATTAGACTGGTCATTCCTGCAAGTTTGCTATCACTGTAAAAATTTCTAATGTGATATAACTGAGGACACCTGATGTCCTCCTGATACTTTGAAGTCAACAGCCTTTAAATCACCAGCAGCTGCATCTGGATCTCTTCTGATGATTAATCTCCAAACTCCTTGAGAGGTCCATGTTAATCTGTTTTGAACTTCAGCTCTTGCAGGTGAGTTGAAGCCTTGCTTTTGTAGAAAAAGCTCTTGTCTCTAACTGTTCCTTCCTTTCATGGATATTTTTCCTGTTCCCCAGGTGCAGAATATCCTGGGCATGGTTCCTGACAATCCTTTTTTCTAGTCAAGGTTTACTCTACTCTCCATATGCTCCTGTGGCACTGCATATTGATCAGCTGTTTCCTGGTAACAACTGTAATTTTTTATTTACATCAGCTGTGTTTTGCAGTTTGAAACGCCTTGTTTTCAGTGTGCACAACATGAGAAACAATAGCACAAATACAATGTTGTCAGCAGTTAGACTGTGGTATCCAAGGCATGATTAAAGGATACCCCTAGGCTAGAATATTGTTTGGCAAAGGCTGAGTTGTCAGCCTCATCCTCAAATACTAAGGAAAACTGCATCATCTGTGTGCCACTGGAAGCCTAATTATGCATCTCCTACACATTTATCACAGCAAGAACCTTATCTCTAAGTTACAGTCAAGAAATAAAATTAAGAGGCTTAGTGACTTCTAGACCAGCACTATTCAACTGATAACCCCACGTGGCACTTGCACTTGCAGCTTCACCAAGAGGCTCCTTGGGAAGTGGCATACTCCAGCCTGTCCTCCTTCCCTGGAGTGTCTCAAGACCAGGCAGGTTTTCCCAGCAGCTATCCTGCCCTTGAATGTGAGCAGTCAGTCAAGCAAGCCAAAATTGCTACTGCTTTTTCTGCCTGTGTTTAAAATATTTGTCTTGAAAAGGGATACTGGAAGCTTCTTGACCCAGCTGACACCAGTTAGTCACTTTTAAGTGAGTTAAACATCCACATTGGCATTAAGGCAACAACAACAACATTATAATCTGCTTATTTATCAGTATACCTCATTAAAAGTAAGCAAATAATTCTTTCCAAGGGTGTATTGCAGTCATT
The DNA here is from genome assembly GCF_022539315.1 of Serinus canaria. Taxonomy (NCBI): domain Eukaryota; kingdom Metazoa; phylum Chordata; class Aves; order Passeriformes; family Fringillidae; genus Serinus; species Serinus canaria. The sequence goes on from NC_066315.1 coordinate 91,957,973, forward strand.
TACATCCAAGGTGTGTTAATGACACCAGAGAGAGAGCTCATATGGACCAGGGAAGGGAGCTGTCTGGAAGCCACAATGAGCCTAAGCAGAGTAACCAGGTTACACAGCAAACCCACACTTATCAGCAAGGGTGCTTTTGCTTCTGCTCAGGTGCTGAGGCAAACAGCCTGGCAAAGGCCTCACAGGCATCTGCCTCAGTGAGGTTGCTTAGCAAGTTTTGACTTGTGTATTTTATTCTTGAAGGCTACCTGGCTGCGAGGACCCAAAATAGTTCTGAATGCAAATGATCTCCTTTAAATACCATTCTTGCTGTCCTTCCCTCAGAGGGCTTCCAATAGCTGAAGCAGCATGTTCAGTCCATGATACTGCCCAGAACAGCTGAAGTTAGGCAAGCAATGCTGGCTTCATCAACTTTCTCTGTGAATTCATAACTAGGTGAACAGATTAGAGCCCAGGGACCTGGTGCCCTTCCCTACAGAAGTCCATGTATTCTAGGAGCAAAGCTATGGCCAAGTACAGAAACCAAGTATCTTACAGGGTTTCTTCTTAAGGGGATACCAACTTTTTGCTATGAACATCATAAGTAGCCTAGATAGCTTATCATGGCCATGGCTTTAGTTGCCAGAACTGGGGTGTCAGGGCAAGGGCCTTCCTGCAGGAGGCCTGGATACAGCTCTTCCCATGACAGCCAAGGGCCAGGGACTTTGTCAGAACTTGAATTTCCCCATATGCTTTCACCCCTTGCTTTGCACATCTAAATATGTTCCTGATGGTGGGGCAGTTTCAGGGTGTAGCTTAAGAGAGAAATGTGAGTAACTGAAACCTAATACAATCCTGTCTTCTCAGCTGACACCACACAGCAGGAAAAGCACCTCAGCTCCTCTAAGAACATAGATAATGTGCATTCATGAATCCCTAAGTTAATTAAAAATAACAGAATTGAAATGAGCAATAAATTACTTTAGGGCTTTACCACAACCTGGGATTTAGAATGAAGTACAAATATTATCAAGGAAGACAAGCTCACACAGTCTTAAAATCTGGCTTAGGACCAGTGACCCTAGTTATCTGTAAAAACAGTAATTGCTGTTAACATCTGTCACTTTTTCATCCTCTGAGCTTTCTGCTCAGTGCAGTTTTATTCAGAGATGAGACAAATTTTTTCAACAAAACTTTGATGCTATAGAGCCACTCACCTTCCATATAGTACCTAGACCCAGGGCACCCTTTGGGGGCCATTTTCAAGTAGAACAAATTTGTCTGCCCAGCTCTCTCCTTCCCCTATATAGTCTCTGCAGAAAGTGGAGTGTCACGGCTGTTTTCCAAGCATCCTTCTACAGGGAATTAACTTCAAAGCTACATGGTTCATGAGGAGTTTTCCCTACTTTTATCCCACAAGGATTAATAGCAGTCAAAGGGTGGGTATTAAAACTCTGTGGGGAATTCGTGGCTTTTGGAAACCTCTTATCACAGAGAGAGCCCAGATAAAGTGGAAGAGATTTAACATTTTGATTTTTGTATTCTGCATTGGGTATGTCTTCATATTAGAGGAAGATCTCCACAGTATAAACTGAAGGAAGCAGGTCAACTTGCCTCCCTGTCTCACTATAGACAATAGACTAGTCCCTGGATGATATAGAAATTATGCCTTCCTATGTCCTCAAGAATTTCTCTTACCGATTCAGGAATAACAGCCTTCCATAATACTGCGGGAAAGGACTTCAGTGCATTAACATGTTTGGTAGCACGAAGAAGATCAGGAGCATAGAAAGGCATTTGCTTAGAGGACAAGAATGCTTTGTACATTGAGGGACAGAGAACACTTCCTCTGGCCTAATGAATTTCCACTTGATGTTTTATGAAGAGCAGTTGCATCATAACAGATGGAATTTCTGGCGCTGTGGCTGATGCTGTCACACAGAGCTTACACAGCTTAAGCACATCACTCTGAGTCCACCTTCTCTCCCCAGCAGACAGGGCTGTCTGCACTGCTTTCGTTGGGCCCTTAAAACAGGTTTATTTGACCTTCCTGGTAGTAGCTCTGGTCAGGCTAAGGTCGAATTTTTAAAGTGACGAACCATGCATGGCTGAAGGGAGTTTCTACCTCCTTCCAGTGGTATGCAATTTTCCTCACCCTGTGGTCAGCCAGACGCTGACAGTACCTACCACAGTCATCATCAGGCTTCAACAAAGTGTCTGAAGGTCTGGTAGGAACGGGTTGAGAGGAAAAGGGTCCTCCCAGCCACACATCCATTTCTGTGCTCGCACAGTGCCTGGCACAGCAGTGACCCTGATGCAATTTGGCCTCCCTGTGGCAATACCTTTTAAATGTCATTACTCTGAAAATAAGGATGTTGATGTTTAATGAACAAATGATCCCAGGCAAAATAGGACAATAGATTTCATAAGATAATGGAAAGCTTTAAGGGAAGAAGCCTGACACAAGTGTTTCTTCAAGGCAGAGGGTACTTGGACCTGCTGGGACCCCATTTGTCCAGTTTGCTCAGGTGGGTTTTCACAACTGCCCAACAAACACACATCTCAGGAGGATTAGCCTTTTTATGATCTTTACTTGAAATGAAGGACTCAGAAGAGAAAGAGATCCTGATGCTAAAAGGAAAGGGTTACCCACTGGCAAATGGCCAGCAGTACAGCAACCTGAGTGAGGACCACTCGAGCACCAAAATGAGCTGCTGTCTATCCCAGTGGTGGCAGAATATGTTATTTACTTAACAATTTTAATGGTGTTTTCTGTGATGAGAAAATATATCTAGACAGAAACAGATTAAAATCCTTTTCCTATTTTACACTGTACACTGCAATGATTATATGAAGATAAATTTGAATAACTAGTCCTCTGGGACCATTATACTGTGTTATCCAAATCCTGCCTTTAATCCACACTGCAACTGCACAGAAACAATTCCAATCAGGCTAAAGGCAGTGAAATGATGCTTTTCATCTATATGTCATCACTTAGTCTCACTATATTTTGCAGCTATTTAATGCTTTGCACGCTTTCTTTCAAAATGTTGGATGTGCTTATCCCTCTCCAGGCAGCTTTCCAGCCACTCTTTCCCAAGTCTGTAGCACTGCATGGGGTTGTTGTAACACTAGTGCAAGACTTGTGTGTATCTCGGTGGTGCAGAGCATTTCTGCTTGGATTGTAGATGCTTCATTTTGCTCCCCATCTTTGTCTTCCAGCTCAGGGGGCTGTGTACCCCTAGGAAAATTGGTCTTACTGTTAAACACTGAGGTAAAGGAGGAATTAGGTACCTCTGGAGTTAAATCCAGTTTGTGGTCAGTCACAAGGGGTGTCCCCTAAGGCTCTGCTTTGGGGCCAGTCCTGTATTTTATCTTTATAGATGACCTGACAAGGAGATCGAGCACGCCCTCAGTAATTTTGCAGATGACACCAAGTTGTGTGGGAGTGTTGATCTGCTGCAGGGCAGGAAGGCTCTGCAGAGGGATCTGGACAGGCTGGAAAAATCAGCTGAGGCCAAATGTATGACATTGTGTGCCTGGTCCTGCTCTTGGGTCACAACAACCGCAGGCAGCACTACTGGCTGGGGGCAGAGTGGCTGGAAAGCTGCTGGTGGGAAAGGATCTGGGGATGCTGGTCCACAGGAGCTGACCATGACCTAGCATGTGCCCAAATGGCCAAGAAGGCCAATGGCATCCTGGCCCGTATCAGCAAGAGTGAGGTCAGCAGGACCAGAGGAGGGATCACCGCTCTGTACTCAGCACTGGTGTGGCCTCACCTCAGATCTGGTGTTCAGTTTTTGGTCCCTAATAACAAAAAGGACATTGAGGTGCTGGAGTGTGTCCAGAGAATTGCAACAGAGCTGCTGAAGGGTCTGGATCACAAGTCTTCTCAGGAACAGCTAAGGGTGTTTATCCTGGAGCAAAGGAGGCTCAGGAATGGTACTTTTTTGCTTTCTGAACATCCTGAAGGGAGGTTGCAGAAGGTGGGGGTTGATCTCTTATCCCAGGTAAGAAGTGCCAGGATGAGAGGAAATGGTCTCAAGTTGCACCAGGAGAGCCTTAGATTAGATATCAGGAAAAATTTCTTCACTGGAAGGATGGTTAGCCTTTGGAACAGGCTGTCCAGGGAAGTGGTGGAGTCACCATTCCTGGAGATATTTAAAAAATGTGTAGGTGTGGCACTTGAGGACATGATTTAGTGGTGGATTTGGCAGTGCTGGGTTAATGGTTGGACTCAATGATCTTAGAGGTCTTTTCAAACCTAAATATGTTATGACTCTGTCATAATGTGGAATACTGTCTCAAAATTTTTTTTGCAAGGCTTTTTGCAAACTTCTCCTCTACCAGCTCACCTTTGTGAGTCATGATACCCAGCGCCTGAGTGGCACATAGTATTTGCAAGTGCTTAGTCCATAACCATAAAGCTCAAAACATATTTTGTGGTTTGTTTTTTTCTTCTGGCCACACCCTGGGAATAGCCACCAAACAAGGCTTTAAGAACTCAGGGCAGGGACATTCTTCCTCAGATGTATTTATTCAGAAGCTGGCACAACAAGGTTTTCAAGTGTAAGTTAATAATTGCTTGTTACTAATAATTACCACCTGTGCACTAATCATTATGTAGGATAACTTTAACAATTGGCTCCAAAAGGTGCTGTTCATGCCAGGCACTCTGTTTACTCAGGGACTCTACCTAGCAGCCCTGTGAAGCTCCCTGGCCACGTGGCTGGAGGAAGCATGCTGGCTAGTCCTGCAGCTGGAGAGAAGCCTTCTTTCTCTGCCAACAGCAGAAATTGGCTCCTGGAGCAGGCTGGACCAGACTCAGTGGCAGCCAGCTATTCCCAGCTTTGCAGTGGCTCCAGAGCTCCAAACCATTGAAATTAAATGTCAGTCTGACTGAGCTGCTTACACCAGAAATGTTAAATTACAGTGTAATGCAAACCTCCAGAAGACTTGAATTGCTTAGAGGGTAATTTTACTGTCTCTGGCATCCCATGCATGCTTCCATCATGGTTTTCCTAATAAGACATCCCTGTTGTTTTTTATTTGATTGAAAAGTACATGCAACCTCCAAATAAAATAAATATGCTCATGCTTAGTTCCTATGCGGGAATTCTGGCATTTAATCTGTCCATGTTTGTTAATATGTTTGCATATACGTGGCCACTATGTGTAGCCATGTGTGGCTGATACATGTTGCCCTCTGAAATTTGGGATTGTCTAATTCAAGTTACAACTGCATTTTGGATTCTTGTCTGTGAAGCCCTGTTGCTCACCAAAGCTGTTACCAGCACTAATGTCTCCTTGGTACACAGGGCTTCAAGTCAGAGGCAAGGCGCTCTCAGCCCAAACTGTACCTGCTGGAAAGTCTCCCTGAGCCAGGCAAGGCTGGCAAACCTTCAGGTTGTGGCTCTGTCGTCATACCAATGTGAGCAGAAATATTAATTTGTTTAAGCAAACCAGGCTAAATAAGAGAGATAAGAAACCATGAAAAATTCTGGAGTGCGTGATTGATTTTGACACCACAGCTGAAGTAAAGCGCATCTTGACTTTTCCACATTTGCTCCTAGACTACAAATTAGGAGTTCATCTACAGCAATGCTTAAGTGTCTTCTGTAAAATATTTACTCGGAGTTCGATCAGTTACAAGTGACTACAAGGTATTCATGTGGCATTTGCAGCATTGAGTGAACATTCCAGCCCCAGCCCAGAAAAGAGCTTAAGGCTCGTGCCACTGAGCTGTGATCTCTGGCCAGCCTGATAAAAGATTTTTAACTTGTGTTGTGCCAAAAAGTTGCTGAGCAGCCTCTGAGCTGAGGATGCAGCACTAAGGCTGCTGCTGTGCTCCCCATCACCCACGACCTCTCTGAGTGCCCATGCACCTCCCTTCCCTGTCAGGCAAGCAGTGTTTGGGAGCACAGGTGGGACAGGAGCAATGAAAGCCTCCTGACCAAGACCCAGTTCTTCACCTGCAGTAATTACCTGTATTCATCTCCTGGCTTTCACTGCTCCTTTTCCTCTGGTCATGAATAAAACAGACCCTTGTTATGGCTGCTAAGCAAAGCTGCCATGAACACAGTTCTGTTATCCTTCAGCATAATTTACAAATTGGAAACAAACCTCTCTCCTGTTCTTACAGGAGAGAAGCCCAGAAAAAAAGGACAGGATGAGAAGGAACAACCTCTGTCCTCAGAAATTAGGCTGAAGATGGACTACAGGGATTCCCTCCCTGATGGGAGACTGGCATATTAGACTGACATGAGGGAAGAGCCTGACTGGGCCCTGTGAGATTCCAGCTTTGTGCTAACTCTGTGTCTCACTGGGAGATATTCAGCCAAGTGCCGTGGGCTGAAGGTACAAGTGTCAACTGATACTGTAGTCAAAATCACACAATCACCCCTGGACAGAAAACTTCCTAGGCTGGTATTAGCAAAAAAGTACAAAGTGCCTGTAAAATAAAGGTTAAGAGAAGCTTAAGCTGATACTTAGAAGATGTTATGGGCCATACCCTTCTTGGAAAGAGCTACACTCTGACTGATACCTCAAAAACTCTGCTTTTCTTTATTCAAAGAAAAACCAAGAAAAAATCCTTGGAAAGTTATGGAAAGCTCCCTGAGCCCCACAGGCTGGAAATCTGACTGCAGTTAAATATACTGCATTTAACCCTAACTGGAGATCATAAAGGGATGCCTGTGTAGCCCACTGCAGGTACAGCAATAAATAGAAAATGTCCAAGAATTTGCACAAGACAGTCTGAGTGCTGTGTGCATGGGTTCTGCAAGTGGCATTTTCAGCCCATCTTCCTCCATGTTTCTTTGTGTGTTCATTTTGGCAAAACCTCTAATTTGTGCATGAAATGGCCATTTCCTTGAATGCCATGAGGCAATTGAATCTAATGTTCTAATTTGTAGTTTCAAATGCTTGTTTGCACGAAGAGTCGTGTCTGTGGGCAAGGGGGCTCAACCACGCAAGCACAGACCGCTGCACATCTGGACTGTGGGATTTGAGAAGAACCAGCAAAACAACAAACCTCACAAAAAGGCTTCAGAAAATAGCATGACCTTTAAATGGCAATATTAGTAATAGAAAAAACAAAGGGAAGGAAAGAGGAGTAATCTAATTCAAGTGGATTTTCAAATATAATGCAGTTCATTTAAAGTTAATTTCATTTAATGTTAGTTTTAATTAGCTAACATCTGTTGCAGATATCCACAGGACTGATTTAACCTGTGAACTGGGGCTGCTTTTCCTTGCAGTCCTTTACTTCAATTACAAAATCCTACCACACTGTAATGCTACACACATAGTTGCTTCCTTTGGAAAGGAGCAGGGAGAGGATGTTGTTTAATGTACAGCAAAAAAGACCTATAGATTCTGTGGTGACAGCTCTGACATTAAAAAAAAAAAAAAAAAGCCAGCCCAAAGCTGTAATTTGTCTTAATATTAGGATCTGCAAAACTTTCTGTAAAAATGTGAAAGCCAGAAGTACTGGCTGAATGATCATGGACCACTAATCTCTGTTCTTTCCTTCTTTGTATGCTTGAGACTAACTGAAGTTTGCCTTTCACATTGGTTTGGGGTAAGTGAATTTTAAGACTGTGAAATAGTCCCAACTGCAAAATTACACTGACAACTTAAAAAAGGGAGACCAAGATGATTTTTTGAAACCAGCTGGATTTTTCACAGCTGATGTTCTGCATTGTGATGAGTTTATATGGATGTAGTATTGTAGTTTACAGGAACGTTTGAAGAACTGAGACCTGGATACACTGAGTATCATTAACACAATTCTCAAGTGGAATGTGCAGCAATTTAAATTAATAAAACACTAATTTCCTGCTCTTTCAAAGAACTCCCTTTACTACCATAAGACTCACAGAAACCAGTGTATACATGCCTGGTTATTTAGTGGTGTGGCCTAAAGGTCTCTAATAGGACTGTTAAATAAATAAGAACAAATATCTGATGAATTTGTCCCAGTGATGGGCTTTGTTATCTCTGCACCCAAGTGCTGCATTTCTTATGCACTCATTTTTCAAAGCAGAGCACCTAGGGCAGACTTTCATGGCCGTTAAAGGGAAGGCTTTGACATGTAAGAGATTTCCATTTCTTCCTACACTGAAATCTAAGCCTGACAGAATCATGGGCTAAATTAATTCCTTAAGCCCTTGGCCCAGTGATAAAACTTATCTGAAGCAGAAAATGGAAATGTACAGCATGCTTTATAGAGCTGATCAAAGATTTCCCAGAAAGTGCTGAAGCAATCAGAAATGAATGATCTGCTCCCATGGATAGGAAAAGTGAATGTTTTAATTGCATCAGTTATTCACCAACAATTATTTGTGAGAAGTCCTTTACGTCTGGGTGGTTCAGGAGCCAATCTATGCATGTTAAAATCAGCTGAGTTTCCTATTATTTTTCTGTGAACACCAGTACAGTTAGCTGTACTGATGGTTCAAATCAGAGATGGAGGAGCCTGAAAAATTTGGAGCTGCCACCTACTGTGCGACCCCTTCCCTACTGAAACTCAAAAGAAACCAACATTGTGGCAGGAAATTGATCCTTACTGAAATGATCTTTAAAACAAAGAAAACCAGACAATCTCCTGAAGAAGATGATGTACAGATATATACTATATTTTAACTTATTATTTCATCATTACACAGCAGAAGATTACACAAAGAGGATGCTAACACAAGCCATTTCTTTTTGTTATTTTCCCACTAAGGTAAGAAACATCTTTGACACTGACTAATTCATCAGCCTTTTCAGGTCCATTTCTACCCACACATGACGTGGTTTTGGGGATCTGTGTTTTTGTTTAACCGTTCATTGCTGCTGAGGAAAAATTATCAGGAAGGGAGCTCATCTCTCCTCAGTGCTTCTCCAGCTTGTGGGGATCCCTGTGTAACTCCCATGCTGCTGGGTGGCTTTAAATGGCTCAGGAGGGGAGTTCATAGTCCAGGCTATTGCATTTGTGGTGTCTCTTATAGACTTGGGGCTGAATTTCTTCTCAGTTAACATTGATGGGCTTGGATGTGTTGACATGAGGACAGGATTTGACCTGGGACAAGTCCAAGTATGTTACCTAAAGGGTGAATAGTGGTTTTGATCAATCAGTCAGCTTGGTGACACTGTTGGTAATTAGTGAACCTGAGATATTTATGTGACATCTAGGAAGAGTCCCTGCTTAGTGGCTGCTTGCCTGGGAGGGACCATCGGCATAATTTCATATGGAGCCGATTCCTTCAGCACATCCCACCTTGTGAAGTAGCCTGGACAGAACCAATATCTCCAGAAAAAGCAAGATGTCCTTTTCCCAAGCTGCTTCCTGAAATAACCTGCATTTCCTGCAATGCTGCTGTCAGCCTGCTGTGGCTGGCATGAAGAGCTGTTATCACATGTAACCCATGTCTGAACCCCAAATCCCCCCGAGACACAGTTGCCACGCAGTGATTTAAGACTCCTTAAGCAGAGCAGGAAGAGATCAGAAAAACAAGAAAAGCCTATTTGCAAAGCTAAAGAAAGACATTGTGTAGCTGGGGCAGGAAGAGCAACAGCTGAGCAGCACCTGGAGGCATTGCCAGGCACAGGCACAGGACAAGCAAAGTGATAAAAAGTCCCAAGAGCAGAGGAGCTCTGAACCCCTGCAAACACTCTGAGGCTTGTCAGCCCTGCCAGGTGCCCCTGACCAGGGATGTTCTTCCAATAGTAGGATCCAGGGAGAGAGGCTACATACAACAGCGTGGCTTCAGTGCTGCCTATTGGCACTAAAACATCTCCACAAAGTTATGGGACTTTGTCTCAATTTCTGCTTCCTTCCCAAATTTATCATTTTGGGAAAATTACTGATATTGTCCTATGCCAAAGTGACACATGTATCAGTGTGTTTGCTATGGCATTAGAGCTGAATTGTAATGGGTTTTTTTTGATTAAAAGCTGCAGCGGGACTTGATGATCTGAAAGGTCTTTTCCAACCTAGATTATTCTATGATGAAATGGCAAAAACTGGCATCCACAAATAGATTTGTTTTGAATGAATTTTTGCTGCCATTTTAATGGAAAAAAATGAAATGCAGGGAAAAGCTTGAAGTTCAAGAAAGGACAAATATCCCACTGATGTGAGCTGTCTCCTCCCTTTGAAGGGTTTTGGTGTTGAGCCATCAGTTATATACTACTGGTGCTCCTCTGTAAGGTACTGGATGTAAGGAAATGTATTAGAGAATTGCTGTGTGACAGATGCCAGGGACTTTTGGCTCCTCAGCTACCTGCTCCAGCTGAGGCCACAGCATCTTTCCAGCCAGCCCTTGGGGACTCTGTACTTTGGGCTGAGGCATTTTGCATCTTCCTTTCCAAATACTCTCCAGCTGAGAGGAAATGCCTTCCCCACTCTTGGAGCATTTTCCCTGGATTTCTTTGAAATTCCAGAGGTACACAGAATTTCCTTAGCTTGTATGCTGCAGCTCCTCACACATAGCTCTTGGGGATCTCACGTGGTCAGAAGTAGCCTCAGCATTGTGGTTTCCCATGAGTGAGTCCAAGCAATGTCCACTCCTGCTTCCAATGGCCCAGCAGGATCAGGAGGACTTTTAAAAACAAGGAATGTGGCCAACAGAATATATACTGTAGGTTTTTTCAAAAGAGGACACCCCCAGCACCAGCAACCTCAAAGGCAATGGAAAGAAGTTGAGGAGGAGGAAGTCTCAGGCATCTGTCAGGAATGTGCTTGATGCCATCCCTCACTCCCTTCTCTGTTGGACTGAAAAGCTGTACATCTCCCTGCCTCATTGAGCTCAAGCTCTGATGGCAGCCTGGTGAGATTTTAGCCAACACCCCAGCAGCTCTGAGCCATCTCCTCCGTACGGGGGAAGAACTGCACTTCTTGACTCAGGTGCCTAAAGGTGTGAATTCAGGCAAGGATGCATGTTTGGTGATGGCATGGCACATCCCTCTGCCTTGAACTGGCATACTCTCACCTTTCTTTTCTTCTTTCCACCTACCTGCCTGGACTTCTCTGTCTCCCAGAACAGTGAATCAAGGAAGAGCAAAGCTTGTGGATGTGGCAGCCAAGAGGTTTCAGAAACAGAAGACAGGATAGAAAGAGTCCCACAGGTTTCTTTAAAAAGAAAAAGAAAGGGCAAAGATACAGGGGGGCAATGAAAGAAGGAAAAATAGAGATTTTACAGTTTTAAAGCCAGCTGCTCAGTCTGGTGTGGCCTGATCCATGCCCAGTGTTGGCAACAGCACTTTGGGATCCTGTCAGCCGGAGAGTGGAAGTGGTGGCCAGGGCAAACATATGCTAAATTTCTGAGTCAGAAAATCAGAAGGCAGAACATTCATGATAATTTATTGGAACTTAAAAATAACACTGACAATACCCTTTTAACATCAGGCAATTTCTAGTTCTTAAAAACTACAATACAGCTTTCTGAACGCTGTTAATAGCAAGCCCATAGAATCTTCCATTGTTTAGACATGAGAAGAAATCCTTACTGTAAAGACAGAGATGTATTAGACAGAGATGGTTAAAGAAATTCTACAATGAGTCTCTAAATGCCATCTTGTCATTGTATCAATCATTTAAGGTCCTTGTAATATGCCACCTATTTTAGCATTTTGTGCCCTATGATAAAAGTATAGATAGGAAGTATCTATTGATTTGTTTAAAATCTCCTATACAGCCTAAACACAAGCAGATCGGTCTCAGTTTAGTGACCAGAAGGTGTCCCAGATGCATGTCCATGCTCCTATGCACATTTACTTATTAGGAAGACAGAAACAGTTGCCTTCAGTTCTCATTCATTAGGTCTTAGGCAAAAAAAAAGTTATTGTTGCACCTTGGCAAGCTCCACGTATCATCTGAGCCATCGCATGTGTTTTCTCTGCTAGCAGGAGGAGCTGAGAAAATAATGGGTTGGCCTGAACTTCATGTGCTTTGTGGGTTTCCCAATGATCTGGTCAGTGTGTCTAAAAAGGCGCTGATCTTCCCCTAATCTGCAGCAACTGGCTGCCCTTGTTCTGTCTCTCAGCTAAATTGAGGCTCATCTGAAAACCAGAGATTGTACATTACTCTAAGCTCTGCCACTCAGCTGCTGCCTGGATCCTCATCTGAAACCAAAATTTTTCCAGGCTTCTCCTCGACTCCGGCACAGAACACCCCGGCAGTCTCCTGGCTCCTAATTTTAATATGTTGGACAAATGAACCCCTTTCCTACAAATTATCAATAATAAATGAAAACTTCTTGGTCACACCATCAAAGTAAAGAGATATATTGGCCAAAGTGACAGATGACAGCAATCTATTCAAACAGCCACCTAAACAAGACTGCTGAGCGCATCTCTATCCTCCTCTCTATGAGGCATTGGGAGTAATATTTTACATGAGACTTGGCAGGGAATCAAAAACTGAGAATGTGTTCTCTTTAGCTCTACCAGCTGCTAGAAGCCCCTTGACAGCTCTGTAACAGCCCTCTATCTGTTTGCAGATAGATCTGCTTGTATCCCTCTGTCAAGCAGGCGACAGCCTCTCTCAGAGAGAGAGCCTCTCTCAGAGAGCAAGCCTTCATGCTGCCACTTCACTGTCACTATTTAACTCAGAAGCCTTCCTTTTTAAAAGCTCTAGGCTATGTCTAGGAAACAGAGCCACAGCCATTTCTCCTGCCATCCCAAGCTGGTCTTACTCCATTGGAACTAAGGGGGCTCTGCAGGCTGGCAGCAGCTAGGGGAAGGAACTTGTGGCTGTCCCATGCAGCTTCTGTCATTAAAGCCCATGTCCCACCTCACAGAGACATGCAGGAAGGGTGATTTCTTCACACCATGTCAGCAGTGACCCTTTTCTCTCTCTTTACATTCCAGTGTTGATTACAAAACAGAACCATGGAAGAGTTGGAACAAACATTACTGTGCAGGGATGCAGGCCACAGTGGGATTGAAAATTAATTTAGAGCTTAAATTCCCTGTATTTCTTCTGGAGATCTTTCCCTGGGTTTTGAATCCAGGGTCCATTGCAGGAAGACTCCAAAGGGGTGACCAGGCTCAGAGTAAAGTGCAACCCATGCAGTCCCTCACACTGCAGCATGTGGGCACTGGAACCTTCAGCTCTCCTTTAGTTGGAACATCATGGCTGTTATTGTGAATATATCCCTTGAAAGTTCACTTCCAAACCAAAATGACTCCTTTGAAATATGTGCTCTCATCACCCACAACAGAAGCCATCCCCTGGTAAGACTGAGCAGGTTGAAAACATTTCAGACTCACAGCCACGATGCTGGGGAGAGCAGAAACCCCAAACCAGGTCTCTCTGAGCCTGGAGCAGACACCCATTCTCCAGACCTGTTGCCTAATGATATTGTCTCTCATGGGCTGTGGTGCCACCCTAAAATCCACTCAAACTAATTTTTTCCTGAAACAGCTCATCTAAAGAGACGCCAGATGTCAGAGATGCAGCCTGAACATTTGTCCACATTGTGTGTGCTACTGCCCTGAACATTTTTTCTGGGCAGAGATATCCACTCTGGTTCTGTCATCATCTATGCAAGGTGTCCAGCACACCTGCAAGGTGTATTTTTATGGACAAGATCAACTTTGAAGGAGTAAATTGAAGTGCCTGAAGCCAGCATAAAGTCTAAGTATATAGCAGGCAGCAAGCAGGATGCTTTACCATGGAAAAGTTTGTGAAAATCAGTGATTTCAAGCTATGAAAGAGAGGGCAGGGAAATGTTTTTACCTCTGGGACCCAGTTGGAGCTCCCTGTAGATGTAACTGCATTGTTTACTCCCCTTTCCCCATGTGAAAATGTTACTTAAAATGAGATTCCATTCTCCATGGAAATACTGAAAATACAGGTGCCAGAAAATGAGATCTTTTCGTTAGCTGTCAGTGTAGCCCTCATGCAAATTCCACTTTCATAGTTACTTTACCCCATGTAATTACACAGCAAAGCCCTGTTTAACATCTCGCTACATAATGGGAACTTTCTATTTCAAATCAGATCAATGTTAAGAGTTACTCAGACATTTCAGGAGATAATAGCTGTAATTAAGGTGTTTCTAGTGATGGGTTCCTATTATAACGTGGCAGAAGATTCTCTGATAGTCTTGCTGACTGCATTAATCACAATTGTTTTCATTAATATTGACACTATTCTCTTACCAGACAAATAGAGAAGGAGATTAATCAAAATACTGTGCTGGTCCCTTTTGCTCTGAACCCCTCTTTTGGACTGATGCTCAATTCTAAGCTTTCAATTGGAATAAAGAGCAGTTTTTGTAAGATGTGCAGGCAGATGTGCACACCTGTTATTTAAAGCAAAATTGTGAGAACAAAGAGAGATAATTATTTTTTGAGAATCTGAAAATAAAGCACTGATGAAATTTAAATGCTACAATTCCTAAACATCTCATTTGTTTCCAATTTATGTGTCAGTGATGTGAGATTGCTGTAATGTGTTCAGACTGGGGAATGAGGTAAGTATGTATACATGGGTTCATTTTCTTAGGGGAAAATTGCACAGACCAAGGCACAACTGGCACACAAGCCATTTGGGCTTGTGAGGCTGACTCAGGAAAATGGGGCTTCCAGTGGCAAGTCCCTGTGATGATGGTTTGGGACAAGCAAAGACTGTGTTGAGTTTCAAAATGATGGAAGAAAGGAGACCTTAACTTCCAGTAGAACCAATGAAGTTAAACAAGGGATGGATTTGACTTTAAAAGCCTATAAATGTTAATTTTTAATGGGACTGAGTTCTACACAGTCAATTGAAGCTGTCAGAGCCAGCTTCTCCTGAACAAAGGTGTCATGTCAAGTTTTCCAGATAAAAGTTATGTCACATACCAAAAATGAGAAGGGCCAAGACAAGCAGGGAGGATGACAGGAGTGCAGGGCATGATCTCATACAACTCACAGTGAAAAGGGAAGCAAAGGAATAGCTTTGTTCTGAGGAAATTCACACAGTGATTTCCAGATCTAGCAGTCTGCCCATTAAACAAGTAAAGGAAGAAAACCAACCATAAAAATGCATATTTGGGAGAACCATGCATATTGACCACTAAACCTGTGGCTGCTAAATGTGCTTTGGAAATACAGCTATGAAATATGATGAGTCAGTTAAAAGTTTATTTCCGTAGATTTACATACTATGAAGAGATAGAAAACTGTGAATCCCTTAACCCCAGTTTTCCAATGAAAAACATGAAATACCAAGGGAAAACTATATTTGCAAAGATTTTTATTCACTTTCTAATACTAGTTACCACAATGTAGCCTCCTAAAAATGAGTGATAACCATGGAAATTTTTGCTTTTTCATATATCTAATGCAAACCAAGTATTTTTTGTGTAACCCTTTAAATGTGAATTATCTTGTATTTTGTACATAGGAGTACATAGAGGTACCCTTCAAATTTGCAAAATGGAAAACAACTATACTTTATCAGATGCATTGCCCAGCTTTATATCTACAGGAACATAAGAGGTTGATATTATCAGAGCGTTAGACCAAAGGACCTGGTAGATTATTTATTATTGACGTGAAAACAATAACTAAAAAAACCCAAAACCAAAACCAAAAAAAGCTCTGCAAGGAACAGATCTTCTCTGCAAGAAGTCTCAAAATGCCTGTATCCTGCCTTTATGTTGACTTTTAGAGGCTACAGGTTTATAAAATGATGTCTCACTAGTGATTGCCTGGCTGACCTTTGCAATGTGGGCTCAAATCCCACTGCACCTCACATTTTGTTTTGCTTAGAGGGGATCTGCCACTCACCGAGGCTGCAGTCCCACTGGGATACGGCGCTCTCTTATGGTCCTTGCAAACAAGACAGTATGTATGTCTGTCTTGCTGCTCTCTGGTTTCTGGCCAGGACACAATAAAAAAACAAACTCTCATGGGAATGGAAAACTAACTAACTAAAAAAAAAAAAATCTCATTCTCTGATTTCTAAATACAACCTTTTAATCTATGATTACAAATTACTTCTTGCTAATGTTTTGTAAAATGTTTTTTTAAACTCACTTACTGGAGCCTATGCACTCACTTATAAAAGCTAGTAAAACTAGTTGTGTGAACCCTGTGTCAAAATCAGTATTTAAAAAAAAATAAATCCCAGACTTGTACAAAAGAAGCAAAATACATTGTGACACTGACATCTCAAATTCATAACTGCTCAGTGTCTGTTGAATAAAAACTATTGGCTGTAGAGGATGTGAAAAGCATAGAGGTTTAATAAAGAGGAAGTGTTTTATAATTCTTATATATATATATATATATATATATATATATAAAATTGAAATGAGACCTGTGGTTGTATCAAGTCTTTAAAAATAAATTTTTCCTTCGGGTTAAGAGTTGATGTAGTTTCGGTGAGGCAGGACAGGATATGCTTCAATTTATACTTCAATAAATAAGAAAGAGTTCTACTGATATTAGTAGGATTAAACAGAGGGGAAACAAAAAATAGACCTGCCATCACTGGGAATTATAAAGAGCAAAAAGACCCTACATCTATATGTGGAAATATATCAAAGGGGATGGTACATAAATGTCTCCCATATCCAAAGGAATAAAAACATAGTTTAAGAAAAGAAGAATAACAATTAGAATGATACAGACTGAAGGAAGAGAGAGAAACAGAAGAATATACATAAAGGCATAACTCTTTATGCTGATCAGTCACATCCTACATCCTATTTGAGGTACAATAAAACAATAGTTGTTTTATTCTGCTCGATTTGTTACAAGTTGTTCAAAGACTGTGATAAAGCATGTCTGATAAACAGCAGTGTGGGGGATTTCTCTGCTGGTGGTCCTGCACTCCTGACCACAGCTCTTCCCTTAGAGGGATGTGAGCATCCATGAGCAAAACTGCAACCCTACTGGCTTGAGGAGTTAATGCTAAGGCCTGATTCCTTGTTTATGGGGTTTTTTTTGAACCACTGTAAAGCTCTGTTATTGTGGTTGGGATTTGCGTTGCTGCCAGGGTGATAAAAAGCAGTTTCAGAATTTAAAGGTCTAGCTCTGTGCTGGGGTTAAACAAGCATTTAACACTTGTTTGGTCTGTGAGATTACCATCAATGAAAATAGAAAATGAGCATAAGTTGAGTATGTTCTTAAGAGCTTTATGTAATCAATGTTTACATCTCTATTCATGTTGACTGAAGGCAATTTCTGATTAGTTTTTACAAAACTGAGTATAAAGGGAATGTTTTATTGTGCTTCCTGGTGCAGAAAACATAACCAGAAAGGCCCTAGTAGTGTCAAGTGTGGGTCTGTCACATGTAGGAGACAGAAGTTGTGAAATGTGAGGAATTGAATGAAATGTCCTCCACAATTGAATGAAATGTCCTCCAAATTGAATGAAATGTCCTCCACAATTTTCTCTTGGGAAATGAAGAAAGAACTATTTGGGCATGATAGTATAGGCATGACACTTTCTGAATATTCAGTCAAAGCCCTTGGAATAGGGAATTATGTGGCATAAAGGACGCTGTTGCCACTGGACTCTGGCTCTACACTCATGGTCCAGGAGTGATAGGAAGCTTTAAGTTCAATTATGGTTACAAATATCTACCAACGCCAATGGAATTGAAAAAAAATCAAGCATGTGTAGGAGCTTTGCTCTCATCAGGCTTCTGTCCCTCCAGTTTTCCAGTTTATTGAAACCTTGTAGATTATTTCAGTTTGGGTCAGAAGAGAAGTGTCTTCCAGAAGTGAAGTTACTCTGTGGCTTCATCCTGAGGGTGACACCTGTGAGGGTGACACACAAACCACACATGGTGTGTGTGGTTTTCCCATGGGAAGGATCTACCACATTTCATTGCAGATTTAAACCCCACAACTGAGAGGCCTCAGTTGCCAAAACCTCTTGCCATTTGATGCATGTTACATTAAAGGCTGCTTTGTACAGTCTGCCAGCCTGTGGCAGATGGCTTTCTGTACATAACACATAAACTTTGATGTGACTGAATTTCTGTAATTGCCATTTTATTTCTGCACAAATGCACTGTCATCCATCCAATGTTTTAAATGCACAAGGCACAATGTTCACCAAAGTAATGACTTCACACATACAAAGTGACCGTCAGAAACACCTAGTAGCTGCACTCTGAAAGCACTGAGGGGTTTTGAGGAGATGCTTGTTCCTATCCTAGGAGAATGGGAGGGCAGCATTTCATGAGGGCAGAATAACAGCAACCTGTCCTCTGATCAGCTCATCTGCTGGTGGGCAGACATTGCTACGGGGACCCACAAGATGCAGCAGCAAGTGAACATCACAAGGGAGTTGGTGGAGTGAGGAGGCTGCCGTGCAAATCCCACTCTCCAGCTTGGCAGCATGGTGCCTCAGCTCCCCACCACTCCACAGCAGCACAGAACACACTTCTACAAGGAGCAGCAGGCAAATCTTTCAAGGGAAACACAACCACAAGCGCTTTCCCAGCTATGGGTTAATTTTCAGCCCGAGACACAAAGCTAGTTCAGATTTCTGAATTTTCCCATCCTTGTTCACATCGCAGTGGTTGAGCAGGATCTGGCGGAACTTGTCCAGGTCTACCCCACTAATGCTGGGCTGCAGGCAAAGAGAAAAAGAATGCTGAGAGGGAAAATGGATTTCCCCAGCTAGTAAAGCAGCCCACCATGCAACAACTGGGAAAACCACCCAGGGATGAGCGACCAAAAGACCCCACATCATCTCATATGCCATGGGGAAGCAAACAGAAGATGAGGAAAGGGTGCCCTGAAAAAGCAGAAGGTTCATAGAACTGTATGTGACTGTATGGAAATACACCATGAATTTTGTGCTGAGTCAAGGCCATCAGTATCTGATCCATATAAAAGAAAACTTCAGAAAGTTGTGCAATGCAGATCCCTGCTCTACCAGACCTGTGCTTTCATCTGGTTTCCTCTCTCAAAGCTGCTGCACAAGGACTAATGTGACATTTCTGTCAGCATACTGCTATTTTACAGGCTAGCCAGCAATGTAAAAATACCTTTTGTGGATCAAGTTGATGTTGAAGACACATTTTACAGGCTACACAGTTTCTGTATTCTCCTAATGCTGTACTGCTTGCTCTGCTTCCCCCATTTGCAGGAGGGGATCAAATTCACATGCACAGTTTGTGGGGCAATGCTGATGAAGGCCCTTAGGCAAAGTACAAATTTCCCTTCTTTACAAACACTCACACACAGAACAAATGCAGCCTCCTGCCCATCCCCACACCCTTCCTTGCACACTGCATGGCCAGAACACACACATGCAGCCATCAGCACACAGCTGCCATTCTCTGCTCTCTCCTGAATGGACATGGCAGCACAGATATCTCACACTGTGTGGAAAAGCAACAGTTCAGGCTCAGAGGAAGCTAAAGACCAGATTCTGTTTGGGTCAAAAGCTTTAACTTGGGCTGCATCTGGAAACTCAAGATAATCCAATGAAGACAGACTCTTCAGTCCATCAGGGGCTGAAGAGACACACCAGATATGGTATTCTTGATTGTAGACAGACCTCAAGTAATTTTAAATTGTAGCCCTGAGATGAACTAATGAGCCATGAAGTCATTCTGGTGAGAACAACATCCACAAGGAAAACAGAAGAAAAAAATTGTGATGGCCCATCCATATCATGTCATGCTGTAACACCTCCCTAATTCAAAGTATAAACTGGAATGGACCTTTAAAAATAGAGTTGCTGAGGGAAGCTGTATTAATTTGTGAGGCAGAATTTCTGTGATACAGTGAAATGCTCTACAATGTATATACTGAGATGGTGATCTGATTCCTTTCTGACGATGATCAAACTAAAATTTGACTCTATGTTCTTACTAGTGTCTCTGTGCACATAGCCTTTACAAAAGCACTGATCTTTAAGAAATACAGGGTATTAACAAACAGAGCCATGAAGATACCTTGACAAGTTCCATCATGTCTTTGACAAAGCCATCCACTTCTGGGCCTTCAAGTGCTCCTGTTTTACTCTGAAAGAAGGAATAAACATCAAAACTCTCCAGTGAGTCAAAATCACTACAGTGTTTACTGGTCAGTACCAACACCTGGTCACCAAGCTTTCTAGCATAAAGTTCACAGAATCATGAAATGGTTTGGGTTGGAAGGGACATTAAAGATCATCCAATTCCAATTCATTCTACCATGGCCAGGGACAACTTCCACTAGCCCAGGTTGCTCAAAACCCCATCCAACCTGGCCTCGAACACTTCCAGGGTTGGGAAATCCACAGCTTCTCTGGGTAAAACTGTTTCAGCACTTCAAGTGCCTCGCAGCAAAAAATTTCTTCTTGATGTCTAATATCTAAGATCCCATTGTTTTTCCCAAACCATCTCTTCCCACCAAATGAGAGCAATGTCTCCCACCATCCTGAGGGAGTTGTGTGACTGTCAGAAGCAGCAATGAATTGCTGACGTCTAACAGGCATTAAATGGTTATGTCTGTCCTGAGCCAGACTCCCTAAACAGCCATGGATTCGGTATGGGAAGGGGGTTTATCTTTCAATGTGGTGGTGATGCAGGTCCTGAACTGCCAGAGACTGTGAGCGCTAAAGCCACCACCTCCTCTTCCTCCCTTGCATCTCCTGCAGGAAAACTGCTAATGCAGCAGCATTGGCCATGGCAATGGAGAAAATCAAAATGGGTCCCTGACACAAGATCTCTGAGTGTTGCTACTCTCTGTCCCTACTTTACCCCTCCCAGTCTGGCATCTGGGCTCATGGACCACGGGCTTGGGCACAGCTGCCGCTCCGCAGTGACTCCAGCAGCACCAAGCAGGAGGAAGTCTCAGCAGCAAACACTAACTCTGTCATTTACAAACTGCAGGGGAATGAACTGACTCATGGGACTCACAACGTCATAGTGTGCAAAGATCTTCTCAAAATCTCTCCTTCTTTCTTCTGTGCTGCAAGCCTGCATACAGAGAGGACAAACAAATGAAAAATTAAAGCAAAAATTTCAAGTTTGGGCCCAGGTCATCTTAGCTGAGTGAGACAGGATCAGTGTATTAAAAATTAGTGCTACTTACATCCATCTTGAATTGTAGAAGGAAATTTTCCTGGAGCGCCAGAATCCTGAATGGAGAAATTTTAATTATGATCTTTTCGCTTTATCATCTGCACACAAACTATTCTGAGCTCTCCTTGTTTGCAAAGCAAAGGGATGTTAGATTAAAGGCCTATAAAAGAGAGAATTGCCTGTGGGGTTATTTACAGTGGGCTGTTGTGGGAACACACGCCTTCCTCCCTGTCTGATGGCACACAGAGGGTGCCCTTTAGTTCACCATAGACATGCCTATTAGCACCATTGCTTCTCCCAGAGCATTTCTGGTGGTCCTGCACAACAGAGGGTGTCAGCTTCTGAAGTAAGAGCCAACAGACAATCATTCCTTGTAACTGGATTGCTGTGCTGCAATAAAGAAAGTGATTTATGGCTTTCTACTGCAGGGAGAACTTGGTGGTTGTAAAAGTAAAGGACAAAGTAATACTGGCCTGTACACCAAGACTGGCAGAATTCCTCTCTTTTCATCGCCTAAAGCCTGTCAAGCACTAATAAACCCTTTTCTCTCTCCAACTGCTCTGCTAACCCTGAGTTTTTTAGAGCCCATGGTACAGGGCATTGCTGAGCTCTGTCCACACATGGAGAGATTTGGAGTCTGAGAAATGTGTTCAGACTAGAGGAGAGCCTCAGATGGCCTGGTTCCTGAAAGGGAACTGTATTTAAGAGAAAATTTTAACAGCAACCCCCTTTAGATATTCTCCATCCCGCCCAAGATTCTCCTCAGATATTTCATGGTCAAAGGGAACTGCTGTATGCACTGCAGTTATTTGTGCTGGCATTTGCTGGGATTTGAAGCACAGAGCAACAGTGGCAAACCATCGCCTCTGTCCCCTCATCCTCTAAACTGGCCTTTTAAGACTGTATCTGAAAATTTAAAGTCCAATTCAACCAATGCACATAGTTTTACAGAGAGAGGCATACTCTCTATCTCTAGGCAGTGAAAACCATCTAAAAAGCCTCTTGGGTATCAGGGACAGAAAAGATACAGAGGCACATGACTGAATCCCCAGCTTTATTCACAAGCATTTCACCTTGGCCCTCCAAATTCTTTCCTACTGCCACTGCCAAATTCTTTTGTGGTGGCACTTTCATTATTCAAAATAGAGCAAAAATTCTTTGCAATTCTTTTCATCATTTGCACATAATGATGAAAAATAAATGCATGTCCGTGACCCTGTTGAAAGGACTGCCATCCTTCTTTTGGAGAAACAGAGCCACTTGTTGCTTTGCCACCTCCTGGGAAGCACCTCAGATTATGCCAGAGCACATTGATGTTGTACAGACAGATCCTGGCCCTGCTCCTATCCCTGGCTCTAGATTCTCAGATTATTGCAATGGGGACCATGTGTTGGAGAGGTGGGAACAGAGCAGATCTAATTCAAAAGGAGGTAGAATTCAACTGCACATCCCTAGAGGGAGAGCATCACCTTGTGTGGACCTACCATTGGGAGCTGAAACACTCCACCAACATTATTAAATCCTACCTTGCCAGGTCATTCAGGTCCAGTCGTCCATCTTTGTTTTTGTCAAAGATTTTCATCTATAAATCATGAAGACAGAGATAAAACAGATGGGCCATAAGGAGAACATGCATACAAAAAAAAAGTCAATATACATTTTTCTCTTCCCTGCGCCCTTCCCTCTGCTTGCTCAGGGTGTTTGCCCAGACCCTGGGCAGCATGGTATCCTGTGCTAGCACCAAGTAAAAGGATGCCACAAGGGAATAGCAAAACCCACCAGCTTTCTGACAACAACCCAAAGCAATCAAATACCAGTACTGCTCCCTTCCCACTTTACATGGGGATAAAGCGGGTGTGTAGGAAAGACCTTCAGAAACTAAATACTGACATTGCCCTGGTCCTGAAAAAAAAAAAAAAAAGCCAGAAAAAGGGAGAAATTTCTAAACACTTCCACCTGGACTCCTCCTTTGACTGGTGGTTTCCTCTCCAAGAGCCAGAACCGACCTGGTGGTTTTCTGTCTAGGAGCCAGACTTGGGGAAAAATTCTCATTTCACATAGGCTTGTCTGTGACAAGTCTCATGTTTCTTTTCCAATGAAACATCTCCAGCCTCATGTCCTTTTCCAAGGAATAAATAAATAAGCATCCCAGTGTGGCTGTCCTTGCCTTGGGACATCATGTGTCCAGCCTGCCCTGCGTCTGCTCTACTTTGTGGTCGCAGCATATTTTCATGGTTTCAGAAGTTGCAAGTAACCAGGAAGAGTTTTGTGCACTCTTAATGAAACAGACCAGATGAAAGATGGTGGTTAAGATGTGAAAGGCTTTCTGCTTCATTATCATGTATGTATGGTTTTCAATCCTACCGATTTCTGAGCCCTTTACAATATTCCTGCAGCAGTACAGATCCCAGTAAAACACATTTAATAGAGAGGTAAGAAACTTCTTGGTGGATTGGTTAATGGAAGGAAACATTCTTCACCTGCACCCTATCTTTCAGCTTGATATTGAAGTTTCAGTGACTGACCATGTCTATTTACAGCTAACCAACTGCCCTCCCTGACCTCCTTCAGCTCTGTAAGAGAGAACCTTAGTGTTTTCTATCTGTTTGGCCTTTTTCTGCCACAACTACCCTGAATACAATTTAAAAACACGTGCAATATTTTTATCATCCATACCAGTCAACAGAAAGAAAAAGTCTGGCTGGAAGAGCTACACCAAGCTAATTATTGCCCAGTGACTAACACATGAAAGATGGAAAACATGTAGGGAAGAAGAGCTAGTGTTCACTGAATTAGTTCAGGTACCACAGCTAATAAGATAGACCTAATCCTGTTACTGGGACAAGTGGAGCTCATGCATACCCACTACATGGCAGTCGTGTGCTGTATTACTCAGGGAACAACTTGGGGAAATGTTTTTTATTCAAACTTTTAAGTTTCAAGCACATGAGTGTTTGATCTGATCTGCTAATTGTGTGCATGAGTACACAAAGAATGACAGAGGGTAGCCACCCCATATGACAAAGCATACATAATGGGAGAAACAGATAATTGAAATGGTTATGAGATTGCTTCTAATTTAAACTTTTGCCTTCACACACCATCTTGATATGCTAAATTTGATGGATTTTCAGTTTACTCTCATGAAAGGTATATTTACACTGCCAGGCTGATATGAAACATCACAATGTGGTTAAGGACAAGGTCTGGCATGTTTAAATAGCACTCAATTTTAGCAAAAGCTCTGTTGCATCTAGCAGTATGCTTTATAAAATGATGCATTTCTGTTACTGTCAAGCTACCCCATGTTTTAAAGTGTTTGCACAAATTAATTCACTGATATTTTAATGGCAGTGCACCAAGGGCACGCCCTGTTTGTTTGAATGTACTCTGAGGCACTCTGAGACAGACAGAGAATATGTAAGAGATTGGTTTGCAAATAAAATTGTAACATCTCCATTTTTTAAAAGTGCAAAATCAAAACTGCCATCAGCTTTTAATTCAGCAAAGGAAATATCTCTGCTTTCTCAGTCCAGTGTTCTAAAGGCCACTGAAACACCACAATATGACAAACACACACATTTTTTGAAGAGCAATATAAATCTGAATTATTTTCCATGGCAGAGATAAGGAAAGAACTAAAAAGCTAAAATAAATAGTTCTATGATCAGCAAACTCAATAAAACTTGCTTTCATACCTTCTATGGCTCTCTTTCTTTGAGTGTAATTAAGTGGGACACTGAGAGAGTCAGTTTTACTTGACTTCATATTCTCACAAACATATTTTAATGTATATATCATGGGCACCTATGCCCAACAGCTGAAACAAAAGTTGGCCAGGGAGTGCAGAGGTTATTGAGACTGTATAAAGACAGGCATCAACCCAAGCTCCAGGACTGCCTATGGCCTCTTTCTTTAGGGAAGGATGGGGTCATAAAGGCATTTGCAGAGTGACTGGAGGGCCCCATGGCCAGCAAGTTACCCTCAGGACAAAAGCTCAGTAATCTGCCCAGCCAAACTGCCTGTGTCAGATAAACAAGTTCTTAGCACAGGATTTGTAAGAGGGTTTTGATTCCTAAGAGACCAAGGCATTATCTATTGGGGTGTTCAAAAGCCTGCAGGCTCCCGAGTTCTGTTGGTTTTGATCTTCAGAATTGAAGTTTGAGCTTAAATGGGATTTTCTGCTTCCCTTGGCTTATGCCACAGCAAGTGTGGTGCAAAACTGGAGGTGACAGCACCCCTGGCATTAAATTGAGAAAGGACACAGGATGCAGATTTGTGTTCATCAGCTGTGTGGGTCCTCTCAGTCACCTGGGAGAGAGGCTGGCATGGACCACTATCAGGAGGAGAAGGGATGAGTGAAGACTGCACTTTGGGAACCAATCTTGTAAGCTATGCTCGACTCCTATGGTATTTCTAGAGTTTTGGGAAGTTTGCTTGGTGTGTTCACAAACATAATGAAATCTGTTTAGGCTTTTTTCCAATACAATAAATATTTGTCTTTCCATTATTACACCTTTTGTTTGGTGGTCATAAGAGACTTTGCTAACAAAGATGTGCTACCTTGACTAGTAAGATGTTAAGGGTCTAAATCACCTGAATTTTCTGTGCTTTGGCTTTTACCCACCTGAGTACATTGACATCAGCACTGAACACAGCCAGGCTTTCACATGGAACTGACCACACTGAAACTCTTCACTATCCTTGCAGAAGGGACAGGCAGCAGCCACAAAAGCACTGGAAATCCTCCCGATATACAATAAAGGTAGTACACAGTGCATACTCGTGGACACAGATCATCCTCAGAGAGAAGACAACCTCTTTCCCTTTGCACTGAGAAAATGAGGAGGCCTCAGCTGCAGGCTTGTGTCCTCAGGGCACATAGCTCAGTTCCCAGGAGAATCTTTGCAAATTAGCCCAGCAAAACCCCCGTGTCGTTACAGCTGGGAAAAATATCTATTCTGACTTCTCTGGCGTTAAGATTTCATCCTCAGTCATCACCATCTACAAGCTTTCAAATGCTGTAGTTCATGACCAATACTTGTTATTAGTCAGTGCATTTACATTATTGTCTCTCTAGACTATTAACCTGTGGTGGGCAAAGATGGCCTGCAGGCTGGACAAGAACTGTCCTTTGCATTTTACTGAGATATAACAACGCTCAGAATAAAGACAATTTTTATGCTCCATCTGACATTATCAACATAAGTCAATGAAAAAAGTGAATGTCAGTGTTGCACGTGGGAATGTTTCAGCAGAATAAACAACTTAAATTGCTGAAGTTTGACTCAGAAATGAGCTTGCCTTGCATGCAGCTTGTAGACTTTTGGATTACAAACTAGAAGTAACATGTTGCTATCTGGAAGCTGCAGACTATCAGAAACCATATCTCAAATCTAGTTCATATCCTGGCATTTACTATATTCTGCTTAAGTGCACAGCTGTGTGCACACACAGATAATGGAATCTGTCACTCTTAAAAATTGTTGTCAAATGCATATGTGAGATGGGTATTTCTGAGCTGAAACTTCACCAGGACCCAGAAACCTACTAACAGCTTGCTCTTGGGGGAAAGGGGAGGTGGGAGGGATTGAAAAGGTTGTTCTACTGTCATCATACACAGTATCCTCATCATGAAGTATCAAGGGGGCCAGTCTTCATCTCTCTAGCTTTTGTTAATTCAGGAAGGCAGAAAATTCTCACCATGCTATTTAAACCCTCCATCCATTTTCAGCTATGCTCACTCTGTCTCCCAAAGCACACACAGCCGGACCCCTGGGGTCTCTTCTCAAGTTCAGAGCAATACCAGGCTTTGCGTCAACCTCCAAGCACTTGCTCCCTGCCAACAGCTCTTGGTCACTGCCTCTGGGAAGGCAACAAACCTACAGATTGTTTTCAAAGACTAAGAACTGCACGTGGGTGCATGTAAATAATTATTAATACACATTCAGTTAATGACTAATAATACAAATATGTATCTATGTAGGCATGGAAGAAAAACAACAGTGCCTTCAAAGGGGCTTCCTCACAACAGCATTGTCACTTTAATTCCCCCATGAAGATTCTTGAGAACTCAAATGTTCTTTTGTGATTTTCCCCAGTGGCTTTAGTGCTCTTTAAGATTTGATTTAGCAGACTTGCAGAGTTTGTGCAATGCCAATGTGTTCACTACCTGTTGTCTTTATAGGAGTTCATCACTTTTCCATCAAATCCCTGATCTATACCAGTATACTCTGAAGAAAGGATGTCAAGGTCACAAGGAAAAAGAATAGCCTCTTAAGAAGCAGCTGCTAAGCAACCTGATAAAGTGATGTTCCTTTCCAGAGATGACCAATCTCTTCCAAAAGAAATACTCTCTCCCTCTTCCCAGCATTTTTTTAATGTTGTATGAGATCATTCCTAGCAGCACAAGGGGCAAGAATTTAACATGCCCTGGTTGGTTGATATGACATCTGCTCACATACTGCAAACACCCAGCACAGAACCATAAAATTCTGCCTTTATTTTTTTCCTCAAGCCTAGGCTAGCTTCTTTTAAGTTATAGTTCTTGCCTTTTCTCCTTTATCTCTATCTCCAGAAGGCCCTAGGGTCCACTCAGGATATCAGTATCTGCTTAAGATGTGTGCAGCCAGCTGTGCATATGCAGAAAAAAAGGGCAGAGATTGTATATTCCTGTGGAGACAGATGGGTTTACAGCTCCTTGAGACACAGCTTATTTCAACTGAATAATAATTACATTGGCCCTTGAAAGCCCTGAGCAGAATAGATGGGCCACCCTGTGAGACTCTGTAGCCATGTGCAGCAGAAACAGGTCCTGCTTCCAAGGACTTTGTGCTCTTAGAAGATAGAGAACTATAATATGTCCAGTCTGCAGAAAAGGAATCACTGCTGCTCGTTGTCAAAGATATAACAGTCAGGGAAAAAATGGATGGGCCACTGATCCATTTATCCCAAACAGTGGTGATGGTGGCAGAGCCCAGTGGCAGTGGGACTCTGCACTCCAGTAGCTCCTCACTCCATGTGGGGAGAGAGACAAAGTGAAGGGTTGCCATTACCCTGGACCTTGACATCCTTTGCGTCACTTTTCCCTCTTTAATCCAGCCCTGCAAATGCAGGGCTGAATCTTTCTTCCCTCCTTGGAATT
This sequence comes from Serinus canaria, assembly GCF_022539315.1. Lineage (NCBI taxonomy): Eukaryota > Metazoa > Chordata > Aves > Passeriformes > Fringillidae > Serinus > Serinus canaria. The sequence continues at coordinate 91,986,113 of NC_066315.1, forward strand.
TTGCCTTCTTTCTTCAGATAACTTCCTATGCAATCATTTGTGGAGGGTATCTGATGCTATAGGATGCTGCTCATGTGGATAATTTGCTGTTACATACAGAATTTACATCCTCTATTTTATTTCAGGATATCATAGGATAAGATTATGCCAGTGATAATTTCACACCTTGCCTAAGCTTTTGGGATCAGGTGTGTTTATAAACATCCTTGATCTTCAGCTTAGAGAAAATAATTGCAAGGGAAAAAAGGATCATCTGCCATATTCTTATTTTCTAATAACTAATAACATCCCTGATTCTTTTGGCATTGCAGCTTGGCAAACCTTTGTCCATAGGAGCCAGATTTGCATTTCAGATCATAGATTTCCCTAGACATACAAAGCATCCCTTTTCCCACATCAAATCTTATCTTCCAACACAGAGATAGAACTGCTTCTCTGGAGATACAAAGCCCTTCTACAAGAAACCATGGGAATAGAAACCAGATCTCCTGGCTCTCAGCCCTGGGCTGCATTGACACCTGGCTGTGCTGGGGTAGTGGAATCACAGATCTTTCTTGGGAAATTAAAGGGAAGGGAAATGAGTTGGAGGAAATGAACCATCCACTGTCTACAATCTTCAGACTGCCTATTCCCCAGCACCTGATCAGAGATTAAGCACCAGGGATGGAAACCTTAATGGAGCAGAATGAAAGATATTTGCTACCAGCAAATTGCTACCAGAAATATTTTTGTTTTAGCTGTAACTTCTGGGCTTTTTTTGTTTTCAAAATGTGCCAGTTGGAAAATAATTTCTGCAGCTGGCATTCCTCTCTCTTCACTGTCTTATAAATATGAAAAACAAAATATATACTCTTCTGTAACAGCACAGTTTCTCGCTTTGCTCTAAAGGGGTCACATTTCTGGGTACACACACATCACACATACATAACATGGTATTGCAAAATATAGAGGCAGCTCCTTGTTTGCTTGCATACCAAACTAGTTTTTAGGTACAAACACAGATTTTGTGCCAAGAAACAATGCAGTCCCATCTGAAAACCATTTAGAAAATTGCAGTGATAGATGTCTGCTAGTGGGATTCAAATTATACCCTTGGAAATGACATCCAGAAATGAGATTTTTTTCCCTTCTTGATTTTAGATGTTTAGATATAATAAGTTGCTCTGAAATCCAGGTGACTGTTGCTAAACACACACCAAATACTATGTTGTTGATTGCAGTATAAAAGCTATATTGTGATAAGCCAGGTGGAGAATTGAAACTTTCAACCTCTCAGTCTTTCAAGGAAGCAGCAGGGAGCCAGCAAGGCTTGCTGGGCTTTGAGAGCAGAAAAGCCAAATACCTGCATGTCCTGGGAGTAAAAGGATTTGCTAGGAGGAAGAGAGGGAAGGAGGAAGTGAATGAGCTGGAGATCTGCCTGAGGCTTAACATATCTTGAAGAAGGATGCACCTCACCTGTATTTAAAGGGGTTTAGAGCTCAGCCAGCTTTGGTGTAAAGTGGAGCTCTTTTCTCATAGGAGATAGTTCAACTCACAGTAAAATTATTTGAAATGCATTCACAGCTGATGTCCAGTGCAAAAACTGTTAGCAGCAGTGTGCACTAACTCCCCCCAGGGATCTCTGACATACCTTTTAAGCTCCTTGCAGGGCTTTTATGGTCCTGTAGACATTGACCCTAAAGGAGATCTTAGGCTGTACTCAGATCTAAACAACATTAATTCTATATTTTCTTACCATAGTATCAGTATATTCTTCCAGCTTTACCTCAGCAACCATCTTGTTATGCTGCAAAAAGAGATCTCGCAGGAAATCCTGTAGTAAGAAAAGAGACAACTTTTACTCTCTAGTGGAAATTAAATTCAAATTCAGCAGGGTTACACAAATCTAGTTTCACATTCCTGGTTAGTACTAGTGTCTTCAGTTTGACGAAGTTCAATTTTTTTTTAGCTGAAACATGGTGGTTTTTTGAATAAATTAGAAAGTAACTAAATTTCCCCAGAATAGGTATACTGGAGCGAGTTCTAATAGACTCACAAAATAAGGAAAAGACAGCATAAGTCCTGCAATAGTTGCTAATTTATCTCAAATCAAAATATTTACCATTCAGTAAAACACTCAAGCCTCCTCTAACATCTCTGCTGGGACACAGACTGAAGCCACACACTGAGACTTCAGCACATTATGTGCAGCCCAGGGATGAACTTTTGTGATTGCTGGCTCAAAGTGTTTGAGTTATGGCTTCTGAACAGGCTCTTGCCTCAATAGCCTGAGTTTTAATGAGAAATCAGTGTTCAGAAAACCTGCAGGTTCAGAAAGAGATTGAGAAGAAATTCCTTTAAAAAAAACACAATGGCTTTGGCTCTGTTTAGCTGGGAGAGGCACATGTGCAAAGCCTTGTGGGGCTCACTGGATGCCTCAGGTCACCAGGACGACTGGGGTCATGGGACAAGGCTAGGGGGAAGCAGGACATGGAGGGCAACTGCAAACCATCCTCCCTCTGGCAGGGCCCCTGAGACCATGCCAGAAGGCACAAGTCCCTAAACTCACTATGAACCACACAGAAATGCCATTTGTCACTCATACAAAAAGACACCAAATTGGTAAAACCGATGGAAGGGCTCCCATTGGCATCAGTGAGCTATAGGTCAAGCCCGAAGAGATTTGTTAGAATAACTCACTTTGAGTTCACCAGCTGAAATAAATCCACTGCTGTCAGCATCGTAACTGCGCCAGATCTGAATGGGGATAGATTGATGTGAGCACATAAATATTGTAGTTACTCATCTGCTTTGTGATAGATTGTAAAGATTCAAAGCAGAACTTCCATAATGAGCAAGTTGTTGCACTAGCCAACATTCAATTAATTTTAGATGAAATAAAATAAACTTTTCACACAATCGCTCTTACTCACACTTGGATGCTGTACATGCTACATACTACTATCACATGTTTAATGCAGATACACTGTCTATAAAAGGAAGACAATACTAAGAAACTCTTTTGCATTTTTTTACCTAATTTGTACATGCAGCTTCTTTTATTGCTCTGAGTCAAGGCCATATACAACAGGCCATTGATCTGCAGAAGCCCCCAGCTTGTATGTGAAATAAAAGTAACTGCATGAGATCTTGGAACAACTGAAATTCCCCGTTGGGATACTTAGGGGGCAGAAATCAGAGGAAGATTGGGCAAAGTTCTGTGGGCTTGTTGACCCAACTTATGGAGGTTTCTTCTCCAAGCCCTAACAGTCTAATGTTTCAGAATAAAATTGTGCTTAAAATGTACCTGCTCTGCTGTCTTGGTCTATACTTTATTGCAGGTGAGGAGCTGAAGGGGTGAATTGATGGGCGGGGACATTTTGTCTGCAGTGGCACGACTGATAGGTGGCTGAGAGTGTTTGTGAAATGTAATGAGTTCTCTGGGTACCCTTGGCCAGTCCTAGATACCACACCTCTGTTTTGCTGGTGTAAATAATGTAAAACCTTCTCAACCTGAAAAGGTCAGAACGTGTTTTGCTTCCACAATACCCATCTATTTCCCAAGCTGTGTTTTACAGCGGACAGAAGGGTTGGTGCTGAAGAAGCTGGTGGTGTGCAAGGGGGAGGAGGCAGTGTGGAGATACAGACCCGCATGAATTCCACGCTGTTGTCCAAGGGAGTTTCCCGTCGGAAAAGCAGCAGGAAATTCTCATCATCCGGCAACATCATATTTGCAAGCTGGATGAGAAACATTTAAAAAAATCCACACAACAAAAAACAAACCCACACCATGAAAGTAAAGAAAGGAAAAAACTTGTGTAGCTACTGATCCAGTATGTGAAATACAGGTTTGGCATGGAAATAAACTTGGAAATAAACTCCAGACCAAAGGATCTGGCCAATGTAATACTCTGTGAGTCACTGCCTCTGCACGAAGGCTCTATCTTCCAGATCTCCCAAGTCTGCTACAAGTCTTAATCACAGAATGGTTTGGGTTTGAAGGGACCTTTAAAGGTCATCCAATCCAACTTCCCTGCAATGGGCAGGCACATCTACAACTCGATCAGGTTGTTCAGAGCTCCGTCCAACCTGACTTTTTATGTTTCCAGGGATGGGGCATCAACCAGCTCCCTGGGCAACCCCTTCCAGTCCTTCACCACCCTCAATTAAAACAAGTCTTCCTTAATCTACTCCTAATCTACCCTCTTTCAGTTTGAAACCACCACCCTTTTCCTATTCCTACAAACCCTATAAAAAGTCTGCTCTAATTCTCCATCCTTCTAAAAAAGAAATCCTGGTCTGGGGTTGGGTAGAGATACCTCCTGGATTTGTAAGCGTCCATCTGTGGTGACATCATAGACAGACATGAATTGCTCCTTCATCCTCTGAACTTCTTCTTCTGTGATGGTGCTCTGCCATGGGAAAAACAACAAGTGCATGAAAATTGCTGAGGGCACCAGAACACCCTCCTGGAAGAAATCTCTCCTCACTCACAAATAATCACCAGGATCACTGCATTCTTACAGTTGAGGGTAATGCCTTTAAAAACCCACAGACACACCACTGTGGATGAATTTTTGGAAATAAGTCCTATGTGTACCCTTGCAGCTACTAAGCTTTCAGTTGGAAGATCAGTGTTTAGAAACCCCAAAATATTTCAGTGACACCTGCTTCTTTACCCAACTGTTCCCATTATATCACTGGGCTTTGGTTCTGCTCAAGTGTGTGTTACAGCAGTTGCCATCCTGCTTGTTTTCAGCTTTTCAGGAAGATATCCTTATCCTTGAATGACATCTCTGCAGTTCATTAGATCATCAGCCTTGAAAGGTGTCAGTGGAGCTAGATTGTTGCTTATTATTGCCTGTCAGCTGATTTAAGCTCTGGCACCAAGCCCTGTCAGTGTTTCTGGGTTAATAGCACAGAATTTCAAGCAATTGACATTCTTTTTGTATCTGCTCAACCCTGTAATCAATTTATACATAGTGAGGAGTTCTCCAGACTTGTCAGGTTATGTGTTTTGACAGGCATCACTGTGACAGGTGAAATACAATGCTTAGGTTCATCAGGCATCTTTTCTTTAGCAGAAACCATGAGGGTACCCACTCTGACTGGACTACACAAAATACAATTTCCTCACCATGTGAAAAGGCTTCTGGTCATATGAGCTTAGTGGCTGGGCTGGGAAGCTCACCTAGTTAATCCTTCCCAAGCAATTACTCCTATGTTACCCTCAGCAGCCACACTGAGCAGGTCCTGGCTTCTCTCCCAGTTGTGTGGGAGTTGGCCCTCTCTGGGAGGGGAGAGAAGGAAGGGAGAAGGATAACCCACAGTGATTGTGGCATACATTTGCAGAAATTAAAAAAAAAAAAACAATGAATTACCTTCTTCCCAATCCCTGAATAAAAGTCCTTCAAAGTTTTTATCATCTTTACAACCAGGTGGATGTGGGACTTCAGCTATTCCTTCCTGGATCTTCTAACCCAGTTTCTAATTCTTTCCAGCTGCTATTGAAGCTCCATTATGTTATATGCTCCCTTTTTTATCACTGTGACACAAGACCATGAGTGACTTTCCCAAATTTGCCCAGTGCACAGCTCCACGCAGTGCAGCCCTTGGAGTGCATTCTTGCTGTGTAATACCAAGCAGTGGCAGCTCCCAGTCTGGGGATAAAACACCAAGCAGTGATCCCACTGGGATGCACCCAAGGTGGCAGGGCCCAGGAGGAGTGGCTGAGGGGGTCCCAGGGCAAGGCTGCAGATTCCTCCTTTCCCATGGTGGTACCCAGAAAGTCCTTTGGGCTTGGGTGTTGAGGGCACAGATCATCACTGAACACACACTTTGGTTTTCTTTCCCCTTGGCATTGTAACTCAGCCCCATGCTATTTAAATTGCCTTCTGAGAGCCCCTTGAAACTTTGAGACCTCTCCCAGGAGTTAGGCGAGCCTATCAGTTGCCAATTTCAACAGGCTTGCAAAGTACTCTAAAATGATCCTCCCTCAAGCCCAGTAGGATGAGTTATTTCCAAAATGACAATGACATTTTGGAATCACAACTGATATTTGAAACGTGTACTGTGCATTTCAAACTAGTCATTTGTAAAATGCTTATTGCTCAACTTGGTGTCAGCTATTAACCACCACTTCACTGAGCTATCTGTGGCAGGGACACTGTTACCTACATAAAAATAGGACAGCCTCCTTCTTTTTGTATTCTGATTTAAACTGTATGATACATCAAGTAAATGCCTGGAATATTTACAATATTTACACAGCTCCGAAAGCTTTTAGTCCAAGGGGTTACACTACAGTGGATTTTTCAATCTGGACAATCTTTATATCTTCATAAATATTCTGCTTATGAAACACAACTGGTAATAGCTCTACTAAAACCCAGCCTTTACTCACAAAGAATAAAACAATGAAGCACAAACTGGCTTTCCCAAGATGAATGTTCAAGACAAAATTATTCCAATATTAAAAATTTTTACACGAAAACAGTACGCTTTGCGTTAGGACCATTAGGTTTCAAAGGGGACCTTTACCAAACAAAAAAATCCCAGAAAACTGAAAAAAATCTAACAGATCAAATAAGATATTCCAAACAGGAACTAATGTTGGGAGGTCAGGTTTTCAAGATAGACCTACTGGTGGTGCAAAACAAGTAGCTTGCTCTATTTTCCTTTCTACTCCAAAAACATTGCAAAGGCTGGAAAAACTCCATAATGTACCTGATCTGTTCCCCTTGTCCAAGTAAGGAAATGATCTGAAGACTCAACTTACCCCATCAGCAAGGAGGCTGGGGCTTCCCTTTGGAAGGGGACACAGGCAGGACAGCTGGTCCCAAGTGACCCAAAAGATACACCACACCATATGGTGTGGTGCTCAGCATATAAGGCCGGTGGAAGAAGGAGAATAAAAATATGTTTGGAGAGTGGTGTTTGTCTTCTGAAGTCAGCATGATGGAACTTAGCTTTCCCAGACATGGCTGTACAGCTGCCTGTCCATGGGAATTGGTGAATGAATTCTTCATTTTGCCCCGGCTTGTGCCCTTGGGTTTTGCTTTACCTATTAAAACATCTTTATCTCAACCCATGAGTTTTCTCACTTTACTTTTCTGATTCCCTCTCCCATTTCACTGGAGGGTGAGTGAGTGAGTGAGTGAGTGAGTGAGTGAGTGAGTGAGTGAGTGAGTGAGTGAGTGAGTGAGTGGCTGTGTGGGGTTGCCTGCTGCATTAAATCATGATGTAACAAAGAGCAGCATACAAACATGTGCCTCTTGTCTCACAAGATGGAACAGGAGGAAATGGTTTTGCAGTAAGTAAAAGTCTGTAGCTGAGCACATCTTTATCAGAAAATGCTGTCTTAATTATGTTGCCTGCCTCAAGCAATAGATCCTTAACCAGTTTCAAAGGTTTTCAAAGCTTTCCCTTTTGTGAGGATTTAAATGAATGCTGTTACATCCTTTCCAGTCACTCTGTACTGAGAAGCCTTTCTCGTAATTCCTTGTTTTCCCTGGTGCATGCACCTCCCTGAGTTTGTGGATGATGTGTGGTTTCCAAGGGCTGCTGCATGTTCTCACTGCAGCCAGGAAAGAAATCTTTACTACTTACCATGAGAAGGCCAGATAATTTTTATTCTCATAAAATACAGTTTAAAATATTGCCATGACTTTGCTCACATATTTTTCAGGGTTAACAAGTAAATTGCTTACTACAGATGATCTTCCACAGAGCTTGACAGAGAAAAGCTTCTGTGCTTCAAGTTGCCATAACAAATGAATTTTCTGCTTTCTCCTTTCCATGTCCAGTGTTCATCTTCCCTTTTGTGAAAACCCTTCAGAAGTATTTGTAGCATCACAAAGGTAATCTGATTTTAATAGTTTGTAATCACAGAAAGGGCATGATCACATATTTTTAAAATTTCTACAGCATTTTATTTCTTTGTCATGGCTGGTTATGATTGTTTGGAAACCTGGCTGTAATCTGTCTTCTTTGTTAATCCATTCCTTTTTTATTGTTGCACTCTTTGCCTCATGCTGACTAATTAAATTTTTGTTCCTTAAGGGATTAATATGCTTGGCAGAATTTTGCCTTGATGAAAACACAGTTATGAAGTCACTTGGTTTGGAGGGAAAAAAGTGAATGTATGGAACACTGCAGATCCTTTCCTACTCAATGAAATGGGATGTCTCATTTAATTTCTGCTGGTCAAGAAAATCCTGTAAAAAACTGATTTATTTTTCTTTCTTGACATGATTTTAGAAGCAAACTGCTATATTGATTAGGGTATAAAAAAAGATGAAACTACATGTAAGTGACTATTATACCCTGTTTCTTGAAAAAAACCTAGAGAATTTTCTGAAATTGATGGCTCAAACATGTGTCTTCTAGTGTTTCAGCTAAATATGATAGAAAGGCCAAGGGTCCCACAGATACAGAGTTCCTACAAGATCTATGAAAATACATTGTGTCTGCCAAGAAGGAGAGCTGGAAAAGAAAATCAACAACTATTATCCTGCCAAAAGCTACACAGTACAAATATGAGCCCAGCAAGGAGCAGATGAGAGACATCAGTAATGTACACTTTGACTTTAGAAGAAGAACCTTTCATTTTTGAGCCAAACATTTCTTCATTGCAAAAACTAATCTCATGAATGACTTTGCTACCCCCATGCAGTTGTAGGTTGGATTGCCTTCATAATTGTGGGTTTTTACCCTACATCTCCAGGACCAATTTCTCCTTTGGGCCAATCTTTCTCATTTAACTTCACTGCTATCACTTGAGAATTTGGCCCTGTACTTTGGTTAGGATTTACTGTACTCCTGCATGTGACAATAGGTGAGCACTTACCCTGTCATCCCGCATCGTGTTTTTGGTTTCTTTTCTAACTCTCATCAGCTCAAATGTGGGAAAGCTTTTTTCCCATAGTAGACAGTAGCATCCAGCAAATGCTACTGCCGTCTTCCTGTGCCATCATGATTTTGTGGTTAGGTTTTGGACAGGTTCTCTGCTCTGTCCTCTCTGCTAGGCTGAAAGCTGTTTGATGTGCATTTGGGTGATGAAAAGATATTGTGTCATTTTTACCATGGGTATGTTGAATTAGCATTAAGAAATACCTCGAGGCACTTCCATGCCTTAATGTGGAGGAACAGGATTAGGAGCTGGCTAGGGTAATCAAGGCTGATGGAAGCCACACCTAAAGGAAGAACTCTATTTGGCAGTAATCAGAATGATAGAATGGTTTGGGTTGAAAGGAACCTCAAAGATCATCCAGTTCCAACATCTTCCCCTAGACCAGGTTGCTCAAAGCTCCATCCAACCTGAACACTTCCAGGGATGGGGCATCCACAGCTTCTTTGGGCAACCTGTTCCAGGGCCTCCCCATCCTGACAGGAAAGAATTCTGTCCTAATATTCAAAGAGGCAGGATTGCCTGGGGGTTAGAATTCTGAAATATTCTGAGTGTGGATGCAAGCTGATTGCTTTCTGCTAGGGATCTTCTTGCTGTTCACCTGCTGGTCACCATTGACCTTAGGTCTCTTGGGGTGATAAAGCACAGGGGAAATCTGCCTTAGATGGCTTTGAGGCCGGCTGATATTTTGGCCATTAAACTTTGTTTGACTAGCTGTTGCATTACTGGCCATGCTAAATTATACACATTATTTAGACAGACAATGCAGTGTGCAAGGCAAGGGTCAAGTGCAAGAATATCTGGAGGGTGCTTCTATTCTTTGGAAGTAAAAAGCAAAGACAAATCCTTAATGGCTGCTCAGAGTGAGCTCCAGAGGATTAACTTCAGTCCATTTCAGTCATAACTATCCACGTGGTTTCCAGGCAGAAGGGATTTGAACAAGACCAATACCTGCCTTGTCTGATCAAATATTTACTTCAACAATTGTTGTGGTCTTCTACACACAGTTAGGAGAAGGCAACCATACTTTATCTGAAAGTTTTCTATCTAATTTGAGTAAAATGTAGGCAAAGTGAAAAACATTTCTGAGAAAGCCCAATGGAAATGTGCATTTCTCTCCATATTTGCCCAGGTATCATTAGTTCTATGGAAACTTTCAGTAATCCAACCCCAAAATTTATAGCCATTCCTCTATAAAAGTCCTACCTAATTATTATGAGAATATACATAGAGCTTCATTAAAACCATAGAAAAGAGCAAGCAAGGAAGATCTTCATACAGAAAAGGATGTACAGGAATATAAGACAGAAATGCAGGAGCTATAGTTCCTGTTCTAATAAAATTAATGATTTGACACTGAAAGGAAAGCCCTTTCTACTGGGCTTTCACCTCAGTATAAAAACTTTAAAAATATATGGATAGAGTTGCCATAATGTAGAAGAAAGAGTTCAATGAAAGAGCAGAACAGAGCTCAGGGAGCTCACGGCAGCCACCCGGTAGCAGGTTGGAAGCTGGAGGCTCCAATGGTTAGAGAGAAGTCACAGTAGTGATAAGAGAAACAGGTGAATAGTACCAGCAGCTAGAAGATGTAATGCTGGCATGTGGATAAATTACACACACCTGGAAACAGAAGGGATTTTCTTAGGAATAGAATAGAATAGAATAGAATAGAATAGAATAGAATAGAATAGAATAGAATAGAATAGAATAGAATAGAATAGAATAGAATAGAATAGAATAGAATAGAATAGAATATTCCCGTTGGAAGGGACCTACAACAAACATCTAGTCCAATTGTCTGACCACTTTGGGGCCTGACAAAAGTTAAAGTTCGTTGTTAAATGCATTGTCCAAATGCCTCCAGCAATCACCCACTGCTGGAGGAGAAGGGACAGGAAACAGCATCTAGGATTTGGTTGGTTTACTATAAGTCTACCTTTGTTGCAAAGCTTTTCCTTTCCCCCCACAATTGTTGATGTTTCAATAAAAGACGATAAATTGGCCTCCATTACTGAATGCTATTTCAAGTTCCTTTCCTCGCTCAGAGATGTCAGGAGGAGCTGTGTCTCTCAGCTTCCAGACAGGCTCGTTTTTGCATTGTTTTCCCAGCTGCTCCCATCCCCTGGCATTAGTGCCAGCTGGGGATGCTGCAGTGTAACTGAGAAGAAAAACAGAGCTGAAGGACCACAGTGGTCATTAAGAAAAATAACAGCTTAGAGGATGCAGGCTGAAAAAATATAATTATGAAGCTATTCTCTATTCAAGCATAGACAACTTCTAGTGCTGATAACATTATCACTTGTGTAGCACTTCAGACATAGTCACTAATTAATCCTTGTGACACATCTGTAAGTTGTGCCAGTGTATTGCTGTCTCCCCCTTTTACTGTGCAAGGAAACTAAGACATCAAGAACCCAAACGAGTAAAGGTCAAGATGAGTGGTACAGCAGAGAGATGCTCAGTCCCAGCTCACTGCTTTTATCACAGAGGACACTTTCTTGTAGGGTGGTAAAACCAATGCAGAGGGGACCCTTTACCCCTCCTGCCATAAAATAAGCCTGTACAATATAAATAACGTGAAAAAGAGAAAAATGGCTCAATGTTGTTAGACAAACTCATTGTACAAAGGTAGTTAAGACCTTTGTTTAACTTGGTGCTCAAGCGACCCCCATAGCCAGAGGAGTGGGCAGAGGACTGCTCTCAGCCTCCTAGGCCAAAGCTCCCCTTGGGTTTTCTGCCACAACGACAGCCTGCTCTGCCTGCAGCCTGCCATGTAATTTTATCACTAATATTACCAGAGTGGAAACACTGCCAAAAATTGGTAAGAAGACTAGAGGGAAAAAACCAAAAGCACTTGAGAGCCTGTCTGAGAACACTGAAACTTAGTGAGCACGGTCCTTCAGAATTAGCCTGTCTCTTCTATTTAATAGGAGGAGAGGGAGTTGGTTCTTTGTCCATTCAATTTGTGTTAAACTATCTCTTTTAATGGCAAAACTTAGCTAGCAGAAGTAAAGGAGATGCAAACTGTATCAGGGTCCTGAGTTAAGCTAGAGTCATCCAAGCAGGGACTTCTAACTAGCAATAAAACTATTCTTGATTTCTTAAAGCAGGAAGTTCATTGCTAGAACACACTCATTTTGCAAGTTCTGTGCGCTGATAAATGACACAATGTAATGGAGTTCACATTTGTATCAGTAAGACTACAAAACTACTGTAACACACAGGCTCTGCTACTCAGCTGGTGTGATGCTGTCCCAGGACCTCATGTGAAGGATGCACAATGGCAGTTAGAGGTTAGGCTTGGAGTTTCTCTTGACTCAAATCCTTAGGAAGATCCCTTCAGAATGAGATCTCTGATTATCCCTGGATTTTATAACGATCAGCTCACTCCAGAGAGCCCCACTTGAAGGTCCCTCTGAAGCACTGAGCTCTGCAGCCTAATTTTAAGTGTCTCTTTCAACATCTTATGTTTGCTGTCACTGAGTTTGTTAGAGCATAGTTTGTGTTGCTGTTTCAGTACCCCAAGACTAGCAGCTCCCAATTTCATCTTATGTTCCTGGGTAAAGAATCACAAACTTTCTGATTTCTCTTTAAATCAGCTTTTCTGTGTCCCCAAATACTCTTATTCCTGAATCTTTTTTGAGTCGTTGAAGCCTTTTTACATATCTATCTCTTCATTTAACCATCCATGCTCTGAAAGACATTTCTGCAGAAACTGCCAATATTTCAATCCAAATGTACTTGCAAATTAAATAAAAATATGCTTGAAAAAATTACTCACAGCTTCTATTTTTTTAATTGAAGGCCTAAAGACCTGAGAGTACTAATTAGCTTGTAAGTACAATTCTGATTTTACGCTTGATACTCATGAATTTATGCCTTTTATCAGCTACCTTTTCTGTCTTTGTTAATTAATTTTTGCCCAAAGGAAGTGTTTCATCTCTGGCTTTTGGCACACCTCTTCCTTCCATCTGGAAGATGTTTCCTCTTTTCCCTATCTGGGCAGACTCTGTGGAGTGAAAATATTATTATATTCTTTGTAAACTTCTGAGTGCTGGCCTGAGTAGCAGGATTTCTCCTTCATTGATGGTGGCACTCATAGGCAAGGTATGACCTGCAGCTGAGGAAAGCAGCCCCTGTAAATTGTAGAGCAACTTCTGTTTGTACAGAGATGCAGACAATGAGAGAGGGGAAATGCTGCCAAAACCGGGAAAGGAAACCGGGGAAAAGCCCAGAAACACTGTAGAGCCAGGTTTCGATCTCAGAAGCAACAGAATTGATGCTCATTCGTCTTTTAGCCATTTGTGGCACTACAGACCTAAGCCTTCTTCCTAAGCACCATTTAAAATTAACAACAGTATATTTGTTAAAAAGTGACCTGGGAAAGAAACCTATCATATGAACAAAACTAATCAGCACAGGCTTGAACAAATAAACCATGAACATTGCCCTTCCGCTCAGCTAGCCAGGCTGTGTGCCTGTGCTTTTTCACTTGGTTCTATTCAGCAACAGTAGATGACTTACTGTTCTCACTCCACTTCCCTCTTACTTCTCTCCACACTGCCAACCAGCCCCTTCAGCTGGTGCCAACTGCGATCTCCGCCTGACCAGCAGCTGTTGGGCTGGAAAAAACTAATCAAACTGCTCAGCTGGCTGCTCTTGTACGTGCTTAAATGCCACCCTGTTGCCAAGAGAAAAGCTCTTTACCTCGAGACTACTAAGGAAGTTGGCAATCACGGAACAACAAACACAAACTATCTCTCAGTATAACTTTTCTGCTTGCACCCGATGGGCAATGAATGCAGCACAGCTACTTACTTCTGGTCCCAGTTTCTCCAGGAGATGATGAAAAAAATCGTCAAGCTCCTTCCCTTCTATGTAACCATTGTCTGAATAAAGAGCAAATATATTAATGGTCGGGGTACTGTCCGAGTTCCAGGATCTTTGTCATGGGCTGCATGCAGGTAGCTCAAGGCTTCAGGGTCAGGATCGCAGTGGGGGGCCCCGTCTGCCAACTCAGGGGAGCCCCACGTCCTATTCAGTTTCATCTGGTCACTTCTGTGTGAGGGCTGTGCACAGCTGCGGTGCTCCCTTTGGAGTTTTTCTTACAGAAAACTTTTCAGAAACAAAAAAGTCCCAAACTGGGACCAAAAGAGAGTGAAGTAGATGAAACGGGGAAGTGATGAAAAGGCAAAACTTTTGGGGTGGAAAGGGCGAATTACAGCTATGTTATTCATGGTGAGGAGGAAGAGGTGGGCTCAAAAACACCTGCAGGACCTCGTGGATGTAAAGCTCGGACACACCGGCCCCATGCGCAGCATCCCAGGCACCCACACCGCACCCACCCCGGCGGACCCGCTCCCCCCCTGTAGGGCACCCAGCGGGCCCGGCATCCCCGCACCCCTCAGCCGGCTCCCCCCACGCGTGTCCCCACTTGCCGTCGGTGTCGAAGAGCCGCCAGGCCCCGAGGAAGGCGGTGGCGTCCAGGCGCCCGTCGGCGCCGCTCTCCATGGTGCTGCTGCTGCTGCCGGCCCTGGCCCCCGCCCTCGCCCTCCCCCTGCGGCACAGCCTCTGCCCAGGCCCTGCCGCCGGGCCCGGCTTTCAGGGCGGCGGCCCCGCCCCGGGGGCGGCCCCACGGGGGTCGCCGCGGGGAAGTCTCCCCCTTCCCGGGGCCCTTCCCACCCGCCCGGATTCCACCCGGGTGTGCTCAGGCGCGGGTTGTGGCGGGATGGAGCTCGGCCGTCGAGGTGGGCTGGAGCAGCCCGACCCCGCTGCCCTCGCTTCGGAAGAGCCATGCGCCGCTTGCAAACGACCTTTAAAGTTTCAAACACCCCCGAACGAAGGCAGAAGTGCTGAAGGGAAATGTGAGGCTTCAGAGAAGTGATGGAGTTTAAGGGAAGAAAAAGGAGTTTTCTCAAGCCGGTCACTCTCCTCGGTTTGTGAAACCAGAACAGCAGCAGGCAAAGTATTCTCACCTTCTCATTCCTCACAGCCATCGGGTGCGTATCCGTCACCACAATTAGAAGGCAGAGGACAAAGATAAATAGAAACCTGCATCGGCTTCCTCCTACGATAAACCCCACGGAGAAACCTTATTAAGGTCTGGGCTGGTAGAACATTATATTCATGATGGCCCAGCTTTGGAGTAGATTTCATTTGAATGTCACCTATGTGTGCTCCTAGAATTGTTATTATCTCCTTTGAGATCCCAACAGTTATTTCTAGGTTGCCTTTGAATCATTATACACATATTTCGATTTTATTCACATAATGATTACTTTAGAGATGCTCTCAGAAGCAGCAGAAAGACCTTTAAAAAGTATTTAATGTTTGTCCTGAGAAGGTTCCTATTTGATCTGAGAGGGAAATAAAACCCCTGAGGAACTGGATTCTTTTTTACTCAGAAAATTCTTTCAGGGAGATCACACAGCAATGTCTAGCTTTTCCAGCCTGCAAAGAAAAAGGAGATGCTGTAAAGCTTATGTATTTAAACAGCAGCATGGAAGCATCTCAGTACAGGTATTCCCTGGACAGCAGCCTGGGATCACTTTTGGACCTCAGAAAAATTATCGTCAAGATCTTAACACAAGAGCAAGGCCACAAGCACTCCTTGACTATGCTCAGGTGGGGAACCCCAGCATGGGAGAGGAACTCATTAGGTAATGACATGGAAAAGTCTAAATTTTTAGGGGACACCTGCCCAAGTCCCTTGCAGGAAAGAGTAGAGTCACTCTGCAGGTTTCTCTGTCATCTGTCCTTGCCTCAATGCCAAAAGTCAGGCCTCGCCATAGGTTGAGGGCTCCCTCATGGAACCCCTCCTTCAGTCTCCTCTTCCCAGTGTTTCCTACCATGGCTCCCTGGCAGTGGTGGCCTCATGTGCCCTATGGTAGCTGCTTGATCTCTTGTGTGGGATGAAGGTACCTGGCACTGCTCCATGCTAGGAAGGTCACTTTTTGGGGCCATCTCTCTTCCCAGGACCCAAAGCACATCTACGCCAGACAGGGAGCATACTGATCCAGGTTTTCAGGAAAGAGATGTTCATCAGTTTCTAACATGGTTTGTAGCTTGGCTTTGGAAACCACTAGCATGGCTAATAACCAACAAGGTCCCCTGGTATTATGATCGTGATAACTAGTTTCTTACTAAAAATATCTTTAACAAAACTAACTTGAGGAAACACTACCCGTGTTTTGAAATATTTTGCAAGTGAAAGCAACCTGCCATTTGGCAGGGATGGAGACAGTGAGATTTTATGGGATTAGATGCAAAGCTCAGGACACTGAGAAGAGCTTCTCATACCTGGTTCTCCCCCATGCTCTCACAGGAGGAAGAGCCAGCAAGAAGTGACACCTTGTTTAAACTACCTGTATTTATCCAGCATCTCATAGAATTCCAGTGAAACCAGGTCCAGTTTGGAGAGAAAAAGATCTTCAAGCCTAAAGGACTTTTACAAGAGCTCATTGTTACCTGTGCATGAGGATGTGGTTGATATGTGTCCATCCATCTGAGCATCCTTGTCATCCTGGGCACTCTCAGTGCTGGCAGAGAGGGATTTTGATTTCACACAGCACCACACCTGCAAAGGGGGAAAAAGGAGCAGAGATATGGATTCCTCTTCTGACTGCACCAGCTAAGCCTTTGCTCTCCCCACAAAGTCCTCTACTGAAATACCCTATAGATACAGGGGCCACCCCATAGATGCACAGCTTAGCTGCTCTGCTCTACCTCAGGTATTGCACACAATGGATTTTGGGTTCTTAGGGGTGGAATTACAAAATTTAACTGAAAGTGACTGGAACCAGGTAAATCCCAGTCTGCAGAGAGGATGTGGCTATCCTGCTGCATGCCTAAAATGTGTTCAGCTTCTCCAATTGCTTTAGGTGACTCATTAAAGCCTAAATGAAATGAAAAACAAACTAAACAAAAACCAGCTCAGAATAATTTTTACTCATCCAGCTGGACTTTCTGTGGAACATTGTAAATTTGAGGAGCATATTGAACTGTGGACCTAGTGGCATTAGTATTAAAACAATACACTGAAGATAGCTGCTGTGTGTGCAGCTCATCTACCAAACTCAGCAAGCCTTGGCTTATTTCCTCAGAGGAATAAATAAGAGTTAGAGGTAGGCAGTATCTTAAAAAGTAATGAACATTTTTTATTAAGGACTTTGGCTTCAGCTTTACACTGTGCAGTAAAGTTCAAGGATGAGGAGCTCAAACCTGTGTTTTGAAAAGCTTTAAAAAAAAATTAATGTGCTTCAGTAGGTCCCTTGAGGTTGGAAGCATTTACACAACCATTGCCTGGTCCTGCTGTGGGTCAAGGAACCCTCCAGCTGAGGGCACCAGAATTGCTGTCTTATTTAACTGATATTGACAATAAATTAATAAATGACAACTATTGCCAAGTAAAGAGCAAAATAAGAAGCTCGTGGCCAAACACCAGCTTTGCAGAAAGACTTAATCAAACTGTTCATGGGAAAACATGGATAAAAGTGCAGATTGTTGATCTGGAAACAAAAATGAGGGGCAGCTGACAAATGGCTAATTCTTTGGGCCAGACTCAAAGTATTGATGTGAAATGAAGCATTTGAGTTCCATGAACAGACTAGAGAACAAAAACCCAAACAAAATATTTGGATTTGTGGTAGGACTTTGCTCCTTGCCTTTGCAGAAGAAAATCCCAAATACATGCAGACACAGTTAAATGGAAATAATTTTCCTCATCAAATGGCTTCAGCTTCTCTCAGCTTTGCACTGATTGGAGACACTGAGGAAGCCAACACCAGCCATCATTTCATCCTTCACTGGGCAGGTGTTTTACAGGTGGTTTGGGTGCTGCATGGGTCCACAGCCCGGATCCTCAGTGTGCCCCATTTTCCCCAGATCCTGGTTTGTATCAGGGCAGCAAGAGGTGGGTGTGCTGGCTGAGCTGCTGTGCACTGCTTGTGCTGCCAAGGGTGGGGATGATGCATTCCTGCCCAGCAAGGGGTCTGTGAGCATCCCAGCAGAGGAAAATGCTGCAGGAGCAATGAGAGGCAAACTGAAAGGAAATTGAAATGGAAATAATACAGTCACTGAAGCCCCCTACTATTCATACAATTTCTTGGAAATCAAGCCAGAGATGAAGCTGTCTGCTGCAGAAAAGAAAATAGGCTCTTCTTTCCAACCCCATCCCAGCTGCTTATTAGCAGTAGACCCCCACTTTCCAACAGGGATGCCTTTCCCTTGCCCCTCCTTCCATCCTGCTCCCTCCCTCTTCCCAGCAAATTCCACATTCCTGTGCTGAGCTAGATCCTGGGTCCATCTTTCTGGCTCACTGGTACAGAGTGTGTGGGTTCAGGGTGCAAAGAAGGGCAATGACAGTTCAGGTCAGGTTCTGATGGATGTGGTGTGACACAAAAACTACTATCCCACAGACATTTCCATCCACAGATTCCCATCAAAGCTAAGTTTCTCCAGCCTTCCCAGCCAGCCCTCCAAGTCGAGGCTTCAGTCCTCTGTTGTCGTCTTCATTTTGGACCAGCGATGGGATCCCTTGAGTATTATAAGGAAGCAGACAACCTCTTCCCACAAAGATTCCACTGAAATGAGGGGTCAGGACATCAGAAGGGATCTGAGATTTCCCCCAGAAGAAAAAGAAAAGCTGATATTTCCCCCAGCTCATTGGAACCCAGGAACTGCAGTCTCAGTTACAGTTCATGACTTTCATTATTTCAGTCTTTGGATAGAATTTAATGTTGTCTAAATAAAGCCTGGGCTGTACAGCCTCCACAGCACTCTCCTCTACCCTCTTAGATCCTACTCACCTAAGCAAATGGGAAGGAGGCATTCCTGGAACGATGCTAAACAGAGATTACAGAGTTAACTTGACTCCTCCATTCAGTGAAATCAAACTGAATTTGCCAAGTTAGCAGCCTCTCTCCTGCTTTCCCTGGCTGGTATCAATCTAATTAAATACTCTTTCTCCCATGCAGCTTTTTTATTCTCAGGTCAACTTACTGGAAAAGCAGAAAAAACAGGCTCTGAAGGATTGGATTCCGGGTCAGCTGGCAGAATTCATCATAAACAGCCAAAGCAGCATCAGCACAGAGGCATCAGAGCCAAAACCTCAACTCACGGCTGGAAGGAACAGTGGCAGCATGTCTGCTTTTCCATGCAGGCTTCCCAAACATGGGCACTTGGAACCTGCATGTAATAAATCCTTAGGACAGCTGATGCAGGGATGTCAAAGGTAGAGCAGCTTTCTAATTAGGAAGAGACTCTATCTGCAGGAGCCTCTTCAGTTTGCTGTGGGATATAGCATAAGAAATTAAGTCCTGTAATAACAGATCCCTCATAATGACACCATCTTCTGTGCAGAGACCCACAGATTGTTTTCCCTCTACTCAAAAATACAGCTCTTCAGCTATATTTTCACTCTTCAGCTTCTTGGTGCTGATGAACATCATTGCTCTCACAGTGATTCCTCCTTGGTACTTGGCATGGGGGGAATTTCTACCACAGGACACTAGCCCCTGCCCCTGCAGGACCTCCCTGATGCAGCAGGAGCAAGCACAGGTGAGAGGGCCCGGGGGGGGGTGAGCTGGCATTCTGGTTCTGGTTTCTGCTCAAGCAAGTGCCTCATCCTGTGGACCACCTTGTCCCTGGCTGCTGATTGAGAACTGGCAGCTTTGTCCTGGACTCAGAAGAAAAAGGAGCTTTATCAGGAGCTCAGCCATTGCCCTGCACCATCTTTCTCCATCAGGTGGGATTTCTCTCCTCACCACGTGACCCTGGAATCTCTAGGGCATCTCACAATCCCAAGGGGCACTTGGATGCAGTCCCCCCACTAGGCTGCCATCAGTGACTTGCCATCAGCCAACAAATCACTATTTGATTTGTTTCCCTGCCCTGCAGATCACCCTGAAGCCTCACTTCTGCATTTCTTCACCCATTCAGATGCCTGTTCCCCAGGTCTCAATACACAAACTCTGCCCAGCTCTGCAAGACTGCCCTCTAGAGCTGGAGAAATCTCAGTTTCAGGAAGGGAAAAAAAGACTTCCACATGCAATAATAAGAGCAGCATTTTAAGATGCCAATCACTGGCAGTGCCTGCTGAAACAAGGTGCCATCATGGCCTGAGGAACTCCAGGAGCACTGTCTGTTTAGTGAAGCTAATTGCTCTCAACCAAAAATGGGCACACCCCTCTCTGTCCCCTGGGGAAAACACCCCAGCTGCTGTGAAGTCCTGCCCTGCCTGTGGTCAGGAGGCTTTGGACACTAGTGGAGGGCAGCTCAGGTGGCTCCAAAGGCACTTGCTATGGTGCTGGCAAGAGTCCCCTGTCGGGAGGAGGCATGAGGAACTGCAGGAGGATAAACACAAAGATGAGTAGGAAAGCTGTGAAGGTGCCTGGCAGATCTTCCTATGATCCCTTATTTCTGGGATGGGGAGCTCATACATTAGAAGGAAAAGTTGTCACCTTGTATTTATGATACAATTTTCAACAATTTGAAAATTTATTTTCAAACAAATTGAAAATTGCAATTTTCAATTGCATTTTCTTAGGATGGGGAAAAGACTGCTCTGCTTTCCAGGCCTGATCAGTAGGAGAACAGCATTAAATGACAATCTTTTACTCAGTCTGTGTTGTTTGTTACTTCTCTGGCTCATGGGTCCAGGAGAAGCAAAGGACAGTGTTTCTACCTGAAACCTTCCCTAAGCTTCAGCACAAACAGAGGATAATCTCCAGAGGTGGGATTCAGGCACAACCCACCCATGCCCATTCCTGGGCATGAGGAAAGCAGCACAGCTCTCATGAGTTTCAAACAGGAGCAGAGCCTTCTGCTATTTTCCCAAAAATTATTCTCAGTACCTTATTTTATTTGCAATAGGAGAGAGAAATTATGTCCACATTCATCAAATAATAAGCAATGGTGGCGAGAAGTTGTGCTGGTGGGAGCTCTGAGCTAAGTGTGGTGGGTTGCACAGATTTGTGACTAATGGGCTACATTAATTCCCAATTTGTCTCAGCCTGGATGTCTGGCTCTGGCAGAGGGGGAAGATTTTGGATGATTAGAGTTCCCATTTTAGGAAGCAGCTATTTACTGTTGTTACTGCACATCAGGGAATACATTAGAAAGCTCAAAATGTATCAGTCAGATTTTAACCTCCTTTAGCAGGGAGTGGGAAGTGGTTGTGGTACAGAGCTGTCTGAGTTAACACTGGTGCACAGCCACAGCCCTTGTTCAGTGCCTCTCAGAGGGGGAGGGGCTCCCACTATGTGCATCAGGGGTGAAATTCCTTGCCAGCAAAACCTAAAAACCAGATTTAAGAGCAGAAAAGAGCTGAGCAGCTCTGTCCAGAAGAGCTTTTTGCCCCCATTTCCTAAAGGTGGATCAGTTAGGTGCAATTCTGAACTGAGATGCTCGTGGTAAGACCCCTTCCAGGGCAGCATTTCTAACTGGATGACCAGGGCTGCTGGTCCTTCCCTCTGGTTTGCTCATACAGAATGTACACATGCTTATGTGCATGGGGTGAAGCAGAGGGCCTTGCTGTCACCTCAGATGCTGCCACTCCTTTGCTGTTACCCCTAAATATGGTAAAGGCAACTGCTCTCTTGTCTGACAGCAGTCATGGCCCAGGGACCAAGCCATGGTGTCACACATAACCCCAGCTGGAGCCTCTGAGCTCTTCCTATATGACCAGACTGTGCAGCACAGCACTGTGGAGATGCCCTCAGCTGCAAGCGGAATGAATGCCAGCAGCATGCCTGGGAGGCAGGCCACTCTTCTCCCATACCAGACTCTGCTCCCGCCGCTACCAGCAAGCTGCTAGCACAGCACCAGTGTATGACAGGAAAGAACACAGAGTATTGGTCATACTCAAAGATATTATGGATGCTCTGGGAGAACAAGTTAGCAACCCTTTCCTTCAGTAATACCTCTGCCTGATCTCTGTTCAGTCTCTCAGGAATTCCAGGAATCCTTGCCACTGACAGCCTACTAAAGCAGCTGAATGTGGCTTCTGGGCTCTGCCCCTCACCCTTCCAAAGAAGCACATGGGCCAGGATAGGCAGGGATCACAGGAGGCCAAGCCCAGAGCAGCTCAAACAGCAGGGAGAAAATGAGAAATGAGGGTTCTGCCAGCTACACACCTGCTTGGACTGCCCACAGCTCATGGAAAGGCAAACACCTTCCCTTCTCTGCAAGGATTCCCCCCAGATCTCCTGGCTTGGCTTGGCACTAAGGGACAGTGGTTGTTCCTTTCCTGAAATACACTGGCACTTGCCCATGATCTCTATGAGCTCAAGATACTGAAAATAAAAGTCATTATTTCTGAAATGCAGAAGACGTACAAGAGGTGCTCTGGATGCAACATGAATTCTTTTCAGTCAGGCTGATAGTGCTGGACTTGCCAGGCAGAAAGAAAGTAGAGGAATGAAAACCTTCACTCCTCCCCACCCCCAAAGCCACACACACAAAAAGCCAAACTCCAGGTCTTCAAGAGCTCTCACTAACACTCTTTTATAGTTGTTTCACTATCACTCAGCCTGCCAACAACACACTGATGGCTGGAATAAAGATTAATGGCTTTCCATAACTAATATGGAAAAACACTGATGACTAATGAAATCCTTATACTCCAGCAAACAAATGTTACAGCACTAAAGATTTTCTTCTTCTTAACAGCACAAATGCATGCTTTGTCTACAGCATTTGTACGGTTCAGCATTGTGGGTTTACTGATACCGGGTGATGAGCACACACTACTGCTGTGGCTTCTCACAGCACGAGCATAACACTGTATCAGATAACTGATGAGAAGAACATCAAGCAGAAGTAAGAAATCCTCAGCAACTAATTGCCCTGGAAATTACAGACTATTTTAAATTTTTATCTTAATACCACAATCCTTGGTGTAATATTCTTCAATTCACAAAACTGATAGAGCAACCCTTCTTGCATACTTACAATTCTCAGAATGTTGTATTTTCTATGACCTACAAAAAAAATGGAGTTTATTAATTAATAAATTACTTCTCATTTATAATACAGGTATTTGAAGTTTCCCTTTGCAATTTGTCATTTGTTCTTACTGATGACAAATAAATCAAAAGTAGTGCTCCAGATTGCAAGGCAAGACATATTCTATTACCATCTGTATGACAGATGTCTTTTGTCAAGTGGGCAGTTTGCCTTATCTCTCTCTCTGAGTGATCACAATCACTCCTCCCATGGGAGGTAACATCTGCTGATAAGAGGCTATTGAATGTCACTGCATGACTGATAAGAACTACAGCATCCCATTGGGAGATGCGCTGCCGAGAGGGAGGAGCCAAGCATTGCTACCCCGATATAATTTGGAGATCCTGGAGTAACTGCACGGCTTCTCCACTGGATTTCCCAGAGGAACATCAGCTGCCTTTTCTGGATCTTCGGAGGAAGACTACGCCCTTTTCTACAGGACCTCTGCTCCAACAGAACCACACCTGGCACTCCAGGAGAGCTGCAGCCACATTTCCAATTGAACGGCTACAAACACCCTGACCAACAGGGTGACAGATTGAGTTCTGACTCTGTCAGCGTTGTTCTAGTGTACTGCATTGTTAATTTTATTCTTTTATTTTTTTCCCTATTGAAGAACGGTTATTTCCTGATCCCATATTTTTTGCCTAAAAGCCCTTTAATATAAAATTTATGGCAATTTGGAGGGGTGGGGAGGGTTTACATTTTCCATTTCAGGGGAGGCTCCTGCCTTCCTTAGCAGACTCCAGTCTTTTCAAACCCAGAAAAGTACATACGTGAAAATGAAGACTCTTTCTTAATAATTTTAGATAAAGGCATGGTTTGAAGCCAGGACAAACTCCAGGAATAGAACCTCCAGCCTTCAAGACGTTTTTCAAACCACTTTGCAGCCTCCTTTTGAGAGGAAACACCTACAAACTGCTTCTACGAGGTTTTGTTTTGACTTAGCAGCAAATCATAGAGCAATAGGACAAGTTGCAAGTTTCCAAAACCAGAAGGGAAACAAAATCTCCCGATTTCAATGGAGACAAATTCAGGCAAGCTTTGCTGCATGTCCCAGCACTAGATGGAATGCAATGACTTTTGATGGCTTTAACGTTATCAAAGATTTATCTTTTATTTTTTATTTATCTTTTTTTTTTCCTTTTTTTTTCTTTTTAAGTATCCTTGCCATGTCCCTCATATCCCTCGGCTTTGACTGAGATTTTTTTTTTCATTTTTTCAAGTATAAACGCCACGTCCCTCATATCCTCCCCTCCAAGTTCTGTCTGCCTCCTTGATTTTTCCCCTGCTTTTGCAACAGCTATGAGCTTAGTTCTGGCCTCTTTTGGTCCTTTGCAGTGCACATCATTTCCGCCCACACCACTTTATCATAGTCACTAAATCTCCTAATTTTTTTTTTCCTTCAATTTCATTTCCTTTGATGGTATCTCCATTTCAGAGTGCTCCTTGGACCTTCCTATTTGTTTTGACCTTCAGTGGGGATGAATTTTTGCAATCCTAGTGGTATGGCATGCATGTCCCTGCACTGGATGGCATGCCATGCCTTTTGATGGCTTTGAATTTGGCTGATTTTTTTTTTTTTTTTTACATATTTTTAAGTATCCACACCATGTTCCTCATATCTTCCCCTCCAAGTTGTGTCTGCCTCCTTGATTTTTCCCATTTTATTGCAATACCTGTGAGCTTACTTCTGGCCCCTTGTGGTCTTTTGCACTGCACCTCATTTCCGCCCACACCACTTTATCATAGTCACTAAATCTCCTAATTTTTTTTTTCCTTCAATTCCATTTCCTTTGATGGTATCTCCATTTCAGAGTGCTCCTAAGTCCTTCTGATTTGTTTTGACCTTCAGCGGGGATCAATTTTGCCAGCCTAGGGGTATGTCGTGCCTGTCCTTGCACTGGATGGCATGCCATGCCTTTTGATGGCTTTGACTTTGGCAGAGAATTTTTTTTTAATTTTTTCATTTTTTTAATTATCCAAGCCACGTCCCTCATATCTTCCCATCCAAGTTCCGTCTGCCTCCTTGATTTTTCCCCTGCTTTTGCAACACCTGTGAGGTTAGTTGTGGCCTCTTATGGTCCTTTGCACTGCACATCCTTTCCGCCCACACCACTTTCTCGTAGTCACTAAATTTCCTAATTTTTTTTTTCTTTCCTTCAATTTCATTTCCTTTGAGGGTATCTCCCTTTCAGAGTGCTCCTTAGTACTTCTTATTTGTTTTGACCTTCAGCAGGGATCAATTTTTGCAAGCCTAGTGGTAAGTCGTGCCTGTCCCTGCACTGGATGGCATGCCATGCCTTTTGATGGCTTTGACTTTGGCCGAAATATTTTTCTTAATTTTACATTTCTTTAATTATCCAAGCCACGTTCCTCATATCTTCTCATCCAAGTTCTGTCTGCCTCCTTGATTATTCCCCTGCTTTTCCAACAACTGTGAGCTCAATTCTGGCCCCTTCTGGTCTTTTGCACTGCACCTCATTCCGCGCACACCACTTTTTACAGTGACTAAATTTCCCATTTTTTTTTTCTTTCCTTCAATTTCATTTCCTTTGATCATATCTCCATTCCAGAGAGTTTGTAAGACCTTCCTATTTGTTTTGGCCTTCAGCAGGGATCAATTCTGGCAAGGCTTGGTGTATGGTTTGAGTGTCCCTGTAGTTGTTTGCATGCCATGCCTTTTCATGGCTTTGACTTTGTCTGAGTTTTTTTTTTATTTTATTTTTTAAGTATCCATGCCGTGTCCTTCATATCTTCCTTTCCAAGTTGTGTCTGCCTCCTTGCATTTTCTTTTCCTATTTGCAACAACTGTGAGCTTAGTTTTGGCCTGTTTTGCTCCTTTGCACTACTCCTGCTTTCTGCCCAGACCACTTTCTTGTAGTCACCAAATTTCCCATTTTTCTTTTTTTTTTTTTCCAATTTCATTTTGTTTGATCATATCTCCATTCCAGAGTGTTTGTAAGTCCTTCCTATTTGTTTTGGCCTTCAGCAGGGATCAATTCTGGTGAGGCTTGGTGTATGGTTTGAGTGTCCCTGTAGTTGTTTGCATGCCATGCCTTTTCATGGCTTTGACTTTGGCAGAGATTTTTTTTTTTTTTTTTTTAAGTATCCATGCCTTGTCTTTCATATCCACATGTTTTGTCTGCATCCTTGGATTTTGTTTTGCTTTTGCAACAGCTGTCAGCTTAGTTTTGGCCTCTTTTGCACATTTGTACTGCACCTCCTTTATGCCCAGACCTCTTTCTTGTAGTCACCAAATTTCCCAATTTTCCCTTTTTTGGGGGTTTTCTGCAATTGCATTTCTTTTCATCATATCTCCTTTCCAGAATGTTTGTAAGCCTTTCTTTGCAGGGTCGCAAGATTTCGTTTGCCTTCCCGAAAGGAAATTTCATTTCCTTTCGGGAAGGCAAACGAAATCTTGCGATTTTAATGGGGATCAATTGGACAAACTTTGGTGCAAGTCCCTGCACTTGTTGGCATGCCTTGCATTTGGGGACTTTGACTCTGGCAGAGATTTTCTTTTTTTTTTATTTTGTATCCATGAATTGTCCCTCCTATCTTCCCCTCCAAGTTGCGTCGGCCTCCTTGGATTTTGTTTTGCTTTTGCAACAGCTGTCAGCTTAGTTTTGGCCTCTTTTGCTCCTTTGCACTGCTCCTCCTTTCTGCCCAGACCACTTTCTTGTAGTCACCAAATTTCCCATTTTTCTTTTTTTTTTTTTCCAATTTCATTTTGTTTGATCATATCTCCATTCCAGAGTGTTTGTAAGTCCTTCCAATTTGTTTTGGCCTTCAGCAGGGATCAATTCTGGAAAGGCTTGGTGTATGTTGTGAGAGTCCCTGCAGTTGTTTGCATGCCATGCCATTTCATTGTTTGACTTTGGCTGGGATTTTTTTTTTTTTTAAGTATCCATGCCTTGTCCTTCATATCTTCATCTCCATGTTTTGTCTGACTCCTTGGATTTTCTTTTGCTTTTGGAACACCAGTAAGTTTAGTTTTGGCCTCTTTTGCTCCTTTGCACTACTCCTGCTTTCTGCCCAGACCACTTTCTTGTAGTCACCAAATTTCCCTTTTTTCTTTTTTTTTTTTCCAATTTCATTTCCTTTGATCATATATCCATTCCAGAGTGTTTGTAAGTCCTTCCTATTTGTTTTGGCCTTCAGCAGGGATCAATTCTGGCAAGGATTGGTGTATGGTTTGAGTGTCCCTGTAGTTTTTGCATGCCATGCCTTTTCATGGCTTTGAATTTGGCAGGGATTTTTTTTTTTTTTTTTTTAAGTATCCATGCCTTGTCCCTCATATCTTCCCCTCCAAGTTGTGTCTGCCTCCTTGGATTTTCTTTTGCTTTTGGAAAACCAGTAAGTTTAGTTTTGGCCTCTTTTGCTCCTTTGCACTACTCCTGCTTTCTGCCCAGACCACTTTCTTGTAGTCACCAAATTTCCCATTTTTTTTTTTTTTTTTTTCCAATTTCATTTTGTTTTATCATATCTCCATTCCAGAGTGTTTGTAAGTCCTTCCTATTTGTTTTGGCCTTCAGCAGGGATCAATTCTGGCAAGGATTGGTGTATGGTTTGAGAGTCCCTGCAGTTGTTTGCATGCCATGCCATTTCATTGTTTGAATTTGGCTGGGATTTTTTTTTTTTTTAAGTATCCATGCCTTGTCCTTCATATCTTCATGTTTTGTCTGCATCCTTGGATTTTGTTTTGCTTTTGCAACAGCTGTCAGCTTAGTTTTGGCCTCTTTTGCACCTTTGTACTGCTCCTCCTTTATGCCCTGACCTCTTTGTGCAGTCACCAAATTTCCCAATTTTCCCTTTTTTGGGGGTTTTCTGCAATTGCATTTCTTTTCATCATATCTCCTTTCCAGAGTGTTTGTAAGCCTTTCTTTGCAGGGTCGCAAGATTTCGTTTGCCTTCCCGAAAGGAAATTTCATTTCCTTTCGGGAAGGCAAACGAAATCTTGCGATTTTAATGGGGATCAATTGGACAAACTTTGGTGCAAGTCCCTGCACTTGTTGGCTTGCCATGCCTTTTGTGGACTTTGACTCTGGCAGAGATTTTCTTTTTTTTTTATTGTATCCATGCAATGTCCCTCATATCTTCCCCTCCAAGTTGTGTCTGCCTCCTTGGATTTTCTTTTGCTTTTGCAACAGCTGTCAGCTTAGTTTTGGCCTCTTTTGCTCCTTTGCACTGCTCCTCCTTTCTGCTCAGACCACTTTCTTGTAATCACCAAATTTCCCTTTTTCTTTTTTTTTTTTTCCAATTTCATTTCCTTTGATCATATCTCCATTCCAGAGTGTTTGTAAGTCCTTCCTATTTGTTTTGGCCTTCAGGCAGGGATCAATTCTGGCAAGGATTGGTGTATGGTTTGAGTGTCCCTGTAGTTTTTTGCATGCCATGCCATTTCATTGTTTGACTTTGGCAGGGATTTTTTTTTTTTTTTTTAAGTATCCATGCCTTGTCCTTCATATCTTCATCTCCATGTTTTGTCTGACTCCTTAATTTTTTCCCTTATTTGCAACACCAGTATGTTTAGTTTTGGCCTCTTTTGCTCCTTTGCACTACTCCTGCTTTCTGCCCAGACCACTTTCTTGTAGTCACCAAATTTCCCATTTTTCTTTTTTTTTTTTCCAATTTCATTTTGTTTGATCATATCTCCATTCCAGAGTGTTTGTAAGTCCTTCCTATTTGTTTTGGCCTTCAGCAGGGATCAATTCTGGCAAGGCTTGGTGTATGTTGTGAGAGTCCCTGCAGTTTGCATGCCATGCCTTTTCATGGCTTTGACTTTGGCAGGGATTTTTTTTTTTTTTTTTTAAGTATCCATGCCTTGTCCTTCATATCTTCATCTCCATGTTTTGTCTGACTCCTTGGATTTTCTTTTGCTTTTGGAAAACCAGTAAGTTTAGTTTTGGCCTCTTTTGCTCCTTTGCACTACTCCTGCTTTCTGCCCAGACCACTTTCTTGTAGTCACCAAATTTCCCATTTTTTTTTTTTTTTTTTCCAATTTCATTTTGTTTGATCATATCTCCATTCCAGAGTGTTTGTAAGTCCTTCCTATTTGTTTTGGCCTTCAGCAGGGATCAATTCTGGCAAGGCTTGGTGTATGGTTTGAGTGTCCCTGTAGTTGTTTGCATGCCATGCCTTTTCATGGCTTTGAATTTGGCTGGGATTTTTTTCTTTTTTAAGTATCCATGCCTTGTCCTTCATATCTTTATCTATATGTTGTGTCTACCTCCTTAATTTTTTCCCTTTTTTGCAATACCAGTATGTTTAGTTTTGGCCTCTTTTGCTCCTTTGCACTACTCCTGCTTTCTGCCCAGACCACTTTCTTGTAGTCACCAAATTTCCCATTTTTCTTTTTTTTTTTTCCAATTTCATTTTGTTTTATCATATCTCCATTCCAGAGTGTTTGTAAGTCCTTCCTATTTGTTTTGGCCTTCAGCAGGGATCAATTCTGTCAAGGCTTGGTGTATGTTGTGAGTGTCCTTGCAGTTGTTTGCATGCCATGCCATTTCATTGTTTGAATTTGGCTGGGATTTTTTTTTGTTTTTTAAGTATCCATGCCTTGTCTTTCATATCTTCATGTTTTGTCTGCATCCTTGGATTTTGTTTTGCTTTTGCAACAGCTGTCATCTTAGTTTTGGCCTCTTTTGCACATTTGTACTGCACCTCCTTTATGCCCTGACCTCTTTGTGCAGTCACCAAATTTCCCAATTTTCCCTTTTTTGGGGGTTTTCTGCAATTGCATTTCTTTTCATCATATCTCCTTTCCAGAGTGTTTGTAAGCCTTTCTTTGCAGGGTCGCAAGATTTCGTTTGCCTTCCCGAAAGGAAATTTCATTTCCTTTCGGGAAGGCAAACGAAATCTTGCGATTTTAATGGGGATCAAGTGGACAAACTTTGGTGCAAGTCCCTGCACTTGTTGGCTTGCCATGCCTTTTGTGGACTTTGACTCTGGCAGAGATTTTCTTTTTTTTTTATTGTATCCATGCAATGTCCCTCATATCTTCCCCTCCAAGTTGTGTCTGCCTCCTTGGATTTTCTTTTGCTTTTGCAACAGCTGTCAGCTTAGTTTTGGCCTCTTTTGCTCCTTTGCACTGCTCCTCCTTTCTGCTCAGACCACTTTCTTGTAGTCACCAAATTTCCCTTTTATTTTTTTTTTCCAATTTCATTTCCTTTGATCATATCTCCATTCCAGAGTGTTTGTAAGTCCTTCCTATTTGTTTTGGCCTTCAGCAGGGATCAATTCTGGCAAGGATTGGTGTATGGTTTGAGTGTCCCTGCAGTTGTTTGCATGCCATGCCTTTTCATGGCTTTGACTTTGGCAGGGATTTTTTTTTTTTTTTTTTTTTAAGTATCCATGCCTTGTCCTTCATATCTTCATCTCCATGTTTTGTCTGACTCCTTGGATTTTTTTTTGCTTTTGGAAAACCAGTAAGATTAGTTTTGGCCTCTTTTGCTCCTTTGCACTACTCCTGCTTTCTGCCCAGACCACTTTCTTGTAGTCACCAAATTTCCCTTTTTTTTTTTTTTTTCCAATTTCATTTCCTTTGATCATATCTCCATTCCAGAGTGTTTGTAAGTCCTTCCTATTTGTTTTGGCCTTCAGCGGGGATCAATTCTGGCAAGGCTTGGTGTATGGTTTGAGTGTCCCTGTAGTTGTTTGCATGCCATGCCTTTTCATGGCTTTGACTTTGGCAGGGATTTTTTTTTTTTTTTTTTTAAGTATCCATGCCTTGTCTTTCATATCCACATGTTTTGTCTGCATCCTTGGATTTTGTTTTGCTTTTGCAACAGCTGTCAGCTTAGTTTTGGCCTCTTTTGCACATTTGTACTGCACCTCCTTTATGCCCTGACCTCTTTGTGCAGTCACCAAATTTCCCAATTTTCCCTTTTTTGGGGGTTTTCTGCAATTGCATTTCTTTTCATCATATCTCCTTTCCAGAGTGTTTGTAAGCCTTTCTTTGCAGGGTCGCAAGATTTCGTTTGCCTTCCCGAAAGGAAATTTCATTTCCTTTCGGGAAGGCAAACGAAATCTTGCGATTTTAATGGGGATCAATTGGACAAACTTTGGTGCAAGTCCCTGCACTTGTTGGCTTGCCATGCCTTTTGTGGACTTTGACTCTGGCAGAGATTTTCTTTTTTTTTTATTGTATCCATGCAATGTCCCTCATATCTTCCCCTCCAAGTTGTGTCTGCCTCCTTGGATTTTCTTTGGCTTTTGCAACAGCTGTCAGCTTAGTTTTGGCCTCTTTTGCTCCTTTGCACTACTCCTGCTTTCTGCCCAGACCACTTTCTTGTAGTCACCAAATTTCCCTCTTTTTTTTTTTTTCCAATTTCATTTTGTTTGATCATATCTCCATTCCAGAGTGTTTGTAAGTCCTTCCTATTTGTTTTGGCCTTCAGGAGGGATCAATTCTGGCAAGGCTTGGTGTATGGTTTGAGTGTCCCTGTAGTTGTTTGCATGCCATGCCTTTTCATGGCTTTGAATTTGGCAGGGATTTTTTTTTTTTTTTTTTTAAGTATCCATGCCTTGTCCTTCATATCTTCATCTCCATGTTTTGTCTGACTCCTTAATTTTTTCCCTTATTTGCAACACCAGTAAGTTTAATTTTGGCCTCTTTTGCTCCTTTGCACTACTCCTGCTTTCTGCCCAGACCACTTTCTTGTAGTCACCAAATTTCCCATTTTTCTTTTTTTTTTTTCCAATTTCATTTTGTTTTATCATATCTCCATTCCAGAGTGTTTGTAAGTCCTTCCTATTTGTTTTGGCTTTCAGCAGGGATCAATTCTGTCAAGGCTTGGTGTATGTTGTGAGTGTCCTTGCAGTTGTTTGCATGCCATGCCATTTCATTGTTTGAATTTGGCTGGGATTTTTTTTTGTTTTTTAAGTATCCATGCCTTGTCTTTCATATCTTCATGTTTTGTCTGCATCCTTGGATTTTGTTTTGCTTTTGCAACAGCTGTCAGCTTAGTTTTGGCCTCTTTTGCACATTTGTACTGCACCTCCTTTATGCCCTGACCTCTTTGTGCAGTCACCAAATTTCCCAATTTTCCCTTTTTTGGGGGTTTTCTGCAATTGCATTTCTTTTCATCATATCTCCTTTCCAGAGTGTTTGTAAGCCTTTCTTTGCAGGGTCGCAAGATTTCGTTTGCCTTCCCGAAAGGAAATTTCCTTTCGGGAAGGCAAACGAAATCTTGCGATTTTAATGGGGATCAATTGGACAAACTTTGGTGCAAGTCCCTGCACTTGTTGGCTTGCCATGCCTTTTGTGGACTTTGACTCTGGCAGAGATTTTCTTTTCTTTTTTTTTTATTGTATCCATGAATTGTCCCTCCTATCTTCCCCTCCAAGTTGTGTCTGCCTCCTTGGATTTTGTTTTGCTTTTGCAACAGCTGTCAGCTTGGTTTTGGCCTCTTTTGCTCCTTTGCACTGCTCCTCCTTTCTGCCCAGACCACTTTCTTGTAGTCACCAAATTTTCCTTTTTTCTTTTTTTTTTTTTTCCAATTTCATTTTGTTTGATCATATCTCCATTCCAGAGTGTTTGTAAGTCCTTCCTATTTGTTTTGGCATTCAGCAGGGATCAATTCTGGCAAGGCTTGGTGTATGTTTTGAATGTCCCTGCAGTTGTTTGCATGCCATGCCTTTTCATGGCTTTGAATTTGGCAGGGATTTTTTTTTAGTTTTAAGTCTCCATGCCTTGTCCTTCATATCTTCATGTTTTGTCTGCATCCTTGGATTTTGTTTTGCTTTTGCAACAGCTGTCAGCTTAGTTTTGGCCTCTTTTGCACCTTTGTACTGCACCTCCTTTATGCCCTGACCTCTTTCTTGTAGTCACCAAATTTCCCAATTTTCCCTTTTTTGGGGGTTTTCTGCAATTGCATTTCTTTTCATCATATCTCCTTTCCAGAGTGTTTGTAAGCCTTTCTTTGCAGGGTCGCAAGATTTCGTTTGCCTTCCCGAAAGGAAATTTCATTTCCTTTCGGGAAGGCAAACGAAATCTTGCGATTTTAATTGGAACCAAGGGGGCAAGCTTTGGTGCAAGTCCCTGCATTGGATGGTATGCCATGGCTTTTGATGCCTTTGACTTTGGCCGAGAATTTTTTTTTTTTCTACATTTTTTTTAAGTATCCACACCACGTCCCTCTTCTCATCCAAGTTTTGTCTGCCTCCTTGATTTTTCCCCTGCTTTTGCAACACCTACGAGCTTAGTTCTGGCCTCTTTTGGTCATTTGCACTGCACCTCATTCCACCCAGAACTCTTTTTGGTAGTCACTAAATTTCCCATTTTTTTTTTTCCTTCAATTTCATTTCCTTTGATGGTATCTCCATTTCTGAGTGCTCCTTAGTCCTTCTTATTTGTTTTGACCTTCAGCGGGGATCAAGTATTGCAAGACTAGGGGTATGTTGTTCCTGTCCCTGCACTGGATGGCATGCCATGCCTTTTGATGGCTGAGACTTTGGCTTAGATTTTTTTTTTTTTTTCTTTTTTTTTAAGTATCCACACCACGTCCCTCATATCTTCCCATCCAAGTTGTGTCTGCCTCCTTAATTTTTCCCCTGCTTTTGCAACATATGTCTTGTTAGTTTTTGCTTTCTTTGGTCCTTTGCACTGCACAGTTTTTACGCCCAGACCACTTTCTTGCAATCATTCCATCTCCCCATTTTCTGGATTTTTGGTTTTTTTTTTCAATTGCATTTCTTTTGATCATATCTTCTTTCTGGAGTGTTTGTGAGCCTTTCTTTTCAGGGTCGCGATTTCAATGGGAAGCAAGGGTGCAAGCTTTGGTGCAAATCCCTGCACCTCAAAAATAAAGAAAATCAGGAGCTATAGTGACTGGAAGAAAGTGGTTTTGGCAGAAATGAGGAGCAGTGCAATGGACCAAATGAGGCCAAAATTAACCTTACAGCTGTTGCAAAACAGGGGAAATATCAAGGAAGCAGACACTATTTGGATTGGAAGAAATTAGGGACATGGCATGGATACTTAAAAAAACAGGGAAAATAAAAATCTTCTTCAAAGCAAAAGGCATCAAAAGGCATGGCATGGCATCCATTGCAGGGACACTCACCACATACACCAAGGCTTTCCAAAACTGATGCCCACTGAAGGCCAAAATACAAAAGAAGCAGTATCGAAGTCTCTGGAATGCAGATACCGTCAAAGGCAATGAAATTGAAGGGAAAAAAAAAGAAAATTGAGAAATTTAGTGACTACAAGAAAGTGGTCTGGGCGGAAATGAGGAGCAGTGCAAAGGAACAAATGAGGTCAGAACTAACCTGACAGCCATTGCAAAAGCAGGGGAAAAATCAAGGAAGCAGACACGACTTGGAGGGGAAGAAATGAAGGACATGGCATGGATACTTAAGAAAATAGAAGAAAAAAAAAATCCTCACCAAAGCAGAAGCAATCAAAAGGCATGGCATACCATCCACTGGAGGGACTTGCACCAAAGCATGCCCTTTTGGTTCCCATTGAAATCCCAAGATTCCGTTTCCCATCTCGAAAGGAAAGGAAATTTGGTTTTGGGATGGGAAACGAAATCTTGTGACCCTTTAAACATGGATTAACAAACCCTCTGGAAAGGGTTTGTTATCAAAAGAAATGCGATTGGAAAAAACCCCAAAAATACAGAAATTCAGGAGATATAGTGACTACAAGAAAGTGGTCTGGGTGGAAATGAGGAGCAGTGCAAAGGAACAAATGAGGTCAGAACTAACCTCACAGCTGTTGCAAAACAGGGGAAAAAACAAGGAAGCAGACACTACTTGGAGGGGAAGAAATAAGGGACATGGCATGGATACTTCCAAAAAAGGAAAAAAATAAATCTTCGCCAATGCAAAACCATCAAAAAGTATGGCATGTCATCCAGTGTAGGGAGATGCACCAAAGTATGCTGGAAGTGATCCCACTTGAAGCCCAAAAGAGAAAAGAAGGACTTACAAGCACTCTGGACTAGAGACATCATCAGAAGAAATGAGTTTGGAGGAAAGAAAAAAAAATTGGGAAATTTAGTCATGACAAGAAAATGGAGTGGGATTACTTGAGGTGCAGTACAAAGGACCAAATGAGGCCAGAACTAAACTTACAGATCTTGCAAAAGCAGGGGAAATAATGAGGAAGACACAACTTAGAGGGTAAATATGAGGGATGTGGCATGGATTTCTAAAATCAAAAAATAAAATGAAAAAAATCTTCGCCCATGTGAAAGACATCAAAAGGCACTGCATGCCATCAACTGCAGAATCATGCACCAAAGCTTGCCGAATTGATCTGCATTGAAGTTGCAGGATTTCTTTTCCCTTCCCAAAAGGGGTTTGGGTGTTTTTTCAATTGCATTTCATTTGCTGATATCTCTTTTGCAGAGTGTTCTGAAGTCTTTTTTTGCTGTTCTGCAAGATTTCATTTGTATTCCTGAAAGGAAATTACATTTTGGTCCTTTGCACTGCACATCAGTTTCTTCTAGAGTGTCTTTTTGTAGTGACTAAATATCCAGATTTTAGTTTTTTTCTTCTTTTTTTTTTTTTTCAATTGCATTTCATTTGATCATATATTCTTTCCTGAATCTTTGTAATTCTTTGTTTTCTCTTTCACAAATTTTTGTATCATGTGCACAGGGTTGAGATTGAAGGTCATCAGAGCCAGGCAGGTATCTGAGCACTTTTGTCTTGTGAAGAAGCCAGAAAAGGGCTAGAGAAATTGCTCTTGACACAGAGTTACTAAACCAATTTCATTCTGTTCTTTTGGATCAAAATTGAGTATTTAAATAATACGTGTTTCTGGCTCACAGAAGGGTTACTTTTCTGACGATTCCAATGGGGGAGAATAGTGGAGAGATCTTCCTTCAGCACTTTTATGATGTGTATGTGTCCCTTTCAGCTGGAACAGGCAGTTTACTAGAAGGAGAAATATTATATAGGTTTTGTCTTGACTGCACACTTTGCCTATGTGACCTAATGCCAGCATTCAAAGATCAGAGACCATCAGACCACAAACAGTGCTGTAAAAATGAAGACTAGTATTTGAGTTGTAAAATCATTTTTTTATTGTTACAAATATACATATGAATAAAATCCCTTCAACCTGTAATGTAAGTGGTAGCCGTGAAATTTGCATCCCCTCCCTCAAAAGCTGACAAGTTTTTACAGATGTTGAACTATGTTTCTTATAGAATTACACATTGAAATGAAGCTAATATGTAGACAGAACCAAGGAAGGCCTCCAGAAAACACCAATATTAATAAAATTTCAATTGCTCTCATTCCAGTCAACTATATACATTAATATACGAATGTGGAAGCATACCATGGTTATACATAATCCAAATCCTTCTCTGTTGTGCTTTCTGACAGTACACAAATGTAAGCATTGGAGCTTTATGTACAGTAGAACAGGAAGAAAGAAGCTCCCTATGGGAGAATGTAAAAACCATACCCAAGCATTTAATATATATAATCTATACAAATTATTTTATTAGTGTGCTCTTTTAATATAATTACAATGTGCAATTGCATACCGCAAGAATATATTTATAGGTAAGTCACGTGCAGATCTGACACATTTACATTCAGCAGTACAACACATTACCTGCTGTACAGTGTATTAGTGTAAGACAGTGTCCAGTTAATTTGCTTTGCTTTCTAAATGCCCCAATGCAGGGCACTCCTTGTAGCTGCTTCAGAGAAATTCAAGTAGAATACATGAAAGAAGAGCTGGCTTTAGGCAAAGGCATGGAAAGGAATGCCTTGCACTGTACACACCAGAAATTAAGGACCGAATCAATGCCAGGTGTACTGTAAGTCATGATTGGAAGATCAGGTCTTCTGCATGGAAATGTACCTGTGGTGAAAGAGCAGCTGACTAAAAGGGCTGTTGATTGCTGAAGCCTGATTGTTATGAAAAGCTCTTGCGCTACAAAGCACTTGTACTGATTGCTAAATAAAAATAAAATCTTTATCTGCTTCTTCTCCAGAGTCACTGGACTTGCTTCCCTGATGGCCGTCTTTACTTAAGGACCTCTGTTTCAGTTCCTGGAACTCATGAGACTGCTGCCCAGGG
Source organism: Serinus canaria (assembly GCF_022539315.1). Classification (NCBI taxonomy): domain Eukaryota; kingdom Metazoa; phylum Chordata; class Aves; order Passeriformes; family Fringillidae; genus Serinus; species Serinus canaria. Next base: position 92,023,063 of record NC_066315.1, read on the forward strand.
CTTCTTTTTGCAGCTGCATAAAACAGAAACAGGACTTACTAATGATTGCAGAAGAGAAAGAAAAAAAAAAAAAACCCAGTTAAAAAAGTCATTAATGCACATGGGAGCTGCTCCTGATACCACTGAATTAATTTGCACTGGAAGGAGTAGCATAGGCCCATTAATTCTTCATGCCAGGAAAAAGGTGAGAAGAGAGAGTTTGAGCAAGCTTTATTCCATTGGTTGGTTGGCTGGCAATCAGGCAAACTTGAAACGTGACACGTAGCATTTCACTGTGACACGGATAAACATTACAGTTAGAAATGGTCTGGACATTTTCTTCTCATCACACCACTTCCAAACCAAAACAGCTTTTTTTTTCCAGCTGGGATGGATCTCAATCAGTGCACTCCTGACTGCTCAGCCTGATGGATGTGCCTGCCCTCAGACCCAGTGAAGCCCATCTCGGGCAGACCTGTCTCCCTAGCAGGACACATCTGTGTTCTTTTTGACTCAGCAGCTTTGAACAGGACAGATGTTCACCTCAGCATCCAAGTTACCCAACTTCTTCTCCCTGCTCCACTACACTTCCAGGTCCCAATGTCCTCCCTGTCCCTTGACAAGAAGGACACCCATGGCTCTGCACCTTGCTGTGCTTGGCAATGGGGAAAGCAGGAGGCCATATTGACTTCCCATGATCTAAATGCAAACAGCACTTTGAAATCTCCATAAAGCCAGGGCTTTCTCCAAACCTATAAGCTTCAAAATAAATTGGAAAAGAAGGTTATAAAACCTTATTGACATTCCTGACCTAATCAGGGGCCTACAACTGCTATGGTAACAAGATGGTTATAGACATCAACCAGGGTGACCTTACCCAAGGACTGAAAGCATTACAAATCTCATACTTGCACTTGAAGTGAAACTTCAAACACACAGTGGCCCTTAAATGTGACCTTGCTGCAAGCCACCTCACTTCACTCCCCCAAAATTAAATGTTGTCATTACAAGACCTTCTTTGCTCCACCAGTTCGGGTAGGGATGGTTGGCTTTGGTTCACACTGGTCTTTGTTGCTGACCACTTTTGTGAATACCTCTCTTGACAAGGCACCAGGAGCTGCTGTGGCCATGCAGCACCACCTCTCCTTCCCCATGTACCACTCACCTGTAGCCTCACCACTGCAGGGAACAGCCTAAGCGGTCCCCAGCATGCAGCTGCAGCCACAGCAGCAGCCTGCCACCGACCATCTCTACGGCCACTTCTAAGTGTGGCAGGCTGTGTCATGCACTGCCAGGAATGTGGGAAGTACAGAGAGGGATCCCAAGGCAGCCAAATTGTTCTCCTGAATCCAAAATACCTGTTTTCTCATTTGTGCTAGCCAAAATATGTGAGGAAATAAGGGCCAGCAGCTACACACACACTGCATTGTTATCCTGGCATTACAAGCTGGGAAACCGGAAGGGATTTTGAGAAAAGTGTTTAAAGCCATTTCACAGAATTGGGGAGGATTATCCTGTAAAAAAATTTGCAGGCATTTCTACCTTCCAAAATACCACTGCTTTTAAAAGAAATAGGTGCCTGGCAATTTTTTGAGTCATCCTTGATACCAGTACCTCCTAATAATTACCTGGCCCTTGTCTGGCCTTCACTGACCTCAAACAAAACCCGAAACACATCCTGCAGCAGCCATTTTAGTTTATGGCCTGATAAATATAGGCAAGTAGCTTGCCTCATAAATGAGTGAAAGATGTATCAGGCATTTAAGTCCACATAAAGCAAGAAGCCTTGTGCCAGAAGAGCTTACCCTTGCCTCGATGAGACCGTGTAACACAGGTGACCTGCAGCAGTCTACAGCAGGATCCCAGCTTACAAAACTTACTCTGTCAGAGAGGTATCTCAGAATGAACTAAAATATAATAATTTGATTATGATAGGGAGGGGAGATTCCCAGTTTGGATGGACTAAGTTTGATTCTATAATACAAAAAGGATAAATTTTGGCCTGAGGAAAGGTTATGTGATGTCTTATAAACAGAAAACGTGTGGGTAAATGGAATTGCATAAGACGTTCAAATACACAATTAAAATACCTTAGGAAAAAAAAAGTAATTTTGAACAACTGTTCAAACCAACCATTTAAGAGGTAAAGAAACATATAAACATGTACCATTTGAGAACAGGAGCTTTTATATTTTAAAAGCACATAAAAGAAATGAACATTTTTATAGCCCACTGAATGAGCTGACTGTGAGTCAAAGCTGCTCCTTTGACTAACAGTGCTGGGCTTGGGTTCTTTAGGTGGTATTTTTCTTTGGTTTTGCAACTGAAACTCAAAGTAAGTATAAATAATCTGATTTACCCAGTTCTCAAATAGTTTTGTGAGTTGATGCACTGAAACTGGCACTAACAGTATTCAAGCTGAAATGTTTTTTGAAACACTAAAGTACATGATCTTAGAAATAACAGGTGTGCAAGCACAGCAAGCAGCAGCCAGCCTACCTGCAGCGTGCCAGTGCTGCTGCACTGAGCAGTCACAGATAGTAGTGAGTGCTCTTCTGCAGAGGGGCTGCATGTGCTAGATGGGACTGGTCACTGGAGTTGACACAAAGGAAAAATGCACAAAACATGTTTTATCTGGGAATTTTTTCATGCCATATAAATCCCATGAGGGCAGAAATATTATTAGAACCCCATGAGATTTTTACCTTTCTCATAATGACAGATGACAAACCCACACCCTTCTGTGGTTTCTTTGCTATTACCATTTCTTAACAATTGTTAGTGCCAGTTATCAAGCACCACCATGATGAAAAATGAAAACTTCTAACCAGAAGTTGGCTGTGCCATCCTCTGCCCAAGCACATTAGCTTCCTCTTCTGCACTGGTAGAATACTGCCCCGGAGTGGTTCTCACGCTGCCAGATGGCTTGGCACAGTCATGAGCTGCATCTCTTTTTTGACAATCTCCTGTTTGCTCTAGCAAGGAAAAGGATTTGTTTATACTCCTAAGCTGTTCTGTAGGCCCACATACAGAAGGTAATATGAAAATTTTCCCTTATCCAACCTATTTAATCAATTATTCAGAGAGCAGTAATCAGTATGCCAGTTGCTTGTTTAAATGGAGTCCAGATATCTTGAGGTGTTGGTAACTGCAGCCCGATCTCACAGCTGCACAGTGCAAAGAGGCGTATTTTCAGATTGTCCCATGAAGTACAGTTAAAATCATAAACATAAAGCAAATTTACAATCAAGTATCATCAAACTTGTAGCTTTATTTCACAGGAGATTTGCAGTGATTTACCAGCTGCAGAAATAAATTGAACATGCCAGCCTGAAGAGAGGCAGAAAGCAAGGACAGAGGAATGGCTAAGTGAGGAAGTAGGACAGTAATGAATAAAAAAGAAAACATGAAAAGAAATAAAAATAAAATAACCAGAATTTACTCTTTCCCAAACAACTTCATGCAAAGCCCAGCAGCTTCTTAAGAACCTGGCAAGTCTAAACTATTACTGATAAAATATGTACAGTGCCATGTAGAGTTGAACAGAAAATTTGACTGGAGAGGCTTAAGGGAGCAAGGAGTAAGAAAGCACAGTGCCTGACTTCTGTTGCTTTTGGATCTGGACTTCTGGATCATCTGAATGATGACAGTGGGCTCTGTAGGCAGTACAACTTCTCAGTCTTCACAACCCAGCATTATGTAGCTACCTCAACTAATTTTTCCCCATTTTATGCTGTGAAAATCTGCTGTCAGAGTGTGAAAGGGCACCCCTTTGTTTCACAGCTTAAGTGATGGGAATTACCTTAGATGTCTTTGTTGAGGAGAGAGCCGAGAAGGAAGACATCTCACCCCCACATTTCAAACATCCATCACTTGCGCCAGCCAACACCATGGCGAGCAACATTCCTGTGACTGCTTCTCCACATACCCTATGCTATCACAGGAACCTTGAGCTCTTCTAAGAATCAGCTCAGGGCATGAAAATGCATCAGCAAAAGTAGAAATCCAGTGCACACATGAAAATCAGCAAAGAGAAGGGGGCAGCCTACTGTTGTGTATTAAAGATAGCGAGTACCAAGCCTTGCCCTGGCACACAGAGACTCATTGCCCAAAGATGGGGAGGCAAACTCAGTCACGTGCAGAGATCAACAGCAAGGAAAACAAAGAGAGCAGTGGGCTGGCTGCAAGGAACAAAGTTATGGCTGCTCTCCTGGAAACACACTGAACCAAAGAGCTGCATTTCACACTACTGTGTGAAATTTCACATTATTGGTCTGAACATCTTTGTTCAGACCAAACCAACCATAAATGTACACATGAATCCCTTAATTGTTCAGTTATGTTATTAATACCCAAGGATTAATTGGTGATTTGATTTGATCAAAGGTAGGTGGACACGATGCTGAATAGGTGACCAGACACATTTTCCTTGCTTTTTCCACCTTCAAATGCATAATCCTCTTCCCTTCCAGGTGAAAACAAATCAGGAGACATTGACACATCAAATTTCACTATAAGACATCAGGTTACACAAATACCTTCTTGAGAAAATGATCTGACTGAGGGGCTGCTCTGACCATCCTTTTCTTTATCAGAAGGAACTTTCTTCAGCACTGGTGGAAGCAGGGCAACTTTTGGGGAACTGGGGCCGGAGGGAGACTCTGGAGCATCCTCTGTGGAGTACCACAAACAAAAGGGTGAGAAGGAAAAATTGTATCTACTCTAAAGCTCACAGAAACAGTTGTTTATGATGGACCAAACTGCAACACAATACACAAACACAAACCAGCCAGAACCTGTCAGAAAAAGAAGAATTCAGGAATTTACATTACAACAAGAGAACAAATTGTATGGACAGGTGAAAGACTTTTATCAGTCAAACAGAAGATCTCAATTTCAGCATTTTTCCTGTGTGCTGCTATTGTAGTGCAAATAGAAATCTGATGTGACCATGTGATTTACCTGCAAGATATAAGTAGCAATTTGTAAAGAACAGGTGAAAAAAACTGGATGTATTTCTGGAAATATTTGCTCTAGTTATATTTTTATTGCTCTGAAACATAAATAAACTCATCAATTTAGATGTCCTGTTTCACAATGATAAGGTCTAAAAGTGAACCGGGAAAAAAAATTACATAAAAAGCATTACAGAACTCTGTACTTCCATGAATACTTCCCAGAGTGTAACACAACGGCATCCATAAAGAGTTGCCTAAAAGAAAAAAAAAACTTCCATCTTCTGGACTGTGAGAAAATCTGAAACTTAAATCTATAGTTTAAAACCATCTGGATATCTTGTTTCTCTAAAAGGCTGGGTATGGATCATGTAAGGCAAGCTGACTACCATCTTTACAGGAAGACCTTTTCAGTCTTACACTCCACAGGCTTCATTTGGACAGTAGGGAAGTACAATCCACAGTGGATTGTTAAACTGATTTTAAGTTTGCTTTTTAAGATGTAAACAGCAGCATGTGTACATAACAGAGGAACGAGGAAGATAGGCTAGCATTGACAGAAGAACAAAAGGAAGTCAGAGTATCATCTCTATTATGTATTTGTAAAGAGTTAATTCAGTTGCATTGCATATTAGAAATTAATCCAAATTTATCTTTGCTAAGGAGACACCACAAAGAGGCAACTGTTTCACTTTCAGCACAGGAAAGTCATGATCTTCCCAAATGCAATTTGGTATGAAACAGATGATACAATAATTCTTGGATCTTCTCCGTGCATTTGATATGCCTGTGAGGCCACTTGCTTGGGAAAGCTCACTATCAACACAAGGAGGAGCACAGTGACTGGCAAACACAGCTAGATATAGACTTTCAGTCTTTAACAATTTGTGGACATCTGAGCTGTGCTCCTTTGCACCCAGATTACTTAGCAAAAAAATTGCTACTATTTGCATGGCTGCAGTGCTGGAAACAACAGTGAGAGCAAGAACACAGAAAGGATGATTGCTTGGTTTTCTTCATCACACTGCCTGGGCATCCTTAGTAACTTCTGTCCATACAAGTACTAGGACAGAAGTTTCACTGCAACAGAGTTGTGCTGCTTTTACTATCAACCAAAGAGCTGGCTTATTATAGGTAAGTATTAGTTACTCCCTTGTGTTAAATCCACAGTATGCTCTCTCTGTAGGAAATAGGAGCCATCAGAAACAGACAGTTCAGGTCTTCCTGACTGCCTATTTTACAGACTGAGCATCACTAAATAATCCATGCCCTCCCTGTTGTATTCACCTTCACGAGCATCTTACTCGACATCCCTCACTTTGATAACCATTTCTAAAATGGTTAATAAAATAAATGTAAATCCACCTAAAATCTGAAGGTGATTTTGTAAGTGAACAACATTCTGCCCACTGGAGTGCAGAGACTAAGGAAGGCTCAGGTTTCACATCAAGGGCAGGGAGGAGGCTGTGACATCCCTTTGACTTCTCATCCTTATCAGAAATTACATCATTCTAAGGTCAACAGTGATTATGGGAAAAGTCAAGAAGGCTGCAAGCTCTTACAGATGGCCATGCTCGTATTTTTCACTCCCTGGCAGTTAACGAGCTGTATTTGCTGTAGATTCTTGGGAAATCTCTAACTGGCTTTTAATTCTCCTCAATTGCAGTGGCTGTACTTTGGGAAGAGGAGGTTGTGACACTGGCCTATTAAACAGCAGACAAACAAATGCATGGGAGATGTGCTGAAACATTTCTCACTATTGGAAACCTTAAGATAATATCTGGGCAGAAGGCAGTCTTGCAGGGTTATAAAAGCCCAGTTACAATTATTTTCAGTCAAAAGCAATAAGGAAATAAACAAAGGCTAAACAAGGAAAAAGTAGAGACAGCTGGTTTGTACAAGTTATTAAGAAACAGGCACTTGCTTGAGGGGCCAAGAGCAGCCTGCCACAAAACCCCAAGGACTTTACCAGGTTTTTAGAGAAAACACATTTATTTTTGTCAGTGCTACTACAATATGGCTTTGATGCTGAAGTAGCTTTCCGTGCTCACCTCTTCTGTGATATAGTAGGCTAACTCAAAACCAGCTCTGCCACTGCCACTACGGCTTCTCACACTTTACTCTTGAGATCACAGATTAAACAATTTTAATAAGTTTACTTGAATTAGGGCAAAAGGAGGTGGAAAAGAAGGATGTGAGACAAGAGCAAGGCAATGAAGAACCTGTCCCTCTCCTTTTAATTTCTGTTCAGGATGTGGCAATGGCTGTCTCCACCACAGCTCACACAAACAGCACCCAGAGCTGGGGATAACAACTGCCCAGAGGAGTTTCTCACCAGTGCGAGAGGCAGAGCGTGGTTTCTGTGGCACTGTGGGTCGTCCTGCCAGGCTGGGCTTTGTTGACTGCAGTGGGGGCTTTGGACTAGTTGGTGTATTGGAAGAACTTCTTGCCTTTGCACCAGCTTCTGCCTTTGGTTCAGCTTTTGAATTTTTTTCTGATGACGCTGAGATGGAGTCGCCTTTATTGGATGCAAACCGAGTCTCTGGAAGGGTCTGCTGCTGTTTAGGCACTGAAATAAATAGACACATAAAATAAGGTCTGCTGCAGCACAGAAGGGTCCATGCACAGCTTTAGAGTTGTGGAAAACACCACCAGAAGCTAAAACATGCACTGCTATGTGTCAGAGGATCCCCAGTGTCTTATTCAAAATTACTGCAAGCAAAGCATCTAAACCTGCTAATTTTGACATGTGCTAAGATTTGTGATTCAATTACCCAAAACAGCAATTGTATGTCCCCCTTTTTAATATACTTGAGATGATGGCTAGCTGGACCTTATTCATCCCTAATATTTCTAGGAGGAGATGGCACAGCCTACCTGCTGAGAAAACAGTGATGGATCAGTGGAAAAAGCCGCTCTTGACTGTTTTGTGTCTCTACAGACAAAAGGTTGGGTTTCCAAGATCAACAGAGAAATCCTGGCCCAGAAAATAAATCCCAAGTGTGTGACCAGCAGGCTACATTTTTTTATTTGTTGCTTTTACCAAGTTCTAGAAGAGATTTTGAAACTCAGCCCAGATCAAAGTATTCTTTATATAGTATTTTGATTTGTCTAGTAACACTGTACATGGCTTACAATTTCCACACCTTAGTAGGTTTACTAACATGTTGTTTATCCCAAACAAAGACCAAAGTATTTAGAGATCAATTTACAGTGACTTGCAAGCAGTAAGTCAGTCCCACCTAGCTGTGCAAGCTAGTAGAAAGTCTGCTGGACTCCAGGTTGCTAACAAGCAAAAAGCCTGCTCTACTTTCCTACTCTGCAGCTTTCAGGAGGTAGAAGGCTTATATCTAGCAGTTTCACTGATAATCTTGGAACTTGGTTCTTAGCCTGGGACTTTCAGCAGTTTTCACATCTTTAAGCTCAGAAGAGAATTTCAGACTAACTGAAATGCAGACTGATAGCCTTGGTACTTGGTGGAACCAAGTGTGTGCTCACAGATGCTGACTTGACCTACCTACCTGCTTTTCCCACTCAGAAAGCCTACTGAACATGGAAGTGCTGAGCACAGACATTTTAATGGCAGTGGGAGGAAGGGAGGGAGGGTGTTTATACAGTTTGTTGCAAGCCAATCTCTAGTATGTTTTTCCAGCCTATGTAGCTGTTTTCCAGCCCAGCTGGAGTTAAACTCTGGCAGAGCAGACAGCTGTACGGTGCATAGAGATGAGTGTGAGTGCGTGACAGGGAGAGTTTGTGTCTGCACATGTGAAATACTTTCTTGCTGCAAGTCAAACAGTGGGACACCACCTGCAGCTGTGTGTGTGTGCATACAAAAGAAGCAGGCAACATCCACACACAAAGCAAGGAATAAAACCCCCAAAACTTATTCTCCTTCAGAACCACTAGCTTAGTTCTCCTGTAACAATGTTCAGCAATTTTCCATTAACTTTCTTTCTTTTCTTCCTGACCTCAGGCCTTCTAACATTATTAGAGCACAGTAATTTAAAATAAATTAGCCAAAGACTAACTGTAGCTGCAACAATGAAAAGGAGCCTTGGGGAGCTCTCAAGCAAGACTGGTAAGGAAACAATTGACAGCTGGAGGCCAAAAGGAAGGGGCAAGCACAGTGCAGGGTGGTGGGGGTGAAACATGTCATATACAGAAAGAACAACCAGAGACAAGTTGAGATGAGACACCCCCAGCTACTCCAATGCCTAAAGTGCAGACTATCCTCGCTCCTCTGACTTCACTATGCTGTCTTCAGGGGACACATGCAGTTCACAAGGTCCTCCTCAAAAGACAAGCAGGCTTTAAAAGCCTTGATTTACAGATTATGGCATGCTTTGAATACTCTTTTTTAAAAAAGCTTTAGAAAGACATAAAACTTCAAAGCTGGTATTTGAAGTGCTCAATCAAGTTGGCCACATTTGGATTTTGATTTCAGCCTGTTTTTCCAGCCTTTTTTCTGTATGTTTTTGCAGTCTTGTGTGCCAGGCTTGCAGGATACCACCGCTGCTGAGAAATCAGACCTGGATTTCCTAGTTCAGACCACTCCTTTCATGTAGTAAACACAAACCACCAGAGCTGAATCCCTTTTGAAACCTTCACTGGCCAGTCCCCAAAGTATACATGCAAACCAGTCTGTCAACCTTGTCCTTGGCTGGCTGCAGTGTGCTATGTCAGGGCCCAGGACTGTGGCTTGACAAGGGCTTGGAAAGATGAGGTGCAGAGGGAATTTGTGCTGTAAGCACTGCAAGGCTGAACACCATTTTGTACACAATGGAGAGCTGCTTTGTGCACATGAACAGTGTCCAGGGGCCTCCACAGCTTTGCAGACAGCCCTGGCTTCAATCAGACTGGTTAAATCCTGGGAAGAGCCAGCTGCCTTTGACTGTGAGTCAGGACTGCTGACAGACCAACAGCATGACAGTCAGCTGAAAGTCAGCACTATTCAAGTTAATATGAGCAGACCTAAAGCTTGAAAACTGGTCATATTTCCATCCTCAGATATATTGAGCACTTCCACTTCTTTGTGCACAGACATTTCTGCTGGCTCTTGGGTTGACCTTCAGCTCTGCTGATCCTTTTAAAAGCCAGCCTCCTTTCAAAGGCACCCCAGCCACCAGCACCAAGTGCTTTCCCTCCTGTGCAACAAGAGTAAAAATTAGTGAGCCATAAACTCAGCCCTAGAGCTGACTTCATGAGAAGTGCCATCCATAGCACAAGTGAGCTTGTTTCTAATGCTCTTCACATAGTGTAAACTCCTACTTTGCTTAACCAGTTGCAGACATTCAGTCTGAAGAGGGAAGTGAGGTTTTGGACATCAGGCATTTTGCATTTTCTACAAAGTTTATACCAGGAAACTTCTACTGTACCTGTGCCACTTCCATCCAGTCGTTCTGAGCTCAATGTTGTGTCAAAAGACTCTCTGGGAGTTGTGTCATTCCCAAGTTTCTGAAAGAGTGAGAAAAGCTCTCAGATTAGTAACATATCTGCAATTAATACAACTCAGTGATCCTGTTAAGAAAAACCCTCTAATTTGGAAGGCATGAGGCACAGAAATCAGTGATAGCAAGAAAGGGTGCACTTTCTCTCTTTGTTTCAGATTTTGGAGAGGTAAGTGGAAAGAAAACTACCCTGATTAGCACCTAACACTGCCACATGCCTATCAGAGCTGCAATGACACACTGCCTCCTATGTAACAGGTCTCCTAGCATAGCTCTGCATCTAAAAACTTCTTGTTTGAAATGAAAACCTTTTTCTGAAGATCTAGATTTTGAATATGACTGCTGAATTGATCTTATGCTTTTCTACACAGAAGAATAACTTCTTATTTTAGATAAAACTGCAGCTACAGAAGTATCAGTGCTCACATATTTACAGGATTCCCCTAAAAACCTACAGGCCTTATTTACTGAAAAGTTTTTAAAGCTACTCATCATCAGCACTGCTAGGTGCTCAGCACCTCAAAAGAAAAGGGAATTCTGGTTTATGTGCTGATATTTTGCCTCTCTTCTATTGTAAATAATAGGTTTCCTAACATCTTGACCTCAAAAAAAACCTCCAAACTCCAGAGGCTTTTCTCATGTCATAGCTAAGTGAGGTCAAAACCTGTGTATTCATTAGGAGAAGTTTGGACATGCAGCACTTGTAAGAGAACCAGCCTCCTTTTACTGCCTTACCTGCCACCAAAGCTTAGGCAGAAGGACAAATGAGAGGATTCAAAAAAAGCACATAGACATAGGTGCAGGATATACTAGGAGAGAAAGCCTTATAAAGATAAGACTAGGGATAGAAGTGAGGTTTTTTTTTAAACTGTAAAAGTAGGGATAGACTTCTGCAGCCAGGCAGCTTCAATCTTGATCTTTATTTGCTAGTTCAAGACAGTCAGTGTGGCAAATGACTTAAAGCAAATGATTTGTTCTGGTGAGCACTGCATTTGGTTATACCCAGGCATAAGTAACACTGATGTGTTCAGGTCACTGCTACTGCTTCAACACCAACACTGAGTGTCCCTCCCATAGCATTTAGAAATCTCAACCACGTGCCACACAGTGTAGAAACATGATCACTGCCTTTTGGGGGTTATGACCTGGAAGACTGCTAAGTATAGGGTATAGTTTAAAATGGGACAACAGGAAACACAGGAAGGAAGAAAATGGTTACAAGTAGCCCAAGTACATGCCTACTACAGAAAAGCAGAAGTATTTAGAGTGAAATCAGTATTTCAAATACAAGCATCAAGAAACAATCTCTAAATACCCATGCTGGCCATGTGCCTTTCCCATGCATTCCAAGAGAAGATGATTTTGGGGAGTGATGCAGAAGACAGTGTAGTTGGCCTTACAGATTTACTGATACCTCCACTTTGTTCATGTAATTTCACATCTCCTAAAATAAAGCCTCTCTTCAATACAACAAAGAGAATGGAGATACTGAGTGTTTACCATTCCTGTTTAAGACCCGGCAGGGTGATGCTAACTCCCAACCTCTCCTCTAAGAACAGGTGAACACTTAGAATGGCACACTGCATTAAGGAGGGTGCTATTAGAAGAATCATTAAGCTTCCTGTGCTCTAAAACTACCCTGATGCAATGAAGTCTTCTGGACAGATGAACTCTGGAAATGCTGTGACTTGTAGGGCCAGAATATTTAGCTACGGTGTCCATATGGACAAAACAAAGTCACTTCCAAAGATAGAAAGACTAGGGCTTTGTGCCACTGGGCAGAAACTCAGTTTTTGTTCCTATTTCTTGACTGACACTGATATTTTGGTAAATTCTCACCTGTTCACCTCCTACAGTTACATGTATTTCTGTAAGTCTGTCTTGGCTATATGTTTTTTAAGGGAATACCACCCTCCTTCTGCTGGATTTTTCTTCTGTACCTTGGAAAAACTACCTTTTTTTTTGCAACAATCTTTTCATGGAATGTAAATTCTCTTGAACTTTCACTGAGAAACTAATTTTATTATGCAAATACTGAAGAAACACTTAACTACAGTAAATGACTTAGGAGAGCTGCATGACTGTATGAAACTAATTTCACTGTAGTTCCTTCCTCCCTCTCTAGTTATGGGACAGTTGGGGAAATATAACCATGTACCAAGACAAGCAGAAAAGCCTTTGCTGGCACCTATTAGTGTGGTACTTAAAAATGCAATTAGGATATGAGCATGTTTGGCTACCTACTGCACACACATTACAAACAGCTTATGGTCCCCAGGCAACACTAAACACTGGCAGCAAAAATTTACCCTGAGAAGTCAGATCAATGCAGGTGAATTCATCATGTAGATAAATAATGCCCAGGCTGCATTTTTAAAAGGAATTCGTGCAAGGCTGGGAAACACTGCAGAGTTGGGTGTCACTGAGAGGGAATAAACAGGCTATGAATGATGGTTTCCTTGTGGGCCTTGCTCAGGTATTTAAAAATCCAGTGGGTAACACTAGATGGAGCTAAAAGATCTATTTATGTGTGCCCTGAGGCAACACTGATCTCCAAATACTTGATTCTACCATTAGTGCCAATTCCCCTGTTGTATTCTAAGCACAAGAAAACAAAAATGCATTTACCATCTTTCCATCTACTTTGCACCTGCTCATCACTTTTATCTGTAACAAGACTGTGGTAGAGTATGAATGAAATAGTAAATTCCTTCTGGCTTTGTTTTCATATAAAATAGCTTAGAATATAAGCAGCCATCTGTACCTTGCAGGAAAATACAATTTTCTATCGTACTGAAATTCTGATAAATTTGAAGATGTTACAGAACTTGATATCATAACCATCCTAAACAATGTAACAGTGGGATGCTGTATTCTGCAGCTGAGGTGTCAGGATACTGTATGATTTCCACCTTCATGAGTATCATAAATAAAAGTGCAAACCTAAATTATTTGATATTGTGATGGATGAAGTATGTGAAAAATGCTTTTGAACAGCAGTTCAAATTTGTGTCCTCTAAAAAACATTAGGGATAGATAAGTCAGTACTCTGCTGTGTACAGATTCCTATTTCAGTTTAGTTTTATTGTCACTCTTTTATATAAGTATACACATAAAGATGTAATTTTGCATTCCATAAATATATAATTGAACAAAAAATAAGGTTGATAACATTATTTTCTTGTAATTTAAACCTGAAATAGGAGGACTAACCTTTCCAGGCAGTAAATAGGTTAAGTGTGGCAAAAAAACCACCCCAAAACCTTGTAACAGGCATCAACAACTTTTACTTCTGAAGGATGAAATTAAAGTTTCCAATTAATGTTATGAAAGCTCACCAATTGAAGAGGACTTTTACTTTCCCCACTTATAAAAAAAATTACACATGCTAACATTCTACCTCAGTCATGTCCTTCCAGATTTGACTCACCGTAGATAAAAAATGTTAAGAATCTAAAGAGCACGAAGCATACACAATTATGCACTTGTAAAAATTCATATAATCTGGAACAGCTTGGTATTTTATAAATTACAGGCAGGGCATAATACTCTTATTTAAAATCATAAGGCATTTTATTTGAAACCTTGGTGCTTTAGAAGTCAATGAGACTATTCATGGTCATTACTTAATACCAATGAGAAAGGAAGGAATTGGTCATTCTTTAGAAAAATAATTTCTGTACCGAGGATCCCTTTAATGATCCATAGACAACTGTATTAATTTGAATCTGCTTGTGACAAGACTCTGATGTCTGCAGGAACAGCTCACACATCATGGCAAGCACTGTAAGGCTACGAAGAAAGGTAAAAATGGACTTTGGGTGCCTTGCTTGGCCACAGCAAGACAACTCTGTGTGTGTCAAAGGAAGGAAAACACAACAAAGCACAAGATGAGCTTTGTTGTAAGGTAACACCTTGTAAATGACAGGGGACAGTGATGGCAAATGGTGAACATCTGAGTGCCCTGCACATGGAAGAGAAGAGAAGTGAAAAAAGGCTGATTCTTTGGTACTTGTGAAATATGCCAATGGCAGCTGGCAGGAAGCAGATGATAATAACGGGGAAGACCAATGGCAAATGGGCATCAGGCAAAATAGGCCAGCATGGAATGCTTCGAAGAAACACAAGGATATTCCACTCTGTATATCTGCATAGTGAAGCAGAGTTCCTGCCCAGGATCAGCCCTTCACAGAAGCGAAAATTACAGAGAGCAAAGGGAATCTGGACAGACAATTGGAAACAATTTTTTTAACAGGTTATTTTCTTTCATTGTTAGTATTTGAAATACATAAATCAAAGACATAAAAATAATTAGGTGTGGTACAAAAGGACATAAAAATCAAAAAGTGCAAAAAAAAAAGTATATGCCAAATATTGTACAGAGTGACTGGTAGCCAGATTTACTTCTCTGCATGGATACATATAATGGAATATCTAATTTAAGATACAGCAGACCTCTCCATCTGTCTACATCATTTTCTGAAAGAATACAGCCAGCCACCACTTTAGTTAACTCTGACACATACCTGAGATATTTGTGTGCAAGAGGCACACAGCAGGAAGCCTGTCCTAGTTTTACCTTTTCTGAAGCAATTCCAGTAAGCACTGTGAACAAGCCACACATCATATAGAGTGGAGATACTGAGCTGGGCTTACTAGTTGGCCCCAAGTTATTCTGTGGTATGTGCAAACAATTACACGTCCTCTTCTGTGTTTGTGATGGTCTGACACCAACAAGGGCAGGTGTCACTCCCTCCCCAAGGGGAGTGATAGCACAGGCTTAAGGATGCAAATCCTGCAGCACATGTGCAGCCTGTGCCTTGGCCAGGCAGTTTGAGTTCAACCACCACAGCAGAGAGAAGTCCTCTTGCAGGAACACCACCATCTCTGTTGGAAAGCAGGACTGATGTGTCCAGCCCCAGCCACCAACCCCTGCAGTCCCAAACCACCTCTCCTGAAGACACACAGTTCGGCTCTTTCTTTTAACAACTCAAAAGAAATCAAATTGCCTTCACCTTTTGAGCAGAGGCCGCTCTCTTCTCCTGCTTGGCTTTCATTTCTGCGAGAAGTCCACTGCCCATCACTTGCACACCGTACCTCCGGCCTCCCTGGGGGCTTCCCTTGCTGTCACCCCTCTCAGCCTTTGCCACATCATCTGTCTGCACGTCCTCCAGTGAGTCTGGAGTCTTTAACTCCTCGGATCGCTCTGCGCCACCGTTCTGCTCTGCAGGCTTTGCCTCCTTCTTGCTTGTGTCTAAAGCCGGGCTTTTTGCAGCAACCTTGGGTGAGGAGGGCTCCTCAGCCACCGACACGGTCTGGGGGCGTTCAGATTTGGAGCCTCTTGATTTGATTAAGTTAAGGAAACCACTCTTCCTCGAGTCCCTTTTCTTCTTCTCATCACCTGCTTCACTGTGCTCGCTGCTGTCTGAACTTTTAGTTGATGGTCTCCTAAAAAAAGACACAGACATTTCAAACTTTTCACCACCCCCCTTCTCCCTTTTTAAAATCGTATCAAATGACTTCTTCCAGGCAAAGCTAATCTTTCATATGACCCATATATTGCCCTAGGCCAAATCATTACATGGTGTCTCTATATTAAAAACAGGACAACTAGCATTGATCATATCTTGAGGATTCCTAGGCTGCTTTGTGCAGTTGTTTCATCTGCACTGGGCATCCAGCTGTTCCTAACACCAGACAGCTCTAACCAATCTGTCTATGCACATAGATATTGGTTTTGCATGGCCAGATTTTGGTAGCAGGGCATGTAGAGTGGCTTCTGTGCAAGGAGTCCTCCTGCTGTAGAGGAAGGAGCAGCAGAGAATGTGTGATGAACTGATAGCAGCCACCATTCTCTGTCCCCTGTGCCACTGGGGAGGGTAGAGAAAAACAGGAGTGAAGTTGAGCCATGGAAAGAGGAAGTGGTGAAGAGAGATATTTTTAAGATATGGTTTATTTTTCATTATCATACTCTGATTTGATTGGTAATATATTACATTTATTTTCCCCTAGGTTCAGTTTGTTTTGCCCATGGATGGTAACTAGCAAGACATCTCTCCCTGCCCTCATCTCAACCCAAAAGCGTCTCATTATATTTTCTCTCCTCTGTCCAGCAGGAGGGGAGTGATAGAGCAGCAATGGTGGGCACAGGGCCAACCCACCATAACATACAATTTCACTCTGCTCTGTTTCCAGAATGCACTGCCTGTGGTTTGCACCTGCCTGTTAGTAAAAGGAGAAGAACTTATCTAGGTACATGTTTAACATGGCTTTTAGGAGATATTGTTCCTTAAGGGCCCTGCTTGAAAGAGAAACCAGCTGGCACAGCCACTTTCTCTCAGTAAAAAATACAGATGTCACTTTTATAAAGCACATGCTCATCTTCAAAAAATATCCAAAAAATAAACAAAAAACCCCACCAAAAACCAAGAAACCACAAAATCCAAAAGAGCAAACAAGCAAAGCCAATCCCTAAAGAGCTTGCCTGCCACTAAGGTTTTCTAGAGGCATCTTCTGAGCAGAGTATTCACACTTAAGGGCAAAGCTGAGCACATACACATTCACATAAAAGCACCCAAACTGGAAAGAGAATCACTGGTGTCCCAAATAAAGATCCTCAGCAAAGAGCATGGCCAGGGATGGGCAAACAGGGATGGTGCAAGTTCACAGGGACATCTGAAATGAGTAGCTGGCAGGCACCCAAGGGAAGCACAGGAGAATGCAAGCCTGTGAGCACCCTGAGCTTAACCTGCTTAGGACATTTTTCAAAGCTACCATAATTTCATGCCTCCACATGGTATATCACACATGGCTTCACATGTCACTATAGATATCTATAACTCATAGTGACTTTGCTTTTCCTGGCACAGCTATCTACCAGTCACACTTACTGTTTTCCTTAATGGAAAACACAGAAAGGGTCATTCCAAGCTGCCTGGAAATCACTAAATGCTTTCTCATTTAGTTATGGAAATACTCTGTGTGTGCATGTGCACAAACATGCATGAATTCAAGAGCCTCTACATGCATGGTTCTGTAAATATACAGCCAGCACCAAAACAACTGCATAAGCTCTATAGCCCTTATATAAAGAAGGAGACATCTTTCAAATTAATGTTTTGCTTAAACCTGGAATACTACAAATTGGTGAAACACATCTTTAACGTATTTCAAAACCAGCATAAATCTACGGTCACTTATGAAAACGCTGTACCCAACAGCACTCCTCACTAGAGAGAAACATCATGTGTACAATGTGCACTGGGGAGACTTTTAACCAATACAAAGCTCTGCTTCAGCTCAAATGGGCTTCAGTGAAGAGTAAAATGAAGTCAGCTGAAATATAAAAATACACACTAGTCATTAATTCCCTCAACGTGGTATAGTAAAGCAATTTATTTCAAAGTAGCCACTTTTAAGGGCAGGTAATTGAATTCACAATGTCTTGACTACTAAGGTATGTTCTGACTTTAACAACAGCAGCCCTGAATATTTTTATCAAGCTGTGTTGAAAGAGCTGCTTGGCCAATTATCAAGATGGACTTTTTTAAAAAATAACTTCTAAAAATTTTTTTAAACTTACTTTGAATCCATTTTTGTCACTTTCTTAGTGAAAAATTCATCCACACCTTCATCCACTCTCCCCATGAGGCCATTCTGATCCCCTTCTGGTGGTACTCCAGCAGACACCTGACAGAAGAAAAAACTCTCTCTGTTATATAATAATCTAAGCATGTTTGCTCCAGTGATAATTAAGAGTTAAGACATTATAAAACTATGTGTGCCAACCAGAACTCAGTGCAGACAACAGAATGACCACTGGAATTCCCCCTCTAGTCAGGCTAGCTGATGCATTACATCAAATGCAAAATAACCCAAAACACCAGTGACAAACTGGATGCTGCAATGCATGAGGCCAGGAATCAAATGCCTTGGGCTTGAGAGAATAGAGATCAGTCAGACAAGCAACAAAACACGGAAAAAATAAATCCTGATCAGGTGGTGACCTGAAGGGAAAGTATTTTCAACAGCCAGTTGTTTCCCTGTTTGGAGAAAAACCTATATTCTGGATTTTGGACTTAGAGATTTAGAAACAGAGCTCCAGCAGGCTAAAAGAGCCTTTTATAATTCATTCGGTCTAGCACTTCTAAAAGCAGAGACTCTAAATACAGAATCAGGTGTTCCATTTTAGGAACTAAATACAGACTTTTGCTCAATGTCTGAAAACAACAAACTTGCTCCCTATCTTTGATTTCAATGCCCACATTTTGAATATGGGTGACCTCAGGCATATAAACCAGGCTGGCTTTGAAATACCTGCCTACCACAAAGGCCCTGTGAAGATCAGCTGGTGACTCTGCAGCCTCCTGAAGATCAAACAAGCAGTCTCCTGGGAGGATTTCTCATGTGGTCTAGCTCCTGTACCTGGCTTTGATGTGGAAAAGCTCTATTACCAGTAAAGAGACTTCCTTTAATTCAAATGCCACACAGAAACCTTTCAGATGACTACAGAGGACTCCCCAAGACCCAACCCATTTGTATTCCTGGTAGTGCTAGGGACCAGGACACAAAATAACAGAGTTATTGTAAATTGAAACAATTCAAATCAAGGAATCTCCTAATTGCCACTATAACCCAAGAGTAATCCCAGCTTCTCTGCTGATGTGGAATACAAACTTTCTAAGCTTCAATACTCTTAAAAGCTGCTATTAATATCAAACCCAGTCTCATTAAGTCAGGAAAGTGACCTTCATATGAACCATGCTTTGACAGAGCCATGAAACTTTTAACTTTCCATTCTTGAACCCTGTTATTTTTGTTATCAAAGATAACAGTTAATATTTTATTGGCACCTGCTGTAGCAATCTAATGCTGGCCTGAAAGGAGCCCACCTGGTAATGACTGCTTTGTTGCCAGTCAAACTGGCACCAGATTTTCACGAAGAACAGTTCTATTCTAAATTAGCACAATGATTTATCTGATTTCCAACTTTGGTATGTTCTGTAGTGAGCTTGCTTGGCTGGAACATCTCACAGTAGGCAGGAGTGCACATGCCTTCATCTGGGCTGGTCTCTGTGACAAACCCCTTATCACTGTCATCTCAAAAAACCACAGAATAAAAGCGAATTACACATTTTAGCAGAAATGAGAAACCACTCATTAATACTGTAGTCCTCCAGGTAGTAGGGATAAACATGAAAGCAAAACATCAAAAGCAAGAGGATCTCCTGAAGGGGAACTAATTCCAGGATCCAATGATCTACAGCAAGGGAGAAGATCTACCTCATAAAGAGAAAATAATTTGCATCTGAAAAGCAGCAAGTTCCTTAATAATAACAAAAGATGTACAGAAATGTTGAAGGTCTAATAAGGTCCTCAAGGCACAGGATATTCTTATAGCTGTTTATTGTAACACCTTCTGGTACCGGCATTAACTGTGAGAATGAGCTCTGGTTTATTTTGTGTTTTAACCTCCTAAGTCTTAAAAAAAAAAAAAGGGTTAAGTGTTCATTTGTTCTTTTTTATCTCTTTTCTAAGCTTAAGTTTAAAAGCAAGCATGTTTCCTTGTTAAGGAAAAAAATGGCTTTGAAGCAGAAATAAATAAGATGAATCACAATCTCTTTCATACATTAGAGACTCACCTCCTTTCTGTGCTAAATCTTCACACATGAACGAAGAACTCATGAGGTTAAGATCTCACAAAAATCTAAACTATAAACAACTGTTTTATCATTTTGCTTCAAAGTTAAAGATACTTGACACTGGATGGCTTTGCATTTTTCTTTTTTTCCCTCTTATTTTCCCCCCTCTCTAAACACTCATTCCAGTAGAAGCTCTTACAAAACTATAAATCTTTCTTCTGCCTACCCACCCAACTCAAGTGTTTTCTCCATTTTCTCCTTTCTTGTCTTACATTTTTCAGCTTCCAAAGAACAAATCTGTTTGGCAGCAAAACCAAAGAAGTACAGCTATGATCATCTGAGACCCCTTGAATTACTAAATACAAATAATGGGAACAGCAAACAACCCAACAGAGCTGCTTTAAGTGGCAGAAAAGGTCAAGATTTTGCCTCTCACATTTCAAGTGCTTTCCCTAAGCACTGCTTTCTGTGTTGTTGAAGTGGCAAAACTAGCAGCAAATAAACTCTGCAAGCAATGTCACAGTCCACTCATGACTCTGACCTCCAAAATCTGGCTGTTTCATTTTCAGAAACATCAAAACAAACATCTTAAGTCTTTCAAAAATTTGTTTGGACTCATTTTGAGTTCAGAACCAGTAAGGAACTAAGTGGTTCATAAAAACAGGACAGGGACAAATTGGTTTAACAACAAAAAAAAAAAGGTTCCTTTCAATTTCTGCAACTAAATTAACTCCAAATTTCTTAATTAATTCAATATAGATGAGCACTCCACAACACTGCACTATCATGGGAAGTAAGACTTCTCTACAAGGAGTGACCTTTTTGCTGATGTTGAAGAAGACACTGCATGTGCTAGTTCCATGCCTGGTAGTGAAGCACTGGCCCCTCCCACACCCCCATTCCTTGCACCTCCCTGTGCTGATGGCACAGGATGTGTTGAGCTTGGAAGCCACTGGGAAAACATGTGCGTTCTGCAGCAGTGGAAGTGGGAGAGTAAACACAGATGTGTTTTCACTACACGGAGACAAATCCATTCTTCTACTACCTCTAATCTTCCCAGCAAAGCACAAGGGAATGGAAAGCTGGCTTGAATATTCCCTTTGCTTGAATGTTTCTCCCTTTCCAAGTGGTACAAAAAGCACTTCACCACCTGATACAATCTTTCCCAGCATTAGGGAAATTTTCAAGGATCCTCTCAATTGGAAATCCTCAGGAAGCAGAAGAGGCCACAGTCATCTACTGTGAGGCAGCCTAACACAGAGAGGCAACGCTGCCCCTTGATGGGGCTACTTATCATATCAGCTGTGCCCTGTTGCTGTGAGATAACTCTGTAACTCCTCCAGATCTGTCCTCACATACCCTGAGGACACACCATCACAGAAATAAATCTTCACTGATGCCGTGTGCCAAGGAAACGGAGCTGTGGGAACTCCACGCACGTATATTGAGTTCACACCAATGCCTTTCGTGAACAGACAGTGCTCTTCTGTTTTGCCTTTCTAAGGCAGGCTCCAGCATGAAAAGCAGATCTGTGACTATGCAGATTTGCTGGCCCAAACACCAACTTCAGTTTGGGAGCTGTGGGAAGCTGGGTGTCACAGAGCAGCTCCTCTGAGAGCTGAGAGAAAGAAGAATTCATGCCAAGTTACCACATCTTAATGCAGACAGAAAAAAGGGTTAAGACTTAACAAACCCTTGCAATATAATTGAAAAGTCTCATGATATTTTGTGCATTTCCTGTGAAAGCTCCAAGCACCTCCAGAAACTGCCAACGTGAAAAAAAAAACCCGAAAGCAAAATAAAAAAGGATAAAACATATCCTGGATTTAGGCTGTGTCAAACAAGACAAAAAGCTTGTAATAGGGATAGCACACTGGAAGACATGAATACCAGAAGAAAAATTGAGTAGTTGCTTATGGCTTTTATATTTTCAACCATTGTCCTCATTACACTGCAAGACCTGACTCATGGCAAAAAGCAATCAACACATGACATTTCCAGCAATATTTTAATGTAGACTCACTGCTGCTTGGCTGGGCTGCTGCTTTTTATTCCTTTTGGGCCTTAATTTTGTAAAGTGTTCCAGTTTCCTTCCTTCTTCTGATGGCAGCTCTGAAATGAATCCAGAAGTTCGTTTGTCTGGCCTGCTGGAAGGAAATGGTGGGTCTTCTATATGGATAGGTACTTCCTCCAGTGCTTTATCTAGATCAAATTCCATTTCTAAGAGAAATCAAAACTTTCTAATTAGATTTAACATGATATTTAAAACAAAAGACAATGCCATTCCTCTTTTTTGGTGGCAAATAATTATAAGCACATTAAGGGAACTTAGCCACAACATCTCTGAGAGCAGAGAGAGCACTGTGAGCAACTATTTACTATCAAACACATTAGCAGAGTCCAAAACAAAGCAGCCAGTGTGGGTCACAAATGCAATCCAGAGGGAGGGAGAATCACCTGTGCTATTCAATCAAGAACCATCTAGAACCACCTCAGGCAAGCAAAGAAACAAAATGGTTTTAAGGAATTCTCACTTACCAAAAGCTCTGGACACTGGCCGGAGCATTCTACTGTGGATGCTTTTCCTTTTTGATTTAGGAGTCATCTATCAACACAAAACAAATTAACAATTACTTTACAGGACAAAAGAAATTATAACAAAACAGGTTTTCAAGCCTTTGAACCATTTAAAGATCTGATTTGATTTAACACCAGAAAGGAATGGGGTTTTTCCTCCCTCTCTCATACATTCAGAACTTTTTCTAAATTTATATTTTAACTGACTTTGAACAGAACCAGGGAGGTATTTAATTTTTCCCACTAAAACTGCAGGCTGCACATAGGATGATTACTGAATTGTCCAAGCATTAACTCTTTGATCTTCAACTATAAAACAAGCGAACTATTAAATTCTCACCTCTGCAGAGATCACGAGGGACTCATTTAAGACTTAATTATTTTGTCCAACACTGCAGTTAATTACAATACCAGGAATAGTCTACCCCTTGTTCTGGCTTTTATTTTTGATACAAAATACACTTCCTCAGTTCACTTGTTAGTGGTATGTTACTGAGAATCTGCACTACTGGACATCACCACACAGCTCACTGAACTCCCCTAGGAAAACAAGCCTTGGAGAATACAGCCCTCCTTCAAAAAACAAAACCACCATGTCAGTGTTGGCAGTATCTGTAGCAAACACATGACTTCCCTGGACTTAAGACACATTGAGAGGAGGTGGAAAGTACAGCATATGTTCAACACAGTTACTGAATTACTGCAATCAGCCTTCTGATCTTCACATTGCCAAAAAAAGGAATACAATGCCTTAAGAGCACAAATACCCAGACTTAAGTTTGTTCTTTTTGGAAGAAAGCTCTCTCTGTCTTGTCTTGACTGAAGCCTTCTGAAAGTTTGCATGGTGAGAAAGAAAGTTTTGCTACAGGAAATGGATGCATCACCAATTCCAAACCTCTTAACATAGCTCAGCATTGTCAGACTTTTTGTTTAAAAGTTGAACTGCAGGTTTTCTCAAGAGTTAATTTAAAATCACTCAGGTTCTATAAAGATGGGCTCCTTTTGTGGTAGAGTTGTACATGCTGGCTTTAGTGATCCCCACACACTTCCATTAACCTGCAAGTCTTGAAGCCTAGTGACTTCAAATCTAGTGGCTTCAAGTTCTGTTATGGCTTACCACTCATTAACAGAATTGTTAATGAAGCTTAGGAGTATCAACTTTATATCAGCCAGAAAAAACATAGTTGGCATTAACATTTCAGACAAATCATGAACTGTTTAAGGCAAACATTTGCTGGTTTTTATGTATGGAAGGTTCAGTGCACGGACTCGCATGTGCTGAATTCATACTCCCAAAATAGTCCCGAGGATCATTATGCCACTACTCACATGCTCAGGGTTATGACAGATTTTTTTGTGACAGGACAGCTATTACCCATGTTCTCAAGACCAGAAAAGGACTTGAAGACTACAGAGTGGGCAGTGATAGCACTGCCTGGGCAATAAATAAATAAATAAATAAATAAATAAATAAATAAATAAATAAATAAATGAACAAACCAGAGCTCTGGTTTTATTGACATGTACATCGTTGGGGGGAAAAAAGATACCTTCAGCTGTTGCAGGTTTCCACTTCCATATTTGACAGCCATCAGTAAATGACACAATTGCTTCAAGATGAGCCAGGAAATAGTTTGCCACCAGAGCAGACTCACTCTGACACTAATGAGCAGGCAAAGTGTTGCTGCATCAAAAGGCCAGATGCTACTTTCAGAGTTACCAATAAATTAAATGCAATGGATTGGACGGTGAGGGGCTGGAGAGGTGCTGAATTTTTTCAGCCACAACTGCAGGGGACTGTGCAAGAGGTAGACAGCTGGGCAGCCTCTGAACTGCACACCTCAACTGCTGTCCATCCATCCCCCAAACCTGAAACAACCAAAGCATTCACACCTCATGTAAGAAAGAGTTGAAGCAGCTCAGCATTTGGGGGACAGCAATCACAAGTCACTATCAGTAGTCCTAGTTTCACTTCCAGACATAGCCCATTTCTCTTGTGAAGGTACATTCACATGCATTTTGGTCTGTTTCCTGTTTATTTGGGTGGTGTGATTGGAAGTTACATTTAGTAGATACAGCAACTCCTGTGCTAAAGAAGACCAGAAGAGAGGACAGAAAACACGGCTGATGGAAGAACTCTGGTCACTCAGCAGCTGCACAGCCACGGGCAGTGCTCTGAGTGCACAAGCACCAACAAGCTGAGAGCTGCCTCGGTCCAGGGCACCAATGCAAAACAGCACAGGGCAAGTTTTGAGGTTCCTGTGCAAGGATTGGAATGCTCCACATACTTCTCCAACAGAACATGATTGGAACAGAATTATTTCATTTTCCTTCCCAGACAAGAAAGTGCCCCCAGATGACCCTGCAGAGCTTGTGCTGATGACCACAAGCCAGTCTCTGCTGTAACTTACTGTCAGCTTGGCATGATCCAGCAGCAGCTTGGTTGCTGGGGATAAAGGCAGAGGGATAGAGATGCTTCCCATTTGCTTTAACAGCATGAATAACAGCTCCACATACACTTTTATTTGAAAACCTTCTGTTTTCTAGCCTGTTTGGGAAGTGCACAGATGAAAGGCTTCTTGCCAAGTGAACTTTCTAGATCACACGCAGAGCAAAGTGGGTCAAAGCATTAATTTAAATAGGCCAGTGTGCTCTTTTACAAAATATTAGGCTTAATCTCTGCTTAACTTCTCAGCCACCACACAGTCTGCTACAGCAGCAGTACACATGTCATTGCTAGAGGAGATATTTGAACTCCCCAGCCTGACTCCCATTTCCTATATTTCATGGAAGCAGTTCAGCTTTGGCAGAAGCACATCTTCTGCCTTCTCACCACCTCTGGCCCCACAAGCACAACGTGGCTCTCTGGCCTTATGCTTCCCTTGTGGCCTTTACAGAGGAATAGCTGTTGGAATCACCCCTCATACACAACTTCCACAGACTTTCCATTCTAGCACACCACCTCCTGAATACTTCCTTGTTTTGCCTACTTTTCCATAAGCACATTGTAGGCTGCTTGGCAGAACAGATAGAAATATTAACTGCATCTCTGGAATTTGAGAGGACCTCAGGAGATGGCTCCATGAATGTATCCTTCTGCAGTAGATGTGGGCCAGCAGATCTCTACCACACTTCCAAATAAGGGCTTATTAACACACTGTCATATGTCCTTGCTAACTTTGAGCTCCCAGGATCTCTTCCCATGATCACTTTTCCAGATTCCTCCCTTCTGACTGCCTTCCTAACAAAACTGTCTGAGCTCTCTGGAGTTTTCTGAAATTGTATTACCAGCTGTGGAAGAACACTTGTACCTTGGGAATTAAAAACAACAACAGAAATCGTTCTGTTTTGAATGCTAGAAAACAATGTACTTTCAGAAACAAGATCTCAGATATTCTCTTTGTTTATACAGATCATTGAAATTACTCTAAGTGCCGAGGGATATGCTTATTTCCATGTTTTTCTCCTCCTACTTCAAAGTAATTTATATTCAATCCTTTTAGATACAGAGATGCTCTCTCTGTGACCCTCCTGTCACTTCCCCTTCAGAAGATTTCAAACAAACTAATGAACAACTTGCCGCTCCCTCTTGAAATTTATCTCCCCAACCAGACTCCCTTCAACAAATGGGTTTTCAAGCTTTGAGAACATGTTAAGGACTATTCTTTCATTAAGCTGTATGATGCTTGAATATAACCAACTCAACAGATTTTCCTTCTGAGCAGTAATATTTGTGCTTATACCTCCAACATCAGCACTCTGCTTTGGTTTGGTCTTAAAACCAAAGGATCACTTAAATTCAGATGCTACATTAGCTGAACCCTTTTGTAAATCCAACTCATTCCTGAATCACTGCCTATTTCATTTGTAGGTGCAGATGGATGGCACTACGGTCTCCCAGGAGACTCTCAAGGCAGTACAGAGGCAAATGGAGCACAAAACCATAAACAAGTAGGCCAGAAACAGCAGAGCTAAAAAAATACTTACACTTGTACAGCAGAGAGTCTCCATGCAGCAAAAAAGAAAGAAAAAAGAATATGAATGGGGAAGACAAAGCAATAGCAGTTCTCAGGAAAGGAAGCAAAACCAGGAATCACCAAAATAAAGAAAACTAAAGCCAAAACACTTGGAAGTCTTAGCAGGAAAGGTGACATGCAAGAATGAGGTAAAAATCCCTTGTATTTGGAAGTGCTATACAAATTTGTATTTTCAGAGGATAACCAGACAAATATGTGCTCTCTCGTTTGATCTACATTGGGACAAATTAAGGTTTTCTGACAAATGTTTCCAATATAAGGCACTTGCCAATGATGCCAACCTGCCACCTGCTGTCCCAATTTTTCCATTTTGCTGGCACCAGTAGCAAGAAAAAAAAACGTAATTCTCCTGCTTCCTAGTCTGAAAGAAGATTCTGAATTAAAAATTGCCAGTTTGTTGTGGTGTGCAAGCAAGCAAGGAAAATAAAACAAAGCTTCTCTTGAAAGAATGAAAAAGGATGGAAGTCTGTTCTCCTGAGGTTTAAATAAATCTAAACTAAAGGCAACAGTATATCTCCTTCCCATAAGAAGGTTTAGAGGCACAGACTTTCAAGCACTTTTGGCACATGAGAAAGATGCTGTTTCATGACTGAAGCAAAACCTTTTCTCTTCCCTTCAAAAATGATAAGCAAAAAAAGGAAGCAGCACAGCCATCACAGGAAATGAAGCAATCCCAAATGCCATACCCCATCTCTTCTATGGCTCAAGACCAACCATGCTCCTCCCGAATTTAGGGTTAGAAAAAACAATTATTAGAAGTGTGCTTTTGTTTTCAAGTTGTATGGGAACAGCTATTACAACTCTGCAGGTGTTAGCAGAACGTGGCAGAAATAGGTATGGTCTGGATTAAGCATCGTGTCAAGAAAGTGCTGCATGTTCTTGCACCCAGCTCCTTTCCTTTATTTTCCTGCTGTCCTGAGGGTCAGTGGTTTGTTGGGGTTTTGGGTTTTTTTTTTGTGTTTTTATTTTCTTTTACCCTCAGGAACTTTAGCTTTATGCAAGAGTTCTCAGCTAGCAGTGATTCCAACAAACCACCTCATTACTCTTGTTTTTGTATGTTATCCATGCAGACATACACTCTTATTCAATTTCTCTGTCAGAATCTATGTTCTCTCTTCTCTTGCCCATCTTCTACGCTACCAATCACTACAGCTGCTCTGAGATTGCTGAAGAGACTGCAGAACCAATTGACAACATCTCGAAAACTGATACAATCTTTTAAAAAGTGCTCCTGCACACTTCAAGAAATAAATCTGCAACACTGATTCTCTTTCAGACAGCATTTGTGGCAGCAGTCCAATGTTTTCTGTGTATTTAATGCACAGGCAGGAAAGTTGTTTGTATTATATAGGCAGCTGGAAATGTGATTTGGACCGAAGTGCAAACTAACACACATAAGTGGAAGCAATCTCAGGATTTAGGGAGTTTACAGTCTATGGTCCTGATCCAAAAAGGGCTTATGGAAACTCCTACCTTCCACACTTCAGTGACCCCCGACTAGTGAGGCACTTAAAAAGTGCTAAACAACAGCCCAACAAGGGCTTATGGAAACTCCTACCTTCCACACTTCAGTGACCCCCGACTAGTGAGGCACTTAAAAACTGCTAAACACCTTGTGGGTGGGGAGTCAGGAGGGAGAAAGAGGCGCACAGCAGGCAACAGGCTAGGTGAGGAAGCGCCATTAAGCAAAGCAAAGACCAAGGGACTTGCCTGAAGCCACCAAGGAATCTGGCTGCTTGCAGGGAACCTGATGCCAGTGTCCAGACCCCCGAAGCACTACAGACCGTGAGGCCTCCCAACCTTTCCTCCCTTTGTTTGCTCTCAGCATAATTGCAATATGGTCCGCCTCCCAGTGTACATGGACCAACCATGTTCCAGATGAAATACCAACCCACAGCCAAAAACCCCAAGAAAATTAAACCCAAACAAAATCAGAAACTGCATTGGGGAATCCTAACAATGTGCCAGTGAGGTTTGAGATGTCATAAAAATATTTCAAAGGCATTTTACAGAACATATTTATCCAGGGCTATACCATTTCAGCTGTATGCATTTTGTGGGGTATGCCTTTTTTAAGAAAGAGGTATAAGAAAACAAGGCATTTTATCACAAGTCCTGTTGTTTTCTTTTGCTGTAAGGAATTCTAACCTGTAAAGCTGCCATGACACCAGTTTAGTCAATTAATGTTCCCATGCTTCCTTTAGTCTCTTAACTACCTCTGACAGTGTCATATATATGTTTTCTCATTAAAAAAAAAAAAATAAATAAAAAAGAAGACAAAACATTTCTTAACAAAGCAGAGCAGCAAATTGACCAGTTCTGGGTTTCGCACATGACATCTCTGGACATGCAGGTATCTCACCCTCTGTACAGAAAACCTTAGGAACTAGAAAGTTGCTATTGCTTACTTCAGCTACAGAAGATTTTGTGATGTGATTTCCAGGGTGAAACCCCTCATGTGGCTTCTGAAAACCAGTGATGCACTTCCCACTAGCAGTGACAGTAACCTGAGCCACTGTCCTTAGAATCTGCCCCTTGAGTGCCATCGTCCTTGGAAAGTTAAATGTAATGCTAAAATCTGTGATACCTAATGGAGTATTTTTCAGTAGACAGGAGATCAAAGCCCCTCACAGTCCTGAATGCAGGAGTCATGTTTTTCATATCAGCATATCAATCCTTACCTTCGTATTTCAGAGTTCTGTACTCTATATGGAAATTTTATAGACAGACAAATAGAGTAAATAGTGTAAATAAATATGGCATACAAATAATCCATATGTGAGTGTCAGGAGTATGTATACTTGTCTTCCCTCCCTGAAGAGCTGAATTTCTAGGGAAGAAGCTATGGGCTCAGTATTAATTCAATTAGTCTCACATAAACCACCCTGACCTTTAGAATTACTTTGTACAGAAATACTTTCTGAAAGAAATGGAGTAGCACTGCAGAAAGATAAGCTCAGTAGATTTGCCCTTGAGCTATTTTATAGCTAGTTATATTTTACTAGCCAAGAAAGCTTTGCTTTTCTGCTTGCTGAGATGTGGCACATGTACTCACATATTTCATCAAACATTTCAGTATTTTCTTTTAATTAATAATTCTACACTTACATCTTTTGAGTCATGTAAAATTCCTGCTAATAAACATCCCTGCATAAAAACAACCAAAGCCTTCACGATGAAAAGTGAAGAATCAGACACACAAATTAAACTGAGTGGTTCCTAAAATTACTAAACCAAATGTTTAATTCCATGTTCCGAATTAGTATCCTGCAAGGAATTCATGCCTGCAACTACCACCTGCAAAAGAAAAAGCAATTCTCCATAGAATCAGTTTTGCTTTCTATTTGCTTATAAAGAGGTTAACATCTTCTACAGTACCTGGGCTTCAAAATAATCCAAGAGGATGGTTCTAACTACATTACTTTTGCTTTTATAGTTATTTTCGTTAAAAACTAAGTGCAGGGCAGAGAGCTGCTGTGGGTCAGCTAGCACAAACTATATCTTCAAGTCACCACAACCTGCCTGCTTGTCATTGTTTATTGCTTTCAGCTGGCAAAAGCTGACCCAAAAATTACTTTGTTCATGACCTAGTCTTCCATTCAGTAAGAATAAAAAGCTCTTAAACTTGGCAAACATGCAGGGGTGGACAGCTATTCAAGATAGCCTTAGGCAGTCCTTTAACAGCTACCATATGTATCAGGTGCCCTGGGCAAGAACATCATCAAAGCAGCTCAGAGGCAATGTACTCCTGAATGGGTGTTCAGGCCAGGAAAAACAGGGCTTAGGGCAACTTCATCTAGCACAGGGTGCTCCTGCCCACGGCAGGAACTTGGAACTAGTGAATCTTTAAAGGTCTCTTCCAACCTAAACCATTTGATGATTTTATGAAAAGAACTGTTGTACCTGTCTGCCCTAGAGCTTCCAGCACTGAGAACCAGCACAACTTCTGCATCTCTCCTTCCATCCAACAACCTGAACAGCTACCAAAAGGATAAGCAGTCATCCAGACAAAAAACTACCAGTCATCTTTCCACTGTTGTCAGACCCTGTGTGGGCAGATGATGCACTGCTTGTGGTGGCATATGACAGGGGAAATGCTACAGGGACTAGCATTATCACAGTGAGTTTTCCCTGGAGGGGTAAGTGGACTCCATTCTCAGAATTATGATGGGAAGTTTTACTCTTGAAAATCCAGGCACACTTGAGCTGTTGTCATTTTCTCACAGAAAATACTGCTTCAGGCATATCTCCAGCATGCACAATAAATCTTTGTACCCCTCAGACATCTCAAAATATACTTTATGAACTAAAACATTAAAAAAACCCTCTCAACTTTCTGAATTTGAAGTCCTGCCTATACTTTATCAAGTTATCTTCCTATTGAAAACAGGAACTATCTTGACTGGCAACTAGCAACTATTTTAAGACCCTGCAAGAGAAACTAAAATACTTGAGTAGAATATTTGAGTTTCTTCTATAAAACAAACTGATAGAAAATGTCAATCATTATTTACCTAAGAGAGGATGGCAAAACTCAAAAGCTGACCAATGCAGTGATGACACTAAAGCATGACACCTGATTTATAATAAATAATAAATAATGCTGGTTGGTCAGATAGTCATGGGGCAGCACGCTAGCCTAGGAGGGACAGAAACACAATGAAAGGATTGGAAGACACCTATCCTGCAAAGCAGGACTGCTCACCACAGCATGGAATTAAGTGCTGATTGCATAGACACAAGCTTCCCAGGAGTATCTAAATACTGTGGTCTTGGAAATGACTCATAGCTAAATTCTATCAGATAAAATGAGGTTCTGATCAGCTTTGAAATCAACCTGACTTTTCTATCACTCCCTTCTTCTCTCTTGTTTCTTTTAGATTTCTTTAATATCTGCATACTTAAACAGATGCAAGAATGTTCAAGTGCTTTTGGTTTCAGATTAGTATTCCAGTCCTGCCACTACTGACCTCAAAAACTCACACTAACTTGATCTAACATGAGATACAATCTCACTGCAGAGATACATGGACCACTTTGTAATGAGGCTTTAGCTGACCTGAATAACATCCAAAGAAAGTATGTTTTCCTCTAAGTTCTCCTTTAGTCAAACAGAAAGATGTTTTGAGAGGCAGCCTGATAGATTTATGAATAAAGATGTGTGATGCAGCTGATAGCAGTGATGAGACTTGATGATTTGGAAGCTGCCTTCTGACCTTTTGGCAGTATGTATGCTTAATTTTAATTATTTATTTATTTTGAAGTTCCTATTCTGGTAAGCCAGCTCATCCTGACCTATTTTTCCTTGATAAAATATAGCAAAGCCTATACTAATAGGCTAATGGTACTCTGTAACTGCCTGTCCTAACACAGACTTTATTTCCCCTCTTCCTTGTGAGGAGCTATTGTTTATCCCTTCAATATGAAGTATCAGTGTTGCAGAGCAAAACGTGGCAAGCCTCATGTTCTTCTGGGTGAAGCGAGAACCGTGAAGCACTCTTAGTGAGACAGACTCATGCTTGTGCTATTTTCAGTAGGCTCTCCAGATTTCAGAGTAAACAAGATTTCCCCAGACAACACTCATGCCAAGTTGTTCATCTGAGATGCTGGAAGAATCAAAAAAGCAGCAGAAAGGACCACACAACCTATACAGAAAACTCCTCAGCCATTTGAGAAGGTCAGCTTGCCAGATGCTAATTGAATTGTGACACATCTTGGCTGCAAAGAGATGTGTGCTACAGAAATAGCATTATCACAGGTTATTCTCATGCTGCTTGCTGCTGCACCTCTGACAAAGGCACAGAGCAGAGATTTTGGCAAGAACTACTCCAAAGGAGCTCCTGCTGATCTACCAGGGAAATAATAACAAGAAGATTCTTATAAGCAGAGGCTGTGGGAAAATGATTCTGTATCTGTTTGTGCTGAACATCAACTGACTCCATGGTTCTGCTGGCAAAAGGGATTACATAAATGTTCCCTGCCTCAACCTGTGCAAAAGGGCTTTGCCCTCATATCCTGTTAACTCTCCCTGAAGCAGGTAGGTGAGTTTTGGGGTGATTCAGCTGCTGGCTGAATGGGCAAGTAAATGCAGGTAGGGACAGTCACCTCCCCACCAAGTGGTGGCTGGGTGTCAATCAGCAGGCTGTGACAGCCTATGACCAGCTGGTGCCTGCTGAGATGCCTGTGCTGGCAGCCTGGGCATTCAGATTCTTGCCTGCAGAGTGGCAAATGGTTGGATTGAGCAGCCAGGAGTGGCACTACCCACAGACTGCACAGCTGCAGGTTCAAGACCTTTCTGTCGACCAGAGACAAACTTCTTAGTAGTAACTCCCTCCTAAAATCCCTGGAGAAAAGTTCAGCTCTCAAGACCAGTGTTTCAG
Organism: Serinus canaria; assembly: GCF_022539315.1. Classification (NCBI taxonomy): domain Eukaryota; kingdom Metazoa; phylum Chordata; class Aves; order Passeriformes; family Fringillidae; genus Serinus; species Serinus canaria. The sequence continues at coordinate 92,056,079 of NC_066315.1, forward strand.
TGAGTGATTTGTTACTGAACTCTCCTCTCCATTTGGCTTTTTCATGACATGTGAAGTAAACCAATGGATACTCAGCATCAGTAAGACAATTGCTGCCACAAAGGATGTAAGTGCCTTCTTGTTCCCAGCTGGGAACAAGTTAATTTTCTTCCTAGCATCTGGTACAGTGCTGTATTTTGGATTTAGCATGAGAACAGTGTTGATAACATGATGGTGCTTTTAAATGTTGCTGAGCAGCGCTTACACTAAATCAAGGACTTTTCAGCTTATGCAGCCCTGCCAGCAAGGAGAGTCAGGGTGCACAAGAAGTTATGAGGAGGCAAAGCTGGAAGAGCTGACCCCAGCTGACCAAAGGGACATTTCAGACCATATGGCATCATGCTCAGCTGATAAAGCTGGGGGGAATTGGCCAGGGGGTGGTGGCTGCTCCTCAGGGTCTGGCTGGGCATCAGTGAGCAGGTGCTGAACAACTGCATCATGTCTCACTTGTTTCCTACGTTTTTCATCATTATTACTATACTCCCTTCCTTTTTTGTTCTACTTGTTTTTCTTCCCAAACCATGAGTTTTTTACTTTTTTTCTGTTTCTCTCACTCATCCCCCACTGCAGAGGAGGTGAGCGTGATGTTCAGCTGCCTGCCAGATGAAATCACAACAACTACACGCCCTCCTCTCCACCCCCAGCACAAATCTGGGTCTGCTAAGGCACCAGTACTGCAGGAAGACAAGTGCCTGGTACAGGTGTCACCACCCAAAGAGAATACTCAGCAGCTGCATTCCACAGTTCTTTCTATAACCTAGGCAGAAAGCAGTCTCCAAATTTATACTACATTTTTTTCTTAAACATGAATGCAGTGCTGTTAAGCCGTTCATCACATTCTTCATTTACTTCATATTGTGCCAATAATGAACCCTAGATTATGAGAAACAGCTTTGAACGCTAAGAAATCTCAGCTGGTTTAAGAAAACAAACCTATCTATAAATTATCCATCACCTCCTTCCATTTAGAGACTCAAGAAAAGACATTGAAAGCCAGGTTTCTTTTAGAGGGTTTCAGCTGGGAACATGTAACCCCTCATAAGCCTGTACTCTGTAGTCTATACATGTATCAAGTATTGAATAAACATGGGTAAGGGCAGCGAGGATGCTGCAAAATTATATACAGAGGAAATCAGGAAAAGATAGGTAATGAATAATCACTATTAAAATTAATGTATTTATAATTCTAATGAGGATAACACATAAATTGCAAATAAACAAGACATTCTGCAAAATGATCCCACTGATTCCCTTTGTATGGCACTTTCTCAGCCACTGCACTGCATGTGTAAGGAAAGGCTTAAGGAGAACTCTGGCACTGTGCTTTGCTCCTCCTGGTGATATTTCCATAAACTGTCCTAATTTGGGGTGAGTCAGAAATATGACTGGACTCCCACTGCAGCAGATTTGCTCACATGCCAGTTGAGCCTTTTCAGAAGCCAAGAACACTCTCACATACCATAATGCCAGTTTCTAGCTTCCCACTGAGTGCTGTATTTACTGCACATCAAAGGCCCATTTCTGCTACTGCATACAAGAGAGAAACTCAAGTGTCACAATCAATTTAATCCAGCATTCATCCAGGCTGCTGCCTTTGCCCTCATCCCTGTCTGCTTGTTTCTGCCACTCAGGATTTGTTTTGTGGACACAACCAGGGGACTAGCTGGTCTGTAAACTAACCTGGGAAAGAAATCCTCCATGAAAAGCTGAACTGTCAGTCGAATCAATTCCCACACCCGGTTTGTTGTGAGGGTGGGCAGGAAAGTGCGAGCTGTGTACGGGAGAAAGTGGAAATGCTCATTTCAGCAAAAAGAAGACTTTTTCTGGATACAGTCAGTCACAGAGCTGGAGCTTTACTTATAGTGCAGGAAAACATATAGAAAACATATAGAGTCCAACAGGAAACTGGATTTATTTGCAGTAGGTGTTCAGTCTTTCATCCAAAAAGCTGAGTCTGTGCTTGAGACAATTCTGTTGCAGGTAAATAGAGAGCAGCAAGAATGAGATGTGGCAGTAAGTCAGGGCATACCAGAGAATCTGTGCTTTTTTTTTCCTTCCTACAGCATCAGTGCACATGTTCCTGAGCATGCACCATCATCTCCTCCTTCTGCCACTGAAAGCAACTGAAGAGGTTTCTGTTGTTTTAATTCAAACTTGCTGCTGATGGGAAGGAGGGCAGGGGTTGGGGGTGGGGCAGGGGAGAAAAGCTTACAGGTGGTGCTTTATGAGTTTGGGGTGGTCTTTTTTTCTTTGTTTTGTTTTGGGTTTTTTGTTTATTTATTTGTTTTGTTTCAATAATTTTCTTCTTGATGAGTGCCATTTTTTCCTTTTCTCTGAAAACACTGAGGTCCATACACTCCTTGTCATTCAGAACACACAAGGTCAAATTTTCATGTGAATACAGGACTCATCTGCTAAATCTCTGACAATGGCTAGCCAGGAAGAACATATACCACCAATCTACAAGTGTTCTGCTATTTCTGCAAATTTTCTTCTCTACTCTACAGGTGAAATTTATTGTTCAATAAAGAACTTTAATATATTGCTAATGAGTTTGTTTTTTTAAAACTTTCTTCCATTGAAATCACAGAGCAATTTCTGTGGTTAAAATTAGAAATAGATGAAAAATGGCTAGCACTGAATATTCACCACAGGTAGTTCTTTCCATTAGCCACTAGCATTTTTTCAAACACAATTTACCATCCAAGTGTTTCAATCTTACACTGAAATGCTTTAAAGAAGAGTTATAGACAAACTTTTGTATTGCAACCTACAATTGCTTAACATGTTTCAAACAACTTCCTACCATACCTCTTCATAAAATAAATAGCCTCTACTTTGCTCTAAAAACAATACTCATCCTGGCTGTATGCTTATTACTACCTATAGTAATAAAGTTATATTGCTGAAAGAGGTATTTTAAAAAGATGGGTACATGGATTGCTAGTAAAAAGAGCTGTTTCTCTCAAAACATCTTTAAAGAGTGTCTCGACTCCACTGAGCACTATTTAGTACTCTACAAGCCAAAATGACATTCAAATAGCTAAAAAAAAAAAAAAAGACTTAAGAAAATACCTGTTAAACACAATCTAACAAAGATGCTCCACTATCTTTTGCTGGGGAATAAGCATTATTTTGTATTTCTTACTTCTGCAAAGTACTAATGCATATGACAACTAGAAGCATTATGCTAATTAAAATCAGATAGTACCTACCTGCATGATCACACACACCAAGACACATAATACTCAGTCTCAGTAAAAAAAGGGTGCATTATTTAAAGGCAGTTTTAAAATGCGTGCATGAGGTGAATTTGTGTCACATTCATCATATAGACACAGGACAATTTAGACAAACCATACTATTTTATGAACTTAACTCATGACTGAGTCTAAGCTCTGAAAAGCAGGCCATGGGTTTTTCTTTCATCTGAGAGGAGCAAGTCATTTTCTGCATAAAGATTTTTCTTCCCATCTTGGTTGCACACAACTTTTATCTAATGACTCATTACCATCAATGCAGCTCTAATCAAATGTAGACAACTAAGACAGCTGTAGATTAGGGAAGCATCAATTTACTGTAGTGCAGCTCAGGGAGATCAGAAACTCTTGGATGTGTAATGTTCCAGCAATCTAATCCTACGCTGGACCACTCAATTGCTCCCAGTGTTCTTCACAACTCATTTAACAGACTGGCAAATACTGGCATGACTGACACATCTTTCATATTATGGGCTCTCAGGCTGCTGTTAAAGGCTGGATAAGAAACTTACCCTAAGCTGAAGCTAATAAGCGTTAACTGCAGAGTTTGGTATTTAGGAAATCCTAATTCCCACAACAGAAAATACTAGAAATAACATGAAAGAGTCTATTTTTCAGTGATGCATTTCGTGAGCCCATTTGTAATATTTCATTCTGTCTTGTCTGTGTTGTTATGCATATCTAAATTTCTTCTCAGTCGGGAAATCCTCCCAGCCACAGCCACTGGGCACTCTGCTTGAGAACAGGTGGGCAGGCTCTGAAATAGTGCCTGTCTGTTCCCTCTGTCACCAACAATGGAGGTTTTAGATCCCTTTGGTGCCAGTCAAAGTGTTCCAAACTTTTCTGTATTTGCATTTCAATCCACAGAAAGGATTGAAAAGCAAATCCTTTCAAAACAAATAGCTCATAAACATTTTATTACCAATACATCCACCTCCCTCCCAGTCATTCATACAGCTTCAGTGATATGCAATCTACCTACAACCATAGTCAAATGTGAATCCAGATCCAGTTTTTCCCCACACTGTTGAAATTCAGCTTCAAGGGAAGCTGGTAAATAACAACATGAGGCTGTATGGTTTACCCCAGCCAAAATATTGGTTATAAATAGGCTTGATGAAGAAAACAAGAACAAAGAGTTGATGAAGACAATGGGGGTTTGCAAAACAAATCCTGTTTTGCAAATGGGAAACAGCTTCCCCCAAAAGGTGGTCCAAGCTCAGTGCCTCTCCTTCATGACCAAAATCTCTTCCCAAAACATTTTGAAATCAAGCTGGAGCAAGGCTGGGCTTAGAATAGGCGAGTTTTCTTTGGCATCCCAGCAACATAATCAGCCTTATCCTACTTTCCAAATACTTTTGGCTATAGGAATTAAGTTCCCAAACAAGCACAATACCAAGCTGCAATTCAAGGTTTCAGGTTTGAGCTTTGCCTAACACACAGCCAGGTGCATCTAATCAAAAGGCTAAGAATTGCTGAAGGATTTCCAATGAGCAAGGCAGAGTCCCAGATTAATGCTACTTTAGAAGTAATATCTCAATATCTATTTTGCATTTAAGATTTAAAATAATCAAAATAAATTAGGTTCCCAATTATAGTTCATAAAACCATACGCTTCTCTTTCTAGTAAAATCTCTCAGCAACATATCTGTGTCCTGCACTGATCAGCTCATAAAGCATTCCTTGATGCCCCTTTCAGAGGGTTGTTTCCACACAAATACCTGTGTGACACTTAAAAGCTGCCACAAATAAAGTTATGTTTATCAAGAGAATATCTGAATTCTGTAGGATTTTCCCATAGCTAAAATGAATCACTTTGAAAGTGCTCTCTTTGAAGTCACCAACTCCACACAGAAGATGCATTCCTTTAGTTGCAAGGAACTCAGTGCAAACACTAGCTCAGTAAAAATCTCTGTATCACTCAGCCTTTTGGAGCTGTGCCAGTGTGTCAATGTTAAAGCTCATCAAAGCCAAGTGCTAAGTCCTGCATGTGGGCTGGGGCAATCCTAAGCACAAACACAGGCTGGGCAGAGATTGGACTGAGAGCAGCCCTGGGGAGAAGGACTCGAGGTTGTTTGTGGATGGGAAGCTCAATAAGACCTGACAACGTGCACTCACATCCCAGAAAGCCAATTGTATCCTGGGCTGTATCAAAAGCAGAGTGGACAGCAGAGTGAGCGAGGGGATTCAGCCCCTCTACTCTTATCTTGTGAGAACCCACCAGGAGTGCTGTGTTCCAGCTCAGAGGCCCCCAATTTAAGGATATGGACCTGCTGGAATGAGTCCAGATGAGGCCATGAGGATGATCAGAGGGCTGGAGCATCTCTCCTGTGAAGACAGGCTGAAGGAGCTGGGGTTATTCAGCCTGGAGAAGAGAAGGCTCCAGGGAGACCTTACAACCTAAAGGAGACCTGAAAAAAGGCAGGACTTTTTACAAGGGCATGTGGTGATAAAAAAAAAGAGAAATGCCTTCAACTGAAAGAGGATGGATTTTGATAAGAATATTAGGAAGAAATTCTTTACTGTGAGTGTGATGAGGCACTGGACTGGGTTGCCCAGAGAAGTTGTGGATGCCCTGTCCCTGAAGGTGTCCAAGGCCAAACTGGATTATGCTCTGAGCAACAAGGTCTAATAGAAGATGTCTCTGTTCACAGAACATGATCTTTCATGATCCCTTCCAACCCAAACTATTCTTTGAATTCATCTATTTATCTGTGTATTTTTACAGCAGCAAGCAACATCATTTGCAGTCAGGATGCAAAAAGCAGCTCCCAAATATGGATTACAGTTTTTAATAAATGGATTCTTTAGCACTGACTAAGATTACTGTCTCATGTTTATTTGATGCTTCATTCTCTTCAGAAATTAGATACTGATGAGAATCTGGGTCACAAAGGCATTTTGAATCTCTGTGCAAGGTGAGGGTGAATGAAGAGAATGAAGACATATAAACACTTCTGAAGATAAGTACAGTTAGCATCTAATGCATTTTTTAGAGAGTGTAAGCAGCATCACATTTCCATTATTTTAATATGGCCAAAGTGAAAGATATCAGTGGAGTGATGCTTTCATATAACCATGGTGATATGAGATAAAGACAGGAGCTATTTTTTTACATTTCCAGTATTACTATCCTTAACAGGCTACAAGAATAAATTTAAAGACAGAGTGTGGGGTGTCAAAACAAGCCTTTAGTTTAGTTTTCTGTATATGAAGCCAGCATGCAAAAACTAATTCACAGCTACAGTGTTCAGCTGCCACATATTTTACTGGGATGTCTCTCCCATAGGAGCTAGGGCTCAAAATGATTACTGAATGTTGGCTACAGAAAGCTTCTGGAACGTGATAGTAGCAGTGATGAACTAGATGATGTAATCAACACCACAAACCTCACAGGGATCTGTGATGCTCAGACAAATATTGTCTCAAACCACCTCGCAGTGAAACAGGAGATTTGGAAGGGAGAGGGAACCTATTTTTAAGCTGGGATTGGCAATGAAGGTGTGCTTTTGTTTTACAGATAAATGAAACCAACAGATAGCTGCTGGAGATGGCAGCAGCTCTGCTGCTCCTCCCGTGCTGTCTGACTCTGCAGAGCTGAATCAACAAACCTTCTACAAAAAGCTGCAATCAGTTTTTCTGCCATCTTAGCTTCTGGTGAAAGCACTTGGCCAAGGAATCAGGTAGGAAGGTAGAGCAGAGAGCTCATCCCTTGCAGGAGTGACCTACTAGACTGACTAATTTGTAATAGAGAAACACTTCCCTAAAGTTCCTGTCCACAGTAAAGCTCCCCAACAGACTGAGATGGGTGAAGGGGAATTTGAGATTGAGAACAGTTATATTTGCAATCATGTGGGTTCACATCTTGTAAGGATGATGATATGGCAAACAGCCATCTTTATAATAAAGTCACACATAAATCAACTTCTGTTCATAGTCAGTAACATAACTTTCAGGCAGAAATATTTTTTGTCACAGGTGAAAGAAACCTAATTAGAGGAAAGACAAAGGCAGAAAGCAGCATGTTGTCAAAGGATAGTGTAGTCCAATTTATTTCCTCAGATGAAGCTCTGTGAAACTGTGCCCCATGAAAGAGGTGTTTACTGTACTAGCAGTGCAAGGGAAAGGCCCTTGAACAGGCACAAGGAAAGAAGTGAAGAAAATGGAAAAGTTTTCTTCTGCTGAAGATGTAGTTCAGGCAAAATCTTCAAAGCTAACATTTACTTCTGCTAGAAGTTAATTCCTAACTTCAGTTTCCTGATACCACAGATTTGCTAAATGATACTCTGAAAAGTATCTTCCCTTGTTACCTGTGTGCTTAACCACACAAGCTGTGGAATGTGTCTTACCATACAAGTGTCCAGATCCTCCAAACGTTCTATCTCTGTCAACTCCTCAACCGTGATCATGGAGCGTTTTGTGGGCTTTTCTTCAGCTAACTCAATCTCCAGTGATTCTTGCTGTGGAAGTGGTTTGCCACGTCTGGTCAAATGGTCAGCCTGGAGATAAAGACAGGAACACACCAGTCAAACTTAAAAAAGACAAAGAGAACCCAACCAGAAAGTTTACAGAATTTCAGTGATCAGAAATCCTGGAAGAGCAAGCACAGAAGTTATGTTGTTAGCTCAGTTATGTTGGTTAGTCCTCACACTGGGTTTGTCTTATAAAGAAAATAAAAGTGTGGAAGGGAAGCTTTTTCTTGAATTTTTTTTTTAATTAACAAAGACATGTACAATATCAGCCAATATAATTTTCATAATTATTTAATGGCCAAAATGTTATAATCTGCTATTCACAAAAAACCCACAGTTTTAAATACCTCAGTTCTGTTACACTGAAGAAATAGGGAAAAGCTGTAATAACAGCAAAGTCTGGTTTTAGACCTGCATAGCAAAAACTGCTACTAGGACCACAGAGAATGTTATAGAAACCACTCTGGGTTGTATTTGGAATGGAGTGGGCTCATGATGTCATGAAAATGATGAAATATTTTCTAGTTCTTTTGATAACTGAAGAGAATATTAAACATCTGCTAAAAGCAAATATTTGAAGAACAGCTGTCCCAAAATCAGTTGGTCACAGAAGTCTTCAAAGAGGCAGCTAGGAAGAACTGTAGTCCACTGCTTCACATCAGCACAACGCGGCACAACCAGTGGATTGCTGTTTGGTTAACAATCAAAAAAGGTCAACAGATGACCTCAGTTAATTATAGCTCATTTAGTCTGGTGGCTACTTAGGAAAAGCAACTGGAGAGCTGCTATGAATTTATCTTCAAGCACACTAAAATAGCTGCAATAATAATTAATGCTAATTGTCGTCTCCTTAGGCAAACTGAGGTCTTGTCAAACAAGGTTTATTTTTCGAAGTTGCCTCAAACACTACTATGCCAATGCAACAAACACAGACATTTGTGGGTGGTTGAATTAGTAGAACATGACACTCCAATTTAAGGAGCTGGCTGAGAACTGCATCAGTGCATTTAATCTTTGCTGTACGAAGAACTAGCTGCCAGCTCTCAGATTGCAGCTGTCAGTTGAAGAATTAACCGTGTCAAATTAGACAGGAGTTTCTCTAGCAGCATTTTTGAGATCAGTGCTCCTCAAGGTTTTCATCAGTGCTATACCATCTCAAAGAACCTAGAGCTAACAGAAACACAGAGCTAAATGGTGAAAGGGACATGTTAGTCATGTAGGCCAAAATGGATCACAAAGCAAATCAACCCAACCTCAAATGTACAGTCATTCCTTGGAAACCAAGAGCAGTAGCAGTGTCAATTAGCCAATTTCACAATCCTGAAAAGCAGCAAGTATCCAGAAGCCTTTAGTGGGAGGGAGGTCTAGCCAACTTTGTCCTAAAAATGAGCTGCTACTGAAACTCTAACAAAAGGAAGGAATTCTTGGCTATGTAAATACAAGGAATGCGGAATATCAGGAGAAAAACAATTTCATTCCTGAGGACTGTGTTGGTTAAAACACTTAAATAGTCTGTATGGTTCTGGAAACCACAATTTTAAAAGTGACTTCTTAAACAGCTGGAAAAATTGCAGAGGATTTTCAGTGAAGTGACTCAAAGGCTGGAGACAATGATGTACTGTGCAGGAAGCTGGGTATGACCAGGTTGTGCAATACCACTGCACAGACACAGCCCAGTCACCGTTCATTCCATCTGAGCCTCCTCCAGGACAAACTGGAGCTCATTCATGTGGTCTCTCCCATAGCAGGCTGCTGCTGCTGCATAACTCCAGATACCAGAGGTTGTACCTTTACACAATGCTGCTCTGTATTACAAAGATGCATGCTCAAGTAACTCAGTCTTCCATTAAAAAAAAAGGGGGAGGGAGGGCAGAAAGAGTGATTTGTTTTATGCGTGTGAGGACTTTCACAGAGAGGAAATTAAGAGAATATATGTTCCCTTATCTTGGAGAGAAAAAATTTTTCTCTAAGAAAAAATCATGACTGCAAGTTGAAGCCAGAGAAATTTCAATTAGAACTGAAAAGCAACTTTAATCAGAACGACCACCCACTAAGTTCTTTAAAAAGAATACTGGATTGTCCTTACAAAGCCTTGTTGCATTAGAAGCAAAAAAGATTTTCTGCGGATACACAGTTGTTTATTTCTTCTACTCTTGATGAGGCAAGTACCTCTATAATAAATATTTGTGCCTCCCAACAGCTCAGGACCTTCAAGTAAGAGTGCCTCCCCTTCTACCTTCTGACTCATTTCTCTTCAAACTTTATACCTCCATTTCTGAGATAACCTCAAAATGTACTCATTCAGGAAACAAGGTCTCAGTGGTACCTGAAGAATTCTAAAGAATGAAATCTTACCTCTCATTTCATGATCAACCAAGCCTTATACTCTCACCTTAATACTAGGACTGCTCTTAACTAACAACTTAATACTGCATTCTGATGGCATTTTTAGTTCTAGATCTGACAACAGCTCAAAAGATAATAGGACAAGTATATAACACATCTCTTCCAAGGTTGCGTCTTTCTTACAGCAAGAGCCCCAAAATTATATTTCAAAAGGTGTCAGGATGTCAATGAAAATAAGACCAATTTCAAAATAGAGCTGTCAAAGGAGAAACTGAACAAGATATGAATATAAACGGCATTGTTGAGATCTGACATATTAGATATCAACAAGAAAAAACTCACCAGTTTGTGGTGGCAATGGGAAAGTGCATCCAGGATTTCATCTACAACTCGGTCAGACAGGAAAGAAGCCACTGTCAGCTTTACTTCACTGTGTGAGGATTAAAAATGAGAGAACTTCTTAATTCACGCAGGAGATTTTCGTCTTTATTACACATTCAACAGTGTGACGATTATCCACTGTGCTGTCATTTTATTTGAAGTAAAACATTAGAGGGTGTCAGGATACATGACTGCAGGTTTCAGAAATAAACTCATGAATCACACAATAAACACAGGAGCCTCTGTACCATATTTAACCTGCTTCTCACAGTTTTCCATGAGATGAAATGAAAACATCTGGGTAAGAGAGCTGAATAAAAATAAGTGAAACTCAGAGAGGAATAGTTCACCACTAAAATCAGACAAACACACATCCCAGAAGAACGGGATTAGGACAGTGTTGCCTATAGAACACTACTCCACTGAACAACTACAATCCATTCATTTCCTCAGTTCTGGTAAGGACAAGTGTACAATGCTGTTTCTTCAGCCAATGCCATCACAACTTTGCTTCCTCTTCTGCTCTAGGTAACCACTTTCTATCTCAAGAACATCACGTCAGCCCTTTTTCCACTGCACATATGGGGAACACCAGCTGCACACTGTGCTTAGGCTGCCCTTGTAACTCCCTCTCAAGGAAAGATGTACCTTGTATTGCTCCTTTGGGGTCCCATCTTTGGTGACAGCACCAAATGCTCTGGCTGTGGAGCCAACAAGCACGACTGCCTGAGCTGCAGGCCAAAGCTCCACCTCTGCTGCCTCTGCTTTCAGCACCAACTCTTTCAACTGGCATTTCCCAGCAAATGACACAATTTTGGTTTATGGTTTTTATGTGTGGACTGAGCTGTAGTGGATTAACAAAGCTATTTCTATCTGGGGCTAGCATTACTGCTGCAGAGAGCCTGGAGAAAAAGGTAAGGAATTCATTGGAAAGGCAATGCAGTTCATAGGGAGGTAGAATGGTTGCCAAACCATAGTGGGAAGAGAATGGGAGTGAAGGAATCTCCCTCAGCTACCAAAATTAATTTCAAACAATATGAGGCAGGAAAGATCACAGTGTGGCACCCTCACCTCACTGACCGTTCCAGCTTCTACAAGTATAAGAGGCAGTATTATTGTCCTGGGGCCAAGATTTATTTGATAGGACTGAAGTGAAGAAAACTTACTCCCTGAACCATTTTAAACACTTTGAAGGTATAGCTAAAGTCTTTAACAACTTTTCCTGCCTATTTTGCTGTACTCTGCAAAACCATTTCCTTCCTCCTCAAAGATTTTAGCATCTCAATGCAAAATGTCATGCTTTTCAAGCATCAGGCAGAAAGGAACTGAAAAGGTTTAAGTACAGGTTAACCACATTATACTGTGTAAAATATTCTCTGGTATGCATTCAATATGAAAAAAAAGCAGTGAAAGGTCAGGTAAAAGCCTCTTCTTTTTTTTTTTTTTTTTTTTTTTTTTTTACTGGACAAACTAAGAGTTATTTAGGGCAATGGTTTCTGCTCCAGGTTTGTGGTTTGAATATCCAAGTTTCCATTTTTTAAGTACTTTTTTTTTGCAGCACATTTTTTTCAGTACATTTTTAAAGTCTGCTGTGCACAGTTCCCACACAAAGTCTTAAGGTGATTGCTACAGCTATAGGACAAGACCAAATGCAACAATAGACAAAGCACTGCTACCACTCAAAGCAAATAGTGTAATTTCCTTCTATTACATTAATCCAGTGTTATGTGAGACAATAAAGCTTTTTTTTTAAAGAGGATCGGTTATGAAAATGTTATTTGCATACCACAAACCAAATTTTTCACTAAATAAGAGAGCACATGCATTCATGATCTTAGTTAATATCCCTAGAGATTCCAAATACATGAACCTAAGTTCCCAGACCTGTAGGACAATTTCCTGCTCTTTGAATGCCCCAGTATAGTTTCTTGTGTGTCACAAAAGCATTCCAAAATTCTTCTATTACACAAAACGCACATACACACAACCCAAAATCCAAATTCCAATTTTGTTAGATTAGCCTCCTAAAGTACCTAATTTTATTGAGGATATCAATTCCAGATTGCTCCAAGAGGACATTTTTTACAAAAGTGCGTGGGATGGAAATCTTCTCAGTGCTGGCCTCAATGAGGTCCTCACGGATGCGAGCCTTCTTCATTACGTTTGGGCAAAGGTTTTCTGCTGCATCCACCATAGACTCAAGGAGTGTCTGCAGCACAGTAAGCAAAAAATAACATTAGATACTGGTATTCACTTTAGCTGGGGGGTGACAGCATTATTCTGTCAAATACAACACTTTTAGACTTGCAGTTTTTACAATTCTTCTTCCCGCTTTCCAAAATATTTTGCATCCAGCTGCAATATAAGACATTTTACAAAATACAGCTTTGAGAATCAAAACACTTGTTCTGAAAATGACCCACGACTGTACTTGTTTGCCTTTTCAAATATGAAACATTTACATCTCTGTGTGTTGAACTGTCAGAACAAATTAGCTTCCCTTGAGCACCCACCACTGCAGTGGATGCTCTGCTGCAGCTGCCTTCCCTCTAAACTGTGCCCTGAATCATCAATTTTCATCAGTGCTCCAGACCTGCCAATTTGTAAGAAGCATCAGTAAATGAGGAAGAGAGATCCTGAGAACTCAGCAGGCTGTAGATGGCTGGAATATACCAGCTGAATATTAAGAAGTAGCTACAAGCATGATCTGCAGTTGGCATGCAAACCTTTATATGGCTCTCATTTATGTACATGTAAATCTACAGCAAACTTTAGATAGAGCCAACAATTTTTATTCACACAGAACCACAGAATGGGTGAAAGTTTGGGAGGGACCACTGCAGGTCACCTAGTCCAACCTCCCTGCTCCAGGTTTCCCCAGAGCACATGGCACAGAATTGTGTGCAGACAGTGTTTGAATATCTCCAGTGAGGGAGACTCCCCACCCTCTTCAGGCAGCCTGTTGCAATGCATGGCCACCCACACAGGAAAAATCCAAAGGAGATGGAAAAAAAAAAAGAACAGGTCAGAGCTCAGTTTACTGAAATGGGCCAATTTGTCTCCCATAAGAGTGAGGGTTGGTAACCAGACAGAAAAAGGTATTTACAAATAATAAAATAAAAGAAACAACATTTCCTTGGAATGGTAAGCTTAGATCTTACCTAGGCATTTGTAAATTGTACAAAAATAAGAACTGCACCCCTTGAAAATGCTATTGATTTCCTTTTTCTTCTCAATCCCATACTACAGGAGAGTGACTGGAAATTCAACTCCATTGTATCAGAGCTTTCTCCTCTTTGCACAGCCCTACCATAACTAGTAATTTCCTTATGCAGACAATGAGCAAGAAAAAAACACCACTGCTGCATAAAAATTTCAGTGATTCAAAGCAGCATCTTTCAGTCTGTAGCTTTTACAGTCTGGAAAAAACCAACAAAGCAACATGAAGCGGCCACAGCATACAGGAAAATCCAATTTTTGCAACATTTTATTTACAGTTATAAGGGACAACTGCCATTACAGCTAATAATATTATCTTGTTGCTGGGTTCTCAAGATGCCCTTTAAGAACTCTTCCCACACTCCCTCCTTCAGTCCTCAAACAGATTCTGGGGCAGCATGACTAATGAAGAGACTTTCAAGCCTCTGTGGCCATATCCCCATGGGGGATGAAGAACTTGAATGTTAGAGAACACTGAGCCAAGTAAACTACTAATGAGAGTTCCTGACACATCCATTTTTTCCATAGCATCTATTCATTGGTGCAGTTGTGTAGTTTATTGTGAAAAAATTCCCTGGCCTCTCAAGAGTTACTGATGAATCACAATCATAAATGTGACAGGCTTGCTATGCTGAATTGCAATTGCAGTCTAAGCAGGGTCTTTCAAAATGGATCACGTGAAAAAATGCCATGAGAAGGCATCACTGGGAAGTAGCAGGAAAAACTAGACCTTTCCTGAAATTTCCAAAATTTATTTTTACTCAAAAAACCTGAGAGAATGTGGAATTTAAGTCAAATAGAGTTTGGATCTTATCTTTAACTGCGCAGCTCAACATAATTTCTTTACTGGTGGATTTTAGCTGTTGATTTCACATGACCATTATCTATAGAAGGTATCTACAGAAACCTTTCCTCACCTCCTAATTCCATGCCCAAATCTTTCACTGATGGAATGCCATAGCTACCAATATTGACAGTGAAATGTGCACATTTCAGTCACAGGGCGGCAGGTACCAGCCACCAGGTGAAAGAAAAGAACAAAATACTATCCACAGTTAAAAGAATCTTAACATTTAGGAGAAAGATACAGTGAGGAAAAGGACTGAAGAATGATGATATCAAAATAAAGAATGGAACAGGTGATGTAGCCAACAAACCCTTTGCTCCAGGACAAAATTTAGGAAGAATATTTTGAGCACTTCTGTCATTGCAAAACAATCGTGTTTGTACAGGTTCCACTTGTCCTGCTTATTTTTCCTGGAGCCTTTGCTGACTGAATAATGCATCTCCAGGTTCTGTGTGCCCACAGTGACACCAGCAGGAGAAGAAAAAGGCAAGGGTCTTGCTATAATTTCTCCTCTGGTAAACTCAACTCATTCCAATATATTGTTTTTCCTTACTCTAACTCCTTTCTTCACCTCTCTTCCTTTCCTTCAGTTAAAAAAAAAAGGGGGGGGAAAAAATCTCTTATTTACTTAAAATATATTCATTGCCTTTAACCAATTTCCAAACTTCTTTTTAGAATCACACTCCGGTTGCTATGGAAACAAAAAAATCAAAACTCTTCTTACAGCACACAGGATTTTTTTTCCCCCCAACAATTACAAAAGAATTGTCCTTATGTGAGCTCCCTTATCTAGCTTTACAAATAATAAATTGCTTATGATGTTTTGAAGTGACCTAAACAACTGGGGGGGGAAAAAATAATTCTAATCCATGTTCAACAGTTCTTCCTCCATGCACAGAACTTAAAAGAAAACCTTTCCACCTTAAGTGAAAATTAATAAAAATGTGTGTTGGAGTATACAAAGAGCATTATGACTTTATAGTTTTTTGTAAGCCACTTAAACACGAATGCCAGACAGATCAAAAGTAAATGTAAGAGTTAGAATGGTTGAGCTAAAGTGCCTTTTGTTGTAAATGCGTAAAAGTGTAAAGGGAAAACACATTAATTCAGGAACATTCCAAATGCTAAAGAGGTGCTTTTTTTTCCACCCTCTATAAGAGTCTCCAAGATAACCTTGTTTAAGTGCATAAGCCCAGCACGAAGGGCTGACCTGGCTACTACTGTCCCAATAATACCCCAGAGATTCTACTGGGAAGAATCTTATGGATAAATCATGTCTGCAGAAATCTTCACCTTATTTCATATAATGGGGAAAGGGAGAAACATACTAAAAATAGAGCTCCATTTTCCTCCTCATTAACTTTCTAATTTCAAAAAAGTAATTAGTAATATGGCATTATTATTGTTCTTCATTATATTCCCACTGACTGAAGCATTTCAAGGTTTCAACTGAAAGATCAAAGAATCTGAAGATGAAGGTTGTAAAGTGTTTAAATACTGCAGAACACAGATGAAGCAGCTTAGCCACAAGCAGAAGCTGATCTGAACTGCCCCAGAGCCATATTTTTAAATTCATCAGCTTCCATACAGATCCCTACTGTTGTTAAAATTTCTCCACCTTGTCTTCTTCCTGGACTGATACCTTTGCACATGCTGTATGGATGGCTCTTTGCTTGTTACACAGGAAGAGCAACCATAACTGAAGGTGCAAGTTTCTGAGCAGGAGCTGGCTGAGCACACAGGTGAACATTGACAGATCAATGACATCTATTTCAAGAGCTGAAGATTGGCAGACAACTTGTGAGATTTCCTGTAAAGCTGCCTGTACCAGTTTTTTGGGCACTCTCAATACCTACAAGTTAACAGTAAAGTGGAAATCCTGCATTAGGTTCAAAAGTGACCACTGAGAAAAAAAAATCTACCATGGAGCCTATAAAAAAGCAGCTTTCACTCTACTAGGATTCCTTAACTACTGAGCACTCCTCCAGGGCATGAGGCTTCTTAGGGTGCTTGAGAAATGCCTTTATAAAAGGCTGAAGGAGCAATTGATCAGTCTTCCTCTTCTAGAAGATGAGAAAAGATGATAATAAACAGTATATGCTCATTTTGCCTACTGAAAACATTAAAGCAACTTTTTATTTTTATCCAACTGGGAAAAAAAGCCAAATTACACAGCCCAAAGTTATAAGAAACTAACAATGGAAAGATAGCTAGCTTACATACAAATCTACTGAGAAGAAAATTGAAGTGAAGTACATTTGCATTTAGCAACAGAAAACCTCAGATTTAGTTATTTCTGCATGTAAGAGATGGTAACACATTTATCCACAGACCTTAAGTTGCTCATCCACTACCCTTGTGACTTCTCCAGCCATGGATTCAAGTGTCTCTTGGATTGGATTGGAGAGTGAACCATTTGCTCCTGCCCAAGAAGCTCCACCGAGGTGATACAGATTTGGTAAGAGCTGTAAGACAGAAGAGTACCTTTGAAAACAGGCTCATCGCTGTCTTCAAACCAGGACAAACAGCAGGAAATGTCTTTGGCTAAATCAAAGTCTTCATAAATTAGAATTATCTTATCACTTTAAATACTAACTATAGCTGGTCATCTGAAGAAAATACTCTCTTGTGACACATATTATTATTTTCACTGCCCAAAAAGAGGAAAGCTGCAAGCACACAAACAACTGCTCTCAGCACTGCCAGCGTGCTGGGAAAAGCTTACTGTTTTGGAGTTCTTAGCATCCCGCATCAGCCGTTCCGCACATTTGACATCCTCCTGTACAGCATCCACACCACAGTTTCTTAAAGAGTTGAGATGATCTTGCACTTTTACACATATTCTGTCAATCATCTACTTGAACAAAAGAAATACAAAAGATAAAACATCAGGATGTTGGTCAAACACAACCTTAATCCAGTCCAGGTAGAAAATCAATAGTAGCATGATGAGATTTGCAGTGACAATATAACAACCTGGAAAGGCATGATAAGACCTTGGCAGTATGTCAATACTATTGAAGGAAAGAACTACATCTCATAAGACACCCCTAAGCATTGCAAAATAAATAAAACTTTACCATCAGGAAAAATAAATGCTGTGGAATATTTCCCCCACAGAAACCTCCAGGATAACTGCAAGTATTCAACAAGTTATCCTATTTAAGCATTACAGTGGTTTTTGGATCAAATTTATGGCTGAAAATGTTTTTGATATACCTAAGACTATAGTCTAAAGGTCTCTGAATTATTAAGAAGTTCAGACAGTAAAAGAAAGCTCTATTCATTCAACAAATACTAACAGAGATTTCTCCAGTCTAAGTAAAATGCAACTGCGCAGGCTTCTGCAGTATTCTTTTAAAATGTAAATATTCCTAGTTGCAAGGGAATTAAAACTATCAAAGCAGAAGTTTCCATCAGACATTTCACAGTGGGATAAATTGAACCTAATCTGTACCTGCAAGACAGCTCATTCAACACACGCTGCAAATGCAGGGTAGGTGGTATATCTGTACCTTACAAGACAAACCACTAAGAATGCCTGACACATCGTCAGCTTTGATTAAGATATATGAGGCAGGGAGATATAATAGTTAAAAGTCTTTATCAGCCCACTTAGCATACATCAGAACCGGCTATTTGACATTTTGAAGCAACATCTGAGTGCACGCACCATCATATAAAGCCTACAGTCCCAGCATCTTGTATCATTAGCAATGAGAACTGAAATAATTTCACAGCATGCTCCTTTTCAGATCCACATGAATCTTTCTCTTCAAAGAGTTTTGGGTGGGTATTTTTTTTACAAGTACAAAAAGCTAATTAATTATTAGACAGTAGAAAGTCTCATTGGGACATCTGGACATAAAAAAAAATTACACTCTGGGAATAATAATTCAATTCTATCATACTAGAGAGTCTTTTTCAGCTCTCTTTTAAAACTGTTTTTAAAATCCATCCCCTATTGCACAAAATTTAGTACAGAAATGAGTAACTTTATTTCAAAATAACAATAAATTACATTTCCTGATACTTGATGTGTATGTGGTGTTAGAGAAAAGCACAACTAAAACCAACAACCTATAAAAATTATAAACTTATTTCATATAGAGATTATTTATCTGGGGGGAAAAACTGGCATCAGAACAGAAAAATTACTAGAGCAACTGCTCTTGCAGTTTTTAGTGCCAGCATCTCTCCATTTACCATTTTCTCTCTCAAGAGGTTAGAGCACAATTTCAGGTTCCAGTAACAAAACACTGTCCCATTAAATTTTAATAACACAGGCAAACCAAACTGTTCCTGGTTTCAACAGTAGTTTACTTGGCAGTACAATCCAATGAGGTACATCTTAAAAGTACTCAGAATGAAGGAGAACATCCTCCCCCAGCAGATTTTAGGCACTGAGGTGTCCACAAAGTAACACATTCTCACCTGCTGAGTGGTGCTAGTGACAATGCCTTGCTGCAGCCGATATGCTTGCTCCTGTAGGTACTTCCTGGTCTCATGGTTACGAAGCAAGTAATTTTCTATCTAAAAAAAAAAAAAAAAAAAAAAGGCAGAAAAGTCAGATTAGGAAACTGATTTGAGTCTTCACATTGTAATTTGTTTTCACTTTTGTATTTTCAATTTTTCAATTCTGCTGTGTCAGAACTGAGGACTGACAAGAAAAGCTGCCTAATTATTTGTTTATCATCTGCAAACTTTATTTTGTGTGCCTCAGTGCTTAATAACCACATCGGCAATTATAAATTCACTCACAAACTAGTGAAACATGGTTTTGCCAATATTTTCTGAAAGACTATTCTATTTTGAACAATTTAGCAAGTTATGCCAACAAAGGATTAAATCCTTGTTTGAGAAATATTTGAAGGGACTCTTAACTGTTAGGTGTTGTAGAGATCATGATGACTCAAGATATTTGATTCATTTCTTTTAGATGTTTTTGGCCCGCTGCAAAGACACAGATTTGAATAGCAGTACGTCTGAAGAGAAAATCAACTATCTCAAAGTGCCTAAGTGATAGTGCAGCCTCAGTTCACCTGTTGGCTAATTAAAGCTAAGCAGTGCAATTGCTCTTTAGAGACAAGTGATTCCTGCTGACAGGCCACCACAGCTGTCACCAGCAGTACATACTCACCATCAGCCAGCTTCATGGCACACAGAATAACCCCCAACCCTGCTCTATCAAACTTGGTGAAGCCAAAAACACCCAAGCCAAGTGTGCTGTAGAGACACCAGAGCTCGGGAGGGCGGTGGCTGTGTCCATCAGTCAGTCAGTGCAGTTGTCCCGGCACCAGGGTCAGTCCATGCAGGGAGGCTTGCATCCCCACCCGCAGGGAATCACTCCTGACACTGATACCTTTTCTAGGATGTAACTTCCTCATGTTGTGTGAGGAAAGCCTAAACCACATGTTAAAACAAACTCAGGGTCTAACAGTTTTAGCAACCTTGATATGAATAAAAGGAAATGCTCTTTGCACATAGTGCCTAATTAACACACAGAATTTAAATCCCCATGGCCAGAAGCTTCCCAGTAGTTTTTTCAGAAATGCACCTACCAGTGTAGATGTGAACGAGGCCAATTATATTAAATGAGATGTAAGAAATATGTCCATCCCCCATGAATCAGATTTTTAAAAGCAAAATTGAGAGAATTTTCATGCATCAAAGAAAAAGATACTAACTACCAGCACTTCTCCCTGTGATACTCAAATTACTGAAAACAAGGATCATAGACATTTGCTTTTTAATCACAGTTATCTGTAAGAACTATTTATAACATTTTTATGGCCTTACCCTGGCTGAAGGAAACCTGCTCATTAAAGAGATGTGAAATGTATGCTTCCTGATTGAGCAGGAGGCTTGTTTGGAGCTCACAAGATTTACCATATTAAAACTCAGCTGGGAGTTTTATAACTCAGGCAAGTGGAACACTACAGATACTGTCAACACCTTTTCATCCAAAAGAACATGCTGGTGCAGTTGCTTACTTAGGGCAATGCAGTGTGTGAATTTTATATGTACAATATAAAACACAGGCAGTAAATGTTTTCATCCTCCCTCAAATTGAAGAGCACCCTTTGTCTTGTACAGAGCTGACTGCACTTTTTATGCCAATATAAAAAGCACACACCAGTAATTCTAAACATTTGGTAATACTCACAGGCACATATGTAACAAACATGCAGTTTCTAACTCTCTCTTTCACAGTCAGGCACACAGTAATACCAAGTGTAGTTTGCATTTTTTTAGTTAGGATATTCTGACACTACACCACTTCATTCCATCAGCCTTCTCTGTGGAATAAAAAGCTATTGCAGCACTTGATTACCACGTCTATACAAACCAAGCAATCCTTGAATCCAGCACAGAATTCTTATTCAGCCAAGCATGAAGTCTCAGTCTTAAAATTACTATTTTTTTGCTGGTTTTATTTCTGTTCACTGGTGGCATATGCAATACCTTTTGCAGCGCCTCTTCTGTTTTCTCAGGGTTTGTTTTGAGTGCTTGGGAGGCATCATTCATCGGTATAGGCATGAATCTCAATGTATAATTCCTGAAGAAAAAAAAATTGACGGTGAAAGTTAATCTAATTACTGTATCTCTTTATTTCACTGTATTTTTTTATGAAAAATAACCTAGAAGGAATCATCCAGCTTGTCCATGGAAAGTACTCAGAATGTATTTTTCACATTTTTAGGTGGAATAGCTGGAAGTATACATGCTCTCTTTTGCTGCTAATTCTTCTTTACTACTAGACAAAGGGGTAGATTTTGAAAAACACTTACATGGTTGATGTCCAGTGGCTGCTGATTAAAAGCCTAGCTGCCCTCTGTACCTCTGCACACAAAGATTATTTTTGTGTATCTAAACACAACAGGGAGAATCAGCGCCTGCTGGCAACTGTATCAGATCTAAGACTAAATGGAAATATTCAGTAATAGACAGATAGCAACTAAGAGACTGAGTTTTAGAAATTTACTATTTAATAACTTCTCACGTTTACAACAATTTGAAGACACTTGCTGAATTTTTAATAAAAAGCTGACAAAACAAGCACAGCATCTCCACATTGCTTTACACAAACAATTGCCCCCTGCATTTTCCTTATTTGCCTGCAAAATATTTCTGCAGCATTGTCCATCTGCTGCAATAAGAAATTAAAGACAGAAATTTGGTCCTGAGTCAAAATTACATTTAAACTCTGAGAACATAAACTGACTATCATGACACAGTTACACTTGAAATGCTACAGTGGTATGTCCACCCGACAGCAGACTTCAATAAATGGGAAGGGAAAAAAAAAAAAAGACGAGAAAGTTTTAAAAACCTGAAAAGGAAATTATTCTTTCTATTTTCAATTAATCCTTTATTTCCTGCAAACATTTCATTCTCCTCCTTCTGCAAATATCCCACTAACCGTCTGTTCCTATTCCATCCAGAGCTACACAAATATGCTTGGAACCCTCTATTCTTGAGCACTTTCAAGTTGGCACTTTCAATTGAGTCAACCCCATTGATGACAGCAGACCACGCCAGTCCCAACAGTAGACACCTTAAACAGTGTGAAACTCCAAGCTTCTTTCCCTTCTTCTCCCACCAGGACATGTGCAACACCATTCTCTGAAGGGCAGTGTCCTGCAAACACACCAATTCTTCATTGATACCACTCAATATTTTACTTTAAATGATAATGGAAGGCTTTCATGTTTCTTCCCCAATGTAAACATGATGTATAGCTGTCAGTGGCAGGCAAAGTCCCTGTCCTTCCACAGTGTCCAACATCTACTGCATCAGTCAGAAAATTAACTCTTCTTTCTAGCTGTCTTGTCCTTCAAAAGAACATTGCAAGCTATACAGACCCTGCTATGTGTCCTCATGTAATACTAACCAGTGTCCACCACCATGGAGAGAACTTTTAAATGTCAAAGGTGCTGAGCTCAAAGACAGATAATTACAGAACTTTCTGATTGCCTGACAGGTGGAGTATTTATTTAGCTTAAAAAAACAAAAAAAGAAGGTAGGATCTCTGCAGCTGTTTGACATTTAACACATCCCATTCACTGAAATCTGCAATTGCCAGCTCTCATAGCAGTTATATGCTAAATTCAATTTAGTTAAAGGCTTAGTGCACCCTCCCTCACACATAAGGATGCACAGAGCTGGAGCAGGGCAAATGAAAGTTAAGGAGATTTTCATAGACACACAATCACAGAGGAAAAACTTTAGAAGACCACTACCTTACTAAGGGAGGAAGGAAATCCTCTGTACTTGAGTTGCTTTCAGACACAAAGTATTATTTTCATCTGAGAATTTACCAGCCCTTAGGGGAAAATATCAAGAATTTAAAGCTCACTTTTCAACTTTATCATTATGCTTTGTTTTATTCTGTTTCCTTGAAGTCTAAAATATTCCCCCATTTTTCTTTTTATTAACACTTCACTTGTCTCTTGTAAAGGAGTGTATTTTGCTACAAACTCAATAATCCAGTAATTTCCTAAGACATCAATATACTCGGCAAAATACCTATATTTAAAGGATGTTAAATTTCAGAGAGGGGCTCAAAAGCTGTTGAGGATGTCCCAAAAGAGGTACCAAAAACCCCTTCTTCTAGATACAACATGTGTGACAACAGTCCTACATTTCATCACATTATTTCCCCTGGAGGAACTTCTGATCCACACACTACATATGCTCTGTGCTGCAGTGGAGATTTTACTTACAGGAATAAGATTATCTGTTTTTCAGGTCAGGGTGTGTGAATTTCACATCACTGCTAAGGGAAGAATTCATAGCCCTCTAATAAACTCCAGATATTACAACTTCAGCTATTTCTTCTGTCAGTCCATATTAAAAAAAATCTTTCAGAAATTAACATGAGACAATGCTGCAGAGTCCTGTGACAGTGGGGGCTCAAGGCTGCAAATCACATGTTTATCTTCATATTAAAATTACAGAGATACCAGACCCTGCTTATGACCAAGCTGAATAGGATGCCCACTGTTCTCAAATGCCCTCCTGAAATGACACCTGCAAGGGACTCTGCAGAAGATCTTCCCAGGACTTCACACCACCTGTCTGGGACACCCCTGCAGCAAAATCTGTCAACAGCCATGCTCCTGGAATTCCCTTGCAGAAATAACATTTCCAAACCGCAACAAGCAGATGAAGAAAAGCTGGAAGAAGTGGAAAGAAAAAACCTTCCAATTACTTCAGCCTGTTTTAAAGTCTGCTACAAATCTCCTCAGCCTCCTGCCCATACAACTGAAGTCTACCTTTGTTCTTGTTTTATGGTTTGGTAGATGAATATTTTTCTTAAAATCAAAATAACACATAGAACATATATTCCCAAACATCTTCCGTATATTTCATTCCATTTTGAGAAATGGTTCTTTTCTACAGAATATTGATGGCTTCAGGTATTTTTAGGAAACATATGGTGAAGAATGTTCTCAAAATGTCTTCCAAGATGGATTGTTTACAGCCTAATTGTTTTCAGCCAGTATTGACAGTCCCTCTCTTCATGTTTAAAACTTTGTTGCTCGTGGCTTAGTTTGTGATGGTATCAATGTTTTTGACAATTTAAAAATGTTTAAGGCAACATAAAATGACCTCAGCTTCCAAGTTAAATAAATGAGATGTCACCCAGAAAAAGTACAGTGTCACATAATTAACTGTGGCATTCTGGGGGTGTTTTTGTTTAGATTACTTGCTTTTGCCTCAGGATTTCCACCCCTTCTCTATTTACTCATCCAAACACTTTGGCACAGAGAAATAAAGCTGATGCTAACCAGAAAATAAGTGTATTTATTTTTCTGCCAGACTTCCCCATGTTATTGCCCTTTAAAAAAGAAATGTCTGCAAGTTGACAAATAACCTTTGCAAATTATTATTCACTACTATCAATGGAATCAATGCAAGATGATTTGCTTAATTATACATAATTTATCTAATTTCCCACATCAGTACAACTGAATTCATTAAAACAGAGTATATAAACTACAATAGTTTCACAAACCAAGTAACTTTATAAGCTCTAGCCTCATGACCCCTACAAGGGTTAAGGTGCTCCCTTAAGTAGTTATACAGTTTTACAAGATCCCTTGTCTAGGACCTAGCAACTGTAGATTACATTCACTTTCAAAAAAGAGCCTTTGCTCCTGCCTGAGGGATTTCATGATGTGAAAAACTTCAACTGCTGCTTAATTTAAATCTGTAATTCTTCTCTCTTAAGAAAAGTAATAATAACATATAAAGAAATGTGATGGATGTGGAGGGAGATGAAAGCAATTTAACATCTATCACTGGTAATGGCTGCATCTGTGAGTAAACTCATGGAACAAAATGACCCAGAGCACAGCAATTACAAAGAAAAACTGCAGTTCCCGAGATCATCACTATTAGTTTCAACTTGCTAGGGAAAAGAAAAAAGTCAGACTGCAAAGGCCTGCTTCAGTAATTTTCTGATATTATGTACAGCTTCATTCACTAGAAAAGAATTTCTGCACACTATCAACACAAGAGAATGAAGCAAAGGGAAAATATTACCAAATTCAGAATTTTACCGCTAAGAGCAGAACTCAAGGACCTTAACGCTGATAGCAGAGTATGGATGAAAGAGCCCCAAAGCCTCTTCCCATCCTTTTGAAGGATGTGAAGTCATGAATTTTCCTTTAGATTAAACATCCTGATGCTTAAAATTGAGAGCACTCAGCATCTTCAAGATCATATTGACTGCGGTGAGAACTGCAGCTGCTCAGATCATTCAGGATCTTTGGCCTCTTCATCAGACATTCAGTTACTTGAGACTTACTTTTCCAGTGCCACAGCTATGTCCTGGAAGCCCTGTGCAGTGATATTATTCTTGTCCCATATTACAGTTCTGAGAGGTGGTGGGAAGAGGAAAGAAAAATATGAGTTAAACAAGAGCCAGCAAATAAGTCCATAATGAAGCTTTGCATATTGAAATAACATACTGCTGAATATTCAAAATTGCAGAAGGCAGCACTTTAAAAACTTGTCTTTACTTAGGTGGTAAATCCTTGAAATGACAGAAAATATGGACAAATACCCAAAATCCAATTTCCCTTACTTTAAAGGGGACTCTACTGTATTTTCTATCACTAACGTAAGTACCTTACTTTTCTAAAACATAATTAATAGAAATATTTGGACATAAATTCCTGCTTTTTTGAGGAATAGCATCAAAACCAAAGTTCAAATGTCTGCTTTGCAAGGCCATACTGAAAAAACCAGAAAATTGCAGTAACTGGTCAATCTCTGTTCCACATAGGCTACGTGTATTTTAAAAATTCATGCTGATCAGAGGTCAAAATTTGCAGGCTATTACACATTCAGCCCTGCACTAAGCTCATCACACTGTTCACATGATTCCCCATGCAACACAAGTAGCTACCAAAATAAACCATTAGGTTAGGTGAATAAATGGTAGCTCTTTTGAATACACAGTAATGATAAGAGTGATCAAGCCTTCCCCTCCTCCCCCAGTTCAGACCACTCAAGCAGACTGCTTGGCAATTTGCAAACACATGTTCAAAGATCTCATTAGTAGGCTGAAGAGACAGACAAGCAGATAAATCTTGCTTCTGCTAGAGCACTAGTTGTAGCTGTTCTTAAAAAAAAAAAAGGCACAAACAAAGATTTCTGGTGTTTAAAAGAGAGGAAAAAAAAAAGATGGCATGCTTTCACAAGTATTGACATCCTTCTGTTGCTGCAGAATTATCCCTCTGTTTTTATGATGAAAGGTAAGAAAGAGAGGATGAGAGATTCTACACTCAACTCTGCAAACATCAGATATGCTAAGGGTCAAATCTTGAATATTTTTGCCACTGGAAAGTGTGTTTATATTTCTACCTGGGTGTCATTTTATAACATTTTGGCAGAACCAGTTACCATTGCATTATTCAGTCTGTAATCACACCCCAGACTGTGGTGACATTATGTCAACTGTGACATTCAGCATACTGTGAAACCTTTCAGTCTGCCACCCTGAAATGTATCAAGACTTTCTTTCTTCAGATATTGTGGTCATTTCAGGTTAATGCATTCAATAAACCTAAGCCATCCCTCCAGTGCTTTCTTGACATTTTTAATACTCAGTTTGGGCAGAGCAACACAAAGGCCAGAGGATCCCTGACTCTTGAACAAAACAGCCAAGACTGTTTGGGGGAATTTCTTATCCTCCAGGAACAAATACTTGGAGACCAAGTAAAAAGTGGTTTTTTAACACAGACAATACACTGAAGAAGGTTCATCAGCACAGTCTGACGAGGAGGAGGGAGGATTATCTTTCCTGATGAGGGTGACATATTTTGAGGTCCCCATCCAGATTTACGCCGATTGAAGGTTTTACTCTTTGTGAAACACAAGCTGGATAGAAAAAAAGTGATACTCTCAAGCCATCAGTGCCAGACATGCTAAAAAGCAGTGAAGTTGTTGGGCAGATGAAGCTGCAAAGAAGATACGCCAAGGTCCATCAACACAGTAGGAAGGGGAGAAAGGAAAGATGGAAGGTCCATGCTGCTCCCCATTCTGAATTCCACATGCTCTTATTTCTACAAACTGACACTTCAGAAGACAAAGAATAATTCACTTCAGAATCTTCTCTGCTGGGAAAGCCTCCAGTAAGAAAGAAAGAGCAGAACACAAGAGAGTAGCTAAGCACTAGAATTGAGTTCCCAGGGACAGTGTGGAATGTTGGTACTTACAGATCTTCAAAACCTGCATGGGCAAGTCCCTGAGCAACCTCACATAGCTTTAAGTTGGCCCAGCTTTGAGAAGAACATTGGCTTTAATTACTAGAGAGCTCTGTAACAATGTAATTTTTTCTGTCATTCTAGAAATTGGAAAAGTCTTTTGATTCCAACAACAGGCCTTTCTGTTCAAATGTAGGAAATTTTCCCCAGTTTCAGTTATGGAAATGTTTTTGATGGGACAACTTGCTTCTCTTGTTTTTCTGTTGTTATTTTCCTTTCTCTTAAGAAAAAGAAGGATGGGAATCCTTCCAAATAAAGAAACTTTTAAGTGGCTGCATGTAAAAAGATTCTGAAGAGAAATAGATTGAGAATAAGCCAACGACTTTGGTATTATTAAGCCATTCTACTGTTTACTGCAAATATGTTTCCCTTACCTGAGTTTGGTGTTTATCTGTAGGGCTTTTGCCAGCATCTTTGCTCCCATATCTCCCATGGCATTTCCACTAATATCCACTTTTGTGAGAGAAGTATTGCTGCCCAAGGCATTAATAATGATGGTGACCTCAGTCTTCAATTTGGAATCTGCGAGGGACAGTGACTGCAGAGGCTGTGGATCATAGAAAAGGCACTGATAACAGAAGCTGATAATGCAGTCATTCCTCAAACACCAACTAAAAGAAGTTACAAGTTTCCTAAACTCTTGGGGACAGCAGAAAACATCGAAGAGTTATTTCTGTGTTAGCTGCAGATCCTACAACACATGATAAATTGGGAGTCAATAACTTACAGCACAGGTGTTGAAACACATGCACACAAACAGATTAAGTTTGAACACCCTGTGAAAAAATTATTTTCAAGAGGCAGGGCCCCCAACTTCCTGAGTTCCACTAAATACAGAATACAGTGTAAACCTCAGAAAAGGCAAGACAACAACAACCAGCTTCACAAGATATCTTCCAGTGTCCAGTGGGTTATGCTTAACCAACATTCGCATTTTCAGTGAGAAATAAAAGTATTGACCATTCCCTTTCTCTCCCTCAGGCTGAGATGTTTGCCCAAAGGCAAATTACAGTCCAAGGCATAGTTAAAACATAAAGAGTTTCCATAAAGCATCTTATTATTGTTACTTCAAATTTAGGAATGATTTTGCGCATCTGTTCCTTCAACAAAGGGCATGGGCTTTTGGAGAAAAGATAAAACTGTAGCAGGTCTGAAATTCAAAGCAGTATTGAGTATTTATTAAAGTGAGTAAACCTACTCATTGTAATAGATACTATAATACCTTTCAGTAACTTTATTTTTCTATTAAGCATATTAAGCTGAAACTACCTTATTTGGCTCCAGGAAGTCACATTCCAAGCCTCAAAAAAACCTTTTCTAAAAATGTCCATATTTCTTCCACTCTCAATGCCCCCAACACTCAACATCAGGAGCTCCAGAACCACAGTCACTCTACCCCCATGCCTTGTATAGATTTTACGGCTCCTAAAAGTGCAATTTGTCTTTGGTGATGAATGAGGACTCTACAAAACATTTCCCTTGCTCAAGTGTGAGTCCATACAGAGGTGTGTATCGTCATTATACACCCACTTAGGCACGTGTTGGAGGATGAAATATTGGAGCCTAAAATCCTCAAATAGCCTGCACAAGAAAATAAACATCTCAGAGGAACGAGATTTATGTTAGATCCTGAAGTTTAGATTAATGAAAATAAACCAGCCAAACTGTGTACACCTTCCAGGGTCCAAGGTCCTTGCATAATACCTGCTATACAATGGGATCTGACCCTCCAGACACCACTGGATTACAGTGATAACCAAAAAACTTGCAACAATGCAAGAAATGCACTTACTACTGAGGAAAAGCACAAAAATTTGGAGGCACAGCAGGTTGATAATTATAAAGTCTAATAATAACAGAAGCCACATGCTGGTTTTATTTTAAATGGAAGTTATTAAATTACTACGCTAAAACCCTTAATCTGTTTTTGAATTTTATTGCACAACGTGAAGAAGAATGTAAAGCATTATTAAGAATTTAAAAGCAATATTAACATAAAAATGTTAGCATCACATTTAGAATGGCACTCAGGAGCTCTTGACAGAAGTCTGAGAAGCCCTTTTGCTGACAGATTCACAGTAAAGCAGCACCATGCAGCACTAGGGGAAATCAGCAATAAACTTGTGAATGTGAGAATATTTCTGTTTTTCATGTGTCACTGTAGAAATGGGCATTGGAGTAACTGAGCTGCACATGATCCCTCCTACATAATTTTTCTAAATCTCAAATATCCTCCCAGGAAGCTTCTTGCATTCCAACACTGACAAAACAATATATGACTGAAAACACTTCTGTACTCTGTTCTGTGAGGATTGACAGCTATGCACCATCTAAATATTCATTAAATTATCTGCTTATTACATTAAAAATCCCAAATGAAACAACAACAAACAAAAAAAGGAATCAAAACCAAATACCCCACAAATATGGGCAATACTCTACAAACACTTACTTCTTTTAACAACTTAATAGTTTTAGCTAGATATTGAGAAAACAGAAGTCTAAGGAGCACTTTCAGCATCCCTGCTACAGAAAATAGGTACTTTGCCAATACAGAGAAGATCCCTTAGCACAATCCTTTTAAGGAAGAGGAATTCTCAAAGTACAAATACACAATTAGAAATTGTATGGTTTTATTCATTGATTCAGTCATAGTTCTGCTGGAAAAAACCCTAAGAATTAAATCAAGTTAATTTGTTTTCCCTAAGAACAAAAATGCTGCAAAATCCCTCAAAAAGCCAATTCTGCACCAAGCACTGAACTAACAGCTAAAGATAATCATCACTAGAAATTCACTGCAGCTATGCAGGAGTTATTACCACTCTGAGTAATAACACTGCATACCTGCAGTGTGTAACATCCATTTTTGCAACAAGGAATGGCACTCTAAGAACACATTATAATAGTCTGCACAGTATAGCACCTATTTATATAGAAATGACATGTAAAGAACCCAAAAAATGAAACTAAATATGACACTCTTGCTTATATAAAACACCTGTGAAATTCTGCTATGTAGTTTACTACTACTGCTTTTAAATGATGCAGAACTACATTTGGATATCACTCTATTTTAACAGTCATAGAACTAAGCCACTGATTGTTTAAATCATTTTACTCATGATTCACATTAACACAGCAACAGAGCTATTTAAAATGTGCATAAACACATGAAGAAGCATTTAGAGATTTTTATTTTAGATTAGAGCCACTTGCTTCAGCTTTCCATGCAGACAATGTGCAGTCCCTAAACCATGCAGTGTGCTCTGGGCAACATCACACCCTGGTCTCTACAACTGCATCTTAAATTTTTCATGTCCTGTGGCAGTAAATGCATACTATTGTTAGAATGAGTACCAGACCATTTAGGATTCAAATTGAAATAGCTGGAGACTTAAAATAATTTTCTAGCATCAAGATACAGTGAGGACAATCCTAGGCAGCTTTCTGCAACAAATTTTTTCCCACAGTGCTACAGTGTCTGTCCTCTACTCTTTTGCTGCTAGGAGATGGTTCATGCTGGTTTTAGTGCTTGATGAGACAGGAAAAAAAACAAGATTCCTTTACTGAAAAGGATTAACAAGAGAAAAGAACATGGGGAAAGAAGAGGCAGGGTAACCCCAAAAAGATTATATGCTATATCCCAAATGATAATGAAGTGACATGAAGGAGAGACAGTTATTCTAAGTAGCCAAATAAAACAACTTTTTGGTGAATTACTTCATTATAACACTGTTTGAAAACAGGGTGACAATACATTGTGGATTGTTAGGTTAGGTCAGGAAAACGTGGTGGGTAAGAATTACAGGAGCACATCTGACCCAAGTAAAAGGCAGAAAGTGGAACAACAAATGAGGTTTAGAGAAGAAAAGGAATGCAAGAAGTGGAAGCTAATGATGCAAAGGAGAGAGAACTGCAAGAATGATACGCACAAAATTTAGCAGCTACTCTTTCCTATAACCTGGAAGTTTCAAAAACAGAAGCCAGGAAAGATAAACAAAAGGTTGTAACACTTTAAGAAGAAATAATACAGTGAAAGTTGAAAATTTTTGTTCTTAAGAAATGATAGTAAAGAAAGGAGTCATAAAACAGGGGGAAAATTCAACAGCATGTTTAAGAAGATGGTTTGGGCACTGAATGGACACAGAGTGCACTGACAGGTGTTTTAAAGTATGGTCTGAGTGGGAAGAAATGTTCACCTGAAACAGAACAAAGGAATAATGGAAATAGAAAACATACTAAATTACATGTGCTTGTGATTCAGTTCTTCAGGACAGCTGTGAAAGGATAAGCATGAGAAACAGGGCAGGACAAAGACAAATGCCCACACAGAAGCAGCAGGTGGTATCTGATGAAATGAAACTGCTCAGTTCAGGATCAAAAGGAGAAGGAAAGAAGGGGAGGCAGTCCTGCAGCATTCCCTTTAGAGCCAGAGTAGAAGGAGGCAGTCACACAGCACAAAACAAAAAGGCCAGCTTGGTACAAGAGGTAACATAGAGTTCCACCAATACATTACTTAGCACAACCCTACATCTAACTTGTGCAAACAAGGATTTTCATTAAGGTGCTTTCATTACAGGTGTTACCTCAATTAGAATCACTTTTGGTATCTGTATGCAGAACTTCACCACATCACACTGATATCCTGTGTTTTAAAGAATAAAATGTGGAGGAAGACACAGAATCAAGAAACACCAGAACCACTAATCCCATTTAAGAGGACAGTAAGAGCATAGAGGACTAGTTTAATAAATCACTTCAAATACAATTGAGAACTAAGAAAAAGGGAACATGGAATATGAGTCTAATGACCTTTCAAGGAAAGAGACATTGGAAATCCTGGTTAAAACTGCCAGGATACAGACACAGATGGGAGGAGAAGACAGCCAAGCAGTTAATATGGAGAGCATGAACTTGCAGGTGAGACAACAAAGACAACAGGAAGTAGCAGGTGTTCAGACAACCTGAGTCTACAGTCGGCTGTCTCTGGAGAATGAGGAAAGCTTGCTTGGTACTTGCACAGGAAATTAAGGAGAAAGAAAGGACTAAGATAGATAAATAAAAATTGACAAGCATGAGAGTAACTTAAGATCCTCCTCTAACCAAAACTAGGATGCCAAGAACAGACAAGAACACAAATCCAACCACAAAAGTCTTTCAGAATAACAAAAGAGTGTAGAAATTAAGGAAGTGGGCAAGCATCCCAGCAAGGAACCCTGAAAAGGTTTTATGAAATTGCTCCCATGACTAAGAAAAGTAAGAAACAGCACAGTGAATGGTTTATTTGCATCTTTTGAAGAAGGAAGTTCTGAAAAATCACTGCAGTGACCTTACATTTTGCCAAGGGAAAAAAAAATTTAATACACAAGAACAGCTATGAGGAAATGATGTGTTCCATAAATTAAAAAAAACATTGTTATTGAGAACACTAGCATTGTAATCTCTTATCAGGACACAAAAGTTCTGAGAATTTGTGCCTCAAGGGCTATATAATTTAGACTTAAATAATTAGGTTACACACATTCAACTACTTAAAATGAAAATTTTTCAACAACCACAGATCCTAAGACTATCCTCAGAAAATGTTCACCTACATGCCACAAGTTAATCCAAATTACTCTCTGAAAAAAACCAAATCCAAAATGTTGGATGTATCTGTGCAGGGTTGTGATCAAATCTTATGCAGCAAATTAACACAGTGAAGAAAATTATCAGAAATAGACTGTGAGGGTCAAATACACGTGATGATAGTAGGCAAAAAGATACTCACTGAA
This sequence comes from Serinus canaria, assembly GCF_022539315.1. Classification (NCBI taxonomy): domain Eukaryota; kingdom Metazoa; phylum Chordata; class Aves; order Passeriformes; family Fringillidae; genus Serinus; species Serinus canaria. Next base: position 92,089,196 of record NC_066315.1, read on the forward strand.
TCCTCGTCTTGAATCATCTGAACTAAATTATCAAGTACTGGAGTGAGATTTCTGAGGGAAGAAAAGTTAGGAAGACGATGAAATCAGCAGTTTCTCCTCATCCATTTTCTTGCTATTTAGAAGAAAGAAAATCCTTACTTGGATTTCATGTTGTTAAAGTTTTTGCCTAATGCCAAGTGTCTTATCGATCGGTTTTTACTAAGCCAGACTACAAGGGTTGAGAGGTCAGATTCTAGGCCTGTAAAGAATCAGATTAGATTAGGAATTAAAACACATTTTCACAAAAGACCCAGACCAGGTCCAGTTATTGATGCTATAATCAAGAAATTATATCAGTGTACTAATTTCCAAAATGTGCAGAAAAAATTCCATTCTTCTATCTTTAAATCTTTTTCTCATTAGTGCCTCTGCTTTTCTAGGAGAATAAATGCTTTCTCTAAAATAAACCCTTTAAATCTCCATGCTAATCAGCTATTAAGGTACCTCTCAGAAACACAGACGAGAATTTAGTCCCTTATCCACAGTCCAACCACCCAAGGATAGCTCCTTGCACTGCCAGGCAGAGTTTGAAGTTCCTTGAAGAATTCTGAAATAATGCTAATCTCTATCTAGTCTTAGTAGAGCCGTGTACCAACAATATTTCAAAGCCTTCCAAAGTCTGCAAAAAAGGCTGACATAAACACCACAAATAAAATGATCTGAAAAACAAGACCAAATTTTTTTATACAGCATAATTTAGATTTCAAATATCTATTTTTATTTATAAAAATAAATCTTTTTGCCTAACTGGGCTGAATCAGTGGCTCTCACAGCTTTCCACTTGTCCATCCCACCCTTCCTGGGCATTCCACTGTACTGGGAATCTGTTTCTGAAATACTTCTGCACTTGGCTGATAGACAGGCAAACACAGCAGGTGAATTCTTCCCGTTCATACATCTACCCCTTGAATCTGCAAGGTGAGAAGCCAGCTCATATTTCCAGGAATACCTGTGCTAGGTATTCCTGGAAATACCATATATTCCAAAGCAGAAATATTCAAAGACTTTTCTAAAGACTAAAGCAGGCCTTTTATAACCTGAAGCTCTTGGCTCTTTGCTCCAAATTTTCCCCCTCAGCTTCATTCTGCACCAGACCTTTCCCTTTGTTCTTTCACTACACTTCCAATTCTCATTCAGCTTCTCATCCTCTTGTACTTAACCCCAATTTACTCTGGATCTAATAGGAGCTTGGTGCCATTATTGTATTCTGCTGTGTTACACTGATCTCAAACAACAAACAGTGTTACACTGATCTCAAACAACAAACTTTTGAGGGTACAATTAGTCTTCCAACATTTCTTAATAAGAGGTCTTGGTCTGAGACATTTCCGTAGCCAGCATGGCCAATAATCACAAAGCAAGAGCAACCACCCTTGGTTACACTGAGAGCTGAAACAAAAAGCATTTCTTGACTTGCACAACCCTCCTTTCCTGTTCTGTGTACTTACCATTGTCTGAAATATCTAGGCTGGTGATATTGTGTATTTCTGCTATGCATCCTTCCAAGACTTGTGCACCTCCAGATCTTAACTAGAGACAAAACATCATCCATTTTTGCAAACTAGTTATGGTTTCAAGACCACACAGAAGACAGTGGTAGGAGCTTTGTGAATACAGAAGGCACTAGCAGCAGCAAAAACAACAGCAACAGAAGAAGTTATAGACATCAAAATGACAGCCTATGCACACATTGCTACTGTCCTCATCCTTACTCTCAGTATTTGCATACAAATGAGAAAAGGGACTCTCTTTCCTTTCTCTAGAAACTACCTCTCACAGCCTATAAATCAGGAAAATACTTAGATGGTTAAACACAGCAAATCCTTTAGCACTTGTGCTGGGCAGTGCCTGAATGATTGGTGTGAGTATTATCTACATCAATGGCCCAGGACATTTCTAGTGTCTGGTGATTAAAAAAAATAAACTTAGACCAGCCTATCAGCTTGCAACCCTGGCACCCTTGAACTCTACTAGAGTCAGGGCATCTTCTTCCAGTTCTTAGCACAATGCTAAGGTGCCCAAAAGATAAGTGGGGGCATACAAAAAAAATCTCAATTAATTTTGCCTCCCTGTCGCTGAAAAGAAAATTAAAATAATCCAACTGTAAAACAGCCATAAAAGACAATAAACAAGAGAAAACAGTAATATAGTAATTCTTAAGAAATAGCAGTAAAAGAAAAAAATTGCAACAATAACAGAAATGCCTGGCTGCAAAGTATCAATTATTATATTATTAACCTGAAATATTACATGACTGTAAAAGAAATGTCAGCATTTAATGAAAAAACAATGAAATGTTCTAGAAGAAAACATCAACATTAAGAATTAAAGTATTGAAATCTTACACACTTATTTACTAATGCTACTGAATTAACACCTTTTTTTCCAAAGGAGCAAAGGCATTTTCTTTTTTTTCGCAGCTATGCACTTTTATTAAAGGTGCATTTAACTTTATAAACATCTCCCCGTAAAAGATTTTAGCTAAAGTAGGAAAAAGTTCTATGGAAATTTTATTTTTACATTTTCTATCTTCAGGTTATTTGCTTCAAAAAGAATGGAAAGCTTTTTCAAACCTCTTCAAAGTTTTTTCACCTCGTGTGCATACAAACTGTGTAATATTTTACTTAGTTCACTTACTTGGGTAAATATCCTGAATCTACCTGCTGATATTTCTGTGGACCATCAGCTTTTATCCATGCTATCATTAAAGAGCCCCAAATGCCTTCTAGAAGCATTTTTCAATAAAGACTTGATTTGGCACCTTTTTTGAACATTTGAGGTATGTGATGGGTTAACAAGCAGCTGGATAACTTGACCTGAGCATTTGGAAAATGGCCTTCGGTAGCCAATGATCTTTGGTGGCCAAAGATAACACCTAAATCAAAAATCCCATCTGGAGTGTGAGAAGTACAGAACATAAGGCACCTTTCCCCCTCTCCATAAATCAAAGCCTGCCTATCCTTCACCTCATCCTCCCAATAAGTAGTCGTATTACAGGCTGTATTCAGGCCAGAAGTGCTGCAGATTTAACTCAACTTTATTCTGGTAAGAGCATTTATAGCATTTGCTGTATGAAAGCCAAAATCATTCCGTTTTGCTTTGCGCTGCTCTCTCAGTGTGACCCACCACAAGACAAACATTTCACACAGAGTGTCACATCTACTACTGCAGAATCTATGGCACATCATACATGGAACTGGATTGGTTGTTGGTAGGGTAAAGTTCTGTACACTAAAATTATGCTCACAATAGAATCCAAATACTTTGGCTATATATACTTTGAGGGCTGAAGTGGACAATTTTTCAGGAGTAGCTTTCAATCTTGTACTAGATAACTCTACATTCAAAACTTTAAATATATAAAGATTTCATGAGCACAAATGGCGGTATCTATTTGATCTGAAAGTGATGACAAAACCTCCACTTTTAGGATCATAATTTGCTGCAACTATGTTAAAATATTATGCACATAAAAAATATATATAAGCAGAGATGAATTGAAGTGCTGCTAGTTAATGTGGACTGGGATACTGACAAAAAGACTCTCTGCAACACCTTCTATATGACATGCTTCTGAGACTACAAAGAAAAGCTCTTACCAGAAAATGAAGAATAACCTTCTACAATTAAAAATGCCAAGTGTGTTCAAAGCTATGAGGTACTAACATGGGAAGGGCAAACAAAGCTGCTTACTGATTTAACAATTAAGGTAAAGCATGGAGGGTACTTACACAGTGACCAAGCTAAGGGAAGCAGAAGGGAAAAGAGTGAAATACATCAGTGCTGACCAGGTAGAAATAAAAATGTAATTTTCATAGTAAAAAATAATTTAAAAAAACAACCAAACAAGCAATAGAAAATGATTAAGCTTGGAGATAATATACCAGAAAATTATGGGAGCAAATGAAAAATGGTGGAAGAGGGAAGGGACACAGATTTATCCTTCCATACTTGAGTACAGCTTGCCTGATGCAGGAAAGAAGAGGGCAAAGCTGAAGCATCAGCTTTATAGCCCCCTAAGAACGTGTGCTTGCAGGAACTAAGGGAGTAGTGGTGACTGGCTCCAAGCTTCCCACCACTCTCTTTCCAGGTGTAGATTACCCTGCCCAGATCCCAGAGGGTTGGGGAAAGGTGGAGCAGGATCCTGATGAGCTGAGCCCATTGAGGGCACTCCCAGCTGCTGGCACATCTTTCCAAAGCACATGAGAATGGATAAAGCTCAGTGATGGGGAAAAAAAAAATGTTAAGGGAAGGACCTAAGGAAGTGCTGTCAATTTGGAGGGACCAGCTACAGGAAGGCAACACTGAGTTGGGCAGGATTCCTTCCTTTCTGTCACAAGAGTCAGCCATGACCACAAGTGCTTTGGTGTTCAAGAGCTCCTTGAAGAGCTCTTTCACATCCCATCCTGGGTGTTATTTCCTGAAAGGGTAATATTTTCTCTCCTGTCAGCCTTTCTTGATTTACATGCTAATTTATACTCTCATTACTTATATTTGTGTTTTATTGATTTATTCATTTAAGGCTATGATCGTAGGAGTTAATTTTTATTACTTTAATTACTCCTCCCTTTTTCTTCCTTACTCTGAAATATAAATTATCATCCATCCGATCCCTCTACTCAGAAGTCAGAAGCATATGTACTGGACTTGAAAGCTTTTCTATTTGGAATTTACATGTAGTGCTCTTCAAAGTAATAACATTTTCCAAAAAGTCTAAAATATCAGAAACTATGACATGCATTCACAATTATTTGTTTTTTTCTTTATAAGGAAATCTGTGCACATTTCAAAAGCAATTGACCACAAACCTAAAGGCAAGGATTACTGCACTTCAACATGGTTATCAATATTGCATATTTTCTACTTAAAGGGAAACTACTGTATCTGCAGGCACTTCTAGAACAGTTAATACTCAGATGGCCTTGGAAATATCTAACAAATGGCAGGCTTTCTTTGCAGCTTAAAAACCGGGGAAGTGAGAGAAGGCCTGAGCCTAAAGTGGCTCATGTTGGTTTTGGCAAGAGTCCACCACACAGTTCTCTACAAAATGGCTTTGCCTCAAGCGGCTTCCCAGGGCTGTGTCTGATCTTTTCAAATTCTGCTTTAACCACACAGGAGTCACCCTGCAAGGGTATGGGCAATCCTGGGAAACAGTGCACAGCAAAGCACAGGGAAACAAGAGGAAACAAGGTAAGGCAAACCAGTTGCCACAATTGTTCTTACTTATTCTTGAGGCCACTTTTACAGTGCTTCTTATCTTAATAACTTTTACCAAAGTTCCTTATTGGCTTGAATTGATTAATTGATTAGGAAAATAGACTTTCCACCAAGGTTAAAAAGCAAACCTGCAGAAGAGGAAGCATGCCTTCGGTTCTGAAGGAAGACAATTGATGCACAGACGTGCCTTCAGGGCATGCAGCTTCCTTGGAGCCATTCAGATTTGGGCACCTTAGAAAATCCTGCTGCTAATCATGCCACCAGAGAGCAGAACCTGCCAAGCATCCAACAGGCTGGCTCAGTGTGTAGTACAGCTGCACTGCAAGGAGGCTTTGGCTAATCAGGTGCTTTGAACCTCTGTGCTCATTATTTAGGATGCTGTAACACACATCCTAACTTTTATCATAACTGCTTCTCTGAGTTCTCTGCTTCTCACCTTTCCCACAACTTTTGACTACAGAGGAAGAATATCTTGCCCAGTGGATTTCACAGGAACTCTAAAACCTCATCAATGCACATTTTGAACACATCCTGATAAATATTCCTTACCTCACAGCTACTGAGGTCTAAAGACACCTCCTTCAGATTGTGATTGCAAGCCAGGCCTAATAAAAGCGCTCTGAAAAAGATCAATTTTAGAACCGTTTTAAAAAGATAAAGGGCAGCTTGACATCATCATCTAAGTGATCACAGGTTAATACATCTATAATGCAAAGATTCATTTCAAAACAACACCAGCTGAGCAGTTATTTCTTAAATGATAATGGCAGTGGAAGCTTGCCACACTCAGAACACTCCAGGAGCTTCAAAAACTGCAGGGATGCAAGGCTAATGAAGAAACTCTAAAGCTAATGCACCATCAACATTTAATAACATTCATCAGAGATGAATTTTCTTCAACATTTGCTTTCAATGAGCACCAAATGGTTATAGCTGGAGTGTTCTGTCATACAACCATACAAACGCTCAGAGTTTCTAAAAATCTAGGAAAGAATAAAGTTTTTAAAATATGCAAGATGCCATGAAGCCATCCATTTTAATCAGGCACAATGCCTGTAACACTCAAAGGCTGGAGCATGTTCCAGTATCACAAAATTCTCCCTGTCCACAACCCAAATTTTACAGATTTCAAAATGATATCCCTGTGCCATGGTATCCTTTGCCTTTAGGCACATTGGCAGACACGTGAAGTAACGACTAATTATGGTTTTCATAAATCCACTTTTAAAGTCTCACAGAAGTTTGTTTCCACATCTAAAAGTTAGTGTTAATATCACACATATCAATACTGTCAAATCAGAAAGCACAACAGTATGTGTAATAGAGAAGGAACAAACAAAATCTGTGTATACCTTCTAATATCTTAAGAATAGATGCAGCTTTGAATTAATAATTCAACAGAGAAACAGAAGGACGTCCTTCTCCAACTTCATTTCAGCCAAAAGGAGCTAACCAAGTGACTGATGCATGGAGATAAAAACCAAACCCTTCTGATGAGCCATTTGTCTACACACTTGCTATGCAAGTAGTATGTCAAAGCTACATTTGAAATGTGTGTGCCTTGGGCAGGTTTTCATTTAAACCTATTTATGTCTTCTGTCCTGCAGGTATAATCAGACCTTCCCTATTAACAAAGGCAGATGTCTTCTGCTTATTTACTTAAGCTATTAATCTATGAGGGGGGACAAGGGGGTGGGGAGAGAAGTGAAAGCTCTGCAGCAGTTCTTATAAATTTTTAGCTGATCTTGTCTATCTTATGCAGACATGTTTTTTTATTCAGTCAGTCTGGCTGATGGTAAGTTTGCAAAGAGCTTCCAAAGCATTTCCAGGAAATAAAAAAATACAGTGCAAGCACAAAAGAAGCGCAGATTAAAAAAAGACACATAGTGCTGCTTCAGTTGAACACTTCTCACAGGAAGAAAAAAAAAGGTTTTTTCCCTAATCTCTTCCCTATAAATTTACCCTAAGAAAATCTCCTTATTTCTCAATTCTTTGTCATGAAAAAATCACCAGCCTTCAAAGGGCCTGAAGCCAGTCATCTTTAAATCCACTATGTTTAAATCACACACATGGCAACACATGGAGAGGTCTCATCAACTGTGCATGATGCAGAATGCAAGAATTGGCCTTGCAATTAGCATTTGCATGAGAAGCATATCAGAAACTTGTCTTGTTACAGCACTGACAGATCAAAATACAGTTTTTGGCAATGTCTGTAAAATTCAGCAAAAATGCCAACTTACACTTCAACAAGGACAAGAGTACAAACTGCCTCCATTAAAAAATGGTGAAAAAAGAGTGAGCTGCAAATGGAACGTTAACTACATTACCTATGTACAAGGTGTATACCCTCTCTCCACCCACCACATGGCATCCTCATAGTACAGCTTTATCAGCAAACCTACGCCCTGAAAGGCTTGATTTACACTGTCCAAGCAAGTTCATGTCCTTCACAGACTGCACTGATTAACCAATATCTTTAAACTCACTGAGCTAGCACATGCAATTGAACACACCACAGCTGTAGAGCTAAAGGAAGCCTACAGCCTACAAAGAAATCAAATAACAATTAATTAGGGGAATTTGGAACGCAGAATGTCAGGTACCTGCATTTTATCTATCTCTTTTTTGTCTAGGCAGGATTGATCTTGAATCACATATTCAATCTGGTGACCTCTGGTTCATGGACACAAACCAGGAACTTCTCTTTTGTCACTGGACAGCTCCAGTGCCAAAAGCTTTTTGACACATGCTGATGAATGATGCCAGGAAAGTACTATTATGATACACCATAGTTTTTAAATTTTTTCTTCCTGGAGCCATCTCTCATGTGCTCTTGCAGTCTTGTCAATGACCATTTCCTGCCTGAAAAAAGTGTTTCTATCTTCTCGTGTTTAATCACCACTGTGATCTTGATGGTTCCAGAGAAGGTTTGTAATTCTTGCAGTTAAGAACAAAAGGCCAAGCAGCTGTCCCACAATACATACTCAGTCCTTTTAACACCAGATTAACTTCGAAGGGACATTTTTGAAGTGGATTAGTCAAGCCATGTAGGGTTTGAGAGGTAAAGCAAGGTGTCCTGCAGATCAAAGTCCTCTGCAGTGTTGTGACACACTCAGCTCAAACTGAATAAAAAATTTAGGTCAGAGAAAAAGCATGTCACGGAAACTGCCAAACAGTACTAACAGCTTCTGTCCTACCTCCTAGGCAGAGGTGAATGCTGTCACCAGCACAATAGCAGACCAGGCCAAAATACCAGACTGCTGAGAGTGGTATGGATGCTCTGAGACCATTCATGTCCAGCTGGACTTTGCAAAGATGGCCCTCCTTGGAGCTTTCTGAGCTAGTGAAACAGCTTTCTGCTCTCAGCTTGTCCTATGCTCCCCATCACTGCCTCTTTACTTTCACCAACACCAGTCAGGCAAGTAACTCCCTCCAAGCCAATGCAGTCAAATTGAGCCAGATTACCTTAAACGTTACCAGAAGCAGTTTTTTGCTAATGAATACTTTGACTGAAAAGGACTATGAAGATACCATTTGCTGCCCAGCTGGCAGGCAAAGGGTCCCAAGTTTTTGGGATAAATTAATATAATAATATCTTTCATGAGCACAGGCAATTGTACAGCACTCACCTGCTCACATTCCTCATACCATAAAAGATACTCAACATGACAAGAAGAGAACCTTAATGAACCTTAATGTTTGTGCTTCTCACCGTCCCTAATCTCTGGGGATATATTCAATGACCCATAGTATTCTCTTTTTCCTGTCAAACCAATACTGTCTTCTGTAGCAGTCACATCCATCCTTGTTATTCTTCCCTGCTGCCCTCCACCATAGGATCAATAGCTCTAACTTAATCAGAATCAACTGTGTTTCAAAAAAAATCACCTTCTGTTTGAAAACACATCTGTACCACACCTCCCTAATACTTGCAAAGTCTGAGCAAGCACTACAGCAACCAAAGCATCACATAGAACAAAGTGAAAGATCAGAGCTAAAAAGGCTCTTGCAGTTGAATATGGATTTCAATCCAGTGCATCTGACTTAACCATCAGGCTCCTCTCTGAAGTGGCAAGCAATGAGACAAGAGGCCGCAGGCAAAAACTGAGGCATAGGAAGTTCCACCTGAACATGAGGTAGAACTTTACTGTGCAGGTGATCACAGAGCACTGAGCACTAGAACAGTTGCCTAGAGATGTGGTGGAGTCTTCCCCACTGGAGATACTCAAGAACTACCTGGATGCAATTCTGTGCCATGTTCTCTAGGATGAACTCTCTACTTAAGCAGGGAGGCTGGACCAAATGACCCACAGTGGTCCCTCCCGACCTGACTCATTCTGTGATATTGTACTGCCCTCTTGAATACTGAATTGCCTAAAGAAAAAATACTCCAAAATGACATACACTTGTCTTTCTGCTGTTGCACTTGTCACTCTTCCCTCCATTAGCTTCCTCCAGAATGTATCAAAAGCTTTCCATCTCATTCTCACTAACTACTCTTTAAATACTACATCTCCAATTTTGCCATCAACTCCTCTCCATTAGACACTCCCCATTACCCTTCCCCTCAGAAGGCAGGCTCCCAAAAATACAAGGATACATCCATGCACCTATATCCACATTATGATTGCAAAATAAGTAGTGAATGTGTCTAGGTGTCTGCTGCAGATAAGGTTATGTGTATTTTATTACATATTAGTTAGGAAGATGACACTTTGAAAAGAAACTTTTCTTTAATTAAGCCAAGTAAACACCAGTATTTTGCCAGAATCACAGAATAGCCCATCTAGGCCTCGCTTGACTTTAAAACACACTTTAAAAATTTCATGTCTGAAAATTTCAACACAGTTCAAATCCAGACACATCACAAGAAGGGTGACAGTGCTTCACAATTTCCCTCAGCCTGCAGAACCTGTTAGTCACAGGCTGGATGACACAACAAAAAGACTCACTTCACTTAGCACTCCTGGAAACAGCTGCCATTGTCTCCTCTCCCAAAAGGAGAACACAGCTCAGTGCAATAGGTTTCTCCTCCCAAACACTGCAACAGGTTCTGTTTCATTATGGCTGTTGCAACAATGCAGTCCCAAAGGAATGGTGCTCACACAAGCCTATAATCCCATTTCACTGTGGAGCAGTTTTGTTTGTAAGCCACAAAGAAAGAAATCTATCCCAAAAAAATGCTGACAGAAGCTAAACAACTGTGACATTCCCAGAGCAAAAAAATATGATTAATAGCCTCAACTGTGAGATGGAAAGCACATTTTATGAATGTGTGACAACCACAAAACTCATTCTTCTAATATCAGTAGTGTACAATGGGGGGGAAAAGAAAGAAGAAAGCAAAATTCTTTCCCCTTCCTTTTAAATATGAGGCACTCATATAACAAAAATGCAAACTAGGCTTTAGGCACAGGAGAAAATGAAATTAAATTCTTACTTTAGAGGCTCAGGAGGGAGTTTAGTTCCAGAAAGGTTAATCTGCATCAAAGCAAGCGAACTGCTGAAAAACTGTTTGAAGGAGGGAGGGACTTCTTTTCCTTTTCTGTAAATAAACAAATTCATTAAGAAGTAGCATTTAGACACTCCTCATTCCAATAAATAGTGAACGCAAGCCATCAGAAATGTAATGATCTTTTACAGTTTAATTGCTCTACCTTTGGCAATTCTGTAATCAGTGGCTCTCAATTAGCTTAGAATTATAATGTCATCAAAATGTTGATTCAACAAACAATCCTCACAACTGCACTACTGCAAAGAAGACATTACTATCTACCTCCTGTTTGGTGAACTACAAAGAATGATCATTTACAGTGAATCATCTGTTAACAGTGAGTATACTTACATCTCACAAGCAGAAGATCAAACAGGACATGAACAAAACCCTGAAATTGCTTTTTCACCACTAGAAATAATTACTCAATGCTAGGATATCTTAGCATCAATTAGGTTGATGCTAAGATATCCTAGCATTGAGTAATTATTTTTGGGTCCTGGTAAGGACCCAAATCTTCAAACTGAAGAAAATGGAACCTAATATTTCCTACAATGCAAGTACTCTAAAAAGTAAATGTTCAATCTCAGACTTTCAAAGAGAGTTCCTCCCAGAAGAAGACAAGATAGGAAAAAAACCATTTTTACCCATCATCAAATCATAAAAAAATACAAACTTTAAAAATCATATATAAAGAGGAATCAAATCAGCCAGACTTCAAAGTGTGATGCTTTGTCCTTTAGAGAAAAAGATATATACAGACTTTCTGTTGCATCAGTATCACACAAACACGTATCAGACAAGGTAGCTTACTTTACAGACCTTTAGCAAAGAGCAGAAAGGTAAGGAAAATATTTTGCTTAGAATAAGTAATACCTACTGCATCGAGCACTAAGACTTTTAAGGCTTTATAAAAAAAAGTCTTAGATTTATTCTTAAAAAGAAAAGTGCTACATAAGTGCAAAAACTTATAAACCAAAATACTGCAGGAGTTGAGGGTAATGGCATTTAAATTGTACCTGTGAGAAAACAGAGTCCTTGAGAGGCTAAGGACAGCTAGATGCTGAAGACATCCACGAAGGAGGGCTCCACACACCTGGTTCAAAATAACGGCAGATCATCTTAATTTATATTAACCCAAAAAAGTACCTAGGGATAGAAGGTGGGGAATGTTCCCTTGGTATTGAAATGACAACAAAAATGGTATTTACCATATCTAGTGCACACTCCGTGTTGGATAAATCCAGATGAACAAGGGCATTTGGCTGGGCCAAAAAATTGTACAGGCTCTATAAGTATTTGACAGAAAGAATTACAGATGTTAATTTTTATATTATGACAACTGTTACTGGATCACTACCTGTCATTGCATTTTTGGCTTTTACTATAAAATCACCGAAATTTCACCTAATCATATGTAGTCTGTTTTGGTTTTTTTTTAATAGTGGGAAAATGGAGCTCAGACTACACTTACACAACATTTCTCTTAAAGCATAGGTTTTGAGTTACTGCATTTAGCTTTCGCAGCAGATGATAATTAATTAAGATGATAATTAAACAAAGATTTGTGATGTCACTCAGATTGCTGTTACATTTCAGAAAGGCTAATTGGTTCCTAAGTTAAAGCCAGACTCCTTAAGCATGAGGCAAGCAACTAATTTGCACCTGAAGTCCACGGTTATTCTTAATATCAGCTGCACATTACAGGTTTAAGGGAGAATATAGAACAAGTAACAAGATTTTAACATTGATGGCTTCAGTATTGCCTAGAATATATCATGTCAATGTTAGCATATGTAAAAATTTTTACTATACACTGTTTCATTTTGGGCTCTTTTTAGTCTCAGAGAGCAACACAGAAAGATAAAAGTGTGACCTAATTTTCATTTTTCCCTGTTTCCAGAGGAAAGTGGAAAGCTCAACTCCACATGAAATCCAGCCAAACAGTGTGCACTTAACATTTCTAAAATAGATCCACCTTCCCAAAAATTAGGTCACTTAGCCCCTATAACTACAATGCAAGAGAGGTCCTCACTTTCAAAATTTCCATGCTTTCCTAGGGTTTATTTTAATTGCTAAATAACAGGATTTCCTTGCTCCTGTTAGAAAACTGATTCCACAGATTAAGAGACCTCAGTATTAATAATCTTTATCTTTGAACCATCCCTCTGACAGGCTAAGAAAAGCCCAACTTCCTGCATTTATCTCTTAAAATCCTGTAGGTAGACCTTAGGTTTTTTAAACACTGCCTGACAAATATTTATTTATTACATTTTATTTACCTTTTGTTTTTACATTATTTACTATGTTATTCTCTCAGAGTAATTCACTGTGTGTCTTTACTTACAATTAGCTATTTATTTGCTACTTTTAAAACCCTGTTGTCCCTCTGACCCTTTCACCTCATGTCTGAAAAGGCTAGTCCTCTGAATATGCTGATGAATCTGCAAGTAAGAGTTGTGAAAAAGCCATAAAGTCATATCTGACTGCACCTTAAATTATGAGATTGGTTGATTGTAGTTTTGCATCTTCTAAATGTTCAATACTTAGAATTCAAAACCTGACAGTTACATGCACATAACTTCTGATGTGAAAGAGAAATGCAAATGTAACAGTCAAAAAGTGAATATATACAAATTGAGAAGTAAATGGATTTTGTTATGGAGGAAATAGAGCTCCACCTTCATGGCAATTGATAAACTGAACAAAGGAGTTTAAAAAATAGTTACATTCTTCAAAGAATCATGGGTTTCAAAAGCACATGTCAAGGAGGTGCACAAATTTATTTATACAAACAAAAATATTGAAAAGCAGAAATTAATTCTTTACAAGTCAAAAGAAATAATTTGCTTCTAACCCTCCAATGAAAAAACTGTAATACTCTTATCATTAAAAAGATGATGAGGGCTTTTTAATGGCATTTTGTCACTTTCAAATAGAACTCAAAGAGAATGGTAAGTCCCCTAAAAAGAAATTATATCCTTGCACTTTTCTCATGTATCAGCAGAAGCCAATGACTAAAGGCAAACTAAAATTATGTGGATTTTTTTTTAGTTGTGTGGGGCATTTCTCTGACTTTATACCAAAGAGTAGAAAAAAACCTGTCATTTTCTATGCCTACTAAAACTGCAGAGAAATAAAGGCCAAAAAAGACCAGAAACAAAAGGTTATTGCCTGTCTCTCAACCATTAACTAACACACATTCATTATCTCGCGGGGAGTGGAGAGCGCTTACTGAGAGATCATCTCCGCGGAGCGCGTTCCCTGAGAGGTCGAGATGGACGAGCGTGTTGGCGATCAGCGAGTTGGCACTCAGTGACTGGGAAAGGCTGTTCACCCCTGCCAAAAAAGAGGTCACAACTCAGCTGAGACAGCTCCGCACAAAACTGGCCCAGAGCCTGCAAGTGCACAATTTCAGTGAATGCAGACACGCACTAATGTTTAATGACCTCCTATTGCCATCACTGTACTGCAGCTGAGGATCACAGATCACCAGGCAGCTATGAGACCTTTCCCTGGCACAGCATGCCCAGCTCCCCCTGGACTCTCCCAACCTCCCTGATGGAGCCACAGTGTGTTATACATCCCAGATCCACGATGTATCCAGATCCATTTTCAAACCGATTTTAAAAAAACACAGTTTACTCCATAACGTTAAGCCAGTGTCTTCCTACAAGCAATTATATTTAGATAAAACTATCTGTGGAAGTAGATGCAAGCATCTGTGGAAGACCAAGTACATTAACAATTATAACTGCTGGAACTTCAAAAGCAACTGACGAGACCTAAAAATTAAAAATATTTCAATTCATGCATTTGCCTGTAATTCCATAAAAATGGTTAATTAAAAGTACCAAGAGATGCATAAAGACTCTCGGTTGCTTATCAGAACAAACACATATTTTTCACATTAAAATTAAAAAGCTCACATTGGGAACAAACCAGTCAGGGCTTTCTTCCATTGAAACTTTTCAGCTTTTCAAAATACAAATTAGGACATGGCTATTTCTGATTCCTTCAAATCTAAATTTCATCAGAGGGCTCTGCAGCTTATCATCAACTTATCAATTTATTGTAGATGGTCTTTGCTGCCTTTCAAGCACTACATGCATGTTTTTCTTACATGTATAAACATCACTGTGTCCTTTAGTTGATGCAGCAGGTTTTTTTAAGTGCCTGGCCAAAGCTATACAGAAGGCAAGTGATCTACTACACAACATTCAACAATTTCTCAAAGTTAGTCAGTGAAATTGGATGGGCATTCAACGGATGAAACACATCCAGTCTTCACTTAAAAACTTATGAAACTGATTTGCCAGTGAGGATGTGGAAGAAACAGCTAGCAAGTTACTGAAGACAAAAATACCCATGTCAGTGCTTTAATTTTCTGAGCTTTCAAACAGTAACAAAGTCTCCCATATTAACAGTATGGCTCCTGGTTTCAGGAGGCTTTTGAAACTGCAAAGTATCAAAGCACAACACCTTTGTGAAGTCTCAAATCTTTTCTGCTCAGCCTCATTTTTCTTTTAGCCTGAGATGGTGCTGTTGAATCTACACCCTGTTGCTAAAGGTAAACTGCAAACTAATACTTTTTGAAACTTCAAAAGATCTAAAAGCTCTGTTTAAATATTTGACATTACAGCTTTGGATTCACTTTAGTGAGCCTTCTCAACAACGTCTGCAAGCAACACCAAGAAGAAGGAACAAATGCAATTTTGTCCCGGTTGCTTGAAGGTACCTAGTTATCAGCTGGGGTTCCAGCTGGGTTCAACTACCAGCAATTCAACATGTAGAACCAAGAACCAATTCTGGGAATTCAGAAGCAGTGTCTGAGTTTGAGGGAGAAGAAAAGCTAGCAAATGATTAATAATATTGCAGCTTGTTTCATGCTTTAAAAGGGCCAACTGCTCAAAATCAGCCACATCAGTGAAGGCAAACAATGTGAATGAGGGATTTTTTTAATTAGCCTCTGGCTTGGACTCAGAAAAGCAAGCTTTACCTTTGAATGACTATACTAGAATTTTCCATTTAACCAGAATCTTCAAATCAATAAATTTATGTTTGAACTTCACACTACCTCATGCTACACTCTAACAGTAATCTCACTTTCATTTGCAGACAATCTTTTATGCTCTTTTACCACTCTCAGGAGGCTCAGACTGTTAATAGCTCTCAGGAACTCTGAGATACAATATTTGAAGAAAGATCAGCTGGGAAGTTGCCACCTGAACTTCACTTGTCAATCTCAGAGACTTATCTCAAATAGAAAGCACTTTTAAAATAAGGTCAAAACCTGTGAGGGTTTGTTCTGAATTTATGAAAAGCTTAAAAAATTTTTAAAAAAAGATAAAAGTAAAAAAAAAAAGGCTGGAGGAAAAACTACATGCACTTTGGAGTCTAGCGAAACCAAGGTCCAGGGACTCTTTTAGACTTTCTCCAAAGAAAGTATTACAAGTTCAAAAATAGTTTCCCCAAGTAAAAACCAAATCATTACTGTCTTCTTAGGTTAGAGAGGAACTGACAGCTTTGCAACCTGAGTTACTTCAGGTCCTGAGGGTTGTAAGAATTCCCATTTTAAGACATGGCATATACTATTTTTAAGAAATACTGAGGAGCTTCTATGAGACAACATTAATGGTAACATGTTAATCTGAAGGTCATCAGTATTGGACATACTGGAAAATATTTTCAGCTTTTGCTTAAAGATTATCTTTTAAAAGGATGTTAAAAACCTTCAGATTCTTTTAATAACCTCAGAATTCACTCTCACTGACAAGAGATGTGTGGGTGAACTTCATCAAGCTGGCATTTACTCTTTATGAAGAAGGAAATGTTGCTAGAATGTTCTCTCGACTCAAACTTCACAATCCCTCGCTGAAATAATTCAGCTCACATGAAGAAAAGTAGAGAATGAATGAACACACCAGAACTGCATAAATTTCTCTTAAATTCACAAGTATCTCATTTCAAGAGTACATGTTACATTAGTCAAGAGTCTTAACCAACTGTCATCAACAATTGAGTTAGCAGTAGAAAACAACAACCCCAGAGTTCAATAAAAGTCTTTTTAGTGAAACTCATTATTGAATAAATTCATGTTAGAATTTATTGTTTATGTAAGCATAATAAGAGCCATAGGCACTCATAATAAAAACAAAAAAAAATCCTTTACCCCACCCATATTTCCCCAGGCTAATCCTTGAAGCTAAGTAGAATACAGAATCTGCACTTCACAGAGCAATAATGAACAGGATGAAAGGCATGGTTTCTATCTGTTATCAACTGACGTCCTTCATACTATTAACTCAATCATCTTTTCCAGGTCACCAACATCTACAAAAAAGCAGCCATAATGTCAGTGTGGTTTTTCTATTTTAACACCCATTACCTATACAGGAGACCCTGGGTTTGTGCCTCTTACTGTGTGAGAGGTCACTGCTCCTATTATTTGTAAAACAAAAACGTAAAAAATCCTGAAAGCTTCTGGCTTCTGTTGCACTGCTGTTATCGCTTTTACAGTATACAACCATTTCAATTACAACACCAAATCAGAAATTTGTAAATTATAAAACAGAGAAGTCTTACATCAGACCAAGTCACTCACCAACTATTGTCACAATGCTTGGTTTCATAAAATAACTGTGTACAAAACATTTGGAAATTTCCCTACACATTTTTGCTTTAGACATTTTTTTGAAGTGCATACGAAACATATCTTTCATGTGACTCCTAATTTCAGTCTTCCTTTATAACACAGGTTCAAACTTAACCCTTACAGAATCAAGTCTGGGTTTATCAAAGTGCTGAAGGGTACTCAGAACCCAGGCCAGGGTTCAGCAACCCATAAACCCAAAAACGGCAGCTGCACTTTTGAGAAAATACATGTAAATAATGAACAAAATTAATAATTTTATAATCTGTAAAGAAAAAGTATTCTTTGTATGTAAGTCTGAAAGTTTTAGAGAAGAAAAAGAGGCATATTTATAAAACCTACCTTTAGGTGACAAGGAGGTTTTAGATAAATTTAAATGCTTCAGTCCCTTTGGAAGTTTGGCAAACTGGATGCTCAAAGATGACACACCTGTTGGGAGAGCAAAGACAAAACAGACGTCTTCAGGTGAGCTTTGTGACCTCAGGTTTCCCCAGCAAATCTCAGCAGGGGCAAACTGCACCAGTGACACCTGAGGAGGAACTGCACTCACTGTGCAGGTGGGCCCTGTCACTTTAGGAACCTTTTACTGATGTAATCAAGATCCCTGCTTTGCTAACCACCAAACAGATAGCAAACTTTTTAACCATCAGCAATACTCCCTAATTAGTTTTAAAATTTCATAATACACACATACTTTCGGGAAGGAGTCAAAGTGAAGCTATAACACACACCTAGTAGTCAGCACTTGGAAAATCTGGAAGCTTTATGTTTCAAGAAAAAAAAATTTAAAAATCCAAGTGTGAACTAAAACCCAACAATGCTGTTTCACACAAAACTTCAAACTATTTTTATTTTCTTTTAAAAGGAAGGGCTGTCAAGGCAAGAAAGGCACCCACATTAGCCAACATCACCCTCTTTTTCTGAGGCAAACCCTAAGAGCCTGAAACCTCTATCAAGTCATAAGACCACTTAATTCCCTTACAGCAGCCTGCAGGCTACCAGCCAGGAAACAGGCTTGGAAATGCCACAACTGCTTGCAATCCTAAAGAGTAAAAACCTATTAAGATGCTGAGCCTGGACTACCTCAGCACAAATTCAACAAAAGAAGAAAACCATAAGAAGGCACTTTTCATTAAAGCCTTTACCCAGTGTGTCCAAGTTCCCGACTCCACAAATTTAATGGTCCATTTTAAGCAAAAGACTGAAATTTGATTAAGAGGGTACATTCTAAATAACAATGCAACTAAGCTGTGAAATATTTATTAGAGTAATAAATCAACATAGAAACTCCAGGCTTAACCTGAGGTGTGAAATACAGTTGTCTACAGCAATTCATTTGGAGAGAAAAGGGCACAGAGAAAGAGGGTAAAACCTTTTACTTGATTGAAAACATAGTAAATGAAAAAGCTGATACCCTTTCCACACACACAGACATGAAAGAGTCTGTGAAACTGTAGGTCACATACCTACGTCCACTCTGTTTTTATTCTGTTCTACTTATCACTGATAATGGTGGAGTCAGCTACATTGCACATACTGTGCTAGAGTCTTTTTTTAATGCTCTCTGTAAAAGTGCTGCATGCAACACCCGTGCAGCTCAAAACAATGCACACTTTTTTATTTACATTGCTAAAGTATTAAATCCATGAGACCTTGGAATCATTTATTGTAAAGCACAATGGTAACCATATACCTTCACCAATTTTCAGCAGGAATGAATCAAATCATACTAACAGGATTTCCTTCCATAGCTCTATAAGGACAATCACTATCACTAAGGATACAACAAATGTAATTTTTGCTGTTAAGCATTTTTACTAAGACCTGCTGTAAATAGTTTACCTCTCCCTCTTTGTATTTAGCTAACAATCTGCCGGCTAATTATTGTTCAAGCCAAGCTAAATAACTTTCACATCTGACTAGCATGGGGGTTGAGTTATATTTATAAGATACAGAAATCAGGTGCAGAAAAGAAAAACTGCTTCTGGTTACTCTGGCCCTTGAACACCCTTTAGGTCACTCATTTTTGCTAATGGCAAAAATGGCATAACACAGATGAGAGCTCACATGGCAGAAATGGAGTTAGCTGCAACCAGGCACACAGTTTGGAATTTGAGTACTACTAGCCTTCAGTAAGTTTGTTTTGCATTATTTTTAACAAAATATGAGATTAAATTCTGATCCTAGTAGAGCCAAAAGTAAAACCACCATTGCTTCAGTGTGGCTAGATTTTTACAGACAAGATTAATAACAAACTTTCCAGGTGTTAGTCTCACAAATATTATTGGTCTCAGTAAAAAAAAATCACTGCATATAAACACTGCACTGTATTTGAACTGGAGACAGGTCCTATGCTTTAGGTAAACTAAACCCACTTCCCATGCTGCTGGAATACAGACAGTTGCATTAATATGTAATAATATCATGCCTTCAGTTATTGGTACTCAGCAATATAAAATAGCTTAGTGCATGTTTGTGTTCATACAGGGTCCAATATGCTCTTCTCCAAAAGAAAAACAACTGTGATTTCCCTTATAACTGCAAAATAATCTAGTTCCAGTTCCTGCAGGTGATTTTTCAAAAGGTATTTTCCAAAATCCATATGTTTATATGAATCTCCACTTTAACTTGTGAAATCCTTCCTACCACCCCAGTTTACCAAAGTCAAATCTACCTTGCAGCCAGGGAATTTTCTTGAACTGAAAAGCTGCAGTATTTGCACATTACAATTGTAATTAATTTCTAAGTACTCTATAACCTACCTCGTTCTAATGAAAAGGTCAAATCTTAATTGCATATTTGATAGGAGAGGCTGAGATAATGAAAAAACCCTACTAATTTCTCCAAGTTGTAGTTTCTGCACTCCATTTTTGTTTTATATGTGGATACTATGGAATGGCTTGAATCTATAGGTTTGTTGCAAAGAAAGCACCCCCATGGATATGTTAAAAAAATGAAAAAAAGATCCCTACATTGTAGAGTACCCAATGTTTGGTCAATTGTTTTGCTTCCAGGATAAAAATTAGTTCCTTAGGAAAAAAAAACAAAACCCTTTCAAATAACACAACCTAAATACACTTCTTCAAAAGCAGAATCAACAATGTAGCAGCCTTTTTTTCCAGCTTACAGCAGAAATTTCTGTAAAATGCAGTAGGCCTGCGGCACATTGTAACAATAACAGTTCTTCAGTGAAGCACTGGCTTTCATGTGATGAGAATTTTTAATGAGGACAAGCAATAATCAGCAGGCAAGAGGTAATCAGGAGAGTTAAAGCAATTCAGGTGGACAATTTCAAATAAAAAACTACTCGGAATAGGTTAAAAACAAAAACATCATCATACTTGCTTCTAGTGAAAAGAAAAGCGATACAGATGTAGAAAGGGAAAAAAACCCTTCCCAGCTATTTTTCTCCTCACTGAACCAGCAAGAAGAGACACCTACAAAATTCTGTAGTAACAACATTCTGAGTCCATCAGGTTGTAATCAGAATTAACAGCTTTTCTATTTTGAATCATGACAGCAAAGAGAATAGAACATTTCCCCCAAACAAACCAAATAAAACAAGAAAAGGTTCACTGTGTAAAATTCTTATTTTTCTTCTGGCCCAACAGGAGCACAAGATAGTCTGATCCCAGAACACTGTGTGCCTGGAATGCATTAAGTGAAGCAAATGGAAATCTCACATGGGCAACGCTGAAGGGTCAACTCCAGACTGAAAGAATGTAACCTTATTTTAAAAATAAATGCCTCTTGGGTGAAAAAAGAGTATACAAGGGAGAGGAATGACTTGATATGTACTGAAATCATGCCTAGCAGTGCCTAGTCTGAGAAAAGCTGAGCTGTTCAGCTTGATTTTCCATCTTGCAGATGGACTTTGCATCATAGGAATGCCAGTTATGCCAGTATTATTGAACCTCACAACAGGGCAGGCCACCACAGAACTGAGAAAAAGAGGTAATTTTCATACTGAAAAGAAAGACGGCATTACAGCTGAAATAAAAATACAAAACCATCAGAAAAATTAAAACCAAAAAACAAAGTTACCTTACGCTTCATCTTTCTACTGATTACACTGCTTTTAAAAATAGACACCTCTTAAAAACTAAAAGGCTTTTTAAAAACAATCACTGTGTTTTGTCTTCCTTTAAAATCCTGGGTTGGTTTAGACATTTAAATATTTCTCAACACACCAATGGATATGCATAAATCAATAAGAATGGCAATTCTCAGTCATTTGTGAACAACAGAAATTTACAGCAGCATTAGCACAAAACAATAACCTATTTTTCAGGCAAAGAATAATCCTCCTATTACATTTCTAGAAAGGGAAAAATGTAAATGTTACAGTACCTCTATCTTCAAGTGGATTGCTAGCAAGGTTGATCGTATGGAGTCCTGAGTTGGGATTATGGGCTAGGGCACTGGCTAGCTTCTGTGCAAAATCCCTGTAACAAAAAAGAGGGAGAAGGAATCCAGTTATCTCCTCCTCTGATAGCACATACAAAGGCTTAAAAGCACCAAGGGATTACTAGACACAGGTGGCCTTTGCTGGTGCAGAGCACTGATTCCTCGTGGTTCTAAACAATGCTTATCTGGTTAATTTGCTATCTTTCACAGGGAGTTAGTTTGTTATTTATTCATTCTGTGACCTAAGAGAAGAGTATACAATCATAGACTAAAATGCTTTTGACAGAGATCTGAAGGTATAAAACAGGAGTTACACAGAATAACTCAAAACTTGACCACAGCTTCCATCTCTCTGCATGCCACAGGGTTTGGAGATACACATCAACTTGCACACCACCACCTCATTCACTCACAAGCCATCCTGCTCACTTGCAGCAGCTTTCTGCCAATAGTCACTCAAACAGATGGGCTTTGCAGCACATCCAGAAGTATTTCTAACCTTATAAAACAGCAGGAATAGCTCTCTCAAAGAGCAGCAGCACACTGATGAGCTGGTCTTCTGCTTCTTTTTACAGTGAGAAGCATCAAAGGGCACGACTGGCTGATCACAGTCCCAGCAATGGATCCAAAAGAGGTGCAGAGTATCAGTTCTGTAACACTGACCAACAGCCAGGCCAGGCAGCACAGAGAGCTTTGAAGCAACTTTAACCAATTGTGGCAGGCAGATGCAATAGCAGGACCTCTGTTCCAAAGCCACTTGAGAGGCAAGGGAGCACTGCCCCACCTGCAAGCACTCTGCTGCAGCTGGACTGCCACCTCCCACAGCACTAAGCTGAAAGCTAGCCTGGGTTTTGTTGCACACCACACTGTCACACTCTGGTGGAGACACGTCCTTGCATGAAGTCAGAAGGCTGATGTCTTACCAGCTCTAAGACAAATCCTCAAACCTGTTCTTGTACCAACTAAGAAGTTATGATGTGATAAGGGACTAGACCTACTGTGGGCTTTTGTTAAAGTGAGGCTGTAACTTCAGTGTTCTTACTTCACCTAAGTTAGACACCAAGACAGAAAGCAAAATTATGTCTTCAATTTCCTTCTTTCTCTCTGCCTTGAAGTACATTATTTCTCCTCCTGTAGGCCAGTGGTGGAGAACTACCAAAATGCTCACTAACACTGCCCTCTTTCTTTGCAACAGATCCTGCCTACCATCAAACTCTGCGCTGAGAACCACAGTGGAGGCAGCTTCCTCTTCTAGTATTTTGAAAAGAAAGGAGGCTGAACATCAACAGCCTCAACAGCTTCTGGTTATCTGAAGTTGCAAAGTTTACTGGAGTACAGTGAAGCTCCAGGGAAGTTTAATTTCTCTTTGAAACCCTACGTCCTTCTGGGACTAGAACTGGTTCCAGCACTGCAGATGCATGATAAAGGGCTGCCTTTAGGAAAAACATATTCTCTTCCTAAAATACAAGCAGCATGTGAATACAAACACTCAACAAAAAGAACTTCTGGACTTGAAACCTTGCCACCTGACAGGCCCCAGGGTCTCCAGCTTTGCTACCAGCTGCTGCTGCAGAAGACTACTGATCTCCTGTAGGTCCTCAGTGACATTTGCCAACACTCTGGAAATCCTCCAGCATTTCAAATGGTGCTAGATCCCTGCCCTTAGGCATCTGAATCAAACTCCTTACGTCCAGCCAAGAAAAATGAGGTTTTGAATTAAAAAGCAAAAAACCTTTTCCTCTGGAGGAGTTTCCTCCTCTTCCTCTATCTCTAACAGATTCTTGTCATTACAATACTTTGCCTATACCTCCAGGCTTGTTTACAAACTCTGCCCCAGCTTTTGCCAAAAATATAGGCAGGATTACCAGAGTGTTTTGGAAACTAGAGTGTGTGTGAACTACTTAGCAAAGGCACAGCAAAGCGACTCCCACCAGAAAGCACTGGATTATCTATAGTGGGCTCACATGGCTCATTTTGGAAAAAATAATACAACAAATAACACACACTCTCTGTGCAACCTCTGCCATAAACAGAGGCACCTTGGCTCTGTTCATGGGGGAACATCTCCTCCTTCGTTCACTATTTGTTTCAAGTCATAAAATTTGCTACTTCTTTTGGTTGCACACTTAGGAACAGAGCATGTGGTCTAAGTCTGAAACTTTCTAAAAAGCATTAAGCTTGCTCTGTATGCATTACACAGCCATGCTTGGCTGAAACAAGCTTATTCAGGCTTGGAGGTAAAGCCCCAAAAAGATTCAATTCAACTGTACATGTGACAGACTAAGGACATTTCATCAAGAAAAAGAATACTACCAATCTGAAAATCTCAGAAAAACAAAACAATTCCTTGAGATCTGTCTAGACAACATCCCTGTAACAGAAAAAAAAAGAGGACGTGTGGGAGGAAGCAACACTGTTAGGTCTAAGGACATTGTCAAGATAAGACTCTACTTGACTGTCAAAGGCCCTCTAGGCCCTCACAACAGGCACTTCTGTAGTTCCCCATGTGGCTGCTGGCCACTCCCCTTGGAAAAAGGCTGCACAGGACAGTGTGAAAGGAGACAGGGACATTCTGCCTGCCAGCTTTCAGAGAGCATGGAAGGGCAACAAATACATCACTTGCACCAGCTCCTGCAAACAGGCCTTTGCAGACTGGGAAGTCTGTCTTGCAGTTCCATGGAAATCACAGAATATCCTGAGTTGGAAGGGTCTCCCAAGGATCTAGTCTGACTCCTGGTGCTGAACAGGACACCCCAACAACCCCACCATGTGTCTGAAACTGTTGTCCAAATGCTCCTTGAGCTCTGGCAGGGTTGGGGCCATGACCAGTGCCCTGGGGAGCCTGTTTCAGCACCCAGCCACCCTCTGGTGGAAGAACCCTTTCCTAATATCCAAGCCCTTGCCATTCAGCATCTTCCAACAGCGCAGGCCAAAGGCAGCTCCCACCATACACAGCCTGTGCCTGTCAGGCCAAGCCTCAAAGCCTGGTAGACACCAAAGCCCAGTCTAATCAACATGCTGAGCTGCCCACTCAGAAATCAGTATTTTGGTTATCACATACTGTCTCATTCCTCTAAAATACCTCAGAGATTAACACTCTTGTCAAGCTTAGTTTTTTGGGCCAGCCTGAATGACTCTGCTCTCCCTGAAACCTGGACAACACGTATGTTAATTAAAACACTTACCAAAACATTAGTGATTGCTATATGCATTGAAGCCTTCCAGTGTAATCTAAAATGCATCCTTTACGTGTAGCTAAAGCAATAGAAATGGGGATAAAATTTCCAAGAGCATCTAAACTGGAAAGCACAAATCTTATCAGACAGGGGCTTTCATATGACATCCTGTTTTTCCCAACAGGAAGTTCACACTTCCCTAGTTCTGGGTCCTTATTACTGCTACGGCACAAGAGTTTGCTGTTTCATCATTTGGGAGGATGACAAGTGTTTCTGAGGCTGTAGCCCAAACCAAATCATAGAAATGAGTAGCTGGAAATAGAAAAGAACAGAGTCATCCTTAACTGACTCTGCTGCAGGAAGAAATATGCTCTTGCAGCTGCTCAGGTTATTTCCTACAGCTTTACTCTTGGTAGCTCTTGCTTAACCCTGGCTTGGCATTCTATCACAGCTCATTAAAAATGACTGGTCTGTAAGCCATGGGAAGGAAAGATAGCCAGCAACAACAGGGTCTCCTAGCAAACAGATATGAAAAATGGCAAAACTGACAAATGCATCCTTGGCAAAAACAGACAGTGTTGATCAGAACAGATACACACCAAGGCATAGTGCCAAACACTCTGCATGTAGATGGAGACATGAAAACCAAAGTCACAGGTTGATTATCTGTCAGGTCCTGTTAAAACTGAAAGCAGTTAATCCAACTGTGATAAATTAAGGTAGGCAACATGCAAAGGTATTCAACATATCCTTTAATATTAGTGATTATCACTAGATTTCAAGGCACATACTGGAAAACAAGAGTAAAATCAGGGGCTTATGTTTGAATGACAGCAATTAAAGACAGTGCACTAGTGATCAGGAAGTTCCCATATTATTCCAAACTCGACCTCAAATTTCTTGTGTCATGGAGGCAATTTTCTTTTACAGGCATTTCAATGCAAAGTGCACTTTAAAAAGGAGAAAAAGACTCCAGCAATGGAAGAGGAGACAATGTAAGGCACACCAAGTATCTCTCCTGTGTCTGTTTCCCTTTATTTGTAATTCTGCATAGTGCTCTGCTTCTCCCACATTTACACTGTTTTTTTAATTAAAAAAAAAAAAAAATCATTAGCTCTAGAGTTTATCTTGTCTACATTGTCTTGGACACTACCCTAACACTAAAACAAGCACTACAAGTATAAACTAGCACAGCTGGAAGTAACTTGAACTTTGCTTCTATTTCCTGTGAAGGGGGGGGGGGGGAAAGCAAATACTTAGTAACTACAACTCACTATATTTAAAACATATGCAAGGATTTAATTGTATGGCTTATTTCTGTGTGTCTTCCTTTTAAGTCTATGACAAGCCATTAAACTTACTGATCTTCTTTCTTCAAAAGAGTTGTTAATGTAGAAGTCCTGTTATATTTGAGCAGACAGCAATCCACATTTAGATAACACCAGCTCATTTGGAAATGAAACAACAACAAGGTGTTATGCAATATGGCATAGTATGCTTTCTTTAACAAAACCTAAACAGTTGTTTCTTAAATGATAAAAAGGTGTTGATACTTCTATTGGACCCATATTTGGGAGAGGAACAGAGAACCAGTTTAAGGTTTATGCTCTCTTTCAGTCACTTTGCTCCACTTAGCCCAACTCTCCAGGCAGAATCCTAAAAAACACCAGTTTAAAGGGATTTCCTGGACATACAGACCCTCTGGAAAACCTGCTAAAAAGCTTGTGACTAGAGGCTCCTCAGAACTAGACAAACATTGAGCACAGATTTTTTTAATGCTTATTCTGGCTAACATACACCACACATCCCTTTCAGCGGGAGTAAGCAGCACCTAAAGCGACATTGTGAAGGAATTACTTACGTTCTAAGCCCGGCATTCTCTAATACCAGTTCTTCCAAGCGACTGGACCTACTCACCACCCGCAGTATCTGCTCACAGAGATCAGTGGACTGCCACAGAAAAGACAGAACAGAGTTAAAGAACACAAACACGGAACAGTTATTGAGTTAGGCTGTACATTGTAATGGGATCCAGGCCACAACCATCTTCTTGTTATACATAAACAGGAAGTAAAAATACCAGAAACATTCAGGAGAGTGAACAGAAGACTTCTGGAAAAGACTTAAGAGAAACAGGAGGCAGACTAAAAGCAAGTAACTACTGAACCAGGCTGCCTAACCAAAAGGGGCAGAATTTTTATAATGACAGGGAAACCAATCTAAATCATGTGGTTCAGGAAAAACTCTCACTCAATTTTAAAAGAAATCTTATTCAAATGCACACTACTTCTGCAGAAAAAAGTGGTAACTAGAGCAAAGGAGAATAAAGCCTGACCAGGAATGACAACTGAACACAAAGAAATATGTTAGAAGGCAAACAAACAAACAAACAAACAAAAAAATCCCAAAAAACCTGAGGAGCAAAAGTACCCTAGCTAGAGAGGTCCTCCAGAGACTCCCAAGGACTAGTGCTTAAAGGCCAACATATTTGAGTATGAATTCTTCCAGCCTATGGAGAAGCAAATCCCATCTCATGTTCTTATTGTGGTTGAATTCTAGAATTTGCATGGATATTTGCAAGTGCCATGAAAAAAACATGACAACAAAAGAGTTTGTTTGCTCTGCTCATTCAGATAGAGAGATAAAACTGTAATCATTCAAAAGCCATGCAATGAACTCTGTACCTCATCACCCTTTATTATAAACTTTTATTTTGCTTCTGGATTTGACTTTTCTTTTTCCCCCTACAGCTCACACTAACCAGCGTTCATGTGATACCCAAAGCTGAATTTCAGTTCATGAACATGAAGTGCTGAAACTATTCTGTTACCTGCCTTTAAAGACAGCAATGTGACATTCATACCTGGGATATCTTTGTCTCTAATGATCATCTGACGTCTCCTAATTTGTGTTTTTTCAGGGTTTGGGTTTTTTTACTTAAACTAATTGAATGTCCAAAAAAACCAACCTTAAACAAAATAAATCTGCTCTACCAAACATGTAAAAATCTTATTAATCCTTTACACAGTAAAGGTTGACAATTTTTGGTGAAGGCTGTCTACTTAGTCTTCCCAATACTTTCTTTACCATCCATGTTTTAATAAATCAGAATATTATCACCACCTTTCCACAGTACTGCGACTGCAAGTGGAAAGTTTCATGCCTGTACTGTAAAACCAGTGTGGGTTCTGTGTATCAAACACAATGCCAGAGTGGGACTCATGAAACACAAAGCACTCAATGGCCTCCGGATATGTCTGACCTCATAGTGACCCTTGGCAGTGTTCTTATGGCATAGATTTACTGCCCAATGATCTACATTTTCCTCATTTTTGACTTAAAATTTGAATGTGTGGAAGATAAGAGGCTGGGTTTTTTTAAGTAACTAATGCATTTTCTAGACTGACTAGGATAATTTGTTTTCCACAGGAAAGCTACTAAGAAAAACCCCAAAACATTCACATAAATGTAGCTCAGATAGATAATAGGGCCAGGTTTTGTTCTAAGCAAACTACACCAGACAGTCTTCTAACTAAGCAAACTATCTCATTTCACTGAAGCAGAAACTGATTAATTGCATTGTACCTTTTAACAATGTTGATTTTAACAGCAAACTGCAACAGCATTAAAAATACCACCACCTTCATTCCGTGCATAACTTTGAGAGAGATCTCCCAGCAGGAAAGAAGGTTTTTGCCGACTCTTTTGCCAAGAAACACATAAGTTCCTATTGAATTTTCATTGGAAATGATAGCTTAGGAATATAATGAGAGCTTTACAGATCAATAAAATGGCATCAATTTAAACAAGAGGAAATTTAACATTAATTTTTAAAGGCAAAAGCTTGTGGAGGCAAGCATAAAAGCAGTTTCTCAAGTAAACCATTAACTCCACCTCTGACTATAAACTTCAGGAGAAAAAGCATATTTTGATATATTTAAATTGTCACTGAATTACTGCTTTTCTTGGCCCTTTTTTTCTGTAGTCCAACTTGTGTAGACATGCTCTCTTTTTGTTTTTAGCAATGAAAACTGATTACGGAAAAATACCGGTGCCACACATCAGTGTTTTGGAAAACTAGGAGAGAAAAATCATCAAATTGCAATGAAAATTACACAGAAAAAAAAGTGCTTTATTCAATAAAACAATCCCCAGAATCTTGGCCTTTTCACCTCCAAAAAGCAACTACGATTTCTGGCTGCTTTGAAGTTACTTTCCAATCAGTCACATAATATTTCTTGGGGGAGTCAGCAATGCCTAATGAAGTTTTATAGGCTACTACTATCAACCAATGAAGTTTTCAAACAATATAATTTGAAATTTTGACAAGACCTGATTCTCAGCAGTGTTTTTATGGTGCTAACTGACTATCCAACAGTT
The DNA here is from genome assembly GCF_022539315.1 of Serinus canaria. Classification (NCBI taxonomy): domain Eukaryota; kingdom Metazoa; phylum Chordata; class Aves; order Passeriformes; family Fringillidae; genus Serinus; species Serinus canaria. The sequence continues at coordinate 92,118,564 of NC_066315.1, forward strand.
TACACTTTCCTGATATGATTCCAGGAAAAAAAAAATTGGCAATAGATTGCCCAGTTGTACTTGCCAAAAATATTTCACTTTAAAAAATGTAACAGCATCCTTTAAAACACAGCACAGCCTGGTAGAAGCAGATATATTGTTTCAATTTATTACTTACTAATTTCAGATCCTTGGAGGACAGCTTTGTAAACCACTGATTATACTCCAGCACAGCAACTATAGGTATTAAGTCTCTAGAAAAAGAAAAACACTTTTACACACATTTCATATAACTGACATTTGAAACAATCTCCTAAGTGTTCTTCCATGTGTCATTCCCCATGGTTTTGCAATGCTAATTGCCTACCATCCCCATTATAGAAAGCTCTTCATTCTAAAAAACAGCAGCTGCAGCTGCACATCTTCCTCTTATTTTAATAAATCTTCTGACTGGACAACTGGCATCCATTCTAGTATGAATTTTTAAATCAGGAATTTGTCTGGGCTGCCATTCCTACTTTTAGCATAACTTTTTCTTCAGCCTGTGACATGTTTAAGCTTCTTAATCACCTTTAATTATAATTTAGCATGATGCTAAAAAGCTTTTCAGCAGTCTGATGATTTAATATAATTCCATGACTGAATGCTTCTAGAGAACACCTCCTTGTCTCATCTCTATAGTTAAATTCCCCCAGGAAACAGGAGACCTGCAACAGGATAATGCGACATTCAGCACAAACCCTCCTTAATTGTGAAAAGGATATCACAAATGAAATTCTAAATTATTCCCATTTTCTCCATTCCAATCCTCTTAACGTGATCTGCTCTCCCTGTGTTGAGTTTCTCCAGCAGCAGACGTTGATGAATGTCACGTCTGTATGCTACCCCCCAGCAGATTCATTCATCAAGCACTATCACACCATATAGCAGCGCAGCACTTGGATCACTTTGGTGCTGCATATTAAACACTTACACCTACACAGAGGCTTAACAGCTCCTTAGAAAGTCCTTGTCCTCATAATGAAATAAAGAGCTGTAACATACATAAACTAACCTATCAAACCAGAAAACCAGTGCCATTCAAGCCTGTTTTTCTAGGGAGAATTTTTAAAGTTTTGGCTTTTAGAAGCTAGTCCAACCCCACCCAACCCTTCATTCAGGACACATGCAGGTAGGCACAGGTCTGCACTTAACATGCAGCACCCTTCTCCCATCTTCTTTTTATTCTTCCCCTCCTCCAGTTTTCCTTTGCAAACACGCAGACACTTTGGGGTGGTTGTTAAACACACAGGAAAGCCAGGAGACAAGGCGACATCACGTGGATAAGCAATCCACAGGCTATATTGGGAACTGCAGTTGCTAGATTTGGAAGTACAAGCATCACTAAGGTAACGGATCGAAGGTGCAGCATTTTGCAGCAAAAGACTGTAGCTCACCAACTGAGAAGCTCATGCAAATAGACATTTTCACACTCCTGCAAAGGAACTAGTGTGGGGTGCCCTTCAAGGATTTAAGCCACCTTTCCATCTTGTTCACAGCACACATCACGTTGTGTGGTGAATTCGTTTCCACAGGCACAGCAGAGACTTAGCAGCTTCGTGGAGTGTATAGATTTATTTCTGTCCACCACGCTGTTTTTGCTCCTACACACACACACACACACTCTTCATCTCCATGTAAAGCAGTAACTAACTGCAGAAACGTGAGTTGAGAGAAAATAACAACCCAGAGGTACTTCCCCCTTAGGCTGGGCATATAGGAATCTTTCCATGGAGTATGGAATGCCCACAAACAGAGAGGTTGGTTTCTCCTCTACGGTTCCCTGGTAAGATCAGTAAGGTGGTAATGTATTTGCAGCTTTGATGCCTCTCTTGCCACTGCCTTTGCCTTGGAAGTGGAATGAATGTAAGAGCAATTTTTCAGGTGAAATATTGGTTTGTTCATGCAGCAGTAACCAGGCAGGACAGCTGGGCACACAGTGGACAGGCTGTCACTGGAGGAGCAGAGCTGGTCATGCTGCAGAGCACCACCTCCAAAAGCAGCAGAAGGTACCACGAGCATTTGTAGGTCAGCTGTCAGCAGCAGCCCAGTTCCTTCAAAGGAACAGAGGGACAATGATTGGGGATCACCAACTGCAAGTGTTCACACTGCCAGGGAGCTGGTAAGGCAGCTTGGAGGGCTGGCAAGAGCTCAGGAACTTCTGGGCAGGAGAGTGGCTGCAGACAGAGCTTGCCCGAGGCTGTGCCTTCCTCCCCTCTCCTTCTCTGGCTCGGGAGAGAAATAGCTGAAGGAAAGGGGGGCTCAGTCTTGGGGGCAGAGCTCTGACACTTTCAAGAAATACTTAAAGATGAGAACTTGCAAATCAGCTGGGCTGATTTGTTTTAAAATACTCCTGCCCAGATGCAGCAATGTTTCTTTAATAGTTTAATCTTCTGCAGTATCCAAGGCGTGTTTGTTCAGACCCCAGTCACACAGATCCTGCCTAGGACCTTCACAAACACCAACTGCTCCCCTCCACACATCTCTTTCCCTACTCCCAACATTCCTGCAGACAGTGGAGTCCCTGCCTGTTCTGCAAGCAGCTGTACTTATCGTCCACAAACTTTGCTTTATCAAAATCTACCATCTGAATTTAAAGGAAGATTTTTTTTTTCCATTTTTGTTCCAATTTCTGAAGGTACTTCTGACCAGTGGGTCAGAAGGGTCCCCTTCAGGAATTTACCTCTAGTCCTTCTCTTGTTTTAAGCTCATTTAACCCCAATATTCTTGTTATCGAGTTTTTCTTTTCAAAATTATATATTGCTTTATTCATTTTATCCTATTGCAGTCTAGACTTGGCTTTAACAATAACCTGAATTCTTTTCCAATATGGTATGAAAGAAAGCTAAGAACCAGTTACAAAAGCAGGGCCTCCTCATAACTTTCCCTCACTGAGTTACATGGAGATGTTCACATTAATTAAAATTACCATCCAGAATAAAGTAATATTTATAAAAGTTAAATCTGTGCCATCTTAAAATAAAAACAGATCCTGTACTTCTGGAATGCAGACAATCTCTCTGAGTCTCCACAAGACTCCAGCTTATCTAATGCCTTCACATTTTTCACCATCCCTGTCCCCCTGTGTATTTCAGATGGCAAGAAATCTCAACAGCACAATGAAAAAAATCTAAACAATTACATTTTTCTTAAAAATTTTTGAATGTCCAAATAAGCTAAAACATATGCTACACAGATGAAGATCATGCAACCATATCAAATATGCCCTTTTTCACTTTTCACTAAGAGTCTTTTTTTTTTTTAATAATTATATGGTTCACAACACAACATAACTTCAGGTAAAACCTCGGAAGTCATGTTCCCATGCAGCAAGCCATGCTGTGATGCTCTGGGAACTTAAATTCATCTATAATTCATGCCATCTTCTGTTGACCTTTAACAGAAATGTTTTACTTGGAAAAACTCAAATTGTTTACTTTTGCAGTGCATAGCCCCTGTATTTAGAGAACTGAGGCACCTGTCCTACCTTGCTTCAGAGCTACTACACCACATAAACTATGTAGGTTGAGCAATCTCAAAAATTAGGTGAATGAGATATACAACAGTGTCTCAGAATCCAAAGTATAATGGCATACTGTGAACTTACAGCAGTTCCACTGTCGTAAATATATTGGAAAATGCTTACAAACATTCTTGAATTGACTGGGATTTCAATTCCTAATTTGTATTTTTAATGAATTACAAGGTTTTGGCTTTCTTAAAATTTTCATCTTCTTGAAATTTCAATCCAAAATGTTCTTTAGTCCCGTCCTCAACATGTAGATGTTCTCATCACAAGATGGATTCCACAGCATGTAAATGGCTCCAAAATAGATTTGAATCTTCAGACTTAGACAATACTGAAGCACTTAAAAAAGGCTTTGCTCAATAGCTGAAATACATTTCTTCAGCAATTTTGTAAGGTACATTTAATGAAAAGATTTTCTAAAACAACAAACCCATTACTTCTTTTTCTGGAAGCCAAACTCATTTGCACCCCCTGAGATATTCTAAAAATTTAAAAATATTCTATCTACTCTTTCCTAATGAATTGTTCAAACATTTAATATCTGTTGAGGCTGGGTATCTTTAGGTATGCCCCACAGTCTTCTCATCACTTCCTCTTGCAAAAAATGTTTAAAGCATCGTTAAGTTCTTGCCCCATATTTGCTTGTGCTTAATAGTATTCCTCCCCTCATCCTCTTTCAGCAAGGTTTAACCAAGGAAAGAGTCTTTGGCTCCATCTGCCATGCACGCAGCCCTGTGGTCTTGAGTTACCTCTGAACTGATCAACACAGACACTGCTTGGTAACTGTGCCAAGGGATTCACTGCAGACTGTGAAAATGTGGCACAGAAAATGAGTTAGATTTTGAATGGGGTGTTCTGCAAGTTCACACACCAGACAGCTTAAACCTGCAAAGAATGCTGTGGGCAAAATACTCTTATTTACCTACCACCAGGTCCAGTCTTTCTGTTATGATATTCTAACACTGTATCTGTGATAGATTCTTAATTCTTTCACTGGGCTCTCCCAAAGAGACAAATGCTTTCTCAATCTTATTTACACTTTCTTAAATTTACAGTTTCCTTTGTACAATGACAAATTTTAGTTAAGCTTCTCTCCCATCTTCTCCTACTTGTAATATCTCCAGATTCAACTTTCTCAGAATCCCATTTTCTCAGCCAGCTAAATTCAGTAAACTAAATGCAACACTTAGCTAGGTTTCACCATCTCACAGCAAAATTACCCTCAACTAGTTCCTTTCTGGAAGTACGTATTTGATAGCATCTATTATAAGTGAAGAGACAACTGGCTGGAATTCAGTTGAACATCTTAAACCTTCTACTGAGTTGCTGACAAAAATTAATTTCCTTTACTGTGTACACCATGAGAAAAAGATTCTGCAGAAGTAAAGACTTCATAACTTCCTTTTTTTGCTTTGCCCACCAGATGTAGATGCATGTTTTATCTGCTGAATTTGAGCTCTTATATCTGTCATCACAGGAAAAGTAGCTATCCGCTAACTTTTTGAATTGCTTCCAATAAGAAAATATATTTATCTTCTCCAGCTCCTGAATGAAATGAGGTTTCCATGGGGCTTTTGTGCAAAAACAGCAGCTTTGTGCTGAAAACCAAAAATGCTACAGATGGTAATTTCACAGTAACAGCTATGGGGCCATCCCACTTCATCAAGATTAGCATGACTACTGCACATGGTTTACCTGTGGTCAAGGTGGCTGAAGTCTTGCAAATTCAGCTCTCTGGTATCTTGCGTCAGATAAATCGTATCAACGTCCTGTTAAAAATACATAACCAAGTAGAGCTTTACAGAACTGTAGTGGGGTGGGGGTTTTTGGCAAGCACTATGGATTTACCTGTTTTCATCATTAGTACAGGTAGCTGAAAAGAGCTCCAGAACAAGACAAGCACTTACCCACTGTACTTCCTCTCTGTAGGGAAATCCAAGCCAGTCACAAACACAAGCATACATCTGCGAAAAGCCTCCTACAAACAACCCAAGAGACTATTTAACACAGCAGTAACACAAGCAAACAAATGTACATCTAAAAGGACATTTTAATACTTAAAGATCCAGTTTTTGAAACTCACTCTCTTTTTCTCTCAGAAGACAGTGCATTGTGCTTATGAAAGAAACTGAGACTATCCTATCTCCACGTGGTAAGTTGCAAGAAAGCTTAATATAGTGCCTTCACCTACCAATCAGAAGTCTGCCTCATACTAATTACACCTTAAAACTAATTACACCTTTACAAGCTTCTGCTTGAAATAGAATTAAACTTCCTGACACTGCAATTCCAACCCTCTTTTATATTTGAGCATTTGAATTCATTCTCACCACAAGGTCCAAGTTCTGCCACAGTGTGACTGTCCCACAGGGCCTGGAGATTAGCCAGTCTTTCTGAAGGCTCCATAGTTACTTTTTTCATAATCCTCCTAGATGGAAAAGAGGGGGAAAACATCATTCATGGCTTTAAAAGTATTTTTAAACACATAAACCTTTTTTATTTTAAGAGCATTTTTAAATTAGTGTATAGGAAGAATTACCATGTTTAATACAACGCACTTTCCTACCTAAAAGGCACACATACCATTATGCAGCACAGCAGGAGTAACATTTATTCATTCTTTCTTTCTCTCTTTATTTTGATTAACCCTGTGACTACTGGGGCAACTAAATCCTTGTGTGTTGCAAGATCACTCCATCTAAGGAGGCTTGTGGCCCTCATCTGACACCAGGATGCCCAAAATAGGGAGGAGACACGGTATTAATGGTTACCCTGAAACTACTGCTGTATATACACTGCTTTTATGCAGAAACAGCACCATGGTGCAAAGAGCTGAGCAGCTCCATGTGGCCTCTAGGCTGTACTCTTGACATCCAGCTCCAATCTTAGTAATTTGGTAGCAGTTTCCTTCCCTAGACAGGCGAGAAACACAAAACCTTCCTACCTTTTAAGAAATAAAATTATCTGTTTTCCTGAATGACAAGGCTGCTTCATAAACTACAGAATTAATGAGGGGTCTAAAGGGGTGGGAGGTGGAGCAGAAGAGAATTAATAAGCAATAATAACTGGAGAAACCTCTTCCCCCCTTTGTTGCCTGATCTGGTCCTCTATCATCCATACAACTCCAATTCCTTCATTTTGGAAAACTGCCATCTGAGAGGAGAGCAAGAAATTTGATTTCTTTTCTGGGAAGCAAGCACTCCATGCAGCTACCCAACCTGCTCCAGCAATGTTCACAAGAAAACCCACAGAAAACACATAGAGAGTTCAAGGCTTTCATAAACACCCAGAGAAACAAACATACAGTCTCACAACCCTCTTCATTCTTTTTGTCTGCATTTCTCACACTATTACTGAGGTTTTAGAGCAACCCTCCTCACAAATATTCAGTTGTATCCATGTTCTTTGAAGGGAGACCTCAAACTCCCCCAAGGCACTTAACTACACTGCCTAAGAGGAAAATTGGAAGTAGGGAAAAAAAATGAAAACAAGAAAAAAAAAAAGAAACTGCCATCTAGAGTTTATGAACTTGATTTCCTACTCCACTTACAGGAAAGGTGAATAATAAAGACATGCACCCAAAATAAAACATGTAAATTTAGCCTAACCATTCACATCTAGAGTCTGTTACAAAAGATCACATTTAAAAATCAACATGTCTGGGAAAACTCTTTTCCACAGCCCATTTTTTCTAATGCTGAAAACCAAGAGCTGAAGGGAATACAGTAGAGCTGCATGACTTGGAAGAGAGTGATGAAGATGAGGCAATGACTGAGAACAAGGAAAATAAAATGAAGAAAAACTACTGAGAATTGCTGCAAGATGATAGAATCCAGAGACACAGGTAAGAGAGAAAACCAAAGTCACAAGTAAGGCAATGAAGAGAAAAGCCAGACAAGGAGACAAATAATTCAAGGAGTCAGTTAAACCATGGGAAGTCTATGACAAGACTGCCCAGGGCTTAGTTTTGAAGAACAAGGCTCACAATCATGTGCATTGTTTCACAAACACTGAAAGTAAGTGGAATTTTCCCTCCTCTTCCAACTCAGATTTTACTTCTGGTGGGAAAAAATAGAACATGGAGCCAGTTAGAACAAAAAATACAGAACCTAAGCTGTATCTGAGGCTGGAGAGGCAACAAGGTAAAATAAAAACTTAAGACCTCAAATAACTGCACCCCTCTTCAGTGCAAAGGCTCTCATGACCCTACGGGATGACACACAGTCCACCTATGCTCTACACCATGTCCTGGCTCTGCCATACACCCGGACAAAAGCTTAGTACTTACGGATATGATTCTTATATCCTCAGTGTATTTCTGAGATCAGGGTGGGGGACCCGCAGACAAAAAGAAGTGGCTTGTCACTGCTTCCATACAATCTGTTCCCACTAGAGGTGCCCTAAAGGATACTTACACTGGTGAGAGTCCAGGGAATATCTTCCTGAGGCAGGTCCCGATGTGTGCCAGCACCTCGTTCACATCCTCTGAGGATGCCATCTTCATGGAGATGCTGCATTTCTCCGTTTCCATAATCAACTATAAACAAAAGTGCAAGAGGCTGAGAAGGGTATCACATAATTCATGTTGATGAATTAAACAGGAAAACATTTGAAATGCCAGTTGAATGCTCGTAGGAATCTGTTATTCTTTAAAACATGACACGGCAATGCTCCAGGTAAAGTTTCTGAAAGCTGCTCTTGAACGTACAAAAACCCCTGTATTCAAACTTTGCTTTTTCTAACAGTGCCCTGCTTCCCATGGGAATACAATTTTCAAAGGATCTTGACCTCAGCTGACACTTTGAAAACCAAGAAGTTTTCACAGCATTGTCCTCTTTTGAAACACGTCCCAGAACACCAGGAGAAGCAAGCACAGCCTGACAGGAAACTATTGAATGAGCAGGGTGCCTGTTTCCTCCGGCAAAAAGTAAAAGTCTTTAATGGCTGTGATCCTCTGGAAAAGCTCTAATGCTTTGTTCTGTGCTGCTTAAGAAAATGCTGTGGTGCTGTACTGTCTGTCTGTGCAGATGAAGCAGTAACTCAGCCAGCATGATTGTCCCGCTGTCTGGGGGATATGTGCTTCAGAGAGGGGGATAAATAAAGCCTTTTGCAACATGCCTCTCTTAGATATTGAGTGTTCAGAACCAAATCAGATTAGGGTATGAGTGACACATCAGCTCTGCTGCTGCTTTTGGCTGCATCACAGGAAGCAATGTAATGTTTCTGCTGACTCCAGTGTGAATGGTTAGCACAGCCCAAGTCATCACCTCTTTTAGATAGGAAGCTGTGCACGCACAGTGAGAAGGTAACATGAGGAATAAATAAGTGAAGACAGACAGGAGGAGAGGGGACTCTATGCAGTATGATACAGGGGATTGCTTCTTATTGAAGCTAGCTCCCAGGGCTCTCTTGATTCCCAATTCATTCCTAGTGTCACCCCCATGATAATCCTAGAAGAGGCTGTATTACCCCTAAAGCACACTGAGACTATTCACACCTTTTACCATCAATTCAACTCCTTTCTGAGCCTGCTGCCACCACTCTCTGATGATGAATGAGTGGGCAACTTACCACAGTTTTTCATCATCACCAATACTAGCACAACATTTCCTTATATTCCTCTGTCCATTTGTTCACTTATCTTACAGGAGGAAGCTCTTCATGGCTCTCTGCAAGATGCCTACCACAAAACTATACCCTTCTGAATCACAGCTATACTATGCTGTTTGCAGGAAAACTGCAACAAAACCATTCGCTCCACAAGAAATAAGCTAGGATTCTCTCTGCCTTCAGTTAGAAGTCTCACTCAATTAAAACACAAATGAATGTAAACATGAAAAATGTTGAGAAATATTTTAGGAAAAGTGTATGCTCATTGAGGCTGCTGAAAATCTCTAGTAAATACTGCTACAACAGTGACTGTCTATGCCTCCAGGAATAATTAGAAACAGTTACCTGGCATTTCTGTACCTTAATTTTAAAAAAAGCCACAAAAACTTAGAATTTAGTAAATGTCTCCCCAAATGTCTCCCCATCTCCCCACCTGGACCTTTTATTTTCCCTCCTTTAAGGAAAGCTTCAAAAGACAGGTTAAAAAGACCAGATGTTAATACAATAAGAGCTTTTCAGAGTTCAAAGTAGCTTAGGCACTCCTTTTCCTTAAAAGCTCTTTAAAAGCCAAACACACATGAAACACATGAAGACTTTGATACAATTGAACTGTCAAATCTTGTCAACATGCTCATCTTATGAATTAAAAATGTTCTAAAGGCATTTTTCTTTTCAGCACCTTTCCTTTGACATTTACTTTTTTGGGCACATAACTTGCTGTCAAATGTATTTTGTGTTGAACACAGTAAAGGCACAAAGAATAGTTGAAAGCAAAGCATTCCTGCCTGCAATGTAAGCAGTAGCTTTTGGCTTCCCCATAAAGGTATTGACCACAGAAGCCACTGCAGCTTGTGTGGTGATGATTGCATACCAGCCACCACTGCTTTACCAGCTCTGAGAAAAAGATCCACTTAGGATACAAATGGAAACTTGTACCATACTGAACTAGAGAAAACCCCAACCTATTTCTTATCGTTATTCCAAGTGCACAAACATTCCTAAAAACGAGTCTTTAAATTCTTGTTGTTATTTTTAAGACTTTAGACCAGCAAGAATACAAATGCACAGTGTGCTCAGTGGAAGGAGACGCCTGCATGCCAGAGCATTACCTCCTTTACTGGAACAGATTTAGCAATGAGTAAACAAGTATCTTTTATCTAGAATACACTCACCTGGCCTGGTTTATTGGAAGTTACTCCTTGGATTTCCAAGTAGCTGAAACTTAGTTCTAACTGTAGTTAGAAAAGAAAACACCACATTAGTGCAAACATCATCTTATTTTAAGGAGCACTTACGCTTCTCAATGAGGTTAAGAAAACCTTGAGCGGGCTACTGATATTTAATATCAGTTTCTGTAATTGACACAAAGTATTTTTTAATACCTGTATGCATTTTTCATTTTAAAAATACTTATATTTGTTTGTTACAGGTTTAAATGGTTATTAGAGGTTATAGGAATACCACACTGGATATTTTACTGCAAGCAATAAGCACATAAAGCTTATAATCAATTTTATGAAAAAAATTTATTATAAAAAGCATCATTGATACAACACCCTACTGATGTGTACTCTTGTGACTGATTAATCACTTATTACAATCTTTAGAGCTTCACAATTATTCTTTCATTAGTTACATTGATGACAGATGTGAAAAATTTTACTGCACAGAGGCTGAAGGGACATGTACACACACACTATATATATATATATATATATGAATAAAAATAACATATATAAATAAGTAAATAAAGATATGAACATAAATGTCCAAGGACTGCTTTAGCCTATCTAAGTGTATGAGAGGAAGTGATACATAAGCTTTGTCTGAATGGTTTATTTGGATGACAGGCAGGGAAGAACATACTGACTCCAAAAGGAAGCTTAGAAGGCGGCAGGGAATTCTTCTCCAAGGACAAATCTAGGGCTACAGGGAGTGTGCTAAGATCTGAATTCACAATTATGTTGACAATCATCTTGACAGCTGAGATATACAGAAAGAAACAAACCTCTTGGACTGAATCGTGACGACAGGGCAAGACATGAGCTCATTTCCTTTTAGTTATCACTGAAACCACTGCAACTGAGCAGTCTGTCTGAATTGCACAGAGTTTCCTGCACTTTATCTTATCCTAGGTTCACAGTCAGGGTGTTCCAGGCTAACTGGCAAGCACCATATCATTCTATTCCTATATTTGTCAAAAAATGTCAACCCTGAATGACTACTGGGGTGCTCAGAACCCAGACATAGCTTACAAGGCTCCCCCCCTGTAAAGGCTGGAACAGCACATTGGAAAGTCAGGAACAGAGGTACCAGCTTGCAACCATCAAAAATCTTTCCAGAAAACTTTTGTTATTACTGTTTCTTTGTTGCCTATTTTCTGAATCCTTATCCCTTCAGTTGCCCTCATGATTTGGCAGCCTCAGAAGATACAAACACCCCTCCCAATTCCGTGCAAAATTCACCTTCTGCCAAAGGCCTTTCTTGGTGAACGAACTAGACTCTGAAGTTTTGGGGACTTCATGTGCTTCATCTCCCACATTCCACTGCAGGGGCAGCACCCACAGCAAACAGGCAGTTCCAGGGGTGCCATCACATCTGGTTATAAAGCAAGTGAGTGCAGGGAACTGAGGCAGGAGAGGCAGAAGCAGCACAAGCCTCTTCTCAGGGCTCACACCAACATTTTCCCAAGCGCAAGGCATTAATTTCTCTTCAGTGCTTTATTTCTAAGCTAGGCCTGGCAATCTTTTGTGATGACACAGCCCTGTGCAGTTGACTCAGGGCAGAAAGAAGAAAAAAGGAAAAAAGCAAACCCACCAAAAAAAATCTATAGCAGCTATTGCTGGCTACTGGATTAAGCAGGACTACACACACAGAAGGGAAAAGCTCTTTTTTTTCCCGGTACTAATTAAATATTTCTTTACCTAAATCACAATTAAATTTAAGGGGGGGAGTTTCTGTAATTGAAATCCTTCGTATTTTGAAAATTATTTACCTATCAACTTGAGGTTTTTTTTTTTTTTTTGCTACAGTATGTCCAAACACACATATACATATATGCATACACAATCAAAAATATTTGAAAAGTTCACACAGGTCCAGTCTCAAGAATTTAGTCTGCAAATCCTCTTGCCTAGAATTACACAAATAGCAGGAAACATGGCACTATCTCTACAGCTCATCTTTGGTTCAGTTTTTCCAGTTAAAAATAGGAATTTATAGTCCTTGCTTTGCAGCAAAAATGTAAAACACATTCTAAACATCATCTACTTCAAACTAAGAAATAATTTTTACAAGGTTTTAAAAGGCATAATCTCATTTATTGCCCAAAATTTCATGTTTTTAAAATCCTCTTAAAAAGTTATGTGTGCCTCTCATTTAAGAACCTTTCAGTTAACCAGGCAGCTAATTTCACAGTTTTCAATTTTTTCAACCAAAACTTATTGAAAGTTGCACTTGAAATGCATTCACAGATCTGAATTGCATTACTACAAATATTTTATATGCTTATTTGTGGGTGTCATGACACATCCAACATTACTAATGGTGCAATTACTTTTTATATGGACTGTAGCAAGAATTAGCAAGCTTTAAGTACTGTCCTTCCTTCCCAATCAGTCTGTGTTAATTAGTGGGAATGAACTGATTGGATCAGAGTGTGAAGTTTAGAGGTGCCCATTGTAAAATCTTCGCTCTAAGGATAATAGTGAGAGTTGGTATTGGAGTCAAACAAGATTAATTCTTTTTAACTTGGATCCTTGTTTAGTAGATACATCTTAACAGCATTGTTTAAGCAAAAGTAAAGCTTGGAATGGAATGCAGCAAGACAGTTACTCAGCACTGGCCATCTCTAGGCATACTCAATTTTGTTAGAGGTCCCCAGAGAAATAATGTGTCTGCTGAATGTTCTCAGCTGTCTTTCGAGGAGCCACTGCCTGACAGGTACATGGAAGTACTTGGGCTCAGAAAGCTTCTCAGCAGCTATTGAAAATACTACAGACATTAGAAAATTTACTAAGTTTCACTAACCCTGATAGAAATGCATTTTCAACCATACTAATAATTGTTCAGACATAAAAAGTTTAATTTTTATATAAGTCATAAGCACAGCTTCTCATCATCTTCCTTCTATTTGCTACCACTGAAATTACATTTCTACTAGTACAGAATACATATTTTATATTTTAATAAAAACAAAACCAAATTTTTCAACTATGTAAATCTATTTAATGAGTGCTTAGAATTGTCTGAAACACTCAACTAAACAGAGTTATCACTAAGTACTCCAAGCCTCAGCCTTCAGGAGCTTTGCTATTGTTTAACAAAATCATGATTACCACCTGTCTATCACATTGATGTCTGAGCTGTTCATCAAATGGATCAATCTTTCCAAGGAAGCAGTCACCAAACCCTGCCTTAAAAAGCCCTGGCTGAAAACTGCAGTGATTCAAACACCAACAGACAACCAACTGGAGACATCTGTGCTGCAGGGACAGGGTGACCGACTGAGGAAAATGAGTAGCAGCAGAAATTCAAGCTGCAGTTCATCCTACCTGTCAGTAAGCATCTTCAAATTATAGCTACCAATGGTCACATTTACCAGTGACCAAAACTGAAAATTTGGCATCAATAGTTCAATTTATGGATTCTGGTATTTCTACAAAGTGTGTGTGTATGTATACATATATATATATGTATGTATGTATGTGTACGCACACACACTTAGACACCCACATGTCAAATACCAATAAAAAAAAAAAAAAAAATAGGATATGTGCCAAATTCCTATTCACTGATTCCAAGATGGACAAGAGATGTTCTTTCCCATCAGTCATTTTTATTCATGTGGAAATCATCTTTCTCTTCTATAACAATCATTATGAATTGTCACAGGCACAGAAAAAATAATTCACTGGCATTGGCGAGGCAAGTTGCCAAACTGCCTTTTCAAAATGAACAACAAAAATCATTAGAAAACAGCAGAATTTAATAAAACTCAACAGTTTATGTAATCCTATTTGACACTACAAACACTAGAGGGAATAACACCATCAGCTTGTTTGCACATAAACTGTCCTTTTATAAAATTCATCGGGCTCCTCTCACAATTCTTCAGGTTGGAGTTTACAATGCAACTCTTCAACCACCTGCATTTCTAGAAATTAAAATTTCTAGAAATTTTAATTCCTCAGGAAAAGGAGTGTGTGGATATATATATATATAATCATTTAAGGCATATACTAATAGAAGCACTATTCTAACTCAAAATCATGCAACATACCATTCCTCAGTTTTCTGGTTTTTTTAACAGATGTACATAACTAAAATATGCTAATTTTTGCTACTTAGTTTATGTAACTTTCATTTGTTGCCCCAGAGTATTTATAGGAACACAGTGATTTTACCTTGGTGGGAATCCGAGGCGTTAAAAGAAACACCCGACATGATGACAACACCTATTGAAAAAATAAAAAAGAACAGAATTTGTAAGAAACATTTACTATTATAAAAGATTCTTTTCCAGGAAAATCCTGAAAGCAGAGGGAAAAAGCCTCTAGTGTGAGTGTAGATTCCCTTTGCTGTCATACACTAAAGGAAGCAAAACTGGGATCAGATCCAGCAGAACACACTCAAGAGACTGCTGCAATCTGATCAGCTATAAGCTAGTTAGCACAGCAGTGAACTGAAGAAATCTATTCAACCAATCTCTCAAGATCATATAACAGAAATCTTAGTGACCTTTTAAAAAGAACCAAGGATGAGAAGTCCAGGAACACAGGATGTATTTAATGTAAAAAAAAAAAAAAAAAAGAAGGAGATTATCACGATGTTATTAGCAATATGAGAGACTGTAAGCAAACGGGGGAGTTTTGGATATGTTTGGGGCACTTCTTGAGTAAGAACGCAAAGATTTCTCATTCATAGCATCTGAATTTCTTCTCCAGCAAAGGCAATGGAAAAATGCAGTGAGACTAGTGAAACCAGTCACTCTGGGGAGAAAGCACAACAAAACAAATATTTTGGAAGCTACTGCCAATCAAAAGATAATTATTCTATATCATATCACTACAATCTCCGGTAGCACATCCCACTCACAGATCTTACTCTTCACAAAAGGAATTATTCATCTTGCAAAACTACAGTACTGTTTGTTGATTTACCCACAGAAATATCTGCTGTTTGCTACATCTTTTCCCAAATTGAAAAAAAAAAAAAAACCAAAAAAAAAAGAGAAGCAAATTCTACTCAAACACCTGCATCAAAATCCCACAGCACATGCATGCAGAGCTTTTCCCACAGCTAGGACCTCGTGAACTCAGCCCCTCCCTGTATCCATGATCAAGTGATCAAGGTTGACACAAAACGTTTTCCTCTCTTGGAGAGGAAGAAGCAGGCTGAGAATGCAACCCAGCATCCATCTTTGAACACTTCAAGGATTGGATTTCAGCTTCAGTTCCTCAGCTGAATAATAATCTTGCTAAGTCCTAGGAGCACCAGTGCTGCACCAGTGTTGAATATTAGCAGATTGTTTTGGGGTTGACATGATTAGAGCCAGTGCTCTGGTTACCACTGGCATAGAGCCAAACTGCTGCAGAATAACCCATGATTTCTGTAAGGCTCGACCCTTCCCTGAAGCCCTCTTATCACAGCCTGGCCCTGTCACACAAAGCTGCTTCATTTCCTTGCTCATGCATGGAGGAGAGACAGCCACTTGTGCTCCCCTGCCAGCTACGCCTATCCCAAGTGTCTCTTCCACAGTCCGGAACCAAGAGAAAGGGGAAGGGCCTACCCAAGGGGTTTTCCCACTGCTCAGCCACAGTTTCCCCAGCAGCTTTCTCTCACAGTAATAGAACCTTGATCCTTTCCCTGCCTCACCCACCTCCTCAGGGCAGCCCCGCACAGTAGGTGCACACCAATCTCCCGGGAGCCTCTGGCTAAGATCACACCTGTGCTTACAAAAGAGATTCACTATCAGCAAGATAACTGGGCAGCTTGTGGATTCCTGATCACCTACCCCTCTTGACACCAGTTAGAGTGAAGCCATCCACAAGCTGCCCATGTGTCAAGAGGGGTAGGTGATCAGGAATCCTCCCTGTGCAGGCACCACCAAAAAATCCTCTCCAGTGTCACAGGCAGAGCAGCTTCTGTGACACTGGAGCTTCTTCTACCTCTGAGATGCCCAAGTGAGACAGGGGAAAGGAAACTTTTTGAAGAACTGCTTTCCATATTTACCTGCCAGGTAGTGGCCAGCAGCATTAGAGATATGAGTGCCCTGTGTATGTCACCACAGTGGGACAGCTCGTTACAGGAGAATCATGTCACAGTCTTGCTTTAAAATATTTGCTTGCATTTAAGGGTTCAAGCTACATTATGGGCCTAGAAGGGGTCGCAGTCCAAACAACAGAGTTAAATGTAAACCAGGTAACCAGAAGGCCGTAACAAAATTTTGTTGGAAAGAATGTTCCAATAGAGCACATGGCAGTGTGTATTCTTGTGGCAAACATACCAATGATCCCAAAGTGATCTTTCTAAAACCAGCAGAGCTGAAAAACCCACTGACCTTAAGATGCATTTATGTACAAAGCAGAGGCCTGCTGTAAGATGATACTCTCCACTCAGCAGGTAAAGGGCTACTATTGAGCAATAGGATGGTACACAAAAAGGAAAAAAACCCTCAAGTTTCTAATCCAGTAACACAAATTTCTATAGTTTTCACAGTTAAGATTTTCACAAACAAGAGTTTGATTCTTACGTAAAGTCACCTGAAGAGAAGGTCAATTATTACTGCAAAATTAATGGTCGATGTTGACAACAGCAGGACAAGATTTATTATTTTTTTAAACTTATTTTACAATGGCAGAATTAGCTAAGATGAGGCTAGCCATTTATCACAATTCTAGCTGTTAAAATCTGCAAGTATAGCTTTGAAAGGATCCACTTTAGTTTACTCCTTTCTGATTTTTTTTTCCCTAATATTTTCAAAATTTTACTGTGACATCTTCATTTTAACATCACCGTTTTTGCTCACATTTAGTAACAGGGTAGCCTGTACCCCAGTTCAACACCAGACTTGCTGGATGAGCTGTGAAACCTGAATGGTTTGTTTTCCATGACTTCCTTCTCCTCGATAAGGCTGCAGCACATAAACAAATAATGGCTTTAGGATGTGGCTTACCCAGGTCTCTGACAATAGGATGCTGCATGGCTGTTAGTACCTGCAAGGGCAACAGAACATGTATTGCAGGCTATTCAAAAACACACACCACTCTGAGCCTTCCCTTGAGAAATGTGATGCTGGCGCCAAAGGCAGAGGCGCTGGAGGTGTTTTCACATGACAGTTCAAGCCCCCTCTTGAGAAACAAGTTATTTTTGTGCAGGAAAACCCAGGTCTCCATGCATTCCTCTGACAAGAATGAGTACGTGCGTGATTGCACAATTGTCTAGGGCTTTCAGAAGCATCCAGTGCTGTTTTTCATGAACAGGCAGATTCTAGGTTTCCTGGGGTTTTTGATTTCTTCATACAAAGAAACTAAAAAGCAGAAGCAGTCACCCTTACTCTCAAGCAATCCTCACGCATCTTACCAAGAAGGTTCTGTCACTGTTCTACTCATTTTGCACCCAGGGAACCTTGAGCACAAAGTCACTTGGAAGTCCAGAGGCTCAGACCAGCAGACACCCTAACTCCAGGGATAACCTGGAATAAAGAGCTCCCTGGCTCACAACCCATCAGGAATGTCAGTTGGCATGGTGTACAATCCACCTTATCATCTGATAGCAACATGATCTCACCTGTTCAGCTTAATGCGTCACAATCCCACTCCTCCATAACCTTTTTGTTTGGGCACCAAACAAAAGTACTCAATCATTAATGAAGTTAAAAGATCCCATCAAAAGACAAACATATGCAGGCTAAAGAAAGAGGCTCAGGAGTTAATTCATGCTTTAACACACCCCTAGGCCAAAAGGTTTGTGAGTGACTGATGTGAAGGCAGCAAGCACATCCAGGCAAATTTTATACAGGATACACAACCTGCCTGTTGCTCCATGGAAAGGACAATAAGAGAGAATGATATTTAGTTAACAGCAGTTTTGGTCCACCTTCCTACTCTGCCTTTTTTTAAGCATAAAATAGGATTATTATTTGAATTTTAAATGACTCCTACTCACACACACATACCCAAGTTGATGATTTCTTAATGTTTTTATCATTCCAAATTCTGTAACGCTCACTATGCTGCTCAGAATGTACATGAAACAAAATTGGGAAGCATTCACCAAAAACATATCCTGCAAATTACTGTCTCCAGAGATTCATGGCCTACAAGGTCATCCTCTATTTACCAGAAACATAATATATTTCAGTAAATAACATAGATCCTCCGTGAGCATACCAATATAAAAATTACACAGATGCTTTTGTCATTTATTGTCAAATCCTAGCCTTATTACCCATTTTAGCACTTTAAGTTAAATTAACAGGGCTGCAGTGGGTTAACCCTGCCACCCTAACCTGGCAGTCACTCTTGGGAAGATCACTAGAGAAACACAGCTCTGTGCTAATTGCATCTATTTTGCCAGACAAACCACAGCAACTAAAACTACCTCATCTATATTTAAAGCAGTTTCAAATCCATAAGGAAATGCAAATCTTCTGAAAAACACCATTACCCTTTTTAAAATGCTCCGGAATGAAGAGTTCTGGAAAACACAGTGAGCATACTTGGGCTTCGTGACTAGACATGAAACGAAATCAAACCTCCTCAGCACTTCATGGGCCTGGGAAGTTGCATGATGCTCCCACCATTCACTACCACAGATGTTTTGAAACTTCCTTCTGCTGAAATCTCAAAATAAAGATGATTAACCAAATATTTTTCCCTTATGGGAACCGATGAACACAGATACTTAAAAAAAAAAATCCAAAATCGAAAACAGCAACCAACTTTGTACTTTTTTTTTGATCAAGTGTTGCAATTTTACTCCTTATAATGTACTCTCCATACCTTTCCTTCCACTGTAGTTTCTTTAGCCCCTGGCATCTGCCATTTTGTCATCCTCAAAATTGATTCAGTCTCTTCCACTATTAATGTACTTGTGGAAAGATGCATTTGTAACAGGTTTTCCTATTTCTTATCACATTCTTATGACAGCCATCATCTTGAGAATGCCTTGAATCCAGAAGACAGTCACTTTTCTGTATTTATCTTAGTTATAGCATCCCCATTTTTCTCATTATTCATTTTTTAGCATTATTATCCAAAACATCACCATTTAAAGTTCCCACCTCTATTAGTTCCTTTATGATTTCTCTCATAAGCTTTCCACTGCTACTGCTGACTCAATATCTAATGTACACACAATAATGTGAGGTAAAGCAGCAGCACTAATACAGTTTTTGTTTGGTTAAAACACAGATGAATCAATACATGTTAGAGCCTCCAGCCTCCCTCAGTCCCTACAGGATCGACCGTTCCCTTCCCGGGTTGCATGCCTGATGCTGTAAATGCTTCATCCTGAAGCAACTGGAGTTCGATTAGATAAAAGGCCCCTTTCAGCACCATGTTAGAGATATTAGAGCTGGGTTTGAGAGAGGCACTTCCTGCTAAAAGCACTGAGCCTCCCAGCACAAAGAGGCTAGCTGACATCCTGCAGGGCTTTTTGGAGGGCTGATTAGCTCTGGCTAACATGTATGCAGCATCATCTGAAAAGGTGGCATTGCTTGGCATATGGTGGTTTCTCTGCAGAGAGCTGACACCAGTGAAAAATCCCCAATCTGAGGGCTTGCAGCACCACCACCTTCACCCACACAGCCCTCACCACTGAGTTTGACTCTGATCATTTGGTCTCGACTACTTTTGAAGAGCCATCTGTGATAAAACCACTGACGGACCTTATTCACTCCTACCCCGAACGTCCCCTTATTTATACACCAATACTAAAGCAGTCTTTTGCTGCTGAAGAAGCACTGCTAGGGAAGGGTTAGTCCATTTCAGTTCACACACAAAAAACAGAGTTTCTCCCTCACTGAAAGGACCCTTAGCCAAGTTGAACACACTCCCAGGCTCGCTTAAGTCACTGGTGCCTGTGTGGCCAGCCAAAGACCAAAACACAGTAAGGGGAGCTGCTACTTGCATCAGTACAATTCTCTCCTGCCCAAGACACGGGTAAGCTCTGCAGCACAATTAACTACCTCAGCCATCCTCATGAGGGGCTGCTCTGCTGCATGTTTCTCTATTATCATTCCTCAAGTCAACCACTGCTTCCTCAACAAGGCTCCCTGACTGGAGCCATGGACAGAACATGAGCCTGCCTGCCACAGGAATGCTGTGCAGATCCACAGCTTTCACTGCTCCTTATTGCCACCACACTACTTTAAAATTCAAGCCTGCTCTGTTAAGGGCCACCAATTTCTGTATATTCTGGATGGCAGAGGATGGAATGGAGAACAGTTTTTAGGCAGGTCTTTTTTGTTGTTGTTGTTTTGCTTTGGGGTTTTAATTTTTTTTAACATGTGCTCAAATATCAGAAGAGATGCCAATAAATCTGCTGTGTTTAGAGAAGAGAAGCACCTTTCACATTACTGCAGGGAACAAGACAGGGGACACCACAAGATGGCACAACAGAGTGCTTCACACACATTTCCCTTTCAGTCCCAGTCAGAAGACCCATTAACAGAAATGCTTATTTAGCTCCTGGAAAGCTGTTCAAATCTGCAGGGCAATTTCTACTTCAGAGGCATCAATGAACAAATCCTGCCTAGAAGACAGGTAAGAGAAAAGTATCCTTGTTTTAGAATTAATAACAACTAAGGCATGGACACTGAAAGATTTGACTAAAACAAAAATGCAAGATGAAGTGGTAAAGCTTGAAAGAGAAGCTTGGAGTAAAAGGGTCCTAATTCTGATGTTTGAGAAGAAAGAAAGAAGCTTGGAGGTTTAACAGCAAATTAAGACAAAATTTCCAGACATAACTAAATTTGTTCCAACAGCTCTAGCAACACTACCACCACCACCTACAGGCAGTGTCCTAGCCCTGTGAACTGTTTCTAAAAAACACATGAATCAAATTGTGCTTCTTGAACACCTGTGAAGCACAAAGAAACATGAACACTTGTACAACCCTGTCTGCAACAAGCAAATTATGCAGCTGTTTTAGTAAAGGTGGGGTTTCAGAAGAAACTGAGATGTGCTCACCTTTGGCCAGACATCACCTATGGCAGCAACAGGACCCATGGACACTCCACCTGCCCAGCCCTGTCACTGAAGTGGTTTGGGATGTGGTCACCAGTTTTGTATCTTAGGCTATTAACCACAGAGCTGCTTGAGGAGGGGCAGCCACCTACTGCCTGAGTGCACAGGACTCCCTTGTTCTAGCAAACAATCAGTCATGGAACAGTTTCATGGCATTGTGAGAGATGTCCAGCACTGAGCACTAAACACAATCCTCTGCAGGCTGCAAAGCTTCCTTGTCACCCTGCTCACCACCACACAATTCCCAACAACAAAAAAACCATAATGCTGTAAAACACTAAATACCAGAAGACCCACCTAGAGTGTTATTTAAGCCTGCTCTGAGCCATAAAAATGGGAATCAGCAGCTGCATTTCAACAATTTGAAGTCTTCTCCATGGCACTGGACACAGCCAGGGCTGATCCCAGCCAAGGTAGAGGAGGGGAGCAACCACATACCGTCACTTGTCCACTCATCAAGGAGGGGGTAACACCTCAAAGGGGGCTTTCCTTCTTTGAACCTAATACAAAAATAGGTCACTAGCACATTAGTGTTAATATACCTTTATTTCACTTTTTTTCCTACTTTTGCTCTTATCTGTATACAGCCATTACACAGATTCAGTGCTGAAATTCTAGTTACAATGTGCTTCAGCAGGGTATCTTCCCCAAGTACTCACCTTTCACAATGTTCTAGACCCCCAAACCTTGGTTAAAAAGTGGGTTGAAAACATTTTATTGACTAATTCAAAACAGCCTGGGCTCCAGCATTTTCTGGGCAGTAATTTTTACACTCTTGTACTACTTCTCTCCATCACAAAAAGATTGTACAGGCACCCTTTAGAAAAAACCCTCCCATTACCTGTCCATGGAGTTAATAATAAGAAATGTCCATACCCTTTCCCCCTTCCTGCACATCTTCTCTCTGTGTTTACACACTGCAGTTAAAATGGAAGCATTTTGGTGTGCTGCAAATGATGCTGTTTCCATGCAGAAGTAGCTGGAAATAGATTTTGCTATTATAGTGCTTTTATTCTTATCTTCTTTAATTTCATCACTTAGAAATGACAGATTAAACATTTTGCAGTGATCCTTAGTGAGGGGATTGCTCTCTTTCTAAGTGTGTCACAGCAACCATAATGAAGAACTTTAAAGACCAGGAAACAAAACAAAAACTTCAGGTTCAGAGGAAATGCAATTTGATCCACAGTGCAAGCATTTTATAAGAAACTCTTCTACAGACATTCTTATTTGCTTTTAGCTACCAACAATTAAATGATGATTTAATTATTGAAGTGCAATGTGCTTAGCTACAATGATTATTGAAATAAATAAAATAAGCACAGTAGAACAGTTTTCCTCAATAGCCACAGCTATAAACCACAGTTTCAAAAAAACTGACCTTGGATAGCCCCAAGAGCTAAGGGCCAGGGAAAGATATCAGCTTAATAATCTGTAGAATTAAGTCTTTTGTGTGCTCTCCATGGCATACATAAACTGAAACACAAACCAATGGGCAGAGTATCATAAAAACCTCCAAGCCAAAGCAGTTCTTTCCCAATGAAACCATTGCTGTGGGTGCAAGACAAAACCCTCTTCATTACTAGGTCCAGAGGGGATGCAAGGTCTTCTCCTCTACACTGCTATAGGAGCCTCACTGCTGTCCTCAGGTGCACTCTTGATTTCCTTTTCTTCCTCTTGCTTCCTCACAGTACCCTTTTTCCATCCCTATCATCTGTAAAATATGATATACCCACTGAAACTAACACGACTGTGACAGCCACTTCATCCCCAATCACCTGAGCTACACTGCAAGACTTCATCTTTATATACTTTGATATCTTAAGACCATCAATCTTTCAAGAGAGGGATGGTGCTTGAGTGCTGAAATCAGCTACTTGGTCATTTAAAATCCTTAAAAGCCACCACTATATGCAGGGCCCTCAAACTCAGATATTTTGTAAGACTGTTTTACATTTTATATGATCCTTTTTACAGCTATTTTATTTCTAATGTATCACATTTCACCTCTGCTAAAGCAATCTTTTCTTTCAGAGTTTAAAATACCTTACAGAATAGCAAAAAGGGAGCAAACTACTCCCCTGTCCCTGCTCAAGAAAGCAAGGCTGAAAGGGACTTCCCCTTGCCCACTGCTATCCCTGTGTTACCCCGTTCACAGGGGTCCCATGATGAGGGAAGAGACGAGAAAGTTGACTCCATGTATCAGAAGGCTTGATTTATTGTTATATGATAGATAATATATAAAAACTATACTAAAAGAATAGAGAGAAGGATTTCACTACAAAGCTAAGCTAAGAATAGAATAGAAATGTCAAAACAAGTCTTCTCAGGTCGAGACCAGCTGGACAGGTGAACTGTGATAGGCTCTTAATTGCAAACAGCATGAGGAGGCCAATCAGAGATTTTCTCTGTTGCATTCCACAGCAGCAGATAAGAATTGTTTACAGTTTGTTCCTGAGGCCTCTCAGCTTCTCAGGAGGGAAAAAATCCTAAGTAAAGGATTTTTCATAAAACATGTCGGTGACATCCCTTCATGAAAAGAGCAGTGAAAGGGAGGCCCCTTCCAACATGGAGCTTTCCTACAGCTCTCACCCTTCATTATTTAAGTGGTGGGAGTTGAAGATGGCTGGGGCATCCCCCGATGGCTTACCCAGGGCCAGCCACCCACTCACACCCTCAGCTGATGGGTAGCTACCATCTCCTGGAGAAAACTCACAACAGGTTCCGTGTCATGCACTTTACTCTTACAGCCAGGGCAGCTAAAAAACTGAGGTGTGAACAGTGTTCCCACTTTCTTGTCATGCAGGTGCATGGCGCTGGATGCATTTCTTTCTTAGGAAATCCTGCACCAAACAAAGTCCCCTCCCCGCTCCCACTCTGTATCTAACAGGCAGGAAACGCAGCAACCAAGCCAGCTTCAGGCACCGACACAGCTGATTGCATCTGGCTTCCCCTTAAACAGAAATTCAGGAATTGCCACATTCCAGAGAAGCAATTTTGCCTCCAACATGCTGCAAAAAAATACTCATCTGTCTCCCCACTCTCCAAATGAACACTACCTTGTCTACCTAAGAAGTACAGGCTGCATGAGCTGGGCAAAAACCACTAAGTAACCATTGATGGAGGGCTACTTTTCTTTCTGCTGATTTTTAAATATGATTGTGTAATGCTGTTAAAATGAATATTCATTATTATTATTATATTCATTATTATTGTATACATTATTAAAAATGAATATGCTCCTATTCAATAAAAAAGCTATTTTCAGAATTTCTGGTTTTGCAAAGATTCTTGAGTATATCACACTATTACTATCTATGTGTTACTTATGCAGCTTCTTATACAATATATTAACCTGGAAAAACGTATGTAATAACAAAACAACCCCATTTATCTGAGAACAATTTCTAACAGCCAAATGGAAAAACAAACAAACAAAAAAAAAAGTCAGAACCCATGCTCAAAAAGAAGGAAATAACAATTCACTGACTGCAAAAACTACTAAATTATTCTGCTCTTCAAATTTAGGAGTTAAGTGTAACAATTGCTGCAGCTTGGTACCCAACACTCAAATGATTTCAGCAGTTTTTAAACTACCTATGCCTCTGAAAATTTGGAAAAAATTTCTTGCTTCTGCAGAAAGCCTTCACAAGGTTCTGCAAATGGTGCAAAAGTGATCTAAATCAAACTCTTTTTCAGAACACTTTTGCACGTGAATTTTGCTTTTATAAGCACAGATCCACATGAGGGATGCTGCTTAACTTTTGCTCATTTCAGAACACAAGAGTCTTAGGGAAAGGAAGAGAGCTTTTAAAAGGTTACTGCACTACTTTACTATTTCTAAATTGTGAACTTACAACTCACTCTGCTTGTCAGAGCAAGCCACAGAAGTGTAGAGTGAACTAGATCCTCCTGGGCTTTATCATTTTATCTAGAGTAACGAGTTACAAGCTCTTCAATTTGTGGACTGTCTTACTTCTCTTTTGGCACAGTGTGGCAAAAAGGAAAGTAAACCTGAGAATGATGGCCTTTGCTCTTTTTAGATGGCAGGTTTTAAACCACCACAGTCCATATAAGATTAGTTTGTAATAACATGGCCTGCAAGTGCAATTTTAAATTTACACCAGTTATAAAGTATGGCATTCATATACACACACCAGTTTAGCTAAATTTGCTTCTAATGTGACTTAGCCTAAATTCACAGTAACACTGATTAACTATCACTGGAGTTACACATCAACCATCAACCACTTCAATAAACTCACCTGGATTCAGTCAATTTGCTGGTATTCTCACAGACATCAGAAAGAAAAATGTCATTCAACTGTGCTGCCTAAATAGCTGATTAATGTGTGTCATCACCATTTTTTACCCACTTCTTGTTTATCATCTCTTGTCTTTCATTGCTTGAAGTTCTAAATGTTTGCTTCTCCTTTTGTTGAGCTTTGATGCTTATATGAATAGAGGAGTTTTGTACAACTAAAATTAGAAGTTTTAAAGAAATCACTATAAAGATTTTGAATTACACAGCTAAGTTCCTAAACATGCCATAAATAAATGATCAGAGTCTTGGTTGCAGGTTTGCACAAAATTTTACCCAACAGACTATCAGATATATGAAAGATTTGAACCCTGCCCACACACAAACACTTGTACTACTGAATAATTAACTTCATTATTCAGACGAGAATATTAATGATGTCAGTAAAGCACAGCCATTAAAACGCAAAACCTCCCACCCACAACTGCAGTACTGGAAAAAACCCCCAGCTTTATCTTCCATGTCTCCGTGTCAGGGTCCTGTAATCACTCAATTTGTCTACATCATCATTTTTCATTTTCTTGCAGGCTAATTACAGATGTCTTCTCTTTCCCTTCCTTAAATCCCAGCATTTCTCACTCAAGTGCACCAAGAAATGAAGAAAAGGAGCAGAAAGCATCCACGTCAATGTGTCTGTGATGGAATGACTTTTCAAATTCAGTTGCATGGCAGAGCTCACACCAGTTCTGAAAAGGCCACTACCTCCCCCTTGCTCATAAATTATATGGGAACTTAAGAGATCTTCTGTCTTCAGGTATAGATATCTCCTAAAGTAGAGGTCAAGGGAGGTGGAAACGACGGGACACTCTATTGACATCTACTCCAGGCTGCGTAAAGAAGCCCCAGGAGACACTGCTTTGCTCAAGCTAAAGAAGCAAGTGTGCTCACTTGTTAAACAGAAAAAACTAAATCTGGCTGTTTGCCTCAAACAATCACATCATCATGATCATGAAGTGCATTTTTAACGAGGCCACTCCTACCCTAGAAGCTGTTAACATACAGAGACATGTAGTTAAGGCCCTAATCTAAAAATGCAGGTGACAGAAGCAAGTAGATATAACCCTTTCAAGAAGAGATACCAAATACCAGTGTTTTAAAATAATGTATCTATGCCCACTCTTTGCATGATAAAGACCACAGTGTTTCATCCAGTAATATCAGAATCGAGCCTGTAACCTCAGCTCCTCTCAATCTGATGCCTTAGAGCAGTTTCAGAAGCTAAGCATCTGTTGTGGTTGCTAATAAAAAGTCTGAAGAATTCTGCTTTCAAATATGCAAAAGTGGGTGGGGGAGAGGGGGCAGTTTCACTTTGCTGCAGCCACATGAAGATACATAACAGCTTTCAAAGTACATCATTGACTCACTCGTGGTAAAAACCAATCAATTCTATGAAGTTTATGGAGCCTGGTAAATTAGCTAGAAAAAACACAAGCTTCTTTGGCTCCTCAGGGCTCTCAATATGTGATCTGACCCCGGCTGTAACAACCATGTCACTATAAACAAACGATGAAGGAACCACAGCTGTCTGAAAACCCTGGTACTCAATAATGCTCCTTCCAAGGGGGTCAAAGCCTATAGAGCACAGGCTTCAAGGAGCCCTGCACTGAGCCAGTGCAGCAACAGCTAAAAAAAAGTGAGGTCACCAAATGCAGATGTGAGGTAAGACACAACCACACAGGGAGAAGCATCAGCTCTCATAATTGGGTATCATTCCTGGGGAGGGGCACATCATACTTCCCTGCAATCAAACCAGAAAGAGGATTTAATACAAAGGAAAAACACTACAGAAGCGACAAATGGCAAGGTAATTCAGTTTAAGGACTAACACAATAATTTTTCCTCTTCACTCAATTTCTAGTCTTTGCCACGTTTCTGCTTCCAGCAGGCTGCGTAATCCATCCAAAGACTTCAATATCACACAAA
Organism: Serinus canaria; assembly: GCF_022539315.1. Classification (NCBI taxonomy): domain Eukaryota; kingdom Metazoa; phylum Chordata; class Aves; order Passeriformes; family Fringillidae; genus Serinus; species Serinus canaria. The sequence continues at coordinate 92,146,216 of NC_066315.1, forward strand.
AACCTTCATTGCTAGGGACAGTGATTTTTTATTTATACTGTCTCAAGTTGGTACTTGCTGGCAACATGCCAACATTCTGGGTACAAACTGGTAAGAAGAAAAACTAGGCTGAGGTTGAGCAACCTCTTCAGCTGTGATTCTGTAAGATTTGTTCTCTGTAGAAACAAAGAGATTGCACTTACACACAGCAAGCTGGATGCATCTGGAAAGCCTGGGCTGCTCTGCTGACAGCAGCTCTGCTCATGCTCAGTCAACATCCTTGAGACACACTACACTTCCTGACGTGCAGCTCATGCAAGACATGCTGGATTTTGGCTGTTGAGTTCAGGTAAACTTAAAAGAGTGGCTGTGATCTCCAGATATCCAGCATGCATGGTTTCTCCTGGACCACCAAAGGCTTGGAAATCCAGGAGAAATGCACCATACCTACCTTCAATATTCTACCAAGTTCTGGTTTCCCTCTACCCCAATTGCAATCAGACAACATAACCAGAGAAACTCAAATGCATGGGGGTTGCCAAGATCAGGGACAGAGGCTGACAAAAGGGTTAATCTGTGCCAAGACAAGCAGTCCTGATTTAAAAGCTCTGAACACCTGACACTAACACTGAGCTCTCTCCCAAAGGCAAGTTTACCCTGGGCTAAATTTGTCACCTTTCATATGCCTATGTTGCAATTCTAGTACACTGAATTCTTGCTTATCAAATGCACAGCCAGCCCTTTTGTCTGCAGCTGCTTCAGTGCTATTTGCACCACGTTTCTGCCTGGAGGTTTGTCCCTCTGCTCCTGTGCCCATAGCTTGAGAAGCTCATAATTGGCAGATCTGGGACACTAAATAATTCTTAGTGAAAGCCAGGAAGCTTCTGAAACCAACAAACAAGACAAAAAACCATCTCAGTCGGGGATGTGTGTATGTGTAATGAATGAAAAACAGTGGTAACATAGAACTGTGTGAAAATATTTCTTTCCAGGTCACTTTTACCATGGAACATGTTTTGATTCTCTAAATTCACTCTGTTGATGTTATAAACCCACCCCTTTTCATTAGGAAATGCATAGATAGCTGCAGAACCACACTTTAAATGAGGCAGTGCTGTGCTCTACTCCACTTTATTAAATACCATCACTTGCAGGGCATTTACTCCTGTGTACATACAGCTAGTACTGCTTTTGTAATGGAGCAGTGATACAAGTATTTTTTGGCTCATTCTAACAAACACAGACTACAAATACAAGGTAACCAACAGTTTTAGAGAAGGTACTGATTGGTGTTTAATTTGCTGATTCCTGCAGAAGAGAGAAACCTTTTGAACCTACAAACAAATGAGGCCATCTGAAAACTATGAAGGAAAGGATAAGACTTAAAAGCTAATGTATTTAAACAAACAAACTAACTAAAAATTATATAAAGAGTGCTATCTCCACAACCCATAAAACCGGTACCTTTCTGGTACAGCTTCATAAATCAATTTTGTTATCAAAATACAGTCAGCAAATCTATAAAACACACACACAAAAGGAAGTCTAGAGTTCAACAATCATCTCTGTCTTACCCTTGTTATTAATTGAAACAGATGGTAGTGGGGGTGGTAATAGCTACACACAATTTGGGACACTAAAGAGGAAGACATCAAGCTTTATAACAGTCACACAAATACATAGTGCCTTTTATTCTAACCATATTCACACAGGAATATTTGAGGATGATCCAGCATTAGAAACAGAATCTACCTTCTCTTTTATGCATATAAACTGCTCCCTTCCAAGACCCAACTACATCCCACTCTGTCATTGGTAAGCAGGAGGAAATTTAAATCATTCAATCCAAGATGAAAAATCTCCTAATTTTTTTTAAAAAGGGAACAAAATTAATACCCCAGAATAATATATAAAACTGCTTGCAAAGCAAGGAGCACTGCATCAGACTTGGCACTTCATATTCTAGGTCACACTTGCATGAAGCAGGCAAGAAAGTGAAGGAAATCAATTAGAAGTGAAAAGCTCCATGCAGTCTTAGGACGCAGCTGTGTAACCCATCTAATCCAGCCCAACACAGCTAACCCAGAGAGGCTGAGCCCACTCCCCCCCCAATTCCATCACACTGCAGGGCACTTCCAAAGCCACCCAGGTGCTCAGGTGGCTCAGTCAGGAAGGGGCTCCCACCAGGTGCACACACACCAAATCGGTTCTCCGTAGGTGTCTCTCACCATGTCTGTGCCACCAAGCCCGACAGGGGGGCTGTAACCTCTGCCAGAGGGGCAGGTGGCAAACAGAAATGGAAGCTTCCTAGAATGGGTGCAGCTGGCTCAGCCAGAGCTTGCAACCCATCTTGTTTTGGAAAGAGGGCATTCCTTGAGAGATGGACGTCTTCCGTGGTTTTAATTACCACTCTTTTGCTTTTCCCCAAGAGGACAAACCCCCAAAGAGAAAAGAGAAGAGAATCTTAGCCTAATTTTTCTTTAGAAAGGACCAGCCATGAGATGGGTATCACTATTGCAGGAAAGAGCACAAAAAGAAGGGCAATGTAATTAAGCACCTAGTGATGCACCACAGCTACATGACTTTGAGTCATCCAGTGATCCAGGTATACAGACCGAGCTGTGGCAGCCCTTTGCTGGCAGCTCACCCCCAGCATCCTACCAGACACAGACAACTCCTTTGGAGATGCATCTGCTGATAAATCTAGCAAAGCTGCTCCCTGTTGAAAGGGCAGCACAGCCAAGGTGGCTGTCCCTGAAGGAAAAGCAAATGCTGGAGGCCAGTAAGACAGACCACTGGGGCACTTAAGTGGCAGAGTAACAAGCCCACACAAGGCTTTATGTATTTGTTTAACCCCTACACTAGAACAATCAGTGCCATTTGGGCTGATTAACCTCAAATAAATAAAATGTCACTGCTTCCTACAATGGATGAAAAACAAAAATGCTACATGAACTTGTAGTCACCTTTTCAGAGCAACCAGAACAAACTCTAGCTCTCCTGACACTGTGCTAGCACTCATCCTTTCTTTAATAGCTGTAACCTCTCATCTTTATTAATCAAGGACTTGTTCAAAATACCCACAGCAGGAGCTCCAAATTTCAGTTTAAGAGTTAACTTGTACAAAGAAGGCAATAGTTGTTCTGTCAGTCCTTGCTCACTCTTGGGAAAAAGGAAGCAACTCAGACATGTTGCGTAACTGCTCATCTGCACCGTCAAAGAGCTTGAGCAGTAATTGGAAAAATAATATCACTGCTTCAAATAGGTGCAAAAATACACAGTGCAAGGCCCATTAAGAGGATAGATGAGGAGACAGACATTCAACTCCTCTCACTGTCAGGGCCTCTTCAGAATAATTTAATACAGGATCCAAAGAAAATGTCCTCCCACGTGTATTGATGCTAATTCACAGAATTAAAAAGCAAACCTAAGAACGCTGAAGCAAAGAAATTAGTTCACTGTACAATCTGCTTCCAGTATGGGCAAATTAACTTGGTAGCTTGCTTCATTCATATGCCCTAACATACACAATGTCAGTTTGGTCAAGTGATCTGTAAATCTGGCACTCCCGCTATCCACAGATACACAGGTGCTTTCCAAACAGCTCTTTCAGCTCCCCTTTAGCTATTGCATCAGCCAAGACAAGCACATTCATACTCAAGACAGTTTTCTAAAAGGTTCACTCTGTTTTTTTTAAAAAAGTAAACCATAATCAGAAAACAAATGCATGCTTGTATGGCCACACAAAGTTTGTTTTGCTATCAAATTAAAAAGCAGAGGTCACCTATGTGGTCAACTTCACAGCACCACGGGAGAAGACATTGTGGCTGCTTGGAGCAGAAGAGTAAAAAGCCTCTATCTAATACAAAGGAAAATACAGATCAGCTATGCTGCTGGTTAAATAGAAAGGGAAAAATCTGAAAACATAAGACCTGATAGTTCTCTTACTTTTAAAGCCATCAGCAACTGAATAGAGGAAAACAAACATGTTTTTCAGATTGGGTATTGTCTCCATCAGTCCCCCTCCCCATACATGTATACAGTGGAGAGAGGAAATACACAAGAAGGATACAGAGACTTATTTTCACAGGACTTCTCTGGTGCTAAAGGAGCAGAAGACTTCATCAAGAATTTCTTACAATTTTCTTCACATTACTGCATGAAGCAATCCATTTGTCATGTACACTTAGCAACCCCTTGCAGATTACTAATATAAAATTGTAGTAAACATTCTTTCAGTGAAAGATAACATGCTTGGCTGCATAAAATCTTAAACAGAATGTAATAGAGCATGTTAGGTTAGTCACAGCATTTAACACTGCTGTAACTATATCTATGTTTGCTTTCCAGTGAGAACAACATGACAACATGGAGCTTCTGTCCCAGAACTCTACACAGCAATGACATTCTATTTTATAAAAGAATCTTTTCTTTCAAAGTACTAAATAAACAAAAGACACCTGAAAAAAAATTGAGTCTCATCTTCAGAAAAAATGCTCTAATAAATTACAGCCTAAAATTAGACATTTCAAATTACAGCATTTGCCAAGGTCTCCTTTTTATAAATTCACAGAGCACCAAAATTTTATTAAAAATAGCAAAGGTGGCCATAGAGTTATTGTTTGGAGTTGGCACATTTGGGCTGCACTCCAGCCCTTGCCAGAGCACCTCTCTGAGATCCCAAGCTTATCAGTGGGTCCTTGCCTGCTCCTGCTCAGACCTGGTCCCAGCCTGGGGTGCCTGCAGCTCCCTGGCCCTCTCCCAGGACTCTGTACCCCGAGTGTTCTCCCTCCTGACAAGTTATGGCCATGATAAATTAGCAGCCAAGATGCCTTTTCCAACCACTAATGAATCTTATCAGTAGAAAAACAAAATAGAGGAGCATGGATTTGAAACAACAAATACATATCCCAAACCCCACTTGACTCAAACTTCTGTGATGGATACCTGGGAAAAACCCTACCTTTTTCATACAATCTCAACAGCTTTTCCAAAACAAGGGCCCGAACTTTGTGAGAAAGGATTTTTCTAACTGTCCATAACCCTTTGACTCACTGATCCACACAAGTGCCAGACAAAACATGTTTTGTAACTTGGCTGGAGCTCTGAGCAGACTTTTAACAGCTAAAAGCTCAGGAATTGTCTATTAACCACCCTCGAGAGGCCTCCAGAAAGTATTTTATTTCAGGCTATTGTTTTGCTACCAGCTTTTCCACCAGCCTGTTGTTACCACAGCACATTCACAGCCTAAATACCTCAACAGGTAACTGAAAGCCACAATACAAGGTAGGCAAACCCTACAGAATAAAAAGGGCATTTTCTTATTTAATTACAGAGCAGCTGTTCATCAACACATGCATTTAAAGAGCCAACTCCAGAGTCTGCAATCATGAGAGAGCAGCCTTGTGTAAATACAACAGAAATACAGAAATATCCTACCCACTGTTGCCCTGAACAACTGTAGATAAATAATATGAATGGTAATCTACCTGATGAAGAGCAAAGATGGAAAACTGCACAGTTTTCATGGTTGGTAAATGAGATAAGCCACAGCCCAAGGCAACAGCCTCTACCAAATAGAGTAAGACTGCATTTCCAGCTTATTTTAACTACCTGCATTTTTTTCTTGAGAGAGATAAACAGCATAGTTGCTGTGTTATCTAGGATGCTAAGCATACATGAAACAAACACAGCAGATAATTCTACTACTATTTGTTCCTGTGAAGGAGTTTCGACATTCAGTAGTGAATATCCACCCAGGTAAATGAAATAGTTAAGGAAGAAGTTCAGGAATTAATTCTACTCGGCTCTCTAGGCAGCTGTCAGACTGCAATGATGAGCAATTTATCTTCCATCTACAACACTATCAGCAGACAGGCAGAGTCACTGGGGAAGCCAGCTGCAGTCTACACCCTTCACGATATAAAATCCATGCGTCTGAAGAAGCAGACACCAGGGAACTTAGTCATTTGCCCAGCTGCCCCATCAACTGTGAAATACTTGCACTTCCATGCTTTTCCTTGTCTGGTGCCTGCTGCCTGAGCAAAGAGGTGCCCCATGAGGGAGCAGTTCCAAAGACATGCCAACCATCCTCCACGCTCTTCTCCCTCTGACTTGGAATCAGCCGCGCAAATCCCGACACCTTTGCATCGCAGTGCTACCACAACAGGAGAAACCCCCCATGTGGAAGCTTAGGAAGCTGAAATGCCCCACTTACCTCTGGTCTGGAGGGTGCCAGAGAGAGTCAGTCACATGTGTGCAGCCAGAATACTTATCCCAGAGCACAAAGTTCCCTCCCACACAGGAAGAAAACAACTTCAGACCTGCAGGCAGGCAGCTCAAATCGATGGCTGCTGCTGCCAACTATGTGCAGGCACAAGTGTTTCATTGGAAGAGCAGGTGAGAACCAGATTTCTCTTCCAGATCCGCAGTTACTGTACTACAGAAGTGCTGACACCCCATCCTTCCTACCAGGGGTTTCCCAAAACACCTGTAAATTTCATGAGGCTGAGTGTTTATCAGGTGAGCTTGTACTGAGATGGCAAGGCATTTTTATTTTACCTTAAACGCAACGAGAAGTCAGAAACCACACACACACAAACTTGATGGCACAGATGCTGAATTAGTCTGATGGAGAGGCTGGACACCCCACACCACCACAGGACACAGCACTGGCAACCTGGCTGACCAGGCAGGTGGAACTTGCACATTTTGCAAGTCCTGGTAGATGCATGAGGAAAAGAAGAGCTGAACCAGGCCAGGCCTTACCAGCTCATTTCCTAATCCCATGACTTACCTGCAATGAGATCAAAACCACCAATAGTCTTATCTGTCTGTAACCAGTATCAAACTGTGGAAACTCACAGCTCTTTGCCACCAATGACTCCAGAGCAGGTCAAACACACCAGCAAAATAAACCTTATGAACCACTTAGTCATCTTTCATGAGTAAATCCACAACATCAAACCAGAGTCCATCCCCACAGATAGCTAAGGGCCCATGAACTCCATCCACTGACCAGCAAATCACTGTTACCCAATTTACCTTCAGAAGCACTACTGACTACTGCTTAGAAGCACTACTGCTTTTCAGTCATGACTCACTGCCCAAAACAGAAAAGAAATTGCTTTGTGCCCTTAGGAACAACAAAACACTTCTAGATGGGAGCCAGGAGTCATGCATTTGAAGATTTGTCTGACTTGAGGTATCTGCTAAAACTGAAAACTTCAGGAATGGGCTTGTTCAAAGTTGTTTGCCTTGGGTCATGCAAGTATTAACGTCCCAATTTTCATCAGCAACAATTAAATTTGCTGAGCAAAGATATTAAATAATGTTCTTTATGAACTACCAAACGTTATCATCAGAATAGTTTATCTCTGCTTTTTGCCACTGCGCATTACAAAACACAAAATATATTGCAAAACCTTGAGAACATTCAGAAAAACAGGGCAACAAGAAAATCTCCTTTCTACAAGACAAGTATTCCAGGCAGCACCATCTCTCCTTTCTGCACGTGCTTCCGGTGTTCTTACATCAAATGCACATTTCAAGATTTTCATACATTCATTTTTGCTGAACTGCCATGATTTCTCTCTCAGTTCTATGGGGAAACTTTTAAACAGCAGTCAAGATTTGTGATGCCAAATGTGATCAGGGGTATCACAAAAAAAAAAAAAAACCAAAAAAACCCAAAAAACAAACAAAAAAACCCCGAAACAACCAAACACAAAAATAAAATAACAAAGCAGTTATTTTCTAGTTGGCGTGTTCTCTGCCTTTGATTAGAGTCTATCCAACATTAAAGGTACTGCTGTCCATTCTTATTGTCTCTAAGCAAAAAAAAAAAAAAAAAAAAAAAAAAGAGCCATGCTTTCTTTAAATAAACACATTAAACTGAAAACTCAAACTCATTACTGATTGTAGGTGTTTTCAGTAACACCACTTAAAAGTAATTCTGTGCTGATTCCTACAGTCATTTCTCTCCCCACAAACCTAACTTGTCATAAAGACAGAACCATTCATAAACAGGTGTTGATTTATAAGAACTAGCTTTTCGTTTGAGTCCAAAAGGGCTCTTGCCCACTCTGGGAAACCCCTTTTAGGACTAGAAATGTCACACTGGTGCAGCATGAGACCTTGCTGACTTCTGAGTTTATAGATACAATTACTGATACCATACTGATTTCCCTTCCTTGCCATGCTCCAGAGAAGTGGCTTTGGTTACCAACAGAGTATACAGGTGGAGAAACTGATCCTCTTCCCCGTGGGGCTGAGCAGCAAGTAGGACAACACAAAGCCAACAGTAGGACTGCAGAGAGACAGCTGCATCACATACTGTAAGATGGAAGGAAGACAGGAAAAAGGGAAGAGCACAAATTAACCCAAGCAATGTCCAAAAAAAAAAAAAAAGAGCTGCCAACCAAACCAAATGCAAACACTAATTGTGTTTGCTCTGTAACTCATGGAAAGTGGTTGTGGATTATAAGCCAAAACCATTTTTCATAGAGAGACCTGTCACCAGCTGTTTTATGTGCTCAGACTGCTCACAAAGCAGTTCTAGCCATGTCAAGTAGCAGCATTTCCTATTTCTAGATTTACGTGTTCATGCTTTCCAATTCTTATGTTCAGTCAGAAAGCCCCACTGGCCTTCCTCCAGCAAATCTGTAGCCACCAAGAACCTGGCTTATGAAGGATTTTTTTTTTGAAATTGTGAACACATTCAATTTAATTTTGTTCCATCAGTACTGAAAAAACCTGCGCACGTGGAAAAGCAACAGCTGCAGGTATGAAGCTGAACAAAACCAGCCAGCAATGCTCTTCAAAACAACTCCCTGTCTCATGCTAAACAGGCAGGGCAGACATAACTGATGCTGTGAAAACAAACCATTATTTTTGTGAATGATCCACCTGCAATAGCTTAACCAGACTGAGTAACTGTTTAGCCAGAAGTCTGGTCAGCTTTCTGCTATTCATTTCCCAGAGACAATTACTTGGGAACATGCACAGCTTTCCTCAAATGCTGTCCCTCCAGAGCAGACCACAGAGCCTCCTTAATTGCATCCTCCACAGAGATCCTACTTGACCCTCCCTCTCTGGCCCCCATCAATGACTGCACTTAATCAGCCCTGTTTACCAAAATGCAAGTTCAAGCTTGTATCAAACCAGGCTGCATGAGCTTCCTCAACTGCTGGGAGAGGTGGGGAGTCAGTGTACAAAAGTCCCATGTAACAAACAACTGGTTCTCTCTCAGAGCACATGGAGAACAAAGCAACTCACTTCAAGCACACCCCAAATGCAGATATCCAAAATATACTCCTTTTTGTCATTTTGACTGAGATTAAGATGTACTTTTAGGTCTTCTGGACATATAAATATGAATGCAGTGCTTTGAATTATAGCAAACAGGATCAAAAAGATACACTGTAAGACACCCTTTGTGCTGTCTTTCAAGTATGAAACAGCAAAACCTAAGAAGCTTCATATTTTCATAAACAGGTAAATACAAGCACTAAGCTCATATTGCAGAACAAACATAAAGTTAGCCTCACCTTCCACTGTTTGTGCTCTGTTCTCATCTTCCTTGTCTTGGAGGAATCTTTTCACTTACTTGAAGCACTGAAACCCCTGATGGCTGCATGTGCCCTAGGGCAGCTCTTGCTTTCCAGAAAATGAGGTACACTCAAGAAGGCAAATGAAGTCTTCCCAAAGGCTTTCATGTGAGCCATGTCTTTTCCAGAGAACACCACCTCTCTCAGCAGGAAGGGCTGCCTGAGCAGCTGAGGGCTTCTCTCTGTACCACACACACAGGCCTGACAAGGAGCTGTGGATGCTCTGTGGAGGCATTTGGAAGCTGAACTATCCTCACACTCGCCTGCAACCCAGCAGATTTACCTGGAAGCTGCTGCCTGCTGTCAGCAGCACCAGCATCATTTTTTTTTTTTTTTCAAAAGAGAACTTCTCACCTGGCTCCATGAGACGGTAGTTTGGATAATGTCATCACAAAAAGCAGGACTTACTGTCACCAGGCTAAGTCTGTGCATTTTGAACAGGGCAGCGTGGTGCTGAACATCTTAGTCACTCACACTCTGAAGATGTAGCTTGGGCACACTATCACAAAAAGCAGCACATACTATCAGTGTTAACAACTCCAACTGTTTTTGTAGGGAAAACAGCACTACTATGGATCTTAGCCATCCTTGGTATGGAATGCTGTCCAGGTGTGCCAGCGCTCAGGAGGAGGTGAAATCCAGTAGCATTCACTTAACCTGAGCTCTGCCAGAACAGCTAAAACCTTTATTCCCTCCCACAGATCACGCTAGCAGAGGAGTTATGCTGGCAGGTTGGGAAGCCAGCAGCTGGGGGAGAAAGAGAGGGAAAGCTGAGCAATAGAACTTGTTAGCTGTGGCTTGTAGTCAGAATTGCAAGCTGGACTCTGGCATGGGTGCTGAAGCACAAAGCCTCTCCTCTGAAGCACTTCACACTGCACACGCCAAGTATGCAGGCTTCTGTCTCCACAGAAAAATTCCTACAGCAGGAACTGTGAACAGATATGGCTTTTCATTCTGTAACACATGTGCCAAAATGTTTTTAATGAAGGTTTCCATCATCCTAAAAAAGAAAGTGGAAATACCAACATCTGAGAGCAAAATGAGGTAGGAGAACAATCCAGTATAAACAACTATAATGAAAAACATTAATTCTACAGCTAGGCTATAGGTCTTTAAGAAAAAGTACAAATTATATTTTGCTTTTATACTTATTCACTAAAAACACTTGGGTAACTACAGCTCAGCTAAGCAAGATTACAAATAAATTTAGGCAGAAAATGTGTGAAGAAAATGCAAGGCACAGAACATCATGGCCTCTCCTCTGTGTCCTCTTTTTGCACCCGTACCATTCAACATCTTCTCTCTATGATGCACTGCTAGCAAAGAAACCCACAAATCCACCATCCCTCATCTCTGAGAATACTTCTATATAAACAAAAATTTTTGTATCAATTTTTTTAGTGTACCAGGCATACAGAAGTAAAACATCCAGAACCAATCACAATTTTTTTAATGCATATTTTAAGTTTGACTAGATCAAGACCCCACCACTGATAGTTATGTCTGCAGCGTAAACTTCAAATGACAATGAAAGAAAATCTTTTCTTTCGCAAGGTGTGTAGATTTGTCACTTGTGATATTCACTGGGGTAAAGGACAAGCGGGTTTCTGGTGCCCAGGAACTCTCCCTTCAACTCTACCATGCTTGGTCACAATTCAGCCTCTTCAGGTGCCTTGAGTCTAAAAAGCTGCAAAGATCCCAGATACACATGCTCACTTCTAACAACTCAAAATTTAGCACCTCAGTGAACTTGCTCTTCCCTCCTTCCCCCTTGCCCACGATAAAGGCAGCACCAAAAAGAAACACAAAAAACCCAACCAATCTGGCCCATGAAACATGAGCTACATTCACAAGACAAAAAAAGAAAGCTTTCATGTTTCATTATCAGACACTCAACTGCACAGCACAGGAAGCTAAAGCTTGAGGCAACAGTAGGTTTCAAATACTCCTCAAAATGGGAGCAAGGCTTACCTTTCCTGCTCTGTGAAAGGCTAAAAGAAGTTGGCTTGGCAATGACAAAAAACATTAGAGTCCAACAAGCCTCTCCAGCAGCAATCCAAGCAAGCAGTTTTTTAAGCAATAGCATCGTCCTCACTTCATAAATTGTCCTGTCGAAAAGGACAATCATTGCCTCCTCACTTCTTCTGATTAAAAACTCTACATTCTAAAATACTGAAATAATTTTAGATCTTTAAAAGTTAAAGATTTAAATTTTTTTTGTAAAGTTTATAAGATTTAGTCCTAGCCCCTAAAGGAATTCAGGAGAAAAAAGAATAGAAAAACACAATTTCTAGGGAGTTTACACTTCATGAACTCCAAAACTTGAGCTTGCTTACAGCCCTCCAGCTTCCCTCTGTTAACAGCAGCCAGAATTTAATGGGGTTTGTGTCTGCTCCCTAGGGTTTGGGAAGGCCAGATGGAAGGCAAGGAAGGACCTGAAGAAAGCAGAAACATTGTACCGCTTCTCCATCACCGTGTGTCAGGTTCTTCCAGAAGTCCCCTCAGCCTCCATCTTTACAGTCTCAACAACAGATTATGTAGCCATCTGCTGAGCTTCAGTTTTTTAAAATGTTTTTATTTTAAGAGAACTTGTCACCATGTAAAGTCACAACTCTTCCTCAAATATGCTTTTTTTGTGATGGCTTGATCTTTCTTAACTATTCTTACCCACTCTGCACTTTCCCAGGGAAACCAGAAACGAACAGGTTTCACTCACCTCACTAGCTGGGAAAATGATGCTTATGAATCTGAATGGACTTTAACACAGTGTGAACTAGAAACTACAGAAGTAATTCAAATTTGTCTGAGTGAGTCAGCCTGGCTCTCTTCATCATTCACATCTAACCCACTCCTAGCCTTAATACACACAGTCAGAGAACATCTTTTGGGGTTTATCATCTGTTGAGAAATACCACATTTCAATACCCAGACGGGTGGCTTTGCCTCTTTTGTCCTGGCAAAATCCTGAGACATAGCAGATAAATTGCTGCCTGTTTTGATTTTTTTATTTAAAGAGTTCAGCACAGCAGCAGCACAAGCACATCTTCCCTTCTGGGCAAAAGGACAAGGTGGCCGGCAGTGTTGCCTGGTGGATGGTACATCACTGAGGGGTGGAGTGAGCACTGGGAAGAGGAATTATTGCCACTTGTGCTTAGCATGAATGAGCACACAGAGCCATGTAGGGGAGGAGCAGGAGAAATGTTCCATGAGGGTGAAAAGGGAAATGAGGACATGGTTTTATAATCCCCATGGCATCGCTATGCTTACTTTTAAACAATGAAATTAAAATTTCACTTAGGCATCCCACAACACTTGTGCAGAGCATTCAACATCAAGATGCCCTACAGCCCACTTTCAATAGTCTCAAAATTGAATTAACTTTCTTATTCTACAGACTGGGAAATACAAGATGCCTGTAAGGCAAAGGACATGAAAACAGCAGCAAAACTCAAATAGCTTAAACAAGAAAAAAACCCAGTAACCATCATGAGTGGATTCTTAAAGAACTGACAATTGCAGGACTAGGTGCAAGGGCTTTAATAAAACTATTAAGTATAGGGTAGTATATAATATAAAAATATTCCATAAACACAGTACCTAGATTTGAAAAAATACATCACAGAGGAAGTGGCAAACAAAGCCAAGTCATCCAGGCAACTACTGCTCACTTAAAACACCACAGCAGAAACACAGGGTGTTTGAACACATTGTAAGGCAGGCATCATTAAAGAAAGTCTAAAGGAAAGCAAAATAAGACACAACATCAGCTTGCCAACACTAATGAGAAAAATCAGATCAGACCAGCATGACTTTATTCCTCAGTGTTGTCCCTCATTTTCTAGTTAAGGGAAGTATTAGCTTCGGGTGAAAGAAAAGTTAGAGTACTCAGCTGTGTTAAAGCTAAAACATGCACCAGTGTTGTTGAGCATGCTGGAGGTGGAAATAAATAATTTTGATGTGGGTAGGAAACTTGTTGAGGGACAAAATGAAGGTTAGAGACCAGACTATTACATCAGTCAGTATTTCACCCAAGACACCGATGAAAAATACCTCAGCATTAAGTCTAAAGGCCTCACCAGCAAGTGACTGAAGGGAGAGGCAACTCCTCGTGTGACAGAACGCCAGAAAAAGCTCAGTGTATTTGCATTCTGAGGGGGCTGTAAATGTCTCTCTTACTGATTCAGTAAATCTTAAAAAAGACAAGAACTACTTAAATTTTCAATTATTTTAACTGGGACTAGAACCAAGTATGGTTAAACTACCAACAACACATGTCAGAAATTGAAACGCTCCTTACCACCAGGAAAGAAAGACACAGGATTGGTACAGTAGAGGCAAGAACCTTACAGACAGAGTTTGGTTAACATATGACCACTAGATTGTGATGTGATATGCCTGTAACAGCAGGAACTGGAGTCAATGAACCAGTCCTCCCTTTTCTCAATGAAAAAAGGGTTTTGTTCATTGATCAGTATTTTATCAGATTTTTGATGCAGGTGCTTCTTTCCTCTTCCATTAGAGCTTACTCAAACAGGTGGTCATATAGTAAAAGTTGTCAGAAGACTTTAAGCCTGCAGTAACTTTTCAGTTAAATATTCCTACAGTGTGACAATACCAGAAGAGCTTCATTTTTGGGGAGGGGAAGGAGAGTTGATTTCTTTGTTTGTTTTAAATTATATTATGCTTCCTTACTTGGATCAAGTCTCAAAGGCATCAAGAATCTCTGCAGGAACAAGTTCTGGGACTGGGTTCAGGGCAGCAACATCCAGCACACCTTCTCAAAGTGGCTGAAGATAAAGGAGAAGTAGCACTAGTCTAGCTAATGCATTACACAGCTGAAATGCAACAATGACCTCACTGAGGAAAAGACAGATCTAATAAGAATTAGAAAATGTGAATTTTAATAATGGCACTGTAAGATCTTGATTTTCATGTAAGACATACCCTACATATCTAAATTCTACTTCAATGCCTGGATTTCTTGCTCTCCACAGACTAGCCTTTCCTATTACTATTTGTCTTTGGTGGAAGTCTAGTGGAATTTTTATTAAATTCTTGTGCAGTCCTACCAGACACCTGGGACTCTGACTGTCTGTAGGTGTAGCTAGACCCAGCTCTATGCAGGTAGGTCCAGAAGCACATTCAGTTCTCACAGACTGATCTCTGGGACCTACAGAATTGATGTCAGATACACATATAAAGCAAAATTCTGTATCCCAATTCAGTTACAGAAGAATGTTCCCACTGATGTATCTCTTTAGAAAGCTGGAGAATGGTAGATGTAGTGATAGGGAAAAGATTTAACAGGAGTCTTGAAGAAATGGCTAGCAAAAACCACCCACCCACATGCACGGATCCAGAACAGCATGGTATGTAAGGTGGACAGAAATAGCTGCCAAGGATGATGTGAGCAGTAATAGAATATAATCAACAACAACAAAAACCCCAGAACAGTTGCTCAACTTATAAAAAAAAATCAAAATATCCTTAAAATGAGTCAGTAAATCTGATCTTATTTATTCCAGTAAATTGCAGTAACAGGAACAATAACATTCCCAAAATGGAAGTTATTGTTTACATTATATAAACACTAAGCCCAGAAATTTACATTGAGATAACAAGCACTTTAAAGTGAGCAATTTTTATTTATTTATTCATTACCAGTATTTAAAACAAAAACCCACTACACTTCTAGATTCCCCTATTGCAGAAAAAAATGCTGTGTAATATAATGAAATGAATACCTACAAATCCATAACAGCTCACAATCCCTAAAAATAGCTCATATTCACTAACAGAGGAAATAAAATGGCAAGATGTCGAAGAAGCAGAAAATCAAGTCATTCACGTAGTTAGCAGGAGGCAGATTTCTATTTCTTATCAGTCCATCTCTTATTAGTTCTGCTAAAGAAAGATTACCTTGGAGTTTCAAACAGCACAAAACTGTCAGATAGAAATGGTTCAGCATTCATAGAAATACTACAAATTCAGCCATAAAGATACATACTGCACTTCCCTACAGGCTGCCACAGTAATTGTAAAGCAGAGTTTAAACAGTTTTTGGCTGCATTTGAGATCTCACAGAGAAATCTGTTCTTTCCAAAGTCTATGACTCGTAACACTCCCCAAATACCAAGAGCACAAAGGAAACTTGCTCGCCATTCCCTGAATTTACTACACACACACCCCTCTGTCAAGAGGCATTTAGTTTTTTGCATTCCTTTACTTACTCCCATGTTTTTCATCTACTGAATGATTAGGGAACCAGCTACAAAAGGGCTGTATCTAACAGATCAGAGCCTGATGGAGACGTACAAAACCTCAATTTGTTCAGGACCTTGCCACCACATCCAAACAAGTCCCTATACTTCAGAGAATCCTGATAATCCTTCCTTACTTTGTCTATTTTACAGCTTTGGGAAGGGACAGCACCTTGGGCAATGTATTAGCTGTTTCAAGATGGCATGAACTGCAAGCATACAGAAAAACATGAACTAGCTGGTAAAGCAGCCCAGCTATATCACCATGAAGCTGCTGTTCATAGCTTTACCTCCTCCTTTCTGTACTATACAGTTTCTAGTATCCAACCTAGTGAGGTTTAGGCTTACCCAAGAATCCCTAGCCATTACATTTAACACTGTGGAAAATTGCTTTTGGATTTCTAGACCCCAATAAAATGAAAAATAACAGAAGAACAGATCACACTGAAAACTCATGGTTTTTTCAGACCAGGACAGAACACAGCTTACTCAAATGCCCTGCTCTTATTTACCCAGGAAACACTCAAGCAGTGCACATGTCCTCTGCTGATTCCACCCAGCAATTCCAGCAGCTGCCTCTGTTTATGGCTCTGGTTCACCTGCTTTGAGGGACCAGCAGCAGGTCCAACTTGAGATCAAAGGATAATACAGCACAAACCCATGGGGTGGTTTCTATTAAACCAGACACTTCCCACAGATAAGGCTCCTTCAATGTGTCAGCATTAACACACGTTAGAGATCATACACAATGGGAAGAACTGCTTTTGTGGATATGAGAGAAAGTTTAACAGGCAGTTTGGATGTGTTTAGTGCATTTGTTTGAAATCTTTTCCTTAATTTAACTTCAGATTTTTAAAGGCAGTCCAAACATATATCTGTCTTGAAATCCTCATTCAGGGGATATACAGCTCATAGAAGTACATGAGTATACTGTGCATGTGGAATCTGATTAAAAAGCAGAAACATTTGTTTTATAACCATATTACTGAATATCCCATGAATTTGGCTGATTTATTATTCAGCTGAAATACTGAGTTTGGAGAAATGCTGATTCTGATGAAGGCTCAAAGCACCCCCCATGTTCATAAAGGAGCCATTTCACAAATGGCATCATATTCCTTAACATGTTTATCCTGAAGAGCATTCAAGTCCTAATTAGGAACAGAGCCACACTCTGTTAAAACTGAGAAAAAGTATATTTAGATATCATCTATCCCCAGTGATCTTGCAGAAAGACACATAGCATATGGCACATGAGAAAATCAAAGAAGGGGAGGGGGCAGAAGAGAGAAAGAGACTAACTGTTAAAAATACTTCAAATGAATACTTCAGTGAAAAAAAGTTTAAAAATGGGAAAAACCACAAACACACACCACCACCAAAACCCTTTGTCAAGAGCTCAGCATTTCATAGAAAGACAGGGAGATTTATAGGCATTTTAAACTAAAATGACATTGACATTTCTATGTCAATTGCTTTACCCTTCATCTTTGTATCCACAAGAGTAGACACATCCTAGTTCTATTTAGTACCTTAAACAATTATGTTCTTAAAATTTAACACCATTACTGAAATTCAACATTTAAAAACACACACACACCAATGGTATTTCAGAATTCTCATTTTGTGAATATTTCCCAAAAGTGTGTTTTGGTTTGTTAGGGTTTTTTTTTTTTAATTTTAGATAAGAAAACATTAATCTCCTGTTGCAATGCTAGAAATTTCAAAAACACAAAATATGGACAAACTGCAGTATTACCAAAAGGCAAGGATTCCTACTGCAAGCTAGTGAGCTTTCAGAGGTAACTGAGAATTTCCATGAGCTTACTTCAGGCAGAATTTTGAAAGGATGTTTACCTACCTTTCACCATTTTACTGCCAAGTCTCATAAAATCCAGCGGTTTTCATAAATCCCACATCCTGGTGTTAGTATCAGAGTTATAGAAGAACACTTTTTATTCTCCAAAACCACCTGAACACAGAGTTCAGTCTTGCAAGAAAACCTTGGCTATACAACCATAGTTCGCTCCGAAAGACATAAAATCAGAACACAAATAAAACCAGGCCACTGCTTTAAGAACAACCACAAATATCACCAACTTTTCATCTCCTAACCCATTAAAAGGTCAAGTGGAAAAAAGAATTCAGGAGGTGCTGCTGCAAAAGTTTGAAATCTTTTTCAAAAAAGATTCAATATTGAGAGATCTTGTTTTGAAATCACAGAGAAAGGAGGCTCCTAGCACAGTTTCCTGCACTCTGTCCAGGGACATGCCCAAAGAAGCAGACGAAATGTACTGGTTTTGTAACATGCTGTCCTGTCACTTGATTGCTACAGCCCTTGGCAGGCTGTCTTAGAGCATGGCCCTGTACAGAAACACTCAAGCAATGCTGAACAACCCGAGCAGCACACAAAAACATTTAGTGAAGGTCATGGAAGTCACCTACTGGCCTGCCACAGACCCCATGCCAGGCAACTAAGTCAGCTTCCCAAGGGGTAAGTTGAGCCACACAAAATTCTTACATCCCATGATTCATGTTGGAAACAACTTGGCCAAGTCTTGATATTGGGTTATTTCACTGCATGACCACTCAGCCTGGGTGTATGCAAAGACAGGGAAGGTGGATGAGGAGTCCAACAGTGGAGAAGCAGCAAGGAGGCTCCCTGACATGAGACCCAGCACAGCTGCAGCAAGTATGGCTGTGGAGAGCCTTCACCTCTATTTGGGACACTGGCCAGGATTAACACCTGGTATGACTCAAGTTGCACAGCCACATCTATGAATGTGGACTGGTCACAATCTCTCTGAGACTAGAAATCAAAATCATCAGCCTTGGCATCTAGTCACTGCCTGTCACCCGGTATCTGTAGTGAAGGAAGCTGTTGAAATGAACGTGGTAGTGGCCTCCAATAAATGTCTCCACGTAAACTACAAACCATGTGCAGCTGCCAAGGAAGTAAACACAGAAGTGGAGCCAAGCATACGCTCTGGGACACACAGTCAGGCTGGAAAGGTGAGGGGGCTGCAGTGCAACTGCAGAGAGCAGCAGTGAGAGCCAGGCCAGGCACACGGGAGGCTCCCTCATCAACAGGATGAGCAAGGAGCCACCACCATGTCCTGACTGCAGATGACCCTTGAGGTGCTTCTCCCTCTCACTCTGTCCCAGTGGGGCAGACAGGACTTCATTTACACACTTCTTTTTGACTGAAGTCATCTTGGATTTTCAGAGAGTTGATTACAACCAGATCATAGTAAACAAAGCTGCAGTGGCCCTGGTGGCAGGGTAGCAGCCAGGTCTGCTCTCAGAATAATGCCGCCATCCTTGGCTGCTTCCATCCTAAAAGTGGTGGGGCACATGACTTCAGGTAATGGATGTTCTCCCCATGCACCCCTGTGTATTCCAAGCAGCCACTGCCACATGAGGAGCCACCACCACAAGGAGACACCAGCTGAGCACACACCTGGCCACCATGGGGACATCTTCACCAACCACCTGTCATTCACCTACAGAGGAACCACTTCCATGAGGGGAAAAAAAAAAAAAAAAAATCAAGATCCAGGTGACCAAGCAGAAGTTACTTCTGAATTTGCTCTCACCTTTTTGGCCTTCCCTTGCCTGTTTGATTTGTGCAATGACCACTTGGAACCTGCCAGCCTGGGTGCCCACCCTCCCCTTGCTGTTTATCTGCATTTCACTACCGCAACTTATTCAGCAAGCTGTTACACTAAGCATAAAAACAAGCAGATTATACAGTAGATAAAATGCCAAGCTCGTCTTGCACTGCCAGCTCCATTTGGGGGGGAAAAAAAGTGATGAAGTCTGCATGCATATAATCATAATAATTAGACACTTGTAACCAGCTGAACATCAGCATACATGCTGAAATTAAAATTGCCCAGTTTGAAAAAATAAGAGGGCAGGGTCTGTGCAAGCCTATCTTGTAGAAGAGGGAGGAAGTATTTTTTTGGCTGATTCAGCTCCTTCTCAACAAAAACCCTACAGCATTTACCATTTATCACTCACTAGAGAAGGGCTGTTGAGTTTATTGTACATTAACATGCTCATCAGAAGTAATTTCTTAAGTTGAGGAATTTAAAACTTGGCAGTGGGTGTCCAGATCTACATTTGAAGAATTAATTAGTGCTGTGCAGTTTCAGTTTGGGTTCTTAACATCTGATTCTCCTGCTAGCATTAAAAATACCTCATTTCTTAGCCCACTGCCAGTGGTAGTCTTTTTTAAACACATATTGTGTAGCTACTCACTAAGAAAGCCACTTCACAAAAGTCTTTGTGAGTTTAAATGAAAACCCTACTAATTCCTTAGTGTTTGTTTAAAGAGTTCTCAGAATTACTAGGTCAACAAATGTGTAAATCCAGCATAGAATCAATCTTCAATATTGGTACTTGTCACATAAGATAATCCCTTTCAAACCAGCCTGCTCATCCTGGAGACACTATTGCTAACTTCAAACATCAAAGTAACTCCCAATCAAAGGATTCAATAAAGTTCAAAACTGTCAACCCATTCTTTTCAGAATTTCCATCTTTTATTGTATTTTCAAACTGTATGTCTTAATGTTCCCTTTTACCCACTAAAGCAATGACCTTTTTTTTATAATATTGCTTACTGCAAAGACAAAATAGTAGACAAAAATTTGTTCTGTTAGGACAAGGCTGTCACTAGTTTTCTGTGGACACGTCAGCCAAGTTTTCCTGCACTGGGAACTAGAAGTAAAGCAAAGAGTAATCTCTACTCACTTTTTTTCCCATTTCATATTATCACAATTTCTTGAACCTACATATTTTTAAACCCACAGACTATACATGTCATTAATTTTACATAACCTATAGGGAGCCCACTTCCCCACTCACTGAGATTTTCCAAGATATCTGTTTGAAGTCATTTATTTCCTACTGAAATCTGTAATAGTGAATGAGTAAAAGGCACAGAATAATGAGAAGAGATTACGGGGATATAATTTTATTTTGGAACTGTATATTTCACATTGTCATACTTCACTGGGTAAACACAGAAAAAATTAAGTCTTCATGAAGGAGACTGAAAAAATGCAGGGATTCTGTTGCATGAGTAGCACTGAGTTTAAAAGTAAGAGGATGTGATTAGAATTATTCTAGTTGTTCTTGCTCTACTGTAATCAACTCAAGTACATAATTTGTGTAACAAGAAACAAAAACCTATTATGAGAATAAGAGAATCACAACATTTTTAGAATGTAATTAATGCCTTGTTTGATGAAGCAAAATGAAAATGATAACTCATTATTACCCATAATAGGTAATAAATAAATCATTTTATCCTCTGATGACTTTTCTCCATACTTCTGTAAAGTTCAGCATTGGTAAGAGAGATAGAACAAAAAGCCCTTCACATGCTATTAGATCATTTTGAGATGTTTGGGGTGTGACAATGTGCCTTCCTCCAAACATTCACCATTTAAATTTCTTTGTAAGCAGCAGGGATTTTCCTTATGGTATTTTAAAGAAACTTTACCCACAGCCAAAATTTTGTTCTCAAGAAGTTCTTGATACACATCTTCATTCAGATACTGTTTTGTATTCTTCCAGAAGTCATTCACTTCATATTTTGTTACACTGTTTCTACAAGAATTTGCAAGCAAGCAGTTTGTGAGACCAGATTCTTTCTTACTGTGTACACAGAGTACTTCCATGTACAGAGATGTTAAGTCAAGCTCAATACTCAAAATGCAATTTAAAAAAAATAAATATTAAGAATCATTCAATAAATCCTGGAAGACTTCCATTTGCTGGAAAGCAAGAAGTAAAGCAAAGAATTCCCTGGCCAAGAAACTGGGCTACCTTGCATATTTGCTAACAGACAAGCCTGCAGCTCTTCTTGTTAGGATCCACATAGCACTTCTAAAGGCTTGGCCACCAAAAGAGACATATGCAGGAGATACATCTGTTCAAGAGATCCTAACCAACTCACTGAGGGTAAAGGCAACTGGTTTTGAAACTGAAGAGGTAAATATAAATCAGCTGTTGGCAGTCTTCATCCTTGGCCAGCCAAGAAAGGGGTGAATATGGGTGTGTAGGTCAGGAGCAGTTGCTTTGCTGAAGGATGTGAGACCCAGGGCCTCACAGCACATGTCATGGCCAGGATAAAGCCATTAGGAGCCACAGTTACCTTTCCTACCCTGCAGCACTTCCCCATCAGGCTGTTGTTCCTGCTGCACACATCTCCTTAAGACAGCAGCTCTCACCAAGCTTCCCTTCTTCATCCAGCTTGTTTAAACACTGAGATATTAACATGTCAGGAAAAAAATGTGCAAAGCCAATGGCTACACACATGCAGCTAACAAAATCTTCATGCTAGTGAAGCAGCTGTGTGACACCCAGGCATTTAGAGTGCAAAACAGCTCCATCAGACCTGCTGCTCAGACATCCAGCAAACAGGATGAGGACAGACATCACATTAGCTCTAAGTCTGTCAACAACTTCAGTGGCCCTGTGAAACTACTCCAGATGCAAATGTTCAAAACAAACCAGAAAATATCCATCAGTATACCCCAGGCTAGGACAGCTCTTTCTTTTCTGAGAGTTTCTTTTCCAGGTTTGTCAAAAGTCACCTCAAGCTGTCTGACCCCTGCCAGAGTGTAAAGCAAACAGACAAAGTCCTCTGGAGTTTGTTTCTTTAGAAGTCACCTGGGGAAACCCCAGAACACTCACTTTTCTCTGGGTTTATGTTATGCCTCAGAAACAGTTTTGCTGAGACAAAGCAGTTTCGTGCAATTTCACAGCTCTGAAAATCACCAAAATCCTCTGAAACAGTCAGGGGAAAAAAAAAACCCAAACCTTTTATTACATCCTATTATATGCTTTTTCTCACCATCAATAACCCAGAATACAGGAGAACACAGTTAAGCAAAATTTAGGTAATGTTTGATGCTTCCTAGCATCAAGCAATCCTTGGAGGAACCCCACTGCCAGATCAGCTGACACACCTTTATTAGCCATTCAACAGTAACTAAACAGACATGTCCAAACATTTCTATCACTTCAGAGAACAAATGGTTTCTTTCCAACCTTCCTCCTTGCCCTGGAAAAGGTTTGCTCAATGACAAATTATCAATTATTAACTAAGACTTAAGAGTGACAATGTTCAGATAATAACTGCCTAGGAAGAAAAAATTACCCCAAGCAAACATTACTTGCAAAGACATCAAGAATAAACCTGAAACAATTCATACAAAACAAAATCTAACACAACTAAGTCTCTAGCCCTAAATATTTTTTCAATTAAAAAAAAACCAAGAAAAAAACCCTGTAAATTCTTTAACTTTTGCCTGAGAAGCCCCTTGAACACATAACCCTATGCTGAAATAAAGATATTGCTTAAATAGCTGGATTTCAGCATGTGCTAACCTACTTTGCTGAAATAGTGCCCAGATAACTTATAAAAATTTTATACTGTATTATATAAACAACTGTCTAACATAAAAGTTTTGTACTTCACTAGACACCCAGGCTTCCTATGTTTAGACCTAAAAGAGATACCTGCATCTAAGATACATTAGCATACATTGAACTTGTCAGTGATTTACAAAGTCTGCAAGTTACTTGTACCCCATGTGGCCACATATTTTTAGTCTGAGATTTAAGGAAAAGAAACAAGGAGGGACACATAGCACACTGTAAACTTGTTCAGGACCCTTCTCTTATATCCCTATAGAAAACAGTCAAAAACAACCTTCAAAGAAATGGAAGAGGTCAACTAAAGGCCATTTTACCATTGGCAGGAATAACAGGCAGCAGGCCTGGAAACCAAAGAAATATCTTAAAAGTCCTGAGCAATTTTCTGTTCAGCCAGTTCACTTGGTTTTCGAGCTCCCATAAATCATTCCTCAACACTACTGCTTGCTTAAAAAACCCCAGAAATTAAAAGTTAACCTAGGCCATGTGGGAAAGTGTACCATCAATCAGTGAAAAAGCACTTTGATCCAATGCCACCATTCCCAAGAAAAGCCTGCAACACTTGGCAGAAAAACTACATTAGACTTATGCTTTGAATGCCAAGCCTGAAAAAGCAGGAACCTTGCCTCAAAAAGGCACTTACAGAGTAATAAAATAAGTTAAAGAATTACTGATTTAATTAATAATTTCTGTTTAAATAAACTATTTCAATAAACGCCCAGTGCACTTAGCAACATACTCCCTGATTATTTTTAACCTGCCAGCATGGTTACTTCATGAGCTCTAACAGCTTGCCACCAAGTGTTCAAAACTGTTACATGGGGAGGCAAGCAAGGTGATTTCCACCCAGTCCTGTGCAGCCAGGGAGATTATGTAGCTCTTGCTAGTCACCACCTGCTTTAAAAAGCAGTATCCTTCTTGATTAGCTTCTTGATCACTGCATAACCAAGGGCTTCCTCTTGCTTTAACTCCTCCCTATAAGACCTCTCTAATAAAGGTCCAATGCAGAAGACTATGGCCTCTCCACACATAAAATATGTCCACACAAAGTCAGGCAGTTCACCTCAGGTCAGATGAGTGGCAGGAAAGAAGATACACTATCCAAACCTGAACAAATAAAAGTCAATCATCATTTCTTCTTCGGGATGAAACATGAAGCCTTTCTGGAGGTATGGCCATGCTCAGTAAATGCAGCTGTCACTTAGATGTACTTAAAAGGGCTGATTTTACTCTGAGGGAATCAAACGCAAGTCATTTGCTCTTATTACTACAGTGAGCAATTTGCTAGGAACTAGAAGCACGGGAGACATTTGAAATAAAATCAACTTGAATGAAATTCTACTTGGTGTGCTTCTTTTAGCACTCTGGCTACCTGGTTGGGCAAATTAAAAATTTAAACAATATGGCACATATAAGAAAAACTTACTTTAAGAGTCTGGAATGGCTATACAGGAACATGTAAGAGACATACCTGTTCCAAAATAAACCGTACACTGAAGCTCCTCCTGGCAGCTCCCTACTTTACTAGGCTTTGGACTATGTCTTCTGTATGGGCATATGCAGTAGGATTTTGCCATTTGCTAGCCTACATCTGCACCCATTTCTCCCTTCAAAACAAATGAAAACAGGGGTGCAGAGTAGAAGAATGCTAGAATGCAGAGTAGAAGGATGCTGTGCCCAGTGCAGCATCCAGGAGCTGCAGAAATGAGAAGCCTGCTGTCCCAGCAGCCAATCCTTCCCCTGCCAGCTCTCCATCACTCCCTGACACCCCAAAGCCCACCAGGCTGCAAATGTTCTCAGCCCTACTTGCCTCACTCTGTTCTTGCAGCTTTCAAATAGCAGACACTGGGTGCGACTGTAAAGAGTATGAAAAATAACAATAACAGGAAGCAGGATAGAAAGAAAAAAAAGAGACTCTTCCTCAGTATTGAAGTGTTTTGAACTGAATTAAAACATGTAAATTAGGTCTTCACTAAAAGAGCCACCAAAAACTTCCCTTAAAAATAAATTCTGTTATAAAAAAGGGGAAAGGGTTGTAAGGAACAAATTAATTCAGAAAATAATCATAATTATACAATACTTACCCAGATCAGTGCTTTTATTGCCACACACTCAGTAACCTAAACTTACAAGAAATAAACATTTTTAAAACATGTTGGACAGCCAGCATATGATCTTCTTCCTCCACAGAAATCACAAAGCTACTGATTCATTAATTCAACTAAGTCCATGAGTGCAGTAGCAGAACATCTAATTAATTCAAAAATCAGGCATTTCCCTGCTGATACATCAGCTTTAGGCAGAAGGTGAGGCTGCTGGAAGGCAGTCCTAACCTGGGATCTGCTGCAGATAGAGCCACACAGCTCATAGGTGTCAAAGAACTTTGGATAGAAACCTTTATTGCAGATTGAACATGTTCAGTGTAGCTGCATTAGAAAGACTGCACCTTAAAAGAAGAAGGAGTAAGGGGAAACATCCACAATTGCTGTGGATTCTTTCTGGGTTTTTTTAACTACTGATGGTAATTAATTTAATTTAAACTAATATCATTTAATTACTAAGCATTATAATAATAGAATCATTTACATTGGAAAAGACCTTTAAAATCATCCAATCCAACTGTGAACCCAGCACTGCCAAGTCCACCACTAAACCAAGTCCCCAGGTGTCATATTCACACCTCTCTTCAAGAGCTCCAGGGATGGTGACTCTACCACTTCCCCGGGCAGCCTGTTCCAACACCTGACCTGTTTTTCAGTGAAGAATTTTTTCCCAATATTCCATTCAAACCTCCACGACACAACTTGAGGTCATTTTCTCTCATCCCATCACTTGTTAATTGGGAGAAGAGACATTCCCATCTTGACACAGCCTCCTTTCAGACAGTACTAGAGAGTGATGAGCTCCCTGCTAAGCCTTGTTTTCTCCAGGATAAACACCCCCAGCTCCCTCAGCTGCTCCTCATCAGACTTGTGCTCCTTCCCCACCTCCACTGCCCTTCTCTGGACATGCTCCAGCATCTCAATGTCCTTCTTGCATACAGTTTTGGGCCACTCACCACAGCATTTGTGGTGTGGCCTCACCACTGCCAGGTACAGGGGGATGACAATCACTGTCCCAGTCCTGCAAATTGTGACAGAGATGGTTTGCCAAGGAAGGCTGGATCATACCATAATCAGCTTGCTGGGTTTAAGAGGATCCTTGTTCTTTGGTGCACAAGAAAAGTGACTGGTCCATTACAAAATATTCTTTCCTCACAAAACAATCCAATAATGTTTATGAGGAACTTCCTTCATAAATAGAATAGAAATTAAGAGAAAGGTTTATATCTTTATCAGAAAGGGTAGAGGAAAAATCACCAGCATAGTTAATTACAAAAAGAAAAAAGTATTCCAGGGTTACCGCAGATTTGGAATGAATGCTATTTCAGAGCCAAGGAATAGGAATTATCTAACACAGATGGACGTCAACCACCGCACAAGCCTGACACTTCCAAGAAAACTTGTCTGTCAAGAAAAGCCTTGGATAGGCTCTGAAAACTTAAGCAACAAAATCACTTTATTTTCTCAGCAAATAGCACATCATTTCAGAAAGAATAAAAAAATCCAAACGGAACACCCCCCCAATCACAAAACCAAAAAGCCACCAGTATTTAATACAGCATCATTTGCTGACCCCCTAATATGTCAATCAACATTTTCCAGAACAATTTTTAAAACCAATGATTAGTTGATAAAACTAGTATTGGAATAATATTGAAAGGAAGAAGATGAACGTATCCTTACAAACAGACCATGAAAATCTGCTTGTATATAGGGCCAGGAACTTACAGATAGGGAAGTAACTCAAGAAACTATCAATTCTAGAAAATGTTACTAATTGACACAGACCATTGCTCAGCCAAGGCCATGTGAAATTCCTGAACTTAGGAAAAAACCCATTCATGATTCTATTAAGTCTTTGTTCTTTTTCTCTTTCTCTTATATAACAAAAGGGGGGTACATATTAGAGGGGGGCATATTGTAGGTGATTTGGGAAATCTGTTTCTTCTGAGTACCTCAGCTAATGGGGAAAGGAAGAGGGTGATGCAGCTGGGAACTTAGGATAGAAAGGGGGCTGCGTCCCCCAATAATTTGAGAAATGCCAGGGAAATGCCCCATGGCCTCTCCCTTTTTTTGAACAAAGTTACTGGACTCCTCTGTCTCCTGTCTGGACATGAACCTCTGGCATTGTGAATTTTTCCACACAGTATATTCTCTCTTTATCTTACAAATAATTTTATCCCATCCTTCTCTCTTATCTTTTTCTGCTGGCTGCCTATTTCATTTGAATGTTATCAAATTAATGCAAATCCTACTCTGAATTCCAATAAATTCTTTAATTGTGACTTATAGAAAAAATTTATGCCAATTAAAATTTTAAATTTTTATGGTACACTAACATTTAAAGTCACTAATATAATTATGTCTTCTGTATGGCATAAATTCACTGAAACTTTGAGAAAAGGTTTCTACTATCAAAAAATATTCATGTGATATATAAAAGACTTAAAGTAATGGCTAACAATGTAGCAATAACTATGAAAGACAATAAAGCATTTAACATAGATGTCTTTCCCATATAGCTCAGAAATACTTTACTGAATTTAAGTTTGGCTTTTTAAGGAATGCCAAGTGTCACTGGATTTATTATGTATAAACGAGGAGTTCTCAAAACTAACAACTTGATGTCAGATTTGTGAATGAACTGTTAAAGACAAGAAAAAGTAGATGATGAATGGCAGTACTTTAAGTGGCAAACCTCACTATGAGGAACATCCACAGCAAACCACCCAAAGCTCATTTCTCTGCCATTCACAGCCTTCAGCTTGTACCAGTGAATATTAGAGGCACCAGAGAGTTTGCTGGAGAGATAACTAGCAATAAGGGTTTGGGGTTTGACACTGCACATCTTTACAAGGTTTATTCTACTCTTTCAGAAAACATGAGTGGAGGAGTGACTAAGGGAATTTCAGCTCATTAGGGAATGCTCATCTTGGCTTTGTTCAGAGAGGTATTCAAAGACTTTGCTGAGGCCAGTAAAATGCCTGATGGCCACCTCAGAGGCCAGCCCTTCCCCACTGAACTGAGTAAGGGTGTTAACAGAACAGAGAATGCCTTGAGACCAGCTCAAAGGAAATCTTCAACTCCAGGCAGCAGGGAAGGGGCAAAGCACAAAGCAGCAGCGAGTCCAGCACGCCTGAACGGGCTGCCTGCAAGGCACTGTCCTTGCTGCCCAGTCTCCTCTGATCCAGAGGGGCAGCAAGAGCTGCTGCCTGCCCCGCTCCTCAGTCAGTCCCAACACACTTCTGTGGCTCAGGGCTTTCACAGGCAGGCACCCAAGCCTGCTGAACTGGTGTCACCATACATGCAAGGCTAGAGCTCTGACAGTGAACTGGGTAGAAACTCATGAGCCAATTTCTCCATGTCAGGTGGAGCACAGGCTCAGTTTTTCTCTTTTTCCTTCTTACCCCAGGCTCCTGGAGCTGGATTCCTAGGCTGTGCTCGTTTCTTCCAGCCAATCTTTACACTCTCAGCAAATAAAGAGGAGGCAAGATTGAGGCATCAGGCCTGCTAGTATATGAATGGAACTGGGAAGACTTCCCCAGCCTGTGTTTTAGCTTGTGTTAAGGATGTGCAGCTTTTATGTCCTTTAACTACTCTTCCTGGCTTTTGGACTGCTCTGTCACATCACTGTCTTCTGCAGCAATACTTCACTGCCATTTGCCTTGACTAAGCATTACTGCTGCAGAAGCAATTCCATTATTCTAAAAATGTTCTGTTTTGTGACACTAGTTCAAGATTAACCTAAGGAATAAAAACCATTTGTTTTGTAACTCATCACAGCACAAATTCTTCTATAAAGCTGTAATATTACTTCTGCCTCATTTCTATAGCAAGCCTTGTTTAACCTTGGTGTGTGCTTCCTTTTGCTCAAAAACACCCCAACTGTAGTGCTGCATATAATTTTGCACCTTGTCAATGCCAAAAAAAAAAAATTAACTATGAAACTAGTGTAAGCTTTTTGTTCTGTTGCTTTATTCCGGCTTCAAAACAGGAGATTAAAGTTTTGGTGAGCAATACCACCAGACCCTTAATCTTCCAAAGCCCTGAATCCATTGCTGCTGCTCCTACTCCTATGGTATACTGAGCCTTCTGTGCTCTGGATCAAACCTTCACACACTTCACTGAGCAGGCATCCAAAGAGTGTGCTTGTCTAAATCGACAAGAAGTTATGTTCTGAAAAAGGAGGGAAGAGGTAACAGAATTCTAGACCCTCCAGAGAGAAGCAGCAGCACCTTCTGAGAGCCAAAGCACTTTAGCAGGAGGTGCTTTGTAGAATTCTCACATAAACCCTATTCCTGGAGAGCACTTGGCTACCTTAACCTTGAAGTAACTTGCATACACTTTCAACTTTTGGCTATACCTCCATGGCATTTTTTTTCTTTATAAATGCCTCTGTGTCTTAAGGAAAGTATTTATGCATGTAATCCTTTCCTCTGGAGGAAATAACTCTAGGTTAGATAAACAATGAATGGGATGTTTCGGTTACAAGTACAGTACCAGTCATGTCAGAAAATATGATGTAACTGTTTAGTTATGCTTTCCAGATACTAAAGTACAGTAGACCAGCATCTAAAAAACAACTTGAAAACGGTCTACAACATTGCCCTATAACTATCAGTTGTTGAATGGCAAGGGGGGGGGTGGTGGGAAAAAAAAAAAAAAAAATCACTCTATTTTCCCCAAATACCTTGAAACTTTTTAAAACCAGTTTTTAAGAGTCATTTTTCTTCTGTGAAGATTTAAGTCTCTCCAATGCTGTAGCTTTTCAAACCATCTCACAGACCTATGACCAATTTTCCAAGATCTCCACCACAATCGGTCACATAGCACAGGGAGAGGATGCTAAGCGTCTTGATTTTGTGTTCTGCAAAACCACAATGCTTTGTATCTTCACCAAGTGCTTTACAAAGATTAACTACTTATGACCAAATCCTCGAAGACATTGAATTGCAGGCTTTATTTTACATATAGAACATACACATAAATACATGCACAAAACTCCAAGCTCAATGCACTCTTAGTCCAGGCTGTCATGTCTGCAAACATTTGGGACCCAAACATGTAAAAGTGTGCCTTTTCACACAGTCTTCTGTGGAAACAGCACTTTTCACAGCAGCTCATCACCAGAGCCAAGGACAAGAAGCGAGCACTGCTGCTCCAGCAAAAATTACCAACCAGCCTGTGAAGCTGGGATGGCCATGAACAGCCACAGTGGGAGAGCAGAAACTCCTTGTGTTAGGAGTGGGCACCCACTCTCATTTTGTTCAAACACGTCATGTTTTCTGCATTCATCTTTACCCCTCTCCCTGCAGGGCTGAACAAGATAGCCCTGCCCTAGAACACAACTAACCTCCCATTCTCTCTCAAGAGCTCTGACAATTTAAGCACACTGTAAATAATTTATGCCATAGTGTCTGCCCATAAGCAATCAGCTCTTCCTATTGCTTTGGAGTCGACAGCATTTCTACTGAAGCATTCTAAGCAGCTATTACAATCCAGCCTCTCAATTGAATAAATATGAGTTGATTATGTCAATAATAAAGAAGTGTTGTCCTCCTTAGGAAAGCTTTCCCTAAAGAGCTCATGTGAGGTTAAAGATGGGTTTTGGCTGAGCCCAGAGCACTGGAGAACACAGGGCTGGGAGGAGACAGGGAACCTGCAGGAAGGTGGCTGCAGCCCAGCCTAGGCACTTGGAACACTTGGGGAGCAGCAACCCAAACCCTGGCAGCAGAGACAGGCTGGCTGTTGACACCTTAGAGGGAGGCTTGCCACTCATCAGATCCATGGAAACAGGAGAGTCCCCAGCCCATCTCAGAATCTGGTTGCTACTACAGTTTCTTTCTTCCAGTAACTAACAGGACTCCTCTCTTCCTGCAACAACAGCCAGCATTACCAAGCAGGTATGGTACTGGTTTCTGTGCCTGCAATTCTTGCCAGTAAATAGTACCCCAACTGCTAAAAACAGAGGGAAAAGATCTTAAAAAAAAAAAAATCAGGTAAAACCCAGACTATTTTATGGAACCAGATAAGGAGCTCCAGATACTGGGATTGATATCAAAATATGGAACTGCCTCAGACATCCTCTTCGGTAACTGCACACAAGTAATTTACGTCTGTGCCACAAGTCTCACCTACGGCACAGACACTCACATTTCCCCATCTCACAATGGTTTATGCAGTCCAAAGGCACAACTGATGTTTTCCAGTCCCATCTTCTACTGTCAGCCAGGCCCTGATGCCCGAATTCTCCCCTGCCAGCACATTCCTGAGCAAGTCATTCAACTTTGTGTCTTTGTTTACCTCCCAACAATGCCCTGCACTGACTGATTTGACAGGAAGTAGCAGCAGCCGTATCACTCACTCTGTGGGTGGGATTCCTCTGCAAAATGGGGCAGAGAAATCACCGATCAGGCAAAGGTAAGAAGGGGTAGGTCACACTGCTTTGGATAATGCCATTTTATCACAACTTGGAGCTGACACTACAGAATTCATAAACACATTACTTTCACTTTAGAAATTTATTGTCCGACCACTAAAGCATCTTGAAACCAGAGCAATGCTACCACTTTCAGTCCTGCTGTTTTAATATTATATAAAAACTGTCCTATTACTGACAAAATGAAGTACAAATGCACTGCTCAGTGTGAGCCACATTTTAAATGTGAGGAGAGATCATTATAAAGCAAATACAAGTTTATTTTCATTTGCTGAATTTTACAAGCATTCCAAAAGAAACATTTAACAGTGAGACATCTGCAAAGATACAAAGTGAAAAGCTGTACAAATACACTTTTTTTTTCCCTAACCCTCCTCCCAGTATCTACTGATGAACAGGAGCTGCAAATAAGCAAGTAGTGATTTTCACTACAAAGTTAAGAATGGAGAAATCCATCCTTGAAATAGGGTTTTTCTAAGAGCACTACCAACATTCCATGTTGGAAAGTGATGGAAAAGAGGGAGTTAACTGCCAAACAAAGAGTATATTCACTTGGCTTAACATGCCAGCAAGTGAAAGGTAGAAAATCAGGAGCCAAGCCAGCAATATGAAAACAAAACATAAACAGAGACTGGCTTTCAGCTCAGTTCCTTGACAGTGAGTACATTATCACTGTCCACCTCACAGACACATTTTGCACCCTCGTTGGGGAAAAATTCCTCACATTAACAAACATGTTCCGATTCCTCATCGTTACGAAATTATTACTTGTTTCTTTGTTTTGAAGCTACAATCACAGAACTCACATTCCTCTAGGAAAATGACACCGGCTAAGAAAGCAGCAGGTCAGTTTTAAACAATAGCAGATTTAAAAAAAAAAATAATAATGAAAAAAAAAAAAAGTAGGAAAGTTCATGTTCCTAAGTGATCTGAACGTCCTGTTCTTGCTGCCTGGTGTTAATCACCAGCACGCGTCACTTCCTCGTCATCCACCCGCTGCCGCAACGTGGGCACTGCTTCTGCACCCCGCTGCCAGCAGAGGTGGGACAAACCAGGAGCAGATAGGATCCCAGGAGACAGGGGACAATCCCAGACAGGATTTGGGGGATTATTTCATCCTGCACGTAACCACACAATACCCGACACTGGCTGCTCTCTGGGACCCAGATGCACAGTATTAACACACCCCACACAAACTTTTGAACAAAACGTCTTCATCCAGTCAAACCAATGTCGTGCAAAAACACCACACACACCCCCCATAATACAAGGCAGTAACTCTACAAAATGCAATCTTATGAGAGAAATGTCACATGAAACACCCCCATTTCGTGGGATGGCTGTCATGTGCAAGTGTCTGGTATTCAGCATTGGTGTTGGCCTTCAAATCCAGTGAAAACTCATACAATTCTTAGCTTGGCCATATAATCATGAGGATATGAAATTGCTTTTGTACAATGACAATTTTTCTGCAAACCTGTGATAACGTCTTAAAATCTTTATAACTTCACCGCAGTAAACTATGAAAAATGCTATTAAAAGCAAGAGATACAGAACACAAGGTCCATCAGAAAAAGGTGGCTGGTAATTCATATGAATACCTGTCACATATATTCATATGAATTAGAAAAGGCAAAGCCTTAGGAAACAGTTGCAACTGCACCATATTCTTGTCAGAGAGCATCATCTAATCCTTATCCAAGTCAGATAAATGCACATTTCAATGGTAAAAAAAAATATCTGAACAAGCACTGTGCTGCTTGTCCCTTTGCAGGTAAAACAGTTGTGGGCATAGACCACACAATGTGTTCTGGAAAACTTTGCTTTGGCTGTTTCTATACATGGTACACCTGGTTGCCTTTCTAATATCCTCCTGTCCCTCTCTGGAAGCCAGCGAGAGGATTTCCGAGTGTCTGTCAACACACAATCCTTTTGGATAACTGCAATCATCCTTCCTATTTTTAACTCTGCCAAAAAGGAAACGACCCGCTGCTATCTCCCAAACATTACAGAGAACTTCCTCCATCTTCTAAAAGCATTTTGTTGCTGTTGTTATGTTGTTATTATGTTTGTCCCATCTTTATTAAGTTTTCTACTCTAGAAGCATGCACTGTTTCAAGACCTCCATATAACTAAATGTGGGGGGAAAAAAACCTTCAAAACATCATGCTTCAACAAGCTGCAAACCCTTCAGTTCCAGAAAGCCTTTCTCAGATGTAAACAACAGCTACCACACCTAAAGAAAAACATTTCAGCTGCATATTTCCCCACCATGTCCACTGTGGCAACTCATTATGATGCTTTCCTGGGCAAAGCCTGGGAAAGTAGAGGAAGCCTGCAGCACACTGCATGAGTCACAGAGTCCAGCTGCAAGCTTCAGATTTTGGAATATGCACCACCTTATCACAGTACTGCTTGGTGGGTCATCATTAAGTCAGCTTCCCTGCCTACACAAAGCAGGGAGCATTACCAGTTTTTTACAGCCAAAGAGAATCAGCTTCTGCTGATTTCATCAGCCATGAAATAATAACTAATCTCTCATGTGATACAGTTTGAGGCTGAAGATGCATGACATGCTTAGCTGTAAGGATAAAAATACATAATTAAATGTAATCACAAGTCCCAAGGTAAAAAAAAAAAAAAAAAAAAAGTGCCTCTTAAGATGAAGCTGTTGAAGCATCCGATTTCCTAGAAAACACCATACTATGAATACTAAACAAGGACCTATCTAGCTATTAATTTCTTTTCATTATATATGCACTGAGCCAGTCAATGCAATTTACATTTTTTATCACTAGAAAAATAAGAAGGAAAAAGGAGGGGGAATAAACAACATTTATTATACTGGGAAGAAATGTCATATTCTCTACAATATTTGGAAACTACTACTTCAATTCTTGATACAGAAAACATGCAAAGGGGACATTGGCCTAGTCCTGCTCTTTTCAGTTCTGAAATCCCCATACTTCTGCAACTGCCGGTTAGTGAACATCCTTCCCAACCCCTGCAGTGGCATTCCTGCCTGATGTGGTCATCCAGCCATATATTGACAAGTCACCATTGTCCACTGAGAGTGCAACCAGTGCCAAAAATCAAGCACATATATCCCCTCACAATATTTTCTATAGGGGATAAACACTGCAGCACAAATTTTGAATGATACCTTTTGGAAGCAACATGGAATGATATGCAAAAGACAATTTCTAGGAGGACTTGATAGGCAGGTTAACACAGAACCACTGAGCAATTTCAGAGATAGAGAACTGCACTTACCAACACAGAACATTTAAATCACACTGATAGGTTTTTATTCTAACAATTATAAATGGAGTCTTGATTGTCCATGCAGACATTATACTCCTGTGTCTGGGTTTGTGCCAAAACTGGAGCAATAAAACTAATGAACTGTCAAGGCAAAACTCTTCAAGGGAAGCTTAAAGTCCCTGCACTTGGCACTGTCAGACATCCTTTTTTTTTCCCTTCTCACTTAACATATACTGAAAGTCTGAACTTTTGTAGTACTCCCTTTTTTTTATTCCCTCCCAACCAACCTCACCCTTTCCAAATCACGTTTCCCAGGAGCATGGCAGCAGAGGATATTCATACTGCTTAGCTGGAGACAAGTAACTAATTTCTTGAGTTCAAAGCTAAATAACAATCAACAGAAAGATACAGCAGTCTCCACAAAGAGATTCAGAGGAAGAGCTTAGCCTGAATTCTCTTAATTACTGACTGGAGAAGGCCATGGATCTATACACTGATAGCAGAAGGAGGCTCACGGACCAAAACAGAATGGCTTCATTTACACATCCTGCTCCAGCATTCTATCACAAACACATTCATTTTCTTACCTGTTTTTTAATTATTCCAGTCATATGAACATTGTCAGAAATATGTACAAGTTTTCCAAAATATCTCAGAAGCCAAAGAAACAATAAACAAATAACTGGCAATAAGAAGTGTTGGTTTGTAAGATTTGATTCCACTGTGTTGGCTACAGAAAATCTTTCATGCTACTTCCATACAATGCTTCACAGTAAAAATAGTTCAGAAAATTTTATTTCCCTACAGAATCTTCCATTTTGTTGATCCTCACAAAGAATGAAAATTAATGGAATTTCTTCCCTAATTTTCCCTCAGTTACCAGTTATACAGCAGGTTTTCAGAGGTGTTCTTGGAAGGGATGCTTATAAATGCAGCTATGAAACAAGCTGGATTTTCATAAGGTCTAGACAGGTTAGCTGCAGAATGCCCTTTAACAGAAAATTCTATCTTTACATTAAAAAAAAAAAAAAAAGCAAGAAACATGCGGAATTGTTATCAAAATTCTATCCACACATGTTGCCACACCTAGCTAATATTGCTACTTAATTAGTGGCTCTTTGTTTTCTACAGGAAACAGTTTAACAGAAAACGTGATCCTCTCTGCTCCACTAGGGTGCAGAGTAAATTTAATGTGTTTATCTCTCAAAAATAAAATGTCAATAAATTAGAAAAAGCAGGACTTAGCCAGCATTCAGAAAGGTGAAGTGACAAACAAGAAAACATTTTAAAGTCTTCCTGTGGGCTGGATATTGATAAATTAATGGAATATAGGTCATTGAACCATTTGTCCATCATTCATTCATTACTAAATACATCTTTTTGAGGACACAGATGCACTCTCTTCCGGACAGTTTTCCTCCTTTGAGATATTCCTGATTTAAAACAAAATGGGAGACATGTACCACTTTTCTAAGTCAGGTTTAAAAACAGCACCTTTGTTCACAGCTTTAAAAGATGAACTTTTCCATCACAAAAACAGGGTGCAGTCAGTAATGTTAGTGGAACTACACAGCGCTGGACACTAGAACATATATGAGGCCTACCACCACTGCATAGATGCTCTCTTATTTGAACGGTTTGGGTGGTTTTTTAACTTAGTATTGTGTGACAGCCTCAATCCAGGTTCTCATTTCCACTCCCATGCCAATAAATCCTAAATTGATCAGGCCACCTTAGGCCAGGCTGTAATGGAGCCACCGGACACTCAATGTTTCTGGTGGAATTTTTAGCAACCTCCCCACTGTTATCCCAGTTTGCTGTGATGGGCAACACTTCTGTTTCCCCCATGCCTGCCAGGTTGGCCTGTTGCCCCCACATTAATCTGCAGTCCTGGCGTGGGGCAGCACAAAGCAGGCTTAGCTAAGCTCCCTCCAGTTCTGCTTTTGTGCTGCAGCTCACCTGGCAGCTCTTTCCCTGGAGACCTGGCAGCATCCTGCTGCTCTGCAGCTCCAGCATGCCCCTTCAGAGAGCATCACTGCAGAGCAGGAGCAGGAGCCAGGAGCCATGCAGCAGCACTGAAAGACAGAAGGAGCAAGTTTCCTGGTTTCATTTTTACCTTCCACATCATCCACGGAATCAAAGCAGTTAAAATAAAAGCCACGTCTCTTGTCCTGCCATAACCACAAAGAGGCAGCTATACCTGCAGGCACACTGAGGGGACATACCTCAGGAATCATTCCTATGGAGTTAATTTACTCAGGTATGGTTACACTCAGAGGGTGAAATAAAATTTGCATTACTTCAGTTTGGAACTGACCACCATTTCTACCAAACTGCATCAAGCACGACTCACAGCTTGCACCTCTTAAAAACAATGTAAGACAGTCAAGAAATACTGAGAAAGACAACAAATGCTTTTTTCTCACAGTTAAAATTGGCATCTAAAGATCAAATCACCCTAGGAGGCTTCAAGAGAAGGAATGCACAGGCCATTCCAAATCTACTCTCAGAAAGTCACTCTCCAAAACAAAGGAAGGAAAACAAGCCACAGCTTCTCCATCGGACAGCAGTCCTGTAAAGGCAGAGGCCAGGAAAAAGTAGCCAAGAATCTTGCATGCAAATTGCTGCATGCTCTTTTTTCAGCAAGGGTTTTTAGAGGGCTCATGGGTGTTAGAAGGATTTTGGCGTTTTTCAATATCTGCTGATTGTAACCCAAATCCTCAGGAAAGTGAGACAAGGTACTGGGACATCGTTGGCTGAGACACCATATTTGAGACATAAGTAAAATTGCTGAGAAAGAAAGTGACATCTGGCACTTGGGTGCAAAGGAAAAGTAAACAAAAAGTCTTAGCAGCCTATTAATACAGTGTTAATTCTTTTTCTGTGACTGGGACGTTTATATAACATAGAACTTCTGCAAAGCTGCTTGTTAGTACTTCCATAGGAACCAAGACCTACTTGAAGAGACAATCAATAGCTACATAAATGCTCTGTATGCAGCACCCTGGTAGGTCACACTCAGTCACAGAAAGAAATATCTTTGCTGAGATGCCTCTCATACCCTGTATGCAGAACCCTGAACCAACACACTCTCTCCATTTCTTCCCCATCACCGTGCTCATCCTTGGCAACCTGCACATTCATAACAGCCTGGCTCACTTGGCTTAGCAGAGACAATGAGTTACCCAGACATGCTGATCCTCTGAAACACCCACAGTTGCCCCAGAAGACTGTGAAGTTCACCACAAGACTGTGACACTGTGGTTGTCAGTGTCATGCCTACCAGCCACCTTAGGCAGCAGCAAAGCTCAAGGAACATGTTTTGCTGCTGATGACACCAGCCAGAAAAGTTCATACAAGGAAAAATGCTTTGGATTCCAGACACTGAGTTTTTCCAAGAGTAGCTTTGACCATTTTAATAGCTCATCATTAAACTTGTCTCTCTTTTATTTCACGAGCCAAAAAG
Organism: Serinus canaria; assembly: GCF_022539315.1. Classification (NCBI taxonomy): domain Eukaryota; kingdom Metazoa; phylum Chordata; class Aves; order Passeriformes; family Fringillidae; genus Serinus; species Serinus canaria. The sequence goes on from NC_066315.1 coordinate 92,184,786, forward strand.
CACCACAAGCAGTTCAAGTTTCATTATTATCTCCACTCGAGCAACACCTACAGACCGTTTTAGAAGTGAGAGACCACTCTCCTGCTTGAATACAGATATTGCCTCATCCCAGAAAACTTTCAACATTTTAGACCAGACTTCACAGTGCAGCAAACAGCAGTAGGAAAGAAGGGAGGGAAGACAGAAATAAATCTATGTATTTAAAGAGAACTGTGTCAAGAGGCTAGAAAAATAATTAAAGTGTTCTTGGGGGAAGGGAGAAAGACTAGGAGCTCCATGAAATAAGGCATTCAGGGGCTATATCATATTTACCATGGATTATTACCCTTCCCAGGATATTGTGTTTAAGCAAACATTCTGTGAATACAAAATAGGATCCCATGGTTAATACAATAAAGTAGGCTCATAGCTGGACTTTCAAAAACTGCCAAGATAATATTAAATCAGAGCAAAGCAAGTCACCAGTTCAGAGGCTGCTTTTTGAGAGACCTGTTACCAGCACTGTAACAAGAAATTCCTGTGTGAGGAGAGAAAGACAAGCTTATGTTATTTCCTGAACTGTCTTCACTGCTCCTATGTTACACTCCCCAGTTGCTACCTAGTTCATCTGGATTTTGGTGATGGATTAGACAACACTTTATTCTGTACATCTTTGATTTAAGAGCATTTGCCTCTGGTCTTTTAAATTAATTGATTTAATTTAAAGTAATTCTGATGTTTAGTCTTTGGAAGAACTGTTTTCAAAAACAAAGGAAAAATTTCTGGTATCGTGGTATCTTGTATCCAAAGCCATTGGAAGACAGCTGATGAGAGGCATTTATCTCAAAGGGAAAAAGCAAACCTCTTTCCTCCAGCACTTTGTGGGACTCCAGCCATGCCTGATCACAGAAGAGGCACACATACTGGACACAGGAAGGGGACTGCTAAAGCACTTGTTGCATTCCCCAAATTTACTGCAGCAGGATAGTATCAAAGGTCTCCATTCAGGATGGTCAAGGAGAGAACCTTGCAACTCAAGAGACCTGTAACTTAAGTAACCTGCTCTTGACCAAATCCACAGTCATTCAGGGTTGCTCTACAACACCTCTGAACATTTCTCCCAACATCATCTTTTCCTGAGAGAAGAGCAGCAGCACTGGACGAGGAGGTAGAAAAGGTGCCTAGCAGATGCCACAAAACATCTGCTAAATGCACTGCCACAGCCCACAGCAGGCAACCCCACAAACCACTAGAGGCTTCAGAATACAACCAAAAGCTACAATTACAGCATGCCACAGCTGCACAGATGGAGAGATCAACAGCACAACCAAGTACCACACACACTTGTGGAAACTCATCACAGTAAGAACATCCTGCATACCAGCAGGACACACCACTCAGGGAAAAAAATGGTAATTACCTGAGGCAGCACCAAGCCACTCTTGCATTCCACAAACATGAAAGCAAAGTGCAAAGAAGCAAGGTGAAAATAATTTTGAGTAGTGTGAACCATCTAAAAGACTAAGGCATTTAGCCTAAGCTGAAGCCTAGGTGACCCCTTTGGTCCTTCTCTAGTCACAGATGGAGCTCACCCCCCAATTCCTCAGTTGTTCTTCAGTTACTTAACTAGCTAAAATAATGAACCCTTTGCTTTTAGCCAGCTAATTGTGCAGCAGGTTCTGTCTTGCCCCTTCAGGGATGAACTGAGCTGTGGTCTCTTATTTAAGATGGAGATGTAAGGTTAAAACACCATCTGAAGAACCTGGATCCAGAGCTCTTTCCTCATTTGGTATCACATCTCAGCAGCTTGGCAGCGTGTGTGACAAGCTGACCACTACACCAGACCATGTGGGTTAGCCAGGATTCGTCATAGCTTAAGAGCAGGCATGCAGGCAAACACCAGCTGTAACAAATATGTCAGATATTGGAACTCCAGCAATTCAGGCAATTGTTTGTGTAACCCCAGCTAACATTTTTAACCTCTTTAGCTATGCTTGCTTTGATGTAGTGGGTACTTCTAAAAGGTGAAGGATTTTTAAAGCATCACATCCAGGAGACAGCTGTTCAAGACCCCTGTAACAAAAGGAAGAAAAACACAGGTCCATCTTTAAAACCACACTTATAATTGGAATTTTAGCCAACACCAAGCTGTCACTGAAACTGCTGATGTGATGCAATTACCCAGGCAACAGCCCTCTTTCTCCTTCCATCCTAAATAAAATTTACATCAGACCAAACTACTCCAGCTTAAATCTAACATAATCAATGCAGAAATCTGAGTTTAGCATAAAGATAAACCTCAGCACAGCTACTCTTATAGCTAACCACTGATGTCTGTGCATTGAAACAACTCCACAGCTGTGGATACAGTCTAGATTTTCATACCTGTATTCTCTCAAACACTCTCTGAAAGCACACACTTCCCGAGTTGCCAGTGTCACTCATTTTAACCTCAATAATCCTAACCACTATCACTGCACATGTTCTGCAGAATTCTGCCATACAATGTTTATTCCTTGGAGAGGAAAAAGAAAAAAAGCCACAAATGAGTTCCTGGCCTCTTCAGGTTGCTTCTCCCTTTGCTGGGCCTGATCCTTACAAGCACAGCAGGACTTCCCCAGCATGGACTCATTTCTATTCTCTTCAGCAGGCAAGGCAGACACACAGCTCTGGCTGAGGCTGGGGTTTACAGAGTGACGCTGGGCAATTGTTTTCCTTGGCTCTGCAGCCTCTGATCTCCTAGTTTAAAAACCTTCCATTCCCTATAACCTCATTTTTAATTGCAAATTGCACAACGGTTTATTTGTGCATTCTTCATACACATAGAAAAGCCTCTGCCAAAACAAGAACTCCTAAAAAAGCAGCTGGGTTAACTGAGGCAGACTGCAAGATCTTTGAGAAATGAGGCTCATTAAGTACTTAACACTAGCGCAGTGTAAGCCCTTCATTCAAAACTCAGACCACAGATTTCCATTACTGACTGAAATAAAAGATCCAAGAGCCAGGAAAGGGGAGGGAGGAAATGCATTTGAGCGTTTCCATCTGCTTTGCCCTTCTTGGCACCACGAAGCCCGCTAGCTACAGCTAACAAGCTATTACACCACACTTTGATTTGATACCTGGCTTCTGTCTGCACTAACAGGTATAACTGCCCTGCAGCAGCCCGAGTCTGCTCAGCTTACTGGCTGTGATTCTGCTCAGCTCACTGACTGCTGTCATTCTGCTCATCACAGCAGTTCTCACTCAGGAAAACACTCCAGACCATGATAATGGACAGTAGATCTCTACCTGGAAAGCCTTTTGCCCTCCTCTTCTCCAGGGAAACATGAAAACCCACCACAAAGAGCTTGGTTTCTCACCTATGGCCAGCATAATAAATGATAAAGGAAATTCCAAGGTTTAGAGAGAGAAGGTTTAAAGTTATTGCTATGGGTTTATTCCTTCAAAACATCCATAGGTTGTTGCTGCTCTCTCTATTAAGGGTGGGGCATTACAAAGAAATCAGCTCTGGCAGTTATTTTTCTAAAGACAGGTAAGAGAGAAGCTGCAAAAGCCAAGCGTGCCAAAAATATTAGGTCTCTCCTTAGCAACATACAACTATCCACATTTACATAAAATGCTTTATCAAAGGGAATATGCTTTAACAAAGGGAACATAAACCTGAGTGTAATGCCTTGCTTGAAGGGACAAAACACTCAGAAAATGAAGAGCAAAAAGAGAATAGCTCTTCAGAGAAGGAAACTTAACAACTGTGATATCAAGTTTTCAGGGGATCAGTGGACTTCTCTACAAAGGAAAACAAACCGAGTGAAGCATTTCCTTCACTGAAAAAATAAAACTATCACAGAGCCCAGGGAATTTGGTTTAACTCACTTAGCTTAGCAGTGAAATTCTGATAGTATATGACTTCTCAAAGTTCCTAGAAAATTTTTCAAATACATTTTAAACCCTAATGACCTTCTAAATGCAAACTAATTAACTTCTAGAGAAAGGATTATACTACATATCCCTCTGTATAAGGAAAGTTTCCAGAGTGAGTCAAAATTTGATCCTGTCTTACATCTGGCAAGTCCTAACTAGACAACCTTTTCATACAAGATCAAAAAGAATCAATGTCAGTCCATTTATTCACTACACACCCAGACACCTGAGAAGTGCAAAGAAATTAATCACCTGAAGACCACTCAGTGTTGTCTTCCATTGTTGCCATTTGACATGGTCATTCAACATTCTCACTCCACAGCAAAGACCATCCTGACCATGTAAATAGCGTATTTTCTTTCTACTGGGCTACACAGAGAAGTGGTCTCTATCCTAGACCTCTTGTGTTACAGCAATCAATCCCAAAATCAAACTGGGCTGAAAAAGTTTAAAAGCCTCCAGTTTCTCTGGCAATTTATATCACTCATATCCACTATTTAACTATTAAAGAGCAATAGCTCTTCTTTAAAAGCTACAACATTGTTTTCAAGCTGGTTTCTTAGCAAAGATTTCTGTTTTTCAGCCTCATCAATCAAAACTAGATAAATATTTAGGGATGGTTCCCAAATCCTAACAAACCTTCCTAAAGTCTACCTCAAATCTGTACACAACTCCATCAAACCATTCACTAATGTCACCAGTCAATATCTTCAAGGCTTTTAGTTGCAAGGACCTGACTCACCCCCTACAAGAGCCACATTTTCCTTTCACATTGCAAGAGCTGTACTTGTGTATTTTCAAGGTCATTTGAAAAATTAGCAGACCTGTAATACTGTAAATATTTTCTCATGCCCTTGCATATTGTGTACTTATTAAATCTTTAAAATACTTTTTCTGCCTCATGATATGTTTTTCCCTATTTGCAATAAATCTGCCTGCATAGGGTTTTCCTTCAGAGAAGAGCTTTACATCTCAGTTACAGGTGATATTATCTAGAGTCAATTCCCTTCTGGCAGGTTTTCCCTTTGATAATATATTGCAATAGTTTGCTACAATGTGCAAGCAAAGTATATATATCTCATAAAAAATAAGCATTTTGAAAGCAGAAGGGTAGCCTATATTAGTGTAAGAGAGAAATTTTAAACTACAGATTTATTTGTCTAAGTCAGTGGCTATGTCTGCCCCAAAGTTCCCAGACTACCACAGCTTACTAGTGTTCAAGGACAATTATTTGCCCTGCAAAGAAAACACTTGTCCAGGAGAGCTTGTCACATGGAATTCACTGGAAAGCACAAACTGGAAAGCATCAAAACTGCATCACAATAACTTAGATGATCAGAAGACAACAAGATGTTGGAAAAAAACAATTTTTTTTTAAAGAATTGGTTTGTTAAGCCCAATTTAAACTGTATTTTTGCTCAATGTGTGTTTTCCCAGCTGCAAAGGGGAGCCTTTCCAGAAGGGCACCTTTCCAAAAAAGGGTCTGCCTTCTTATGAAAACAGACAGCTGCTGAAACCTGACATTTTTTAAGTCCAGGATTCAAGACCTTATTCGCCTGTCATTACACCATTCCCCTCACTCCATGCAAATAATCACCTTTTTAATTTGGTAAAGAAAAATAAACAACATGGATTTGATTTGTCTTGGTCTGGGGCAGTGGGGGGAGGACCCAAGGTACAAACTCAGCATGAATGGGTGTAAGATGATTTATGTGATGGCTGTAATAGGTGACAGCTCCACTCAATTACTGGATGCTGCTGCCTAGAGGTTTTTATACATCTGCACCTCAGTATTTAATGCTATTAAATAACCATACTTAACATTCACTCAGTTATCAATACACTGCTTCGAGCTGCTGTTCAGGTTTTTATTACCAGCTAATCTAAAGAAATGAGCGTGGCAGCAGACATGACTGTCAACAGGACCTGAGGTAAGAGATTTTCTTTCTGGCTTTCTGGCACTAGAAGCTGCCAGATCCCAACTTTCTAACTCTCTACCAATAAACACAGCAGCTAAAATGCAGTGCAATTCAGAGTTAATGCCATCCTTTTGTACTCTGATACAATGTTATCTTGTCAGATACCAGAGGCGCCAAAAAGAAAAACAAAAGGGGGCAGGAGACTATTTCCAAGTTTATATTTGCTCACAATCATTCCCCAAAAAATTACAGAAGGCAGAGAGAACAAAAGCAGTAGATATCTCAGTAAAGCACTGTTTTTAGAGGGCAAGGCTTGGCCAACAACCACACACTCCTCTCAGCAAGCACAAGCAGCTATAGGTTAATGTTCTCACACAAGTGCTAACTCCTTCCAAAAGTGTTTGAGAAACAAAGTTTACTGGAAAAACACCCACAGAAATGATAGTGACGCTTTGCCCCATGAATATTCACAGAAGACAAACATTAATATTCACAACAGAAATGTTTCTAGCATCTGCAAATTTGGGTGTGGAAAAAATGCTCAAACACCCAGTAAGGCACACTCAAGCCTCTGAATAGGGAGTGCTGAAAGAGCTCTGCAAATGTGCCTGAGATTTTCAAGGAATGGCGTTAAATTCACTTAAAAACAAACACCATGGCATTTTTGTAAACACATGACCACACCGAGGAGGTAAGGATACAAATTTATCCAATTACTCATTCATTGCAGATGACACACTTGGTTCCAATTAGTGCTCCTATAACTTCCACACTTTTTGGGGCTCTAAAAAGAAAGGAAAGTTTGACCCTACACCTTGGAAACTTCAGCATTTCAGCAGATCCAGTGTTACTGAAAAGAAGAGCCTTCACCTAATAACCAGCACTCCTTAGCAAAAAGAGGTAGTGATACATCTGGAGCTAAACCAAACCAGTACTGACTCCAGGTCTATCAAGGGCCATGACCATCAGCAGCACACTGATCTGGGAATCCAGCATCTCTCCTCTGAGGAGATGCTATGACCCAGAGGGAACTGTCCTACCATTTCAACACTGAGTGGGAGACCAAGAGCCTACGAGTCAGGAGGAACTGGTTTCTGGCAGCCAGCATTTTGAGGAGCCTTGCACACCACCAGCTGTGCTCGTGGCTACCTGACAGCTGTGTCAGCAGCTGTAGGGCTTGGAGCAGATGTACAGCTGCCCTTTGGCCAGGTAAGAGTGGGGAAGCTGTGGGACTGCTAAGACGACCACAGTTCAGACTAGATAAAAGCCACAAGTCTGAGGTGTAGGAAGGCTCAATTTCTTTCACTTCTTTACTAATAATGGTCTTATAAAACATTCAGCATGTAGACAGAGTTCCCAAAGCCTCCTTCGCCTTCTCCTCAGCTTCTCTTCACCCAGTTAGATAAACCCTAATTGACCTGTGCTCTGAGAAAAAAAATTGTGCCTTTGCTTACAGGTCTTCTGCTGCTCGGAGGAGGACAAGGTTCACAGCTGTGGTTTGTCAAGTACAGAGAGCAAAAGGAAGGCTCACTCAGCAGTCTGAGTAATTCCTCTGGCCTTGATCTCACTCTCCCTGGCCTTGCTTTCAAATATCCTTCAGACAGTCTCCCATCTGCTTCTTTGTTCTTTTCTAGGGGAAGAGTCAGCTCTCCCACTGCTGGTTTTCTTGGATAGCAAAACTGCTGTCCCAGGTCACTGCTGGTGTTACATCCAACTGCAGGAGAAATCCTGAGGCTACCTCTCTGATTCATCAAGAGATCAATCAGACAAAAAAAGGAATCTTATAGTCCTAAACGGATTCCTTTCAAAGCAAACAAGTAAATACACACAGGTGAAAGCTGAGGCCATGGCTATATTTTCTGAGAAGAATCAGAAGCAAAAGGCCTGTATTTGGAAAGATACCTTCTCATCCAACCAAGACCAAGAGGTTAACTCTGTTGTTCTCCCTTTGGAGGAAAACCTGGTCTCCTGGATTAGTATCTATTGCTCCTAAATACTGGAATGCTCATCTAAGAAAGGATAAATAAAATATAATGTAATAAAAACAAGTCAGAACATGCCTAATAAGAATAGAAAGACAATACAATGCTTACATATGATACAGCTTAGAAAGGAAATGCAAAGCCCTAATTCATCTGTTGGTCTCAAATAATCATAAAACTTCAAATAACCTAAAAAACTTCAACACTGCATGTCTACACTCAACTTATAAGTACAGCTTCAGAAATCTAGAACTCTTGTGGCCCATGTTAGAATAGCATAACTTTCAGTTTTATGCTGTGTGTTCTTAATGGGGGCTGCATACCAGCTACATCAATACAGAAGAATGTAATAACAGCAAACAAACCACACAATATGAACATTAATTTTCATTTAGAACTAATATATTATCAGACCTCCAGAAACATTTTTCCAACACACGAGACATTCTTGTTTCTGTTTCAGTAGCAATCTGGAAATTTCTAGCATTTATCTTTTCATGACTACAGGGCTTAAAGAGAAGGACAGGGAATATCTACCAGCCTGTTAAGGAGTCTGGTCTGAAGAGCACTTCAGCAGAAAGTAAGAATGCATATATTTGCAGTAAAAAAAATATTATAGCCCTTCTAGACTCTCAGCAGAGGTTCTTAGGTTCAGCTACAGTGAAAGGGATTTTATAGCACTTGTCAAGCAGAAAGCATGCATTTAATAATGAATAAACGAAAAAGATAAAGCTACAAGAACTCAGCAGCACAGAAGGTGAACCAGGCTCTGGTATTTCACAGCAAGTGTCAACAGAGGACTGTGCTCAGGCTGAAACAAATGGGCCCTGCAGAATCTGCAGATGCACTCCCTGTCTGGGGAAAAACACACTCAGCAACCGAACACCATCTTGATGCAAGAGGCAGCATGCTGGGCTCGGAAGATTTGATTTTATTGCCTCTTGTTTCAATTACTCTACTAACCTTAAAGTAAGAGTATAACATTACAATCTTTGAAATTTATATAATCTATGTGTGATCTATTAGGCAATATATAACAAAGTAGCTCTTTACACCACAAACCCATTTAAAGCATCAACATGTGCCACATTATAGGCATTGGTATACACTCCTGGGAGGGGTGATTACTATGCATACCTAAAAGCTCAACGTTCATTTTACGCCTGAACTCTACCAACAGGAATGGAAAAACATCAATATTTCCATTTCAGATGCTTGAAAGCAACCTTATCACTCCATGGCACAGTGATAACTAAAAAACCACTATGAATCTTTACCTCCATGTAATGCTAAAATCAGCTCAGGACAGATTTTCCCTCACGGGGGGAATTAAAGAAAAAATCAGAAAAGGAGTATTTTTCTTACAGTAGCATCAACTAAATATTACAGCCAGAGGCTAATGTAACCCAGATACTAAATTTCCTCATGTCAATGCATCCAAAATGCCCCAAGCATTAACCTAATGCCTCGTCCAACTGGCCTGGCTTCATCACACACGGAAAGATCCACTTATCCTTGGACTGTGCAAGAAACACTGGACAGGGCAATCCAATCCACTCTTCACCTTGCCAAGCATGTGGGGTCTAAAAGCCACCTGAGAATGCTCTTACACCACAAGAGATTACAGCAAAGAAACCAAAATCAGATTTGGTCACATCTTAAGTAGCTACAGTTCAACATAAGTGAACAGATGGATTATTGAGAAAGCCAAAAATATAACAGATTGGTGTTTAATGGATTTTCACCACTGAAGTTCAAATAACATGGCAAGACCAATTCCACCTGACTATGTATTTTTCTTTTGTCTCTTAAGACAATGCCATAAGATTATCCAAAGGTCAATTATGGAAACTTCTGTACTCCCCAAGGGAGGGTCATCCAATATCCATGAACGTAAAGTCAATTACTCAACTTACTCAGTGTCTTTCAAGATACTTAGTGGCAAGAACCACACTCTACTAAACAACTCAACTTTGCAAAAATGCATCTGGACCCTAGATGTTTAAGGATTTTTTCAGCCTACTTTGTTATATCAGATATTAAACCAGAGAACTGAACCCAAGGACTAATGTAGGACAGCTTGAAACAGTTTTGGGGGAGAGAGAAGCAATGTCTGTGCACTGTGTTTTAAATCTCTTCTGCAATCCTCTGTCCATTTGCTAAATTTCCCACAAGGGTATTCCTACAGAAATAAGACCTATTCAAAAGTTGTGAAACCACAACAACTTTTCTTACAAAGGTAACTACAATGGCATAAGAAAATAAATAAACATACGAAAATAACATCTTTTCCCAAGGTTCTCAAATTACTTTACCAATAATTAATGCCCAGTGAGATCAGTGCAGTATTTTTGCTGGGTCCATGGAAAGTACACTTGAAGAGAACACAAGAATACAAGAGCAACTAAGGAAGCCTGCTTAATTCCTGCCAGGCTTCTGACAAGAGCCTCATGTCCCTGCCAGCTCTTCCCCTTTATGTTCCAGGAAAAGCTGCTATTACCACTTCAAAAACAGTGACGCATGGGAGGTGGAGAAAGTTATTCCTTTTCCTTTTGGTAGTTCTGTCACACTGTATATTCCCTTTTGCACAAGCTGAGGTTTTTCAGAAGTACTATCAATAAAGAAAAAAAAAAACAAAGGTGAAGATGACGTGGGAAAAAATTTCTGAGGCTGGCCTTTCATAGAACATGAATGGTAAAATGGCTGGTGAGAGCAAGTAGTATTTCTGTTAGGCTCCCTTACTCTTAATTCTTCAATGCTCTGAGAGCAGTGAAACCTCTGAATCCCTTCCCTCCCATCACGTTCTGGAGGCCAGCAGCGCCATGCAGATTCCTGGCAAGATTTGGCAAGAGAGAGGTCTAGCACTACCAAAGGAGCTGTGCAAGCAGAGACACCTCCTCCCCCAGCACAGTCCAGCCTCTTCCAGCTCCCCTGCACAAAGTTACACAAGGAACAGCCACGTTGTGGACTTGAAACAGAGAGGCTACAGCACAGCAAAGCTTTCTTTGCAGCACATCCCAAAGTACACACATGAGGGCATTCCTCCTCCCAGGCACCATCCTGCCTTTGCTCTGAGGCACAGTGCACCAGCCCCAGGCAACTCTGGCTCCTAGGGAAGGCAGAGGAAAGTTGGTTCTCAGTGCACAATTCTCTGACCCTTTCCATGGCAGGCTCATGGTGCTCCAAGCTGAAGGAAGAGGCTCCATGGACATCGCAGGAATCACAACCCAGAGAGCAGTGGGAGACTGGGGCAGTTTAAGAGGTGAAAGGGGAGGCTCAGAAGCTGACCTGCCAATGTTTCCTTCAATTATAAGTATGTCCTTAAGGCCAGTCTTGATATCAAAGAACTGTCTGCAGTTGCCTTTATGGTGAGAGGAAACAGACACTCCTAACAGAAAAGCAACATAAGGAATATTCTAAAATGAACAATGGAAGATAAAAATAGAAAAATAAGACAGAAAAAACCATGGAAAAAAAAAAGAGAAGAATAATGTATTTGGGGCAGACTTAAGTCCTCAGGCTGAACAAAAACCTACTAAAATTGCATTAAGGATACATTGTGATACACTAATACCGTGTGAAAACCTGCAGAATTTCAATTTCACACAATTTCACGCACATATAAACAATAGCAGGACCATCTAATAACGTTACAGGAAATACATTAAAAGGATTGCATCACACTGGAAATATCACATTAAATATGTATTTTCAGGTTTTCTATTTTTGGCTAAATGTTTTCAAAATATTTAACATGAAGGAATATATTTCCAAAGCTTACAATATGCATTTGTTCAGTTTCAGAAATCTTTGCCAACTGGAAAGGGTGATAGTTTAACAATGAGAAGGCAAAAAGGCAATGTATTTTCAGTATCACCATTAAACCTGCAACCATCTATAATCTAATTTGAATATGCAACTTCTAAGAGTTGAGAGCTGCACCTCTTAGCTTTTTAAGTAGTAGTCAGTGTAGGCAAAAAAACAAGCAACAGTTTAAATTTGAAAAAAAACCAAACAAACAAACAAAAAAAAAACAACAAAAAAACACCAAAAAACCTAAATCCCTGCAGTATTAGGTCACTCCCGAAGAATTTTCTTGGCATTTTGGCTAAAGACTGACCACACACTCTTCTGCAGATAAGCAGCTTTTCCAAACTTCAGCTGACATGCCTACATAGAGCCCCAAGAGGAAAAGCATGCAGCTTCTCCTGCAGTTTGCCAGCATGGTGTAGCTAAGCAAGTAAATGGCAGAAAACTGGCTTTGAAATCACATGCGGAGGAAATAGTACAGATTACATAAAATACAGTTAAATTCCATCAGCAGAGTCAAGTCACATAGAGGATGTCTTCCCAAGGTAAAGATAGAACTGTAAAACTTGGGTAACAAAGCATTGTATTCACAGATGAAACCCTTTTAAAGCTATTTTACAATCTTTTACACTGCTCTGGCACCCTCCACATCAGCTAATTACATTTAAATTGCCCTGTTATACTACAGTTCTTGACTTGTTTTCTTTTAACTTCCTCCCTTTTCTCAGCCCAACTCCTCTTGATCCTAGAGATGTGGAGAGAGCAACACAGCTAAGTTGTGCCCATTGTACTGCCTTGCCTCCCCTCAGGACAAGCAGAATTTGCACAGCACTTTGTTGAGATGCTAGCAGTTGGTTTGGAGTTTAATGATGAGTTTTTCCTTGTTTTGTTTTGCATTTGGTTTTGGTTTTTTGGGTTTTTTTTTGGTTTTTTGGGGGTTTTTTTGGTTTTTGGTTTTTTTGGGTTTTTTTGTTATGTTGGGGGTTTTTTAACCAAAGAGACCTGCTTTGGGAAAGGTGGAAAGAACTTAAAGCCAAATTACACAAAGAACATTGTAATGTCCAGCTTGAACCAAACTGCCACCATGACACAAATAACACAGACCTAGCATAGACGTTGATTCAATTGTACAATGAAGCAGATAACCTGGCTTGCAAGACAAGATAAAAATGAATACAGAGTAAGTTTATGGCAGCCTACAATACTTTTTAGCATATAAACATCATGTTTAGTCCATCATGCCTGTATTTGCAGGGATACTGAGAAATTTGGGGATATTTGTCTTATCTCTGTAAGGAAAGGGAACAGAAGTGGGGGAATATGAGCTGTTAGAAAAACAGGCATACTAGAGTGAGAAGGGGTAAACTAAAAAGCAAACTCCAGTCCTGACAGCAATCTGCACACAGAAAAGCTTCCAGGAACTTTCTGAAGCAGATGATATGTAAGGACAGTAAAAAGGAAGAGCATTAAGATACCCACAGTGTATGCAACAATTGTACACAGAATACGTCAATATGCTTTACCAAAAATGCAGGGATTTTAGCACCTTCTTGAGATGAAAAAAGAGAAAGGCCAAAGTCTGTGCTTTTCTGCCACTTGAAAAGTGCAGATATGAAGAACAGCACAGTCAAGAAAGCTGCTTGTTATATTTAAAATTCATTTTTCATGCTATGACAATAAATGCATCATTTAGTTTTGAGATATTAATAAACCTACCAAGGTGCCAGAAATTATTATTCAACAAAGCAACAGTACCTAAAGCTAATATTTCTTCAAATATTAACTTGCAATGTTGTAAATACCCAAAAAAAAGAGATTGCCATCTAAAGCCAGCTGCACTAAAAATCCAAACATCTGCTTTGACCTACCTTCACTGCTCCCTTCCTAAGGCTCCTCAGCTCCACATTGGAGCAGAGGATCACATAGATGGCTGTAAAAGGTATAAAAAGCGGCAGCATCAGCCTGTAGTGTTTGTTAAGAGAGCCTCTGAAAGGCTTTCCCTTTATCAAGTTTTGTGTGAATAGTTTCAGTCTTACTAATGGTCTTCAAGGCAGAGAGGGAGAAGCCTTTTCATTCAAAGGTTGACCCTGAACAAACACAGCAGTGCCCTGTCTCCCAATTCAGATTGGGGTCAACAGCCATTCACTTCTTCTCATCAAATCTGAGTAGAAGCTGCCCTGCAGCAGCTATCTCACCCTCTTGCTTTGCTCCCTGGCCCCAAGAAGTAGGTATCTATAACTTCACTCAAATCCTCAACATTTCAGGGAGTTCTACAGAAGCAGTGGTTTGACCAAGTCTTAGGTACAAGGGAATGACTGCAGTTCAAGTGATGTGTGCCTTAAGTGGCTGCTCCATAAAGACGTGTCACTGGCAAGCATCTTTGAGGCACAAAGTGGAAATGGCTTTCTCCAAAGGATCTAAACTTCCTAAGCCCTTGTTGTCTTAGATAGCATAAGTTCTATCATCATCATAGCACAAGGTTTTCATATTATCAGAGCTTCATACCTTCTTGAATGTTCCTCACAGGCAGGTCCTCTACACACTGACTTTTCCAGGTCCTCACAGTAATCTGACCCCTCTCAATCCTCTTCCCTTACTCTTATGTATCACTAGTGCTTATTGATTACAGGTGTAGCCTGTCAAGATCAGGCCCGCCTCCAGTCTTCAGCAACTGGTCCAGCTGTAATTCATTGGGGGAGCAGATCACCCCCTCAAGATCACCCTCTACAAGCCCTGGCTAAGAGAGCACTTCCAGACATCCCAAACAGACTGTCTACCTCACAGGCAGCATGCTGCTAACCACTGCTTCAGCTGTGGAAAGGGGGAAAATTAGTTACTGACCCATCTAAAAAGCACAGAAACAAGCACCACTTGAAAAGGCAATGCAGGATAAAAATCTTAAGGAGAATATAGACCCAGCATCTCCTCTTCTGTTTTCCATCTCCACATGCACACTTTGAGACCCACCCTGCTGTCACACAGGGCTTCTACGGTGTGCAGGGATAAAAACATCACTTGTCAGCCAAGAGGATAAGCTGCACAACATCCACACTGACAGGCCCAGACCACAATTCTTGTATTTATTGTTTTTATAAAGGTCACTTTGCAAGGAAGATCCAGAAACGTAACCTGTTCAAAAAGAGCTACTTCTCACTTGACGACAGTTTCTGCCTGTGAACAGGTTTCCAGTAGCCTCACAAGACCCACAAACCCTTTTAATTTGTATCAACATCAAAAATGTGACTCCTTCTCTGAGCTTCATAGCAGAAACTTGTTTTGTTGTGCTAGCCTTAAATTTCACATGCCACAGCTATTTAGATCTTATTCTGCACCCCCAACTCCCTGAGCCAGGGTCTCTCTCCCCTCATCCAGCAGGCCAATTAATTTGGTTAAATCTGTTTCAGGAGTGTAGGGTTATAAGAATCTGGCTCTTATAATTACATTTGGCATCCTAACAGTTTGTCATCTGAAATAATCAAATTAGGGAAGCTATCACTTAAGACAAAGATATCACTCATGAGTTGACACAGAGTAGATGTTTCAGAAATGGGGAGAGATGAGACAGGACCAAGGGCAGAAATCAGCCTGGGGACTCAGGTAGCTGTACAGAGCACCACTAGCAGCAGCTAAATTTAAAGGATAATTTTATATCCTGGGCCTGTAATTACTTTACACATAATTAAATTACTACCACCATGAGAAAAAAAAAAAAGAATTCTAGATGAGCTAAAGTAAATATTCTAATAATCAAACAAATCAGTGGCATTCACCAATTTTTCCACCACAAGAATGGCTGAAGAGTGAGACTGAGCAACAAGAAGCATTTTTCACAGTACACTGCACTATCTTTTCACTTGGGAGCCCTTGAAGCCATTCTCAAGTTTACTGTGTCCTCCTTCACACTACTTACACCAAAGTAACCACATTCTCTGCATGAGAAGTCTTCTCTTAAAGTAAGTCAGGCAGATGAAACAAGCTGTAAGAGGAAAAAAGAAAAAAAAGAAACCCCACACAAATATATGTCTAACAAATAACACATTCTGTTCCCCTCCAAGTCTTCTCTTTCTTGGGGAAAAAAGCCACCAATGGCAAAGAGTGAGTCAGACAAGAAGTTGACCCTAATGCTCATTTTCTATTTTTTACTTTCAGCTTTAGAGAAATGATATGTAATAATCAGTCTTCTGCCTGTTTTATGCACAGATTTCAGTGAAAATCCTTGCTTTCAGTGAAGGCTCCATTTCATAAATAATGGTGGCAACAAGTCAGGCCCTCTCAAAGCAAAAGCACATTAGCAAACCATTTTGGTACATTATATATTCAGCAAGAGAAGTAGAAAAAGTGTGGCAGTTTAAAAAGGAAATACTTTCCAATTGGGTTACAAAAAAATTGACAGGAGGAAAGATTCCATGATCAATTCAGAGCCACAGTGGATTCCTCCCTCCCACCACTTTTTTTTACCCCAATTTAGAGCTGTGTACAGAAAACCAGAACATGCTAAGAGTGAGATCATGTCCACATTTCCTCCTTCCAGAACACTGCAGGTGAGTGTGCAAATGCAAAGCACATGAGCCAGGACAAGGGCAGGTGCTTTAAGGGCACTGAAAAAGGAGTCCCTTTTTCTCTCCTTTCCCTGCCTGTACCAGTTGCCCAGAAGTAAAGAAAGGGAGAACAAACATTATTTCTGTCCTCTCAAAAGCATGGGAAGGACATGCTAGGTGCAAGAAATTTTCTTGAATTTCTACACTTTCATGCACTATCACCAGCAATTCATTGAACCACTGAATAATTGAACAGTTTGGGTTGGAAGAAATATCAAAGATCCTCTCATTCCAACCCCCTGCAATGAGGGAGGACACTTTCTACCAGACCAGGTTGCTCAAAGCCTCATCCAACACGGCTTTGAACACATGCAGGGATGGGGCATCCACAACTTCTCTGGGCAACCTCTGTTCCAGTGCCTCACCACCCACATCATAAAAAATTTCTTCCTTACACCTAGACTAAACTAACCCTCTTTTAGTTCAAAACCATTCCCCTTTTTCCTATCACAACAGGTTCTGTTAAAAATTTTTACTTTTTCTTATAAGCCCACTTTAAGTACTGCAATTGGGTCTCCCTGGAGCCTTTTCTTCTCCAGGGTGAAAAACCCCAATTCTCTCAGCCTGTCTTCATAAGAGAGGTACTCTAGTCCTCTGATCATCTTCATGTTACTCATCTGCACTCACTCCAGGTCCATGTCCTTACACTGAGGGCCCCAGAGCTGGACACAGCACTTCAGATGGGGTCTCACAAGCATGGAGGAGAGGGGCAGAATCCCTGGGGAGACTCACTCCAATAGGTGGGTCCATGTCCTTCTTATGCTGGGGGTCCCAGAGCTGGACACAGCACTCCAGAATGCTAGGTTTGTAAATCTGCCCACCAGTTAAAAGTAACCTTCTGGATCCATGTACAACATAAATGTAAATTTCAGTGAAACTTGCACATGTGTATTTTTTAAAAATGTTTCCTATTTTGGAAACACATGCAACTGCATGACTGAATCAATAAATTCTATTTCCTGCAGTCCTCTTCTTATTTCAGTTTTTTGTAGCAATCTTATAGGCCACAGTTCAGTTGTTTTCTAAGAGACGCCTTGTAAATGTATTAAAATACATTTTCACATCTAAGTATTTTTTGATTACCCTACCTCACTTCACTTAGATTTCCTGACATGAGGGATGTACCAACACCTACCTCCTTTCATCTTCATAAAGACACACTTAAGATATATGTCATAACAGTCAATATTCTGGGCAGGGAAGAGGAAACACCATTATTTTTAAAGAATGTCCCTATTTAACATCATTATCACACACCAGCTGCCATGATCTAACGTGTGAGATTGCACACATTTTATGTAAAACCAACCTTAGACAACCCTGTGAGCTTCATGCTCTTAGTGGTTTAAGAGGAGTGCATATTTTTTAAGGCAGGATGCAAAATTCATCTCCATTCAAACTGAATATCATGGATGGATCAAGACAAAAGATGAGCAATGAAAAAAAAAGCACCAGAGCTTTTAATCCCAAAATAGTTTTGGCAGTGCAAAATACTCCTGCCTCTATCCAGAGACTGCCATCCTGATAGCTGAACAGGCACAGGAGCTCAGGCTTTTCTCTGTTGCTTCACAAGAGTCAGCCACATTGTTCAAGCAGTGTTCAGAAGCCACATGGAGAGCACACAAAATGGCCATAATTGCTCCTCTGAAAGTAAACACAGATAGACTTTATTTTTTAAATAGAATTACAGTCTTTATAGGAGAGTCTTTAGAAGCAGAACATGAAATCTCAGACCATGTGCAGAGAAAAAAAATATAAACTTCTTTGACAGCAGTCAACTCAGTTTTTTGTTTTAAAATCCCATGTAAACATATGTCCCAGAGAAAGTGACAAGGACATATGAATTGCTCCCAGTGAATTTATGTTGGGCATACAGTACATTTTAGGGAGAGCCACCTGCCAAAGCAACTGTCTCAATTTCAGGAGTAACACTGTGATATTTTAACAAAGAGAATGTTACTGACTGAGGGCAGAAGCATAACAGAGACATCAATGGGATTTCCTAATAAAGTGCTTTTGGTCACTACATCACATCACACTATTCTATAGCCTTAAGATTAGGAAGAAAACAACAACAAAAATATCAAAATAAACCCAACAACAAAGCAAAGAAATTCGACCAAACATATAGACAGCATGGCCACTTGCAATTTTCCTTATCTTTTATGTCTAAAATAGTACTACTTTGGAAAGGAAAACTAATCTCAAAGGCAACTAGAGCAGGAATACTCTCATTTTCTAATAGTAAAGACAAAAAAAATAAGATGAATCCTAAATTCTGGCCTGTCATGGACCACTTTTAAATACATCAATATTTCATAAGGAGTTGGTCACATTTATTTCATATATTGGCTTTAGCTCACATTTTAACTTCTCAGTGTATGCTGCTAATTACAACAAATCTGAGAGGAAGAAAAGGCAGTAGGAAATAAACAACAAAATTATATACAGATATCTTGGCTATTTTGAAGGAGGAAAAGCAGCACCATGAACACCAAAGCTAAGAAGAAGCCCAGTCCCTAAAAGCATTTGTCTGCATGTGATAACCTGATAATCACTGAGTCCTCTGGATAAAAAAAAAAAAAAAAAAAAAAAAAAAAAAACAAAACCACCACCAACCAAAAAAACCCAAGAAGAAAATACTGAAATATCTCACAGACATCAACAGGGCATTCTGCCTGATCCCTTAAGGTGGCAAAAGGTGGAGGCCTCAGAAGAGGGAGTAGGTATAAAGCTTCTCTTCTTTTTCTGGCTTTCTCCCCCCACTCCCCTCTTATCATCAAAACAGAGATCTCCCCATACCCATCAGCTGAAGCTGAAACTGGAGAGAAGGTCAGAAGTTATCAGTGTGAGGAAAAACACCACAGGCACTCAGCATGATGACTTCAACCTCGTCCTCATAAAAAAACCGAGGTTTGAACAAAACAATCACACAAAACCAAAGCAATCCTCTGCTGATTAGAGAACAGTGACGTCTCTATCTATTTTAACCCAATAAAAAAACTGTGGTGAGGATCCCATGGAAGCCAAACACAGCTGGGTCCACTCCAGGAGTACTCTGCCTCTGGCTGAGGGCCACCTGGAACCACCTGGGGCAGCCTACTCAAGGGCTCTGCCACAGCTGGGCTGCCTGCAGCCAACACAGCACAGGTATGTCACCCCAACAGTGGGAACAAGCCTTGGCCAGGGCTCCCCACCTTGCTGCACAGCTCTGGCACTCAACTCTGGCCTGAGAGCACCACAGCTACACCTGCACTCAGTCCCTTCCCCAGCTGAGGCCACCCCACAGAGCCGGCTGCCTGCCCAGCTGCAGGTCACTGCAGTGCTGTCACCACTGGAGCTCAGCTGCCACCCCAGTCCTGCTGAGTGTCTCCCCGGCCCACAGTGGGACTGTGCCCCGCTGGGGAGCCCCAAGATGTCTGTTCTCCACGCCCCATGGGACACCTTGTCACCTTTCAAGGTCTCCATTTGCCTGCATGTTTCTCCATTTTCCCCAATGCAGCTTGGCTCTGCCAGAGTACCCAGACAGGACTGGGTTTAGCCATAATCACTTGAGGACTGGTTTTTCTGCCTGTTCAAGCTGGTTATTGCCTTTTCAGGTCTGGATACCTGTTTGCTGCCTGAACACATGAGATTTGGTGCCAGCAGACCAGAGGCAGCTCAGCAGCTCACAATGTTTACTGTTTTGCATCATTATGACTGACTGAAAAACTAAGTAACTGCAGACTGAGATTACTGAGGCAGAAAACCCCTTGTGCAGACTGAAAAAATCTGGTTTACATCAAAATTCCTAGACACAATTTCCAAACTCTGGCACCCAAATCTGGGATCCCAAAGCATCTTAAGGCAAGCATGGTCTTTATCCTCCAATTAAACCAGTTTAATACTGGGATCCTATTGCAAGCAACACCAGGGGGTTTACAGTATTTTTTCTGTTGTCTCAGATTCTAATTTCCATCTTAATTATCAGATGAACTTCCTGTAACAGAGTGATTTAAGCAGATGGTTACATCCATATTCTAGTACTCTGTACCTTGAATACACTGTGAACAACAGAGCCAGCAGTCAAGTGTTTTTATAGTTACCTGCCAAGTGCAGTCATTTTTAAATAATCTCCCTTGCTCAAAGTGGTACTGATTTTGCTGAATTTCCCTAGGAAGAAAGGATGAGAGATCATTTAATTAAAGCACAGATTTGGGTGTCAGGGCTCAGTGCCAGCCTCTGTGATCAATCTCCTCTAAAGCCATGAGCACATTTCACAACAGCTCTGGGGTTACCTAGATGAGGGCAACTGCTGTTTTCTCCCTATTAAGCGCTAGACCCAAAGCATGGCACCTAATTTGCTTATAAACACCCAACTACTAATAAAATTCAACCCAGAATCTCAAAACAATCCATTGCCACATGTGCACTCAAGAGACAGTACTCAGAAGATTAATGTTTCAAAACCACACTCTCAGGAGTCGAGGAGTGCTGGCATGAAGGTTGCCCATGCAATCACATTTGAACCCTCTGGTGTGTTCACTTAAGGATACAGTCTTTAATTACTGAACTGCTTTTGCTGCCAACACTTCATTCAGCATTCCATTTGACAGGCTCACCCAAGGCACAGCAACTTGGTTTTACCTGGTCCGGTCAGAACGCGGCCCTATGCATTATTTACTGAAAACCATTCAGTTCCAGCTCAGAGTACAAAAATTCTTAGTTTTGCAGGCATATTTCCTGCAGCATTTAGTACTAAGCACTCATTTCTGAAGCAAGGTTATTTATTTTCAGCATCACTCTTTCGATGAGAGAAGGGTATATGTCCTCTACTACGCAGGTAAGAAGTGAGATTATGCTGACACAGTAAGGCCAAAAAGCCTCCATTAATTTGAGGTACCTAACTTGAAGTGTTTCTGGTGTAATTATTTTCAGAGCATTCTGCATTTCATAGAACTTTGTATCCCCAAAGTGAACCACAGTCTCTACAGGCCTTTGCCACAGCAGACAACATTCAGCACCTCCACAAAAAAAGAAAATTAACTCCCCAAAACTACAAAAACAACTCAAAAACCCAAACAAACAATCCCACATAAAGATTTACAGTCAGAGAAACATTGTAAAAATTACAGTCAGAGAAACATTGTAACAAAAGCATCTTTAGTGATTTGTGCAGCTTCACAAAAGGCAGTTTTCTTCTACAGCAAAGGAAAACACAAAATCCAATTCCAGCAATCAATAATCAATTTCTCTAAGAATAAAAACTTTTTTTCCCCCACCAGTATAAATCCCCTGCATTTCTGCATCAAAGAACAGTGGTTATACCAGACAACATCCAGTAAATCATTCCCCAGAAACACTTCTCTTGTGCAGTGAAACCCACATGTATGTACACAAGTAGTGCTCAATAACTCATGAACCTCTGAAATGTTCTCTCCCTTTCAGTACCTCTTCAGTCATGGAAGGTGAAAGTCCCCCACCTGAAAGCTCAGGAGATTAAAGAGAACAAAAACCACCCAAGTCATCACCTTTAAGCATTTTACTGCCAAGTAGTACATCCCTCAGAAACCTCACTGATGATTCAAAGCTTGACATTCTCTTGATCCCATCAGTTCAGAACAGTATTGCAGTACTTCCATAATATATTTCACTATAGATAATAGTTAGGATTCCATGTAAGTCCAAAAGTCAGTCAAGTGTAACCACTTCAGTGAAACATGTCAGTCTTCCCTATAAACATGGCTTTCAAATAAATAGAGACAATCAATCACCATCCACATATTCAATCCATTTTCAGTACAGAAACTGTAAATTGAGGAACTAGATATAACATGGGTAGATATTAAGTAGAAAATACTTCAAGTTCCTTTAAGTAGTGTCTCTCACAGAAAAGTGAGCCATTATCTACAGTATTAATGCCCAGGGGTAGCAACATGGACTTTCAGAAGGTAATCCTGAAGTGATTAAAAAGTTGTGGTTTTGAAAGACAAAAGAGCATATCTGCATGGAGAATGTACCTAATATCTGTAACAACAGCTTTGGCAACAAAACTTTAAAATATGGAACAGCACGAACACAAGACACTAAATCTCAAATATCTTGCAAAATATTATGGCAGCATTGTACTTATTTGTGCTTGTTACTCTAAGAGTTCTCCTAATAGAAATGTATCAAAAGAGCAAGGAAATACAGTTCCATGTCTTTTTGCGTCTTCAGGATAGTATGCAAATGTAGCAGCTCATTACCACAGCTCTCTTCCTATCAAGAGAGACCAGCAAAACTTCTTGAGAAAACAGGAAAGCATATTTAAGTGAGATTAATTTGACACTTTCCTCCATAGCAGTTTTAAGAACAATTTATAATCCCACACATTAAGCATTTATTTTTAAATGCAGATGTAAGACTTAACAGAGAATACCAAAAAACACAAATAGTCATTTGAGTTCAAAAAGCCCAACAGTTTTACAGTTGCTCTTCACTGCATAACAGCTTCAGATTCTCAAAATTAATTCTACACACTTCCTTTTGCATTTCCTGGCTGCTTAAAACTCTTATGGATATGAACAGGAAACCAAACCAGCAAAGGCAGCAAAATATTTTAGAACAGGTTCTGATAATAGTTTGCTTTATCATCAGTCCACAACACAATATCCAAAACTCTGAACAATAACTCAGTGATAAACAAGTGTGTGTACACATACACAGCTCCACACCAGCCCTATGCAGGCTATCATGAGAGCAAGAAAAAGTAAGAAAATAAATCACATGGACATCTAATAGCACACACAAAGTTCAAAGATTACTTCCAGAAGAGAATTAATGCCTTCTGAAAAGATACTGGATTTTCCTTTGCATATGTAATCAGAGTCATTCTATTGTACTTACCAATATTTTGTTATCCACTTTGTCTCCCTTGGTTTCCAGCTTTACTTTCTTCTTGACAGCAATTTTGATTTTCCTCCCAATAACATCCCTGACACTTTCTGAAACAAAAGGAAATATCTTCACTAAATACCTTCAGTGTTAACACAAGAAGGAAACAGATGCCACTGTTGCGTTTTCAGAAAAACTCAGAGCTATGTTGTCCAACTGCTTGCACTCATGGAAGTCTCATGCACATGCACCAGTACTAAACACAACCTTACACAAGCACAACTTTCTAAGTATGCCATCTATACAATTATTTCTGTCTACTATGGTAGCATTATTGATGTCATATGCCTGGATTCTAAACACAATTTGATTTTTTTTTCCAGCACTACTTACATATCAAAAGCATTTCCAAGACAAGCCACAGCACTGCTTAGCTCCATTCTGGGAAAATAAAACAAATTCCTCACTGCTATTATTTGTACCTGAAAAGCTTACTAAAGCAAATTAGCTCCTCGCATTGCACAAATTTCAACCTCTTGTTAATATCAAGGAGGCTAAATGGGTCAGGCAATGGTGGAGCAACTGTTCACACATTTTGCACTCCGTGCATTGAAGTAGCAAAGCAAACCAAGCAGACTTCCAGATAGTAACACCTGGCAGCTATGCAGAGGATGCTGTGGAGGCAACATTGGTCTTGGTCCAAATCCCAGCAACAACATAGCCACTGCATGGTGCCAGCACCTAAGTTACATTAGTTGCCATAACGTTTTAATATGTACATGCACACACATGTATTCACAGTCTCTGCCAATTATGACACGAACCAGCTTTTCCCCTGAACATTTGCACCCTGGCCTGAAGGAACACACACACACAGAACTGTGTCTAGAAAGCTTATACAACTACTGACACTGATGTAATTGAGAGATAAACAGAGGAGTTCATCTAGAAAAGCCAATTTGGCACCTTCCCTAAGTTTCACTCCCCAGCCCCCACTGAAAGGGAATGTGAAAGAAATCTTTTAAACACATTAACCTATTTCCAGACCAACAACAGGCATCTGTAAAAGGAAAGTCTCCACCCTTTCCAGACACACACACTTTGCCCTCGGGCACACTTAATTTTAAAAGCAAAAATGAAAGATAATAGGCTATTCCTAAGGCTTTTAATTATAGCGCTCTGTACAGCGCTTTTCTGCACAATTTTCATCCGATAGTCAGAAGACGTTAGCACAAACAACACACCATTTATTAAGCCTAGATGTTTAACCCAGGCCACTGTGTTCTGCCTGCAGGGCAGAAGGGTGTGCAAGTCAGAAACGTCGCTGGTCTGAGAAACTCTTCACCCAAAAGAGCTCTTTCTGCAAAATCGGCATGTTTTCCCCAGGAATTTTAATTTTCCTATCAGGACACAAAAGCTCCTCGGTAGCAGCGGCTTGCCCAGCGAGCAGCCTGTCCCAAGCCGCGGCAGCCCCGGTGGCAGGCAGCCAGCGCGGCCGGCTCCCGGAGCAACCGCTTGGTCCGGAGCCAGGCTGCGAGGTCCCGGAGCAGCCAGGTAAGCGGAACCCGGGGGAAAGTCCAGCCCGATGTGAACTGCTCTCCCAAGGCTTCCTCTCCCATGGGTAATGCCCAATTCCGGCCTTTCTACCCCTGCTGGGGAACCCAGAAGCAAGCTGACCACAGAGTCTTTTTCATCAAGTCCTGTCTCCTTGCAGAAGGTCTTGCTGCTGTCTCTGTTACTTTACCTCCACGTGCAGCTTGTGCTTTTCGGCTTCTCCTCTCCCACAAACAGCTCCAAGTGCCTACGTCTAGCAGGGGACTTCCTCCTGACACACCTGCATGGAGAGACGTGCCTCTCTTTGCTGTCCTACGGGTCCCACACAGCAGAAATGGGAATGACTGGAAGCCCTCAGCTCCAGCATTCTTACTCCAACAAGCCATAGGGAGAGAAGAGGCCCGGGAGCCCAGACTGCACAAAGTATCATCAGGATGTCAGTTCCTCACAAGGCTCTATCTGCCTGAAAGGGCTAAAAACACTACTTCAAAGAGCTAAGGTAGTGACTTCATAGATACTCTCCATAGGACTGAAGATAATTCCCTCCACATTGGGTGGCAAGTGAACACAATTCACAAAGTAAATTTTCAGACTGAGAGGTGGAAACACAACTTTAAGGTTCACTTTTCTAATGCTGGAGGCTTCAGACATCCACACCTTGGAGGAGTGGATCCAGGCAAGCCAACAGTAAGAGAGGGTTTCTTTGAAGACTATGACCTACAAGACCTGACAAAGGTCACACGGGAAGTGAGTAACAGAACTAAAACTGCAGCTCAAACACTCCTACCCCCAGTTTAATCTCCACACTCCAATCACTCCGTGTTAAAGCACATCCTTTCATCCTGCTCTCAAAACATGGTTATTACAAAGAGCCTATTTAGAGGTTAAATTTTAACATGCAGACACCAAAATACTGCTAGAAATTAAACCAACTTCCATGAACAGATCCCCACACCTCAGAATAGCCCTTGACAAATCAAACTGAGTGGGTGCAGGGCACCAGGGCTGGAGGGGTAATTCTTAAGATTGTTCAAAGTCACCAGAGGAGGGGAAGTGTGAAGATGCTCACCTTATTCTTCCCTGTAGTACGCAGCACACACCTCACCTACAACACTAGAGTGCAGACCCATGGTGAGAAAGAAATACTGTGTATTAGCACCTCAAACATGCCTGGCCACTTTAAAATAGGAAAACTGCATGGTTTTAACCATAGCTACTCGTAGAATTCTTCCCAACTCATCATTTCTTAGCAGCAAGCTATAGACTACAGTCTCTCTGTAAGAAACATTGTTCAGAGACCAAAAGGACTGCAAAATAGAGCTATTTTGACTCTACAGAAAAAATATCTGCAGCAGCTGCAAGTGTCCACCCAGACTTTACCAATATTTGATAAATGCTAAAACCACTTGCTGAGGAAACTGAAGGAAATGCAACAATGTAAATTACCTAAGTAAGGTTTGAAGGATTATATTCAATGCCACATATACCTTGCTGCCTGACAAATTTCTGTTTCCATCTGTCCTTAAGACAACACTTTAAATCATTACAATGCTGGTGAGATCTTTAGATAGCTCTTCGACAGGCAAAACCAAAGGAAATTCGGCCTGAACAAGAAGGTAGCTGAGGGCCTGGAGCATCAGACCTGTTATCCCCAAATGACACTGGTTACACAGACGCCGCGTGTGTAACGATCCACTTATTGGAAGCTCCCCAAAAGAGGTGACAGCATTTTCAGGGTCCTCGCCATCACCTGTGACTGAGTTCCTAAGCGTAAACCATATAGGATGGAGGCTCGTGTGCACGGGGCCATAAAACTTTAATTACAAATACCCTCACCCCCTCCCGCATCCAGAGGAAAACGAGTCAAACTACGCAAAACCCGGGAGGATAAATAAAAAAGCACCGAGTGGAGCTGCAGCCCGTGCCGCCAGGCTGAGGCGCACCGAGGACGTGCCCCGGGCGATGTAGGGGGCCGGGGCAGCTTCCCAGCGCGTCCGCCAGCGCTCGCAGCCGGCCGGCACCCTGGACAGACCGCTCCGGAGGAGGGGGACACACACCGCGCCCCGCCGCGCCTCCCGAGGGCTTAGTCCCTGCCCGCGGCCGCCTCCCCGCTGCCCGCAGCAGCCCCCGCCCGCCCATTGCCCGCACGCAGCAACGCGGCCTCGCCACCCCCCGCCGGCTCCTCTGAGTCCCTCCAGCTCCGCGCGGAGCCCCCCGGGCTCCCTGGCCAGCTCCCGCGGCGCTTCCCCGGCTCCACAGACCCATCCCCGGATTCCCCCCAGCCCAGTCTCCGGCAGCGCTGCATCCCCCGCACGGCGGCCTCCAAACTTGCCCCCGCAGCACCTTTGCCCGGGACCTCGCAGCCCCCATCCCCGCCGCCATGCCCCGTCCCTTACCGATCAACTCTTTGGGGACGTCGGAGCTCTCCTCGGCCATGGCGGCGGCGCTGCCCGGCGCCCGGGGGTGCCCGGCGGCGGGGCTGCTTCAGCGGCGCGCCGTCCCTGCGCCGGGCGAGGCGGGCATGCACCCAGCGGGCGGGGGAGGAGGAGGGCCGGCCGTGCGCCTCGCTGCGGAGCACGGGGTGTGTACGCGGCTACGAGCGCGGGCGGAGGGAAGGGGCTTCTCCCGCCC
Source organism: Serinus canaria (assembly GCF_022539315.1). Classification (NCBI taxonomy): domain Eukaryota; kingdom Metazoa; phylum Chordata; class Aves; order Passeriformes; family Fringillidae; genus Serinus; species Serinus canaria. The sequence continues at coordinate 92,212,035 of NC_066315.1, forward strand.
CCGCGGAGCCCGCTCCCCCCGCGCTACATGCCGCCCCCGGCTACCGGCGCGGCCAGGAGGGGCATTTCCCGGGAGGGATGGATGGTCCGCAGGCGGCCGTCAGGCGCGGCGCTGCGGGCTCACGGCAGCCCCCGCACCGGCTCTCCCGTTCCCGCCTGCGCACCCCGTGCACGGCTCCCCCGCCCGGCACCGGCGGGAGGCGGCGGCTGCCCCCGCCCCAGGAGGGCTGGCGCCCGCGCCCCGGCCCGGCCCCCGAACCGCGCGGGAGCCGCCGGGAGCCGCCCGCTCCTCCGCGCCGACCGAGCACCCGGCGACAGAGCGGGGAGGCGGTGGCGGCCGGGAGCATCGCCCTTAGGAAGCCATCGCGGCGAGGGAGGAGGAGGAGGGCAGCGGGCTCGGAGATTTAGCGCGGCGACGCCGGCCCCTCCTTCGGGCGATCCCGCCGATCGGCGCTGCGGCGGGGGCCATCTGCCGGCGGCCGCGGCGGCTACACCGGCCTGGGCCGGCCCGCGCCGCCGAGGTACCACCTGAGGCGGCAGCAGCGCCGGCCCTTCCCAATAGACCGTGCCTTCCTTAGCTGCACCCTCAGCCTTTACCCTGCGAGAATTCTCCTCTGGGTTCATTAAAACGGGTTTGTGTGACGAAGTGGGTGGTTGTCATCGTTAGAGCACTCCTGGCCTCCGGGAAAGGGATTGCCCAATTCCTTTCCAGAAAAGCTGGGTCACTTCGAGACCTAGAAGAGGCTAACCTTTGGTCCAGAACTCATCTGCCTCTCCCTGGCTCTGTCACCTTATCTCCATGGGGACGGCGGCTGCCTCGGCACCTGTTGTGAGATTACACCATGGCTAGGGACGGCTTAGCAAACTCCTTGTGCAGGGAGCCTCGGTGTTGCTGTGCTACATTGAAGGGATACATGCCTCCTTTCTCAGGACCAAATTAAAATCTGCAAGTTGCAGCATTTTTGCTTGTTGCACTTTGCCATCGAGGGTTTTTGTCATGCGTTAACAGCCACATTATAGAAACACAGCACGCAAGCTGCCTAATTGCACTCATAAATATAAGCACATAAGAAAGAAGCTTATTGGCTGAGAGCAGAGGAAGAGGCTCGGTAGCCCTGGAAATCCTATGGCTTGTTTCTGGTAGTGATGCATGGTTTCAGTGAAAGGATCATTTTCACTGCAGCAGGACCATGATTGGTCACCCTCCATCCTAAAGGGGTGGATTACTGCATAAAACTCATATTTCAAGCATTCTACAAGTGTGTGGTGGATCTGGGAGATCAAAGTCATTTATGTCTAATTTAAAAATCTGCATTCAGTGAGAGCAACAATATGAGTCCAATAAGAGTTACTGTAGCACAGTACAATACACAGTACAGTACCACACTGCTGCACTCCTGTGTGTTACGGACTACTGTATACCATGGCCTTCGGAGGAAACATGACCACTTTGAAATTGGTGTCACTTGTCAAATAAATGTATCATGTTTTTTCTTGACAACCAACCATATCTCTCAATTTTTGGAGGTGATTTTACCAACACAGATACCATTGCTACTGAGATGGATATGATTTGCAGTCTTTACAGTTTGCTGTTTACATGTAAAGAATAAACATAACCTTTAAAGAAAATTAATGAAAATTATTATATTAGTAAAAGAATAAAGTAAGCTGTGTGTTTTTAATATACAGCAATGTCAAGCAGTCTTATCTGGATATGAATATGTATCTCTCAATAAAATGCACTGTATTCCTTTTCTCCTCTGCTCTCTTTTCCTTACTGTAACTGCATCCTTTTATGATGGACATAGAATACCTGCTGACCTCTTCTTTCCTTTTCTGCCAATTTTTCGTCATGGCTCAGCAGAAAACTGCATTTCTTGCTCACTGGATACACATAGGCTTACTTCCACCAATGAACCTGGGCCTTTGTTAAACCTGGGTTCTTTGTTGTGGGAGGAAGCAAAAGACAAGAATTGAGAATTTCATATCTTTTCTAAGACCCAGGAGGGAAAAGGTAGACCATCAAGTCTGCATAAGAAAGGCCATAAAATTTCATATAATTACTTATGTACTGAGTCTAATTCTCTATCAGCTAAAACTTCTAGAAAGATAACTTTTATTCCATCACTATTCACATGCTCTACAAAAAAAAAAAAAAAAAAAAAAAAAAAAAAAAAAAAAAAACTTTTGGATCTGTGACCTCTTAAGCATGACAGTTACTTATGCTACTACCCCACTATCTTGTCTCTGGCACAGTATTTGAAGCATGAACCTTGCCTCTTTGGCTGCTGCCAGACATCCACAGGTCTCTTAGCTGCAAAAATTGTGAGCTCCTTTCATGCCTTCCTGCCTGTAGCATTCTGCTGGAATGCTACCACCTCCTCCACCCCAGTTTCCTATCATGAGCTGACACATATGGTGAGCCCAGGTTGTATAAAGAAAAAAAGAAAAAAAAAGTGAATGATGGCAGCAGGCAGGGCTTTTTTTGTTTTGGTTTGTGTTTTTTAATTAGCAGCACTACAGGTTAATGTAGTGTTAATGTAATGTACAGGTTAATACATGCCAAGGCTACTGTATAATTCATGCTTTGGTGCTTAGGAGACTGGACCTGGTTCGAGGTAGGGAAGGTACAAACTAAACTCAGATGGATTAGTGCTTCCAAGACTAGGTTCAAACAGCAAAATGCATGGTTTCCCATTCCTTGCTCCCTAGTCAGGAGGTAGAACATGATTGCCCAGGCAGGCTGCTGCTCCTGCTCCTCCAACTACAGTAATGCCTATCACAGTGTCAATTGACAGTCTGGCCAGTCAATACAAGGATGTTTCTAATCCCAAGGGTCCATCTTCCAGTGCAGAGAGGACTGGACCACCATTGCAGAGATCCCAAACACTTAACTCCCAGAATCTCCAAAGACTCTTCTCCACAGTTTACAGTCAAAGCCTCGCCAGGGAGAGTTTGCTGGCTTTGTAAGAAGGTCTGTTTTTCATCCTTTCCTGTTGACCCTTACCCTCCTTAGTCAGTTCAGCAGGGATGCAGGCATCACTGGCATCTTTCCTAGTGGCAGTCATGATTGAAGAAGTTCAGGCCCCTATGGCAAGTCATCCATATCCACTTGTGATGACTTTACCACTTTCCATGTTGTGCCAGTGTGAGAAATTGTTTTACTGTCTCATAACCTGAATTAGTGAAAGGGGGCAGAAAGGGGATTTGTGTCATTTCAGTAACTGAATCCCTTTTATCCCTCCTTGCCCACCAATAGAGGCACATTGGCCCATCTGAGGAGGTGCCCAGTTTAAACTGCAACAACAGAAGCAGATGCAGATGGGTTTCCTGTCTGATCTCAGTGGCATTCCCCTAACTCTCAGGTGCACTTCATGCCCTGGCTGCTCCCAAGCAGTCCTGGCTATGTTTGCAGGGCCTCACTTTAGGGGCACTGATGCAAATGATCATAACATAGGTGCCCTAGTGAGAATCACACTCCAGCAGAATCATAGAATCATCAGGGTAGGAAGAGACCTTTAAGATCATCAAGTCCACCTGTCAGCCCAGCACTACCACTGAAACCCCTAAACCACAAGACGACATATCCCAGCACCAGATCCAGATGCCTCTTAAACACCTCCAGGGATGGTGACTCCACCATCCCTGGCCAGCCTATTCTGAAATCTGACCATCTTAACATGTTCTAATATCTAATCTGAATCACCCCTGTCTCAGCTTAAGACCATTTCCTTTAGTACTCTCACTGTAGGCACAGTAGAAGAGACTGGCTCCCGGCTCAACACAATCTCCTTAAAGGTAGTTGGAGCAGTGCAGTAGCACTGCAACGTTGCATATCACACATTCAGCAGGTGCATGGAGATGGAAAGAGGCTACATGGTCTTCAGCCAGAGCAGAAGATCTTTGAAGTAATTTTAAAAGTCTTTCAAAGGATAACTAATTTGTCTGCCAAAAGAATGGGATGTGTGTGGCTTTGTTGAAGATACTTTTTCTCTAAAGGCTGCTCAAGTTGTTGTAGTTCCTGGCATGACAGAAATGCTGACGAGAGTAGTGGGCTGGATTGTGTGTGGGTTAGATGGCTGCAGGGGATGTTGCAGTATTCAGAGCTTGTATTTAACTGACAGCAACAGAGCAGGGAAGGAGGCACTAAGAGCTTCAGGAGACATTGATCAGCAAGACATTGACCCAGAAAGGGCTGTGGAGGGGAAATGTCCTCAAAACTGCAGCCTTTATGCATCAAATTAACCATTAATTGCACAAAGTAACATTTGATGGACTTTTGACTCCACCTTTTGCAGGTCTATATTATCATGGCACCTCACAAGCTGCACTGACATACAGTATAACAAATTCCTGTTTCCCTGCCTGTCTGCTGCCCTTGTCCTCCTTCTCAGCCTAAATCCTGTCATCTCCTGCAGATAAGGCAGGTGTCAATATGAGTTGTTGCCAAGCCATGTACACTGTCATAAGGCAGGGTATTTATAGTCTTAAGTGTTGCATGTCCTCCCTGGCAACTTCTCTGGCCCTTGTATAATGGCTGCAGCACTGAAGAATTTAATTTTTTTTTTCCTGAGAAGCAGTAGAATGATACTATCAACATCAGGAAATGATGAATTGAATGATCCTCCTGAAGACAGTGAAAAGATTTCAGATGCCAACAGCAGGTGTTAGACTGACATTCAGGTTACACCCTGGAGTCATCCTGCTGCGTCAAGGTGGGAGAAACCAAGTGATCCAGTCTGATTTGCAAAGCTGCCTTGCAGCATGGAGTATAAGCTTGGAACATCCTGTAAAAGACAGAATGCCTCATAAAAAATAATTGTAGGTATAAACTACTCAGGTTTGCCAGTTGCATTTCTAAGAGATTTGAAGGGGTGAACTCTTTCCCAGCTATGCCTCTGCAATCCTATAGATTCTGTTTCCTGCCCCGGTTGAAGGCAGACAGAATATGGCCCTATTGTCTCATATGCCACAGTATGAGCCAACCAGGCATTTCCTAGAGTAGCGTCATTTAAGGAAGTGTTTCTTTTCAATCACTGCAATTATTATGGGCATTTTGAAGACCAAAAGGCAGCTAATCTGCCATTCTGTGGAATGAATGAAGCACAATTAAGACACATGCTTCCAATTATTTCTGAGCCCAATTGTTCATGAAATCGACATGTTCATGCTGGCTTTATTTCCATTCAGCCTGAAAATAATTTATAGCACTTCCAGTTTTGGGATCTCTCCAGTTGTTTATTTGTTAAATTTTTTACCCAGTATATATCTTTCTGTTAATTTTTTATGTGTGGTGATAAAATTAAATGTGATATTTTAGGCTCCTCACACTGATCACGTATATTTGGAAACCTGTAGATATTCCAGGACTTAGGGATCTTTTGACACAAACCTTTTGTTATGAAAAGAGCAGAAAACAACTAGCTAGCTAATTGCACAATGATAAATATGTCTTGTATTGCCTTCTTTCATTGCATTTCACCAGTTGAGACAAAATTCATAGGGAGAAATGTGTGTCCTACATCAGTCCTAGTTTGGTAAAAGAAATGACAGACTTTGTAAGTAGTCTCCTATTGCTATCTGTGACTGAGTCTTTTCAAACCCTTTCCTCTGTATGCTCCTATGATTATTTCAGTACCTTGCACTCAAAAAAAGTATTTTGTCTTGATTTTAAATAGGATGAATATAAATGCAGCAGCAAAGATGTATGTTTTGATAAGGCCTACTTTGATGGTAGCATTCAGAAGAGAATTAAGAAGAGCAGTTGATGCCTCATGAAACTCTTAAAATTAAAAAAAACCTATTCAGAAGAAATCTGGTTACTCCACTGTGTTTGGAGGGGGAAAGGGATAAAATCAGGCTCACTGGAGATAAGTCTGGGAGGAGCATGCCAGTGTTTGAGGGACAGAGCACTAGCAAGGTCCTTGCCTGCTGTCTCAGTTGAGAGAGAAGATGGAGATCCATGCAAGGGTCATTGATATGTCAGAAATCACAAAAGTGCCTGCAATGGTCAGGTAGGAAATAGGGCTTCTCCTTCTAGGAAGGTGGCAGGACCAATACCCCAGCTGAGGTACGTCTACACCAGTGAATGCAGCACAGGCAATAAACTGGAGGAACTGGAATCCACAGTGCAGCAAGAAAACTGTGACAAATTTCCAACACAGAAACATGGTGGGATGGCTTGCACAACTAGGGTGCTGCAATGGAAGGCTACAAACTCTTCAGAAGGAGTAGGCAAGGAAGGAGAGGTGGTGGGGTAGCCCTGTATGTTGGTGAGTGTTTTGATTGGAGCTTAGTGATGGTGATGATAGGGTTGATTGTTTATGGACAAGAATCAGGGGGAAGATCAACTAGGCAGATATCCTGATGGGATAGCCTGTCATAGACCATACAACCAGGATGAAAAGGCAGATGAAATATTCTATAAGCAGCTGGGAGAAGTCTCACAACCACTGAACCTTGTAATTGTGGCAGACTTCAACTAACCAGATGTCTGCTGGAAATACAGCTAAGAGAAAATAGTCTAGGAGGGTCCTGGAGTGTGTAGAAGACAAGGCTGGCAAGGAAGGCAACTAGACAATGTACCTGCTGGTCAGATTGTTTTTAAGCAGAGGAGGAATTGGTGGGTGATGTGCTAGCTGAAGCCTGTCTTGGGCAGAGAGGAGGTTTAGACTGAAAATTAAGTACAATTCCTTCACTGAAAGGGTTGTCAAGCATTGGAACAGACTGCCCAGGGAGTGATGGAATCACACTCCTTGGAGGTATTTAAAAGACATGTAGTTGTGGCATTTAGGGACACAGTTTAGTAGTAGACTGGGCAATACTGTGTTAACAGTTGGACTTGATGATCTTGGAAGTCTTTTCCAACCTAAATGATTCTATGATTATTCTATCATCTATTTCCATATTCCTCTTGCTTCTAACATTTTTAGCTGGTATATTTATGTAAAACCAGGATCTTTGTTGCTAAAGAGCTCATTTGCTTCTGCTACTTAGCTCTCTCTCATGAAAGCATAATCCTTTGCATATCCCATCACACTTAGACACTTAGAATTTGTATAACTTGTGATGCTGAACTAAGGGCAAAAGCAGATCATTCATAAATGAGCTCTCTATACTGGCAACCTGTGTTTCTCTGTTCTGTACAGGGCATTACTAACAACGTGTGGAATACACTGAGCAAGATACTGAATGGAAATGTAACATTTTAAAGCATTTAAAAACAGGTATGTGAGCATTGCAGCTACTTGGGTCACCTGTCCCTAAGGCAAGCTCCATGATCTTTAGGGTATGTGAAATCTCATCTCTCCTCTACTGGAGATGTCAGATGTCTTGGCAAGCCTCTTTTTCTTACCATTGACTCCAGCTTAATCAGTCATCTCTCCCTGACTGGTTTCCAGCCCTGTGATATTAACTAGTACCTGTAATCGAGGTGGTAAAACTCCACAGACATTATTTGTACTGGCTGAGGTAACTGAAGAAGACAGATTTTCTTTGTAGCAGTGAAGTGGATGAAATGAACCTGTATAAAAATAAATCTGAAGTAGTTCTGACCTAAATTTCAAACTGAGCATGATTCTCTCTCCTTTTTACTAGTTTGAGCTTCTCTCTCAGCCTTTATTATTCTTACTTCTTCCCCTGCAGAAACTACTAGCAGTCCTTCCATCAATACCAATACCTTCCATTCAACCTAGCAACCTCTGCTGCAAAAAAATATGTTCTTTAAATCTCCAAAAGCATTCTCAGAAGCATCAGATTCTGGAGAGGTCATTGACCATATGGTGTGTCAAGAGCCTTTAAGAGAGCTGCTAAGCCTAAATGGTGAGTAACTCTCCATCTCACACTGTGATAGCCTGAGAGACAGAGGGGAAAGGGTGAGAAATGTGTAGGAAAAGTTATCTTGGACTGTACTGCTTTGGGACCAGAAAAGGTGGAATATATAGTGACTAAAGAGAACACTAGCAGCAATTACATGTGAATTTTAAGTGCAAAACAAACTTCCTAGGTACACTGAGCTATCAAACTTTTGAATTGCAGCCACTTTTCCTAAAAGTTTGGGATGCAGCTAGAACATGCAGGAGTCTCCTTTCACACACTAGACCTGAACTCTGATGTGTATTGTAGCAGTAATATTTGGTATGGTACTTGTCCCTTTGCACAAGCTTCTTCCCATGGAGGAGCTTGCACAGTGTAGTCTGAGAACCTCTGCACACTTATGTTGGTAAACCATTTACAGAACTCTTGCAGAATGGTGTTCTAAACTAAAATTGTGTTGGCCTTTTTCACAGACTGGAAAACTGCTCAGCTTGGTACAGTACTATATGGGGGGACTATTTTATTTTTTTTTTTGCACTCATCTTTGCACCTACCTTGAAAATCCACAGTTATCTCTAGATTCATGAGAACTCCCTGTGAGGATGAGATCTTTCTAGAGCTCTCCTTGCCCTTTCCAGAGTGCTCAAGTTGTCCTAGATGTTTTGTAAAATAAAACAAGGAACACCAATCATCTCTGGACAGCTTATGGCTTATGAAAGTTTTACAAATAAAATACAGAAGAATTAGCAAGCAGGGAAAGCAATGTGAACAAACTGCAAGAATGTCCTAGCTGCATGTTTCTAATATAAAACAGCATCAGATGTGGTATTGCAATGTAATAGGAATTTACTAGCAAAATGAGATTTCCATTTCCGGGTCTGGCCATAACAGGATATTAACATAAGAGTTGACTAACACAGTAAAGCTGAGGTCACATCAGGTTTTCTGGACAGATATACTTCATCAATGACTTGGAGAAAATTATTTTTTAAAGTGCTATTTTTTCATATTCAAATCATCACTCTTCAAGCCTGAAGAAAAATCCTGTGCAATAGGATTATCACCAACACACACAACCTCCTTTCATCAGCATACACGCATATGTTCCTCTGAGTAGGTTTGCTTCCACATATGGCCATTTCAGTCTCAGTGAAAAATGGTATCTTTAGGCTATTAATTCCAAGCCCTATTTTTAATTCCTAACAGGGCTGGTATTTGGGGACTAATGCCATTACTGAATCAAATGTTTTAAGAGGTTTTGCAAGGAAGTCTACCAATGACTGAGGGTATTACTTCACATCCCAGTTAGGTGTTCTGGCTACCAGCAAAAAAAAAGAGGTAAAATTTACATCAGTGGCTTTACAAAAGCAGGAGAAACATGGCCACACCACATGTGATAAGAGAAAGGCTGTTTTTCTGTTAATAACTTGAATGGCCCAGTGATGAGAACTGCGACCAGCTCTGGGATCCCCAACACAGAAAAGGTGTGGACCTGTTGGAGTGAGTCCAGAGGAGGACCATGAAGATTATTAGAGTGCTAAAGCATCTCTGCTATGAAGACAGGCTGAGAAATTTGGGCTGTTCATCCTGGAGAAGAGGAGACTCATTTCCTTTCCCATTTCCTTCAGGGTGACCGTATAGCAGCCTTTGGTACATAAAGGGAGCTTACAGGAAAGCCAGAGAGGGAGGAACTTTTACAAAGGCATGTTGTAGACATGTAGTGGGATAAGGGGCAGTGGTTTTAAACATTAGAGGGTAGGTTTAGATCAGATATTAGGAAGAAATTCTTTACTGTGAGGGTGGCAAGGCACTGAAACAGCTTACCCAGATAAGTTGTGGATGCCCCATCCCTGGAAGTGTCCAAGGCCAGACTGGATGAGGCTTTGAGGAACTTGGCTGAGTGGGTGGCATCTCTGCCCATTGCAGGGGGTTGAGCTAGATGATCTTTAAGGTCTCTTCCAACCTGAACCTTGGTTACTGGGTGATAAGGATGATGAGCATGTGGGGGCTTGAGTCTGTGCTAATGAGCTCCCTTAGTCTTCAAAGGGCCTGTAGAGCACCAGTTACTATGCAGTGATGGAGAGTTGTTTGCTAGCTGGCACTTGGCAGCTCAAATCCAGGAGCAGATTTTTAATGCAATGTTTGCTTTCCAGGGCTGAGAGGGGTTCCTGGCGCAGTTTATTTCTGGAATTTACACTAAGCCTAAGCATGCTCAGTCTCTCCTCCCCTGCATGGTGAAGGGTGCTCAGAGAATTTCTCCAGTAGCGTAAAATTGCTGGACATTTTGCTGCAGAGGCAGTAACCTGAAGCCAGCAGCACCAAGGGAACACTTTGAGAACAGTAGAAGGAAAAATACTTTTAAAATTCCTGAGATAAGCCACAAATATGAGGAGGTTGTAGAAGGAAAGCCTGCCTTGAAGTTCCATGGAATGCCATTAGCAAAAACAGCCTAAGATGTTTTTGCTCACCCTATTACCACATATCATAGTCACTTGACTGGTTTGTACTGGTTTTGGCTGGGGTAGAGTTAATTTTCTTGGCAGCAGCCTATATGGTGCTATCTTTTAGGGTTTTTATGAAAATTATGTTGATAATAACATGGGTATGTGTTAGCTACTGCTGAGCAGTGCTTACACAGTGTCAAAGCTGCTTTTATTTCTCACATTGATGCACCAATGAGTGGGCTGGGGGTGAGCAGGAGGTTTGGAGGGGACAGATGTGGGGCAGAGCTGACCTCTGTGACAAAAGGGACATCCCATACCATACAAGATAATGATCAGCAATAAAAGCTGGGGACTGGCCAGGCACTAGCTGGCTCAAGGACAGCAGCTGCTATTTCTTGCATCAGTTGTCTTTCTTGTGTGGTTTTTTGTTATTGCTTTTGTGTGTTTGTAGTGGATTTTTGTTTGTTTCTTTTTTAGTATCCTTCCCTTTTTACTTATTAAACAGTGTTTATCTCAACTCATACAGTTTCTCACTTCACCCCTTCTATTCTCTCCCCAACCCATGGTAGGAGTGAGCAAGCAGCTGTGTGGGGTTGGGCTGCCCACCAAGGCTGACACACAAACCAGGCTGTTACAACTCTTTGCAGGGCTGTACTGAAATCCAAGTGAGAAGATCCACATCAAAAACAAATCAGTATAGCTTGATATTGAGATCACATTCATAAAGAGCAGATGCTCCAGAAAAATCATAGATCATCTTTTAACTTGCTGTGGATGCTTTAGACCACTCTGCCATTTCTCTGATCTCAAATCACCAATGGAAAGACCACGCACTAACTGAATGTATTTGCTAGGAAAGAATTACCCACATAGGTCTTCAGAATGTAATCAGTGATCTGCAAAGCACAAGTTTATGAATACCTATCTGAAGTTTTTAATCTCCAGCCCACATTTTGATCTCAATTACAGATGCCTCCCAGTCAGGGGAGCAGAAACAAAACCACATTATTAAAGGCAGGGCACAAAGATCATAAACAGAAAACTGTATGACTGACTGTAATATTCACAGTTTACAAACTGTGTTTTCCTGTCAGCAGTATAGGTCAAATGGTATTATTACTGTTCCCCCTCTGGACAATTTACATAACAAACTAGTACAACAAGAACAACTTATTTCACAATCAGCCTGAAGTTTGCTTTTGGCATAGGAGCACCAGTTCTCATCAAGTTCAAGTGCTCAAATGATCTCTGAAAACAATTACTGGTTACCTCCACAGGGGAATAAGGAATTTCATTAAAGATTTTTGGAGGCATTTTTCCCAGTCATCAACCTTGGCTATAATTTTCTATAACACCATTTCTCAAAACAAAAAATATATTAGATTATTATGATTATGTGCAGTAAAACCAAGCAGTGTCAGGGACGAGCTCTTCTTCATTTCAACAGAAAGGATCCATTTAGCAGCCTTCAGTCTGCCCCTAAGTGGTTAATGTGGTGTTCAGAACAGGTTTTTATTACCCTTTCTTCCTTCCCTGCCTCACTGCACACACGGTCTTTTTTTTTTCCCCTGCAACTTGATGCTTTTGGTTCCTTTCACTGTGTATTATCTGCTGCTGGCAGTAATCTTAGCTCTTCAACTGACAGCAAAATTATGAGGTGCTCAGTACAAGATGACAATTTTCCTTCCCTCATTCTAATTCATTCGTGCCTCCATCAAGGAATCAGCGTCATCTTTTCAACACATTAACAGCTCTCTGCTGATAGAAAGCATTAGTCCCCCATTCTTCAGCAAGAGGTCAAAAATTATTTTTGTTTTGTAACAACCCATTAAATTTTGTGCTTTGGAAAATTCCATTGCTCTCTGATTTCAAACAGCTAGGCTGCTGTCTCAGTTGGCACAGAGGGAAGAGAAGGTTTACTTGGTGAGACACCAAGTGACACAGGCAGCTAAAATTCTTTTACACACAGGATCGTAGTCCACCACCAGCCTGGTTGATTACTTTGATTACTTGCTTGCTTCTTTTTTTTTTTTTTTGGCATACTCTTAAGAAAGGCTCTTCATTTTGATATTCACACAGAGGCTCCTGGCATTGTTTTTCGACCTTTAAAATAGTTTTTAACTAAATGTTGCCATAGGCTTTTTGAAATTTACAAGAATCTGGGTTTATATATAACCAGAGAAGATATAATCTATTTCTGTGTACATGGCATGGTGTTATTTAGTCTCCCATACACCTGAACTTGTCTGGGTAGACAAGTGAGTTCTCTTATTCACAGGTAGCTTCATAACAGGAAACCTTGGTCAGTGTTACACATACTCATTTGCATTCAGTGTAGCAGAAGCTGAAAATCTTTGTCAGAAAACTTGCATGAAATTGTTCAGTGAGCATGGTTATGTTTCTGATGGGTGATAGGACCTGAAATGAGCCTGGCAGTAGACAGAGGGGTCTGTAGAGACTGAGAGGCGGTGCTGACCCTGCCAACGTCCCCAGGCACTGGAGCAGAGCCCAGCTGACCAGCTCAGTTCAAGGACACATGAAGCTGGCAGTGACACTCCTTGTGCTGCAAACAGACATATGGATCTAGGAGTTTTCCTACCTCTCTTTTAATTGTAGCACTTGGAATAAGTTTAAACCAAAATAAGGAGAATGAGATATGGAAACAACCTGGTTAAAAATATCCTATATAGTGAGTATGCAGTAAAATATGCATACTGCAATATTTGGAGACAGGGCTGGGAGGAAGCTGAGGTAGAAAACTGTGGTTTTGGGTGAAAATAGAAGTTGAAGAGCTAATTCAGCATCCACCTCAGCACTGTCAGAGCCCTGGCATAGAAATCAGCAGGACTCCTGAGATCTGGAGCAGCAATAGGAGGACACCCAAAGGACAGGGTTTGAGAAAGAGAAACACATTCCTTTGGGGCAGAGGTGGACAACAGGAAAAAAAACCCACTAATATTTTGAAACTGTTGAGGAGATCCAGCTTTCTTCTAATCCATGTGCCAGCCACAATTGCTTCATGCCTCTCCAGGGAGTTTTGAGGGGTTCCTGATGAGGAGTATAGCCCTTCTGCCCGTTGCTGAGCACAAACAGTCTGACACAAATCAGGTTGACTGCTCCTTTCCAAGGGCAGTGTTGTGGGCACATTGCCCAGGAAACTAGGAGCTCTCTGAACCTTTATTACTGTTACCTTGGGAGTAACTGTATCTATTTCCAGTTTTACATCAGACAGCATCTGAAATTAATGTTCTTTAATAAACAGCAAAATGTGTATTGTCATCATCTCAGGGTGAACACACATAGTTATACCTCTGGCAGAGCTTTTTTGTGCTCTACCTGCCCCTAAGAGTGATCTTCAGATTTTGTCCCATGCTGTCCTATATTGTTGGATTTAAGTATTCAGCCGTGATTCAGCAAAAAGAGGGGAAAAAACTGCCACAAAGACTTCACTCCTCCTCACTCTTCCCAGCTGCACACACCCAATCGACTCATTTCCTTTCCCAGCAAAGGAATTAGGCACCCGCAATGCTGTTATTTCCAAAACAAGGATGTTCAGCCATAAAACTTTTGGGTTTTTTTCTTAGAGAAAATGTGCCAGATGTCCTTGCTGCACAAGGGACAAGTCTGGAGATGAGCACACAGCGTACACCAGATAGTTTGGGGAGATGCAATATCTGCCAATGCATTTAATGCAACACATGCCAGCGCTCTGAGTGCAGAATGTGCCAAAGCTGCTGAGCTGTGAGACAGCAGGAGATGCTCACCCCAGGGGATGGAAGCTGACCAGTGAAGTCTTTTGAGTTCCCTGTAGTACTTACACAAAGTAATCTCTCCTGAAGGAACTTCCTGCTTCGCCAGACTTAAGATCCTCCTTCCCTTTTTTCCCAAGGGCATTAAATTATCATTTGCTTCTAATTCCCTTCGATAACCCACCTAGTTTATGCTAATTCCCTTGTGAAGTGCAGCTTCTCCCTAGAGACCTTTCACAGAGCTTGCAATGTTTTCCTGTGTAACGATGATTTCCCCATGAAACAGGCTTGATTTGAAAGAGAAAGTGTTTCCTTGAGCTGCCAGCTCAGTCAAGTCTCCAGCAGCTGAGCTGGCTTTCTTCCACCTTAAGCCGGAATGACGCTGGTAATCAAGGGTCGTGCTGACAAGCTCCAGGCTCCGGCTGCGCCTGTGTGACCGAGTGGCCACCAGCTGACGCTCTAAGTGACAGCTTGCTCTATCTGGTGGCTCTGTCACATGGGGGAACCCGCGGCAATGAAGCCAGCAGAGTTGATGGTGGCCAGTGCTGCAGAGGGGTGCTAAGAGGCATGAAAAGCACTTAAGACTAACTAAGATTTGGAGATACCTACTCAAGTGAAAACACACCGTCTTGAATTAATTTTCTGAGTGTGAATGCACTAAAAGACTATTTTGCTGAGGACTGGACAGAAAAAAATTTTCTTCCCTTTACAGCTTTTTCCAAATGCGTAAGAAATCCCTAAAGGAAGACCAAAATGCTTTCCTCCTCCCTAATATGACACCATAGAACGTAAATTCATGCATATTCAGACACCATCTTACTCACAGGGGAAAAAATACAGCAGCACTGAAAGAGACAGTTCAGAATGCCACTAAATTACGCGTGCCATGTAATTTGTATTTTTCCTCTTTGGCAAATCAGTGCTATTCTCTCCTGCTAGCACTCAGTGTTGGTACTTGAATGCTGAACTGCCACTCAGAGCACATGGAGTTCACCCGGGGAGCCCAGAGGGAATTCAATGTCCATTAGCTAGGGTAAAAGGGAAAAATGTCTTTGCTATGTTTCAGCTGGACTGCTGAATTTCTGCTAGGATTTCTGAGGACAGAAATGCTGTTTATGAAGCATCAGTTGGCAAGGTCTTTCATTACTGAAGCACAGTTGAAAAATCTGGCTATTTAACAGACGTGTAAATGCTGAGCTTTCTGAAAGCCTGACTTTTCATTTTTTTGTCACTGTTTTTTTCTTCTGTCACTTGTTATTCTGAAGTGTTAAATGTTTCTGGATGTGTCTCTAAAGCTCTCTTGTTTTTTGCTGATCTTTTTCACATCTTCATTAAATAGAAACATGTTGAGGAGAGTGCAACTTTTTAATATATCTCACAAAAACTGAAATACTGAAGGAAAATAACAATGGCATTCAGTTTTTATTTCATCCATTAGGTAATCGGGAGAGCTGTGTATCTAATATTACAAAGCATGTCTGTGATCTCCTCACAAGGTGAAAGAGAAGATTTTGCTGTTGAGTTTTATGCTTGTCCTTTGCATTTACTGGCTTTTCATTCTCTTTCTCCCTGACTGCTCTTGCTCCTGAAAGAGCCATAAACTTTGCTTCAGCTCTGCTTGAGAGCAGTATAGCAGCCACTAGTACTTCTCGTGAGTAAGGAACGACACCTTGTGGCTCTTAAGTGCCAAAATAAAAATAATCCTATTACATTTTGAATCATCTGTCCATTGCCCATAGGGGGAAGTTTTCTTTAACTGTAATTTCTTCGAGGAGCCAAAGCAATAGCATAAATATGGCTTTGGGGTTTTTCATTTATGTTTTTATACGGTTAAGAACAATTAAACTTCCTGTCTCACAGGGAGAGAAAACAGCTTTGGAGGCTTTGCTCACCTAGCAGCCAGACACATTTTACTCCAGCCAGACTGTCCTTCAGGACAAGTTAGCTCAAGGATCATCTCACTGGGAGACTTCACTCCTAGTCCTTTGCAGGAATTTGAGGAACAATTTTTTCTCATAAAACCATTTGCAAGAACTGGCCAAGCAGGAGTAGGATGATCTCCCAGCAGACTTTTCTGAGACTATTAGCCCTGGCCCCCTAGCCCCTTGTCAGACCTTTGCATGGCAGACCTTGACTTAGGGAGCAGAAAAAATGTGTGAGATGCCATTCTGATCTGAAGACAGGATGAGTTTTGGCTTCAGGATATTGTTTCTGCTTCCACCATAAAGTATAACAAATAACATTTGAGATTCTCTTTAAATCACTGGTTTCTTAATTGTCCTCCTACTAGCAAAAAACATGGCTCAAAACCTTTTTAGCTCAAGGAAATGGAATGAAACACCCCTCACTCCAACCTGGCATTTCTTCCTATGTGGTTATTTATTTTTTATTGTTTGAATTGCATCAGCTCCTAGGAACTCGGTGTGCTGGGCTTCATACTAAGAAAATATTCAAATTAAAAAGGTAATTAGACATCAACTCATGCCCTCTGTGTCTACATAGTGGACAAGAAGTATCAGGTAGGCAAAATGGGCTACAGCTGATAATGTGTGCTGGAAAGATAAGAGTGAAAGAGGGAAAAAACAGGCATTTCTGCTCATCCATTGAGTTTAGCTGATGTCAGATAAGAATGATTTGTACTTCAGCATGGGAAAAGTGAATTTTGAGCAGAGATGCCAGAGAAGGTATGTCTGATTTCTTCAGGTATTGGTTGAGAGCTTTGCCCAAGTGAAAAAAAGAGAGTGAGGAAGACAATGCAAATCATCTTCCCACTCTTGAAAGTTCACCAGGCTAGTCTAGAGGCTGGCAATGAAAGTGTTACCTGACTCAAGCTCAGTCTGTTTTGCCCATGCAGAGGGCATAACTTCACCCAAAGTACAACAGTCATCTCTTAAAGAAGCCCAGGGGAAAGAAATCACTGACTTTTCCATGTGTAACCATTATAATGATGTAAATGGTCACTTGTCCAAAATATCAGACACTTTAACCCATGCAACAACTGAAGTTGCATGGGTTAACCCAGATTTTTGAGCTCTGTTCCTTTTTGGGCTTTAACATCACCTTTTAATGAACCTTTATGAACTTAAGAGCTGAAAGACTCATCCAAAACTCTTTCTTAAGCAAAGGGCAATGTTTGTTCTGGACTTCCCAGTTTGGATGAATATGCTTTGAATGAATATTTAGCTGGTGGCAGGAGCCCTTTTGGATGTCACATACTGTTCCAAGATACACAAACCTTTCAAAGCACAGTTGGAAAGGGCCCTGAGGAATGTCATTTGAACCGATCTGAACATGGAGTTAGGTGAAATGCCCTCCAGAAGCCCATTTAAATCCTGATTTTTCTATCATTCTCTGAGCAAGCTGTGTGACATGACAAACCAAGTCTCAGACCAGAAAGCTGTAAATAAAGCTGTGATCAGGACCTTCATTTTGAAGAGAAACTCAAACCTAACTCACAGTTTATTTACATCATGATGTAAGTGCTATCACTCTGCTGGAGACATGGGATGCCTCTTTTTGTAATTTATTACAAATATTTGAAACACAGTTTTCAAGTTTCAGCTTTTGAAGCCTGAAGGTTTCAGAATTTCAGAAGGAAAAGAATGCGCCTGTGGATTGAGGCAAACTACGTTTGAAACATGATTTTTCAGACTCAATGATTTGCTTGTATTTTCTGGATGACCACTGATGTGCCTTCACAGCAGTGCACCGAGTTCAAGTCTTTGATTCTCTGCAATAAGCCTAAAAGATTATTTTTATACAGCCATTTGTTTCAGAGGGGAGCAAGGTGGGGCAGAAACAATGCCCAGAAATGTTTAATCACACATGCTTTTCTAAGGCAGTCAGTTAGTAGAAGCATCTGGGTCATGAGCCAGTGGAAGGAAAAGTTTCTGTCAAACTATAGAGAAATTTGAACCCTTTTGCCTGCTACCTGGTCTCTTGTGCAACCTTGGTTTAAGAATACAATAGGTTAGAATACAAATTCAGATTTTCTTTAGCTTTGAGTCATGCCATTAGGGTCTCCATCAGATTTATAAAGTCAGAAATCATGAAGGCAAACGACTACACTGGGACTCCATATAGTATTAGCCACAAGAGGTGGTGATTCTTAGTTTAGGTCCATTCCAAGAGGTGAGCAGCACCTTCTGATAGGATTATTAAAACAGACAAATTATCTTAAGGGATAATGAGAGGTAAATAATAACTCATCTTTAAAAATATTAGTCTAAGTGCCACCTCTTTCTCTGGTTTAAGGTAACGAAATATGTTATAATTATAGGAGATAATTAACCACTTCTTAATCTATGGAATATTATTAAAAATTCTGGAAGCACAGTAATAATCACCATTATATAAATATGAAATCTGAATCTGAGGAAATAAATTTTACTTATAGAAAGTCAATTGTGAAGACTGGAATGCAAACAGGGTGTGAGCTACCCTCATAGTTCCTGATATAGGACTATATACCATGGTATATACACATGCTTGCGAGAGCATAACTCTGAAAAAGAAAGACATAAATTTCTGGCCTGTGAAGTTCCTGTAGCGCTGTGTTTGGTACTGGAGTCATAATTGCCAAAAGGTAACTTTAAAGAGAAAAATGCAGAACAATAAAATATAGTCAGGGATGGAGAAAACAGCAATGTGTAAGCAATCAGCATATATTTAAAAGGAATAAGAAGAGAAGAAATAGTTACAAGAATAAAGAGTATAGTTAAACCCAGGAAATTTGAAATGAAATTAACAGGCGAGTTGATTAACAAGACTATCAAAAATGATACTTTAAAAGAGTAAATAAGGGAGCAGGTTTTAAAGGAAAAGACTGAAAGCAGCTCAATAAATTTGGGAATGGATATCACTTAAAACCATACTTATTCTTAATTAAGAGACCTTTAGAGTGATATCTACTTATCTAATAAAAGCATTCTAATAAAGTGTTCCAAAGGTTCTTAACAGACACAAATTTGCCATGTACTTTCTGGTGTTCTGTTAGGATGCAGATTTTCAAGGAGGAAGACTACAGTAAAGTCATATTGGGAGCTTCCATTTGAACCCCATTCTCACAGCAACTCCTATTTTAGGCCTCATCCTTTGCAGAAACACAGTCCTATAGACTGTGGGTTTATCCATCTGGAAGGGTTTTGCGGCTGGTTTAGCTCTCACACCTGTGAAAGGATGGATAGCCAGAAAGCCTGGCTTAATGGACTGGTTTCACTGCACTGGGTAACTTTCTGCAAGTGAAAAAAAAGGAAGTTTCAGAAAAGATTAAGGAAGCAACAGAATTTTGCCTGAAGACTTTGCCTGAAGTATTTATTTATTGACCCATAAGTGGTGCAGCTGTATTTTCAATGTTTGATGAGAAAAAGCTAAGATAAATATTTCAAGAGGTATGACTGTCACGTCTCCTACAGTTATTCTGGGCCAGCAACCTAGTTTGAAAGCTTTTTTTTTCCCACAGGTGAGTTTCCTGCAGTGTTGCTGATTCAAATCTGTGTATGCACATGGGAAGCATTAGATGACTTCTAAATCCTATATGTTTGATGCTTCGTGGCAGGTCCTGCAGGATAGTTGAGCACAGAACAGGAAATCTCTCATAGCTACCAAAAAAAACTTCTATGTGTACAGTGGTGTGCCAAGTTTATTGGCAACAAAATCCAAATGCTTGCCAATCTTTGAAATTGTTTCTAAAAATATTTAATATATATGTTATCATCCAGTTGAGATTTCTGGAATGGTTAATCAAATTAATTTTAGAAGAAATTGCCTGCAGGCCAACAAGCAAAGTGAAAGAAGAAAGCATTAATTAAGATCACATACTGAGCTTTAAATAATTAGAAAGAAAATATTGTGTCCCCAAATACAAAATTTATCTGTGGTCTCTCTGTCTACCATTGTCTCTCTGTCTATTCATGGTCTACCCTTTAAAGAGTATATAAAATTTACATCATGCTTTTATTATAGGGTGAATAAGCCTGCCATATCTTCTCATTTAATACAGAGCTGCAAGAGGCAGCCAGCCCATTTAGCAATGAAGAAAACGGAAAGCTTATTTTCCACATATTTTTTAAAATACACATTGATGTCATGGCCCCACTGAAATGTGCAGCTGGAGGAGAGCACAAGTGGGAGGAAATAACTGCAGCTGGAAGCAATTTCTCCAGCATCACGCCTTGGCCTGGTCAAGGCTGCTTCGGCCCCAGAGCAAAGTGGTCATTTTAAATCATATGTAGAAAAAAGTGTTACTCTGACCACACTTTTCCTTGTGAGAAGCTCTAGAACAACAACCACCTGCTCTGATGGGGCAAATACTACAGCCTGCACAGTCCTCTGATGGTACTGTTGTGGAGAAATTACTTATTGATGCCACAGTCATACAAGATTCCCAATCTCAGACTTGTCCTATCAATGTGCTACTCTTTACAGGTTTCAGTCAGCTCTTGATGAGGGTTGGAATCACTCTTTTCTACCTGAAGCCTTCAAAAGGTTAACTGCCACAGCTAGAGTGAGGAAGACAGTGGCTATCACAAACATTTGCAGAGCAATACCAATAACGAGTCTACTACAATTGTTTAAGCCCCCGTTTCACCTCTCGCAGAGCAACTCACAATGTTAGGCCAACACCATCTACCCAAGATAAATGCAAATGGGCAGCTGTACAGCTAAAACTACATCTTAACCTAACCTACAGCTAAACACACATCCATTTAGCCATTGCCTTCATTTTTAATAAAAAAATCGTTGCAAGTATTATCTTAATTCTGCAGGGTAGCTCCAAATTTCAGAGGATTGGAGGCCAAAAGAAAAGTGATTATTAACACAGAGCATGAGTGAGGACCTGAAGGCTGCATTTCAATATCACTCCCTGATATGGGAATGAGAGTTCAACCCCTTGCCATAGCTCAGTATCTATGGACAGAGGGCAAACTCTCCAGGTAGCTTCTGATTTTGAACATCTGGGCAGTTGTAATGATTTCAGCAAGGCATTACATATTTCAAGAGAGAAAGCACTGTTGGACCTGACACGGTGGATAACAAAGACCATCCCATCCCATCCCATCCCATCCCATCCCATCCCATCCCATCCCATCCCATCCCATCCCATCCCATCCCATCCCATCCCATCCCATCCCATCCCATCCCATCCCATCCCATCCCATCCCATCCCATCCCATCCCATCCCATCCCAATCTTCCTTGCACTGAGACAGCCAGTGCACAATCCTGGCTCAGCTCTAAATTAGAGGATGTTATCAAGGCATGAAGACTGACTGTATTCACAAGCCATTAATTGCTTGGGCAAAATCCAACATCAAATACTTGCATTTAAAAATAAACTGGAAAATGTTCCGTTTCCGAATTGAAAGCCAGGAGGAACTGGTCAGTAGGTGGCACAAGAAGAGCATAGCACTGCACTGCAGTACGGGATCTGAGCAGCCAGGGTTGTATCCCGAGCCAGCAATCCTGCCTTCCCCCAGCTCTCCCCTTGCACTATTTATAAACCCTGTTAGCCAGTGATTTCGCTAACTGAATTATTGCACTGAAGCACAAGGAGTGAGGGGCTTAAGTGGAAGGTCTCTCTGAAATGCTCCTTACTCCGTCCCAGAGTGCATTGTGTACTCTTGACATCCACTAACATCACTACATGCAACTGCTTTCAAGTGCTAAACAAGATTAAAAACCACTGCACAACAAAACAGAAGTCTGACATGCCAAAGTAAAATGCTCAAAACATTTAGCAGGATTATTTATGGTTTGCTATCTTGAAAAGTTCTTGCTTATGTGTCAATCAGAGCACCTCAAAGCCTTTCAGAGTGTGGGAGGAGTATAGCCACACAACAGATCCCTTCTGCTGAGGAAAAGGTTTCATGAACTGTGTTTGTTTACCAGCATGTAAGGAAGAAAATAGTAGCGCCACATGTCAGGGCTTGAGGCAGCAGTTTGTGGTCACTATGATCTGCAGGAGGTCCCTCTCTTTCCAGAGGAACAGCAGCAGCTGCTAGACAACCACACTGCACTGGGAGGTCAATGGCAAGCATCAGATTGAGCAGTTATATTTAACCTTAGGAACTCTGGGATGACTAAAAGATGTTGCCTTTGTTGGCTGATGCCTTCATTAGCTGTTGCCAAGGTTTTTCTTGTAGGTTGGAGTTACAGGAGCACCATGACTGGGTGTGAACCAGCTCAAAAGTTCCTATTTCTTCCGTGAAACTTCATGTCTCCTCCTCTCCACCAAGGTTTTAAAAGAAAATGAAGAAAGACACACATGCTGAGTGCCCTGCCTTGTGACTCTGACATGTCATCATTCATTTACAGGAGGAAAATTGAAGGGGTGGTGGTGTCAAAAATGATGTGCATAACTAAGCTTTTCTGAATCTCTCCTTTGCACTCTGGTGCCGGAGGACTACACGCAAATCACACAGAATGTTATGAAAAAATAATACTGATTTGGAACAAACCAAGTGTAAAAATTAGGACTTCTGCCTAGGCTAAGGTAAAAATACATCTACAAATAGCCAGTTCTAAGCTTAGGTGTGTTTGTGTTTAAAAGAAAAAAAAAAAAGAGGAAGACAAACATCAAATACTGAAGAAAACAAGTATCATCAGCACAAATATACTTGTCATTGTAATGTATTTTCCTTAAACAGGCAAAATTGAACCCTACCTAGCTCATCTCTTACATTATTCTATTTGTCTGTACAGTTCTAAAAGGACAATTATAAGCACTATTAAAGCATAAAATACACTAAAGCTGTCATACCTTTCTCATTACAAGTCTAATTTCTATTTCCAGCCCACACATACCTGCTGTTATATCTCATTTATTGCTATAAATTATGCATCAGCATCAGTGCAAGTAACTGATGACACTGAGATCACAGCTGTGCTGAATTCTAATCAAGAAGTGAATTTTCACCACCTGAAGTCCCCTGCACTCCTATTTCCTTCTTCCTCAAGTAAAAGAGGACAGGAAGCCTAACTCTGAGATATAATTTATTAAAGAACCTGAAATTTGCTGGGATTATCGAAGCAGCTGAAGCTGGACATGGTGACCCAGAAATCCCTTTCACTCTGGTAGTACAGCCATGATTTCAGCTCACTCAAGCATCATAGGATGAGTCTTTCTTGATAGAAATAGGTGATGGTGCCCATTGAAATACTGGAAAACAAGTCAGTGGGGAGCAAAACCTGGGTCAGCTGCTCCCTGTTATGCCAGCAGTGTTGCCCACCACAGTATGTGACCAATTCACTCTGACCAGTCTCCAAATGCCCAGTGACACAAGACTCAGTGTGGATTCTTTGTATTTTTCAGTGTTTCTGCACCATCCATTAGTTTCATTTCTGATCAGCTCCAAATGAATAGTCTGACATGACTGTTGCTTGGCAAAATATAACGAGTGTCTGTGGAATTTCATGTCTTGATTTGTGGCTTTGGTTGTAAATCTCTAGGCTGCTTGGGGTTGCCATGCAGAATCCTGTGTGAATTCCCAGTGTGGATGTGCTATGGGCTTGTGCCTGAGGTTTAATGTAATCTTCAGGGGCAAATAACACTGAGTTTTTCATATTTCCAATAGGGATTCAAAATGCTACATTTAGTCTGGATCAGGATTAATCCAAAGAGCTTTAAAATGAAGCCCAAATACACCTGCTGGGTTTTATTTATTGTTGCAATGAGAGCACAAGATTTACCTGCTTATGTCAAGAGAAAAAATCAACGATGGCCCTTTGGATGACCCTGCTGTGAGATTCAAATGGCAAGGAAACCTGAAACGTGGCCATCCACCACTCTCCAGTTACACAGGCGCATGTGGCAGGCCTTGCTGTCCTCAAGTCAAGCCTTCAGTGGTCTCAGCTGCATGTGGCAAGAGAAAATCTTCTGGAATCCTGGCTAGGATTCAGCCTATACATTTACAACACAGCCTATGTACTCCAGACCCACATTTTAGATTTGCTCTTGCCTGGTAAAAGGTGTGCAGTATGTGGGGGGAGGGGTAACCTCGTTCTTGTGATATAGGGAACATTTAAAGTAAACCCTACAAATGTATTTGTTGAGGCAAAGCTTAAAGGTGTGAGAGCAGAGCCTAAATTGCCAAATATATGTAGAGACTGGGGAATGAGATTTGGAAAGCAGTGCTGGGGAAAGGGACCTGGGGGTTCTGGTCAATGGCAAGTTGAACCTGAGTCAGCAGTGCCTGGCAGCCAGGAGGGCCAAGCCTGTCCTGGGGCCATCAGGCCCAGCATTGCCAGCCAGGCAAGGGAGGGGATTGTCCAGCTCTGCTCTGAGCTGGGCAGCCTCACCTCGAGTGCTGGGGACAGTTTTGGGTGCCACAATATAAAATATTAAACTATTAGAGAGCATCCAAAGGAGCGAAATGAAGATGGTAAAAGGTCTTGAGAGGAAGTCGTATGAAGAGGAGCAGAAGTCACTTGGTCTGCTCACCCTGAAGAGGGGATTCAGGACAGACCTCATTGCAGTGTATGGCTTCCTCATGAGGGGAAGAGGAGCAGCAGGCACTGATCTCTGTGATAGGACCCAGGGAAATGGCCTGAAGTTGTGTCAAGGGAGGTTTAGGCAGGATATTGAGAAAAGATTTTTTCCCCCAGATGGTGACTGGAATGGGCTCCCCAGGGAAGTGGTCACAGCACAAGGCCTGACAGAGTTCAAGAAGTGCTTAGGCAATACTCTCAGGCACCTTGTGTGACTCTTGGGAATGGTCCTGTGCAAGGCCAGGAGTTAGACTTCATGGTCCTCGTGGATCCATTCCGTCTCAGATTATTCTGTGACATTGTGTGGTGGCATGAACTCATCGGAGAAGGAGACTTTTAGTTATGTTACTAAATAAGTGCCTTAGGCAGCAGTGAGAGTGTTGCGAGAGTCACTCTGGGAATTACTCTGGGAATTACTTTGGGAATTATATTTTGCATATAGCAAAAGTGAAATTAGAATGTGACAAATGCTGACCACCCCTACCAGTGCAGCACTGACATGGTCATGCTAAAGCTGGATTGCCCTCACATGCTCCCGTTTTCTCAGAAGGCAGCAACGGGGCTGATGTTTCCGACGCGGGCCATGATGTTGTGACCAAAGTGCACACGGGTTTCTGCAGGGCTCCCTGATATCTTTGGATCTCTCCTCGTTCCAGGGTGCCCGCAGCGCAGCACCTGCAGACTTACACCTGTAAACTTCTGGGAAAGGCCCCGTTCCTGCCAGGGCGCCTTCCCCGGCCCAGGCGGGACGCTCGCCCCTTGCCTCCCCCGGAGCTCCCTCTCCCCAGGGACTGGTGCCGTGGCTCCTCCACGTCGCAGGAGCTCACGTAGACACCCGGCGCGGAGAATCGGGATGAAATTACCTTCATGCATAAAACATGGCATGGCGACAAAGGGACGGCAGGGCCTCGGCGGCCGCCCGCCGCATCCTGCCGGCGGCCCGGAGGCTGGCCGGGGGCTGCCGCAGGTTTGCCCGGCGGGGAGCGGGCCGTGCCCGGTGGCCCCGGGGACGGGCGGCCCCTGGAGCCATGGACCTGTCCCCGTGCCTGCACTGGGTGCGGACGCGGCTCTGGCGCTGCGGGGTCAGGCGGCGGCAGTTCTGCAGTAAGTGTCGCGTCTCAGCTCCCCGCGCACCCTTTCCCACCCCTCTGCCTTTGCCCTCAGAGCCTGGCACCCATCCCACGGCCGTGGAGAGAGACCCTGAGCCGGGCTGAGCCCACCTGCCCTCCCCAGGCCGGGGCTCGGGGCCTGGCTCCTGAGGGCACAGCCATGGCTCTGTGGCACCATCAGCCCCGGCTGAGCGCGGCCCTGGGGCTGCGGGATCGTCGTCGGGACGGGATGCTTTGAAAGGACCACTGGCCTAACACGGCTGAGCACTTTTTCACTTTTCTAAGAGAGTTTGAAGACTGGATGGTTTGTGCGGTGAAAGGGAAATAAGGAAAAAGGCACAATAATACCCGCTCCTTTTTTTTTTTTTTTTTTTTTTTTTTTACCACCTGAAGGAATAAAAAAAATTTCTGATCGAAAGGAACATAACCAGATCGGTGATTTGTGAAGTCACAATGCAGACAACACTCTGGACCTGCCCACTCCTTTGTCTGGGTAGAAACCGTGCACATCACTGATGTATATATATGTGTGTGTGTATATATACATACACATACATGTATATAAATGTATAGCCTTACTGCAGGTTGATGGATTATATTATTCACTATTTCACCATGGTTTTCCTAGAGGTAGTTTGCTTGCCTTCCCTGACAGACCATATATATGGAGATCCAGCCACTTCTAGCTGATTTATTCGGGCTCCCTTTCAGCTGGCAACTTGGAAGGAAATACTGCCAGCAGTTCTGCAGAGACACAGAAAGGGCAGTGTATCTGTGACAACTGATGAAACAGAGGAGATTTCTTTGGTTCAGTCAACTGTAGTGTCTAATCACTCCTGAGGATATGCAATGCAATGGCTTGGGAGGATGGGCTGGGTTGGCTGGCCAAATGAAGCATCCTCTCTT
Source organism: Serinus canaria (assembly GCF_022539315.1). Lineage (NCBI taxonomy): Eukaryota > Metazoa > Chordata > Aves > Passeriformes > Fringillidae > Serinus > Serinus canaria. Next base: position 92,238,547 of record NC_066315.1, read on the forward strand.
CCCATCAAGGTGATATTTTGTGAAAGGGAACTTGGAATTAGAATGCCATTTGGAATACACTCCAGAAGAACTAATATGATAAAATGAGCATGCTGACTGTCAACTCTGTGTGAAGTTCATGTCATTTCAGTATCTTAGTTTAACTATGGAGATAACAAGGTCTATTTGAATTTTTCTAACATAGCATGGCAGTAGAGACATGAAGCTCTCACAGCTACCTTCTTAAATATTGTTTTGCCATGAAATCCACTCCAGTGTGCCTTTCAGATGCAAAATATTACCGGTAGATGTCAGTAAGACTGATTTTCCTAGTTGACTGTAGGCTGTGTTCACTGGTTTTCAATGCTTGCACCTTTGTGAATATTTTGGTCAATTTTCTGGCTGTTAATGAAGTACAAAAATGGACAGTTTTGTTTCCTGCCTGCTTAGGATTACATTCGCCTTTTCCATATGAAGTTCCCTACTCTTAAAAAATAGGTATTTGGCAGATAGCTTACAAATGTGTATGGAAACTTCTTACCACAATATTCACTTTGAGCATTAATTATCTTGTGAATACGTATGTTCCTTAGTTGTGCTGTCCGGTAAGTTAATAAGAACAACTGCCAAATGCACCACTTAGCTGGAGCTCTAAGAATGAGAAATTCGAGAACAGCACATGCTCTGAATAATTGAAGGAGGTTTCTTTGGTTGACAATGGTGCTATCTTTGCGCATCTCTCAGAGCCTCTCTTTTTAGCTGGCCTGTGCCTTAGGGAAACATTGCAGCACTGAACCAATAGAACGGGATAAAGCTTTTTTATTTTTATTTCTTAATGAGTCTGAAAAATGCTAATCACTCAGAAGAGTGTTTGTTTGCTTTGTTACTAGAAATAACTTCTGGCATCTTTAATTAGGTTGCTTTAGCCTGGATCAGTGAAGAAGCACAGCTTTCTGTGATCTGTGCTGAGGCCAGTCCTGAGGAAGGACTGCTCGCTACAAATTCCTCTTGTCCAGATTCAGTTTGTCCTCTTTAGCTGCCTTCTGCTGAGGCACTGAAGCAAAACTGCTGCTATTACAGGAGACATGCTATTCTTCTGTTTTAAAATGTGCAGTTTAGAATTTAAAAAAAGCCCGAAAAAACAAGCTAGGGAGGAAGCTACTGCTGGCTGGTTTTTGAAGCCTCTATGAGGACAGGCTGTCGTTGTACCTCCTTGTTAAGGCAGCCATTCAAAGAAACAGCCGGGGCACTTTGCAGTCCGTCTGTGCCTGCCCTTGTGACCTCATTTTACAGCCGAGTCCTGAAGGAAGTTCCCTGCAGGCACGTGTGCTCATGGCAAAATCACTGCTTTGAACAAAGGCATGTTTTCAAATAGAGAGCCATAGTTTCCTCATTTTCCTCACTGCCTGGCTGAATGTGGCTGTCCCTCCAACCAGGGGGAAGCAACTGCAGCTGGCACCAGAGAAACCCTCTGAGAGGCTTCTGACATTCACAAAATTAATTCTGTTTTCACCTCGCAGCAAGGGCTGGTTCCAACAGAGAGACATTGGACACAGAGTGTAAGTTCATGATATTGCTGTAAAAAAATGTTGCTCGAAATACTGAAATCTGCTTTTCTTCTGGACACTGTTGTGTCCATGCAGATGGAAAAACATTGAGAAGTTTTCCTGGAGCGGGTCATTCACAGCATCTCAGTCTCGCTGGGCTCTCTGAGGTCTCATACAGGTTGGCCTGCTTTTCCTTCCATTTCCACTGTCCCAGCCACACATATGGTTCATGAACCTTGTAGGAACTTGAGGTCTCCGAGACTGCTGCCTGTCTGCCAGATTTGGTTGAAGCTGGTCAGTGGGTTAAAAAATATTAATGATCACTTTGCATAGTGTTTCCTTAGGAAAACAGGCTATTAGGTCCTGCTCAGGCCAAGGTTGGAAGGTGAGCTTGGATCATGGTAGTAATAACTGCATGAAACAAGTCTTAAAACTGTGTTGTGAACAGTCTGAAAAGCAGCTGTTTGCTACTCCCCAAAATGTACTTGGCTTCTGGCCACCAATGCATGTTAAAGCCCTGGGGATCTGTGGGGAGGAGGTTTCTCTGGGTTTGCCTGAACCTTAGCAGATGGGGTTTCCACAGAAAATATTAAGAGTTCACACTGAGAAAAAGGATTGTATGTCCCCGATGCAGGTCAGCAAATAGGGAAATTCTGCTGGCTGTGTGGCCGAGGGCTGTTTTGGATGGCTTTTGCTGTCCTGCCATACCAGCCCAATACTCAGAGGCTGCCAGGTCTCTGGTCGTGAGTCCTCTCAGTAATTCTGCAGGGTTGGGCCCAGCTGTACCTCTTCACATATTGCTGAAAGCATTTGGTGGAAAGGGAAGAGCCGGGGAAGCCACAGCAGAAATATTTAGTGTCTTGTTTAGAGCCATAACCCCAGGTGGGGCTGTGGGGCAAGGCACAGGCTGTCTGTCCACATGCTTACCCCATGAGCACTGGCCACCCACGGTGCTGTGATGGGTCTGGGTCTGGTTCTGGGTCCAGGTCCATGTTTGGGTCCAGCCCTTGCCAGCCCTGACTTTCATCAGCACAAACTCATCCTGGAGTGCTGCCAGGTATCTGAGATCCGGCCATAGCGTTTATGTGCAGGGTGGTCCTTAGAAGCTGTGTATCCTCTGGTGTTTATGTACTTTCACAACCTGTAATATTTCAGGCAAGGAATTGATGGCAAGCTTTAATAAAATCTCGTTAAGTATTCATCATTAGGGACATTTTCTCCTCACCAGCAAGACCTACTAAAGCAATGTTGTGGAGAGTTGGAGAGTCCTTTATTCTTTCCAATGCAAACTGGCTGTGCAATTTAGAAAGAAAAATGTCTGCTTTGTATTTCAATTTGTTTCCAACTGAAAAAAAAATCAATTGCCATGAAAAATCTGAGAAAAGAAAGAAACCAGGAGCAAAAATGTCATGTTTAAAAGAAAAATGGCAAAAGCATAATTTGTACATGAACTACAATACAAAAATTTACTTTATTTTGTGATATGTGCTATTGGTTTATAGAAAAAAAACCCTACATGTGAGTCAGTGGTGTTAGGGAAGGAAGGCAAGAATATTGTTTATATTCATAAATGGAAATAATCTATAAGCTAATAGATGAGTCTGGATTTAAACTACACTTGAATGGTAATTTTAAAAAAGTGTCCTGTTTGTCCTACTCATTCTTGGTAATAATATAATAATTTTGAATTATGCTTTTGTTTTGGAAAAAGAGAAAGAGATTGTTCTCCTGCAAAGGAGTAGACTTCATGCAATGTGGGATAGCTGTACTTTTCTTCTTACCTCAGGGAAATGTTCTTGGAAACACAGTGTTATGTACCTGAAGGCATGGGCCCCTTGAAGTGCTGTGATACTTGTGTGGGCAAAAAACCTTTCCTCAGAGGGGTCCTTTTGGGACCAGTGGAGATTGATGGATTTCAAAACCATCCAAGGCACAGCTCTTTGTCTCATCAGACCTTTGACGTGTGGAAAGAAGAATTGGAAGTATGAGTAATATTCACCCAAGGCTGTGAAAAATCTCTTCCCACAGAGCTTTTCTTAATTCTGTACCCGTGCAATGCTTAGACTCCATCCTTCAGTGACTGGAAAATCATAATAGGTTTCAAGGTTTTGAATAATGATTAAAGTACTGAGAGTTTCACATCAGTAAGTCTTTCAAAACAACCTCAAGAATATTTGCATGGTTTGTTTTTTTTTTTTTTCTTAGTGTCGCCCCTTGACCATTCATTTTTTGGTGCATTTCAGAAAAAAGGTGAAACTTTTTTGTCATTATTCATTGCAATTGGGGAACCTGAGAGCTTAATGGTGAGTCTGCAGCAGACCCCTGGCAGGGCAGCTGGTGATGAAAATGTAGTTGATAACTTTGTATAACATGCAATAATTCACAGGTACCAATATTAAGATTTCCAAGGAAATAGGTGATGACTGCAATTACCTGAGGAAAAGAGACAAAACCTTTGATAACTTAAACCAGTAGCAATAGTTATTTTGTTTGCTGTGTTTTACCCCTTCCAGTCCTTTAGAGGACTGTTGTATTGTGTTCTTAGAGGACTATGCACTGCCTTATTATATGCTTAACATATAAACAAACCCTCCTTCATTTCATTCTTCTGGATGCAACAAAACCTTAGCCTTTCTCAGCTGAATTATCAGCAAATCTGGTAATTCTGATGCAGAGCAGTAGCAATCTCATACTCAGCATCAGTTCCGAGGTATTGTGCTGGGGCAATGGCTCTTTATGGAATGGCTTTACTGCTCCTCACTATCATACAACACAAGCTTACAGGTGTCCTGTAAAGCCTTGTCAAGGATGCCTTTTCCTTAGGAGACAACTGCTGAGTGAAAGGAGGGTGTTCAGTTACCAGCCTTCTCCCAGCAGTTATGGGTCTTATGATGAGTTTCACCTGGGTATAAAACAGTATATTGTTTTATACAATGAACCAAACACGTGGGGAACTGCAAGGATATAACTGTCCAACAGCCAAAGGTTTTCCTTTTTCCTTGCATTAAAACTGCTATGTTCATAAAGTAAGGACTTCACTGTTCTGCTGGACATTAGGTAAACCCACAAGCCCTAGATTTCCAGAGCAGGCTGCATTACCTAATGCCTTGTGCTAAATAGCTTTTGTAAAATAAAATCCATACATAAATCCAAAGGAAATAAATCCCTGAGTGGGCCTAGGGCCAGTACCATTTAAATCCCTCTTAGACTGTACTTAGGGGTGGAGTGTGACCTTTGCACTTCATGGGGGAGATGGGAACTGCCCCCACAGAATCTTTTCCCAGGCAGAGGGCACAGCACAACCTCCAGGTCTGAGCATAACACCCTCAGCTCCTGCTCTGAAGACAAAGGGAATGCACCAATGGACATTTTGTATTGCCATATCACTGCTGCTGCTCTCCTCCCTGAGAACTGTATGGACCTAATCTAGCCCCAAAACTTAGATGGACAAAATTAGTCAAGATAAATCCCTCTTGCAGTGATCTTCTAAAGAGGGTTTCAACATTTTTTACAAAACAGTTAAGGATGTACCTGAAAATAAAAAAAGTGAGCTGTTTCAAAGCTGGTCATTTAAACAGAGTGGTTACAGTGTCCACAGCACAGGCACCAGTGACTATGTGCCAAATATAATGTCTACTTTTGTTAAGCCTTTTAGCTCTGTTAATCCTTTTGATCAGAGTAAGGAGTGATATATTGGAAAACTAAGCTGGAAAGCAAAAAGAAAACTATGAGAAGGAATAGGCTATACCTGTGCAGAGTGAAGGACATCAGGGCAGAAGAAATGCACAGGACACCTAAGAAACTTAAAAACATTAGTACAGTCACCAGGCATGGAGGGGTCACTACACTGAACAGCTGGTTTGAGAAGTCCAGATAAAAGCATGTAACTTATATTTTAAAATATAAAAGAACAAAATTTAGGCCTTGTCACATGAAAACTTAAACCTAAACAGGATGAATGTGTCACTGGTGTAGACTCTGTGGCATGGTGTTTATGATGAAATGATTTTTAATACCTTGGGGATTATGATCCTGTGCTATAGGTAGAAGTTGCATTTCTCAAAGCTTCTGAGTGCTAGTGGCAGTTTTCCAAGAAAGACACTGGATCCTGAAGTCCTCTTTGCAAGTCACCTTCAAAAACCAGCATGGGCTGCAGTCACCCGTGGCTGAACTCTTGCATCTCTGCAAGAACTGGGTGTTCCTCTTGAGGAGAATCCAAGTTGCAGAAGTATTTGTAAAGCATTCTATTAAATACTGGAAAGCAGCTACTTTCTAACTGATGGACAGCTGTAGGGAATATGCATCATGCAAATTCTGGGAGGAATACAGACCTCCAGTGACATACTACTATCATGCTATTAAAATTGAAAAATACTTTTCACTTTACTTAAAGTTGCCAAATTTTCTGAAGTGAGCTCTTCAATTTTAATTTTCATATCTGTTATTCTGCAAACAAAATTCACCAAACAAAAGGTGCTTTCATGTTTGTGACAAGCAAACCTCTCCATTTCCAAAAGTCTTACACTGCTTGCTCTGATGCTGAAATCAAATTGCTTGGGCAAATTCTCTGCATGTAAACTAGCATATTCAAAAACAATTTAGAAATGAAGCTCAAATTTCCAGTTTTGTTTTTAACATACAGATTTTAGAACATCAGAACAAAACTGAAAAAAAAAAGATTAACATATTCCAATTATCAAGGAAAAAGTCTACAGTAAAATAATAGCAATAATCTTGTTACGAAGTTTGCAAAACTGCTTAGTAGGAGTATGTTATGTACTTTTTATAAGATGAACAGACTTCAGAGTCTGGCCAAGTCAGAGGAGCCATCTTATGGAAAATATGGAAAATAAAGTAACTCCCACAACCAGCTTTACCCTACTTATCCTTTCTATTTAAAACCTGTATTGAAGGGAGTTCAGTTTCTGAGAGGGTTTAGTTTTGAGGAGGGGATGGGCTGATGTATAATTGAATAGTTTCTGGTTTGGAGCGGCAGTACAAAGCCAGGCTTTTGCACTGAGTTCCTAAAATCTAACCCAAAAATGTCAAATCACCTTGAAGCAGAAAAAAATAAACTTCTGAGAAGAATGTAGACAGCACAATTCAGTTTGCCTATAATTGCTTTTATTTCCTTTACTCTTCTAGTGCAAGAGAGCTGGATAAATTCAGTGTAATTTAATACTTAATTAATTACTATTTTACCTACACATGCATATGGGGGCATTTTAATATACTCTGCTCTTTAGAAACACTGAAGCATTGCATCAAGTTTTTCAGCTGCAATTAAGAAACTACCACCTTTTATTATAGAATCATAGAATATCCTAGTTGGAAGGGACTCATAAGGATAATCACATCCAACTCCTGACAGGACAGCCCAAGAGTCACACCATGTGCCTGAGAGCATTTCTAAATCCTTCTTTAACTCTGTCAGCCTTGGTGCTGTGACCACTTCCCTGAGGAGCCTGCTCCAGTGCCTGACCACCCTCTGGTTCAATCATGGAATGCTTTGGGTTGGAAAGGACCTAGTTTCAACCCCACTGCCATCTTCTTGATGCTGAGTGTTAGCTGATGATATCTCTTTCTTACCTCAGAAAGCTGTCCTGAGGTACGCCCACAGCCCTTGAGCGAACTATTTATTGCTCATTAACGCTGTGCTTGTGGTAGTAAGCTTGATTAAGCCATTTCCGATTGCCCTTTGTACAATCTCATGAGACAGTGTGACAGGGACTGACTTGGGAGCTTGACTCAGGCACATACTTCCATTGTGCTTCCTACGCATCTGTGCTGGGAAAAAACAGTTAAATTATTGCAGCCCCAAGAAGACAGTTATCTGCTGAATACTGAGAAGTGTAGTGCCATGGCCCCCAACAGCAAGGACCTAAAGGAGGATCTCAGGAAAGTCCCATTTCTGTGCAATATGCAGGTGGGATGCAGAGCTCTCTGACATGCAGCTGGAAAGCTGTAAATTGCCAGGGGATAAAGGTTAAGGAGAAAAGCATCACAGCATGTTGCCAGCTAGTGGACCCCCCCGGCACAGTGACCAACAGCCACAGAGAAAGACAGCAAATGTGCATGGACTGATTTCCACAGGAGATGCTTGGTTCACAGTCCAGGGCAATCCTGTGAGCCTGCCATGCTGTATTTCCCTCCTAGCTGATGGGCCAACTGGTAGAAGGGAAGGACAGACTTCTCTAGGAGGTGCCAGTCCTCACTCCAAACTGAAATGCCTTCTGCTTAGGACTTTTGCTTGGAAACGGTTTTAGGTGCATATGAGGTAATACTCTCCCCTTTTTCCCCATGCATTTTCTGAGGGACAGGGAAGAGAGGACAGGGGACATCAGTACTGACTCTTCCTCAAGCAGCTCATAGGTTGGGCAGATGTTGCTGGGTTATACTCTGAATAATTTTCACAGTTTGCATTACAGTCACAAGGGCAAGAGATTTTGAATGCCTATATAAATCAGAGCTGAGATTGCAGGAAACAAGTCAGTAGATTTTGAAACAAACACATGCATATAAAACTGAGGCCCTGGCAGCCTGACTAAGCCCCAGCCATGACATCTGAAGAAACAATTGTAACTTGTTTAGTGAAATTTTCTGCGGTTGCAGGTTCTGATGGCATGGGTTGGGTCTGACAATACAGCTGAGCTGGTCAAAGCCAGCCACCACTGGAAGCTGTGAAGAGAAATCACATTAGCAGGTTTAGACCCTAAAGAGATGTCAAAACCCCAAAATCCTTTTGCAAATTTCTGCAGAAGGTACTACATACTTTTGATGACCATGAGTTTGCATGCTTTCCCTTGCTAATCTAGGCAGGTCCTGCCGAGCATAAGACATGTATTTAACATCAGATTGGATTGGCAGGAAGGACAAAGGTTGGTTTCTCTCTCAATTCAGGGTCTGGGAAGTGTCCTGCTTGCTGTGCTGAGCCCTCAACCGCTCAGCTGTCCATGCAGATATCCTTGTAGGAAATCTAAGACCCCCATAACCTGGGCTCAGTACAAGGATGTAGGGAAGCTTCTAAAAAGCTGTAATTTCATCAAGAAGAGGTTTATTTCAGGGCAAGAGACAGCAGTGATCCTTCTCCCATGGAGAAGGGTCTCCTTTCACTGCCACTGCCTGCCTCCTCTGTTTATTTCAGGGCAGGAGACAGCAGTGATCCTTCTCCCATGGAGAAGGGTCTCCTTTCACAGCCACTGCCTGCCTCCTCTGTCATCAGCCCACCAGTATTTCAGATGAGCACTCTGGAAGCACAATGAAGTGGTTATTTCTAAAAACCATGGTTATTTCTAAACCCATGAACTATGTTCAAACATTATTCAGCCAAAAGAAGGGCAGGGAAAACACTTCCTTTGCAGCAGGTCTGCATCGTTTCTGAAGGTTGGCTGAAGCTGGAGTGGGACTTTGTTTGAGTCAAGTCTGAAGGATCAAACACTTAGAAATAGTCCCTCTCAGTTTGGTATTTCATAATTGTATACCTTCAGTGCAGCTACCACCCGTCCCCAGACTCCAAGTAAGTGGCAGAAATATCATTATTTATATTTTTACATTGATTGGCAAAATAAGGGCAGCTTCAGTTTAAGTAAGTGTTGGTACAGTACCTGCCCTTGGTTTGGTTTGCAAACATTGCAATAAATCACAATTATACAGGAAACTAGCCTGATGACCTCAATTTTTTTAATGACCTCAGAGAAATGTACTGCAGTGGTTTTTTCTACCCTTTCTAATAGTCATTATCACCAGGTTTGTTACACCTCATCATTAGCTAAGAAGAACACAGTCATATATTATTTGTGAGTCAGATCAGTCATTTGAGATCAGTCATTACTACTGACATTAAAGTTCTCACTATTTTAAAGATACATTTAAAAAAAAAAAGCTTTGGTCCTTGTGGCATCTTAAACCTGTTGCAGTCAATTTGGTATATTAAAATGATGGGAATTAGGGTGCTATTTTGATATTGCCATTTGTATTTAAATTTTTTCCATTCAAGTACCCATCAACAGAGGCTCTAAAAGGTCAGAGGAAGGTCTGGTAGACTGAAATCAATCATTTCCATGGTGCTATCCTGCTGAATTAATCAATTAGAAGTGTTTTCAAGCATCTTTTATGCAACTTCCAACGCTTGTGTATTGCTACACTATATATTCAAAGAGTCATGCTGCATGAATTAGCTTTTGTGGAGGATATGCCTTTCTTTACTTCTTAAAAAAAAAAAGACCATTTAGTTGCTTGCAGGAAATGTCTTGTTCAGTGAGTGCTTCCCTGGGTAAATGGTCAAAGATGTGTCTATGTGATGGCACAGGGTGAAGAAAATTAATACCAAAAGAATTATAGATTATACTTTATATGCGCTACATATAAATATAAGATAGTGTATCTATTTTAACATACAAAGATTTAAAAACTATAGAAAGTGAGGAATGTGAGATCACTTGAAGATGATTATTTGGCTAATTATGTTTCAGCTCTAAGACAAGAGACTGTTGTGACTTCTCCCTCCATCTTTATATGACATGGTGGCCTTCAGCATATATCAAAAGCTACACAGTTCTTCTCTCTCATACACACGTTAAATTAAGCCCTGCAAAAATTATTAGTATAGTATTATCTGTTGTGGAGCTGTGGCTGAAGATCATAATCTTGTTTATCTGGCACAGAGAAACATGGGCATTTCCTTTGTACTATGACACAATTATTTTGGTATTGCCTTAATTAGCAACCATAATTGCTAATTAACATGAAAACAAGGTACTTTGTGTCTCAGGTATTTTCATTAAATATAATTTAGTTTAGAAAAAACAAACAGTGGCAAAACCAGATTTCAAGGCTCTTCAAAGCCTGTTTTTTCCAGCATGGGCTTGGTGTGTGTGTACGATGGTAACATGAGCAAGGTGGCCATGCTGTGAGTGCACTGAGGGCTGGCAAGGTGCTCTGGTGGGCACCCCTATGGGAGTGGGATCTGGGGGTGCTGTACCTCCCCCTAGAGAGCAATGGGGGAGCTGCCCTTCTGCACAGCCCTGGAGAATCCTTCTCCTGAAATTTCTCTCTACTCTGATTTTTCATTTCTTTTGCAGGTTTTGCTCTTGCTGAAAAGCAGAAGCTTAAAACTTTGCTATGGTGGCAGATGGGATTTGGGGGACATTTATTCCTTTAGGGCAAAAATGTGTGTCCAACTTATGATTTCATTTGTGTGGAAACATTACAGTGTGGTTGGGGCAGAGATGCTGAGTTGTTTATGCCAGACCTCTCTAATCAAGCTCTCCATAAAAAGTGCCAACAACAAGGCTGTTTTTTAGTCTCAGTTGGTACATGAGAATTGTTTAGTCACATAGAAACAGTATGTCTGAAGAAAAATACGCAGGATGGTATTGCAAATATCCAATTGGAAGTAGGATAAGGCTCAATAAATGCAAATCAATTGCATGCATGATAAACCTGTATGTGCTGCTAAATCCACTTGAATTACTAACACAATGTACAGCAGGTCATGGCTCTTTGGTAGCATATTTCTGCTTCAGCAAACAATCAGGGGATTGAATGGTCCATGCTCCCTGACTTGTGAGATAAACCTGCCACCTTTTCCTTCCAGTCCCTGAGAGTCCCACCAGGGACTGTGACTGCTTATTTTCCCCACCGGTGGACTTGAAATTGGCTCATCAAAAATGCAGCACAAAAACCTAAGGAGTCCCAAAGGAATATTTCCCCCTTTGAGGGGAAAGAGAATAAGGCACTCTAGGGGCTGGGATTTTCAGTGTGATTTATCTGGTGTTCAGCTACCCCCAGGTTATGTAGAATTAGGTACAATTTGTCCGGCATTTATGTCCTTGAATGTAAAAGAACCCAAAGCAAACAAACCACCCTGTGAAGCTGAGGGAGAGTGGTGTAATTCTCCCATCTTTGGTTTACATGAGGCCATAAAAGGACAAAGGACTAAAACATCCTGTTCTGTCTGCTGAAGGTTAAACTTGCTGTGACCTCCTTAGTAACAATCACAGTTGACCACTTTGTGGGAGCCTGGTTTTCAAGCCCACTGACAGGGGATCCAGATCTTCTCTCAGATGAAGCCAAACCCTGCTAGGTCTGTATGCAGTCATTGCAGTTATTGCCAGAGTTTTGCACTCTGTTGGGTGCAGCTGATCCTGTGCAGCTACACGAAACAAGAAATTGAAAAGTAGCTATCTTTCTCAAAACTTACATAGACTTTTAGCCATAGGTCTCGAGATGGATCCCCAAAGTTTGACTCCTACAAAGACCACATTCATTACAAGCTCACCACCTATGGGGCTTAAATCTCATGCCCACCTCCTCACAGATGATGTGACCTCCTGCCCACTAATTCTGAGGGACAAGTTTGTCTCTGTGAGACCCTTCCCAAGCCATTGCTTAGGGTCTAGAGAAAGACATTTGGGGAAGACAAGAGGACGAGCCGTCAGCAGCCTTACAAAAATGAGCCTCCAAACTGCTGTGCCTGGGTGGACCAATTCCAGATCCTTTTCTTGATTCTGCCGAGAAAAAATTCCTGCTATGTTTCCAATGCCTTCCTATTTGCTTGCTATAAGAAAGGCTGCTGAAGATCATCACAATGGGATTTACTTGTAGTATTTGTACAACATGATTCTAGTGCACATCTTAATGTGACTGTTTTTGTCCCTAAGCATTACATAGCTTAATTTAGATGGAAAAATTAGCACAATTATCAACTGAAGCCAAAAAGCCATGCTGGGATGTTGCAGTACATCAAATTAAAGTGTAAGATAGGCTAAATAAACATATTTTTGTTCAGATATTGTTTCAGCCTATAAGTAAGGCATTTGTCATCTTGTGTGAGATGTTTTTCTGTGAGCTGTGAATTTTATAACAGCACAGCTCTCCATCAGAGCAGAAGCATGGCTACTGCTGGTAAATGCAGTGTGGATGCTCTGTGCTGGCCCTATACCTGTGCAGGCAGCCAGGCCAGGGACTGCTCATGCCCTAGAAATACCCATTTTCAGAAAGCAGAAAAGGATGACAAGCATGAGAGAAACAAAGTAGAGCAGTGAATAGGACTGGGTAATAGCAGGAAAGGGTAACTGGTTTTCTCTTAACACTGTCCTGATCCTTCACAGGGAAGAGCTTTACGCACAAGTGGAAAGAAAATGCACTCGGATATGCAGCTGGAGTTATTCACACTAGTGCTCCTCCATGTTTGTGCAATTTGTACCTCATCATTACTGTGGTCAAGGTTTGGCATGATCTGGAGGAAGCTGACTTTGGTCTCATTACTTCGGTTCCTATTTCATGCACATTAGCCACAATAGTTTAATGTAAGTCCTGTGTTTTTCTATCATTATTTTACCACCGATGTTCCTTTATTAAATAAGAGAAGCTATAAATGGAGATGTCAATAGAAATGAATTAGTTAGACTATTTGAGTGAGTCTAATTCCCTCTGACACTCATTAACACCCAGTTAGATTTCCCTTTACAGAACAAGGCTTCTGGCACCACGCACTATTGTCTCTAAGCACCTACAGCTATCGTCCAGAAGCACTCAAAGTATTTTGGACACGTTGCTAATTAAAGTCCAGAGCTAAGAAAGGATTTAGGTGGGACCAAAATTCCTGACATATGTAAATGCTGAATAACAAAAGTATCACAGCTGCTTTGTGCATGTGCAATAAGCACAAGCTGGTGCATGCATTAGAAGTCCAACAACCCACCCAGAAGACCCAGCTGCTCAGGGAAATTGTTCTGTAGCTTAGTTTTTCCTGATTGAGCTCCATCAATGGGCTCTTTGTGGGAGTAGATGAGTGCTGGTGTCAACAGCAGAGTGGACAGGACTACCATAAGGCCCAAATAGATGGCTTTATCCCGTGAGGGAGCCTCCTCCTACTGCCTGGGGACACCAGGCTGCTACGCTGAAAATGGTCTTATGTCTGAGAGGTGCTGAGATATTTGGTAGCCTCTCTGGAAGTCAGTGGGAAACTGGGAGGGATGCTTACTGGGGGGGTGCTTACTGGTGAAAATATTGGTGCCTATAACCCTTGAGGAGCTTTGGCTTGTCTGAGTTTCAGTGCTACCCAGGGACCGAGGAAGGCAGGTTCCACCAAAGTTGCACTGTAGGTCAAACAACGTTTTTTCTTTTTTGTTTGGGTTTAGTGTTTGGGGTTTTTTTAGCCTTTCTATTATGCACAAGCACAGAGGACAAAACAAGAAAGCAGGTGAAATTCTGATTTCACAACACTTTTTGAGATCTTTGCAATAGGTTTCGATTGCACTTCATTCACTTTCTTTTTATGTGCCTAAACTTATGTTTGTAACAGCTCCTGTGATTCTGAAAATATTCCTTCTGCTTTGTTCCCTCTGCCACTTCATCAGCATTGCAACAATAGCCATGAGGGATTCAGGACTGGTAAAATTAACTTTGGAGCCTCTTGTACTTTGGAGGATGATATAAAGACAGTTTAATTGGTAACCTGTATATTATCTACTGACCTACTACAAGTAGATTAGTTATGGTTAAAACAGAGTATTGAAGTGTTGAGAATAAGACCAATTTGGTTTGGATTGGAAGGCTTCCTGCTGGATATCTATGAGTGGTTTTACTTGCTAACTGCTGATGTTTAGTATTTAGCAATAGGAATACTTAGAGAGGAGAACCTGGAAAGCCACAAATCCACACTGTTGCTGAAATCTGTGGGAGGACCGGATGCCAGATACCAAGCACTAACTTTGTCATTATGTCTAATTATATAAACTGTATAATGGAAGGGTCATGATTATAACCCAGCTCTTCATAATTTCGGCATTTTCCAAGTCTGCTCTCTCTGTGAGGTAGTTGCTCTGTCTGAAATAAGACTCCTCACAGGAGAGGACATCTTCTCACTCCCACATGGAAACTGCGCAGCACTAACAATGATGCTAGTTAATAAGTTCAAAGTATCAAATTAATAGTTGCAGTGAGACAAGACTAAAGGGGACTTTCTCTTTTCAGCCTACAGATAAAACTGAAAATGCAAAACATGTTTTTGGGCACAGAAGCTCTTTTTTTGGGTGTGAAGCAGCAGACTAAAACCAAGTCGTGTACTGGGAGCTGAGTAATACTGCAGAGTTTATCCTAACAATACTAGTCCTTTAGATATTTCAGGAGAAGAGCATGCCGTGTAACCATGGAGCAATGGGGAGTGCTAGACAGAAAAAGGATGATTAAATCATTAGCCTCCATCATACAGACAAGAAATAGGTAACTATCATGTTAAGGGATTTACTGGGATAAGACATGGAAGAATTATTGTTTGCTATGAAATCAGTGTCTCTCTTGCATTTATTATTTTTTAATAATAGTAGAACTATGACTTCTATTTCCCAGTCTAGCATTTGGAAATATTTTGTGGACCTACGTTAGGGGATTTTTTATGTTTAAGATATATCATGACATGCATCAAGAAAGGCTCTGCAGGATGAAAACAGAATCTAGAAGCAAAGAGTGCTGATATTTCAGCGTTGGAAAGAATAGCACATCAGCTTCCTGCTGTGCCCTGGGCAGACACATGGGCTTTGGGACATTTTTCTATTTTAGGTGATGTGGTGGGCACTCATGAGAGAGGAACTGATAGTGCTATTTTAACACCCCAGTTTGAAGATAAAGTCAGTGCACAAAGCCAGAACAGTTCCTGCTACAGCTGCATCTTCAGCCTCGGTCTCAAATGTCATCAACCCCAAAATTATCACAAGTGATCATTATTATTGAGTTCTCTTCTCTGCATGTCACTGAGTGCGAGCCTGGAGCCAGTGAAAGGTGTGGGCTGATTTAATGAGAGTGACCAGAAATGAAGAACATTGAGAATTTCCATGAAAAGGGAGGAAAGCCTGTTAGACTGGTTAGATCCCAAAGAAACTGTCGCTGGCTGCTGCCAACTTGAAGATGAGATTTTCTACTTGGCTACAACTGGGTTTTGATAAACATGGATTTCTGTTTGATGGGTTCAAAGAGAAAAATGATGTTGAGGGAAGGAAAGCCTGCAAATGCCTTCTCCAAGCATTGACTTCTACCCCTTTCTGTCTTTAAGCAGTGGGATAATTTCCTTTTTTCCCCACCTTTTTTTTCTTTTTTTTTTTTTCCCTTTAAAGAGGGTGATGCCAAGGGGTGTGCTATGACAGCAGCATTCTGCAGTATGTTATTTGTTTCCTTCCTAATCAAAATATTATGGAGTTGTTATTGCATCTCCCTGCTGTAATTTTGGAAATGTAATCCCCAGCATTTGGGGGATCACACTCCTTCCTGCCATGTAAACTTCCTAAGCGGATTCTCTGCCAAGTTTTCAAGTGTTCCAATTTCAAGTTATTTTGATCTTATCTCTGTTGTTTCCACAGTGCACTTTACCATTAAAGATTCTTTATCACAGTCAGAAATTACCTACAATTACACTCAGGATCTGTGAACACAGGCCTAGCAGTCCAGAGCTCGCTTGTTTAATGAAGACTGAGCAAAAAGTTACCTGGGCTGCTCCAGAAATTCAGTTTGAGGAGAGGCACAGATTTTGTAGCTACAGTTTAAGCTGCTGTAATCTGGCTCCCCTAACCTTAACATACCACACACTACACATAATGACCCCTCTAACTTTATCTGGTTTGGAGTTTAAATCTTTATAACCAATCCTAGAATTTTCTTGTTTAAAAGCTCAAAGTTCTGCCAAGAGAGCCAAGCTGACACAGGTATAAATGAGAAGGAGTTTTGACTAGTGTCCCTAAATAATGCAATAGCACAAATAGGTAGTAAATGTCCTCTCCTGATTCCTGAAAGCTCTCTGTAGAGCTGGAGTGTCCTGAGGGAGTTCCACCAGCAGCTGCTTTTCACTGCTTGTTGGAATGCCTGCCTTGGGTAGCAAGGGCGTCGATGGTTTGAGATCCCTTGACCCAGCCTTGCCTTCCGTCCTCAGCTGTGCTGCTAAAGACGACTCTGCTCACTCGGTGCCTGCCAGACGCACGGCTTGGAACACCCCCAGCAGCTCCGGCACAGCTGCGCTGCCTTTGCTCCTGGCACACAGATTAACTCAAAGATGGAGAACATCATGTAACAGCCCAAATCTTTATGTTGATCCTCGGGCTCTTCTTCCTTAATGGGGACGAACGTTGTGTACTTTAGGAGGATTACACATTTGATGGGTTTTTTTTTAAACACCTTACCTTAACTGCTTGCTGTTCTGTCCCCTTTCTTGGACACCAGTGCTCTCACAGCAGAATTTTGCATGGCAATGGAATACACATTCATCCTGGTGAGACTCAGGAGCTGTAATCCATGTATTCATTTGCACTCACACGTTCAGAGACTTACCTCCACATCCTGAGTTAAATTCAAGGATTAGATACAAGACAGGATGTATACATTCTAGAATGACTCTTTGAACACCCATAGTGTATCTTGGATCAATGAAATACCTCACACACCAAATGATACATTATGCACAAAATGTACTTGTGTAGATATATTGAGGGAGATGGAGGCAGAGACTAACAGAAACCAATGGAAAACTGGCTTTAGGAGAAAAGCTTTGGCAATCTGACCATCCCATGGATCAGGCAGGACTATGAGGTGCTGAGGTCCCGGACAAAAGCAGAGAGTAAACCCAGAGTGCCTAATTTACCGTGGGAGCAGCTGAGGCTGCTGCTCCAGGGCACTTATGACACTGTGCCATGGCAGGGTGAGCACTGCGTGATCCACCAGGCACTGAAGGAGAGGCTAAAGAAAATACTCAAACACAAATCAATAGCTCTGCCAAACCATGTGCTAGTGAGGAATAACCAATCCCATCTCCTACAGAAAGAGAGCTTCACAACCTCATGAAGCAGCAGCAGCAGTGGGGTCCTAATGGTCATTCTGAATCTTACCTCTTATAGCCATGGAGAAATGGCTTTCAAAAAGCTTTAAGAAATGTTTTACATCAGCCAAAATCTTAATAATTCACAGAAAATCCCTGTGTCAAAAACTCCATGTGATACTAGTGAGACAAGTGAAACATTCATTTATGAGAGTTTTTCTCCTCAGGGAGCTGCTGGGGTTGCTGGAACATACTTCGCAATCTTGGATGAGCATTCCCTGGTTTATATCCCATCCTCCCTGGGATTTCAAATTGCATGCAAACCAGTACTCTCCTGCTGGGACAGTCATGCAAATAAACAACTCACTGTTATTTTATGACTCCCCTTGATTTTCTCAGTGAGACATTTCTAAGCAGCAAATAGCAAACAGCAATAACATCATCTCTCTGCACTTACTTGGAGAGCTCTAGCACTTGCAGCTGGGCACTGCACGTCCTAGAATGTGGGCTGGCTTACATATGAACCTCCCTGTCTTCTATTTTCTTCATTACTAGTTTTAGTAAGCTTTTACTTATGTAAAGTATTTCCTTTTCTTATGGAAACTACCAGCAGCAGCTGATTATTGATGTTATCCAGCTGAATTAACCAATTAATTCCCCGCCAAAAATAGCATATGTTCTGCCCCTCTATGTCATGTACAAACAGAGCTTTCCCACCAAGACTTCATTCA
The DNA here is from genome assembly GCF_022539315.1 of Serinus canaria. Taxonomy (NCBI): domain Eukaryota; kingdom Metazoa; phylum Chordata; class Aves; order Passeriformes; family Fringillidae; genus Serinus; species Serinus canaria. The sequence goes on from NC_066315.1 coordinate 92,256,606, forward strand.
AAACTGCTTCATCCAAGCATGGTTGCTCTCTGCCATGCCCTGTACCTCCCAGCAGCTTGTGTGCTTGTTACAGCTCATGAACAACGTGATATCAGATATGTTTGCTGTCATAAGTGGCCAGCTACAAGCAGAGCTGAACCAGTGCCAAGCACAGGGGCTGCAGCAACACTTCAGCATCCCAAACTTCCCCTCTTGGCAGCAACAAGTATCAGGTGTGGTTCATTTGGGGTTTGGTTTTTTTTGTGTGCAGACCCAGCTGTGAGGTCAGGACAGGACAACATGGGAGGAGGCCCTGGCAGGGCGCAGAGAGGCATTGGGGACAGGGAGAAAGCTGCCTGTGGGGGTACCAGGCAGCTGGTGCCTTGATTTCACCAAGGGGGCTGCTCACACATGATAATCATCCTGCTGCCCACCTGGTTGGGTTCCTAGAGCCAGCCAGTGTGCAGTGAACCTGTCTGACCAACACTTTGCATCCAACCCTTGGCACAAACCCAGCAGTTTCTGCTCTGTAGACCATTTCTGTTGTAAAGCTGAGGGTGTGATATGAAACCAAAAATTCATTTTTGTTGTCCCTTTGACAAGTGACTGTCAACAAAATTGAGGGGAAGGTTTGACATTATTGCAAGTAAGAGCTTCCTAAATATCTTGCTCAAGAAAAATAAGGGAAAAAATCCCATGTCAATATATTTCCTTTAAGATGTACATCAACTCAACATATTTGCTAAAAGTAAACATTGTATTTATGTTTCATCTTCAGCTGAAGCCAGACAGAGCTGGTTTAGATTTTAGGCAACATTTTTTAAGGGTGGAGACCACAGAGCACTGGGACAGGTTGCTGAGAAAGGCCAAGATCCCCATAATCCAGGGTGTTAGGGCACAATTTAGCAAACATCTGTGCAGAGTGGTCTTACCTTGGGGCAGAAGGTCCATGTCTGGAGTAGTATCTGTAGGCTGGAGAATTGGGTGGAGAGAAATATTCTAATGAGGTTCAACAAGAGACAATGCAGGTTCCTGCACCTGGTGAAGAACAACCCTTGGTACCATCACAGTTTGGAGGCTGATGTACCACAAAGCAGAGAAGGACCTGGGAGTCCTGCTGGGTGACACACTGGCTATGAGGTGGCAATGGGTCCTTGTGGTCAGGAAGGCCAGTGGTATCCTAGGATGCATTGGGAACAGTGTAGCCAGCAGGTCAAGAGAGGTGATCATCCCTGTCTAGTCAGCCCTGGTGAGGGCTGTGCCCAGTTCTGGGCTTCTCAGTACAAGAAAGACAAGGAGCTACTGGAGAGGGTACAGTGGAGGCCACAAAGATAATTTGAGTGTGGAGCATTTTTCTTATGAGAAGAGACTGTGGGAGCTGGGCCTGTTTAGTCTGGAGAAGACTGAAGAGGGGATCTCATTAATGCATCTGAATTTCTCCAAGATGGATGCCAAGAGGATGGTGCCAGAGTGTTTACAGTGGTGGCTAGTGGCAGGACAAGAAGCAATTGCCATAAACTAAATCACAAGAAGCTTCACCTTAACATGAGGAAGAACTTCTCTACAATGAGGGTGGCAGAGCACTGGAACAAGCAGCCCTGGGAGGTCATAGAGGGGTTGTAGTAGATGATCTCCAGAGGTCTCTTCAAACCCTAACAATTCTGTGATTTTGTGATTCTGTCTCTTCCAACTCCATTTTAATTTTCTAGGCTTCTAGGTTTTTCTTTTGTATCTCCGTCCTTAACAAATGTCCCCATTCAGTGTAGGGTAGCAGCCAGCAACAGCTCCCAGCATGGTGCTGAGGTGGGAGATAGATGCCATGCAGGATACAGGAGGAGCCAGGAGGGGAGCTTCCAGAAGCTCATCTCCTCCCTGAGCCACAGGAATGGTGATGGAAGCAGAAACACAATCTCATGCTGAGGAGGTGTGGCTACTCCACACCATACATCACAGGCCAGGACTCCATCCCCATCATCATCAATTGGTGTCTTCACCACCTGACTTTGGGGCTTCTAAAATCAGGCTTTTGTGCTAATAGAAAAATAAACAAAAGTGCCAAAGGGCTCTTCTTTTAAGTTATTCTATGAATGAGATTCTCAGCTTTTAGTGCACTTTATATTCCTGGATTGCCAAAATTCTGCTGATGAGGAAAGTTGCTGAGGGTTTATTTCGCAGCAAGAGGGCATGCGATGTAGAACACAACCTGGGATTTGCATAAGGTGACTGAGCACAAGCTGCAGTAATTTGTATTTATTTCATTGTGCCATCTTTAAATATTTTTACTGCTCTTTAAAGATTGACTTACTGTCAGGAGAGGTAAAGAATTTTACATGTGGCAAAGAACTTTTTGTCAAGCAGTGACCTCCTGGCAACTGTGCCACCAGGCTCAGCATCTTCCCTGGGAGGACATTTTGCCAAGTAGCTTCAGCAAGAAATCACTCTATTCTATTCAGCGCCATGGATTTGTCTGATGACAGACTTTTTTTGGGTAAGCCTGTTCCTCATCTGTGCCTGAGTTTTTTCAACTCTCAAATATTCACAAAAGAGTTATATGATTGCTGAGCTATGTTTGCTGGTGAGATGGGCCCTGCCAGTTCCACACATGACCCCAGTTTTCAGATCAAGAGGAAATTATGACTGATGGTGATTTCTGCCTCTAGTGCTAAATTGCTTAACTTCACTGAGAAGGTACAAAATGTCTTGTCAGAAAGTTATTTGGGATCTTTTCTGAGAAAGAGATTTTCACCTTCAGGTGAACTACAACTTTTATTTAGAGTTTCAGCATCTCTTTCTGTCAGGAGGTATCTCTTTCATACCTCCTACACAGCTGCTGAGGCTTACCTGGGCCAGGGGCTTAATTTAGCTGATGCTACACAACTGGCTCTTCAAACTCCTTCTTTCATTGTCCCTTTTCTATCCTCTCCTTCAGCGGAAAAATCTGGCAAAGGTGCATCCAGATTTAGCTGCAGTACCTGTGGGTCCTTCTCACTCTGCTTCTGCAATTCTTCAGTCCCATGATTTATCTACAAATTATAAATTGTCTTCCTGAAAACAATGTTTCTAGCCCAAAACCAGATTAAGAGATTGCATAGCCAGTAGGAGCTGGTGTTTGGCTAACAGTGATTTCATTGGATTTGTATTTGCTCTCCAGCATAGTATATTTATGTTAGTTAAACTTGACCTTTTTAAAAGAAAAATTATGTCTTCTGTTCTTAGATAAGTTTATAAGCTGTATACCAAAATGTGTACAGCTCTGTATTCCCACCATGGACATTTTGCGGGGTTCTTTTGTTGGGTTTTTTGTTGGGTTTTTTGTTTGTTTGGTTGGTTGGTTTTTGTTGTTTCGTTTTGTTTTAGGGGTTTTTTTGCATCCTTTCAAAGTGCTGACAATTGAAAATTTGTCTTCAGAGTTCAATTCCTGACACCAAAGTAAAAATACCTCCCACTGTTTGTTAGCAGGAGAGGGAATTTCCATTGGTGAAGTTGTGCTCAGAAAGCTGTACTGATATACTTTTATTTCTCACACAGTTTGAAATTTCACTCCTTTTTCATAGGGCTGATTCCCAGGCATCAATTCCCAATTTATCTGGGGTGATTGAAGACACATATATCTCAAATCCTTCTGCTGTCCTCTTTCCCTCCCCACCATATAGAAAGCCATAAGAGGAAGAGTTGTTTCTCCACCCACCTTCAGTCTGTTGTCAACCATGAGGCTGTTTTGTACCCAGTGGTTGTGGATGCTGCAGTTGGGGTGTGATGCTGTAGCTTTCCACAAGCTACTCTGGAAGCAGCAGAGATGGATGGAGCCACCATCCTTCTGTGACCCTTGGCAACCTCGCTTGCTGCTCTCTGCTGTAGGTTGGGAGGCTTCACACGGTGGCTGTCTCAGCTGTCACCACTGCTGGGCTGCCCTGAGGAATGTCACTGGCACCTTGTTGAAAGTCTCTGGCTGAAGGATTTGTTTGCTGTCTGCAGAGTGTCCACAAGTGCCAGAATGGGCTTGGGGCAATAGCTGAGTGAGGGAGACCAGGATTTCTTCCTCACCCTCAGGAAAAGCCAGGAGGCTAGCCCAAAACCAAAATGCTGACAAGTATGTGCATTATGCATTACTCTTGGTGGGAATCGTGTTTGCTCAGTTTCCATCTACAGTGGTTTGTGTTGGTTCCTTGGCCTGTCCATGGCTTGGGAGCAGAGGAGACACCTTAGCTCCAGCAGCCAGCATGGATTTTTGGTGCACCAGGCCATTAAAAGCAGCTATTTCTGTGCTACTTGGGATGTGAAGCTTGCAGGCTTCCAAGCCTCCAGGGACAACTGAATAAAGAACGTTATACTCTTGGGTCTTCCTGTACCAGTTCTTTCCTCAGCACTAAGATACTCAGAAAAATAGCTGTGCAAGTAATACTTTGAGAAACAAAGTGCCACAATGCATTAAAGAGAACATTGTGAGCATGATGAGAAGTGAAACCATGCAAGCAAAGCAGAGGAGAGCTCTAGGCAAAAACAACTACCACTGGGTCCTTGGCCCTGGGAGTGTGCTTCTGCCCAGGGCAGGTGACAGCAGGGCTGTGGGGCTCAGGCAGAGGTGTGAGGAGCAGAGGGAGAGCCCAGGGCTGACTGAAGAAGGGCTGAGCAAGCAGTGAAGGCATGCAGGGCCTTTTCTAGCCCATCAGTAGTCCATCAGTACATTTACACAGTCTGTCCCCTGGGACACTGGTGCACAATACCTCCAGTGCCTCCCTGGGCCCGTGACTGACTACTGAATGAAAGCATCAGCCATCTGGAAAAGAACTGCCTTCTGCCTAAGAGTGTTGCTATCTCTTGGCTATTTAGGTCATGCTGATCTGACTCTTCCATCTCCATGGTTCTGAGATGCTGTGCAGGTCCTGGCGGTGCTCCAAGCAGCGCCATCTTTTGTTTGTTCTCTATTCCATGCCCAGGCAAAAGTCTTGGTGCTGCCTGCCGGTACCAATACCCTCCTTGACAAAGAACACCGGTCCTGTTTTTACATGTCTGTCACCCTGCAGTTCCTGAATGCCAGCCACATGCTGCTCACGTTCAGAAAGGGCAGGCTGTTATATCAAGTGGGCTGAGGTTTGTGGGTTTTTGGTTTGGGGTCTTTTGTTGGAAGGGTAGGGTGAAGCTGAAGGACTACAAAGAAACCAAAAAGATGTGCCTCTTCATTTAACCCCTTTTAAACCTGCATGAAACTTTTGACCACCACACCTGGTTCTTAAGGCCCGTACTTCTGTCACAGACAGAAACACAACCCTGAGTGACAACATTCCTGAACCAGGAAATTTTGAACTCTATATTGCCCATACCCAAATGTAATATCTCCTAACATTTCATTTGAATTTGAGCAGCAGATACTAGACAGGAAAACAAACCCAACTCTTTAAGGTAAGACTCAGATTAAATCTTTCATTTTACACTCTGTGCAGATTTTATCTCCTAAATATTTGATATTATCCTTTAAATGCCTACTTCCTGGCTCTTCGTTTTGCAAGTGATGAGAACATATCTAGTCTAGCAACTCTGTATCTTCTGAATAGATCACACTGTATGTGCTTGTGCTGGCAGTCGTTGCTTCCTTGATGGAGGAAATTAAAGGAATCAAGTTTTTCACCATCTTGGTGATAAGAGAAATTCAATACCTTCATTGCCTACGCAAGCAGAGAGTCTCTTTTTAATCACATAGTACTAAAAGCAAATGAGTTTACCTCCAGATCTCCTACCATGGATTCATAACACATCCCACATTCATCAGATAGAATAATGAATAAATAATGTACGAAAAATGCTTCTAGCTATGAGTGGCATCATTATTACAGGAACACATAGTATTTCAGACTCGAGAAATCTGAGGAAACTCACTGAAATGAGTTCTAAAATAGCTGCCATAAAAATTCACAGAAGGCTGGTATGATATAGAGGTGGCTTCTTCCCACCAGAATCATCAGCAGGTTAAAGCAACTGGAAAAAAGCTACTGTAACTGAAACACAGAAACAACAGCAGTGAGATCCAGCAGGAGCACCTCACATTCCATTCTGCTCCTGGATTTTCTGGGCAAAGGGGACGAGCTCACTTCAGTCCTTGCTGTGAGGCACCAACCCAGCTGCTGGCCCACAGTCTCACAGTAGTTAGGCTTGTATTACTGCACTTTAATTACAGTGTGCTCAGAAAAAGAGAGCCTCTCCATCCCTAATTTCCACACCTGCTGGATAAATCGGTGAGGGAATGCCAACCTCACATGAAAACTCCCTGGCTTCAGTCTCAACAGTGGCACCAGGAGCCAGTGCAGCTGGCTTTTATTGGTATTTTTAGGTTGTGATCTGGGGGCTGCATAGCTGTTTCAGTTTTCTTGGGCCTCTCTCAGCCCTCAGGTGACAAGTGGGTCTGTCCCTGGCACATACTGCTGGCAGCTGGTCTGGTGGGGCAGAGCTGAGGAAGGGGGTGTGCAGGGAGGTGCTGCTGTGCAAGGAGGAGTTGCTGTGTGCATTGCCCCATCACCCTGATGCTGAGCTATACTGCTGTGGCAGGATTTGCCAGGGATGACAGACAAAGCAACAGAGTAGAAGCACTAAAAAAGCCAGTCTCAAAATTAATGCATTGTGTAGAGGCAGTCATTTCTCTGATGTTGGGTTTCGAGCAGTGAAGCGAGTAAAGACAATAAATGAGGAGAGAAATTTAGCATAAGTAGTTTGTAAGTCATTCAGTGAGAATCCTACGTATCTTTGCATGCAGAAAAGTTCTCATAGCAACCAGTTTGCAGCACTACCCTTGAGTGTGAAGGTTTTGTGTATTTTCAGCAAATCTCATATGTCTTTTGTTGGTTCTCTTAAACTGGCTGTGGCATGTAGGCATCTTCCTGACACAAGCAGAGCTGCTTCATTCTGCCTCCCAAAGTACTGGTGAAAAGGGTTATGTGTCCCTAGCTAGAGTTATTTGAATCAGTTGTCCCAGGACAGTGAATCCTTCATGAACTTCCATTTGTATTTGGGTAATTAATCAAATGAATTATTTATCTGTTCCCAACACTTGCAAAATAGCAGCAATACCATAAATCAACCACTCCTGCCTTAATACACTTTAAATCTTCAATTTCCCAACTACCAGTCAACTGGATATGAAAAGGGTTTAACATCACATATGAGCAGAGTGCTCACTGTTGGTGGAAAGGAGTGGGATGATCCTCTGGGGTGCTGCAACTCTGAATGAAAGGATGAAAGATCTGGAAGGCCATTCGAGTTGCAAAGTAAGAGGAAAGGACTGAAAAGCTATTTGCTGCTTGATGTATTCTGTATTTTCTGCACAGAAAATTGCATTTTTGCCAAATATAGTCAAGGTGTCAATGCATGGGGACTGGGTCATGTTGTCTGAGCCTTCTGCACAAGAGTCTTTGGACTGAATCACCTCAGCTTTTCACTTCCAAACTGTGAGAATCCAAAAGGCTTTTTTATGTAATTCCAGCTGAAATAAAACCCTCTCCTTGCTGAAAATTAATTATTGAGTGTTCTGCTGCTTTATAATATATTTATGTGCTCTTGGGAACCTCTTTGTTCCAAAGCACAGAAAGCAACATCTTAAACGCAGCTCAGGCAAGAGAAGTGCCCAGCTCTGCTTTGTGATGCCTTTCCTGCACGCAGATCAGGAGGTGATGCTATCCACAGGCAGTGGGCACTGCCCACAGAGGATCTGTGATCTGGATCTCCTGAGCACTGGCTATGAAATAGAAGATAAAGAGAACCCTGATGTTTAGGATGGGCTGCTACTCCTATGCAAAGTGCTTTGCTCAGTATGCTTCCCTCAAATTCAGGTTAAATGAGTTCAGTGCAAGCCTGTGAGGAGCTGTAGTCTATAATCTGCTGAGGTTTCCAGCTGGGCTCATCCCCATGGCACGTGCACCTTCCAGGGGTATGGCAGGCACTGTGGCTGGCAGCTGCCATAGCCCTCTTTTTCTTGCCTCCCATCCCCAAAGGGACAAATGGGTACAGTGGAGTTTTTTTGGTGACCTTTTTGCTTCTGTATTGTGCAAGCTTTTTTTAATGAATGTAATTTTACTGTCATGTACATCTTAGGAAAGGCCAGCTAAGAGCCAGAAGAGTCTGTGCTGGATCACAGAAGTTCCCTAGCTCTTGTAGCAGTCCTCTCCACCAGCACGAGCCAGCCCCTGAGGAACACGTGTCACTGTCACAGGTAGCTTTGCTCTGCTCATGGGGAGCAAGCATCTGAGGGGTGACAGCTCACCCACAGTCAGTCTGACAGATGGAGGCTATCCTGTGCAGCACAGCTTTGCTCTGCCTTCCCAGTTTCCAGGAAAGAGGTCTTGAGCAAGCGAGGATTCATCACCCCCACTTGCTGGAGCTCACTAGAGCCAGGCAGAATCACTTGACTGTGACTGGAGGTGAGAGATGAAGGAAGAAGAGAGCATGGGCTAAAGCTCAGTGTATTGCTGCTCTGGTAGTTCGCTCTCACTCTCAAAAAGCAATTAAAAAAGTAAAATCCACAAACTCATTGGGCTGGGTCAGTCCTTCTGTTGCTGTTATGCTGTTAACATATTTTGTGGTCCTCCCACGCTGAGTTTCTTTCTTGTTATGCTTAACCTTGACCACTAAGGAAAATAAATCATCTAGCAACTTCAAATTCAGTGATTCATTCCACAAGTTACTGCATTTTCTAAAACACAATCTACTCTAAAGTCCTAATTGGAGGCTTATAGCCTGCCTCAAATGTTTACCTTTGGCCTAGAAAATGGAAGCAGCTGTATTCAGACACACTTACAGAGCTGGGCTTGCAAACATAGCAGTGATGGACTGCTTAACTGAATGCTAAAGCAACAGGGGACCCGAGGGGACTTCATTAAAACCTCCAAGAGAAGGCCTTTTGCTTTGCTTTAATCAGTCACTAATCCCCAGGTGTGGCACAGGAACAAGTGGGTGCTCTGGGAAGAGGTGTTTCGGTGAGTTGGCATTAGGCAGCGTCCCAGCCTTGTGGTGCAAGGAGAGTCAGAATCAGGCTGTCACTCTGACAAGGCACTGAGAGGAAAAATCTCACTAAATATGAAGAAATAAAGATTAAAACTCTGTGGAGGTTTCATGTATGACAAGGCTCATACATGTATGAGAAAGGAAATACTTCAGGTATTTCCTTCCCACCTCCAGTTCCCAACTGCCACCAGCAACATCCTCCCTGCAACTTGTCTGCTCCATTCATCATCTGCAGGCTGGAACAGCATACTTGTTGTGTGGAAATAACACTGTTCAAATGCTAAAAGTCAAAAAAAACATAATTATTTGCTTTTAGGAAGGAAAGCACAGCAAAACCAAAGGGCTTGGATTCACTCAACCCTTTATTCAAAATGCAAGCCCTGAATATCAGCTCAGGAGAGTAACCAGATTTGGCTCATGGCCAGCTGCATAGGCCTGGCTGTGTTTCAGCCAGGGGGCTTTGTGTGCTCCCCCTGCACAGAGGAGCTGTGTGGTTCTGGAGGAGATCCCCCCATGTTTCCCACGGCAGCCTCTGTTTGCACAAATAACTTTCCAAGCAATGCTGGCCACACCTGGAAACCCTAACATAAGTTCATCTGCCTAGCATCTTTCTTTAGTCTCTTCTAAGTCTTAAATTTACCAGAAAACTTGCCAGCAAGATTCAGAGACCAGATTGAGATTAATTTAAAATCTGGCTGACAAAAGAAGGCTCAGACGGAGCCAGCGCTGCACTGAATATGTCACCAGCTGCCTTTCTTCTCTGCTCTGCTCCAAAAGACAGTCTATCTACTTCAAACAGGCAGCCTTCCTTTTCCACCTTCTCAGATGTTTTTAAGCAACCTAGTTTCACTGGAGAGCAGTCCATGGGGGCTGGGGTTTCTTACTTTGAAAATGTGAGACCTTCTGGGCATCAGCCACCAGGAGAGTGCCAGGCACCAAAAGCAGGCAGTTTTGGAGGGTTACCAAAGCTGCTGCAGAGGCAATTCTCCACGGGGAGGAGAAAGGTTCAGAAATTGTTCTCAGCCAGCTTGGTCCACACTGTGAAACCCTTGCAAAAAGGAAAATGGTCTTCCTACGTGTCAGTTTTGACATTGCCATCCTGTTTCTTTCTGCATTTCAGCATGCTAATTGCTTGGAAAGGTGGGGGGTAAAAGATCTTATACTTAGATCTTTGTGTAGGTGCTGTTGCTAAGATGCATGATGGAGAAAAAAAGTTCCTTTTTTCTTTTGATTTTATTCCCATCCTGGCCATACTCTGCAGAGGAGCAGGGAGGAGGAGTACCATTCCCTTGCACACCAGCCCAGGGTCTGGCAGGAGGGAAGGGTGCTATGGCAAGGGGCAGACACCCTGTGAGAGGTGGGGAGAGGCTCTCCCTGGGGCTCTGCCTCACACCACGGGGATGGCAAAGGTGAGTTGCTGTGTCCTGGGCAAGACCCACTGCCAGTCCTCACTCTGCTGCTGCATCCTTGCCCTCCCTGAGCAGTATCATCTCTCTGCCCATCTCTAGGGCTGTGAAGTCAAATAGTGATAAAATATACTCCCCCCTCACCCCCAAGTTTTTTCACAGTGCTTTTTGCAGCACTCTGTGCAGAGAGCATGAAGTAGGGCATGCCGGTGTGTCTTCCACAGTAGCTGCTTTGTCAGTCAGTGCAGATCACTACTTTGTTATCACTGATTGCTTCTCTTTTCTGCAGTTCTGAAACCTGTGTCGAGGCTATTAGATTAACCATAACACTGTCCTGTCCTAGAAGAAAGACCCTCCCCAAAGGGATATGCTGTTTGTTTCTGGCTTTCCTCCTTTTTGACCAGCTTGTTATTTTTCATCAGCCATGAATATTATTTCTGAATTTCCTGTTGTGTAAAATACTAAAATTCATTAACATCAGACGGAGCCATGTTCTGTTTACTGTGAGAAACTAACTCCGCAGTGCACTGCTGTTTAGAAGAACCTCATACTGGCTTCAAAATGTGTGTGTGCAGTCTCTAAACAAGAGTTAAACTTGATAGAAAAAGAAAATTCAGGAGATGCAAACAGGAAGCAAAGTAATTGCATGAAGTGCCACATTTTGCAGAAACTCTTGTTGCTATTTTTACTTTTCTGTGTTGTACCGCTCTCTCTGAAGTTGCTCTCTCAGCAAACAGGGCCAGGATGAAAGACAGGCTGATTAGCAAAATCAAGGCTGCTGAAGAATCACTGATGCAGTGGGTGGTGATCTTCCCCTGAGCCAGCTAAGCATTAGTGCAGCAGTGCAGCAGGAGGGACCCAAAATCCTGGCCATGTACTGACAATGGAAGGTTTTAGGTTTTTAGGTACCTTTTATGAGTGAAGTCTCTTTGGGATACCATAGCCAACAACTGCCATTATTAAAGGTGGAAAATCTGCTCTTTGCTTCATTTATATTTTCAGAGTAGAGAATTGCAGATGCATGCAAATGTTTGCAGAGATTTCCTCATTCTAAGGTGCTCTACAAATGTTATCATTGTTTGTCCACCCAGCTGCCAGAATCTCATCCTGAAAAATGTGGAAGTGGAAAGTAGTGAACCACTTTCTCTTGAAGGAACTCAAGTCCACATTCCTTCAATTGACTCCCCTGTGCTTTGCAGGGAAAGGAGAACTAACTGTTGGTTTTCAGTTAAAAGCAACCAAACCCAAAAATGCCAAATAAGTGTGCTGTGGTCATTACACTGTTTCTGAGCTGCTAATCACTTCAACAAATTGCAAAAAGGGAGACACTGTGCTAAATAATATATTTTTTAAAATCCTCTTTTCTGCCCTACTTTGTAGGAGCAAAAATGAAGCAATCCCTCCAGGAGAGCTATTACCAGCCCTGTGCACACCCAGCCCCTGCACATGCCCTGTACCACTTGCTCAAGGAGGAAGGCACAAAGGGCGGGGATGCCTTGCAGTGCGATTTCCTTTACCACAGGTTCCGTTCTCAGCTGTGCTTTTTTCCTAGGGCTTCAGATAAAGGAGAAGTAAATCCTGCTGTTGCAATTATTCGGAGAACTCGATCCCAGAGTGTTACCAATGTACCAAGAGGCTGCAAACACAAAACAGGGACATTTTTCAGAACAATTTCTCAAAAAGCTACCTGAAGTACAGAACAGAATAAGCCCATCTCAACTTAACCTTTTTTTTGTTCTTAATGAAAGTGTTCTCCTCTGCTGACACACGCACAGTAGGCAATATGAAAGCTTATCCATTCTTTGGAAACAGCTTCTTGTTTTTCCAAAGCCAAGATGTTCCAATTTTAATACAACCCCACTGCTGACTGTGCCATGGCCACCTGCAGTGTATGGGTTGGAACTGGGGAAGGATCAAAAGCTTGAGTCCTCAAATTGCCACGATTTAGGATTAAATGCTCAGATTCCCTGGGACCTTGGCACCAGATGTCAGGGACACATGGCCTGGGAGATAGCACCTAAGTCAGGGCCAATATCAGCAAAAGTTTGACAGAAAACAGACTGGGCTTGAAACCAAACTACCTCACTGGTGAAGCTGATGTTACACTATCTTTGTCATTACCTGTGTGAGCTACAATGAAGTGATGCCTTCCCACAAAATAGAGGAATTTCAAAGTTTAGGTCTGTTTCAGCTCTTGGAGATATAGAATGTGTGTTAGTGAAACTTTCCTACCTGACCACTCAGATGCCACTCTGACAGTCACACTCTCACTGTCCAAGATTTAACTGCTGAGACTGAAGCCCCTTCACAGGGGAAAGTTCCACTGAACTAATGGGTCCCCCATTTGACCTAATCCTCGCACCATGCTTGCACAGACAAGTTTTGCTTGTCCCTTCAATCCTAAGTATCCCATAGCAAAGTCCCAGACATCTGCCTTCTTTGAGTAATTTAATCGTGGTGCTGTGGCATAATAACAGCTCAAGACGGGGTGGGGGGGCGGGGAGGGGGCAAGCAGGGGGATCCCAAACAAAGGAATTCCTGGGCTTTGATACCCTTACAGTCTATGCACCCACTCTTCATACTTCCTGAATTTCATACTCCTGTGTGCAGCAGCTTTATTTGCAGCAGCAGTTCCTTATGTCCACTTGTCCCTGCAAAGTGCTCTGCACAAGAGATGTTAAACAGTAATTTATAGCATTTTAGGGACTGATGAGAAGAAGAATGCATTGTAGGCAAGCGGGAAATGCTGAGACTTGGCAGTGTCCTGGAGATGGAAGCAGCTAAGTCAGACTGCCTGAGAGAAACGCACGCTTGCTCCTTTGGGAGCAGCCCCAGGCAGGGTCTGAGCCATCTCACAACTGAAGCTGCCCATCTCACCCACAGTTTGCCAGAATATGGGAGAATGTCTTTAAAAAACACCCTTTGGCAAAGGGGAAAAAAAAAAACCCCACACTGTCTTGCAAAATACCCAAGATAAGTTCTGTCAAGAAGCATCTCCCAGAAGCAGAAAGAACGCTGGTGGCTGGAGGGAGGTGGAAGAAGCAAAGACTGGGGGAGAAGACCAGCTCCTGAACTCCTTCCAGTAGCTAGAGAAACTGGAAACATCATGTACACAATGAAGTAAAGGCCCCCAAACTGAATAGTCCGCAGGCAGGATTATTAATGTGAAGAAAAGGCAAATTCATCCACAGACATCATTTGTCTGACAGTGTGACCTGAGAGTTTAAAATAAATGACTTGGGGCTTTCACTCTATTTCCAATAGCCTACCTAAAGGAAAAGAAGGGGAACTCATATATTTTTTGACATATAACTAAAATAATGTTGTGAATCACCTTTCAATATCCTTTGCCTGGGATGGCAATACAGCTGAACAATGAGATGACTTGCTTGCCCGTATTTCCTCCAACACCCAAGGTAGTTAGTATTGGAGAAAAAAAAAGTATTATTAACAAAAATTGTGGTAGAGAAATGTGAGATGGTCTTGTGACTTTGGCATAGGCACTAGAATATTGTCTAGACCTCTTGGGTCAATTGTAAAATTTGTTCACATTGATAAAAGTATTATATAGTTGATATCTGACTTTTAGTAAGACATAAGGTTGTGATGCCTAGCAGGATTGAGCATAATTGTTAGTTATGCTGGGGATAGCAAGCTCCCATATTATTATAGTATTCAGACTGCTTCTCTTTAACAATTTATAGAAACAACCTGAGGTACTTCTGAGAGAAACCCATGGGATTTAATCATCTATGGATGAAAAATCCATCCTCTATTCTTTGCTGATGACAATGACCTCATGGATTACAGTGGAATAGGTGACAAAAGAATTAGGGAAAAATAATAAACACAAAAGCAACAGACATGAAGATTTCTTACAGAAGGAGAAAGATAGTAGGATACTTTAATTGCTTGAAATAGCAAAAATATTCCCATCCCAGTCAAGAGCCACTGGAATGTGCTGGACCCCTCAAGCAGTGGGAAAGTTTAGCACTTGGCTAAGTGTCACTGAGAAATAAATTTAACAAGTCGAAATCCAGTATTACTCAAGAGCTGCTCTAGCAACACAGCACTGAGTCTAACCTCAAGAGATCCCCTATTCCCACTGCTCTCCCCTAAGACTTCAGAATCAATCATTCTTATATTATTCCCAATAGCTGCTTTTCTCCTCTGTTCTTCAAAAGCCTTGTATATGCTTGGTAGGTTAAAGCAGCACTCTGATTCACTCAGCACTGACTCACCCAAGCACTCACCCACTGTCTTTTGCTGCTTCACTGTCTTGGCTGTTGGAAAGAGGTTTTCCCAAACTTACTTCTTCCTATTTTCTGCTTGTTTGCTACCTAATGTGCCTCCTCATTTGCTTCCTCCATTCTGCAGCCTCACTTCCTGACACCTTGTTCACAACAAAGGTGAAGAGGGATGAGTACTGCTCTTATCACCTGTATTTGTTTTCTCTCCCTCAATGAAGTAGCTACAGTTTCTCCAATCTTTTCCTTAATTTCCCATTTCCTAGCCCTCAGAACAGTCTGGTTGTTCTTCTCAGGAGCATCACCCAACAGTTTCTATCTTCCTTGAACTGGGATGTCTGAACGCAGTGTCCTGCCTTGGCAGAGGCCTTATTAACGTCAAAAGCTGCCTGAATACTTTGTGTCTCTGCCTTTGATCACACCTGATGGCAGCTGTCTGCTGGTTTTGGGTGCTGTTGCTGAATCCCCTTTTGCTATCTCCTGCCTTCTTTCTGAAAACATGCTACTAAAGTAGCCATCCCTCAGCCTGCATTTATAAGGATTATTCTGCTGGAGCATAATACTTCACAGATCATTCTCTTGCATTTAATTGTTTCCAGACTGCCTCTCTAGTTTGTAACTAAAGGCTTGAATTTTGATTCTGTCCTCCAGTGTACATATGCTGGGAAGCCTGGCATCTGCAATTGTAATGAGTATGATCATATCTATTCTGGGATATTAAAAATCATCTAGGATATTAAAGTATATATTGAATAATACCAGATCCAAGGCTGGGGCCTGCAAAATCATGCTTGACCATTTTCTTGTCTTTTGATAATGAGCCGCTTGGGAACTACTTAACTGAGTATAATTTCCAAGATTGTATTCATTCTGTAGGGATTTCATCCAGCATGGTTTGCTTTCTCCCTTTGAATTGAAATAATATTTTGCTATGAGAAGATAATAGGCCAAATGATACTGGAATGAAAAAATGCTGTCTTGGAAGAAGCCAAAGTCACCTTTGAAGTGCTGGTGGGATGTGCTAGGTGTTGTAGATTGCAGTGTCACACTTGAGTGCACACAAATGCCACTCACCCCTGGGGCATGCCACGGGTTCTCTGCTCACAGCAGGGTGTGGAACATGAATGGACACCAGTAGGGCATCAACAGCACCAACAACACGTGTGCCATGGTTCCTGCTCACTGCAGTGTGTGTCTGCTGGGGAACTGAGCAAAAGGCTAATGTACACCAGGGGTCCTAAGGAACCACTGTTCTGTCAGCTGTGTGAATGGTTCCTGGTGCCAGCCCTTTTCTCAGCTCTCCAAAATGCATGGTGTATATTTCACAGCCTTGTGAAGATTTGTGCACAGGGCTCTTAATGTCTGTGAAGTTATGTGCAGTGAGTCATGTCTTCTACTGGCCTGCTGACTCTCCTTTTGGACAGTAAAAGGGAGAAATTCTCCCTGGTTTTCTCTGGAACTGAATATCCCTACTTAAAAATTAAAAAAAAAAAAAAGTGCTTAGATTTTTTGGCAAAAAAGCACAAAATGTTTCAAGAGTTGGAAAGAAAAAATTATACTAAGCTCACTCAAGACACTGACACAGACTGTCTAAACATAATCTAAGTCCCTGGAGTCCCTGTAACTTGCAAATGAGTTAACAACTAGACAAATTATTGTAACTCTATTTATCAGGTTTCTGAGAAGCATGTTTTGCTGGAGGACTGACACTGCAGCAATATCCAGAGCAAACCTTTTTCAAGTACTCCGGATGCAGATGAACACTCACTTTCCCAAACTGACCGGCGTCAGGCACCTTTTTCTACGTTCTCTTTCATACTGTCTCCACCTCAGAATCATCTGCTCTTCTTTCATCACTTCTTCCCCTCCTCTTTTCTCCATGTAGATTATCCCATCAAATGTAATCTTCACTCCCAAAATAGCTTCAGAGGGGCTATTTAGTGCCCTCAAAGCAGGGTACTAACTGCCCCTGTGATCTGCAACTTTCTGTATCCTGAGAATCTTTCTAGTGCTGGAACAGGAGGAGATGTGAATAGGGCAGAGCTGTTTCAGATGCAGAAAATGGCCAACTCATCTCTCCTGCTGCTTGTGGAGGTGTTGGTAATCTAAGGTAGGGTTGAATTAAAACATTCCCTAAACTTCTAAATGGCACAATTTTTTACACTTCTTTTTCTTTAGGAATGGCTTTTAGTCCTGTATCTGGAGATAAAATATCAGAATGCTTGACTTTTTCCTGGATCAGAAATCCTAATAAACTAAGTTGCAGGGGAAGAAGAGTAAGGTTGGAGTATTTAAAGAAGCTGCTGTAGAAGTTGTCTCCTTTTGCTTGATCCACCCTTGTTTTTGACATTTCCTCAGGCTCCCCTGCTTTTTGTTGACAGGTTCTAAGAAAATGGAAAATGGGTGGTGGCTTTTTCTGAGAACAGCATCAGATGTGGTTACATGAAAAATATACACGTGAGAGTTTTGCAGTGGATGCAAAATTGACTGGGGGCTTTTGTTTTTGGTGTGGAGTTGGTCTTTATAAGCCAACAGGTGAAAATAACTTACTGTGTTTCAGAGCAGCTCAACAAGTATGAGAAAAAAATACTTCTTGTGGGTACAGAAGGGAAAAACCCCAGATATGCTACAAAACAAAGCAGGGAGGAAGTCGCTTTGTTAGGCTTGATGGTTGAGATCAGTAAGCAGCAAAGACAAACTGCCAGGGCAAAATCCTGCTGCCCCAAAGGCAAAGCTGGAGCAGGGAGAAGGGAAATCTGGGCATCTATGTGAGGTGGACTGTTTTTGTCTGTGTTAATTTATCCTGTCTCAAGGGAAAGGGCACTGTGCTCCCCTGGGGAACAGGTCTCTGAAGGAACATCACATGCTGTGAGGAGTGCAGTTGAGGCTGCTGTCAAGGGACGATGTGGCAAACTGGAAGGAATCAAAGCAACTCCTCTTTGTGCATCTGCAACGGAGGCTGAGTCATTACCATTCATCACTAGCCCGACTGGTGTGTTAATTCTGGTGACAGTTGTTTTCAGGAGAGAGGACAGCTTTTGATGCCTTTTAATTCCTGAAAATAAAAGAAAAAAGGGCTGTCAAGGTAACAGGCATCTGGAGAGGCTGACGGAAAACAGTGGGTAAGGAAATAGCTTTAAGTCCCAAGGAAATGCAGCGTAAAGGGGAGCTGCCACAATAACCAGACAGTGTGGCTTGCTCCTTCACATTTCCAAAGGAAGCAGCAAATGGCTAAAACTTCCCATGCCCAAATTATAAGTGACCTCCAACTGCAGGACAACACAGGAGAGTAAGAGCTGCAGTATTTTCTCTGTGATTCTTCCTGCTGGGTTGTCTTTCTGATTTGAATATTCATATCTAAAATATATTCTGTATTTGCAGCATCATTTATCTTGCAACTTATTATAGTCAAGCCCAAAAACCTTCCTCAAGAGAGCAAAAGCCTCTTCTGGCTCCTGTCCTCAGAGACTGACAGGCTCCACAGCACCCTGGGGCAGTTTAGCCATTGACTTTACAAGGGCTCAAGATTTCTACCAACCACTTCCTGCTGTTTCAAGGAAACCATGGGCAGTGGCTGCCCATTTCCAGCAGTAGGCCTTGCCAGGAAGCTTTAAGACAAGATACACCTTGTGGGTGTCTTTCCTTCCACACTTCTCCTTTCCCTCACCCCCAGCAGTCATTTCACATGCTGGCCCCGCCAGCCTCTGCAAGCTCAGGAGTTCCCAGCCCTGACCCTGGGAGACAGTGCCAGGAGAAGTCCCAGCCTCCTGTGCCAGCATCCCTTCCCTCCAGACTGATGCTTCTTCTCTGCAGCTTTCATGTCTCTTACTATTCCTCTTTTCATACCTCTCTGTCTCATTGATCCCCTCTTCTCTGCTTCTCCTCATCGCCCCATAATGGTGTTTCTCTCTTTTCATCTCTTTCTCTATCTACTCAGCACCATGGCAGGAGGGCCACTCTGAGGCAGAGGGATGCTTTTGTTGAGTACCATCTAATCAGAGATGGTCCTTGCCTGAAAAAATCATTTCAAATAAGCAGAGCAAGAAAAAGGCTGAGGGAGGATGTCTAGAAAGGAGGAGTGGCTTCCCCAAGGCTGTCCTGCAGGGCCAGAAACAATTTCTTGTCTCCTGCCTTTTGGACCAAGCTGTCATGTCTGTGGGAATTTGAACAAATCTAATTTTAAAGCAAAGCCAAGTTTGAGGAGGGGCCTGTTGGGAACAGAGTTCCTTAAGGAATCTTGCTGCTGTGACAGAGGAACTACCCAGTGGGCAAACCACAATGCCCCACTCAAAACCAGTCCTGGGATGCTCTTGGCTTCAACCTTATCCGCCTAGGAAAACACAGCTTCCTAACCTTGGCACGGCAGCAACTCACAAGTTGTGCAACCAAGACACCTGATGTGACAGCAAGGGGGAGGCATGAGTGGGTGGGATGCAGCACCCCTTACCAGGGACCCTGCACCCAGAGGAAAGCTGTGCCTGAGCTGGGAAGGGTGTTTTCACCTTCCTATGATGACCAAAGTGCTGCCGTAGGATTTGCTAATAAACATGGCCTGGGCTGGGGTGAGACCAGGTGCTTCAAATGGACTTGTCCCATCTTTAGTTCAAGTTGTGCAGTGTCTTGCAGACACCCACTGGGAGAGCTTTAAAAAATCCCAACATAATAACTAGAGAAGAGCTCATTATATCTGTGACTCATCTGCCGGAAGCTGCAGTAAACACGGCTGCTGTGCTGGGAGTCTCGCTACCAAGGGTGTGGTGACACGTGCAGCTACTAGACTGAGAAACTGGTGCTCAGTTCAGGTTCACTGTCATTACATTCTAACTGCTGATAGCAGAGCTGTGGGGGACTGCCTGTGCCAGGCCCCACAGTGGACAGACATATCCCTGAGTGAACTGCTAAGACAGCAGGGCTATGAAAGGCTCAGACACAACCTAAAGGCCAAATGTGGTTTTGTACAAGTTTAGAGTAGTTTGTAGGTAAGGTCCTCTCATAAACTGAGGGACCTGACACAAAGGAGTCAACTTGCTTTATGAAGTTCAAGAAACACAGTGACAGGACAGACCAGTATATTGCCGAATTAGGAGTGACAGAGATACTCAAATAATATGTCTATTGTTGGCAGACAGCAAGTTTTACTTAAGTCTGGTTCTTTGTACACCTGATCAGGAAGGTCCTTAGGTTTGGTAGTGCACCACAGACTGTGACTTGGAAGAGTGCAACAGTGAGAATCATGTCTCTGCCAAGGCATCTGCCCATGGGACAACTGCCATCACCTGTGGTTTCCAGCTTGTCCACATGTCCATTGCTATGGGCCACCCCAGCGTGGGTGAGAAAGTGATGTCACTGCCGCCATGCTAAAAGAAAAATTAGTTCCATCAACACATGACAGTGAGAGAGCCTGGGGGTTTCCTCCTGTCACACTGTCCCTGGGGTGAAAGGGAGGAGTTGCTCTGCAGTCCAAGCAGGGTGAGCTGTTCCCCAGCTCTACCTCTGCCACCAGAAAACATTCCCATTCATATGCAAACCTTTTAACACCCCGGGCTGCCAGGGCTGCCGCTGCTGTGCATTTATGGCACTCAGAAACAGGGCAGGGTGCATTTCAAGCCTGTCCTGCCTCCTCTGCTCTCAAAATCAACTTCTCTCTCAGCTGTAAGGACACCCCACCTCAAAGCTCATCTCAAAGGCTGACTGTAAAAACAGGAGGCGTCATTTCTATGAATGAGATTGTTTTCGTAAGTGCAGATGCGGAAGCTGTTACCACCAAAATATTTAGGAAACTGGTGAAAGGAAACAGTCGAGCTGTTGCACAGGAACAGGTTCAAGCACTCGGCTCTGGCTGCGCCCTGAGCTGCATCCTTGCCACGATGCAGCACTCCCAAGAAGATGTTACTGCACTTGGAGAAGAAGATGATTCCTTTGGGGAAGGTAAAGTTATCTTTTATTAAACTAATCCTACTCCTACTCAGACGAGAGACCGGTTACTAGCCTGGGTGGTATTTCTTGTGTAAATCTGAAGTTGTCTGTGGGCTTCAAGGTCACAGGGTGACCAGACTCTTTTTCTCCTTAGAGAATGGTGAACAAAGGGACCACAGATACAACAAAAATACTTTCACACTGGTCCAGCAGCTTCAAGGAAGTTACTGCAGAAGAAAGCTGGGGGTACGCCCAGTGTATTTTCTACAGTGGCTGCGCTGTGCAAAGTAGCACATTGGGCATTCGACAGCACAGGTGCAGCTGTCGTTAAAGTAGTAGGGGCTCTGTACAGGGGCTAAGGGTGACTTGCTCCTTAAATTATCTGAGCAGAATTAGCGTCCTCCTCTCCAACTGACACAACATGAGATACAAAGCGGGTGTCATAATTTCTTATCCCTAAAGCTGCTTCTGCTGGTGCTTGATTCCTTGTTGCTTGCATTCTGTACCATCATTTACATGTGTGCTGAGTGCTATCAAGTCAAAATAACAGAAACACAGATAAGAGGGCCCAGAGGAGGAGGAAGAATCTGGCCCATGGTGTTCAATTTCTGCTGCTGTTCTCTGCTCCCCTTTGCACTTGAGCTGGGGAGAGAACTTGCTCATGCAAATCTTCTCCCGGGCCCCAGCCCTCCACAGTTTCTAAGGGAGTTGAAGGCACAAAGAGCTGCCTGGATCCACTCCAAAGACTGTGAACCTTTAAACTCACTTTCAGCACAGCTTCAGCAAGCCTCATTTAAACAAAGCTCAGCTGCGGTTGGTATGGAAAACTTAGCAGTGAATAGTGCCAAATCAAGTTATCTGAGCCCCAGTGAAAGGCATCAGCTCAGAAAAGAAAGCAGTCTCAATGATGTTCTCTGGGTACTCAAATACATTTCTCACGTCTCTATGCCCCCACTTCTCACCCTGTATCCCAGTCTGGGCTCAGAAGGGCAATGAATTTGCTGACAGGAGAGGTCAGTGCATTTGCATTGTGGAAGAAATCCTCAGTCGTCCAGGAAACACCTCATGCCAGTGGGCAAATCAGCTGGCACCAAAGTACCTCATTGCATTTGCTGCATCCTGCATTCAGCACAAGTGGATGCTGCTTCCCAGGATAATCATTCACGTGCTCTGACTTGATATGGACATTTGCAATCGCTCTGAAGAGCCAGTGGGTTTTTAAGCTTATTTGCTGTTTTTGAACCCTTTAGCTCATGTTCTTAACCAGAACTGTGGAAGGAAAGGAGAGAAATATGGGTAGGTCGTTGACATATATATTGTGTTATCTGAAGGGAATGATACACCACTTCAAAAATCTGTTCCAGCCTCTCAGCTAAGTTGTTTCTGGCAGGGCTGATCCAGAAACAGCTAGAGGAGGCTCTGCTTTTTCAAAGGCAGGAACATTTTAAAAACCTCTCCATGACCCTTCTTGGAGCAGGAGGTTGGAATAGATGATCTTCTGAGGATCCACCCCACCTAAGGTATCCTACGAGTCTATGAATTGGTGACATCCTCTTCAACTCACCTACACATAACTGGGAACAGTTGTATCCCAGCTGCTCTCTCAGACACAGGGATTGTTGGCTCCAAAACCTGCCAGCTGGAGAGCCCAAAAAACACAGGCACAGTGCTAGACTTCCCCTTCAGTCCCCTCTCCTTTCTCTTGAACGGGTTAGCAAGGAAACATTAACTTTTTGGCTGCTATTTCTGGAGCGCTGTTGACCCTGGACAACCCAGTGCACTCCCTGGGGCTGGGTGGGATCCGGCGGGGAGGAGCAGGGCCCCTTTCGGTCACAGGGCAGCCCCCGCCCCATTCATGCTGCAGCCTCAGGCGCCAGCCAAAATTTAGTCACAGCCAAAACTTGGTCGCAGATTTTCAGGCCAGTTGGAGGCACTTGTCAGGCACTGAACTCCCAGCTCAGTGCAAACCTCAGCTCTTAGGGCATGACCTTTTTTTATTATTTTCCACATCCACCTTGATTTGGAAAGTGATGATGGCAAATCTATGTCCACCTTTTTAACTCATCCCAAGGCTTAGCTACCATCACAGTTAAAGTCAGATTTTATTTCTTCTAGCACTGATCTGTCTACTTTTTTGGAGTTAGTTTCCTTCCTGTCCAGGAGAGCTAAGATCTCACTATTACTTTTGCATATAAAAATCTCATAAAAATATCTACAGCCAATATTCAGACCACTCTCATCTTTTGCCAAGCAGACTGTTATCAATGACTGTTTCCTTATAAACTTTTAATCTGTTAAGCATTTTCATGGTTTTTGAGACCAGTCCCTCAGAGAGATGTGGACACCATCATGGAGCCCAGTGCTCCAAAACTGTCAGACCAGGACAAATCCAGAAGTTACATGATATGTTTACTCATACTTCTTAAGTCTATGTATAATATATCAGGATCAGTTCAAGGACCTGCTGAAGTTCTTTCAGGTTGCAGCATCACATGAGGGTCTGCTCTTCTCAGATTTTTCTCTTTAATCCTCAATTCTTTCAGAGTCAAATTTCTCAGGACAAAGTCAATGTTATCCTGTCAGGATGGCTTATCTCCCTTGCTCCCAGCTATGCCCATACTAAAACCAGATGAATCACCTCACTTCCTCAAGTAGCCTGTTTTCCACTTCTCCAGACATTGTGCCATCTGTGCCATACTCAGTCAATCACTGTTTAAAGTTCCCTTTCAGATCACTGACATAAAAATAGTTCAGTCCCATGGGAGAGAACCAATCTTTGTATGTCCTCTTTAGAAACTGGCATCTTTGATGATTTCTCAGCTGGGTTGTGTAAAGATTTCATGCAGTACGAAGTTCTATTTCTTCCTAAAGTCTGAGTACACTATCAATAAAATTATTTTCTCTAAAATCCTAATGATTGCCACTGATTGTACTCCATCTCCTTTGATTTTGCTTATATGACTTCAACATCAGGTATTCCTTGATGAGGCCAAGACCACTGCAGGGCTATCACATCATTAGTAACACAACATTATTTACAGCTCCCTGGAATTCCTCTGGTGTTTCAAGTTTTCTGAAACATTAACAAGAAGTTCCTAGGATAACTCTTCTAAAAATTACAGTTTTAAATTGTTTTCTGGGAAAGATCAAGAGGGAAATATTTTCCCATTGATATAAACTGTCAGATGGTATTTTCCCACATGCTAACCAAAAATTTGTTTAAAAATTCTGTGTTTTCTTCAGCATAATCCATAATTCCACAATTTTCATTTACTTGTGCTTCAATAGGCGTTGCTTTTCCTTATTATATCTTGAAATTGGAAGTCACCAAGCTGGATGTAACAAAATGGGGTAGAACTATCCTCACAAAAATGCAACAGCTATTCAAAGCTTCGAAATGTTCAACCTCAAAGAAACTTTAGTTAGTTAGTTCTTTCCTTTGTTTTGTAATAACAGTGCCTTGCACTGACATGGTGCTCTCCTTCAGAGGTTTTGCAGAGATTTTGCAAGTGAATGTGCTTACGTTCAGTGAAGAACTCCCTCTCCTCTGCAACACGGTCAGTGTTGAACAGGGCACAGCTGTAGTGTGGAAAAGTTTAAAAAATACATTCTTTTAGCCTTTTGAAAGCACAGGGAGTGATAGGTTTAATTTCTTTTAAGCCCTACTCACTATGTTAACTCAAAGCAAGTGTCTTCAGTTATTTTTACAATTTTGTTAGGTCAAATACCCACTTTGGGCAAAATGCTGTTTAATTTTTAGTGACTCTAAGTGCCTGGGAATCTGAAGTTATATTTCATTAAAAAGAAATCCCTTCCAATAGCACTAGCCTTTCCCTCATCACTGCAGCCTTTAGTGATGGTGTAGATTTTCCCTGACTGTCTAAGATGAGGAGCCAAGCCCAGAGAGTGAGGGGGATTTCAGCACAAGTCAGCTTTCTTGGCAGACCCTGGTTTCCCTGGGAGGGGAGCTGAGGGCTCACACAGAGGTGTGATGCCACTGCACCAGCACAGCCTCTGATGGGGACCAGAAGCTCGGCACAGCAGGTGCTCCTGGATCAAGCAGACATATCCATAAGCAGAATTTGCAAGCAGTCAGCAAACATGGCCAGAATCATAGGATATGCTGAGTTGGAAGGGATACATCAGGATCATTGAGTCCAGCTCCTGGGTCTGTACAGGATACCTCCAAGAGTCATACCTTGAATATGACTCAAGTGCCCAAGAGTATTGTTAAAATGCTTCTTGAACCCTGTCAGGCTGGTGCTGTGACCACTTCCCTGGGGAGCCTGTTCCAGTGCCCAACCACCCTCTGGGTGAAGAACCTTTTCTTGATATCCTGCCTAAACCTCTCCTGACTCAACTTCATGCAGTTTCCTTGGGTCCTGTCACTTGTCACCACAGAGAAGAGATCAGTGCCTGGCCCTCCTCTTCCCCTCACAAGGAAGTTCTAACTGCAATGAGGTCTCCCTTCAGCCTCCTTTTCTCCAGGCTGAACAGACCAAGTGACCTCAGCTGCTCCTCACATGGCTTCCTCTCAAGGCCCTTCACCATCTTCATAGTCCTCCTTTGGACACTCTCTAATAGTTTAATATTTTATATTGTGGCACCCAAAACTGCCCCCAGCACTCGAGGTGAGGCTGCCCCAGTGCAGAGCAGAGCAGGACAATCCCCTCCCTTGCCCGGCTGGCAATGCTGGGCCTGATGGCCCCAGGACACACCTGGCCCTCCTGGCTGCCAGGGCACTGCTCAGATTCAGCTTGCCATCAACCAGGTCCCTTTCCACAGTGCTTCTCTCCAGCCTCATTCTCTAGTCTATACACACAACCAGGGCTGCCCCATCCAAGGTCCAGAATCCAGCACTTGCCCTTGTTGAACTTCTTACAGTTGGTGATTGCCCAGTCCTCTAATTTGTCAAGGTCTCTTTGCAGGGTCTGTCTGCCTTTGAGGGAGTCAACAATTAATTGACTCCCTCCTTCTCTCAATTTAGTATTTAGTTGGTAAACTTGCTTGTTATTCCTTCAAGAATTAGATCCAAATATTTTGTTAGCACTGACCACCCTATCCAAGCTGAGAATACACAGGAAAAGTAGAAATTAAGCTGTGATTTATTGCAGATCTTTTCATGCAGCTGCTTTACACTGACCTCTCCTCACACCTCCACTTCCCACTTCCTGTACATGCCCTCTGGTTATACATGGGGTAACCATAACCTCCCTCTCAGGTCAAAGCCCACACAAAATCCCATCAGTGTTTCCAAATAATGGGGTAGGGGAAACCAACGCTGTCTTTTTCATTACATTCATTAAGGGTGTGCTCCAGTTCAGTAGACCAGAGCCCTATTTTAGATGGTGCACTGCACAGAGTCCCAGGGCCCTTTCCTTGCCCAGGACTGACATGCCTCTTTTGGCATACAGATACATTCCAGCACTGCTGCCCATCAAGGCTCCTGTGAGAACAGAACTGCATCAAATGTTTAAGGTGTGCTTCAAAAATGCACCAGATGCCTTTGCATCCTTGTAAAGCCTGCCTGTCTTTTATAAGAGAGAAAATAGCTTTAATTCTGGTGTTTGGGACCAGCTCTGAGTCTTAGCTGAAACGAAAAGTAGCTGCTGTACATGGTTATGTGCACTGCCTGCACATAGTGAGGTTAGAGATGTTAGAGAAAACTGAGGATAAAGCTTTGGATGTTAACTTATAATTGAGACTCTTTATTCAGCAACAATTCAGGTTAAGCAACTTTTCTCTTTCCCTGAAGCAATAATACACACTGTGCTTTTCTTGGACACAAAACTGCAGTGGCTTGTCAAATGTCACATGGGACCTTCCATGTCACAGCTTGTCTGTGTGACCCATGGGACCAGGTTTCTTTTCATGCTGTATCTAGCCCTGCTTTGGTGAGACCCCTCAGCTATGACCCCTCCCCGCAGAGTACATTGAAGTGGTAACTTTAGGAGAATTATGTTTTCTAATGATACTTGTGTGTTCATATCAGTATGGTAATCCAGCAGATGCCTGCCTCAGAGATATGCAGAGATACTTTTTTTTCCTAACTTTTCACCCCAAAGGGTTTAGCATGGCTACTTTTTATCCAACGTACCATTTCCCAATACTTCAGGAGGCTGTTGTAAGGATGAGTAGCCTTGCAATGTATCAGGTATAGGAGCTTCTCCTTCCTGACTGCTGGGAGACTGCAGATCAGTGTCCTGAAAACATTTACAGGTCCCACTAGCCTTACTTGTCCTTTTGACTTATCTCACATTCCTGGAGAAAGTGTGTGCTGTACTCCCTTCAGCCCAGAGGATGAGAAGTCCCATCACCAAGGCAACAGTGTCTGCTTCATCCAGATAGATGGATTGTAGTGAGATATTTGGCCTATAAACTCAGATTGAAGCACCTTTTTGCAAGAGGATGATCAGACCTATTTAACACACAGGACAGGGATGGCAAGGAAAAAAGGGTGCTGTCTTATGGAGCATTTTTGTTATTCCTGTTTACACTAAATGCTCCACTCACCTGCTTCTCGCAGCTGCTCCATTCTGGTTGTGGTCCATGGGTGGACTCGAAGTTATGCAGACAGGGGAGAGAGCTTTTTGTGGTCAGAGGAGTCAGTGTGAGACGCCCATCCCCACCCCAGGCGCCCCCACGCTGACCCACCCGCAGTGCTCTGGAACTTCCAGCTGTCATGGGCAGCTGGAGGATTATTTTTAACAGGGTATTGCACTCCATATATGAAGCAGAAAAGTTTGAGCAAATAAGGCCCAAATAAAAAAAAAAATTAGAAAAAAAAAAATTGAAATGAGAGACCCTTTCTCCTTTGTTCTCTCCCTATTTTTTTTTAATTAAAACCTTTGATCTTTTTGGTGCTTCCTTCTCCATTTCTGGAAGGCAGCTTTTTTGGTTCATATCTGTTGATGATATTTCTAGATCACTAATAATAACAATAGTGAGGGGAAAATCCAGGTCAAATAAACAAGTGGCATTTAACCAGCCCTCAGAGAAAAGAGGAAGGTATGTACAAGCCAGAGAGAAACCACTGATCAGGTGTGCTTGGGGCACCTTCTAAGCTTGCAAAACAAGTGTCACACCAAAGGCTTCAGCAAAGCTGCCTTTCTTTTCACACATTTTCCCCCCTCCTGGTTTTACATAGCATCTTTACAAAGTTCCAAGAAACACGAGCTTTTTGTCGCTCAGTCCCATCATTAAATTCACAAAATAAATGTGTCTTGGCCAACATGAGTGGGTGGCGTAAACAACTTCACCCCTTTAATAATTCGAGGCACAGCTCAGCCGCCTGTGAAATGAGCTTCCGCCTGCCTGGATGCTGAACCAAAGCCTTGTGGTTGGTGCACCATGGGTGTGACAGGCACAAAACAACCAGGTCAGGAAGTGCAGAGTTAAAAGGCAAGGAGTGAAAACAGTCTGTGTGTATGGATGGGGGGGAGAGAGGGAGAGAGTAGTCAAGCACTTGACAATGTCACAGAGGCCCTAAAAAGTTGATGGTGGGAAAATTTCCCAATAGTAGGATTTCTCTTATATCTCAGCATTGCTTGTGGGGGTGAGGGGTGTTGTCAGGTCACACAGAATTTTAAGCAGTGTGTTGTTGATCTGGCATCCAGGAGCAGGGAAATGGTCTGAAGCAGAGGTTTATGCTCTGAAAGAGTCCCTGATATTCCTGTGTCTTTGGCATCTGGTAAACAAGTGAAGCAAAACTACTACAGAAATACTGAGCATTAAGGCTTCAACCTGGATAACTTATGGGGCTCGCATTGGCTTGCTCTAGTTTAATTGCAGGTAGTCTGGGAGTTGGAAAGCTCAGAGATGCAGAGCTTGGAAATGATACCTTGAGTTCTAATAGTTGATAAAAAGCTTGAAAGACAAGAAGTAAAGTAGAAAGATATGAAGCCATGGAGAGCAAGAAAATAAACTGGTATTTTGGGGAAAAGCCCACTATGACCAGCCCTTGCCTGAACAGAAAAACACAGTGGATAAACACATCTGGCTGCACCCAAATTGGGGCAGTTTGAATGACCTCTATTCCAGCCTTCTCTGAGATTTAGTGTTCTAGCTCCTCAAACTGGTTACCTTATGTTCCTCTTAGTCAATAGTGGGTGTGTTCAAGAAGGAGGGAGGGCAAGGGTGGAAACAAGAAGCCCCTCCAGGTGCCAGCCCAGGGCACGGAAATAGGGATCCTTCACTGCTGGAAGACCTGGGCTCTTTTGCTGACCATGGCAGTCCCCTGGTGCTAGCCTGGCAGCAGTGGGCACAAGTGTGGCTGGTGCCTGTCGGGGTCCACAGCCCAGCATTCCCACCCACAGGGCAACAGGAGGCAGATCCACTGCAGCAGTGGGGTAGGCTCATCTTTGTGACAGCAGGTTCAACGAGGAAGCCCTGCAGCAGCTGCTTACCATTAAAGCTCAATATTTACTTGAGCTTTGCCTCTAACGAGGATCCAGTAGCTAAGGTAATGCCCACATGGGCCTGGGTTAGATTTCCCCAGTGCACAGTGATGCTTTTAGTTATGCCCCACTAGGAAAACTGCCTGCACTTGCTGGTGCTCTGTTGCACTGTGGTGGGGGAGCTCAGCATCCAGGTTGCTCCTGCAGCTTCACTAACTGGAATTACTGCCCTGGAATTACTGCCCATGTCATGGCATTGTTTGAGCCTGCCTACATTTAACCACAACCCATTCCACAGAAAATTAAGGACACTCAAAATAGTCCAGCAAAATAAATGTTCGAGCCCAAAATCCCAGGTGAAATGACCACCCTGGGAAGCAAATCCCAAAACTGCCCCAAAAACTTAGAGCTCTCTGAGGTGACTATAGCAGTGCACACAAGGGTTTGCAAAAGCTCCCCTTTCATCACACCAGGCTGTTCCCCAAGCCAGCCCTGCCTTCCTGCCCTCCCTGTGCCCAGCTCTAGGGGAAGTGACCTGCAATGATGAGCTTTTGTGCAACTGATCCTCTCTTCATGCAGAGTGAAAAGCCCCCAACCCTCCTCACTCCCTGAGGAGTGCACCTATGGTTCAGGTATGGCAGCAGCTGAGTGGTATCCAGGAGGTTCCCTGGAGGGGTGTCACAGTCACCTGTGGCAGAAGAGAGAGGGACAGCCTCTCTGAGGGGCTTGGCAGGATGGCTAAAAGCTCTGTGAATATATTCAATATATGTCATTAACATAGTCATTAAATTTTCAAGGACTCCTGCAGGACCTCAGGGAGATGAGCTTATAAAATCTCACACATGAGCCCCACGGCTTTCTCAAATTTGTGATTAAGATGCCAGTGGCTAACAAGGCTGGCCAGCATTCAGGCTCCATGGCATAACTGGAGCTTTGTTCACATCCTTCTCATTTCATGGTAGCTCAGAGCAGTGGAAGAGCTCTGTTGTGAATGTGGATATTGTCTATAAGGCACCATGCTCTTTGGTTGTGACTGTGTTGAAGTGCAGTTTTTGCCACCTGAGAGCTCCTGTAAGTTTTGGAGTCCTGCTCACTGCCTTCTCTCTGAAGTAACAGATTTCCTTTTCCTGAGGGTCTTGGAGAAGAGAGATACTTTATAGATGTAGATAGATTTGAAACCAGATATCATCTTTGAGATCCTCCCCCAAACACATGCTAAGAGTGCCACATATCAATCCCAGCGCACACTTAACAAGAGAGGCTCTTTTATTTTTTTTTTTTTTTTTAGTTGAGAGGGGTGGGAATGTTGAAAAGCATCCATACAAAATATTCTTAAAGAAAAAGAAAGCCACAGGAGGAGCAGAGCAGTCCAGCACTGCTGAGCTCAGCTGTGAAGTTGGATGTCAGTAGTTTTTTTTTCTAATTTCCCCACTGAAACGCAGGCAGCTCGGGAGGTCCTGATGTGCTCTGCCTTTTCTGTCACTCTGGGGAGCTTCCTGCCCACTCTATTCCTGATGCCTGTTGTGAGCCAAGGAAGAGTTAGCTTAATCAGCAACACCAGCCTCTGAGTAGTGCCAAGTTGTTGTCATTAATCACTTCAAAAATCACTGCACTGAAAATAGTACACAGGGTCAGATGTTCAAAAACTGGCATGGTTTCACTGGTGTCATTTAACCTCAGCCACAAAGCCAGAACACACCCCTAAAGAAACACTTTTTATTTGCTTTATGTATTATTTATGAATTTTAAATCCACTCACACAAAGCTGTTCTTCACCTTTCCTAGAGGAAATAACTGCTATGAATGGTCAATCACCTCCAGGTGAAGGCAGGCTGGACCAGCAAGGAACATGTATCCCCCCCAGGAGATGCCTGGAGGGACTGGTCTGAGGGTTTGGTCAGAGCTTCTCTGTGCTACAGACCACCCTCTCTCCCTTGGAATCTCAGTCCAAATATTTGGCAGATGCACTTGGGGCTCATTGCATTACAGAGGCAGCATGTTCACTGCGCTCCCCCGAATGGCATTTTGTGTGTGCTGCACTTGTTTTGTATTTGCTATATTTAAGCCACAGAAATATGCGCTGGGGAGGAAAAGAGGGAAGTGGTGGTATCTTGGAGGGAGGGAAGAAATGAAAACAATTTCTCAAAGCTGCAGTCCTTTGTGCAGAATTTTGGCTCACAAGAAGGAAGGAGGAGCACCACAGTCTCTGCACCAAGGACCTCGACAGGTCACCCATACTGCAGTTTATCTGGGAATGATTACAAGGCAGCTCTGGTGTTACACTAACGTAACTATGGATGGAAATTGCTTGGAGCCTTTGCACCTGAGGACTCCTTCTGGGTTTCTGTTATGAAACTGCTCTGTTAGGGACATGCAGGAAGACCAGTGTGGAGCACTGCAGAATTCATACATGGAACTAGATTTTTAAATGTCTGGCATTATTTGCTCCTTTGCTTCTTGCTTCCACCCCAGCCTTTGCAGCCTTCTTCTACCTGACCATCATTTTCCCTAGACCATGCTCATCATCTCTGCAGCTCCTCCCCTTCTTGCCTGTGGGGGCTCACAGAGCAGCAGGAAGGCAGGGGTTGTCTCTATGCTGCTGAGGGCCATAGCAAGGCAGGCCAAAGTCCTGTGTGCTCCTGACTTGCTCTTTCAATCATGGATTTAGGATACCTTTGATGTTTGTTAACATGTCCCATATAATACAATCTTTCATGATCCTTGGTCCTTCCAGGCCAGTTGTCTGCTTCATGTCATGAGGTGGAAGAGAACCAGAGTGTGCTTGTGCATGTATAAAGAAAGGTTTTCTCCTCCTCTGTGCTTTAGAGCTTGCCCAAAATTTGTTTCTCAAATGCAGGTGAGGGTGCAAGGGGAGTGTGGAGGTGAACATGGGCTGGGGCCACATTTTAACTGTAGTCCTGATGTCAACTTCAAATTTCAGCAGCAGGTATTACTGCTGGATAACATGAGAAGAGATGGGCACAGTCCCTAAGAGAACCCCAAAGAGATTCAGAATCTCAGCCTGCTGTTATGATGGACGGTGAAGGTTGTGGCAGGGAGACTGGTCTGGGCATTTGAGAGCCAAGAAACAAGTTAGAGGCAAGAGATTACCCAATGATTCAAGAGGATCCCAGCAAATAAGCTAGGAACATATTGACTTTCTGACTACAAAGCTGAAACTGCTCCTGGAAATGGTCTAACAGGGTCTTCTTGATTTTAAGCATGTTGGTTGTACTGAGACAGGTAGCCCTGAGCAGGAATCTCACATGCTGCAGACCCATGGAAAGCAATAGTGTTCCACTGCCTGCATTCCTCTGGGCACGTTAGTTTCATGGCTGTCCAGCAGCAGGACTTCAAGCCAGCCCATTACCAGCAGCATGGATGACACTGTCCTGTGGTCATGCTCCCAAAAACAGGCTGATAGTGTTATACTTGTCTCTCCAAGTGTCCAATCCCTCCTATAGTAGCTTAGATCATCTCATAGTGTAGCTGACTTCCAGCTGTCCAGAGAAGCAAAAATTAGTTTATGGCAGTTTTTCAAATGCTTTAACTAGAAAACAAGGAATGATTTTCAAAAACAAAAGACAGGGAAAAAATAAGGATAGAGCTGCAGTACTAGACACGCCATCCACACACTTGGTGTGCACGTAAGAGCAGCTCAGCCAGCCCTGGTTGCTAAGCAGTGTGAAAAACTGGAATGTGCTGCTCCCTCTAACCCTGCATGAACATTGCCACACAAAACCTGCCCAGAAGAGGCATCAGTGCTGATTTTGAAACAGGTTCTGGTAAAGAAAATATTCAGTTGGTGAATCCTTCGTGCTGCTCCCCCAAGTTATATATGTGAGGATAGGTAGGATGTGTGCTTGTGCATACACCTCCCAAACATCAAATGCTGCCGGAGGCACAGGCCATTGTGGGAAGTGTTCTTGATCTGAAGGCAGCTATCTCAGACCACCACAAATGCAGCCAGGTGGGACAAAGAACAGATAAAAGAAGGATTACCTAGGGAAAGTGTTGTCTCTGTGGTACATCAAAAGCTAAACGTGACTCCCCTTTCTGTCCCTGGCCTTCTCCTTCTGTATCCAAGTGTGTCCTGACCTCCATGCCACAGGACACAACCACTGCATTATGCTTTGGTCATTCCCAAAGATCCAGCTGTACTGAGCGTCTGGCCAGAAGTCCAGATGGAATTTGTTCCTGAATCACTGCAGAAGGTCAGCACTAGTAGGTTTTCCCCACAAAGTGCCCCAGAGCAGCAAGTGGAAAGACTTGCAAAAGCACCATCATGAGAAATGAGGAACTTGAGGGTGGAGCAGCAACATAGTGATGGGAAGTAAAGGGGGGAAATGATTGCACAGTGGTTAGAGAAGAGAAAAACAAGTGGGTATCAAACTCTTCTGGAAAGAGAGCAAGAAGTGTTACAGGATGACAATGAATGTGCAACAAACTGGGCAGAGAAGCTTTAAGTACAGGAATGGAGTCAGTCCAAAGAGCAGCATGGGCAGGGTGCAGTAAGAGAATTGTGGCTACACTTTAATATGCATAGTTGGAAAGAGTAATGGCAAACTTGCATACAGTCAGAATGTTAAAGCTCACATCTTGCCCAGATTGCTCATAGCAGGGGTCAGGGTCTTGTCTTTTACCTCTCCCCTAAAAGCTTTCCCAAGTGATGGTTCCAGCACCTGCCATGTTCCCCACTCTCAAATATGATAATTTACCTATATTTTTGGACCAAGATCCCCAGGTAAGAGCAGTCGGGTTTGCACCCTTTGTTCCCACAAAAGACTTTCCTGGGTGTGATACCTGCTGGAGATGTCCTGTGGGATGTCCATCAGCAATATGAAGATGCCTTGTGCATCCATTCTGAGCATGGGAGTTACACAGAAACACAGCAAATACAAGTTACATCAGGAAAAACCAGGTATAAATTGTCTTCCTTAAAGGCTAGGGCAGGCCTGATCTACCTCAGACATCCAGAGCTCAAAGCTGTGGTCTGCCCAACCATCCCCCCACATCCTTTGGCCCCTTGCTGCTCTGAACATGCTAACAAGAGGCCTCCATGCAAATTGCTGTCTGCATGGCCTGCCGAGCATTGGCACCCACCACCAATCTTTGCTTTCAGGTGAATGAAGTCACCCAGGCCTAAGTCTTTGTATCTGCATAACAGACATACATCCCCACAGCAAGCAGGGAAATTTCAACAATATCCCACTTTTTCGGGAGGGTCCACACAGAGCCCTCCCACACAGTGTCTTATGGGGAAAGAGAGTTTCCCCTGGACCTCTGTCCAGACTACTGGGTTGTGCTCCCCCTTTCTGGATTTGTCTATTCTGCAATGGACCTGAAAGCCTCTGGCTCTCTTGATTCATGGGATTCAGTAGGCTGGAGTCTGTGTGGCAATAGGAAAAGTGAAGTCCTTTTCAATATATCCACCCCCCCAGAGGGATGTGTAAATGATGCATATCAGCCAGAAAATCCTGCTCAGCCCTTTCAAGAAGCTTTCCGA
This sequence comes from Serinus canaria, assembly GCF_022539315.1. Lineage (NCBI taxonomy): Eukaryota > Metazoa > Chordata > Aves > Passeriformes > Fringillidae > Serinus > Serinus canaria. The sequence continues at coordinate 92,291,044 of NC_066315.1, forward strand.
GTGCCTGGGAGGAGCAGAGCATTTAGGTATTCTCAGACTATAATCTCTTTTCTGATAATCCTGATTTACTCTTTGGCCTGGAAGCAAAGGCTAATAGAAAGCAAAGTGCTTCAGCAAAGCTCAGCAGGTAACTTAGTAGCTCTGGTTTAGTTGTCTCAAGTGTAATGTGGGGTTACCAGTGCTGAGAATTAATGTTTGTGAGGGTGCACTGGAACTGTCTCAGAGACAGAAGTAGACCATAATTGTCAATTACTGCTTTGAAAAGGTCACTGTTTTCTGAAGACAAAGCTAAAATCAGCTGTTGTCACTTAGAATTTCACTGGGGACACTCATGATGACCTATTTTTAACATAACAGAAGATTACGCTGCAATACCGTGAATAATTTATAGGCATAGTAGCATGATCACAGCCACAATACAATGGCAACTTCAGTTCCTGCCAGATGATGGAGGGAGACAGAGCTCTCTGGCAATTTCCACTGAATTAGCAAAACAAGACACACGTGGAATGACTGTCCCAGCCTTTCAAAAGCATGTGTGTCAGGATGAATACACGTCCAGAAGGACTAAGTGGGGCAAAGATTTTATCTAGAGCATCCATCAACCTACTCAGTCTCCCAGCTGTTTCAACAAGCACTGGGGGCAGAGAAGTGGGAGTGTGTGTAGGGCTTGGTGTGATGGGGAGGAGGAGAGTAGCCTTCTGCATTTGCTATGCTAAACTATATTGAGAAACCAAGAGAAACAGCTTATACATCCCTATCACATGTATTTGCATAGGATAGAGGATATTTCCTTGAAAGAGGAGGCTGCAATATGAATGAGGTAATTTGCATCTGCAACCTTAAGTTCAAAAAATCTTCAGCAAGATAAGATCAAAAAGGCCAGAGGGAATTGGTAACAATTGACCAGAACTGTAGGAGGCTCCAGGTTGAAGTAGGATGTTGCAATTAGTCTATGGCACTGAAAACCTTTAACAGATAACCAGGCTTCCACAGTGGGAGCTGCCACCCCCTAAAAGGTTGAAATGGACTCAAACACATATTAAGTGTGCATGATGAGACATTTATAGCTTTCAGCGTTGCCACAAATATTTCCTCTCCTCTTTCCCTGGCATTCCATAGCCCAAAGTGCACAGCTGCTTTTTCCAGAAAGCGATTCCTCCGCCTTTGCCTCAGAGTTCACATCCTGTGTGACACACATGAAGTGGGGGAACAGTTGATTCAGTCAGAGATGTAGAAAGGTCACCCTTAAAATTTTGCCTTGGAGCTACAGCAGTGACACTGTGTTGGCAACAGCCCCTACATCTTTTCTAGTGGAGAAATGGGTGCCTCTGGAAATACTACAGCCGTGGTTGCTGTAGAGCCCATCTGAACTCAGAAGCCTTGGAAACGGCCTCTAGGCCCCAGAGGTCCACACACCAGTGTAAAGAGCATGCTTCTCTGCTTTTACTAAATCTGGAGTAATTTTGTCTCATTTCTACTTTCTAAGGCTACAGGGTTTATTTTCAGGATACAATAGAAATAACTCATATTCATTGTTCCTGCTGAAAATTACTTAAGATGATAGGTCATCTGGAATTGGCAGCTTGGATTTTTTATTCAGGATCAGTTTGGGGGATTGTTTTACATGCACAATTCTCCTCAAAACCTAGCTCTGTGTTCTTTGTCATTTGCTTAACTTCTTCATACAATATCACCCTCTGTGTGACAGGTCAGTATACTCAATGAAAACTAAGTGGTGAGTCTACCTATCCTGACCCAAATGGGGAAAGATACAGGGATATGGGGAGGGTATCAGCATTGACTTCTCAAGCCTCCTTCCAAATTGTGTCTATTTGCCAATCCCATAGATTTGCCAGGGATTCCCTCTGCCCCTTGCTCCCTCTCCCCCCTCTCCCCCAAAAAAGAACCACTTGCAGTTGTTTAGGAGGCACAAGGGAGAGCTTGTTTGAAGGACCCTACAACATCTTTAAATGCTGGCAGAGGAACAGCAAATCATATAGGAAATACAACGTGTGTTTGGTACTTCTGTTCACTCATGAAAAGTCCATTATTGGAAAAAGTCACAGACGAGAAATGAATAAGTCCTAAGGGTAGCAACTAATAGATGCAAAATCTGTATCTCTCTGGAGAGATATATTGATAGTAAATTGGACTATACATTTTGGAAGGAACACTAAATTTGAAGAAAATACCTCACAGTCTCTGGGAAAATACAGCCAATTTTTTCTTGAGGTAACAGAAAAGATGCTTAAAGGAAGAAACGCGAGGTCCATTCATTGCAATGTTCTTTCATTTATATTCGCCTTTAACTGCTGTCTTCAGCCCGCCCAACATCCAAATTTAGAGCTTTCATACACACTCCTGACGGCAACGGAGGCTGCAGCAAGTGCTCCACCGGCCGCGGGGAAGGCAGGCGGCGGCAGCCCGTTCCCTGCCCCATTCCAGGCGGGAAGGGTCAGAAGGATTTTACAGATGTTCCGCCTTTGGGACAAACGGCCTCAGGGGCCAGACGCATCGAGCGAAAAAAAGGAAGAGCCGCACGGCCGCGTCTCCCAAAAAGGTACGGGGGCACCGGCAGCGCCGGCTCCGCCGCATCCCGCGGGGCCGAGCCCGGGGGGCTCAGAACCCCCGCACTGCCCGCGGGCTGGGGGCGGGCGGCGGCCGCGCAGCAGCACCGCCTCCGCCGCCTCCTCCGCCCCCGCCTCCCGCCGCGGCTTCGCAAGGAAAAGCCGGCGGCGACTTCACTCGTTGCCAGAGCCGTGGTGTGCGGCGACGGGAGTCGAGTTGTTCTCCCGTCTCTTAATCTTTTTTTTTTTAATTTTCATTTTAAAGCTTTTATTTTATCTTTTTTGTTTTTAGCAATTATTATTCGCTGTTTATTAGTTTTCCAGCTGCGGGCGCTGCCGCCCGGGATGGGGCACCGCGGTGCCCGAGGAGCGCTGGGCGGCGGCGGGCGAGCGGCGTCCCGGAGCGGGCTGTGAGCCGCGGCAACACCGCCGGCAGCAACAGGTACCCGGCCGGGCTCCCGGAGGGGTGCGGGGCCCGAGCCCGCGGGGAAAGGAAGGAAGGAAAGGGGCGCTGCCGAGCAGGGACGTGGCCGAGCGCAGTTCCAGGGCTGCGGGGCTGGAGAGCCGCGCTCGCAGGAGCGGGTCCCGACTCCGCTCATCTGCCGGCGGCGGCAAGGTTGTGAGAAGGGTAGAGGTGCTCTTTTGGGGCGTCCCGGGCATGGTTTTAGGTTGTGATTATGAAGAAAATCTTGAATGTTGGTGTTCAGTGAGGAACACGAAACTGGCTTAATATTTTCTCACAGAGCGTGGAAATGCTTATCCCTGTTTCCATAAAAAAGACTCGGCGTTTCCTTAGGTCTTGTCTTTCTATTTCAAGAGGGCTTTTATGGTATTACTGGTTAGAGGAGAGCTTAGACCCTCTTAAGTTCCCTTTACGGTCCTTTGGCTCGTTCCCAAGGACTGATGCAAACCCACTACACACTGGCATTGCTCTTCAGTTTACCTTTGAATGCCCTGGTTACAAAAGGTCACCCTAATCCTGTGACTGGTCTTTCTATTGCTGTGTTAGCCGAGCATTTTGATGTCTCTCATTCAAAGTTTCAAAACGCTTTCTGGAAACTGTGTGCTTGTGGCCATGCTGCCTTTGCACCCTTTCATCCGTCTCTCTGGTAAGAGCTGAGTGTATTCCCAGTGTAATTTCAGCATTCATTAATCTGGCCATGCATTCAGCCACGCTCATTTTAATTACCGTGTTTGAGCTGCTGTCACACAGCTGGAGCCCGGGGCAGGGAACACGCTCCGAAACAGAAACATCATCTTCTCCAGTGGTTAATTAGGTTTCACAAGTATCCCTCTCCTGCATAAACAAAAGCAGGAGCATCCCCAAACAGAGAGCTTAAGGAAGGAGACGGGAGGAAGATATATTTCCTGGAACATTCCTGTGCTGGTTGCCCAGCTGTCTTGGAGATCTTCACACAGTGGGAAGAGACACAACGTGATGTGGTTTGTGTGGCCAGACTCAGAAAGGTATCCACTGGGATGGCTTCGGAGCCCTGCTTTATAACCATACTGGGCAAATGTGACAGATTGTTCCACGTTTAAATGAATGTGGGTGGGTATATATGTTGCACAGTGGGAGTCTAAAGGAAGCAAAGTTGCTTTTTTCCCCATAAATCCAGTGTTTTCTCAGCTAGTAATTGAAGATTAGGATAGTCACTTAAGATGGTGTCTGTGCTGCTTGCAAGTGCAGATAAGCACTTGTGCAAGGTGAACTTTGACAATCCCAGCATCCATAACCCGATGCTGGTTAAACTTTTGGCATCCAAGCAGCATTTCCTTGACAAAGTGTGGGCTTTGGGGGTTTTCTTTGTTTTGTTTTGTTTTTAAAAAGCAGCATGTTGAATTTCTTTCCAGGATCCTGCATAAGAAATGGAGCACTTAGCTTTGGCATGTTGCTCCTCCTCTCTAGAATGACGGTACAGTTTTACCTTAGAGGTTTTTCTGCTGCACAGTTAGAATTTCTTAAATGCTTGGGAATGTGTAAGTGGAAAAGTGTGGTGAAGGAGCATCTGTAAGTGAAAAAGGTGCTTTTCTTCCCTTGCGCTTTCAAGGCACATGACCATTTTATTCACCTGTATCACAGAACAAACACTTGGGCTAAGAGTGGTACAAAGCACGGCCTCAAAGCTCACAGTGGCATGCTTATGTGCCATGCAGGGTTACCTTTTGCTCTTTGATATTTTTAAACCCAAACAGACAGAAAGGTAACTTCCACACAAAGTGCACTGCTGGAAAAGGTCTGGGGAAGCCGCCTTGCTTTCCTGCTGGGGGAAGTGGGAGTGAGAGCTATAAGCAGCATTGGCTTTTTCCAAAAAAGGGATGGCTGGTTTGACACTTTTTTTTTCCTGATGCTATACATGTGGCAGTGACAAGCTGCTCCCAAACAACCCACTTAACTGGGGTAGTTTTCATCAGGCAAGCTAGGCTGGGAGCAGCTGGGCGATAGACAGCTTGTGTCTGTGGCCATTCAGCCTGCACAGAGCATCAGCTGAAAGCAGACTGGGAAGGAAGTGAGGGCAGCAATGCCTGAACACACGCTCCTGGCACGGGCTTGTTAGAGAGGACTGGGATGTGAATTAGTATCAGGGGCCTCTCACATCACTTTGAAGCTGTGTGGTTCCTGGATGACTCTATTAGCAAAATGGGAGGGGGGAAAAAGGTTATTTTCTCACTTAGTGGAGCTTGGAGATCATTGTTTTGTTCACTCCATTTACAGGGCCTGCTGATTTTCTGAAAGGGAGGTTGCTGTAGGAGTTTCTTACTAAGAGATTTTCAAAATTAATCAGGAAGAACACACACTGATTTTTTTCCTTCCACTAGTCTTGCAATGATTGTTGCATTGACTTCAAGATGTGCTTGCCCCTTTAGCAGGCAGAGAGAAAGAACTGGGCCCACTTGGAATTTGAAGTCAAATATGAAGTCTTTTCAGAGCAGAAGCAATTTTGCCCAGGGAGACTTTACAAACCATGGTGGCTGCATGTTAAACACATCACAGAGTCAATGAGAATTTAAGCTGCCAACATCTTTGTTTCCCATGCTGTCCTTCAGTTCAGTTACACCAGGGCAAAGGCAGAAGGGCAGTCTGTGAGCAGGGGAGCCAGGCGGCTGGATGAGGAATGGCAGGATGAGCTTTGCCAGCTCCCCATGAGAGAGCTGGAAGGAGGTCAGCAGCAAAAGCCAACCCTAGATGTAATAAACTGGCTCATATTATAGCTCTCTGCCTCATGTCAGGAATGGCTTAGCTAAGGCTGGGCAGTCAGCTCAGTTTGAGCTCCTTGACTGTCCTTCCCTACATGCCCCAAAACAAAGCAAAAACTGCATTTTCTTGTTCACAGCTCTTCTGCGGCTTTATTTCTTCTTCTCAGTGCAAATGCTGCTTGTGCCCTCACTTATCTGCACCCACGTAGGCTGTGTGGCTGGCCTGGGGCTGGTTTAATCCTGTCCAGTCCATTCCCATAAAGCTGGTGCTCTGGCACCTGAAATACCTCCAGGCAGGTATTTCAAGGGGAAAGGAAGCAGTGGGTACCAGGTAATCATCTCTGGGAGCTGTCATTATCCCCATCTGGCAGCCTAGGGACAGACAACCTTCAGCTCTAGTTTTACAGCAAGTGGGCACCAGTTTTATCTCAACCTTCATAGAATCACGGAATGGCTTAGGTTGGAAGGAACCTTCAAAGGCAATCTAGTCCAAGCTCCCTGCATTGAGCAGGGACATCTTCAACTAGATCAGATTCCTCAGAGACCTGTCCAACCTGACCTTAAATGTTTCCAGAGATGGGGCATTTACCACCTCTCTGGGCAATCTGTGCCACTGTTTCACCACCCTAATTGTAAAAACAAAAAATCTCATGTGCAGCTTAAATCTGCCCTCTTATAGTTTAAAACCATTACCCCTTCTCCTATCACTACAGGTCTGCATCCAGGGGATTTGAGCTTTGAAGTGTTTTTGCTGCTGGGTCTGGTGCTGTTTGGAATAAAGAAGATTCCACCTCCCCAGTCCCATCCAGGTTAATTAGGGAGCTGCAGCGAGGCTCCAGGAACCAATCCATGATCAAAAATGACAATCCCAGTACATGCCGTCCCACAGGATTTGGGAGGTGTGGAGAAGGGCAGGTTCGTGGTGTACTTGAATTGCTTTTTGGTAGCCACAAGTACAGACCTTGTCTAATTCTTTGCATACAGGCTCTGCACCCAGTAGCCTCCAGAAGTGAATCCTCTAAGCATGACACAAGAAGTAACTGTCCTTTTTTTCCTAAAGTTATCTTTTTCTTGTCTCTTTTTATGTTGCAAGGGTATCCTGTAATTTTTACTTCCTGACCAGCACAAAAGAAATGATGGATTAGCACAGAAGTATGCGAGCATCTTTCTTCTTTTCAATGGGAGGAACAAATTGAAGCTGACAGTTCCCTGGAACCAGTGCAGCACATGAAGTAGTCACAATAATACATTTTATCTTCCAGCTCTTTTAGAGCATCAGAAACTTTCTGGTCTCTGATGCCTCCAGTAAGCTGACCTTGGCTGGCAGAGCCAACCATCTCATTACTGCTGTCCCACTGCTCACAGCCTGCCCTCTGTCCTGGCCCTCAAACAGCCTGATTAGCTGCAGCAGCAGCTATTGCTTTCCAGGTTGTGCAGCCTGCTAGTAACCCTTCAGTAACACCAGAACTGTTTCAAATAATCCCTCTGTAATCAACCTTTTTTTTTTTTTTTTTTAAATCAAAAAACCTCATCTAGCTGCAATGCCCAGAGATTTGTTGTAGATGGCTTTGTCCTGAAAAGCCTTATCAACAGGAAAACTTCTAGTCATCCATTAACTCCAAAAAACAGTTGCAGCAGAGAAAATCTATCTAGTCATCACCAAGGTTCTGGTTTTAGCTTGTGCTTCTGCCTCTACAAAACACTAGTCTAGACCAACCTTATCTTTTACTATTTATACATTTGTAATTGAGCTGACCAAAAGAAGGAACTCCTTTTCAGTGAAATCTGTAGGAGACAGGCAAATAAGCATCTGTAAATAGTGGCAGGAGGTTCATATTTCAACAGACCATGCAAGGTTGAACACCAGAACTTCCCTTCCCTTTCCCCAAATTAACATCTTGCTGTCTGACCAGCCAAAACTGCTTGATTTGTGCCTCAGTGAGGTGTCATTCTTCATTGTCAGATTTGTCTTGCATCTGCTAGAAGTCTGAATCTTAGCAGAGGAATAAAATTTTTGCTTGTAGCAAATGCACCCCTTGAGGATGCCTTAGAAGCCTTGAGGATGAAGGTTTGTGCTTGGGTTGAGATGGTGACAGTGGTCTGTGATACTGCTGCAGGCAGGTAGGGCAGGCAGTGTCACTCTGTATTCAAAGTCTGATAGGCATTTTCTTGTTGTATAACATGAAGGAAAATGTTTTCTCCATAATTAAGCAGCTTAACATCCTCTGTTAGTATTTAATTTTAAAATGTTTGGGTTTAAAACTTTTTAACTGTGGTACAGAAGTAGTAATGTTACAGCTCTGTACCATAATATCCCTGGGAGTAGTCTTTAGCCAGTGACTCTCCTTGGGTATGGACACAGCTTTTTCTCTGGTCACCCCTGTAAGCATCGCTGGATCATGGCAGCAACCTGTGCACTTTCCCAACCACAGAGGCACGTCAGTGGGTGACAGTGCTGTTGCCAATGCTCAGTTAAGTGTGTAATGTGTTGCCCTGCATGACTGACTGCCCTTTCCTTGTCTCATTCAGTACATCCACTAAACAGTGTTCTGTTAGTTCAAAGAAGGACTTGGGTTTTCACAAAGAGATGCTGATGGCATGGGAAGAGTTGGCTGTGAGGTGCTCTTTGATTCACAAGGCTTTTTCTTGAATTCAGTGTGACCCTTGCAGGTCACATCTACTTAGATATACATAAAATCTTGTGTACAAGAAGAGACGTTTGCTAAAATAAACAGAATGTTTAGTTTATTGCATGTTCAGATTAATAAAGCCAGGAGCTGGAGTTGCTCACTGCAGTAAGTCATCTGCACTACACAAAGCCAAACCAAAGCTATAATAAAAATGCTAAGACTCAGCTGAGGCCAGAGAATGATCAGCTTAAAATTCTGCCTGCATAAACTAGGGTTTTGCTTTCTTTGAAATCAGAGGGAGATGTTGTCATCATCTCCCCAGATGACAGCTGGACCACAAAGACTTGTTCCATCATGCAGGTGCTGGACTGGAAGTGCTTTCAATACATTTGATTTCCATGCCCTACACTGAAAACAGAAGTTCTCTGAATGTTAGATGGCTTTTCATATGCAGTTAACCAGCAAAGGGTTGCTTTTTCCCCATTCTCGTCTCTCTCTACCCTTAAAAAGAAAACAATCTTCCTTTCTAGTAGAGAAAGTGGCAGCAGTGGATCCAGTGTAGCAACTCCTGTCTTAAACTGAACCCTGTACACAGGGTTCTTCCAGGCACTGTATTTCTTGTGGGCATGCCATGCTGCCACCAGCCGAGGAAGACGATTGCCTCCATTGGCAAAGGGGCAAAATAATTTTCCATCCTCATGAAAAGCCATGATATCCTCCTTTTTCCTATATCCTTAATCATGGTCTGTTAATATGAATAGGAAAATGCAGAAATCAACAGAGAAGGAAAGAAGAAAGGAAGGGCAGCAGAGGACAAGCTATGGGGTCATTCCTAAAAGCTTGTCATTAACCTGCAATGGCCCCAGTTGGTCTATCTTTTAAATGGCATACTGTGGAATAGCAGGGATGTGCCAAGATGCGCTGCCTTAATTTGTGTAATGAAAAGTTACACAAGATAATTACCTTGTAGTTCAGTGACAAAAGCCCTGTCAGATCTTTTTGGTTCAGGCTTGGTTTGTCTGTAATGTCTCTGTGTCTAGAAAACTCAAATGGTAACTAATCCTATAGCATAGCTGAAGGATATGGCATTTTAAACTCGGGATTTGGGTTTTTTTAATGTCCACTACAAATTAAATTTATCAATTAACCCTGACTAGATCTACTGCTGTAGATTTAAGGGTTTCATCAGGTTTGCATTGGCTTTGTCTGTGACAGCAAGCTCCAGGCTTTTGTGAATGTTTTTGGGCAGAAACAACAGCAGGCACAAACCAGCCTGTATCTATGGCATTAAGCTCCCCTGCCTTTCAAGGGAGGAAAGTACATCAGGACTGCTTTGGGAATGATCCTTGCTCCGTGCTTCCCAAAATATGCACAGTAGTTGTGTAAGAAAGCCCTATCTAGCCCAAACCAGAACTGTGCCAGTGACTGTTCAGTGTGACCTCCTTTGCCCTAAGGAGCAGAAAGCCATTGCAGAGTCAAGAGGGAACAGCTTTTCTGTGCTGAGAAACTCAGAGTTGTGGAATGGTTTGTGTTGGAAGGGACCTTTAAGGGCCATCCAATCCTGCCCGTATCATGAGCACCTTCCAGTAGACCAGGTTTGCTTAACGTAGAGTCCAAGTCAACCTCAAATGTTTCCAGGAATGAAGCATCTGCAGCTGCTCTGTTGTAGGTGTTCCAGTGTTTCAGCACCCTCATTGTAAATAATTTCTTCCTTGTATCTAGTCTAAACCTACCCTCTTTTAGTTACAAAATATTTCCCCTAGTCCTGTTACTGCAGGGCCTGCTGAGAAGTTTGACCCCATCTTTCTTATGAGCCCCCTTCAAGTACTGAAAGGCTACAATCCAGTCTCTCTGGAGCCTTCTTTGCCAGCTGAACAACCCCAACTCTCTCAGCCTGTCCTTTTAGGAGAGGTGCTCCATCCCTCTGATCATCTCTGTGGCCCTCCTCAGGACTCACTCCAGCGTGTCCATGTCTTTCCTGTGCTGAGGGCTCCAGACATGGATGCGATACTTGACATGGGGGACTCGCCAGAGCAGAGGGGCAGTGTTCCTCACCCTGCTGCCCACCTTGCTTTTGATGCAGCACAGAATATTGCTGGCTTTCTGGGCTCCAGTTGCACATTGTTGAGTCATCTTGATAAGTGTTGAAATGAAATGTGGTTTCAGAAAGTGGTGGCAAGGAGAGAAGGTCTGCCTAAAACTCTAGATGCTTTTTCAAGCGGTTCCTGTAAACACTTGTGTGTCTATAAAGCTGTTCTGCTCTTTTTGTGGATACCTGATATAACAGTGTGGGGCAGGGTTAGGATGACTGTGTCTTCTGGCAGTCTGCACATAGCAATCACCTTTTCTGTTTTGCTCAGCTGCCCTATCGCTCATCAGCCCTCTTTTTCCAGCACCATTGTCACAAACACAAGCTTTTCCCAAGAGGGACCCTAGCATAGACCCTTACCCATATATGCTCTTTCAAGTGATTCTTACAAATCCTTTAATGATCCTGACCAGAGAAAATGGCGGTGTTTTGGGAGAAGTTGAGGCTGTTTCATGGTATTAGATCCTGTGCCTTCAAGAGGTTTTTGAAGCTTAAAATACTGTAGCCAAGAGAATAATAAACTCTGCCACAACTTTAAATAAATTTCTTTAAGTCATGTATGTAAGAAGACTGAAGTTTTGAATTTGAAAATGAGCTGAAGCCAAGAGACAAGCGAGTCGCATCACAGCAGCCAGCCATTCTTGGTTGTGCATGCACAGTGTTCAGCTACTTGATGTACTGGAAGAGAGCTTCAGACAGATGCTACAGCCAAATGTAAATGAAGTAACACGGGACTTTTATGGCAATGCTCTTTAAGTGGCCACACTTGTAAGGTGTCAAAAAGATTAAATAAATCCGTTTCTGTGATGCTCATGTCTGGAGAAGAACATCCAACTTTAAAGATCTTCATCCTAGGACATGTAACAGTGTATCTTCAACAGTATTTTAGTGAGCAGTGTGCCATTACCACACTCCTGGAAATAGAATGATCATATAAACATCCACAGAGTTTTAAGTCACCCTAATCCCATGTATTTAAAGAGGAGCAGCAAAGCGTTTGTATCTCATTAGTGGCTGAAAGGATTTGACAACAATGAGGTTTTACTTTCCTTTCAGGGATGAAAATCCTGGCGTACTTGTTTAATTTAGCTCACTCATGCTTATATTAGAGCGTACCTGGAGTGGATACCAAGAACAGCCAGTTTGTCTGTCTTGGCTGAGGGAAAACAATCTCTAGAGCAGCCCACTGGTTACCCAAATCATCCTGCATGTGTTCACTTGATGCATTTACTTTCCTTCAGATGCTAAGAAATGGTATCCTCAGCTTGCTGTCCTTGCCTGTGCTGCTACCATCTGCATTAAATGAGGGTTGTAAAGCAGCAAAAATATTGGTACAAAGTAAATAAAGAAATCGGCATTCTCAAGGACAACTTTGCTAGCCATTGCTTTTTTTCTTCTGTCACAGAGAAGATTTTTTTATTCATTCCTTGCACAGTCTGAGAAAGTGAAGCCGCTCTGTGCTGCTTACACTTGACACGGAAATTTAGGTCACTGCTCAGATTCATCATGGATTTTGCCAAAGGACTCCCACTGGAGCTGCATCTATTGACATCAGGGCTGTCTTACTCCACTTGTGCTCCAATGTTACTCCTAGGCTTGTTACTCCAGATGTTCCTGTTAGTCGGTAAGGGTCAAGGGAGATCACCCGCAGCACTCACGGGTTCCTAGGCCTCCCCTAACACTAATGCTTGCCAGAATGGGCAATCAGTTGGTCACTTGTTGTGGTCTGAGCTAAGAAATTAAAATTCCACCCAACATCTGTGGTCAACCAGGCATATGCTAAAAGAGGTAAAGAGTAGCCAGGCTGCTGCTGGCTGGAGGAGTTCCCACAACCTGTTTTGCATCCTGCTAGTCTTACTACTGCTCACAAGATTGCTCCTCGTAGTTTATCTCCTGATGCAGGGATAGATAACAGAGCTGCCCAAAGTGCAGCTTTATGACTGTGCAGTGCTGCCAGAATAACAGTGTGGTTAATTGTGAGCTCAGGCCATTTGTCCTGAACTGCTTGTTAGGGGTTTTGTGCAAGGTGGATTTAAAGCATGAGAGGATTGTTCTCAGCTGGGTTTCAGAAGTGCTTTTTCTTAGATTATTTGCCAGTACTTGAATGGCAGTGGGACTTTGTTTTTAATTAAATCTTACATTGATATAAAGAATTATCAGTGATGAGTAGAATTGGAGCTGACTTCTAATCAAAGATAAGTCTGCATACTGGGGTGAGTGTGTGATAAATGAATGTCAAATGTAATTAGATGGTCAGATTTTGATCCCTCGGCCACACTCATAAGTACAAGACCAAATTTTGCTTATTTATGCTAATGCCAGCTGAATATGATTGTCCTATGTCTCTAATAAAGGGAGCAAGATTAGGGAGCGCTCTATGTGGGCTCCTGCGCATGCTCACCCCAGCCAACAGTGTGAAATAAATGTTGGAACAGAAAAAAAAAAAGGAGGTCAGCTGCCACGAACCCATCTGTTGTGTGCAGAGCCATTTAGGATCAAGTTTATTTTCCTTGGGTTTATTTACAGTGAAATAACTCATTTGCATTTCCCTCTCCTTGGGTTTTCAGCTATACCAAGGGGAAGGTGCAGTGTAGGTCTTTCTCTGAAGGGAGGTTAAGCAGAGGCTCCCTGGCAACAAAAACAGAGAAACGGGGGCATTGCACTGAGAGCTCTGGTGGAGTAGCTGCAAAAAGGGGAGGCAGAAGGCTAACTGTGATATGAGACAAAAAGTGCTGCTTTCACCTTAGCCACTGCCAATCCTTATTTCTGTTTTCTAGTGAGGTGATGAGAATTAGAGCCAAAGGCATGTTTTACAATAAAAATAAAATGAAATGCAAAGTTCTCCCATTTTCTTTGGTACCGAGACTGGTGTGAGAGATAACTTACTGAATATATGGAGCTATATTGCAGTGGGAGCATCAGCTATCAGGTTCTATGCACTTAACAGCTATGTCTACTTTACCATTTTGCTCTTGACCTGAACTGTTAGCTTTCTTCTTACTATTACTGTTGCTTTTTATGCAATAAAAAGGTTCATTTACGCCATTTAGTTTGGGTAGGAGGAGCAGAAGAACAACATGGGCTGTTCCAGATGGTAGACAATTTGTATTTCTGGTCAGGGTGTCTGGTGGTGAGCTAGCAAATACTGTAGCCTTTGACTTGAAAATGCCCTTACATGTAACATTTAAAATGTTCTTACAGAAATGAGACCGTAAAGTACAAGTCATGCTATTAATCTTTTTCCTAAGGCTTGATCCTCTTTCAAACAAAAGCTGAAATTTGGTATTGAAATACCGTATTTTCATTTCTTAAAAACGGGTAATGGCACCTTGTGCTCACTTGCGGGGATTTCTGCATGAAAAAGTAAAGATCCCAGCTGTGGGCTTGAGAGCTATAAAAGATGCATCAGTTGCATAAACATTTCTTTGTGCATTGTAAGAACAGAATCCACCTGAACTGAAGATACTGAAATGCAGCTAATAAAAGAATCATTGTGGGTGTCTCTGATGGACCTAAAGTCATCAGTGAGAAGTGTGCTCAAGCCTTCAGAGAGATCCTGCTGGATAGTCAGTGCTGAGGATGTCCATGGTGAGGGAAGAGACCACCTCAGGGAGAGCAGGATAAGCTGCAGTGGGCTCCGCTAAGATTCTTGTTGCTGCAAGAGGTGATGCAGAAGTTTCCCTTCCTGTGCTGTGTCTGCCAATGGCTTTGATGCCCACTCAAGCATGTCCCATGTGCTCCCACAAGTCTTGTTTGAAGGAGGGGGCTCCATCTCAGCTGCAGCTCCTTCTCTGTGCAGCACTGCTCTTCAGCTGTGTGGGGATGCCCACGTGGCTTGTTCTCTACACTAAAATTATCGTGTGGAGCTCACGGGTGTGCTGGCCTCTCACCGGCTGATGTAGGCTTGGGAAGTGTGCTTGTCGACGCAGCCATATGCTACTATTTAGGAATATCTCTAAGCCTTGGACTTGGGTGGAACAAATGCACATGATTTTGTTCTGGCAACCAAGAATAGTTCTTCAGACAGAGCTCACATATCTGTACAGTTTCAGCAAATGCTGCCCTGATAACTGGGAGCATAAAATGTGCCATGAAGATTGTAATTTGTGTCATCAAGTGACCAACAGAAGACACCTTTCTACAGGTGCTTCTAGGGGACCCCCACCCCACAGAAATCTTCTTGACACATACAGAAATTATGAACCTGCTCACTCATGCTTAAGAGTTTTTGCCCTGAAAGTGTAAAAACTTGTGCAAGAATTAAATTTCTTGTGAAAGTTTTTATCATGCTCCTGAGCACTCTTATCCACATAACACTGTCAAATTTTTATATTAAAAAACCCAAAAGGATGTGTACTTTTTCATCCAAGATGCATGCCTCTGTATCTTCTGGGAGCCTAGAGAGCATGGAAATAAAAAATTCCAGGTGGTTATTTGAGCAACTGTCCATGCCAGCCTTGTATTGCCAGAGTGATTCAGCTACATCAGAAGGAAGAAGTTGGAAAAGAAATATTAAAAATTACTAGAGTTAGGACACAAAAGCAAGCAGCATGAATTGAAGGTGCACTGAATGAGCTTGGCACTGAACTAAGTGTGTGTAAGTTTAGAATTTTATTTTGCTCTTTGGGTTTATGAGTGCAAAGCAGAAAGAACTGGCTGTTTTGGAGGACACCATGACTACTAGGGCATAACAGTTCCTTCCCTTATTGTGGTTGTCTTTTGGAGAGATGCATGGTCCTACATGTCATCTCATTGCATTTAAAAGTTTTTTTCCTTTGTAGGTCAGCCAGCCCAATAAGCAGAATATAGAGCTTGGCATAGATGAGAGAGGAAAATGTTCTTTTCTTTCATTAGTCACAGAGATATCGGCTCATTTGTCAGGCATACTCCAGGTTTGCAGGTAAGAAATGTTCCTAGCACACCAAACAGAATAGGTTGACTTTTGTAGCCATCCACTCACATCCCCCCAGCTCACCTTAACCTATCACTTGATTTTTTTAAAAAGCAGCCTGCAGACCATCATAGATCAACATATAAACCATCTCACTGCAGGGATTACCTCTCCTTTGATGCAGAACGGACCTTGAACCATGTGTCACACAAGCAAATAGTATGGGAAGAAAGGATGATCAAGGATACTTTCAGTCACTCAGTCCTATCCCACATTCCCATTTAATCAGCAATTATACATAATCCCAAAGTGTCCTTGAAGCTGTCCAGCTGCTGACAGCTCTCTTACACCTTACAGCAATTCTAGACCTGGAGCCATAACTGTAGCTGCTACACAAAGAGCAGGAGGAATCAAGGGCACCATCACTACTGTATTGCAGCTTTACATGGTTGTTAGCATATGTCTAGCAAAACCAACTTCCCCTTGTCATGTGGTGAGCAAAAAATACCATCTCCAAACTGGTCATGGAGAAGAAGCAAAGAAAAAAATGGCTGTGCAAAAGTTAGACTAGATTTAGCAAATATGGTTCAGCCTGAATTTCCTCTCTTAGCTTGAATCAAACACTGTTCATCAAATATTTTGGCACTGTGGGAGGTAGAGGTCTATGCTGAGGGTGATGAAGAGAGGGCAGCCCTGTAAAAGTGATTGTCTCTTCCCCACTCATTAGCTCAGGCTCAGCTGTTTCCCCATTTCCAGACTGAAAGAAGAGCTGAGAGAGGGGACTTTTATTTCCCTGGGGACAGAGACATCATCAATTATCTGCCATTCTGTGCTGCAAGCTGTCAGTGAATAGGGCAGAGGAGTACTGATAGGATTTCACCTTATCCCTTGACTCACTGATGGGCTCATCATTCAACTGCTGTGCACTTAGCATGGGCAGTACTAATTATATTAATTATACTTCTACACAGGGCATGCTTATATTAGCAGTAAGGAGACTGCTGTCTTTTTAAAATGAAACATCCCTGGTTCATTAACTATATAGATTTAAAAGTGTAAGTGTAGTCATTATATCTGCTGCTGAAATGGATCTCTCAAATCACAGAAGCATTTAATACCATTTTAGATGTGCAACTTGCATTATATTGAGAGCAATATTTATACTGCACATAGACTACAGTCACATTATATCACACAACTGCTAAATGTAGACTGAGAAAATTGATCACTCCCTTGGCATAGCACCAGAATGCCCTTAGCGGTGTTCAGCTGTGGGGATACCCGTCAGGTCAGTAAGAGATCTGGGTGAGTCCTCGTGAGTCCTTTCAGCCTTGCTGAAATTATACTAGCAACTGCACCCATGCACATTATCAGGATACAGCTGTATTATTTAATTCAGAGGTAGGTTTATGTAGTTGATAGCAGAGAGACCTGTGAATGGTTTAAGAGGCAGGAAAAGAAACGCCTCTCAGCAGAGGGTGTCACAACAACATGACAGATACTCATCACTCATAGTGTATTTGCAAGATGGGTATCATTAATAATCCATCAATGCAGTGTCCATATGCAGCCATTGTCTCTGTGAATCTGGGCCAAGGGGCTGATGCAGAGTCTGCAATTTTCTGGGGTTGGTTGGAAGTGTCTGAGATGTCATATTATGAATATTAGATTAAATCTTAAGAACAGATGGTGTTGGTACAATAGAGTCAGCCTTTAACCTGACCAATGGAAAATAACTGAAGAGAACTGGGAGATTTCACCGGTTCTTACTGCTACCTGCTTTTATCTCAGTTTTCTTCTGTACAGAAATTAAACATACATTATTCACCAAGATTATATATAATATATAGGGAGAGGCCACAAGCCTATCTGGGCTCTGAGTTCTGACCATTTATGCAAGAGCAGCTCCAGGCAGGTCTTCAATTTGCATTTCAATTGCACTTCTTGCACATTTTTTCTGGTATCTTGGGGAAAGTCTTAGCTACTAAAGCCTTTCAAAGTCATCTGAGTGCTTGAGCAAAATAAAGAAAATAAATAAGTACATTCCTTTTCCAAGATTATTTATTTTTTAAGTTTGCCCAAAGGAAAAGAAAATCAAAACAGTTCCAGTGTTTCTGCACAGATTTGGACACTAAGATTCTGTTCAGAATGCAAGCCATTAGTGTTCTGATCATATTAATAGAGAAGAGACATCATGCAGAAGATGCTAGCATTTTCACAACAATTTTGAATCTAAAGCCCTTTTCAAAGCCAGTGTGGTTGTGATTAGCACCCAACTTCAAGTTTTGTTTTCTCTCTCCTATCTTTTGAGGAATGGTTGTTGTTCATGCTGCTAAATCTCCTCTGTCAGTGTTGTTTAGCTCCTTCTAGGTCTCCAGATGTTGTCAGGGTGTGTGTGTTAATCATCCTGTCAAGCCGTGCAAGTACTGAACACTTGCAAGGGATTTTCTTTCTGCTCCTTGGCACTCTGGACCAGATTTTTAATGCAGATCCTTGCATGGGAGCATGCAGATTGCAGCCTAATTGTCTAAAGGTTATTTGCAAACCCAAAGGGAACTTGCTGTGCAGACCCCAGAGTACTGTGGTCGGGTGGTTTCCACTCTGTCTCGCAGGAGGTGGCTCTCTGGAGTTTGAACTGTTAGGCATAAGCTGGCACAGGGAAACTCTGTACCATCTATAGGGATGTGAGGTTTGACCCTGGAAGATGAAAAATGTCTTCTGGCAAGTGCTGTGCCAGGTATCAGCAAGCCTGAGCAAAGCTCAGCCCTGCAAAGGTGTACAGAGAGCCTTATGCATGTAGGGGTGAGTACAGAGCCAAATTTGGGCTCTCATTGACCAAAGACTCAAGTACCTCCAGCTGTGGCTGGAGCATGTTTATCCCTGTGTGAGTTAGCTAAAGTGCATCCTCACTGTGGTATCATCTGAGTTTGTGAGGAGCAGCAGCTCCAGAGCCTCTCTGCTCCTCCATGCTCTCCCCTTTCCATGGGTTTCTACCCAACACAGGTGCTCGTGGTCCTGGTCTGCCTGAAAGCAGTTTCTGTGTCCCAGGGGTTTATCCTTGCTGTGGTTGAACTCCTGAGCCCTGAGCTGAGTGGGCATCTGGGCTAGGCAGGGACATGAATGGTGAAGAAGCATTGCCTGCTGACCACAGGGGAGGAGAAAACCATCTTTGCACCCCATGTGGTATCTCTGAGGCTGTTCAGCCAGGGGGACAGCCCTCACTTCCAAAACAGGAAGATGTACTCTGGTTGGGTTGTGCAATAGAGAAAATGTCTCATTAGCACTAGTGCTAGCAATGCTGGGACTGGAAGAAGTGTTTCTGGCAGAGTTCTTACAGAAATATTCTTGACAAAGGTGCTCCTTGGGCAATACAGTCTCCTCCAAAGAGAAACAGTAGTTTGCCATGGCACCTACTGCCACCCCAAAGAGTATTTGCCCAGTTTAACACTCCAAATTAAATATAACTGAGCAGTGCACAATGTTTTCCCACGTATTTGCTGTCTGCAGTGAATGTTTGCCATGCAAGCACCACGTAGCTCTGGTGCTTATCATTAATAAATATGTTCAGTTGTGAAGTCTCACAGTGTAGATCTCTGGCTTTCACAAATGGCTGTTCTATTGGGCACTTGCAGTCATTCCTGACCTGTGGGGATGGGAAGGCAGTTTAGACTTGCTGATCACCCCCTCAGCCCTGTAGGTCAGAGTTTCACAGAACATCAGCTCCACTGCCTGCAGGCAGCTCCAGCCCCTTCCATACCACCCTGCTTCATTATCAAGCTCATCCCTAAGCCCAGCTACCGGAGTGAAATGAACTGGGGCCATGGGCTAGGCTGGATCCAGCTTTTAAAACAGCTGGAAAAGAACTGCTAAAATCCCTCTTTTTCATTTACTGTCAGGTTATTTTTAAGCTGGCCTAGTTTCTCAGTCTGTTTCACAGCACAGTGGTGTCATCAGCTGAACTGACATCCCGGGATGGATGGAGGCAGTGAGAGGATGGGTCCTGCAGGATGGGTGACCCGTGTCTCGCAGCACCCACTGACCAGGTCCCTCTTCTCCAGCATCCTCGTTTTCTTCCTGCTCTCTGCCCTGCTGCCTGGCCTGTTTTGGCCATGGTTCTCCTCACAGATTGGTGGGGCCACTCCTCTTGCTAGAGTAGAACAAAACCAAGCCAGCAGAAAAATCAATTTATTGTCTGCCGAGGGCAGAGACAAGAAAAACAGTGGATTAAGGAGAAAAGGAAGATAAAGGGGTCCCCCTTTTCCCTTGTGGCAGCAGATAGAGCTGCTGTGAACCATAGCACTTCTCTGCTATTTATTTGTGGATGGATTGAAATCATCCTGGTTTAGTGCAGATGCCAAGCTGGGCATTGGAAATGAGCACACAGAGGGCAAGGGCTTCCTCCCTGCTGAGCCCCCCCCAGACACATGAAATGCAGAGCATACAGTGCCTGGAGCTTGTTTACTCCTCTCTCTTCACAGTGGAGGGCATCCCTCTCATCACGGCATGTCATGGCTGCACACACATCCACCGTGTCTTCCTTCTCAGCAGCCCCTGGGCTGAGCAGCCATGGGAGCAAGGATCAAAGGGGAGCTGCAGGGCATTCATGATGTATCAATCCTTTTAAAAATTATTACTGTGTATAATGACACTTTGCAGTGACAGTGAGCGCCTCCTAAGAGCTCTGCACACTCCCATAATAATTCCCAGGACAGATAGGGATGCTGGCGCTGGGGGTGAAGCATGCCAGGCCTGGCAGAAATTGGGAATGGCATTGGGATTGTCACATTGAAATATCTGGTTTCTAGTCCCACGTTTGGACCCTCTTTGTGTCTCTGGTACATTTTCAGTAGACCCTGGGCTGGAAGTCAGAAGTTAAAATAGGATTCTTTTGGTCTTCAGTGGAGATGATTTGGAAATGCAAACAGATTTGTGCCCTGGCTTGCAGCCCTTTGTGGGGTTCAGGTACCCCTTAATGTCACGGATGGACACCAGGCTGTCTGGCCTCACTGCCTGCCGTTTACTGTAACTCCATCCTCACTGACATGCTTTCTGTTGTTTTTCAGGAATATCTCCAAGGCTCCCTGACATCATGTCAATAGGATCACATTCATTCTCCCCAGGAGGTCCTAATGGGATTATTAGAAGTCAGTCCTTTGCTGGCTTCAGTGGGCTCCAGGAAAGACGATCCAGGCAAGTGCCCTTGTTCTCTTAAGGGGAAATTCAAAATCAGGCTGTAAGGGAGTTCTGGGCTTTAGGGGATGAAGGGGGAAAGAAGGTGAGAGAGGACTTCTTTCTCTCTGACTCTCTGCCAAATAAAATGTCCTAGGCTAAAATGCCTCTATATATTTTTTGTACAACTAAGGTGTTACCCTCTGCCTCTTTGCCTCTTCCCCATTAATGCAGGGCTTCCTCACATGCCTCAGAGCTGTGAGAGAATTTCAGAGAACAGTTTTGAGCTTTTCAACATGTGAAATGTGCAGGAGCACTGCACATGATACACTTGCCATCACCTCCTGTTTAAGACCACTGCTGCCTAAAAGACAGTTTTTTCATTGCTGTGCCACTAGGAATCCAAAACAAAGCTGTTTCCCTGAGCTTGGCTGTGGAGCCTTTCCATGCACTGTCCCTTAGCTACACAGGACTTGGGGCTTTTAGTGAGGCATGCCCAAGCCATGCAGTTCTGGATGCTCCCAGAGGCTACTTTACAATTGATTTTAACTTGTGTAGTCTCCCCGTGCCAGACCGCCAGTTAGCAATTGAGGAGTAATAGCAGGCAAAGGGGCTCCCATGTCAGCCCAAGTCAATGATGGTTGTTAGATGCTGACCTACCCACCAGCATAGTCCCCAGAGAGACACCTGTATGCAGCACAACTTTGTCATACACTCCAGTATAAGACGAGTGGTGTGATGCTGTTCTCCAGAAACTCTCTTAATCAAATACCAATCTTCCTTAGGACCTGCAGGCCCTAAGGACACCTGAGATTATCTGGGCTCCCCTTTCTTTTGAGCACCTGGGTGTAGCTCAGCTCTCTCATGGACTCTAATGTGAGTTAGGACAGGCATAATGTAAGACAGAGAAATGTCTCATGAGCCTCAGACTCGGCCTTGTGTTTCCAGACAAGCACTTATGTCTTGGGAAGCACATATCCCAGGCTGCTCAGATTCTTAACCTGTAAAGAAATGCAGACCTTTAACTAGCAGGCACAGAAGCAGATTCATTTTTTGCTAGCAGAGATAATATCAGAAGATTTCTTCAATCTACACTCCTTTGAGATTTCTATGATTTATAGGGATTTCTTCTTCTTTGATGTTCATTTTGCAGGTGCAACTCCTTTATTGAAAATTCCTCAGCGCTCAAGAAGCCCCAAGCAAAGGTGAAGAAAATGCATAATTTGGGCCATAAGAACAGCACCACGCCCAAAGAACCCCAGCCTAAAAGGATGGAAGAGGTCTACCGAGCCCTGAAAAGTGGCCTGGAGTAAGAGTTTTTATCCTGCTTGTTGACTGAAGCTTTCTGTGACATTTTAGAGCCTAGAGAAACAAAAACAGGGATCCTTCCTCATAAGAGATGAACATACACCTCTTGAAGTCTGGATTGTGACATTTGGTATCTAAAATACTTGTATGGGAAACAGGAATACGTGAGGCAGAATGCCATTTCCATTCTCATTTTGAGAAAAGCTCCCAAAGTCTGGAATTTCAACACCAGATTTTTTTTCCCTCTGAGTTTCCTAGAGTCCTATCAAAGGCTTGTATTGCCTTTCAGATAACATCCCAGATGATAACAGGGCTTTAATCAGCCAGATAAAGGCATAGCGACTGGAAGGCACCAGCCCATAAACTAAGCAGCAGATTAGCTTACTTGAAACTGGTTGTTCCGTGTAAAGAGAACACCGAGCTCTTACACAGTTAAATAAGTGGGCTCCTACTTATTCCCAAAAAGGCAGCAGGGAGCTGCTTTTAGGACAGATCAACATAAATGAGTTTTTTGTCTGTAAACACATCCAGTGAGGAAAGCCATTTGCCAGGCAGATTTTCTTTTAGGATGGTCATCAGCCAGCTTGGTATGTGCTGCAGAGCTCATGCATCGTTCTCTGGTTTGTGTTTGCAGTGAGTATCTGGAAGTTCACCAGACAGAGCTGGATAAGCTGACTACTCAGTTAAAAGACATGAAAAGAAACTCACGCCTGGTACGTGCCATGCTTTTTCATCGTGTGGCCTTCATGAGCTGCTGGAGCAGCCAAGGGATGGGTGTGGGATACAGGGAATTTGCACTGATGCTCTTCTTCCCTTCTAGCCATTGTCTTGTTTGTGATTTCTGTTGAGTGTCAAACACTACTTTCTCATGGTGCTGTTGTGTTGCAAAATTAATCAGTTTTGTGTTCTCTGTTGCAGGGAGTCCTGTACGATTTAGATAAGGTATGCTACTCCCTTCAACACTCATTTTGCAAGGAAGCATTAATATCCATACAGTGTACATGGAAACCTTTCTTGGAGGGATCTGCTGGCCATGCCAACAATTGCATTTTCAAAGGAAGAAGTCCCACTCCCCTCCTCTTCCCAGGGGCTCTGGTATTGCCCACTAATGTAGCATCAAACACAGTGTGCTCACTGATCTGGTGTCAAACATACCCCACCAACTCTTTTTCTGAGGTCTGCCAGGTCAGACTGGCTCTGGGATGGGCACAGACAGAGAGACAGACCCCTGCCAGGCAAGGAAGAAAGGAAGCAGAGGAGGGACTTCCTTTTTGTGTCAGCTGACAGCCATTAAATGAATTCCCTTGTGCAAATTCTCTTAGCCAGCTCCAGTCAGATGGGGCTGATAGCAGTGCACCAGGGGGCTGGGGGGGATCCAGGTCAAGCCCCAGTTCATTCCTGCTCCTGCGAGTTCTGAAGAAAGAAAAATTGAAAATACATTTTCCCTGCAGGAAAATTTGGGTGAAAAAAGTCAGACTTTTTCAGTAAATGTTTTTGAAAGATTTCTTTCAGTCAAAATGCCAAGCTTGAGTTTATTCTCAAAACCAGCTTGCTAAGGAAGACAATGGATCTTGAAATGCAAAACCTGATCAATATTAAAATGAGATTTCAAAGTACTGAAAACATTATTTTTTAATCTAAAAAAACTCTGCTTTCTTTGGGTTTTTTTGTGGTTTTTTAATAATGAGGAAAAAACCTAGAGAAATCCCATCAAATAAAAACTCTTATTTAAAAATACACATTAGGTAAAGGAGTGAAGGAGCTCCATTGTCAGCAGCAGCTTAACAGTAATAGGGTGGGACAACTGATTCTGGATTCATGGTCATGGAAATCCTGTGTGTTTTAAGGAGGAGTATCTTGGATCCATGGGGACTAGCAAAGCCAGTATGGCAGTGGTTTACTGATTTATTTAAAGGTTCCTCACCTCTGCCTTTTCCTTTCTTTCAGCAAATCAAAGCAGTTGAGAGATACATGAGAAGGCTGGAGTTCCACATTAGCAAGGTAATGAGCTCTCTCCTATCATCTTTCTTCTGCATCTGTTCCTATATTATTGAGGAAACAAACCCTTGGCCTCCTGCTACCCCTTTGTTCTGGGGAGGCCGCTCCCAGATTGGCTGTTTTTTCCATGATAGGCTGGTGGTCAGAGCCAAAGAAAGAGTTTCCACATCGACCCCAAGGTTCAGCCATGCCCCAAGACACTCCCACATACTTTTAGGTACAGAGAGAACATTGGGTTGGAGACCTGCTGGGGGAAATCTATCTCACAGCATGCTTATTGTCAGACTTTAGGTAGAAGGAGGGTTGCATCTGAAAGCAACTTAATTCAGCAGTTATCTCTAGCACACACAGGAGCTAATTTGAATTTATTCCTGGATTTTACTGCTAATACTTTTGCTGCGTGCTTTGGGGCTCACATCCACTTGAATGCATCGGTGAGAATATCAGTGGAGCTCCTTGTGATTTGCACTATACGTTTTAGAGCTGAATGGAATCCATGGCGTGCATTCTCTTACTTATAAACATATCTTCTAGTGATTAGTTGCTTTTTTGAGTCTGACAAAGGAAGGAATTATTTTTGACAGATGAAATGTCTTTTGAGAGTCATTTAAAAAGCGTTGGTGCAGCTTCCAGTCCTCTAATTATGACAACCTATCCAAACCTTTTAATTTCAGTCCTCTCTTACTCTTGGAGCTGAAAATAAAAATATAAATCATGAGGCGATAGACTGAGATTTTGTTCCCCAAGCCACCTACTCCCTTGCTGGCAACATGAATGGCAAAAATTAGTACTTGAAGAACATTTCCATTCAAATCCTTCCTACTTCAGCCTGCTCAGAGCTAATGGTTTCTGGGTTTATAATAAGAGTGAAAAGAACCAAACGCGAGAGGTAACGCTGGTCAGTGTTACTCAGGCTTGCCAGCTACATGAGTTCACTCTCTGTAACCCATGGCAACAGAGACAAAAGGAACAAAGTGTGTGGCATTAAAGCCCACAGGCTTGGGCAGGTGGAGAAACATCTTTGTTTCTAATGACAGAAAAGGTTTTTTCAACAGTATTTAATCAGAGATACAGAGATGTCCTCTGTCTTTTACCTGCCACTGCTCTGTAAGGGAGGCAAAGCAAGGAAAATGGGGTGCACCACAGCAGATCCCACATACTTGGGGAGCAGATGAGCATGTCCTAGCCACTCTCACATGGGCAGGAGCAGGATATCAATCCCAGACCAAGGCTCCACTCCAATGTGAGAAGTAAATACCAAGTGACAACTATTTATAGTAGCTGTCTTTAGCTTGCTGTCTTGCAAGAGAAACAGGAGTGAGTATGAGTGCAAAAAGCTTTCTTTGTAACTTCAAAATGGTAGCATGCTACCTGTGTCTTCATTAACTTATGCTGAACTCTTTCACTTTGCAAAGCATTCCCTGTTTTTGGTAGGGTGCCCTCAGGTCACAGGCTTCAGCCGCTGGTTATCCAAGGTAGCCTTGTAAAAATTGACCCGAGGCTTTGAAGCCATCAGGAAGACAAGTCCCATTCCAAACAAATTAGCAACACCACTTTTTGTTAGAGGTTAAGCAGGCTTGGAAAATGGGATTTGAAACATGCCTGGATTGTCACATCAGGCTCATCTCTGATGCAGCACAGGCAGTCACAGAATGATTAAGCCAAGGTGTTGGATGCTTTCATAGAGAGAAATTACGCCATGAAAATCCATTGCTGAGCAGGAGCACTGTGGGACACAGTAACCTCTTGATTTCACAGACAACAGTTGAAAGGATTATTTTAGTAAAACCCAAATATCATCCTGTTTTAATAGGGATGTTAGAAACAGAAAGAAGAGACAGCTTCTTCCATTCCTGTTCTTCTCCTCACCCTGATAGTCAGGTTAAAAAACCCAGATCTTCTGTATCTGGCAGATTTAGTTGATAAAAATATAAACCACTATATATAGCTGGTGTATATATGTACATATATTACTCAGTTGGAGTAAATGTTTGTGTTTAGTACAGGGATTAGAGTGAAAAGGGAAACCAAAGCACGAGGTGTGTAAATCCATTGCTCCTCTGAAGCTAGATCCAGGTGAGACTTCAAGTTGTGTGTGACTATGCTTTGCAAATCTTCAGAGCACTTATAATATGTTGAGTCCCTAAGTTATGTCAAAGGAGCATAAGAAAATGACTAGATGTAAGTGTATGGGGGCAGGTTGAAGTTCAAAATACTTTTTAAATTTGACATCAGCTGTTTGCAAGCCCTTTACTTGTGCTGATTCCTAGTATGACTCCCAGTTTCTGGCGGATGGATGGCAAGAGTTCAAAATATCACTCCCAGCTTCCAATATTAGTCAAATATTCCAACAGACTTGATCCATGGCTAATATTAGGGAACCAAAGCCACTGCTGACCCTGCTAAATGTGCCATTTACCACTTCCAGTTGCATTTGGCAGTGTGGGCATTGCAGTTGCCTTTTAAAGAGCTTGTCCACGGCGAGATGTTTGAGAAGCTGGCTGCATTCCTGCCTCACTGGTAGGATGGGAAGAACACAAGTAACAATGCTTAGAGGCATGCAGGGCAAGCAGGTGAATTGCTGGCATCTACTGTTGCTCTATTGAGATCTTTACAGTAGAAGTTACTTTCATCTTGTGTTTCTTTTCCACAGACTGTAACACCATCACAGCTTCATTTCCTCAGCCCCTCCATTGGATATAATGGTCTGGCAGAGTTTTCTTATAATGCAAATTACTTCCTTGCATTGGCTTTATTTTGCTGGGGTTTCTGGGGCTTTTTCAGTACACTCTTCTTGTTCCCACTAGGTGGATGAGCTTTATGAAGCCTATTGCATCCAAAGACGTCTCTGTGATGGTGCCAGCAAAATGAAGCAAGCTTTTGCAATGTCTCCTGCCAGCAAAGCAGCTCGAGAGAGTTTGACTGAAATCAACAGGAGCTACAAGGAGTACACAGAGGTACATCCTCATCAGTTCATTGTTTTCACTCTCACACTGTTTGAAAGCCATGGGGACTTTGCCATTAATTTCAAGGAGAGTTTCATCCAGATAGAAGAAATAAAAGAAAACTCAGCAAAGAAGAAATAGCATTTGGTTTTATTCAGGTGAATACCTGATGACTGACATAGACAGGTTACATGGGCCCAAAGAGTTCCTTGAAATAACAATATAGACTCTATGAGAACAGGGTTATACCTTGGAACTGTAGCACAAAAGCAAAGGCATAAATATGCCCCAAACCTACTTAAACTCCAACTACCTCCTACTCATCTGGAGATGTAGGGATGGCAGCTTGACTGGAAATGATGTGCCTACAGACATATGCTGCAGCCTGTGTGTTGTACTTGCTGTGATCAGAATCTATTTTATTAATCAGACAGGAGATGATGAACAAGTCTAATAGTGTTGCAGACTTCCCAGCACATAAGCTGTGACAACCTTCCAAAACCTGAAGGAAGAACTGGAGAGGGTCTAATATCCAGTCTTTCACAGCCTTCTTTCTTAATGTAGTCCATGTTCCTTGAGAGATTGAAACATGCTGGGAGCCACTTTGACATAGAGCTGCTGCTGTTGGCACGAGGCCTGGCTGGAGAGGACCAGAACAGTGAACAGGTTATGCTCCAAAGGCCAAAGCTTCACTTTTGCCATCATGAGGATTAGCATGCAGCAGCAGAGAAGCACAGGGCTGAAGTGTCAAAAAAAGCAGGCATAGCTGCCATTTTTTTAGGGCTACCCCTAGGTAAACAAGAAGGATGGCTCTGAGATTGATTTTATTACAAAATATCTTGAATCTATCCTTGTAAACAGACCTTAAAAAAAATCCCAAAGAAGTTTTTTCTGCCCTCACTGTTCTCTTTTCCAACACAGAACATGTGTACCATAGAAGCAGAGCTGGAAAACCTATTGGGGGAGTTTTGCATCAAGATGAAAGGTAAGTGCCTTTTCACCTTTCCCTTCTTTCTCAGAAACAGTAGCAGTTGCTGCATACATTGGTGAGGGAATTTAGATGTGTTGTGTGACATGCATTTATGACAGGTGGGGTTTCTCACCCATTGCTGAGCCTTCAAACCCCCTATTCACACCCCTGCCCACTGGAAAGGATTACAGAAACAGGAACACCAATGCTTACAGACTTTCTGAGGTTCTGCTTTTTGTTTTCTAGACTAATTACCTCCCACAAAGACTCCTCCCAAAAGCCAAAGCAATTCAGTTTCTAAGATTGCTGTCAGTTTTGCCTCTATTTTCAGTAACTCTTTGAGAAGGTGACTGGGAAATTATCTGAATTTCCATGAAGCTGAACTTGAAATTTAAAATATCTTCTTAATTTGACGTCAACTATTTCTAACTCCTTTACTTTTGCTAATTTTGACCAATACGATATTTGACCGAATATAAAAAAAGCAAAAAGCTGGGGATAGTTTTCCTAGATAACTTTCACCTTTCCATTTTATTCCTTGTCTTTATGACAGGGGAGTTTATGGGCTTGAATACAATAGAATCAGTTTTACTTGAAGCTTCAATGGATCATCAGGTCTTGCTAATGCTGTTATCCCTTTAAGACTGAATGTCTTAAAGAAGAGATTGGGAGGGGATATCTTTTTTGGATCTTCAGTCACTGCCATGAGAATAGTTCTATAAACCAAAGTCAGCATCTAAATATTCATGAATTCTTAATTCTTCACTTGATATCTTACCATTTAAAACATCCACTGAATTGCTGGTGGAGTTTTGAGAGCTCACAAATCTCAGACAAGGTTTTGATTCTGCCTGCCCTGTCAATGTTGTTTCCTATTATTGCATTGCATAAGATTAAGATTAATCTTAGATTCAATTAAAATAGCTACTCTGCTCTCATTATAGAAAACAATTGCAGCAGATGTTGGAGTTCTCCTAGCTCCATCCCTCAGGTTTTAGATGAACACACAGAGACAGATATTTCTCTACAAGAACCCACAGCAGAACCACAGCATGGACGCATTGAATGAAGCAATGTCACAGAGTGTATAAAGGGATTTTCCAGCTCCCTTGGAGCATTTCTTTACTTGCTGTAAATGCAGTGCACAGTTCCTGGCAGTGGAACATGTTGCAGAAGGTGTCACAGTGTCACAAATGTCTTGTCTGAAGAGGTCTGGCCCCTTTTCTTTTGGATGCCAAATCCTCTGGCAAAATTCAAGGGCTCTGGAGAAGGCAGGTACTGCACTCATGTGCAGGAGCAGAGCACAGAGCACAAGCAGCAGCTGCTTCTGAACAGAGTTTGCATCACGTAAAGAAGCCCAAATTAGAAAACAGCAAAGAGAAATGCCATACTAAGTATTCTCTAATTAGGGCATCTGAGATTTCTATCTAGATCGTTTTCCCTAGGAATAAGAATCCTATAGGACAGTATAGCCATCGCTATTGCTAAGGCTTGCAGCAGCTCTGGCAAAAAAGCCTGCAGATCACACAGCAAGTTTTCCCCTTAAGTTATACTGCAGCATATCCAGCTAACTTTAGGATCTAATTTAAAATCAAAGCATTCCTATCCCCAAAGCTTATCTGTTCCTAGCCATTCCAGTGAAAGTTATTTTTATTTTGTGCCCTCTGTCACTTACACTGAAAGCAAGCCAACCTACACAATGCTGTCAGGAAGCAGAGGAGCTGCAGAGAGCTTTTATGACTGATATTTATAGAAAAATAAAAGCCTAATCATTTTTCAGAATCAAGATAATAAATGTGCCAGCAGGCTTAGCTAACTGGTCAGGATTAATCAGTTGTTGAAATTTACCAGGGAAACCCAGTGTGAAAATTCCTGTGTGGAATCTGCGTGTCCTGTTGTGAGTTACAGGAAAGTGCCCTTATAGCTGTTTGAAGAGCCAGGACAGCAGGAGGTAATGTTTCACTCAAGGGAGAACAATTTGCTGGCCTGACACACCGGTGGCTCTGCGACATGGAGCCCATCACCAGCAGCCAGGAGTCCAGGAGTCCAGCATCCTGTACATCAGCAGAGCTACACATGCTTCATTAGCTCCAGGTGGCCCTGCCTCCTTACCACAGCCCCGTGATGATCCTGTCCCCTGTTATTTCCTATGAAAGTACTTATTACCTATTGTCAAGCGAGCATTTAGCCTCCTCTTCATCATGCTGAAAAGACTTCACCAGCCTGGTTGGGCCAGGCACAGCTCACAGACTTCAACATCCATGTGGAGTTTTAAGCTAGAGTTCCCTCACTCACTCTCCCCATACACTGGGCAAAAAAAAAGACCTTATATTTTCCTCATATACTTTTGGTGATGTGTCCCAGGAGAGATCAAATTCACTTATAAAAGCATGCCTGGGGAGACAGAAGCAGTGGTAGAGTGCTAGTAATCTTAAATTATTTATTAACAGTAAATAAATTAGAAAGGAATTGGTAATATGAGCTCTGTGCAAGAGCCTCTCTGTCCTGCTGAACACTAGGATGAGCAAAGAAAATTATTTTCTGGTCAAAGAAATGGAAGAGGCAGATAAGCAGATCAGGGAGACAGCCCATGACTGCATGCAGGGATTGAGTTTCTCCTACAGTACAGCTAGCAGTACTAATTCATCCCTGCAAATACAGCCAGCACTACTAGGGCTCTTCATACTTGCCTTGATTTTAACACACCCCAGTGTGTTCTGTTGGGGCATCCCTTTCTCTGCCATGGGCTTTGCATGTGGCTTCAAGACAGCTTCTTTGGGCACTGCAACACTAGAGGCTTGGATTTAGGCTCACACAGGCAAAGCTGGGTAAGTTTTTATTCCAAAACAAGTGCAATGGCTACATACTGAGAGGAATCTGTGAGAAAGGAGAAGCTCCCTCTGTGGGAAAAACAACCAGTTGAATCCTGTGGAAAAGCAGGTCAGCAGGCCAGGAGAGGGGTGGTAATTCTCCTTGGATTTCTGTGTAGAGCCTCAGGAAACTTTCATTTCATATGCACTGTGCTGATATAAAAATAGCATTGTTATGTCCTACCTTAAAAAACCCCAAAACCAAACATAGATCGCAAGTGCTTTGCTGTGCTACTTCTCCCACTCTGGGGAAAAATGGGATTAATCTGGTATTACAGATGTCAGTCATATTTTGTGATGCACTTACTATTGAACAACACTCAACTATTATGGGAATGATAATGTTATGGAAGCACCAAGCAGAAGGAGCCCCTGTTGCTTGCTGTGTCTCTCTGAAGATGTGCTAAAAAGGGATCTGTGTTGAAGTGTGGAGCTTGGTAAGACAGCTTTGAGCAGCACTACAGGGGGATCAGCAGCTCGCCTACACCTCGCCGTGGGAAGGGCTCTCAGCTGAGGATCTGAAGCCAGGTGATGTCAGGAAGGTGTTTCTCCTTTTTCTATAGTTACTGTAGAAAAGGAAACTTTAGGCTCTAATAGGGAAAAAAGCTGGAAGGTATAAATCTTTCCTGTGCAAGAAACCACAGCCCAATGAATTTTACACAAAGAAGAAAATAGAATATTAGGACGGTGGGTTGTCTTGGTTCAATGGGTGCACAGGCAGCAGTAAGCGGGGGGGATATAAACAGCAGCTGGGGGAGTTGCAAGAGAGTGCTGGTGTCTTCTGTCCAAGTGTGGCTCTGGGCACCCCACTGCACCCCACTTCTGGGCTCAGCCATGCTTGGCAGCCCAGGCCCTCCCACAGCCCCTCTGTGTCTTTCCTTCTCAGGTCTGGCTGGCTTCGCTCGGCTCTGCCCAGGAGATCAATACGAGGTATGTCTGTATCAGTTTGTTTATTAAATAGCAGAAGAATCAAAAGGAAAGGCATACCTCTGCTGCTTTTCACATCATGATGAATAAAACCTTTTCAAAACTAATAGCACCTCAATGAACAGCTATTAGTTTTCCCATATATGCTCTGAAAAACCTTGTGTTCTCTGTATGTCTGCTTTTGTCAGGGCATCTGTCAGAAGACCTGGATTTTACATTCAGAGAACTGGGTGATAGCTGTTAGAAGAACTTTGAACTATTTTTTTCCCCACTTTTAAAAATCTTTTTTTTTTTGACAAAAGTTTCTAATTCCCCTGGAAAAAAGCATATGTCCCATCCCATGCATGTAGGGCAAATGGAACTCATCCTTACAAGCATCCTTTACTGAATGCATAGGCTCTACTTCATCATAGAACTAAGTGGCAGAAAGACACCGAACAACCATTTCTCAAGACCCCGATGTTGCCTGCTGTGAGGCTGCATCAGGATCTCTGGTCATTGCAGTGTTTCAGTAGAGATCATCAGGAGTGTGTTAATTAGAGATGGATTAAAATAAAAGCCTCCAGCTCTACCAGAACAGAACTAACCTTGCAAGAAATTTGCAGTGGATTGATAGTGGATCCCTCCAACCAGTACTTCCTAGCTGCCTTGATCATAGGTTTGTTTGTTCCACTCTCATTCCCTGTGACAAATGACTCCTGCTTCCTCTGTGGGGTCAGTTAGTTGGTGCAGGTGTCTCCCAGCTGGCCCAAAGTGGTCTTCCTGCTCTTGATGATTCAAATTGGGTTACTGCACTATGGATGTCATTCATTTCCGTCATCAGACAGCCAAAACCTCACAGCTGGCGAGGTCTCTGATAGGGAATGGCCAAAAGTTCACCTGCCTGGAAAGGCAGACAATCCAACAAATTGTAGATGTTAGGATAGACCACTGGTGCTTTCATCCTGCCTTCTTAAATCTCCTTTGCCCTGCCACTTTCCCTGTAAATGGAATTTAATGCCTTGCAGCATTTGTTATGAATCATCAAGTTACAGGAAGTTAAAAACTTGGGTGAGGGGTCCAAAAGGAGCAATTAGGAGAGCTGAGAGATCCTCCAGTAGATTTTTCCTTCTGACTCGATGGGAAGTGAAAGGGCAGCACCTATGCCACCTAACTCTTCCAGCCTTTCTCAGACTCTTTCCCCAGTTCTGTTTCTGATATTTGTGCATCATGAGAACAGATTTCTCAAGAAAATGAGAGGATTTTTCTTTTTCAGATTTTCATGCGTTATGGTCGCCAGCGCTGGAAACTGAAAGGCAAGATAGAAGTGAATGGCAAGCAAAGCTGGGATGGAGAAGAGATGGTTTTCCTCCCTCTCATTGTTGGACTGATCTCCATTAAGGTATGCATGCTGATCCCTTTGCCTGCAAGCAAGGCAGGAGTCAAGAACCTGCCTTTTCATGCACCATCAGCAAAAAACACAGAAGCAGATCATTAAACTCTGTAGAAACGAGCCATAGTATTAGTATTAGTATTAGTATTAGTATTAGTATTTGTATTTCTGACACGCCTACTAAAGTGCTGTAGTATTGTCCAGTTTAGATACTACAAGACTAATCCATTTGTGAGAGCAGTGGGAGAGATTTTTTTTCCCAAACTGGAGTCTTTCCATCACTGTTCCATATCTTCATTGCCATCAGTGTCCCAACACAGTTTTCTCCAGGCTGGAAGTCAGTATGCTTTCTTTTCCATAAGCTTCCAACCTAGAGATACCCATTCTCTCACCCTGTCTAGAAATTGATGTCCCTGGTTAGGAAGCTTAAGCAGAAGAATGTCTTGAAAGTTTTAGGGGAAATGGCCCTCTTAGACACTGCAAAGAGTTTATGAAAAAAAAATGCAGGTGATTACAAAACCCACAACCAAAATAATCCCAGATGCGTGAGACAGTAGGTTTTCAATGAAAGGCAAGTTGTGACACATGGTGAGTCACTCTCCTCAATCTAACACACAGGTTTAAGGTGGAAAGTTAGGAGAGAACCCCTTTTTATAGTACACAAGAATCCCAGTATTATTAAGGTTAATGTTTATATTCTCTTCCCTTTTTGGACTCTGTCCAAACACTTTCATATAAAAGGCTCAAGAACTGACTTTCAAGCAAACAGCCAAGGGCTGGTTTGTGTAGGAGCTGCATATAGAACTGTCACTTTGAATTCCCATGCAAATATATCTCTAAATATGAATAGTGCTCTACTCCTACTGTAACAACATACACAGAGGTGGTTCCTCAACAGTAGATCTGTAGAAGTCCTCACCAAAAGCCATCCTTGGTGGAAACAATTACATGGCTTCAGAGTTACAAGAGAGAGATACCTGGAAGAGAGCTCCCTTGGGAATTACTAATTAGACAAGTTACATCAGGAGATTCCCAGTCAGGAATTTGTCAGCTGCTGAGACACGCTATGGCCTCCCTGTTCTCACTCTTCCCTTGGGCTCTGGTTATCATTAGTGCAAAAGATCAAATACCAGACTAGACAGCCCCTTGGTCTGAGCCAGTATGGTTGTCCTATTCTGATTCCTATAAAAAACATTAAGGAAACATGGAATTGTGATCATATGCAACTATGCATTTCCTGAAAAAAAAAAACAAAACCACCACCAAACCCAGATTTTTTCTTTAAGTAATGCAACAGACAATCATATTTTAGAAGCTTTTTGGCAAGGGGGCTAGGCCAGACAATCAAAACTATTATCTTGGGATTAAGGATTGCAGTGCCCTTTGTGGTCCTAAATATCCTGTTCTCTCGTCTCTTACAGGTCACAGAAGTTAAAGGGCTTGCTACTCATATCCTTGTGGGAAGTGTAACCTGTGAGACAAAAGACCTGTTTGCAGCTCGGCCTCAGGTGGTTGCAGTAGACATTAATGACCTTGGCACAGTAAAGCTGAACCTTGAGATCACCTGGTAGTAAGTAGAACTTGTTGGTCAGTTGGTCAGTCAATCAATCAATCAATCAATCAATCAATCAGCCGTAAAACTTCAACCAAAGAAAAATGGTTCATCCATGCGGATTGTTCTGTCCATATTTCTCCCTGCCAAAGAAGATTGTGAAGGAACTGTGGCCCAAGTTTGGTATATGAAAAATAGTTCATGGTCAGCCACAGTTTGCCTGCTTTTCCTGTGGTAAAGAGGGTTGTGCCTAGTTTCAGCTGTTAAATTAGGTTTGGTAAGAACTGACATTACAAGGTATGGGAACTGCTTAGTGATGATAGATCTCAGAATTACCTAAAGCTTACTTCAAAGCTTAAAAATGGGATATAACTGAGTGCTCATATATATATATATTATATATATATATATATATATATATTTATATTTATATATATATATATTTAGTATTTTTTAAAAATCATTTTACAGAGTTACATTAGCATAGCAAAGTTCAGGAGCTGGCCCATCTTGAAAAGCTGGCTTTTAAGGGCTTCATACACTACAAGAGTGATGGGAAATCTCTTGGTGTTTTCTGTTTTCTGACATTGGTCAGCATAGGTGAGCTGGTAGCCTTAGGATACAAACGCAATTCTCAGTGCATTTTGATGAAACAAGTAAATGTCATTTCTGAAGAAGCATTGATGCATTTAACTTTTTACAATCATGTGTTCTATTTCTTGTAATGCAATAAACATGAAGGCAGTAATAACAGCTCCTGGTTTCCTTTACAATGCAACAGCTCTATTAATAGTTGAACACCTTTCTCATTAGTATGTGTGACACTTGGCAACTCAAATGCAAGAATACTTTTCATGTGAGAAGAATAACATCAGACTACACTGCATAAATGATTCTGAGGGAGCACTTTTATCAGAACCGAAAACCACACTTCTGAGACTGCTGTCTAATTAACAACATTTTCTTTAAACACTTCAGTTTAAAAACTTGCTACCTCTGGGTTTTGATGTGCTAATAAACCACCCTTTCAAAAATGCTTTCTATGGACCTGAAAGTCCCTCTTGCTCAGCGTAACAACCTTTTATTTTCTCCCCTCTTACTTGTGTATCTGTAGCCCCTTTGATGTTGAAGACTTGACCCCATCCACAGGAAATGTGAGTAAGGCATCTGCTCTCCAGAGGAGAATGTCCATGTACAGCCAAGGCACTCCTGAAACACCAACCTTCAAGGACCACTCATTCTTTGTAAGCTCTGTTTGGCTTCGTGTTTATGTAATGAGAAACCTTTGAGCAGTTCAAGCACTGCAAACATTTCACTGCTTTACATGTCTAAGCTTTTTTTGCCCTGGTTCCAGCAGGTTACCCTTACAAATACTTATAAAGCAAGTGCATTCCTAGCTGCTAATCCTAAAAGAAGGTGACTAGGATCCTGGCATCTTTGAAACTATGTGGCCAATTAATGCATACCTATCCTTCCTGCCTGACTGCTGTGATGCTTGAATAATCTTTAAAAAATGTTTTTTCATTTTGCAGCAGTAGTTAAGCAACTATTATAGCACAAGTATTTTTAAGTATCCTGTGATAAAATTTGCCCCTGTACTGAAGATATTCACAGGGTGTTCCTACATTTTGCATGAATCGAATTCTGAATGCTTAATCAGGCCATCTGTACAGAGATTAACTTTGCAAGTGCTGCATCCCATGCCTGTAATTTAGTACACTGCTGCAAAGCATTCATTTAACGTGCCCTTCCTCACACCCTCTTTGCTTTAACTGTTGAAGAAATGGCTGCATCCCCTGCACGACAGGCCAAAGTTGACAATCTTAGATGCTCTTCAAGACACTTTCTTTGACAAGCTTCGTCGCAGTCGCTCTTTTAGTGACCTGCCATCGCTCAGGCTAAGCCCAAAAGCAGGGCTAGAGCTATATGTGAGTCCTGGTTTTTGTTTGGTGAAGGATTTTTTCAGTTCCTGTGTGGCATTTCCATTCCCACGCATGCTTCATGTGTCGCTCTCTGTTGCAACTCGCTCATTTTGCTGACTGATTGGAGGGCAGGACATAACTGTGAGCCCACGCGGCTTGTATTAAATCAAAATTCCTCTTGGTTTCCACAGGGATAATGATCAGAAGTCAACTATCTGTGGGCAGAGAGCAGGGCAGGAGTACAAGCCAACACTGTTCTTAAAAATCACCTGCTACACTGATTGACACTCTACATTTGCTTTGGCTATGATTATGTTTAGGGAAAAAAAGCTGCTAATAATACTAGAAAAAAAATTCAAGTTTTGGACGCTTAAACCTTAAGCTTAACAACATGTGGATGCCTACAGTTCTTTCCAGCAAATTGTCAGCAAAATAGTAGTTGCCTTCCATCTGTGCCATGCATTTCCATGAGCTGGCCAGATAACAAAGCAAGGTTTGTAGGTTAGATAGGCAGGTTGTGACTTCTATAGTGATTTTTCCCCTTATGTCAGTCAGAGATAAACATATATATATCTGCCCTGATAAGTCTGGAGTCTGCATAGGCTGGTTTTGCTTCTTTAATGATCAGTGTCCTGCTCAATACACCACCAATTTTGCTGACTCATTTCAGCAGAAACTCATGTTGGAGAGGACTCCTGTATGACTCTTGTTCAACAGTTGTTACAGACATCCATGCCACGTGCAGGACATTGGATAAAAAGAAATAGCACAGTACTGTCACCACTTAACCACCATGACGCTAGAGAAACTTCTGGAGCAAACTGTGTTACATTTTACTTTAGAAGTCAGAAAATAAGTAGAACAGAAATCTGTAATGAGTAGGAAAATGCAGACCAGGTGGCTTGTGTACAATCGCATTAAAAATGGTACAGGAACTAGAGCAGTGCACTGGAAATGCTGTTTGAGAGAATATAGTAGGGTGGGCAGAATTCATGACTCTCTGGAGATCATTTCCTAGAGCTCTGTATTTAGTAGAGGCATGGCTGAGCCCAGGTTTTCCAGAAGTTTTCATGCTGAAATTGAGGAGCTGTGCCAGATGAAAGTGGAAGTTTGATTTGAAATATTTTTTCCATCTCTCAAGTCTTGAATGCTTCTTTAATCTTTTTCCTTGCCTTTTTTTTTCCTGGGCACATTATTTTTTTCCTCTTTCCAATGCTGCATTGAAAAACACTTTCTCCCTGTTATCTTTGCAGTCGAATCTTCCCGATGATGTCTTTGAAAATGGGACAGCGGCCACTGAGAAGCGGCCTCTCTCCTTCACTTTTGGTGACCTGCCTTACGAAGATGCCGTGCCCCCTGCCAACTCAGCAGAGTCCTCATGTGCTCATGTCAGCTCCAGCCCTGACATCACTGCGACCCCCACCCAGCACCGAGCCCTGGAGTCCTCCCAGAGCTCAAGCCTAGACTGTAGCAGCAGCGACTCCCGCAGAGACTCTGTTGCTGAGCCAAAGGACCTGCTGTCCCACGGAGAGGGAGCGGTGGCTGAGAGCAAGAACGCCCCCAGGGCAGCTCCTGAAGTTTGCCAAAAGATCTCTGATGCTGGGAGCGATTGTGTCTTTGTAGAAACGAGTGTCCCAGTGTCTCTCCTGCAGGACACGGATGAAGGCTCAGAACTCAAGCCTGTGGAGCTGGATACCTATGAGGGCAACATCACGAAGCAGCTGGTCAAAAGGCTTACATCAGCAGAGACACCCCTGACCCCAGAGAGGCCACCTTGGGAGGGATCCATTAGTGGGGAATCAGAAGGATATAAGTCTTATCTCGATGGAAGCATTGAGGAAGCCTTGCAAGGGCTTCTCTTAGCTCTTGAGCCACATAAAGAGCAGTATAAAGAGTTTCAGGACCTGGATCAAGAAGTGATGCATCTAGATGACATCCTAAAAGTGAGTACATTTTCAGAAAATGCTACCCTAAAGAAAATCTGAGCAGGTGGAATGTCCTTGCCTGCCTCGCAAACATCAAAGTAGGCTTTCTGGAGAATAGTAGACTTCCCTGGTAGCAGTAGATTTGCTCCTGATTGGAGCATCCTTTCACAATATTGCATTTTTAAACTTTTGTCAGCAATGTGCTTATCATAGCCTTGTGTCCTCCAGCAACAGATCTTTTATCAAAACCTGGGGGAAAGAGAAAAAGGTGCTATGACAGAAGGGTAATTAAATTATACCCTTCTGAATGCTTTGTGAACCATTGTGAATCACCTCTTGTGAACCCATTGCTTGTGCCATACTGGGGATCAAATATAGCCAAACTTCTGCCTTTGAAATCTATGAGTCACATCCTCAGTGGGTGTACTTTAGCATACTGCCCCTGAAACTCCTTGGAGCTGTGCAAAACTACACCAGCTGAGGATCAGGCCTTGTAGCCATAGAAGCTGAATTTTCTAAATTGCCAAGGGGGATTTAGAAGCACAAGTGTCACTGAAGGTTGCTGTCCCCATGTCACCTAGGCATGGCCTTTTCCTTTTTCCCTCATCCATTTTCATAATGAAAGACGTCCTGTCATCACATCAAGATGCAGAGAATAATGTTAAAAATCAGAATAAAAGGGGTTTGCATGTGTGTTGTTAATACGTTTACTGAGGGTTACTGTTACTCATATCTCCTCCAGAAATAACAACTCATGACAAGTTACTCTGCAAACGGTATTGTATGGGAAATAATCATTTCAAATGCTTCATATTCATATGCAAGTTGGTCTGCTAGTCATTTAAGCCTCATCATTCAAAAACATGGCTGAGATGGAAGCAGGGAATCATTTATTCTTCTGCATTATCTTTTTACAAAGAAACTTTGTTAACATCCTTATTTTCATTGCACGATACTTTCCCAAATTAAGCATTTTTTTGACAACCCGCAGCCCCCGTTCCTTGCATTATTTATTCCTAGAGAGGTTCGAGCAGGCAAAGGTAGCATTACTATTATTTTCTAACTTGGTACAAGAGGTCAACTATCCAAAGGGCAGAGAGACAATGGAGACTGTTTATTTAGGCTGCTTTTATCAGAAGTTACAAACAGACAGACATGGGATGGGGACAGAAAGCATGGATGTGTGCAGACAGGATTCCTGCACACTCGAGATGGACGCCTCTTCAGATCTGTTGAAGTCTGTGTGTCACCTATTCATCAGCTCACAGACTGGCACTCAGCATTACCAGCAGCCATGCAGAAAAGGGCTCCTCATGCAGAAGGGTTGAGCTGGAATCCAGCTGTGGCTGAAGAAACCTCTCCTGGCCATATTAGATGAGCAGAAAAATGGCCCACATGTAGCTGTTTCCGTTTGCTTGAAGAAGCTGCACTACCAAGCCCTGAAGGAAATGGAAGCTGAAACCATTGGTGCTGCACAAGAAGCAGGATACAGCTTGCGTTGGGAAGTGTGTTTGATCAGCTATTGACTGTACAGTCAGTTTAAGGACTGAAACATCCTAAGTGCAAATGTATGACCATTAGTATTGTGTGCAATTGAATTACAAATGGAACTCCAGCTCTCTTCACCTCTAGAGCAGCTGGTGCTGGATCTGAACTCCTCAGAGGCCAATGCATTTTTCTGTGAGCTGAGACAAAGTCATGGCTCTTGCCTGGGACTGGAGGATGTGGCCTGTGTAATGGCTCCAGTGGCTCATGACTGTTTCTGATCAAATAATCACATGGTGTGAAAGATGTTGAAGTCATTGCAGTGGAGGTGATCCCTCAAGTTACATCTGATTCTTCAAGATAACCCTGGAAGCAATTCTGTGGGCACATGTGGATGAATTGCCACATGGGACC
Organism: Serinus canaria; assembly: GCF_022539315.1. Lineage (NCBI taxonomy): Eukaryota > Metazoa > Chordata > Aves > Passeriformes > Fringillidae > Serinus > Serinus canaria. The sequence goes on from NC_066315.1 coordinate 92,331,279, forward strand.
AGGGTATTTCAGACTTCCTACAGCAACAGCAAGGTTCCTTTGCCTTTCTTCCCTGCAGTGAGGTGGGGATGGTTTCCCCCTCTCTCTAGCACTGTTAATTTCTGAGTTACAATACTGCCTTTCTCTGTCACCTAGGAATCTGATACCTTATTGGTTTTTCCTTGATAATCCATTTGGCTTCAAAGGCCACAAAACTCCTTTCATTCCATCAATAAATGTGCGGCTATGGGATGAAATTCATTCCTGGCTAAGGTCTGTTAGAGTTACGTCTGGAATAAATCAGGTAGTGCCATTGGATATGTATAAATTGGCTTCTGTAGCTAAAACAGCAATTAAGGAATGTGCCTTCCCCTTTCAACTTCCATTGCATTAATTCCCGTCATTCCTGTTGGAAAATGCCGAGAGCTGCAAAACTTGGATTCAAGAAGTACTTCTCATTTCTATAAAATGCATTGAATTTTGCCTTTGAGGGTTTTCCTTTAGGGAAGAGAGTGGGTAGCATGAGGAGGGGAGGAGGAATGAAAGGCTTTCTCCAGTTCTCAGGCTTTGATTGTATATGCTATGAATATGAAGGCTTGAAATGAAACACCCAATAAAATGAAGTTTTAAAAATAAAATGAAGAATTTGCAGTTTTAAACTTTATCTTTTTTTTTTTCTTATCTTTCTTGTAGTAGCTAATATCTGGGGTTTTCATTGGTTCGTTCTGCCTTTGCAGTGCAAGCCAGCAGTAAGCCGAAGCAGGTCCTCCAGTTTAAGTCTAACAGTTGAAAGTGCTTTAGAAAGCTTTGATTTCCTGAACACCTCTGACTTTGATGATGAGGATGGTGGTGGTGTGGAGGTTTGTAATGGTGGAGGAGGTGCAGACTCAGTATTTTCAGATACTGAGATTGAGAAGAATAGGTAAGTTTGTAGTACCTGCCAGCTGTGCTTACGCCACACTGACACCCTGGCTCTTTGTCACTAACAGGGGATCCTGGTGCACAATTTATTCAAGGAAGACTGACTAATCCTCGATGAATTTTAGGGTCAGAGCGCTCCCCATGGCTGCTGCATACAAAATCTTTAGTTTCCAGGACCATTTTTTTCCTCTGTTCAAATATATGCAATCTGTCCTCCAAAGGAGAAGGGTAATTTAAATTAGGCTGACATCAATACTGGCAGAGCCTCTTCCTTGACATAGGTTTGGACCTGGCTTTCCTTGGATGTAATTACTAATTCCTCTGTGGTTTTTCCCCCCTCCCTTTGTCTTTTCTCTCTAGCCGAATGAGTCTTTGCAGTGGATTAAGCTTGTCAGTAACAATAACACAGGGCCAGATTTAAGCAGCATGATGTAGGTTGCCTTTGGAATGGAAGAGTGATGACTGGTACTCTGTTCATGGCCCTGCGTGTTACCTGCCCTTCTTTCATCACTTTTGGTCTTTCTGAGAAAAAAAAAAAGCAAAAAAAAAGAGAAAACAAAAAAGCTGTGGTGTTGTGCCGTGGCCTGCCATTGTTGTGTGACTTTAAAATGCTGTGCTTCAGTCATTAGATCTCAAAAGCATGTTTGCCTCCTTTGAGCTGACACGATGCCCAGCAGGCACGTAAGCGGCACTAGAGCTGGAAAAAAAAGAAAGGAACACTGTTCCCTCCCTGCCTGTGCTCTCCAGCCAGGGAGCTATACTACTCACAGCTTGCTTAAAGCAATTTGAGTGCAATGAGCAACGACCGTGCACTTCCCATCATCTCATGTCCTCATTCCAGAATAAGACTTGGTGGGGAAAAAAATTGGGGAAATTGTGTTGCTTGCTAAACTGGCACTCTGACCTCAGTCCGGTCTGTGCTGATTTAGGGATCTAGCTTCAACCAGTTAAAATAGAAATTAAAAATTCTTTTTTTCCCCTCTGGCTCATCCCCAGACAGTGCAGATTCCCACTTCCATTTTTAGATGTGTAAGTGTGTGACTCAGTGTAAAGATTGCAAGTGTTGAAACTTCTGAACTTGCAGCCAAACACACTTGCCATCTGGGGACTGACCTCAGGCTTTGCATTTAAACACGGGGAGGATCATTTGTGCAGCAAGACAACATTGGAAATAATGATTTAAAACACAGTAAGATTAGCTCTACACTCTTGCAGAAACAATTGGCAAAGTAAGCTGTACACATTGTGTCTAAAACTGCATATGAAAACATCATGTCTTACTTCAGCAGTGGTTTTCCTTTCCTTCTGCAATGAACCTTAAATTTGACAGCAGGAGGACTCTGCAAGCACAGAGCTGTTCTTAGCATCTCAGTGCTTGGGAAGGTGCAAATTGTCATGGGTCATGGTTCTTGATCCAGAGTGGCTGGGCAGGTGATTCGTCTCAGATGGGAGAAAGCTGTCACCAACAAGGGATATTAACCACTACAAACCTTGCTGTTGAGAACATCACATCACTCAGGGCAAGCCAGTCAGGGGACAGGCCTGTCCCTTAGATGGGCATGTCCCTCCTGTACCCAGGCAGGACAGCCCTGCTCCTTTGTGATGTGATGTGCCCATCACCAGGTTTCTGTGCGCTTTCAGCTCTTCTGCCGTGCTCTTTGCTCATCACCTTGTGTGTGAGTGGGGTGTGGGTGTGGGTGTGGGTGTGTGTCTGCTGTGGCAGCTGCCAGCCCTGCACTGACCTCCTCCTCCCTGCCTCCTCCCCAGTTACAGGACAGAGCACCCGGAAGCCAGAGGCCACCTGAGCGAAGCTCTCACCGAGGACACGGGCGTGGGCACCAGCGTGGCTGGCAGCCCTCTGCCCCTGACCACAGGCAACGACAGCCTGGATATAACCATAGTTAAGCACTTGCAGTATTGCACCCAGCTCATTCAGGTACCAGCCCTGCCTCATTTGGGCATTTATTTTAAAATCATTCCTGCCTGCAGCATGGGTACAAGCAGGCTGGCAATGTCAGTGCTGCTCCTGGGAGGCAGTGGGAGCTCAGGACTGGGACAGACACCATGCTGGGGTAGGATGGTGACACCCTGACCCCAGCCAGAGGTGCCTCCATTGTTTCCATCCTGGCCCATTTCGGAGCAGACCTGACATGTGAGCTATATAGCTTGGCATGAGCTGCCCAGGAGGGCTGAGGGGCAGGGCAGTGGGGAACAGGGGCATCAAACTCCAGCTGGCTTTGCTGGCAGGTCCTCAGTGGAGTCGGTGCCCAGTTAAAGCAGCCTGTGTCTTCAGAGGTAAAACAGGAGCCCTGTCTCCACTGTTTAACTGAACCCCAGATGAGCCTGCAGCATTCAAGAGCAGAGATAAATTATTGCACGTGAGGCAGAGAGATTCTGTCTGCAACAGGCATGGAGAAGGCAGCATGAGACAGCCCCCTTGGGACATCAAAATTGTCAGTTCATACTCACAACTAGAGGGGTTTTTCTGTAGTTTTTTTTTTTTTTTTTCAGAGCCCATGCATGGCAAATGCAAATTTAAACATCCAGTAAGTGAGGTCATCAGGGTTTTCCTGACAAATCAAAACATGCTGCAACTTCCTCTTCACAATTATTTTACTCTTCCATCTTAGTTATAATTAGCTTTATTTGCCCATAGGCTCATTGAAGCAATAGAGCACGAGCCTGATTCCAGCACCCTGAGTGCTGTGCTGGAAACTCTGCTGACTCACACTATGAGAAAAAGAGAGGGTTTTTGGTTCCAATACAAAAGTATACAGTAAATAGGCAGCTGAGCAAGGTGAACTTGAACCACATCCACACACAAAGCAGATTTGATATGAACATTATTTACATAGACTGCTGAAGAGATGCAGATATCAGCAGCAGGGAGTATTAGCAAGGATTAATTAATTAATAGAATTAATAAAGGCACCTAAGTAATTGATCAAAACTGAAATGGAGTGGAGAAAGAGCAGCTTGTGGTCTTCCTCTGTGCAGGGTTGTCCTGAAAGTCTATGGCCCATGCTGTGTGAAAGTCAGACTAATATTCTTGCCTGGCTTAAAGTCTCGTGGTGATGGGTTTCTTTAGCTTTGGGGAGTGTGTAAATCAGAAATTACTTAGGCAAATGGCTACTTGGATATTCAGATGTTTGGATGTGGATGTAGATATTGAAGGTACAAGCAATGATGCATATCAACCAGGACCAAAAACTATCCCAACAACAAAATTTTTTTAAGTTAAGGAGATCCTGTGGTTTGAGGCAATGAATTTGTCTTTGCACTTCAGGTGTTGTGGAGGTTTTTTGTTTTTTCTGAAGCTGGGTTCCTTTTTGGTTCAATGACTCCTTTTTTTCTCTTCCTATTTCTCTTCACCAGCAAATTGTGTTCTCCAGTAAAACACCATTTGTGACAAGAGACCTCCTGGATAAGCTGTCCAGGCAGATCCTTGTGGTGGAGAATATTGCAGAGATCAGCACTGAGAACTTGGGAAACATCAGCTCTCTTACTGATGGTAAGAAATAACTTAAGGGCTTTCCTGCTGACAAGGATTTGCCTGGGCATGTGTGTCTGCTGAAATAATCACTGTGCAGAGCTCACCAGCAGTGCAGGAGAGGCCACTGTGGTAAGGGCTGGCTTGGGGTCACCAGCAGGCAAGGCAGGTGTCACCTGCATTTGTCCTCAGTGCTGAAATGTGCAAGTGAGAAGAGAAAGGACTTCTTATCCAGCCTGATGTGCAGAAGATGGTCAGGTGTCACTGGTGTTATGGAGTGAAGATACTTCCACCTCTGAAGATCCAAATTCTTCTTTCATCTTTCCTTCCAGAGGAAAGGCAAGATTTGCATTACAATATCAAAGGCATAATACAGCTTCTTGAACATTTTCATTTTTATTTGTCTCTATGGAGAACTTCTTAGTTACTTTTCTTTTTGCATCTATTTTAATACTTGGAAGAGTTTGACAAACTCATAGTTACCCTCATGTGCACTCTGGCAGGATAGGTAAATACTACAAGGTGTATTTACTATATCAGAAAATTGAGGCAAAAATTGAGTGACTTACTTGAAGCCATAGTGTAGTGCTTGGACAGGGACCAAACTTGTGCAGACCATTTGTGGTGTTCCCCATGTATTTTGTGCTAGTTAAGAGGAAGAGACATCAATGCTGAGAACTGGATCAGGAGCAAATTTTCTCACATTACCATGGGAAACAGAAAAAACATGTTACAAACCTGGGGTGAGCACATGGTCATGCTCTGTGAAGGTAATGATCAGGGAGACCCAGCAAACAGTAACTGTGTATCAGTGGGATTGGGTGAGATGTCCTCCATTCTTGCCTTCTTTTCTCAAAGCTGATGCTTCCAGCGTGGCTTTGTTTCATTATTCATTTTGTCTTCTCCAGCAATTCCAGAGTTCCACAAGAAGCTGTCGCTGCTGGCTTTCTGGATGAAGTGTACTGGCCCTGCAGGAGTGTATCACACCTCTGCAGACAAGATGATGAAGCAGTTGGATATTAATTTTGCCACCACTGTGAATGAGGAGTGTCCGGGACTTGCAGAAACAGGTACAAACTGCTGCAAAAAAATGTGTCAGCCATCAAAATGTACAATATACTGAGCTTTGTTTTCCAGCCCCTCAGAGATCTGTTTGGCCACAGTTCCAAGATCTCATTTGAAAACTAATGCTACAACTCTTGTAACAGTTTTGGCCCCAAATAATGAAACAAACAAACAAACAAACAAACAAACAAAAAAAGGTGAGGTTAACAGAAAAGAAAATACTGTTTTAAGATTTATGAGCTAACCAGAAACAAAATCTATTCCCAAATACAGATTTGTAAGTGATTCAGTGAATCAGGAATCCTTGCCCTCAATTTTGTGTACCTGTAGAATTCCTACACCCCATTACAGTGGACTAGGATGAAATTAATCCACATTCAAATGAGTTTGTCTGAGCACAGGTTCTTATCTTGTGGAGGATGTACCACACCTCAGACTCCAGTTATACTGACTGGCTCTCCCTTGGACAGAATGGGGTTGGAGGCTGATTTGCCCAGGTGTGGCCACCTGCACTGTGGATGCCTACATAGGGCAGTGTTCTCCTTCCTGCTCCATGCTACAGCTCTCACAGGCAGTGCCTCAGACAAGGTTTCTGCATGCCACACTAGTGCAGGAACATGAAAAACAGGAAAGCCAAGTCCTGCCTCAGTGGCTCTGTGGGGATGTAGCAGGCAGTGCATGTGGAGAGGGGTTTGCAATGCAGAATATTGTTCAGGTAGAAAGGATGCCCTGTCGATTGCACAGGAAGCTGCACTAGCCATCTGTAAACTGGCAGAGGTTCATCCTTACCAAGATATTCTCTGGCAATGAGACCCAGATAGGGAAAAGGCCTGTCCAGCTTCTAACCTAACCACCTGAGCTTAGAAACATTGGGAAGTATCTGGCCTTGCAGATGGGGTTATTTCTTTCCGGTTTTGAAGTGGACTGCATAGTTTTGCCAGCAGCTTTTGCTCTCCCTAACCTGTGCCTTTGTCCATGGCTGTCCATGGCAGTTTTCAGGATCCTGGTCTCTCAGATCCTGGACCGGACGGAGCCTGTCCTCTACTCCAGCATGTCCTCCGAGACCATTACCGTCTTTCAGTATTACAGCTACTTTGCCAGCCACAGTGTCAATGACCTTGGAAGCTATTTGCTGCAGCTTGCAAAAGAAGGTAGGGTACATAAATTCTGCTGGCTGGTTAGAGAGTACCTCCCTGTCCTTCTGAGCACAACGCAAGGGAGTCCAGCCCTGAGGCTGGCTTTACAAAAGGAGGAGAGAAAAGAGACAAAGAAGTGTCCTGCCTATTAAGTGAATGCACCTGAACTGTTGTGCATGTCAAGGGAAAGGAGCTGATGCAGATAGACTCTCAGTCATTCCTATTTCCATATTCAAATGGGGAAAAAACTGTTTTGAAAGCACTGTTTTTCAGGGAATGGCTGATGGTGGTGGGCTGAGCCCAAGGTCTGGGAAGTTTTCTGTGCCCACAGCTTGGATGATGTCTTGGTCTTTCACCACCTGTTATGGAGACACCTTCTGAAGTGCTGAGCAATTCTCAGGAACCAAGGGATCACAGCACCTCAGAGTTTTGCAGGCTCTGCCACCAAGAGCTAAAGAGAGAAGCAGATGCCACACTAAGTATGCTGAACTGCAGTCCCTGGCAAGCCAAGTTTTCTTCTCTATTTGAGAGGGAGTTTGAGGAACCTTGCCTAGTTTTCCTTTTTATTTGGGCATATGAAGGAGCTTTTGCTCAAAAGCCTGGAAGCAAAATGGCATTTCAACTCAACTCTGAAACATATTAGCCCTAGCTCTTGTTGGCAGACATCAGTCTATCCAGGAAAAGCTCTCACAGAGATGCTCTGAAAGTCAATACACTGGCAAGGATATTTGGTTTCAATTGTTAGAGCGAGAATTAACATCTTCCAGCAGAAAGCAAAGATTTGACAGCTCTGGGTAGGCCTAAGTGCTGCACTTGGGCCCATCTACTAATCTCCTCACTTGGAGAAGGTCTGAGAAACTGCCCCAGCTTAAATTCCCCATGCAGACACACTGCCATGCTGCAGTTGCTCAGATGGGAATATTTTTGTATCCTCAGTGTGTGTAGTATAAACCAAGGATTGCTAGTGAGAAAAGAATAAATCCAAAGTACTGAGAGGATGAAGTAACACAGACCTTTTTCTTGCACTTCTAGCGTCTGTGGTTCAGGTGCTACAGTCAGTGAAAGACGGAAAACTGCAGCACAACGTGTCCAAAATAAACTCCAATAACCTTCCACCACAGCAGGAAGTTTTAAGAGCTTTGGCTTTACTTCTCAATGAAAATAAAAATGAAGTCAGTGAGACTGTGGCATCACTTCTGACAGCAACTGCAGAAAACAGGCATTTCAGGGAGAAGGTAAGTGGCAGAAAATCACCTGTCACCTGAGATCCCTGTGTCATGACTTTTTCTACCTGTATGTCTCAAATATCTGTGCATATGAAATAACTGATCCAAGCTTGATTTAAAGGGATCCAGAGGGATATTCTGTCTGATTTTTCTGCACATGTGCAGGTCTGTTTCTGTTTTTATGCCAGTCTGCTTGTACCTGTCATTACGCTAAACAGGTACCAACCAAAACTGCAAATACTTACTGAGTGCTGTGCTCTCCAGCTGTCTTCCACACTTCAGCATTTCTGCTGCCCTGTCTCAGACTTGGCTTCAGTCCAAGGCTTCAAGCTAGCAGTCCCCAGCACCACCAACATGCAAAGATGTAGGTCTCAGATTTTTTTTTTCTTCCAAAGGAGTCTGCCATCTGTGGGACTTCCCAGCATTTCCAGAGGGGATGGACTGCCACCATGTCCAGAGGGGATGGGCAAACACAGCTCAGCTGTGAGAACTAAGATTTCAGTCTATCTCTGATACCAAATGCAACAAGCAGGGCCAGGTTAAACACAGAAATTAACTAGAGGGGAGAAGGAGGAGTAAGAAGAAAATGGGGACTGACTCCTACCCTTTCATGGCAGACCTTTCCCCGCTATCCATCTTGCTCTCTGAAAAGAGCAAAAGAAAAGGCAGCTGGAAGAGGAAGAGTGGCAGAAGGAAGGCAAAGGGAAGAGAAAAAGTCTTTGCTTCTCTTGTCTATCAATCCAGTCCCCTCTTTGCTTGCCCTCCCACTTCATCTTCCATTTTTGCAGCCTCTTGGTGTTTCATACCATCCTTATCCATCCCCAGCTTCCTGGAGGCAGCATCTCAGGGCAAATATAACCTTCTCCTGTAACAGGCATGTGTAGCTGATACCTGGTTCGCTGCCTGCAGGAAGGATTACAGAGGGTATTCTGTGAGGGTATTATGCAGCCTTATGCTGCAGATGAATTCCCTGTACAGCTGAGTGCTGCTGAGATTTGCTGCTCAGTAGTAGCTACTAATTCCTAGGGTCAAGCAGTAAACTGGTCTAATAATTATTTTAAGTCTCCCTAGGTACCAACTAGTTCATTATTATCCCTGCATTAAAGAAACCATCACAAGGGCCACCTCTTGAGATATTAGACTCCGAGGCCCATTCAAAGCTCTTTGGTGATGTGCCTTCAAAGGTGCCAAATTGTACATCTCACTTTAACATGAACTTCTCCTCACCAAAAGCTGCCCTGAGACTGCTGGTCTGTGACTGGTGGTCTGGCCTGGATCTGCTGTAGGGAATTATCCCACCTGTGCCATCCCACATCCTCATTGTCAGAGGCAGGCTGCAATTGCTGTCCCTTTAACAGTAGCAATACCTCCATGCTCCACCCTTCTCTATGGAGACACAGACAGGCATTTTCATTGCTATTCTTCTTAATCTCTTTTCAGGCCTTGATTTATTACTGTGAAGCACTAACCCAACCCAACCTCCAGCTGCAGAAAGCAGCTTGCTTGGCTCTAAGATACCTCAAGGTAAGAGACAAGGAATACACTGTGGTGCTTGGCTTTGCTTTTGAAAGGACATTTGATAGGTACAAACAACAAAACAGAAATTACAATAACAGCAGCAGTAGTGTTTTTGTTTTGTTGCTGTGCTCCATCCTTTTTCAGATAAAGGGAATGGTTTAGAACCTTCTAAACCACAAACACCTGGGTTCTGTGACCTTGGCAAAGTTTTATCTTTTGCATATCATCTTTTCTTCCCTCTCATATTGACTTCAGGAGACTCGGTTCCACATCACAGAGAAAAAAAAATGTTAATCCATAAATTACTGACTGAGAAGGATAAAAAAAATGCTTTCCCAGGATAAAATGAGCTCTAATGCATGTGGGCTGCAGTAGCAGAAAAGAAATATCACAGCTTGTTTTGTGACAAATAACTGGTCATAACATCTGGGCACTACAACTTCAGCTAGCATTTGCACTCCAGCCTATGACAGGATGGGAAAATGCACTTTTGTTTTGGTTGTATAGAGCCATGGGAGACAGCAGCCACCCAAGCCTGGCTGGTATGGGACACTGGGGCCAGATGTGTTCCATAAGACAGATGCACTTTGGACTGACTATTTCTCTCTCTAATCTGCCCCCTGGAAGGCAGCTCTAAACTGTAACTTCATCCCAGTCACAACTGATGCTATCCAGCACACAATCCAGTATTGTTTAAATATGATAAAACCTTTCCCTTAAATGAGAAGCTAGCAGGCATCCCTTAGAGGCAATGGTGAGGAACATTTCATCTCTGCTGCCTGGGGGTGCAGTGGGATTTTTGATTGCTCAGGAAAACTCAGACTAGGAACCAGTGGTGGGAACTGGAGCTAGGCAAGTTTAACTTGAGCAATGTGGCTTCAATGAGTCTTGAATAGTGAGAATGGCTGGAGAAAAAAGCTACTGAAGCAAAGTATCATCATTTGGACTCTTCAAAGAAAAAGCTGAAGCTGGAAGCTCTTATTTCAGAGATGGAAATGCTATGATGGATAGGTGGCTGTGGATGGGGTAACCCAGGGACAGTTTAATCCACAGTTGGTTGTAGATTAAACAAAGGGCCCACTGAAACTCTGAGGGGTTTTTCAGGTGGCAGCAAGCTCTCTGCCTGTGCCCCGTCACTCATTTGAGCATTTGAGCTGCAGTCACCAGTGCAGCTTTACCACAAATCACACATAAGTGGCCACACTGAAGGCAAGGTGGTGAGATGTAATGGCTGTGGCAGCAAAGCCCTCATTCAGAGCATGCAGACCAGACCTTGTGCCCCTTGGATTGACAGGGCTCATACAAATACTGACTCTGTGGCTCAGTGCCTCTCCAAGATGTCACACTGGGGCAGTACCTGCCCTTCCTTTCACTCATCTTGTAGTATTAAATAGCCAGGCAGAGACACTATGACAGCTGCTCTCCCCAAAGACCTGACATTTTTGTATCACAGAACAGGATTATTCCTTGCTTTCTTCCCAAAAATAGCAGAGGCAAGGCAGAAGTCTGCAAGTATTGGTGAGCACAGGCTTGACATGCTTTATAGGAAACCTATTTGCTAGTTCCCTCCTGTTCATTTCCCTGCTGTACCCTTACCTTGGCATTTTATGGCCTTGGTCCACAGCCCATCACCTATCCTACAGTCAGAAGTGGCAGACATAGCTGGTCTGTCAGATTTATGTATGTAGTGCATAGGGTAGGAAAATTTGGAAGGGTCCACACCAGCAGCAGAAAATACACCTCCTCCAAATGCTTCCCCTCAGGAAAGCCCCATTGCTCCCGTCTCCATCCAAAGACCTTTACCTTGAGTGGGAAGGGCAGTGCAGAGGATGGTTACTATTTACATACAAGGTTGTGGAAAAAAACCCAGATGTCCTGTGTGGTGCTAATGCAGTTCTCTTTGCACTTCCCAGGCTACTGAGAGCATTAAAATGCTGGTCACGCTCTGCCAGTCTGACAATGAAGAGATCAGAAAAGTGGCATCCGAAACCCTGCTCTCCCTCGGTGAGTTGCCTGGTTTAGAGCAGTATTTAATTTTATTTTTTAACAGAGCAGCATGTAAGACACCTGAGCTATGTAAATGTGACACTGTAAATTTTAAACAAAACTTTGCAGAGTGACTTAAACAAGTCAGAAAATACAGATTCTTAAAAATCATTCATTTTGAAAATGAGCTAAAAGAGACATTGAATTGTGTGAGTCTGGAGGGGGAAGTAGTAAAAGGAAGGATAGCAAAGGAGAAGCTGAGAAACACAAAGAGTTGATAATAATTCTGCACAGTTCCTGGGCACCAGTACTTCAGTGGCACAGAAAAATTGTGTTTTTCTGGCCTTTCAGCTAGGCATGAATTTCTACTCCATGGGGGAGGTGTCCTTGTGTTATTTGAATTATGCAAACCCTTCAAATATGCTCTCTTTCATTCACCACTTCAGCAGGAATTCAGTCTGCTTTTGGACATGTTATTGCTCAAATTATAAAACAACTAGCCCAGGGACACTTGAAAACTCTGATTGTTCTGCTATTCTTCTGGACAACACACAGAGACCATTTTTGGTTCCTAATTGCCAGCTCAACACATTAGGCTCAATGCTGGCTTAGTGGAAGTGCATATAGATGGCAGTAGCTAAGGAGAAAGGGGTTGAAAGACACAGTAATATTTAGCAAACATTTTGCTTCCTCATTTTCAGCAGTATAGAAGTAACATTGTGGATAGACTCACTTCTTCAAAGTGCCAGGAAGTGGGAGGTGGATAAACTTTATATTTTCCAAGGTTGACGTGGATAAACATTTACCTCAAGTACATCACAGCAGCAGCTGAGACCTTGACAAGCACAATAGGTCATTCAGTGTGACGAGTGTACAGATACTGTCACCTCATCATACAAGCCACATCTGCTTCTGTTTGGCTTTAGATAACCGAACAAGTTACATGGGAAATTAAAAAAAAAAAAAAATTGAACATTCAGAGCATGTTTAACTTTTCCAAATAACTTCTGAAATTGCTTCTAACAAGATAAAGTTTAAGAAGGGGTAGAAGTTTCTGGCCAATCAGTACCTTCTAACAGTAAATCCAGTATTTTAAATGTTCCAGGGCAATGACATAATGCATTATTATGCTTTATCATTTTGCATTCAGGTGAAGATGGGAGACTGGCATATGAACAGCTGGACAAATTTCCCCGGGAATTTGTTAAAGTAGGAAGCCGCCGTGGAACTGAAGCTGCCACAGCTTTTTAGATGGAAAAGAACCTGCCAATATTTAACAGGCATTTAAAGCAGGATGGAGCTGCACTTCAGTGTGAGAAACAAAAGGAAGACTTTAAAGAATTCTATGAGAATGTTCCAAAATGTAGCAATTTACAGACTTCTTCAAGAAAAGTAAAATCTAAAATCCAGCTTAAGGATTCCTGTTGGCTCCTCATTGCAGCTCATGATAGAACAGTTGGATGCTGAAGAACAATACTTTGACTGATTTTAAACAAATAATGTAATTCAGTTATTCAGCCTCAACAGACTTCTGTGAGGTTTTAGAATTTGGCATCTCCATATATTTTCCTATATTTACTTCCTTGAAGTTGTTGTGAAAGCTTGAGACATGTGATACCGTATCTATCAAGGACAATCAGGAGGCCACCTGAGCAGGCATGCAGTTTTCCCTTGAATCCCAAATGAAGTGTCTGCTGCCAAGCAGTGTCCCCAGCAACACTCCAGTGGCAGGAAACACTGCTCAGCTTTCTCAGTTGAGTCTTGGTAATGAAATACAAGGAAAGTTCTACAAGTTTTGCCTTGAGAAACAGCACGATGTAAACCCTGGGAGGTGTCACTTTGGTGACTCATTCTAAATGCCTCCACTGGTCTTTTATTCCCTTCTCTTACCCTCCAGCAGCAAACCATCATTAATCCAGCGATTTCTGAGGGGAGATCAAACAATCATGTAGGTTTCTGGAAACTAAATGAAAAGGTAAAGTGCATTTATTTATTCTGAGAAGAAGGCGTGAATAGCGCTAATTACACAAGTCCCCAAAACCATTTTGTCCTGCAAGTTGCAGGCTGGATTGGATTTCATATTCTAATTAGAGGAGCGTAGTTTCTATAGAGTGATTTCAATATAAAGAACAGAACAAACTCAAGTGGACCTCGGAGGCAGTAATAAACAGAGGGGGAAGTGAATGCACCTCCCCTCCCTGCACTGCAAGGTTGAAAGACAGCGAGTACTTCAAACTGTTGATTACAAGCCTTAAGTTAACAGAGGAGGTGAATAGAATTTAACAGAAGAGTGTTCCTGTACTGTGTTCATTATGCATGAAATGCTATTTAGATGTCAATTGAAGTATCCAAATTTGCATAGACGACATAGAAAATATTGCAAACAGTTCACATCAAGAGGAAACCTTGTGAGCCAAACACTTTGGCAGGCAGGGGTCATTTGTTTTGTTTTTTTTACTGTGAATGTTACAAGAATGTACATACCTGTATATTTATAAATATATATATTCTTCCTTTAATTAAAGAAGTACATTTTGTACAGTGCAAAATGCTTACTTGTTTACTGAGGGATATAAACTCTTTTTGCAGAAGGTGAAATAGCCATGTTATGGTTTTTATACTACACCTGCCCCATCAGTTGAATTCTTTCAAGGTGTCCTTTTGTATCTTCTACTTTTTTTTTTTAATTTTTTTCTTTTAGTTTTGTGGCATTTGTACTCACCATATTTCCTATCACATTTAAGTTATAATAAAGATTATTTTTAATTACCAAGCACATCAGTCCATATGTATAGTCACCCTTTCCATCAGCAGCCTCTTCACTATTAGGCTCATAGTTCGGAGCAAGCCAGTTTTGTGTATCATTCAAGATACTTACCAAGAAAGGCTCCACAGGGACTATCAGAAAATGTGCTGGAGAGGCTCTAGGATTGTTACCAAACTTGCACTGATTACTCCTCCCTCCTAGGAAGACAGACTCTTCTCAGACAGAAGACATTCCTTCCATGCATTTTCCCTTCTCAAACATTCAGGCTTACAGCACACACCTTGGGGAACATAGAACTGCCTATGGAGCAGGGAGCCAAAGCCACGGAGAACAGGGAGCAGCTCACATACAGAGGTACTGCTTCAAATGGAGGGTGTATCACATCTCATCTCATTGTAGTTTAAAGCCACCCTTGGAGAAGTTTATTAAGCCTAAAGCTGATCCGCTACACCATTACAACCAGGATTCATGACAGCTGTGACAAAGGGAACAGATCTTAAAGCTTCCAAAACCTGAAGGCGCAGAAAAAGGACCAAACCATTTATTTGTCTCCAAGCTTGTACACAGAGCTGACAACACTGCCTTTTCCTGGCACATTAACACACTCCTTGGTGGAGTAGGAAAAACCAGATGCACAGAGGTGAGCATCACAAGGCTTGTGCTTACCAATAGTAAAGAAGGAAGCAGCAGGCAGTAATTACAAGAGCTCTCAGGCTGCAGCAGGCTTACTTGGACAAATTCAAAGGTCGGGGCCACCCCAGGAAAATGTGTTAGGAAAAAGTTCCCATACCAAAGTAGCTCAGCAGCAGTGCAAGGTGCTGAGAGAAGGTGGAAGAGATGGGCAGCTCCCTAGAAATGCATTGGGAAAGGGGTTTATCTGGTGGTAAAGGTATCCTTACCTTAGGCTATGCTGGTTTTTACTATCCCTGCCATGCTGTCACTGTCTCAGCATGTGGCCCCATAAATAGAAACCTGTAGCACCCCTATACTACTGTAGCTACAGCAGCAGCATGTTAGGCTGCCCACTTTCACACTGCTACTGGCGAGGCTTTTGTAGCCATCAGATTTTCAAAAAGCTATGCTCTATAGCTTCACCCTGTCCTGCAGTCTGTGATATGTACTCTATACTTGATAAATAATGCTTTCATAAATGTGGACTTCAAAATTAGGAGTGAACAACCACCAGACACTGTATCTTAAGTATGGCTCCCTGCTTTGCAGAGAGATTGTCCTGAGGAGAGGATCCACAGCACCCAGCTTCAAATGGCAGCAGTGTTGCCGAGGGTAGGATAGATGTGTCCTCACAACTGGTCACATTTCATTACAGGCATCTGCCAGCCGTTCAACAAACAGCAGCAAATTACAGTTCCTCATAGCACCATTCTCAGTTGCTAAACTGTTTTGTGTTATTACAAGAATGGAAAGATAAATGAATAACACAAACATTTTCTGCTGAAAAAAAACACTGATGACAATGCAACTCAGTCTTAAAAACATAGGAGTGCTGGAAAATCACAGCCTTGGCAAAGTTTGCACACCTTATTAAATTCTTAAATCCAGTTCTGAAAACAACCTGAGATGGCCCTTGAGGGAAAGTAAATGAATATGCATCACATGTTCTTAACAAAAAATAACCTATGAGTAACTTCTCTACTTATGCAGAGGCCACACCATAAGCTACAGCACAGGACAATGCTGCCGGCCCTCACGTAAGCAATCCCATGCCAAAAACCAAGTGAGTTTCAGCTGCCCAAACTAATGGCTATTATGGTCTAATTAATTTCTCCACACACTGTCTTAAGTACAATGGGTGCTTAGCAAAAATAACAATTTTTAGTGTAAATCATTTATGAGTTCTTCCTCACACAAGGAGGAAGAACATGCCCCATTGTTTGCTTGTCCCTGCATAGCTGCTCATTCTTGAAAGATCTGACATCTGCAAATGACCCACCTCCCCACACTTTGCTCTTGCATAGCTGAAATTCAGCCCTGTTGAGACATACACATTTTAAAGGAGAAGTGCTAGGACACTGTAGATACATCCCACTTCCACACAGCCTGAGCCTGCCTCAGTGAAAGAAAAGACTGTGTCTGCACCCTCTGCAGTGAAAAGGAGTGTTGACTCCTTTTGCTGGTAGCACAAATGTATTTGACTTCTTGGAAAGAATCACATGCTGTCGGTTAGGTTCCAGAACTGACACTTTTATTGTACTGGACAGAATGTTCTCTCTAACTCAGCTGGATAGAAAGGCTGTCTTAGTGATGCTGATTTTCAGCTGCTACACAGCTGTGTTACAGTGATAAATGAGTTTCCCTATATACTTAAAATGTCAGATACTTTTAAGAGAACTAATCACAAACAAATCTCTGTACAATTTCTACACCTTTGACAAGCTGTGAGCACATAAATACCAAGTTCCCAGACTTAATATGTAGCACAGTGCTACTACATGCATGTTCAAAAAAAAAAAAGCACTCAAGAATTTTCAGAAGGACAAACTAAGTCAATCCTTTTAGAGTTCTTTAAACAGCAGTTTTTGCAGCATCCTAAAACTGCTGAGAACATTTCCATATATTAATGTCTGATACAATAGGTATAGTCAGTATTTGGTCAAGGTTCAATGCATCTGTGACAAAGCAGGTGTACATGTTATTACTGTGGCAGTTCAGCTCTCACACCTAACCTTCTCAGGCATCACAGGCTTTTTTCAGTTTATACAGCAAACTATCCACTCTGCTAATAAATTGCATTTAATATACCCATAGCAGTTTTGGTTGAAAACATCAGTATGTATTACTAAGTGGCACATGCCTTCTTGACATAAAAATTTACTCTATTACAGGTGGGCCAAATGCTGCAATACATCCATCAGCCTACTTGCAGAACTTCCATGATTTATTTGTACACAGTCTATTTCAACAGAAGGGTCCAGCATATCAACAGACTGTCATATCTTATTTAAAGAAAATCAATCCAGAAAAAGCATAAGATATAAGCCTAACATGCATTCTTCTTAATCAGCCTGAAGGTAAGAAACACAGATACTGCGAACAAATTCTGCATTTGTCTCTTTCTGACAGTTCTGTTCCAACAACAGCACCTGTACTACAGCAGCTCACGCAGCAGGAAGTGAAATAGTGAAAAAGTTGCACTTGCTGTCTCATTTTGGTCTGCTAGTCATGCCACAGTCCTTTCTTCCCTTCTACAGCCTCTGCAAATACAATATGCTTGATGTTTAAAAATAAAGTCACCGCTAAAAGAATAAGAGTTGACAATCACTTATAAATTGACCAACAAAAATCAATCATATCAAAATGAAAATGCTTCCTTATTTACTAATGATGAACTACATTGTTAAGAAAGTTGCTTAGAATGTGAGATAGGAGAGGTCTAAGTCACTTGACAAGCATTATCCACTTCAACAGAAAACCAAGGTTATGCTACAAAGCATTTGCCCAGCATCCAGTTTTGTTTCTTCAAGACAGCATCAGTGCATGATAAAGGACATACCTTTCTCACCTTTTCATCTTGTGATGGAAAGGAATACGTCTAAGCACCCCCTGAAGCATACACTGGAAGATATAATCTTGTGCTTACGAAGTTCACAAGAAATCGTGATGACTCCGTTCTCTAGTTAGCATGCTTGAGGTAAAATGGCAGCCAGGAGTATTACCTCCTACGGTGGTTTCTGACATTTCCTGGATGTCTCAACTGAAATCACTTGTAAAACATCTGTTAACTGATCAACAGCCACAGGAAGTAAAACAGAAGGAATATAAAGGCGCCAATCTGATAGCTCCACAGTCATTCACACATACCCTGAAGAAACCATCTTTGGCAAGGCCAGAGATCCAGAAACCAGGATGCTTCTATTCACTTCTGCCTCCTGAAAGACACTCAGCTCCTCCCAAGATATGGCAACAGCCCCCATTGTTAAAGCCTTGTTACAGAACAACTGCCCCGAGTTCACTCAGTACTAGAAAATCTGTATTCAACTTTCCTGCTCCATCGGAGCCCATGCAGATACCAGATAAGGTGCTCAAGGTTTTAAAGACCCTTTCTATTCCTGTAAACCTTTCAGAACCTGAAGTACCTTGGTAAAAGGGGGTCTCATCTCTTGGTAAATACCAGAGCAGTACCTTGAAAACACCGAGTTTCCTTTCAGAACAGCTCTCAAGTATAGGCCGCTTTGTCTCCACCTAGTTTTCAGCACAGCTGCTACTGG
The DNA here is from genome assembly GCF_022539315.1 of Serinus canaria. Taxonomy (NCBI): domain Eukaryota; kingdom Metazoa; phylum Chordata; class Aves; order Passeriformes; family Fringillidae; genus Serinus; species Serinus canaria. Next base: position 92,349,593 of record NC_066315.1, read on the forward strand.
GACCAAGAAAACACCACCTTCTCTTCATAAGCCAATTAAAGTATTACTAAAATAAATGGTCTAATATTTCCTACTTAAGCTCTCATTACACAGATTGCAAAATGCTTCCTTAGAAGACAGAGGAAATGAATTTTAAAAACTCTGAAAATCATAACTGACCTTTAGATTTTGACTCTTATCCAATAAACCTTTCTGAAACCTCACCAACAACACACGAGTTCTTGCTTTTTCCCCTCCCTCTATCCACAAAAAAAAAGCAATTTTTAATCCAGAATTCCAAAAATATAAGAAGAACTAAAAATTGCCCAAGCATTCCCCCCAAAAACTTGAAAGCTTCCATCTACAGGAGTCATAATTGATTTAAACTAAGGATTAACTATTCCCCTGTCAATTAAGATGCTATTTTGGTAATCAAAGATTTATTTATCAATTCTCATGCATCATGTCAGACCAACTGATAAAGATATTTACACAACAGTTGAAATACACAGTATTTGCATTTCCTACAAGCAACTACATGCAGCCTGTAGTAAATTTTCCATGCAGTATTCAGATACTCCTCCCACTGCTACATAATTCCAGTTAAAAATACCAACATCTGTAATGTTCCCACAAGAGTTTCTGTACCAGAGGTTCAGTATATGCTTTCAAGAGGAAGCCTGCAATTAAAAGCCACATACATAAGCCTATTTAAAGGTTGTCATTCCAGTTGCAAATGGCTTGCTTCCTTTGAAGGAAGATCTGATCTATTCTCCCTTAAACCAGACAATACTTGTGATGGCTCTTCTTCAGAAGGACAGTCTGCCTCATCTCCACAGATGTGCTCTTCATTTTCCTGTCTGGATTCCTCTAGAGCCAGACTCTCCAGTGTCTCAAGATTGTCAGGTGCTTGCCCAGTCAGCCTCTACAAAGAAACAGAAGACAGCAAATTTAATATTTTTCTACTCTAATAACTATGAAATAATGAAAGAAGACTCTGCATATGGAATTAAGCAACCTAATTACCGTCATTTGGAGGTTGTTGATATAATCAAAACATTCCTCAGTTACAAAAACCTTGAGATACAAGTCCAACTCAAATTATTACCTCTTAACTTGAAAACCACATTTGCTTGTTCAGTTTTTCTTAGGTTCTTCAGTAGGGCAGGTTTTATCTCAGGCAACCTAAAACATGGGAAACTGGCTCCCAAATTAAGTATTTACTATAGTACCTTACCGTACAATTAATTTACTCCATTTTGAGTTAGATGAAGCTACATTAAGTCAAGATAAACTTTAAGACCCAGCAGTCTCTAGCACTTGATCAACCTAGAAGTTCCTCACCTAACCTGAGGTAAGGAAGATAAACAGGACTGTAAAGAGGCTGGTTTTGAAGCTTCTGGTTGTTTGATGGATCCCTTAAGGCTCATTTAAGGCTCATAAGGGAGCAGCTTACAACTAATAAGTGATCATAACTTTTGAGAAATTGAAGAGAAGTTTCCAACAACTAGTTCAAGTCCTCAAGTAATGCAATTTCTGCCAGTGGTTTTACCACTAACACCAAAAAAATTCAAGCATAACAAAACAGTCTTTCAAGGCTGATGTAAGTAACTGCACTAACTGAAAAGTAACTAACTTGATGAAATAAAATTATTGAATAAACAAGTTACTTGCAATCATATTGCATTTTGTTTCCACCTCTCAGTCTAGTCATCACAGACTCAAAGTATTTGCCAGGCACCCAGCTTCATATCCCAGCTTAATGAGAGCTTAATTCCTGCAAAAACAACCTGAAAGCCACAACATCAAGGTTCCACACCTATCTAAGTATTTATCACAGCTTCAGAGGCTCTTAGAAACAATCCTGTCCTGCTGAAGGAGCCATGGAATTAGTGACAACTACTCACCCCAAGGAACTCTCAGAGGGAGCTGTTAGGAAATTTGAGTTTATGAGCCCTAGAGACTGTGTACAGCCCTTTTTGGGCAGTGAAACTGGCACTGTGCCTTAACAAGAAAACCTTGACCTTAAAGAGAACGGTGCTCCCTCTCACTGCTCTACTTTGTGACTCTGTTTCAAGTTTAGTTTCTCAAAGGACACAGCCAGTACCAACCTATTAAGCACATGAATTTAAGTCATCCCAAAAAAGTGGAAAAATCAACTCTTCCTTCCCTTATCACAATCTCCAACATGCAAATCCTAATTCTGTTAAGAGAGTAGGTTGAATTCGTCCTTCTGAAAACATCCATCTTAGTACTCTCATTACTCCTATAGGTTCTAAGATGGGAAAAAGTCATCCCCCAGAAGGAGCTTTTTGACTCTACAATTAGAGCTATCCTGCCGGAATAGGTCAGAGAGCAATTTAAAATAAAGAGTCCTGTGAGCACATATAACAGAAGTCATGATTCATTATAAATACTTTGGCTGGTTTCTCACTGTTTTGTTCCACAACATTAAATGAAAGTTACTTTGAGTACCTCAATCACACTGGTCATATAATGCACATGCTCAGCAAGGGACATGAGCTCTTCATTTTCTTCTTTTAGGCGGGCAATTTCACCATCCTTCTGCTCGATTTCCTTGTGCAACTGAGTTCAAATAACAAAATGTTAGAAGAGGAAGACAATAGCCAGGTGACCTTAGCAGTTAGGCATCTTTCAGTAGCTACCTTTTCATTTTCTTGAAGCACTTCATACAGAGCCTTCCTCCTTTCTTCTGCCACTTCTTTCCAATACTGAGATGAAGGATCTCCTGAATTTAAGAGGCTACATTAAGTCTGTGGTAAGACTGACTTCTTAAAAGCACCTTAAGATTTCTAACTTGTATACAAGTATTCTTTGAGCTGTGATACTAAGAACTCACTCTGTAGAGTGTTTTCAAAGATTAGTTGTAGAACTACAACTAGTGACAAGCTTACAAGAAACATCCTACACTGCATTAATGGCAGTACAAGGCCTTCAGGAAGCTGCCTCAAGCATGGCAGAAGGCTCTGCAAGATGGCCACATTTGCAAATGCTGCTCTGAATGTACACTTTGTGGAGGACAGAAGTGTTACTTCCAAGTCACTGTCCACACTGGTCAAAATGGTACTGAGAAACTGCACAAACAACACACTGCGGCAAAACAGGCTTTCGTTTCAACTTAATTATTAGTCACTGGAAAACTTATAGCCCAGCCAAAATAACAAACTACTACTACTTAACACTGCTGCTCACAATGCTTCTCAGCTTCTGGTTATCACAAATTCCTTCTTAAATACTAGACATTTATACTTTATTTAATATAGAGGGTAAGTATCATTAACTACTGCTAGACATCACAAAAAACCCACAAAGCCGTTATCTAAATGACAAAGGAAACGTGTTTCAAGTAGCACTCCAACAGCAGCATAGCATTTGAAGTGCATGAAAACATTTCAGGAATTACCACATACCTTTCACCATGAGATCTTCAGCTTGAATGACATCATTCTCATTCTCCTGCTCCTTGTCCACAGACACCTCAGCTTTAGAAGCCTTTGAGGCAAATTTGTTATTCCAGAGCTTCCTTCTGACTGAAGATTTCTTCTGCATAAAACATGGGCAGGTTTAAGTTAAGAGAAACATCTCAGCCTACACAAAAATACAAACTTCTAAGCCTACACACTCATGCAAGTAAGTCTCTAAGTCCTGCTTTCTTCACATTATAGTTCTAGTTTAGAAATCTTCCTTAATACCCAAAAAGAAATTGCTAGGCTTTAATATTGTTTATTACTAGAACAATAGTAAGCTTGTGTCACTCATTAGCACATTGTATTTTTTTCAATTATATTAGTTTTCAGTTAGCAGCTCAAAAGCTTTTCACTATGACTAGAAATAATTCTATATTTACAAATTATCTTTTAGTTTATACCTCACTACGCCTGCCAACCAGGTTGCCGGCTGCTGAAGGCTGGATCATTTTAAGAGTTGGTCTTCGGGCAGCACTGCTTGTGCTATCTGTGAGGTACTTCTGAAAAGACAAAAATGGGTCAGACGGCAGCCACTCTTCTTCACATCAACTGAAAATTAGGAATCCATCATACTTCCAGTAAGGTAACACAATTCATCTTTTCAAGACAAAGAAATGACACTGTAGCCTATATTAAAGATTTGTAAGGAAGGAGATCTAATTATTTCTACCAGAGATAGATCTTAATCACGTGAAGCTATGATCAATCCCTGCCTCTTAGCAACATTTGCCTTTCATAAAAGAACTTCAGCAGAAATACTCTGATTAGATTTCAAGGCCAATGACTTTAGCTAGACCTCTCAAACTCGAGTTTTAGAGCAGCAGTCTCAGACCCTTGGGGACAGGGACAAAAATGATTGCAGTTGCAAGGTTAGGTGGCCAAGGCACATCGGGCAGTAGCTGTTTTCATAACCTGTGAACACAGCATCAAACAGTGCTCATTTAAATAGATGTGTTACTTTGATTATCCATTAAAATGGATCAAAAGTTTCCTTGCTTCGATCCAGAGAGGCTATTGTTTTGTCTAACCAGTATGTTTATCACCCTTGCTATCATGCATAAATGCTCTTTCCTGCATCAAAGCTTTCTGACTGGGTTGGTTACACTGCCACCATGGGATAGCAAACAATGGCAGACAACCAAGCAAGAACAGCCAGGATACAATGCCACACCAGCGTGAGAAAGTCACCGATTCACACCGTACTTCATAGGACAAGAGCTCACATTTCCCACGGTAGTTTCTGCCACCAATTATCCTACTGTTCCATTAAAGGACAAACATTAACTGGTGTGGGAACAAGAATCACACCGTGTGTCAGACACTGCTTGCTGTTACTTAGGATTAGAGTTAAGTATACTCTGCCAAGAGATTATTGGCCAAAACTCAAGTTAACCCACTGAAAGTGCAAAAAGCCATACCGAGCAATTCATACCCTACAGACACTTTGCGACAAGAGTGCCATAAATCAGACCTATCAATTAGCAATTTTCATTAAAACCTGAAGCTTCCATTCCAGTCACTATGCCTCATCATACAAGAGCCACTAGCCTCTATTTTATACACTTCTGTACCATTCTGATTAGGGCCTACATTAAAAGATTTACCAAGAAAAGTTACTAAGGTTTGCTCCTAATCACTTAGCTCTTAAAAACCTTCATTGTTTAAGCATTTCCACCAATTCCAAGGCAACTATTATTCACAAAGGTGACTTGGAAAGTGAACTGCCTGCTTGAATACTTCAGTTAAAACACATCCAACACAAGACAGACAGAACTCCTTCAGAAGTTCCCACCCATAAAGAACAGCCTACAAAACCTACCCTACACCCCCTAAGCATAAGCCAGACAGATTCAGTAAGCAAAGGCACATAGTCAGGACAAACAAACCAAACCAACCCTAAAAAATTAAACGAAGAGACAGTAAGCTCAGTGTCAAAGTAAAAAGGACTTGCTGAGCAATAGGAAAAAAAGCAGTCATAAGCACATAGACCCAAGCAGGACAGCATGTTCCCAAGCCACAATGCCTGCCAGGAGGTTACTCAAGCCAAATGGACATAAGCCAGGTGGAAGCACATTGCAACAGATCCCTTTATATTCCTTCAGTGGACAGAGAAGCTTGTGTCACACAGAGCGGTACTAGCTTCAAGGCTTTAAAGCCTATACCTGCAAAGATCCTGAGGACTTTTCTATGGTCAGTTTCTGTTTCATTTTGGAGTTCATGAGATCAACTGCAATAGAAAAACACTAAAATTAATACAGCATCCCTCTATTCCTGAAGTTCGGGAAACACTAGTTAGAGAACATTACCATTTCGGATTATCGGCCTTCATGGCTGCCTTAAGCAGTCAGCCACGCACGGCGTGGTCAGTGGGCCCCTCCAGAGCCCCTCCCGAGGTTGCACCCAAGACACGAGCGGCGGGAAGGTAGCGCCCCGCGCCACCACAGCGCGGAGCGGCCTTCCCGCAGGGCCGGCGGGGCTGTCCCAGGCGCACACCCGGAATGGCTGAGAGGAGAACGGGGCACTCACCCACAGCATCCCCGGCCCTGATCCCGCCAGGCGAGCCCGCAGGGCTGGCGGAAGGTGTCCCAGGTGCACACCCAGAATGGCTGTAAGGAACGGGGCACTCACCCACACCACCTCAGCGGCGCGGCCCGGCTCCCGCCAGGAACTAGCAGGGCCCCTCCCTCCCCGCGCGCCGCCGCGGCCAATGGGGAATAGAGACGCATGAGCCCGCCAACACCTAAACTCGGCCACGGAACATTGCGGCCCCAACCAGCCGCCAGTGGCGGCGGCTCAACCAAGACGGAGAGCAGCCCCCGTCTCGTCCTTCCCGCCCCTCTCCCGGGCCCAAGGCCCCGCTCACCGGCAGCCGCTCCCGCACAGACCCCAAAGCACGCGCCCGCACACCCAGCCACCTTCTCGCGCCCGACGCGCGGCTATAAGGAGCGCGCGGGTGGTCACGTGACGCGGGGGCCCTCTCCGAGCCAATCGCGGGCCGCGCTCCCCCCGCCCCGCGCGCCGAGGCCGGTGGTGAGGGGGCGCGCGCTGCTCCGCGCTGTCGTGCGGGCTTTGGTTGCCTCTGGATTTTGGTTTTTTTTGGTTTTATTTATAAAGGAGTTGTGCCAGAGCAGATTTAATTACGGCTCCGCTTATTCTCATCACTCCTGTCTAAACACGGTACAACATGCAAAACCGGGGAAGAAAATTAGCAGTGTTAAGCCGCAATAACTGCTACACAACGCTAATTTTGTGCATCATATAGACTACAGCTCTTATTAATTATGCCTCAAGCGTGCTGTTAAATTTGTTAGAAGCCACTTGACAATTATATTCTCGCAAATATTTGCACATTTATCTTTTATTTGTACTAATAGTATCTTCTGCTGATTTGTGAATAAACAGGTTGTCGAGTTAAGGACACATTCCTTACAATCAAGGTCTCACAGAACAGCTATCAACATTTTTCCCAGGCAATATGATGGAGCTATTAGAAATTAGGATAATTACAGAGAGAAGCATTTATTTAGCCTGCCATTCTGTCGGTCTCCTGTTTGGAAATAAATTCTATGGCACTTATGAGAATGTTGAGTAGAATGTCACAGTCTGATGAAAGCAAGAAAGGCAGAACATAAAAAAAAGATGCATTAGGAAATCTTTAAACAAGGATAAGGAAATAAAACTAATCTCTCTTGTTCAGTGTCTCATTGACCCATTTAAATTTTCATTGTCCACAATATCCTTTGGCAAGTACCTCTAGAGCTCAAATAATCTTTGGTCTGAAGAACACCTTTTTTTTTTTTTTTTTCTTTGAACCTGATTCCAATATTGTCGCTTGATGTCCCCAGTCCTTGTAAGAGACAACAAACAACCTGCCTGCCCTCATCTAGGCCACTGTTACACAGACTGCTCTCCAGTTCTCTCTCCCAGGCCTACTTAGCTGTCCCTGACATGAAAGCTGTTCCATCTTCCTGCTCTTCTGTGAACTGTATGGCATTTGATTTGCCACTGCTGAACACTGGACTGGCATTTCCGTGGAAAAATCTGCCATAACTCTGAGATCTTATTCTTGAGTGATAGTCAGTTCAAAGTTTGTCATTCACTGTGTGAAATTAAGATACATTTTCTTATGCATATTCTTTGATGTTTTATCTGCATTGAATTTCATAGCTGTATCTGCCCATCACTCAATTCCTTAATGTCCTTCTGTAGTTTTTCAGTCAGGTCCCTTCTTGTTATTTGAATAACACAGTATCATAAGCAAGTTGTCACCTCAGTAAACTTTATCTTCCATACAGCAAATCAAAAAGACACATGCAGAAATGTAATCTAAATTAATACTGTTCTGTTAGAGTACTAAAAAAAAAAGTTCATGCTCTTAGGTTAGTTTAATTCTTGTTGAATTTGAAATTTCCACGTTTCAAAACACCAGCAGGTATATGTAACTGGTTATATATGCACACCAGCACTGAATGTTCTTTCAGAAAAATCTCGACACAAGTAGTGCCTATATGAGCACAACATAAAACATTCCTATTTTTACATTTTATATTTTCTTATAAAAAATTTTAAAATCCAATAAAAACTACACTAAACATTTAAATTAGATGCATGCATCAATTTCTATCATAAATCATACTTAAGAGGCACTGTGTGCATTTTATGGCTGCAATATGTAAATTGTATGTCTTGTAAATACTATGTTTTCAAAGTAAACTTTCCCAGACGTTACCTTTTCAAATTTCAGGTTTAATTGATAAAAAAATTTCAGGTGGATTTACAGTTCAGAAGTGGAATAACTGCTTTTGGAGATGTTGGTAATTGGAAGGGTCCAAGGTAATGGGAGATGGTTCTGATGTGACAGTCTTGTTTGTTTTGCCTTTTAATTTGTTCCTTGCTGGAGGCATACAATCTGGAGGTTTATTACAAAGCTGCCACTCCTTCAATTTATCCAGCTGAAGAACGTGTCCTCTTACAAACCACCATGTCCCAGAGTTCAGTCACTTCAGTTCTAAAGGTTTGTAAAGAACCCCATCACCATCTCAGAAAGAACACTGAGAGTTTATTATTAGAAGCTTATTCATAGCCCTAATTGAGGGAAACCAGTATAATGATATAAAAACCTCACCGAAACAAACCTTAAAAAAAAAAATCCAGGTTATTTTACTGTAATAATTCCCCTTTTGTAGCCAAAGTTCCAAAGTTTTAATTTAAACAGGGATTAGGGCATTTCAGCTTGTTTGTTTCATACAAAATAAAACCCTTTGTCATGAATACTTATGACTATTTGCACTTCAAGTGAGCCTAAGCAAACACGCCGAGGTTTCCCATAGAACTCAGCCAATTTGTTAGATTATTCATGGCAGCAGAGAATGTGTACTTTTTAGAGCTTTTGTATTCAATTGCTGTTGATAAATGTTATCAGTTTTTACAGCAAATGACAACTTGGAGGACTTCATGTGCCTGAGAACGTGGGAATAGGTGGGTCTCCAGCAGCTTGGGAGTCCTGTATTGCTTACATGCCAGTGTGTGGAAACTTCCTGACCATTGCAGAGGGAGAGTCTGGACTTGGCTATCTGAATGAAGTGCTGGCAAGGATGAATTTGTACTGGACAGTCACACCGTGCCTTCTCTCAAGGCCCTTTCTGTACTCTGGAGATAATGACCCTGCTCTAGGGTGCTTAAGGACTCTTTATTTCTACCTGCCATATTAAGTACAGGCAAACCACACTGTGATTTTTAAAAATTTTGTGTACTGTGTTATTACACAAATATCATAAAAGATCTCCTGTTTGTTAGTGTTTACTGTAAGCACTGACTGTAAGTGTTTGGGATGCAGAGGAACACTCTGGGAGAGGGCCAGGAGAGTCCTGCAGTGCTGAGCCTCTGACCCACAGGAATGTCTCGCCGCAGCCCTGCAAAGGACCCTGGGAAGGAAGCCCCGAGGCCGCCTTTGGAATCCCTGACCCAGTTAAGACCTGTGGCTCTCAGGGTCCCTCGCTGATGTTCTCTTGGCCCTCCTGTCCAATGTTTATTTCTGGGATGAAAGAACTCCCCGCAGTCCGCCGGGTAACAGTAGGTGGCAGCGTGGCATCACGCTTCCCCTCCCTTTGCCTCTGGTTTTTCCGTCGTGCTTCGTGTGTTACCGACAAGAAATTCACGGTTTGTCTTCTTTTCCCTGGGTTAATCAGCATGGAAGGCTGTATGCTAATGAAACTCGCGGATTATGTAGACGGCACAATCCAGGTATAATTCATAAGGCCGACCGGGTTTCAGTGACGGCCACTGTTAATAATTAGATCTCTCCAGAGAGTACACAAATTTCATACACTAGAACAAAAGATTGTCCTGTGAACCGTGATCCTGTGCGCCTCAGAGGTGAAAAGTTGAAAGAAAAATCTGCATCTCACCTGGTTATTTTTTTCCCTAGTTGAGTACTGTGTGAGCCACTAAGACATCCTTTAAGACACTGTTAGGTCCTAACCCGCAGCTTCAAAAAAAAAAAAAAAAAAGTGTAAAAGTGCTTTAAGATTTAAAAATTGAACATCCTCTATAAAAGTTACAAATTAATAATATGCTAAAGCTGCTGTTGACTGCAAGTATTTAGAATATTATTTACAGACGGAACAAATAAAACATTTTTTTTTAATTTTACCCTTATTCTTGCAAGCATCTGCTGATTAAAGCACAAAACCTACATTATTTAAGACCAGTACCTCACATGCCCAAGAACTTATGTCCCATTTTATGACCACAGCCCCCTGAAACTAGAAGGGGGACATGAAGAAGTGCCAAATGAAGCTTAATATTGTAGCAACAGCTGTGCAGTGGTGTGCTGCTTTTGGCAGGGGTAGAGTTAATTTTCTTCTGTCCACTGCTGTCCATCACAAGAAGAAGGAGACAGTGATGGACAACCAAAGTCATTCTATGATTCTGTGATTCTGACTGGGTCCAGAACACAATATAAGGAATGTTGTACACTTTAAACAGTGACATTTCTTTGTCCAAGCATTCCTCTTATGCCTTAGAAACTGTTTTCTCTGAATGTAGAAATGAGTGAATCAGTATGTTCTGAAGTATATGAAATAGTTTTAATTACCACCTAATTTGTCTTGTTAAAATTTACAAAGAATACTAATTTATTTTTGTATTATGCATAAATATTTGGCACTGAATTAATCATAGTTCTGTTTTTGAAGCAAGTAGCTTCAGGGCTGATTCTTCTTCTAACATACAGTACAGTATGTGTGGAATGTACAAAAGAAAGATAACAGAATCCATCTAATCTCTTCCTAAATATGTCTATAACATACATAACAATTTTTGGCAATTTATTAAAAACTAATTATTAACATGAAATGATTAATTTTTAAGTAACTAATCATTAAGCTGGAAATCAAGAGCAGAGGCATTAGAGTACAATCTTGCTCACATGCTTATGAGTAAACATGTAATTTTGAAAACAGGAATTAGACTCTGAAATTACAGAAATTTTAGGAAAAAGAAACCTAAAACAACAAGGTGTATATATAAAGTTATCAATGTCTTTTAATTTACAGAAAAAGCACAAGTTATTATGCAAAGGAGTGCTTGGTTTCTCTGAAAATACTGAGGATATGATAACATGGTGACTAGAAAATACCAGGTTTTCAGAGAAGCATAGCCAGCAACTAGATATTTTAAACTTTCAAACTTTTCTCAACCAGATATTTTAAACTTTTGCTTCTCAAAATTCCATGACTCACTTTCTCTGCCAAGGAACATATTGTTGAGACAAGTAGAGTACATGAGTACCTTCACAGGGGCCATTTCCTATGCTGTCAGATTCTGTATTTCTGCAGGATGGCAGCCCTGATGCTGCAACCCCAGTCCTCAGAGGGGTCTGTGTGCACCTGACTCCTCCAAGGGTACAGGACTGCAGCTTTCTGGTGCTCTACACAGTCCTCCTCACTCTGGGAGAAAGCCTCAAGGACACCAGCTGATTTGTCTGTGTTGTGCTAACCAAGCAGAGGCTGACCCACTCTGCTGACTGTTTTACTCAGCCTGGATTTATTATGCACAAGAAACACTATTTTTGCTGTGTTAACGGGATATAAGCCTAAAAAAAGAGAACTTACTTACTGCATATAATGCCACAACCTACTTGTCAAGTTTGTTTGGTATAACATGCACTTTCCTTTCTTCTCGGTGATAAGCCTTACATTATTTTAAATTAGATTTGAAGAGAGGTAGTCTGTCATTGGATTGAGTGTTATAATTGCAAAATACACACCCAGCTTCCAGGGCCACAAGCTTCTTTTATAAATGATGCAACATTGCATAACCAGTATGAAGCATAACATTAATATGCAATTATGTAGTCAAGAGAATTATGGATCAATAGCATACAAGTCTTTATTTTGCTAAGTCTTAACTCTCCCTTCATTAAGAGATTTTATTTTTTGACATATGTTTTAACTAAGATGATGAGATTTTTCTACCCTATAAGCTTCTTCATGATGGAGAAACAGAAGAACAACTACATAAAAGTAGGACAAGACTGAACCAGCACTCATGAATTTAATAGTGCAAAATTTCTGCATGTAAATGTATAATAAACATACTTGGGCTGGTTAACTGACTCATTTGTGTAAATGTTGTCAGGGTACCTTTACTAGACAATGAGCAAAAGGGGAAAAAAATCTTCTCTGAGCTTGCTAAAGAAAGGAAGTCGTCTATATAAGGAGGAGCACCAGTCTTTACAGAAGGAACCTGGAGTGATTCCAGCTTCCCATCCCTTTCTGAAAGGATTTAAGCAGCCTGAGTTTGCAGAACACAGGTGGTGGCTGCTTATCACGTAATACTTTGTACTTGATCTCCCTTTTCCTTTACACATAGACACACACATCTATATACGTATATGTATATTTCATCTAAGTATACATATATTCCACTCCTTGTAGCTCTACTATAAAGTCCTCTAGAAGAAAAAGTGCTCTTACACCAGCACTACATTTGACAAATTTTTTGTGTGCATTCCTCAGCCTGGGGCTGGACAGCTGCCCGATCCCTTGTGACTGCATCCCTACACTCAGAAGGGCAGCTGGAGTCCCTGGGATGGAAGAAAACGCCTTCCTTTCCCCTCCGCAGGTGGGCAAGGCGCCAGTTCCCCCCGCGGGCCTTCTGTGCCGGGGCAATCCCCTCGTCAGGCGGTGCCGAGCTCTCGCTGTGCTGGCACAAAGAGGGTCACAGGCCAAGCGTGAGTCATGCCTTAAAATAGCAGCGGGCGCAAGGCTGCAGCACAAAATGTCGCACAGGGCAGCGTGGAAAACAAAACTGGACCAAACTGGCTGGAATAGCAGTTATCTAAACACAGCTCTCCTTAAGGACAGACTGATGTAGTTAAAAAAACTCTGTCAGTCTGAAATAGTGTGGAGCTAAGGTAATCCTCCTATTTATCTGCCTGGCTTTTTACCACCAAATAAAGGGTTATTTTCAATCGGCAATGCCCATTAGGACTGAACAGCAATCTCTAAGTAGGTAAAAATTATGTTTCTGCTCTGTTCTTGTTCAAACAACAGAGGAATGTTCTGGGCAATGCCGGTGTGAGGGAAGGCAAGAGGACTGTTGACATCGGAGGGTCCGGATAATACCCGGGGAAGATAACAAGGTCCAACAGCTCCTGCCTACAGACAGGCAGGAGAGACATGTCCGAGGGAAAGTATGTAGAGGAAAGGCATTCTAAAGGAAAATAACTAATTTGAGGGTCAGGAGAGAACAAGGGGGATCGGCAGGGACAAGTAAGAGACTGGGGAGCCAAACACTGAAATGTGGAATTACTGGAGAGTGCCATTGGCAGGCTTCATGGGCTTTGTAACACGATCAAGTGAGAAGAGACGGTGCCCGCACTTGTATTCTGCCTGTAATCTCTGTAATAACGCCGCTGTTCGTGGAGTCACGGGCGCCAGCTTCCAGGGAAAGGTGGGAGCGCGGCGTTCACGCAGCCCGGCAGCCCGGGCCCTGCTGTGGCACAAACCAGCCGCTCACCACCCCTCGGCTCCCTGCACGAACCCGCGCTGCCGGCGCCTCGGGAGCAGCCCCGGGCCGGGGCATGTCGGACAGCGGGGAGGTTCCCCTGGCACGCAGGGATGGGCCAGCAAACGACCGGGCCCGGTGCTGCGATAGCGATTCCTCCTACTCGCCCTGGGCCTTCCCACAGGGAGAAGGCTCCATAGCAGGCTGTCCTCGCGTCGTGTCCATTGCTTCCATGGCATTCCTCCTTCCTTCCAGAGAACGGGAAGGGAAGGAGGGCATTAGCCTGTCCTTGTAGAGCAGAAATAAAACCGCTTACTTCTCTCCAAGGATTAGGTTTGTGTCTCTGAACAGCAATTACTTACTTATCAAACTTAGCCAGCCTCCTCGGGAACTGTTGCGGCCGCCAGGAGGAACACGGACTGTCACTGGCTGCTGTGGCGAGATCAGCGCTGCAGACACACCCTTCGCCATGCCAGCTTTGAACACATGTTGGACTTTAACTGTTGTTTTATTTACAGTTTTACTTTGCATACGTGGGACAGGCTGAATACAAACGGCTACGGACCAAATTACACAAAATATGCCGCTACGAGACTTGTTTACCTATAACATCACCATGCTAAAGGCTGGAACAAGTTTAAGTATTCCTGCAAGGTGACGGAATTTGGGGATCAGGCGTTCGTCGGGTGGGATGGCGGGGAGCTGCCCCAGGGGGCTCCACCCCGGGCGGGCGGGGCATGGCTCTTCCCTCCCCTTTGCCTCACACCCTGCCCGTCGTCGTTCCCCCGCCCCCCCAAAGAACGGCGTTGAGCAGCCCCATCCGGGTCCCTGTCCCGCGGGCACCACGCGGGGCAAGCGGGCAGTTACACGAGGCGTGACCGCGGGGGGTAGAGGGGAAGAAAGTGTTGGGCAGTGAGCATTCCTGGCGCGGTTAGAGCTCGGAGACGCTCCAAGCCGCTGGTGTATTTTGCTTCCTGCCATTCCCGACAGGGCGTGTCGACGGTGGTTACCGAGGTTGAGCTCTACTGCCTCGATCACAACAGTGCCTCGCCCCCCCAGAGGCACGAGCGCTTGGTAGGCGCCGGCGGTGCGGTAGGGCGGTGCCTGTGTGACTCAGGCACTGCCATTTTGAGGGGCCTGTGGTGGCTGCGCAGCTGCACTTCGCGCTCGCTCCGTGCCGAGGCACAGGCACTCCCGCTCCCTCCTGCCCGCTCCTGCCGTCGCCCTCGAGGACGTTCTGGGACCGCCTGGGCGATAAGAGGCTCTCCTCAGTCTTTTCATCATTCTACCCGGCCGTCTCGGTCCTGTTCCGACGCCGCTCCGGGATCTCTCTATGCCCGCCGCTCTTCTCCGTAGGAGCCGCTAGCGCAGGGACAGCGTGCTCTTCCTCCTCCTCCTCCTTCCGCCGCCGTCGCCTCTTCCTTCTCCTTCTCTCTCCGCCACCATTTCCCCACTCCCCGGGCCCGGGGCGCTGAGCTAGACTATGGGGACCAGGTCGGGGCCGAGCAGCGGCAGAGCGGGCGGCCCGGTCACCGTGTCCCCTGCGGCAGGGATGGGGGGGCTCCGCGGCTTCGTGGCTTTATCTTGACATGGCTCCTCTCCGTGCTGCCAGCACCGCCGCCACCTCCTCCTCCACTGCTCCTCCTGCGCCCGCCGGCTGCGGGTAGCGAGCGGGCCACGGTCCCGGGCTCTCGTCGGAGCCTCTCAGTCTCTTGCTTAACTCGGGGGGAAGCTTTGGGAGGGGTTCCTTTTTTTTTTTGTTTTTGTTTTTCCTTTGGTTTTTTGTTCCTTTCTCTCCAGGGAGAGAAGGGGAGAAATACTTTTTTCCCCCCTCCTCTTCTTAACCTGGTCCGACGAATTTGTTTTAACCTAAAAACTTTTTAACCCCGACTGATCAAACCTGGGGAAGGGGAAAAATGTCTGGAGAGAGGAAGAAAATAACCTGATAACTGGGGATTTGTTTTTTTTTCGGGTGAGGGTGATTTAGAGGTTTAAAATTGCAACCTAGGTTGCAATTTGAAAAAAAAAAAAAGCAAACAAAAACCTCGCAAAGAAATCTGTCACCGAAAAGCAGGAGCGAAACGCACTCCATGTTTTCCGAGTCGTGGCCATGAAGTGAGAGGGGAGAGAGGCGGTGCTGCTGTGGGTGTCCCGCTGCCCCGGGCGCGGCCGCCCTGCGCGCAGAGGGAAGCCGAAGGGGAATCCAAGAGCGCCGGCCATGCACAGCCTCGGCTGACCGTGCTCGCAGCAGCAGAGAGAGAGGGAAGGATCCCCGGGGGATCAGCAGCCCAGGGAGTGTATGAGGTGTCGGGGGATGTAGGGCTCTCCCACTGGTAGGGAGCAAGCCCGGGTTTGGGGCACTGATTCAGCTTTAAGTCTCTCGGTGAGATAATACTGTCCTTTAGAATCCCTGCCCGCCCCTTGTCAATGGCCATCATGATCCCTCTCCTCTTCGGCAGCAGTAGCCTCAGGGTAGTGATGAGCAGGATGAAGTTAGAAATGACTCCGCTGTCTTTTCTCTTTGCTCCTCTGCAAACCAGCGCTGTGTTGTCTGTAGTTGATTTTGTTGTTGTTGGCGGCAGAGAAATGTCATACTTCCCGGGTTGTGCACTCCTTCTTTGCACCCTTTTCTCTGCTCTCCATCAAGTGTAATAATTCTAAAGAAAAAGACAGGCAACATAGCAATAGTGGAAGGCTGAGAATAATAATCAGTAGAGTCATGAATCTGGCTGGGGTAGAACGCAGTTTGTAATTTCAGCTTCGGGTTTTTTTTTTGTAAGCAGAGCAAAAGTACCCCCCCATGGATTGGGCTTGTGCCAGTTGCTTTTTATTGTACACATAAATTGTGATAAGATTTGTTTGGGGTTTGTTTTCTTTTTTTTTTCCCCTTCATTCTTTTCCACTTATTCCTGCAGTTAAACTGTTCAAATTTTTCTCTTCGAAATTCTTTGGGTTTTTTTCTTGATTTATTTTAAAACCTCTTATCCAGCCATGGCTGGACGATTACTTTCTTTGTTTCTTGACCCCTCCAATATGACATTCTCGTAAACTATTGCCTGAGGTGCGGTTCTGGGTTACATTAGCGTTTGATCTATTCAGTTGTATTAGCAGGAATCAAACGACTTGTTTCTGTTGTACTTAAGTCTTACGAAAAGGTGCCCATAGTTTAGCGACAGTTTCCAAAGGCTTTAGTACCACCTGTATTACAAAATGGGGGACCCAAACTCCCGGAAGAAACAAGCTCTGAACAGACTTCGTGCTCAGCTTAGAAAGAAAAAAGAATCTTTAGCTGACCAGTTTGACTTCAAGATGTACATTGCCTTTGTGTTCAAAGACAAGGTAACTTGGTTTTAAAGTGTGTCTGTGTGTTTGTTGCGTTTTAAGTGTTCTGTGCAAAGTCTTACTGCCTGATTGCCTCAAATGTTTTATCCTTAACAGAGTCCATTGAATTTTTTTTTTTTTTTACATTGCTAATTACTATGATACTTAGTTCACATTTGTCATTTTGGCTGTTTGTGTTTTGTAATTTTGTAAAGCAGAGGGTTCCAGTGCCTCTTTAAATGGCTACTTAGTAACTTCTGTATTGGTTAGATATTTTTCAAAGTTAACACTGTAAATCGTTGAGCCTAGTTGGGGTCTGTCCTGCCCACTTGCTGGCTGTGAGCAGTTGGGCTGTGAAGGCAGTCTGACTGGGGCGAATGCCGAGTGTGTTTATCTGGTGAAAGCAGAAGGGAACACCTGGCAGTTGAAGGGAGGAGTCGCAAGATGTGATGTGGAAATGGCCCAAGTGCGCAGGCACATGTGGAACTGCTGCTGTCATTTTGAAAGGGAGTGGGGAAGGCAAAGAGAAAATCTTCATTTGCTTGGCTGCCTCCTCTGCTACTGAATTCCACACATCTGGGTGGGGAGCTGGGTCTTTCTAAAGCCAGCTATAGACCCGCAATTGTGGAAGAGTTTTTATTCACAGAACGTTAAGCGAAGTAGGTACTTAGAGGAAGTGAATGTGCTGAACACATGATGAAGAAGTGAAGGTAGAAGCAAATGGCAGTAGAGTACATAATGCATGTAGATGAGCTCTGAAATTGTTTAATCTCCTCATATGTATAGATTTTGCATTTGATGTAATACTTAGGTGTTTTTAATGAAGACTTTTCCTTTAAAATTTCTAAGTTCAGTTTGCTCTTGTTTGTCAGTTCTAGTGCAAGCAAAGATGGATTTTATTGGGGTATAATTTCTGGGTGCTGTGTAATAGTAACATAAAAATGAATGTTTAAGCAATGGCAACAATTAGATTTTCTTAGATGACATGGCTGTAACTCTTTGAGTTGGACATTGGTACTTCTTTTTGGTTGCTTTGTAGAAGTTCATGGCGAATGCCTGTTTTAAATCCTGTTATATTTGCATACATGTCAGTGAACTGAAGATGTCCATCTCGTACCATTTTGCTTAAAGTAGGAGTTTAGCTCAAGTCAGCATGGTCAGGAAATAGTTGCCTGTTTCCTGCGTTCTGATGGGGGGAAGGGAAGTGGAGTATTATTTGGTGAGATACACTTTGTCTCTTAAGTAGGTCAAGACTTCTAGTGCACTGTTAGAAACAGACATAAACTTTAGTGATTTTACATTCTCAGAGTGTTTGGGCCTTGCTTGAGAGATGCTGAAATATTTGTAATGAGTATAAAAGTTATATAGCAAATGAAAATAGTTCTCCTTTGAGAAGATCATAGCTAACTTCAGATGGGATCTCAGTCACCTGCTGTCACCAAATGTGGCATTGAAAGATTTCACTTTTCATAAAAGACAAACTGTCAAAAATTGAAAAGGAGAAAAAAGGTGTTAACCTGATTTGCAGAGAGAAGCTTGCAGAAGTTCTTGGTCATCCCAGAGTTGTATACTCTACTTGAAGAAGGAGTAATTCTGTTAATTTTTATATAGAATCTTAGTGTTTTCAAGATTGATATGTAAATCTGCATTTTTGGAGACTACAAAAATCTGTGCAGCTTTTATAAAAGTTGTCAGTCTGATTCCGTTTAATTTATGAACTTTTTTGCATGTGAATTTTAGAGTGATTTGTGTCAAAGCCCTGGTCTGTGTGATGTGTACTTTATACAGAAAATCACAAATCCTGAAATAAGCTGTTACCTATAGTTTCCTAAAAAGGATTGTAATCTGTGCTTTTTTTAGAAGAAAAAGTCAGCGCTTTTTGAAGTGTCTGAAGTGATACCAGTCATGACCAATAACTATGAAGAAAATATCCTGAAAGGTGTGCGAGATTCCAGCTATTCTTTGGAAAGTTCCTTAGAGCTTCTGCAGAAGGATGTAGTACAGCTCCATGCACCCCGCTACCAGTCCATGCGCAGGGTAAGGCTCCTTTCTATGCTTGCCGAATTGTACTTTTCCAACACTTGTGCTTTTCCTTGTGAATCTTAAGGCTAATTCTGCCTTTTTGTTTTCTCATTTGCTGCATGAGGCCTCTGTGGGTCTGTGTTTGTTTATGTGGTCTAGTTTGAAGAGTAGCAATGGGGTAATAATAGTTCTGAAACTGTTTAAATACATAGTTCTTAAGTTTTACCTTTCATTTGTCTCATTCAGAGATGTGCCTTGGGAATTGTATCTTCTTGCCATCCTTGTCCTTTAGAAGGCATGTGTTAATAATTCTTGCAACAGCTCCTGCTGTACATCTAAATGATGTTGCTTTATGAATATTGGAAGACAGACAGTCTCTGCTAATGTTTTCTTAAAATTGTAGTTTATATTAAGTGGGTAATGCTACTAAAATTCAGTGGCTAGCAAGGAAGACTTCAGGTGTGGTAAAAATAATACAAATGGAAAATCAAACAAATGTTGTATAAGTATCACCTCTCAAGTATGTGCATGTATACATAAGTTGCTTATCTGTGTCTTTTGACCACTGGAGGGAATGTAAGTACAGAACTTTATTGCTCACAGGATGTGATCGGCTGTACCCAGGAGATGGACTTCATTCTATGGCCTCGTAATGATATTGAGAAGATAGTCTGTCTCCTGTTTTCTCGGTGGAAGGGATCTGATGAACCCTTTAGGCCTGTTCAGGTATTGGGTTTTGGGTTTTGACTTCAGTAACTAACGTGTTCCTGGAGAGAGTGTTCTCTTTAACCAATAAGTTGGTAAGGTATGCAGGTTCTGTGGATGTTAGAAAAATACACTGTCTGCTTTTCTTTATAAAGCAGTCAGTGTTCTGAATGCCAAATTCTGCCTCCTATCTTTATGCACTGTTGAATTAGCCCTTCCAAAGTTTCCAAAGGGCCTTTGCAAATGACACGTATGTATAAATGCATACAGTGTGTTTGTATTTGTGGGAGTGGATCAGATGTGCCTCTTAGTACAATTGAATCTTTGTCTAAATGTGATGGTATTGTTAAGGTTTTGTCAGTATTCCTAACTGCTGTATTTGATTAGATGGAACCTTTGCATTATAAACTGTTGCACAGGGATCTTCTGCCACAGGAAGATAAATTGGGTTTTTTATATGCTGCAGGTAGTGTTGTACCTTTGACTTGTTAATATGTCATTGCAATGGCTCAATCAGTGTTGGCAGAATGAAATTAGGGGATTCTCAAAATTGTGTCAAGACACTGCCATGGCCCTCAGTTTCTGCTTTTCAGAATAGATCAGAAAAGGAAAGAGCAAAAGTGGTTGTAAAGCCCCAGATTGAAGACAATAAATGGGTTACACGTGAGTTTTATCTTGAAAAATATTTTATTTCCCTCCCTCACACCATGTAGGCCAAGTTTGAATTTCATCATGGTGACTATGAAAAACAGTTTCTGCATGTTCTGAGCCGAAAGGACAAGACTGGAATTGTTGTCAACAACCCTAACCAGTCAGTGTTTCTCTTCATTGACAGACAGCACTTGCAGGTAAGCTTCTTTTGTCCTTGTTTTAACAGGTGTATTTTAATCGCAAAAAGCTTTTTCTTGTTGGAAACATCAGTGATTTTGCTGCAAGGTACTCAAGTAGAAAAACTAATCATGCAATCATGATTGCATTTTGGCAGTTTCAGGGGAAACTCGAGCTATAAATAGGACTCATGTGCAAAAACTAACTATAGGCCACATATGTGTTCACATAGAATTAATTTTCTTTTATTAAAAATTAAAGAAGTTCTGAAATAGGCCTTACAGTGTTTAAGAAAAAAATTAAAGCATTGGTTTGAGTGACAATACGGAAATAATTCAAGTGAAGAATGAACAAAATAGTGAAAACATTTTATGCATTAGAGATTGCAGACTAATTTTAAGCTCTGGCTGTTTATGTATATGAAATAGTGAACTTTAAATGTCTTTGGGAGCCTGCCTACTAGTCCTGAGTTAACTTCTAGGCTTAATACCTTTTCTTTGGGTTTTCTTTGCCTCTAGACTCCAAAAAACAAAGCTACAATCTTCAAGTTATGCAGCATCTGCCTGTACCTACCACAGGAGCAGCTCACTCACTGGACGGTTGGTACCATAGAGGATCACCTCCGTCCATACATGCCAGAGTAAGGTACTGGCCAGCAAAATGGGGAAGATCACAGAATGCAGCAGTGGATTTTCACTTTCCTCACCACTTCATTCTTTCAGAATTTAGAAGAAAATGGACTCATGTTCAGAACACTATACATTGTGAAACTTGATCATCCTGGATTTTTTTAATCATTTGTATCTCAGAACTTTGCAATTTTTTTTTTAGATGTTTTCTGCATGGACCTTGTGAAAGAGAGGATGCTCTGCACACTTTTGCACTGCATCAGCATCTTACTGAAATGTGAAATGAAGGGACTGTACATTGAAACAAATGTATCCGAAAGCACAAGGTGATCATTTGTGGTGGTGTTCCCATTTGTGCTGGTCATGCCCCCTAACATCTCTAATGTTAACCATCAGTATTTTGAGGGTGAGAAGTGAATGTAACGGGTATAAAAGCCTTATAGCTTTGCTGTTCATGATTGTATAGACGAGCACTATCATTCATTCTAATGAACGAAGAAGTGGCTATTACAATAGGAAGTAAGTGTGGGAAAGAAATCTTTCTTAAAAAAAAAAAAAGCATCTCATTTAATGTGTAGGCATTTTTTGCCTCTTTTATTTTGCTGGGCCATGTCTTAAGTTAATGGCACTTTTGTTTTGGATCTCTTTCCCCAAGTTGCTGTATAACTGTATGAAGGTATTCTTTTGAGTTGGATGCATTTATACAGATGAGGCAGACCTGGAGTCTGAAGTTGCTAAAGCAGCTCAAAAAAGATAAAATAATAGCTGCAGAAACAATGTTGGTAGAGGATTATTTTTTCTTGAGAGTTGAGACTTGTAATCTTGCAGGTGAACTGTGCAGGAAATACTGGTTTCTAAAACATTTCTTACAGAAAACCCATTGAGGTTGTTTTTTTTCTTTCTTTTGGAATAGACATTATAAACCAATGTAAAATAGTGTTTGGAGTGTCAAGAGTTGGTTCTGACAGAACATTTTAAGATTGTGCAATGATAAAAGAAAGACTACTGTATAGTTTTGATGACAAAGAAGGCTCTGCTTAAGGGTTGAGTACCTTACTGGAGTAAAACTACATAAGCCTACTCCCTTTGGATAAAACTAGTGCTTACCTGTTTAAAACTTGTATTTAGCTTTTGTTTGGAATTGGAAAAAATGGAAAATTAAATAAATTAGGTAAAAGATGGCTGGTTTTATTTATGGAAATCCTATTAATTGAGTCTTAGTAGCATCTTGCATCAGACTGTAAAATGTAAATGTACAGACTGTAAAATGTTAAGATTAGCAAAGATCAGTGGCAAAGGTGTTCTTGCAAATGTGGGCCATATATTTTGAAAAGTACTGGTCAGAAATAATGGCATTACAAGTATCCTAGTATACTGGTACATAAGTATTTTTACTTCCAAGTTTGTAAGTTCCTACAGGTTAATATGAAATACCCTACAAAAATGCCACCTAAAAGCTCCAACTTCACTTTCATAGTTGCCTTAAGTTACAAAGAAATACCTTGAAAGTGCTGCTCTTCAGAATGCTAAGGCTTTCTGAAATATTTAGTAACCACCATACCTGCTAATAATACTGAAAATTTCTCAGCTTTAAGTGTCTCCTCTTGAATGCTCTGTAAGACATAAAGCAGAATGTCCACATGAAGCTTGAGCTAAGTTTCATAGGGTCTGGAAGATTTAAGTTTCTGGATTTTAGAATTTGCTCAGTAAGTGCCATTCTTTGTTCTTAATTTGTCATTTTGGACATCATCTCACCACAGTGAGAATAGGGTCGTAGTTACCTTGGTTAGCAAACAAATGACAGTTCTTGCATTAGGTATTTTGGTTTTCTTCAGTCTGGTTTCTCTAAGAAAAAGCCTCAAGATGTTGGTCTGAGTGGCTGTGTACACTGCTTTCCAAGTGTCAGCAATCATATGGATTTTAACTTAAATTCTCTGTATTACAGAAAACAGCCGTTTCTGTTTAATTGTTTTTTTTGGTTCTGTACAGGGTGCATAAGACAGGCTGCTCATTTGTTCCTCATGACAAACCATACCATGGTTCCTTGGGAGAGCACAGGATTAGAGGAAACAAAAAATTGGAAAACTAATTTTGTCAAATGTGGTCTATACTACCCAGATAGCAAATCTTATGCTTTTGCTGTGCTATCAAAGTGAGTTGAGAACCATCTGCATTGTCTGAGTAGTGAGGAAAAAAGATAAGGGACCAACAGGTTTCAGAGCTGAGAATGTTGGGGGATATGTGAGTTTGTTCTTCTATCATTTGGCATCATTCAAGAGTTTCTCTCCACTTAAAGAGGACAGCTTTTGAGGGAAGAGATTCAACTATTGTTCTATTCTTTGTCAATGGAACTTGCAGTTCAATTTCAAAGTATTCTTCCATTAAGTTACTGTAGCAGAATGTCTTTCAGAAGTGAATGGAAATAGTTCATAACATCTAGCTTTTGGTTTCAGGCCCTCTTTATATAAGCTAAATGGCTTTTTTGGTAGTCTTTTTTCAAAAGGTAGGTTTTATCTCACAAAACTAATTTTCCAAAGCACTATTTGTGATGGTGTGCATCTCGTTTTTGGAGCTGTTTGTAAATACAAAAAGGCTCTCTTACAAGAATTTTAGTTCCTGCCTATTGTCAACTGCTTGTGTGGGTCCCTTGGACATACTAATACCAAGAATTGAAATACACTCAGTATTGCACCTCAGTATGGGAGTTTAACTGGGCTGTTGCTTAAGGATTTGTCACGAGACCCTGGTAAGTGCCAAGGGGGGAGGGATTAAATAAGTAGACAGAATGCCATTAAATGTTAAATGCATCTCAGTGAATTGTCTGGTGAAGGGAAGCTTGGCTCAGGTGCTTCCTGGGTGATGACAAGCTTCTTAAATGTTATAGTCTGTACATGACTATGAAGCTTCTTTTCACTTTCAAGCTTCTTCAGCTGTACAAGAATTACCAAAATACGGTAAAATGGAGAACCTGTACAGAACTGCTGTACAAGTACTGCCAAAATGCAACAGGCCTGTAGTTGGCAGCTGATGCCCTTTGTCATGTCTATCTCAAAATATAAATTGCCCCTAAAAAGCTAGATTATAGCTTTAGTGTTATTTTATAAACATGAAAAAATATGTTAGGTGTTCTATCAGTAGTAGAAACACTGGGGTTGGTTAGTGCTTCTCTTTAAAAAAGGTAAAAATTGTTTACTAATTTCTGAGCATTGAAAGTTTTAGATCAAAGGTACTGGTCTCTCATTGCAATTTCATTTTTTTCATTGCAAAATGTTAAGTCTGTTAGAAAAACAGCAGGTGGAGAGATGAAAATTGGAAATTGTCAATTTTTTAAAAGTCTAGGTCATTTTATTTTTCCAAAAGACCTATTTGACTGTACTTTTAAAATACAAACCTGAGGTTCAGCCTGCACTACAGTAAGTGGCTGTGACCTTGGGAATGACCACATCTTTTCCTTGACACATAAGGTGCAGTGGATTAGTTTTGAAATTACTTTAAAATATGACACAAATGCTATAAACGCTTGGTCCTTGCACATACTTGCAGCCTGTGAGCTCTGCAGGCATCCTTTCCTTCCCATCCCTGTTCCGCTGCCAGGAGAACCCTGCTTTTTCTTGCACTTGTGTGCTGAGTCATTTAGGTTATGTGCAGTTACTGAACACCAGCTTATGTTGAATCAGGATCTGGGGGGTTAAACAGTGAGAAGAATCACTGAAGGGTTTCATGCCTCTTAATAGTGAGATGGACTAATGGACTGTTGGAGGCTTCATTTCATATTGCATTAACGTTACTGCCACTGAGTGTGATAGTTGAAGTCAAGAATGAGTAGAGTGCATTTACGTTCACTAAGCAGATAGACATGCCATGTGAGTTTACCTAATTGCTATTTACTTTTATTAGCCTGGAAAATCATCTCAGATTTTTCATTTCGCATTTATTGCGGCAGTAAATTCTCAAGCTGTGTAAGCCTGCAGATTCTGGAACAGCTTTCTGGAGTGAAGCAATGAGACAAAACATTATTAAAACCCTTCAGGTCTGCAGCAGTAGGTGCTGCTTTCTGCTTTGTGCACCGCAGCTGGGAGGGAGCTCATGAGGCTCACTGGGTAGCGCAGATGCTGTAGAGGGAGGGTTGTGTCAGCTCTACAGGTTAACTGAAGCTAAGTGTAATTTTTCTTCTGCTTGGATGACTGAAATGCTTTTTAGGGCTGAAGATATCCATGGCCTACTTCTGCTTGGAAAGGATTTACATATGAAAAGGTCCCTTAATTTAAGCACAATTACTGTATGCTAGAGCACCCACTAAAAAATTGCTGTTCTGGACTCCGGAAATCTATGCAAGCAGCTACTGCTTTTAAGTAAAAGAAATCAAAGATGCAGAATTTTACTAGCGTTACAAGCCCCAGCTACTGTCTTAGTAAACAAAAATAGAGGTGGTTTTTTTTGGTTTTTTTTTTGGTTTTTTTTTCTGCTTAGTTCATTTATTTTTGGTGGTTTTCCTGAAGGATAGCAAATGTGTCTTGTTTGATGAAAGGTGG
Source organism: Serinus canaria (assembly GCF_022539315.1). Classification (NCBI taxonomy): domain Eukaryota; kingdom Metazoa; phylum Chordata; class Aves; order Passeriformes; family Fringillidae; genus Serinus; species Serinus canaria. The sequence goes on from NC_066315.1 coordinate 92,375,108, forward strand.
CAGGTAATTTATTCTCTTTTAAGTGAGAACTGTATAATTGTATATGCTGCTGTGTCCCACAACCATGGCAGCTTGGGATCCTGGGCTGGTGGTAGCAGTGGTTCAATGAATGCATTGCAGAATCATGAAGGTGGTAACTGTCATCATGTTGGCCCTGAACTCAAGTAGCACAATAGGCATATATTAAGTGGGGTTTTCTTCATTCCCGGGGACAGTGAGGTAAGGAGAGGTTTGGGGGGGTTCTGCCTAAATGTTTTTTTTTTGCAGATGGAAATTTTAAAATTGTGAATGATATAATGCAGTGGGAAATTCTTCCATATGCCCTGGTAGTGGCTCAGAGCCAGTCAATGAAGCTGAAGAGATTTGAACTGCTGTTCAGAACAGTTACTTAACAGACTAATTCACCTGACATCCCTGCCTTCCCTGCTTCATCTCTATTAGGTGGTCGTTTGTGAATTTGAGAATTGTAAGCCAGCAGCTCAGCCATGAGAATCCTGTGATGGGTAGCTTGACCTAAAAGGCCTAGAAGGAATTCTCATAGTTCAGCACTTGTTTCAGCAGTGACACCCTTCCTTATCTTCTCCCTAGTTTATCACTGACATCTTCTCAAGAGCTGGAATGCTTGATGACTAAACCCATTCTCACTGCATCTTAATCTGTGATTTGTATCTGCCCTGATCAGCATCTGGACCCGGGGTTTCAAATGCCAGTGGGAACAAGTCTGTCTGATTCCTTGTTTTCTCAAGGCATCTGTAAAGCACAGCTGTATATGGTGCAAGCCCGTGGGTGTCAGTCTGAATGCATTTGTGCAATAGCAGGGATGTGAAACCCGCATGAAACACTTGGCTGGACAGGGTACTGCATGAAGTGGGAAGCTGAAGTTTCTTTCACTGAGAGAGACAACTGTTCTTCAACATTTCATACCACTGAAATGTGGTATGAAATGGCCATTTACGTGGCCTCTGTAAGAACAGACATCTAGACATAAGTATAATTTGGGTCGTTTGGTATATTTAAAAGAAAAATCCAAAATACAACAAACTGCAATATGGGAGGGCTGGTCTCATTTTTAGCTGTTAAGAAGGAACTTGCAGTTGTCTGTCAGTTACTGGATATGAAATGTGGTATACTACTAAGACTCCCAAGATGAACTCATGAAATCATTATTTGCTTGCTTGTAAGGGAATTATGCCTAAATCTGCAGTGATGGAACCAGGTCAACTCCACAGGAGGTCTGTTAGTTCTAATGCCAGGTGGAGCCATGTACCACTTGTCCTTATTATGGTAATTTGTTTCCATTACTTTGAGATTCAGCTAAGGTAAGATACAGATTTTTCCACATGTAGGTTAGAGTGAAATCAGTAAAGAACACTTCCAAGTATTAAGTCTGATGCTTGACAGTTTACTCTCAAAGCTAGGCAAGCTCAATGGTGTCAATTCCTTCTAAGATAATCTCTGCGCCTGAGTTCAGTTGTGAAATAAATTATGACGTCAACATACTGCTGCTGGTGAGGGATACAAGGTTGTCTTTAAATAATCCATTTAATTAACTGCTTCTGAAATAACTGGCCTGCATATTAACGATGTCCCTTTTACTAATTAGGCAGTACTAAAATACTGTGTTGAATAGTCTATTGTAAAGGAGAAGAGAATTAACTTGTTATTTCAGGAAGGTTTATTTCTGTTTCCCTCTCAGCCTGAAACAGTCCTTGCCAGGCTTGAATGGGAACAGGAGGATACTGCTGTTTCCGTGTTGAGGTTTGCCACTCTCAATTGGCCTGGACGCTTTTCAGCTGTAATTACGGAGATGTGATGAATGCTAAGTGATAGAATGGGACCACTTAACTCTGATAGGTTCCTGAGGCAGCCAGTACTGATTGAGGAAGTCGTGTTAAATTGCAGTGGGACAGTTACACAAGGACAGTGGCCCCAGCACAAACAGCTGAGAGTGTTCTCAATATTTTGGCACATATTGAATTTGGCACCTCCTTCATTCTCACCCTCTGCCTTTTGTTTCAGGTAATAGTCAAAACCACTCTTGTGTTCCAGTAAGGGAATGGGTTTATAACAATTGGAGGGGAGTGGTTTTAACTATCTTCTTGGACTCTACTACATGAGTAACCCACATAAGAAACCTTTTTTCTCATTCTTAAGTTTACCAGTTATCTGGAGATACCAGAACGTGTTAATACGAAGAAACCAGACCAGCAATTGCCAAAGTCAGTAAGTACATCCAGTTGCTTTGATGGATCCTCTCTGCTCATCCAAGTAATTGCAGAGGAACTGGAAATGCTTAAGACTCCTAACAGTGCTCCAGGCTGAGGGAGCTGTGATGTGAGAACGTAGTACAGTGCAGCATCTAGCTCTGATGAGCAAAGATTTAAAACAAAGAAAGTTCCTGCTGTAGTAATCACCTCTGCAGAACTGTTTCAGCAAAGCATTGTGTTCCTTTAAATGGGATTCAGAGATCATTTCTGAGTATGAGTGAGTGCAAGTCCTGTGAGAAAATCAGTCATGAACATACTGCTAAAGAGAGGAAGCTACAATTAAAAGTTCAACTAGCCACAGGCATGTAAGCCCTGTAGCAACTGAGGCAGCCCCAGAGAAAAAGCTTTTCTGAAAGTGTATATAACATGAAAAACTGTTCTAACTTGCAGCTAAAATACATGCTGGTAGCTTGAGCCCACTGTAGATATTTTTTTAGAGAACATCCACTGAAGGGTTAGTCATCTGCTCATATTAGTTGTTTAGAAGTCTTTTGGAAAGATTAATGACATTAGTAAACTTGTACAAGTTTGTATTGAAAATCAGTCAGCATGAACAGGTCACCTAACTCATTGAAAATTACTTCTTTAGGTTTAGGAGTGCACAGAAGAAAACCCTAACTGCTCATCACAAAAATCAAATGACTGAAGACAATGACTCAACTTCCACAACAAAAAGGACTCACACATGCCCTTTACTAGCATAGATCAGCTTCTATCTAGAGGAGAAAAACATGCATATGTAGCATCGCTGTTCTTATTACAGCTTGATAATCTGGCCATGGATCATTTGTCAAGTTTGAAGAAAGCAGTTAAACCTGTCCACAGCACTGCAAGAGGAGACCAGGCTTCAGCTGTTGACCAGCACTTAACTCTACCACATTTAATCCAGGTCAGGTAATCTATAGCCTTAGCCTGAATGAAAGCTCACCAAAATTACTTTTTTACATCTGTAACATGCAGCTGATGGATTTTAAACAAATATAACCACAGCCTCGGCTGGGGAGAGCTGAAAAGCCTACATGATACAACTATTTTCATGTTCCAGGATAAGAGGGAGATGATGACATCTTGGATGAATTTGTGTACAAGGGTTCCACCACACCCTTTCTCAACTACTCCATGCTAATAAGCTTTTACTTAGTGCAAAGAGGCTACAAAACTATGAAACAATTGTTAAAAAGGTAGTTTCAGAAAGCTTTATTGAATACTTCTTAATTTATTACAGCATCAGTAAATTACATTGCATTAGCCTGCTTTACACTTTCAAACCAGTTCTGGATGATGTTACAGGAACTCTGTACTACCATCTCAGGGAAGAAGTAGAATTTGGAAGCACTTCTAGTGGTGTTTGAGTGTGACAGTGACAGGCCTGAAGACAGGGTTGCTTTGGCCACAGGTAGAGAAAGCAGATCTCTTAAAGTGCTGTCATGCTGGTTAACCATAAGGCTGGTCCAAAGGCTATCTTCTGCTATCTTGACCAAAAAAAAGCCAGATGCCTCCCTGTGCTGTCACACTCTGTTGTGCATCCCAAACCCAGGCTTGTAGCAATACTGGTGGTAATTAAGAAATCTGTTCGCTTATTATAGAAGTGAGACAAATTCACTTGATAGAGACTATCACAACTTTGTGCAGATGATATTGCATAAGTGAGAAAATAATTCTAAATGGGATTCTGAAGTTCAACATTCTTATTTAGAATACCTTTTCATATTAATTTCCTATGAACTTTGTATGTCTACCTTGTGCAATTAACTTTCCTGTAGCCTTATTTGTTAAATCCACAGTGGCAAATGCAAGAGTTTTTCCTTGCTTCAAAATCTGAGCTGTAATCAGTATCTCTTCTCCAATCTTAGCAGCAGATGTGTATCTTCAAGGAAGAAAAAAAGGAACAGGTAAGCAATTGTATAGAGGATAAATCCAAGAATATTCCTGCATTTATATTATCATGAAGGAATTAGTACAAGCAGGTAATAAAGCAACATCTCTGTCTGCCTGCCTACTTGCAAACCCCCACTTTATGGATTTGAGCTCCTCTAACTACTGGCAGTGGTGAGTGTAAGAGTTCTCTGAGAAAATGGAGGTAAGAAAAAGCCCCATTGGCTTGGTTCTGAGGAAAAGTCTGTTTTGGAACAGAAACAATGAGGTATCCAAGACTTCAGTTAAAAGTTCAGTTCCAAATCCTATTCCAACCACTGCTGGCTTCCTACAGCTTTTCTAAACTAGTCTGGCTGCTTCAGCTGCAAAATGTCAATGTCACAAAGGCTCCAGAAGGTCATTTCTGTATGGAACTGTAAGCATAGGTTAACTGTTCCCATACACTGGTTAGAGAAAAGTCATGGAAATCTGGGCACCCTCAAATGTTGTTTCTATTCATTAGAAAACTCTTTGTTTTAATTACATGAGCAGGAGGGTGTGCTTTTAAAACACACTCTTCAGGGAATAGGAAGAAATTTCTGCACAAAGAATTCCCCTGGAACAAATTAGGAGGAACATGATCCAACCACGATCTGAGGTAAGGGAACAATATTCAAATGTTAGAGCTGCAGAGGAAAATGAAGACTTGCTGGATGTTAATCTTGTTGAGATAAATTTCATCGAGTCCATTTTTATACACGACGCCATGTCACAAGAATGTCAGCCACGCCTAACGCTGATGTAGCACCAGCTCCATTGCTTGACAAGGGCAGCATTTCAGCCTTGTCTCATTTCCAGAAGCTACTGCTGATCCTCTTGTGGTTACCAAAAAAAATTTCCTCTGCTTCTCTCTGTTCTTTCCATTACTGAAATAGCTTCCTCATGACAACTTTTTAAAAAGCTCCTTCCCAAAAAGGAAAAAAGTTCTTGTAACAATATTTGATATCCAATCTCACTTTTTCAATGAATGCAGTAGCCCAAGTTAAAAAAGAAAGATATTAATATTGCTTCATGTAATATTGCCTAAAGGTAATTTTGTACCACCTCCAGACACAGCACTTTCTTCAGATTTCAGCCCTTATGTAATTGGGTGAATATAAGTGATGGTGTCAGTAATTCAGATGTTGGTCTCTTGTTATACTACTGCAGGAAAAAGCCCATAATGACAGGAGAATTTTAGGTTTTAATTTCCAGTAAGATCCTAGTCATTATAGTGGTAGCATGAAGCCTAAATCGATGCTTAGTCCCCCACTGGCCTAGTGGAGGTGCTGGGATAGAAAAGAGGGAACCTGGTAAAGATAGAGATCACTCCCCACACATTTTTAAAGCTTTTTTTTTTTTTTTTTTTTTTAAGGCAGTTTTGATGAGGGGTTACTTTTCTAACATTTTTAATGCTCTGTGTTAGTTATTCCAAGTAGGATTACTTTAGTTCCAATTAGTCATAATGTCTTCATTAAGAGTAATGAAGCAAAGCTCACAAGCTACAATAGCATGATCAAAGAAAGTTTCAGAACAATTGTTTTAAGACACCGTGCTTTGAATTTTCATTACAGGAAGAACAATTCTCAGTATAAAACTACCTTAAAATAACCTAGAGCCAAAGGATTCTTCTTCCACTGAGAAATTCTGATTCAATCTGTAATTCATCCTCTACACACACCTGAGGTCAACTCTTTCCTGCTTTAACATTTTTCTCTGGTTTATGGAATAATACTAAAAAAAGAGTTTATAGAAAGCTGCTTACCCTAGAGCCTGGGTTTTTAGGAGACATTAACATACCTGCACAAGCAAAAACTGAAACCAAACCAGTATCTTAGGAGTAAAATTAACCACATATCAACATCCCTTTACATTCTGTGAAGGAATGGGCACTGTCTCATAAATACATGTAACAAGTAAAAGCTTAAGAAGGTCCAACTCAAAATTTGAAACCAAACAGCAGTCTCTAAAAACACACACGCAACCCCCTTAATTCATCAAAACAGGACTTCTGCAACCAAAGAAAACACCCATTTTTAGTGAGTGCCACAGCACAGAAAAGATGTACAATGGAGTCAAGAGGGGAAGAAAAGTATGTTTTGGTACAACAGTGGATGATACCTACGTGATGTTCATGTCCACACTGACCCCAGGCGCTGCTCTTTCTGTGTACAGCAATGCTGCTGTTGACACCACATCCACAAGGGTGGCTGTCAAACCTCCGTGTAATGTGCCACCTCTGTTTGTATGCTCCTCCTCTACTTTCATTTCACAAACAACTTTTCCAGGAGTTGCAGATTGAAGTTTCACCTGTATAACCAAAAAAGGAATAAAAAGCTTTGTGACAGTAGTACCAACACCTAATATTGCCCTCAATCAAATTGAAAGTAAATTTTTTCTGACTCTGGACTCATGAGACAAATTAAAGTATGGAAAATAGAGTAATTCAACTGTCCCATTAGATATTTCCATAGATTTTGAGCAGAAGACTGGTGCCTTAGAAAAATCTATACTTCTAATGCAGACAAATATTTAAACTGACAGCTTAACAGAACTTCAATAGGTGCTACGCTGTCAGGAATTCCTTAGGAGGAAACTGTCTCCAGTTTTCCTTTTGCTTTAAGCCGTGAGTGAAAGACCAGATTAGAGGGAACACAATAAGTATCTGTGAAGTTGTGAAGGCATTTTTTAGCCCACAATATGGTAATGAGATCACCAATTCATTAATCATTATATAAGAGCAGCCTCAATAAAAATCAGTATTTTGAAAGGAGTGTTGGAAATACTAATCAGATTGGCCTCTCTGATTGGAAATTCATATTCATGAGTAGAAGTATCCAACACTGTATCCCAGTGTTACAGCATCATCATTTGTATATACAGTTTTATTCCAGACCACAGGTGGTAAATCCAGAATTACAGCTCACCTATAGTACCATGCTTCCCCCTATAACCAACAAAAGAACCTGGAATTTTTACACCAAGAAGTTACTGCAACTCAGTATTTGAAAATCTCTATTTAAATTTCTTCAGTCAGTAGCACTATATTCAAAATCTGAAAGCAGATGCAAAACTGGGGTAAGTTCCACATATATTTACATGCACAACTAAGTCTTTGAAGTATCTTTAGATTATCAAAAGTGAAAGGTGGACATAGTTATTGTATTTCTTCTTACTAATTTTCAGGGTTTTTACAAGGGCTTTTTTAAACTTGAATGTTTCCATTCTGTTACCAGCTTAAATATATAATTTATTTATAATTTATATACATAATACCAGTTTAAATATTTTTTGATCTTAAACGGTATTAAGGTTGAAATGTTTCCAGTTTCATTGTTCTTTATTTATAATGCATTGTAGGAGCTGAGTTTCACCCTTTCTGATAAACCACAGTTTATCCAAATTTTGCAGACAAATGACACTAACATCAATGATGATGTAGTACAGTCTTCTAATGGAAAAAACTGGTATTAAACAGGGAGGAAATTACTGAGGCAACGTCCTAATACAGAAATAGCACTGGTATCAATGAAAAGCCCAAGTGCTAAATCAGGCATGCTGCACTGCACTGGAGGCCTGAGCTTCTGACAGAATTTCTAAGGAGGACTTTACTGATGCTCAACACTGGGAGCAGATGGCTTCCACTCCCATCAGGGACTGGTGCTCCACCCCACCAGTGAGGTGAGGAATGCATCTGGTCCCATTTGTCATTGCTCTGATCTGGCACTACATGCCTGCTCTCCTTGACAAAAATAGTTCAGTACTTGAACGCTTCCAGGACCTACTCAGTTAGAGCTGCTGGTCTGTGCTTCTCCCAGCCCTGCTGTGCTTGTCCTCCCACGCATCTGCCTCGGAGAACAGCACACTGCTTCAGCTTCCAGGCTTTAAACACACAGTCATTAAAGCCTGGGTAGATACCACATTGGAGTCACACCAGAAACTGAGGCTTGAGGTGAAAGGTTGCAGACTAAAATGTGTCTTCTCCAGACTAAGAAAAACCTTGAGTCATTTACTTATGGTAAGAGACATTTAAGGTATCTCCCAGAAAAGCAGCAGTTACTTTTAATTCAAACTGTACTTTTATTGTTATTATCATCAGATTCTTAGCATACTAATTCTAGAAGGTTGCAGGAAAATTCTGAAAGTATTCCTCAGGAAGACTGGAAACCTGTCTCCCAAGGCTCACTTCCAGGCAGTTACCTTTACAAGCTGAAATGCTAATATTTGCTCACCACTTACCAGGATTTAAAAGGAGCGTAAAGTTATCACAATGAAGGGGTGACTAAGAACTAAATGGACTCTATAAATATATAAACTATCTTCTTAAAGCTTTATACATTTTTTAAAAACTTTATACTCACCAACGTCTTGGAAAAACACGACTGAAGAATTTCTGAACAGTTGATTTCTATTAAGTGTATCAGATCATGGAGCTGTCAACAAAAGCACTGCTTCCATTATAACATTTGCTCCTCTATAATGCAAAGCCATTTTTACATGGCTGATTTTCTTAACTATATTTACTCCATCACTCCATGTCACAGTTACACAACCAAATAAAAATTAGAGTGAAAATTTAATGAGAACACTGAAACTGCTTCTAGAACAAGAACTTTCCTACACAGCAGCTATGCTACTGCATACTACACAAGTTGCAGTGTAAATTAACAATAACTTCAACTTTTTTTTTAGCATAATGTAGTATGACACTGCAGGAATACCAGTCAATTACATTTCCTTGCACCAGAATGGGCAGTGAAGGTGTAGTGTAAGGCCTTGTGTCAAAATTCATAGAGCACTGGGGTGTGTGTTGTGCTTCCAGCCTGACTTCAGGCTCGGGAGATGTCATAACATTAGTCGCCTTTCTAATTTTAAACAGGGAAGAGTTTATTTTACAGTTTCACGGTCCCGGAAGTTAGTGGCTTCGCACACACTGCGAAGGAAAGAATGCCACCAGCTGAATGACTCCTGAAGGTTATTCAGTACAGCCGCCTTCAGAGAGCTGCTGGAAGGCAGCTGCAGTGTTAAACGAGAGTTACTGAATAACAAGTGAGTAATTATTCTTATTATAACAATTGTTTTCTACCCCGTGTTAGCAGCACGGCTACACGCCGGGGTGCGAGGCCTGGAATGCAAGGAAAAACACCGGCGATCCTGCCCCAGCGGGCTCCTGCCGTGCCCGCACCGCGCCAGGCTCGGCCCCGTGCAGCCCCCGCGGACTGACGCCCTGATCCCGGTCCAGCCGGTTACTCCGGGAGGGGACACAAGGCCGTAGAGACGAGCTGTCCCGGCGGTGCCGCGCTCCCGGAGCCCTGCCCTCCAAGTGCCCGTACCTTGCCGAGCACCCGGTCGAAGCCCTTCGACTCCACCATGTACTTCATAGCCTCCTTCAGGCTCTCCATCGTGACCCCCATGCCGCCGCCCCGCTGACCGCCGCCAGCCCGCGCCCCGGAACGGCAACCCCGGCGGGCGGTGCCTGTGCCCGCCTTCCGCCGCAGCCATGGAGGAGCGGGCCGAGGCGGCGCCCCGCCCGCCGCCGGCGGAGCACAAGCGGGAGCAGGAGCCTGAGGAGGCGCTGCACGTCGCCAAGCGGAGGAAGGTGCTGTGCTCCGAGTTCGCCGCCATCACCAGCAGCGACGAGGCCGTGGCGCGCCGCTTCTTGGCCGGCAGCGACTGGCACATGGAGGTACGGCCGGGGCCGGCGGGGCCGCGGGGCTGCCCGGCGGCGGCCCCTCGCTGCCAGCCGGCCCTGTGTTTCAGAGGGCGCTGAACGCCTACTTCGACCCGCCGCGGGACACGGAGGCAGCGGCGGGCGGGGCGGCCCCGGCCTGCGCGGACACCGGCACCTGGTAGGTGACAGGGACGGGGGACGCGGCGGGAGGAGGGGGTCGGAGAGCGGAGCCTCCCCGGGGAGACGCAGGTTTCCCTCCCCGAGGGGGAGGCAGGTTCCCCTCTCCGGGGGGAGGCGCTGGGACCCCCAGACCCGGGGAGAGCCGTCGCCGGGCCGAGGCGTAACTTGGGGAGCAGCGCTACCCTCCCGCCGGGCCTCGGCTGAGGTGTAGCGAGGCAGGTGGGTCCTGTTCCTTTTCTGCTCCCGTTCTCGTCCTTTCCCGACGTTTCTCTGTCACGGAGAGGAACTCAGGCTTTTGGGCTGCCTTTCTCCTCTGTGGATCCTCTGGACCGGTGGATTGTGAACCTTTTGGAGAAGGAATAGGCATATTTTCTTTTCATTGCCTTGTGTTGTGTAGTGATTCACATACAGATTTTACCATACACTCATTTGTATATGTGTAAATTATGCATATTTGTATTATAGTGGATGTATGCATATTTTTATTTTTATAAATAAAATATGCTTGTACATTAATACCTTGTTAAATGTACTTGTGGAAGTTACAAGTACATTTAAGGTGTGAGATTACATCTTAAGGTGTAAGATTTGTGTTTTATGTACACCATCTCATAGCACACCTGGAGGAGGTACTGAGTGTACTGATCTGCATGTGGAATTGAACTTTTCCAGATCCCTGCCTGCTGTGGTTTAACCCCAGATACCAGCTAAGTAGTAAGCACCCACTCACCCGGACACCCTGACTTACCATCACCATCTCAGTGGGGTGTGAAAGAGAATTGAAAAAAAAACCAAACCATGGGTTGAGGTAAAAAACAGTTTTACAGGAGAAATAAAATTAATGATAATAATATAAAATTAATTGTAATGAAATTTGAGATAACAAAAAGAGAGAGAGAAATGGAAGCCAAGAAGGATAAGTGATGCACAGTACAATTGCTCACCACCCACTGACTGATGCCCAGCCCATCTCTAAGCATCAGTTAGCTCCTCCTGGCCAAGTTCATTCACTGAACATGATGATCTATGGTATGGAATATCCCTTTTGCCAGATCAGGTCAGTTTGCCTGGTCTTGTTTCTTCCCAGTTTCTTATGCACCTGGCAGAGCATGGGAAGCTGAAAAGCCCTTGTCTTGAGATAGGCACTAGTTAGCAACAACAAAAACATCAGTGTTTGTCAACATTATTCTGACCAGGTTTGCTTGGCAGGGTTTTGGTAGTGAGGGGCTACAGGCATGGCTCCTGTGAGAAGCTGTCAGAAGCTTCCTCTGTGTCTGACAGAGCCAAAGTCAGCTGGCTTCAAGGCAGACCCGCTGTAGAACAATGGTGTGCCCATCAGCAATGGTGGTAGCGCCTCTGGGATAGTGTACTTAAGGTTTAAAAGTTGCTGCACCACAGCATCTGCAGCAGAAGAGAGAACTGAAAACAGCCCTGCAGGCACCGAGGGTCAGCGAAGAAGGAGGGGCAGGAGGTGCTCCAGGTGCAGGAACAGAGAGGCAGCTGTGCCCCTGCACACCCACTGGAGGACCACAGTGGAACAGGGATCCACCTGCAGCCCGGGGAGGACTCCCCACTGCAGCAGGTGGGTGCCTGAAGAAGGCTGATCCCATGGGAAGCCCACACTGGAGCAGGCTCCTGGCAGGACCTGTGGGCACATGGACAGAGGAGCCTGTGTTGGAACAGGTTTGCTGGCAGGACTTGTGACCCCTTGGAGAGTCCACTTGGAAGCAGCCTGTTCCTGAAGTACACAGGGAAAGAGTGGGATTGTGTGTATGTTTTAGTTACTGCACTTTTAAATGATGTCGAGATCCATACTTGCTTTAGAAGATAAGTGAGGCAGTCACAGATAGGTCAGTATTATGCATGTTAACAAACAAATACACTCTCTTTAGCATTGACCTCACTGCAGATGCAACTACAAGTAATGCTGGTGTCAACAGTGAAGACTCACAGCAAAAAGAAGACAACAGCAACTTCTCGCTGATCACGTGGAACATTGATGGGCTGGATCTGGGAAATGTGAAAGACCGAGCTAGAGGAATCTGTACATACCTGGCGTTGTAAGTATAGCCTCCTCTTTGTATTGTCAGGTGCCTGGATTCAACAAAAAAATAAAAAGGCTTCTTGATTTAAGAATTTACAAATCTTCATGTCCCAATTATCTTAATGTTAGATGCAACAGATCAATCACACTATAAATCCTAAATAGCTGAGAGTTGTTATACTGACTTTAAAAGCTGTGAACCTGTGCAGCATCCCAGAGGTTAAATGTTTTAGGATGGCTACTGTAAAAGTCTAATAATGAGCAATATTGTTCAAGTTGCAAACATACATCACTAACATAGTTCATAATAGCATCCTGTACGTGAGAATCTTCTGGAAAACATGTCCCAAAGCTACTTTGCAGCTGCTTAAGTTGGATTCCTCATGTTATGTAGTATATGAAACCTGCAAGGTTGTGGTCAAAGCAAGTCATTTTATTACCATGTTGGTTTCATGTTCATAATAACAATTGTTTTCTCCCTTTTAGTAATGGTGGTGTCTCTGTGCTGCTAAGTACAGTGCAGATAGCTTTTTCTTTTTTAAAGAGCAGATTCTTATAAAACCTGGGAAAATGAAGGCAAGGTGCATTTGGCCTCAGAGTGTTGCAGTACTACTTCTCAGTTACTAATTGAAATTTTTCTTGCCTTGCTGATTTCAGATACAGTCCGGATGTTGTGTTTTTACAGGAGGTCATCCCACCACATCTCCCTCTTCTCCAGATGAAAGCAGGCAATTACACTATTATTCCAGGTAAGAAAATACCCTCAGGTGCTAAAGACAAAAACCAGAAAACAAAGGTTGGGTTTATTCTGTTTCTCTTGCCAAAACCTCCAACCATTTTAAAGAATATAAAGAGTAAAGTGAAGAAGGAAGCACTCGATGTTCCTGTGTTTTGGTATCAGCATGTAGCTTGATGCAAATTATGCATGTGAAAAGCTTGCTTTTCTGGCGTTTTCCTTTGTATTTCTTTCTGCATTTTGAAAGATTGGTCGCAAGGGTAATCAAAAATTACCATAGATAAGTAATTTTTTTAGGTATTTGCATTTAAAAAATCTGGAAAATTCAGACCATTATTATGCAGCTTTTCAGTAATGACTTAAAAATCAACATACTCTGGCAGGTTATGGTAAAAAGGTCTCTTTCAGAGCCTTTACTGCTTTATGGCTGTTCTGCTGTGGCACAGCAGAAGATGTCCTCAAACATTTCTTTGCTTGGTCCTGTGTAGGTAACATAGATGGTTATTTCACTGCTGTAATGTTAAAGAAATCGAGAGTGAAGCTACTGAAACATGAAATAATACCTTTTCCAACAACTGCCATGAAGAGGAACCTTTTAATTGTGCATGTGAGTGAGTCAGGATGTACTAAGCAGCTGTACTTCTGCCTTCCAAACAGAAAATCCTAGGAAAGACTGAACTGGCTTTTTCTCTATGAGAGTCTCAAAGAGCATAAAAACTTCTCCAAGCATGCAAACCCAGTGGCATTTGGTACTGACAAACTTAAATCTTTTATGCAAGTTACTAACCATACTTTGCTTTCAAGTCTCATAACCTCTGAAAACAAAACTAAAAGCCTGTTATCCTTCTGTAAGCCCCTTTTCTTCAATGTAAAACTAATATTAACCAGAGCTCTGACGTACAGTCATTTCCTTTGTGATTAGATTTTGTCTTTGACCTTCTTATCGTGATGTGGATAGCAACACTGCCTCTTTGTTTCACACATAGGTGAGCATATCTGGTATTGAACTTTGCCTTATGACTTCTCATCTGGAGAGCACTAAAGATCACTCCAAGGAACGTATAAAGCAGCTGCAAATAGTGTTAAACGAAATGCAGAAGGAGTCTGAGTCCACCACTGTTATATTTGGAGGGGATACAAACCTCAGAGACAGCGAGGTAAATAGAAATAAGCAACTTTGTTATTTAGAGAAGGTGTTTTGACAAAACCTTCTCAGGCTTTTCTGTTGTCTTTATGAGAAATTACCTGCTTAGGCAGAACAGAGATAGTCAACACTTATTCTTAAGATGTGGAGCTGTGACTAAGTAGAAGTAAGCGTTGTTTTGGCTGAGGTGATATATATGGAGACCCCTTCCAAGTAACAAAATGCTTTAAGAACAATACTTGTATCTGAGCAGATGCAGGCAGATCTGATGGAAGTTTTGACTTCAAAAACATTTTCTTATTTTGAGAACATGGTCTTTACTTGTTCAACTCTCCAGTTCTCAGAATCAATGAAGAAAGAGGGTTCTCTGGAGAAATAGATCTTAATTCCTGGCAATCAAGACATTCAAAATTATAAGTAGTTTTTGGCTGCTGATACTAAAGGGAAATTTGTGTATTATTACTAGAAGGTCAGAGTTTCACCTTTCCCTATCGTGAAATTCTGTTGCACTGAACTGGGATGACATTGGTTTAGGAAACATGGTGTTGGCCCCTATACCTCATGTTTCAGAGCTGAACATTTATTTTGGAACATGTTTTGGATTTAGAAAGTGCTACAGGAAATGGTCGTGCTTTAGAGTATCTGGAAAAATATCATAGTTTAGAAACATCTCCAAGATCTTTGATTTTTAACAACTTATGTTTTGCAGAAAAAAATCCAATGCTGCGACAACTCAGTTCTATTTTTTGAAGGTAGAATTTGTGAATTCACTATCTTGTGGAATTTTTTCCCTCTTTCTACCTTCAGGTTGCTAAACTTGGTAATCTGCCTGACAACATTAAGGATGCCTGGGAGTTTTTGGGTAGACCTCAGCACTGCCGCTACACTTGGGACACGCAGTCCAACACCAACCTGAATGCAGCCTACAAGTGCAAGATGAGGTTTGACCGCATTTACTTTCGGCCTGCAGTGGAAGGGGGACATTTCATTCCACGAAGCATGGACTTAATTGGCTTGGAAAAGCTAGAATGTGGCAGATTTCCTAGTGATCATTGGGGCATTCTGTGTAACTTTGATGTTATATTATAAAAAGGAAAAAAAATACTTGCATCTTCAGTTTTTAGGTGATTTATTCTTGATTTTACAAAATTTTACCCTCTCAGTTTAAGGTAGGGCATATTTAAGTTTTCAGCCCTTATACATTCTTTGTTCTTGGCTTCTGCAGGGATGGTTTTGTTTCAAGCCAGGTTTCCCTTTTCCTATTGGATGCATCTTTTCTTGAATCATGTTTTATAATATTTATTTTTGAAAATATCTGCAAAACCAAGCAAATTCTAGTTTTGAAATGGCAGGAAAAACCTGTAAATACAATTCATAAACATACACAGTGATTTAAACGACACTTTTATTTTGGCATGTATTATGATCTCATAATAAAGGCTGCTTTTTTATATTATAAGACTACTTTTATTGTGCCTTCATTGTTTATTTTGTAACCATTCCCATCATCCTTTATGACTTTGTCTTTTGTAGGATGTTTTGTGTTAGCTTCTGAAGTTTGTGTTGAATGTACACACCCCTTCAGGCAAGAAAGTAAAGGAGCTGAGGAAGGAAAGACTAGCTTCTCACAAAATAAGGGTTTCTTAAGTAGAAACTGAACTATTGTTGAACAGATTTAAGAACAATAGGCCTTCTATTTGACAAAATGATATAGGCAGATGCATAGAAGTTGTTCACTTGGGATGGTGTACACCTTACTTGGTGTTTATTAGCCTGGATATGAAGTTCAGATTAAGATGTGTTGTGTTTCAGTGAGCTCTTATGAAGTGCTGGGCAAAGCCTCAACAGTTCAAGGCCTTGCTGACTTTGTAGAAGATCAGCCAGGCCTTCTTACTCTAAGAACTGTGTAATCTCATAAAAGCTGCTGTTTTATAGATGTGCAATGCTGATTTAAAAGGGAAAGCCTCCTAAATTTCTGATGTGAAGTTCAGTGCACAGGCATGGAGAAGAAGGACAGATTACCCATCAGTGGCGTGAAGTGAATGGAGTTTGACAGCCTAAATTCTTTTTGTTGTTGTTTGTCTTTGGTCTTGAGCCTGAAGCTTACAAACAACTTGTACTTTGCTGCACTACTGTGATGGCTTGGTTTCACCTGGTAGCCAGTCTGCCACCCAGCCACTCTCTCAGTCCCCTTTCCCAAAGAGGTGGGAGGAAGAAATCAGAATTAAAAAAAAAAAAAATGCTCATAGGTTGAGATAAAGACATTTCCCTATTATCCTCATGGACAAAACAGACTTGGTTTGGGGGACTTAATTTGTTTCCAAAACATTTATTTCCCATGCAAAGAAGGAAGTTCCAGGAATTCAACTGGAACATGAAGAACTTCTTTACTGTGCAGGTGGTTGAGCACTGGATCATGCTGCCCAGAGATGAGGTGGAGTTTTCCTCACTGGGGATATTCAAAACTCACTTCTTACTGATGTGCTCCAGTGACTGACTGTGCTTGAGCCAGGAGCTAAATCACTGCTGGTGTTCACTTCCAGCCTTACCCATTATCCCACTTTCCAACAGTAATTTACAGCCAGTAAAAGTGTTTGACCACTCTTTCAGTAAAGATATCCATCCTGATGTCCAGTCTAAACCTCTCCTGAATAAGTTAAACAGCTCTTCCTCTTCTCACAGGAACAGGGAGGCCTGAGGTAGGTGTGGTTTTCCTTTCATTCAGCGGGAGCCCCAGGTGACTTTACTAAACAAGCAAATAAGCCTCAGGATGTTAATTCATCTGCACAGAAATCAGCTGCAGAGATCTCCTCTTCTGCTTTCACTTCTTTAAACAGCAAATTCCTTTTATTAAAGGTGAAAGAGAACAGCCTGTTTTGGGAAGGATGTCCAATCCTTGATTGCTTTCAACATATCCCATTATTTTATAATAGCTGCAAAAACAAGGAGAAAGCACTGATACATTTTTAAACTCATGTTGAGCACATAATCTCTTCTTTCTATTCCAAAATAAACAGTCCTATAAGAAAGTGGAAAATAGGTACAACTGCCAGGATTTTCCAACTGCCAGGCTTTTCCTTCTGGGCTTAAAATGGGGCTGGCACAGATCACACATTATGACTTGCTCCATGACAATCTTGTTCCTTACTAAGCCTTTGAAGAAATGTCATGGGGTTTGTTGTCAGGGCTTACACCTCCTCCCCCTCCCTGGTAGTTCCAGCCAAAGCATTTGTGGGGAAGGTGAAGGCAGTCTGACATTTCTAACAATGTTTGAGAAGGGAAAAGTACAATAAACTCGTGTTTCATCATCAATAAACACCAGATTATGTGGCCTTCTGTATTATGGCTGCTTTTGGTTATGTGGCTGCACCTTCTGAACTATTTTGGAAGATGTGAAAGAGGCTGACTCCTGTTCTGAAATAGGTTTTTGAATCAGGCATTAAAAAAGCATTCAGAGTAGTGTGTGATGTATCTTGAAGCCTAAACTCCATATCCCTTTCTAGCATTGGCTGATTCCTCCTTTGATCAACAGTCTTTCTTAACTTTTGGAATAGATAGTGAGAGGGGGGACATAAGAGCAAGCAAAGACATAACATTTGTATGGGCCAATTCATTTCTATAATTAAAAACAGTAGGTGAGAGGAAGACTCAATTCAGTGCAATTAGTGGTTAGTCATTATTTTAAAATGAGGAAATTATGCATACATCCTTTGAAAGCATTCTTGAACTACAGAAGTGGTAATACTTTATAAGAAGACATAAACACTACATGTTTCACTGACTACTGGATGTGAAGCAATACATCTGTAATTAAATGTACTTTAAACCACTTAATAAGCATCTAAATTGCTGACAATCAAGAGCAGTCAGAGTGTTTAAATTAATTTGCCTCTTAATCAGTGATGTAAAAGGTAAAATATCTGCTGAATACAGCAACTTCAACTTAAAGGGGTAGAAACAGCAAAGTTAAACCAAACAAAACATTTCTTGGCTTGCAATTTGTAATTTGATTTGTTTTCTTGATTCAGTAGCATGATATTATAGCATCTATACAGCCCAAAGGATCTATACAAATGTGAATGTGAGAAAGTTAATAATCAACAGTAACCTGTACTTGTGGAAATCATGTACAATTGGAGGCATAATTTCATTAATTCTTTGATCCAGTTATCAAAAGAAGGAATTTCTTCTGAGAATCCAGCCAGTCTTAAACAGTCCTACATGAAAAGAGCTTTTACTTATTAAAGAGAAGTGATATACCTAGAGTTAAATAAGGAAATGTTAAACATATAGGGAGGTAAATAATAAAACAGATGGATTTAAAAAGAAAAAAAATAAGGGGGGGAATAGCAGGTAAATTTCCTCGGGTTGAGATTATAATAAATGTTCATTAATGAAGATGCATAGATTTTATCTTTTTATTTCTTGGAGACAAAGCTTGTTGTGTAATATCAGCTCAGAGGAAAGAGACTCCCAGTGGCTGAGAAGTCTTCAGTGTAACACTGACAGTTGAGAAAGTAGGAGGCTTAAACAGGAGCCACAGTGGGCTGAAACACTGCTTAATTACAACAATTGAAATGAAAGTTACTCTGTTTCTGCAGTGATAACTTAAATGAAAGGCAAAGAGGATCACACCATGCCATTATAACATTTTGCAGTACAGTATTTCCTGATACTGCAGAAATCATTTGTTGAGGCAGAAACTTGACCTCCTCCTGGAAGTAGATACTGCATGCAAGTACAGCTGGCAAGGCTGGACAAATATGTCCAAGAAAGGGAACTCACTTTCTTATGGCTTTCAAAAATTCTCCCAATTACTGAAAAACCAGAAAAAAAATTCTATCAGATGCCCTGGAAGTGAATGCAGTCATCCTTTTCACTGTTGGCAGATACTTCCTTGGACTGAAACAGGTCAAATTTTTTTCCATTTAGGATGGAAGGTGGGGCAAAAGGATCATTCTGCAAAAGCACAAAACTATCTCACCAAGGTTTGGTAACCAAACATGTTCCACACCTCCAAGCAGATGAACAAGGCCGATAAGAAGGGAGCGCAGGGTTCAGGGCGCCCATAGAGCTGCACCAGCCCCCTGCAATGGGAGAAACCTCCCAGTAATGCTGTGCCTCGAGTCAGGGCTTCCCTGCCACCAGCACCAAGTGGGTGGCACAGGGACCATTTGATGTTGATGGGATGGGTGCTTGCCAGGTCTCCCAACTACCCCTGGATGTCTGGCAGTGAGTTACCTGTCCTGGCTGATGGCAGTTTCACAGGGCTTTTGTCTGCCCAACTGAGTGCACCTACTGTGGAAAGAAGCTGGAGGTGAATAAACATTGGTCTGTGTTTTAAAGCTTCCATGATCTTCAGATAGCTTACATCACACTGAGCCTATTAGCTCACCAGTGTTAAACCTATTAGCTCATCAGTGTTATGAAAGGCAAGAATTGGCTCAGGAGGAAAATACCATCTTATCCTCTGCCCTCTGCAGTAATCTGCTTTCTCAGTCTGCTCCTCAGTTTGGTGGCATTTCTGGAGTTCACAGGCAGAGAATGGCCAACAGGAGCTGCTGCTGGGGTTCCCAGTTGGGAGCTGTTTGCTCTGATGCCTTTGTGTTTGCATGGGACTGGCTGCATCCTGTTTGTTCAATGGAGAAGGAAAGTCTGCTTGTGACAAAGCCAAGGGCACTGGACCAGCTACTGCTGTGCAGAGAAAACAAAGAGGGGCATTTGCTGCTTTCATCCTTTCCCCTACTTTCACTAAGATGGTGGGAGGTACCTCTGGGCAGGATGAGAAGAGGGCTTATCTCCCTCAGCCTGCACTGCACCAAGGAGCCCTTTGCATACTTGCACAGATGGTTCAAAAAGCTCTAGCTCTGAGTATCCAAGTGAGCATTTTTTCCTGCAGAAGAATCTGAAGCTATATCTGGTGATTTTCCAGTCAGTAAAATTAGGAACTCAGGAGCATGCAAAGCATTGGAGGGCAATCATCTTCCCCCACTGGCTCTGTAAACAAGCCCTGGGTGCTGACAGGAAGGCTGCAAGGCAAGAGAAAGGGGCTGCCTTGGTAAGGACAGATAGCCAGGCTTCCTCTCTCTACACACACTTCCTTTTCAAAACCGACCAGTCTCGGTCAACATCAAAAAATATACAACGTTCTCACTGATCTTTTTTTTTTGTGTTGTTATTAGAACAATTATTTCTACATCAAATAAGCAGAGTTCAGCCTCCCTAACTGTGGCCTAACCATGGAAATCGCAGAAACTGAGGAATAAAAATTGGCATAACAACAGACCATGAAAATTATTTTAAATGCAGTCAGACAATTCAGAGTTACAGTTCAGAGGTTCATATTCTATATTTACAGAGCTTGCAACAAGGGGGATTTGACTATCTTCAGGAAAAGTCATACAGCCTACTGTTAAAAAATATTGGTAAGGTGAGAATCAGAGGGGAAGTAAAAAGACAAGGCAAAACAGTTGTATACCGAAGAGATGATATTTCTCTTTGCCTTTTTAACTAGTAATGAGGATCACCCTCATATTGCCTTAAAGCTAAATTAGTCCAGCACTGCAGAGAAGTTTGTGGTAATCCTTTCATGATGACACCATCATGGATTATACCATGTCCTTGTTTTTGTCTATCATGTCAAAGCTTATCTGATGGTCCATGAGCCAGGAAAGAGCCAGGGAGAACATTTTTTACTGGAGCAAGTTTTCCATTTCATCTCAGCAGCTTTCACTTCTTCACTGGCTCCTAGTGGTAATACTAAGAAATAAATTCTGTGCCCCACATCTCCTCTTCATCGAACTCCTGCAGCTTCACTATAGAGTTTCCACAACTGGAGTATAAATGACCTTGTGTTTTTGCTTTTGCTTTTGAGGAAAATCCTATTTTAATGACATCTGGGGATGCCCATAAGCAGAGGGAAAGAGTCAGGTCCATGAAAACTTGGGAAGTAGGCTTTGGAGCAGAGTTGGAAAAATTCCCTTCTGCAAGGAACAGATAATAACTTACCACTGCAAGGCTGTCACATTTCTGGTGTTTAGAGAGTGAGGAAACCAGTATTTTAATATTCCCTTATTTTTCAGAACAGTAACTGGCAAAGCAACAAGGATCAGTCATGCATACACATGAAACACACAATGTCTTTTCCACGGACCACCTGCTCCCCTGGTTTGCAGTCTGGGGTAGAAAATTGAAACTTTCTCAGCTATTTAAAGTTCTCTCCTACATCTGTGTGGCTTTGCTGGGCACTGGACATGCTCCAGATTGTAGTATTATCTGCCATTGCAGAACATTCTGAGGAGAACAAGCTGTTGAGTGGAATGTAACATTTTTGATTAGATTGCTGGGGGGGGGGGGGCAGGGGAGTTTATCATGACTGGCTGGAAAAAATCCTCTCTGTGTTAGGCTTCTGCTAATAAGCTTTGCATGATTTCTGCTTGATGAGCATGAAGCAAGGAAAAAAGAGGGATTCTTTTTGTTGCAGTTATTTGCAGTCTAATATTTTAGGCCAAAAGATAGTCTGAATTGTCTTAATTATAAATATACAACAGAACCAAGGTGAAGCACAAGTCACAGAGGATCCAGTAACTGTTTTCAATGGATCAGCTTCTCACACAGTATCCTTCAGTTAAGGCTTTCAGATTACTTAACTGGGTTGAAAACAAAATGTTCTTTCACAATGTATTTTTGGTTTGAAAGGGGATTGGTAGCTTTCTTCTGTCTGCTTGAAGCCTGCTGAGCTGCATGTACTGTACTCTCTCAAAGCTTGGTTCTTTGCAACTCTCAGAATAAAATACTGCACTCGCTCCCATTGACTGACTGAAATAAAATAATCTATCATGCCTGAACAAGTCTAAATGAAATAATAATATCCTTATTAGTGAAAACCAGATTGTTGATACGATAATTGAGCAGATTTATTGTCATCTCCTTGGACTAGTCTGCTGAAACAGCCTGATATTTTATTTAATCTCATATCAGAGGAATTGCATGCTTGTAATCCATCATTAAACAACATTTAGAATGATTGATGAAAGTGTCAGCTTTCCCAACATAATCAATCCATATCTCATTAAAACATATTATTTATGTTTCTTATAATGGAACTGCAGGGGTTTCCCGAGGAAAGTCGAGACATCAGCTGTTGTTGAAAGATGAGATGAGATATACAGTAATTTATGAATTAATAAATGCATATAAAAATACTTTTCCACACTATCAATTGTCTTTTACCATTTTGCAAATAAATTGAGGGCCTTGGCTTTCCTCTTGCTGTGTATGGCAGCATTTTGTTATGTTTATTTTGGTAGTAAAAATTCAGTGAGAAAAACAGTAAAAAGCATGTAGGAAAGACCATTTTGCAAATTATTTCCAAGACATGGTGTGGAGAAAAGCCCTTGAATGCAAATTAGTAAGAAAGACTTTACTGTTCTGTTGCTGTTTGCTAAGGTCAGCTTTTGTCCCCATTAGTCCCCATGCAGACAAAGCAGTGCATTTCTGTAAGTACAACAGAGTTCCATTTTAAGGATACTTTCTAGTGTGTGCTGGCCCAAAGATGAATGAAACCTTGATTTATGAGGTTGTGGTGCTGCTGTAGTCGTGGTCACAATGGCAGCTGTTGCCTCACTTTAACTACATTTGAGGATCACTTTATACTTCAACTCCTAAACATCAATAAAGGAAAATGAGTAGTAAATGTCTGCCTTGTGTACAACAGACCAACATTTCAGATGAAAATGAAGACAAAATGTAGGTTTGATTTGCCTGTGGAATCACCATTTTCTGCATCACTGGCAGAAGGGAGTTGGCCACAGGAAACAGCTCCTATCTGTTCAGCAGCCCATGCAAAAGAAAAACTGTCATAGTGTGATCTTTGTTGGGTCATCTTCATTGCACCAGACCAGTGACAAATTACATGTTGGTCAGCTAGAGGTGCTTTGAATTCCTGATCCTATATGGGCTCTGGGCACAATGAACTTCCAAAATTTGTTTCTGAGTTTATTTTACCAAAGGCAATGCTGCCTGTGAAGGGAGAACAGTCTCTACAAGCTGTTAGCTTTCCAGATAACAGCCTATGTGTATGGCAAACCAGATGCAAGCCATAAAGATTTTATATTTTTCTCCACCTTAGACCTGCAGAGCAGAGATACTTTTCTTCTTTTCAATTTTCTTTGATTCATGTAACTTCACCTTAGTGTGTGTGAGGCGAGGATCTGTATACACAGGACAGCAATTTTGGCTTGGTTGGTGCATGGTTCTTGGAAGAAAAGGTTTTCAGAGCACAGCACAGACTTTAAAAATGTTACTACTTGTATATCCTAAAGAAGGGGAAAGAAACTCACTTCTTCATGCAATGATGACATAAACTACATTATCAAATCCCCTAGCCCAATCATAAAAACAATCATAATATTTGCACACTTACTCAGAAATCTAACAGAGAGCTACTACAAAACTGGTTATGCAGATTATATGTCTTCTGAAATTAAAATTATACTGTCTTCAGATTAAATAAAGTGACATTTTATGGCAGCTGGAGGAGGAACTGGAAGGCAGAAAAGATGCCCAAATCTCAGTAGTGATGTCCAGAGGAGAAACAGTGAATATATGATAAAAAAATGGTAGAAGGGAGAACACATGTTTGGTTTCTGTCAATCAACCAGAGAATGCACGTGTATGTCTGGTTTAGAGCCAATCTCTGTAGGGCACACATACATCACAAAATGTCTGAAAGTCACATTTGGGGAATTTTTCTTATTTGTTCTTCTCAGGCAAGGGAAAAGAGAATGCAAGAGAATTGTATTCTATATTATGTTCTCTCCCACCACAGTTTTCTAGGGAAAGAGTTTAATCCCTAAGGGACAGTTCATTCAGCTTTATGGTATCAATGAGACTGGTCCTGCTCTGGAGAACCTGTATGAGATGGCTGTAAAAATAGAAGATGAGTCCATCTTGCACAGCCAGCCCTTTTCAGTAAGGAAAAGGTTCTCTTTTATCAGATAGGAAGTGCATCAGCAACAGGAGACACACAGTCTACCTTTTCTAGTCTTCAGAATACTTTTCCACAAACACTGAGATTTTTGAAAAGACATGTTTATCTTTCCTCCAAGCTTAATTTTGACAATATTATAAAGACTTCTAAGTGACCTGAGGATTCAGTAAAGTTGTTCCTGTCTCTTTAGCAGCATTGTGCTTTGCCAGCAAATGAGTCACTTTCAATAAATATGCCATTCAACTTCAAAAAAACATGGACTAATGTTAGTCTGATCCTTTTAGTTGAATTTTGTTTATTTTTCTGAGCCCAAGAGAAATAAAAAAGCACCAGCAGTGTGTGGGTTTTGGAAAGAAAAATCTGGGCAGCACTGATAACATTGAGGCAATCAGTGAAGCCAGAATTCATTCTGTTGCAAAGAGAGGCAAGGTTTTCAATAAGTACAAATTGAAAGCATATGACAATCAAAAACCATGTAAGGAATGAAAAGGGTTGAGAATCCACAGGTATCAATGTCCCTTTTAATGTTAATATTTCACTTGTAGTGAATGAAAATGATCTGTTTATTCAACCTCAATGCATTCTTCAGAAAAGTTGGCACAGAGAAAGAGAAGATTTTGTGTTTATTGTTATTAAACTAGGTATAAGCTCCAATCAGGGCTACAGATAGGGGTGGGTTTTTGGTTGCTGGCGTTTTTTTGTTGCTTGTTTGTTTTGTTTTTTAATAGTCCTAAAGAGATTAAATGTCAGAACTTAAAACAGCTCACTGAGTAAAAGCAAGGAGGAGGTGGCACAGTGGATCCAAGGAGCAGGGAGATTGAAAGTCATTTGGGTGAGAGTTCTGCCAGATGCAATTAGATAATGTCTTATTCCTCTGTGGGATGTTGTTTTGTGATAAATACTTCAGGGTATTGCTATTTTTCATAATTTACTATATGGCTTATTTCTACTTTATCATTAGACTGTAGAAATACAGGCATGGCCTTCTTCTTTAATAGCAACAAGTGATGTTTTGATTAACTTTTGAAAGAGTGGATGGTAAAAGAAGGAAGAATTGGATGGTGAGCTTTGAGACTACTCAAGAGCTGCCCCAAACATGTTCAGGGCACAGCTATGATACAGGTGAGTATCATTCTAAGGCACAGTTAATGTGGTAAAAATCTTTCATAAATATTCCACAAGTGGTTGGAGAAATTAGGTGTCTTGCTCTAAATACTTGTGCTAAAGTATTTTGTGCAGTAAGAGAAAGAAACAAGACAGCACCAACTCTGACACTAATATTCATTACATGTATTGTGATTATGAGCCCACAATACCCCAGATCCAGTGATTTTTTTATAGTGAGTGTCTTTTCTGTAGTTGATTTTACAAGTAAGCATTAAGTAAAAATGTGTTATGTGCACGAGCCCATGATACTTCAGATACAATGTCTTTTTCATGGATGTCTTTTTTGTATATAACGAGTGTCTTTCGAATAATTGATTTTCACGAAAAACCATCTTAAGTAAAAATACTGGAATATAAATATTTACTACTCCATATTATCTCTATAAATCAGTTTCTGACTTATTTTGCTAGGAAGAAACCATCCCTTTTTGCACTTAGTGGGTATGCAGTCTGCAATACTGAATGAAAGCACCAGTATGCACTATTTTATGGTGGAAGCTCTCAATAATATGTACCTAATATATTGTATTGAATGAAAGAATACATAAATCAGTTATACAAGGGATTGTACAATGCTTTTAGTGAATTTCCAGAGAGTCATAAAACCTATAAATCAATATATTTTTCCTCAATTCAGTGTCAGTGGGTTTGATTAATTTAATTTGCCTGAATAAGATTAATGATGCATTTTAAATATTTGGATTTAAAACAAATATTCAGAATGACATCTTTTGTGTTTATAATGTTAAAAGATAGCTGTTAGTTAGTTAGTGGATACTGTGCATCCACAATGTGCCAAGGTAGTTTGATTCAAAGCTGAAGTCTCTGGAGTTGAATTGGGAGAGTGAGAGAAGATTAAAACCCCAGGGTGCACTGAAGAAGGATTTCCACAGAGTAGCTGGGTTGACTTTCCAGGTCATTTCCAGTGACAGTTTGAGGAATACAATTTTAAATTGTGATGGGTGACTTTGGCTGGATGCCGTGCACCCACCATACTGCTCTATCACTCCTGTTCTCAGCAGGACAAGGGATGGGGGGAGAAACTAAGAGGGAAGAAAACTTGTGGGGTAACATAAAGGCAACTTAATAAAGGTCATAAAGAACCAAAAGAAAACAAGAGATTCATTCTCTACTTCCCATCAGTAGGTCATGCCTACATCCTTCCCAGGGAGTAGGGCTTTAGCACTCAAAGTGATCTGAAAAACAAATGTTGTAATAACAAATGCCCCTCTCTTCTCCCCACACTCACCCTTTGTTTTATTTGCAAACCATACTAATATGGTATGGAATATCCTTTTGGTCAGTTTGGGCCAGCTGTCCTGGCTCTTCCCCAGCCCACCAGTGAGTGGGGAAAGTTGAGGGACAGTGCTGAGGCTGTGCCAGCCCTGCTCAGCAGGACCCAAAGCACAGGTGAGTTATCAACACCTTGCAGAGCAGAGCTTGGTGTGGGGAAATGAGCTCCAGCTCAGCCAGAGCCAGCACATTTACAAATCTGGTGCTCTTCAGCTCAGACCAGCCATTTGGAAATGGAAAGCAATTCTGTGGTGGGATCATTGGGAAAGAGCCTCTAGACATGCAGAGATGCTCTAATTTATGCTCCATCAAATGACACAACTCCCTGGCTGGAGTGTTTCAAGTGAAAGGATCCAGTAGCTTTGAACAAACTTCCAGCTGGGTACAGCTGTCAGTAATTATTAATCTCACTGCAGATATGAAACACCATGGAATCAGTAACCCATATTTCTGTCTCAGAGAGGTAGAAGTTGTTCTAACTCTAGAATGAATTGCTGTGGTCTTATCTTCCCCTGTACTGATTTGTTCTGTTCCTCTTGATAAGATACAACATGCAGTGCAAGAGGGCAGAACACAGTATCATTCCTGTGTGGAATAGTACTTTCAAATCCCATGTAAGTGCTTTAATACTATACTGTTCAGGTGAAAATTGCAAAATATCTTCAGTACTAGTTTGGCACAATTGCTAAGTTTAGCACTTGGTTTATGGTGTTGATGATAAAAAATTAAAGGCAGTTTAGTCTATGGATTTCAAGGAAGACAGTTCAAAAATATACGAGAATAACATGCTTTCTCTGAGCCTCACTGAAAAGAAAAGCTATTTTAGTACTTAAACCAGCTACCCATGAGTTCACAGAATATAAAAACATTTGACAGCAAACATGATATTTCTGCACAAATGTCTCTAAGCAAAACTTTAAACTGAAAACCAAGAAACTGCTTCTAATGCAAGGATAGTAGGATCTGCCTCTTGATTTTATGAAAACCATAAGGAAGTTGTGGGGCTGATACAGAGAAATCCTCGTTCTGATAGAGGCAGAGTTTTCCTAGCTCCAGACTCACAGTCAGTAAGCAGGTAGTTTTCCTTGCATGTGTGTTTTGCTAAGATGGAGGCATAATAGGAGTTATTAATTTGATTTGGCTTTATAAAATCTTTATGCTTTGATAGAACCTTTATGCTCATTACAGACAATCTGAAGAAAAGCCAGTTTGAGAGAAAAAGAAGAATTTTTACATCACTTACCAACATATTTATATTAGGCACAGTGTAAACATATAAACTGCAAGTATTCATTTTTTGTTGTACTGCCTACAAGAAAGCATCATTGAAACAGCACTGAATTTTTAAATGAGATGTTGTCTAGTCACTGCCATGTGTCGAAGGTCATCAGCATTGTCTGCTCCTTGGTACACCTTGGAGATATCACAAAAGCTTAAGACCTTAGAGATTTGAGGTGCTTTCACTTGAAACTCTATCCAGCTAATGACTGAGTACTGGTTATTTGAATAGTGAAAACAACCTACTTACAACTTAATAAATGTTTATGAGTAAAGATGATGCTTTAACAACGGTTAGTTTAACATTCAGCTAGTGGTTAACATATGCCACATGTGCTTCATTATCACAATTGCTAGGAAAGATACTTTCCATGAAATAAAAATATCAATTTTATCATATTAGTAATTCCATGCTGTATTCATGGTATCTCAGATATTTTCATTTGTTTGTATTATTTTGCGCTGAATAAAAAAATTCCATCTGTTCGTGTTGTGTTTCCTAGGAACTCATTCTCGACCATTTGTCAGCTGGTTGCTGTTTTCTTAGAGAATGATGCTTGTCATAAATCCAGTAAAAGTTAATGAGTTCTGGCTTCCTGGATCAGCTTGTAGGTCTCTGTGCTCTGTCTCTGCTTCAACACGGTGTGCTATGATGAGCATGCAGACCCTCCTGCCTCCAACACTCCTTAAGAAGCTTTTGCAGTAATGGTTTCTGGGAATCCATGGAGTCAGACATTGTAGGTTTAAAGAGGGAGCTGCACACACCTCTTGAGGGCTCTGTGTGAAACCTCTGTTGCTGGTACAGAGCTGAAGGACACAGCTTCTCCTCCTGAAAATATTCTGGATGTTAGCACCACAGTATGTACAAACCTGATAACACATAAGAGAAGCCTTGCTACTGGCATAGACCCAGAGGGAATTTAACCCAGGGTATCCTTCAAGTATCCAAGCATTTGTAGGAAGAGGATACTGGGAAAGAGTTGTGCTACTCTCTCTCGCAGTAATGTGAAATCAATCCTTTTGTTCTCAGCCGTAATCTTGAATGTAAGAAAGTCAAATGGGAACACTGTATATACCCTCAGTCCTCCAGAAACTCAGAGTAAGTCCTGCTTTTCTGCTCTGGCCTTTCAGAACCTGCTTGATAGTTACCAGATGCAAAGACACTGGTAGCACAGACTTGCTGAGTTGTATGGTATTTAGAAAAAAACTTGTAATTGTAGCAGTTTAAAAGCTTTGACTGTTACTATAAGCACCACTTCTGGATTAAATTTGGTACCACTTTTTCAAAAGAAATATTTTCAGCAGGCCCTGCAGTTAAGTGCATCATTATGATTAATTTATGCAGAATGAAGCAGTCTTTTAATTGGTAATGATTAGCGAACTTTCTAAATCTGTAAAACTTCAGTAGGCTTCAGCTTTCAACATATAGCACTGTCTATTTTTACACAACAGGCTTCCACTTAGCAGAACAGGAAACATCTCATCCTGAAACTGCTGATGCTGCAAGCTCCAAAAAAAAAAAAAAAAGGGTTTTAGTTCACCTACAGTGCAGCAGGAGTGCCAGCCCTTATGAGTTTTTATCTGACCAGAAAGCAAAACCTAAGAATTTTTATCACAGCATTATCTAGAAATAAACAAAAAACCTCTTGCTGCAATCTTGACCCAAACTTACTTTGAGATCAGTGATTAAACAGAGAAGAAATGTGAGGAGAAGAAGGTTTAGCTTTACCTTTTTGTTTTCTGCCAACTAATTATGACCACTGCCTGTTTTGTACTTAAATTTGATTAAGAGCTTCTTGTGTAAGATCCCCGTTAATTTGACCAGTTTCTCAGCCCATGTTTTGGAAATTTGGGAGGTAAATACATAATTATTTAATGCAAAATACCAATATGTGACACCACTATGGACTCAGCTGGAGCTCTTGTCTAGGCCAAGTGTAAATGCACTGTAATGCTCAGGGAAAACTGGTGTGACACCAGTGTAGAAGGCAGGAGAATTAGAGCTTTTTGGTAAAATGCTTTCATATTCTCACCACAGCCTTGTCTCCTCATACCTATTCTGCATCATCTCTTTTTCTGAGCACACCTGGGTCAGTTTGGAAGGAAAGCTGTCACCTGAAGTTGACCTGCATATTGAAAGTGTAAAATAACACCCTTCTAAAATGCTGTGAGACTTCAAAGCCGTGTTCCCCTGTGCTGTATTTTGTGAGCTGCAGCACCTTTTTGTGTTATCACAGGATCAGCTGAACTCAAAAACTGTTTTCTTATCAACTGCTCCAAACCAGTTGGTGCTGTTGCAGCTGCTTTACAGGTTTCTCATGGCAGCAGGGAAGCTGCATGGGGGGTTCAGTGCCACAGCCCCTTCACAAGGCAGCTGCCAAAGTGTCTCAAGTACCTGTTCCTGTCCTTAAAGAAGGTTATTCTTGGTTTAATACAACTTCACTTTCACACACAATGTTAACCTCATAATCATCTATAAATGTAGTTCACTGTGCCCAGTATATACATAATTTTCTTCTTTTAATCTGTGAGAAGGGAACAAACTTACATCCCATACAAAGCACCATCCAAGTCCATTTAGGAGAAGATACTGTGGGTTCTAATTCAGCTCTGTGTTGTTCCTAGACCTTGTAATACAAGCAAACACAAAGTCAGAAAAATGAACACACATCTAAGTTACTTCTGTGCTTTTTCCCCTTTAGTGCCTAGGATAAGAAAAAACCATGAACCTGTAAGGTGCTTCATGAGCTGATTGCTTACATCTAGAGCATAAATGTCTCCAGAACAGCTGCTTAGAAAACCATATTGCTGAATTGTGATTTCCCCATGACTTACTATAATTAGAAAGGGAAGCTACGAGGGGGAAAACAAGACTGTAGAAGTAACAAG
Organism: Serinus canaria; assembly: GCF_022539315.1. NCBI lineage: Eukaryota > Metazoa > Chordata > Aves > Passeriformes > Fringillidae > Serinus > Serinus canaria. The sequence goes on from NC_066315.1 coordinate 92,405,661, forward strand.
TAATAAGGACAATGTTTCCATTTAACTTTGTTTAGTGCAAAAGATGCAAAATGACAACAACATTCAAACTCTATTTGTGCAGATGGCCCAATCAAGGATACTTTATCTGTCATAGGCTAACTCCTTTAGTCTGTTTTGGAAAGATGCTACATGGAAACATTTGTTTGTCTTTCTCTAACAATATTTTTTCTCACAAGGTCAGATTTACCATCAGGACACCTATATCCACAAAAGTGCACTAATGAGGCAAACATGGACTTGGTGTCATTGAGTTCCTCCCCTGGTGTTTCAAATGGCAATTTCATGTGGGTGAATACAATGTGAAGTGACAATTACATCCTGAATTGCTGCATTCTGAAGTGAAAATGAGGCAGACCTTATGCAGTCTCCCTGTGAAATGACTCCTGCTTGTGCAAGTGCAAAAGGAGCTATTTGATCAAAGTGGCCCTGCTGGGTAGGATACCTGCAAGTAAAAGGAGAGAAAACAGGATTGCATTTTTACCAATTATTAAGCATTAATAGAAAGTCTACTTGATTAGAAGTGTTAGGATTGTTTCATTAAAGATGATCATTACAGTTTATAGAGATTTTCAGTTCCTTTCTTCAGTGTGATTTCTCTGTGCTCCTGAGAGTTACCTTCTTCCCAGTCATTTCTCTTGTCCAACCTTGACCCACGGATAGTCTTTGGCATTTCATGATATTGTGGCTTGTGGGAGCAGAAACTGCAGAACAGGATCTTACCAGTGCCTCAAGCCAAGGTGTTAGCCCTTGGCTAATGTTTAGAATGGAATGCTGACAGCCATGGGTGAAAGAAACCTCAAATTTTGCATTTCTGTAAGTCTGAAATCTGAACCAAAAAAATGCACTGAAAAATCCACATCCTTGCCAAAATTTTTTGATTCTTCAAAGAATCAAATGCCTTTGCAAGATGGCAGTAAAATTTCATTCAAATATTCTTGTTCTCATATCACATCCATTTATGTCTCAGTTGTATAAATAAGGAAATCATGCTTTCTAGGGAAAAAAACCCACTACCTAATCAGAAGCTTAGCTTTTAGACAAGGCAGGGAGTTGACATTTGCCATAGATGCAATAATCCATTGAAGCAAATAGTCAGGCAAGGAAAAATTAAGGGCAAACTTTGACCTGTAAGTAAAACAGCTTTTTTTCTAGCAAGTCAATAAAGTGAAATATATAGTCAATGTCAAAGTACACCCTTCACTCTGCTTAACACATTGCATAATTTCTCAGGCTAGAAAAGGCACCAGACTCTGCTACACAGCATTTTGACCATGCAAACTTTAATTGTTGGTATAATGATGCAACTTGATACTTTCATTAAGCTTTTGGTGCCTGACTGCAGTAGCCTCACTTTCCACACTGAAGTTTATGGTCTGCTCCGCATTTTCCAGTCAAAAGATTCTCATTGCTTACATAGCTACAATACAGGTGATTCCAGTCTCAGGCCCTTGTCATTAGAATGAGATCCATCACTGTTTTAACACGCTGAAAATAATGATGACAAGACAGGTGTGGTAAAGCATGAGTCTGCTTGGAAGGAGTGGTGAGCACCATTTCCCATTCTCAGCCAGGGTGGTGGTGATCCTGCGTTTGGGCTTGAAGGCTCTGACCTACCCTGAAGCTCCTTTCTGGGCACAGGTCGCTTGTGAATACACAAAATTGCACTGGCAATCTGTTAGTGCTGCCCATGGTTGCAGATCCTTTCCAAGAGAAAATGTTTCCTAGCTGAGAACGACCAGAAATTTTGTGGGAGGAGGACATCTAGTGATCTGATACGTATTTACATGAGCTGTGTCCTTGCACAGCTGAGTCATCCGGCTAACCAGCTACAGGATTTCTTGAAGAATAGTGAAGAAGGGGCCAGGTATGCTTTGCTGTAAATCTTGGGCTTTTGCTGAGATGACACCCAAAACAACAGCAGCCTTTTAACAGCCTGATTTTCAAATCAAGGCTCTTGAAATGAAATGTTGCATAGAAGTAGTGATTCTTCTCTAGTAGAAGTAGTGGGTAGCTTCTCATCTACAGCCAGCCCATCTCCCAGCCTGTATTTTGCTGACATTAATGACTACTTACACATTTCTAGCAGAATGGCCATTAAGATCTTGATGTATTTACTCCTTAAGCTTCCCCTTGGACTATGCATCTGGTCAGCATAGCAGCATCTCTGAAATACACTGACAGCTCTTTTATAAAGATTTAATTAAAAATTATTCTGAAAGCATGGTTTATTACATCCCATAGTGATGAAAATCAGTTATTTAGCATTGTAACTACAATGGGAGAATATCTCTGTGGTTTATGCTATTAGTCCCTGACAGATTGGATTTTGTCTTCCAGATTTCAACTTTGAAAAACCCTGCTAATAACATGCAGCTTTTTTGTGCTGTTTTGGTAGCAAACAAGTAACTGCTGGGGTTTAATGTCTGTGTGTGTGTGTGTATATTGCAGGCAAACACCAACATGAGTGGTTCTCAAAGTCACAGGGAATATTCAGAAGGGGTAAGAAAATCTCTTCAAACCATGTTAAGAAATCACATCCCTGATTCAGGACTGAAACCCACCCATTCATATCAGAACAAAACCTAAACACAGAATCAATTATTTAAAGAATAGCTTATACTCTTAAATCTATTACAGTATGAAAATTCTAAATCTGCTCTGAATTTGAGGGGGATCAGTCCTGCCCTACATAGTCTTAGACTTGTTATGCTGTATGATGCTTGTAGGTGGCATTCTCCCAGCTTCCTAATACAAATATTCCTCTGAATAACTGATTTTTCTGGGAAGGGAACAGCAGATGATAGATGATAGCACTAATACCGGTGTGCAAGTCATATAACCATTCTATATAGAGAGACAATTACTTAATCTTTTTCTCATTTTAGCCAACATAGCCCATGGAAGTTGGCAGCAGCAAGAACTTTTTAAGGAACAATAATCCTGGGTGTCTTATCATAACTTTTTCTTAAACTCCTTTGGCTATTGAACAAGGAATTCAAATTTTCCTGTACATGGGCAATTTCTCTCAGGGTTAGGCAAGGTTTCCTTGTCATGTAGAACATTTTTATTCCAAAGTTTGATAAAGTCGGCATTGACCTTGCTGTGGTTATTATTCTGGTTTTTAATATTTTCAAAATGACTGATACTTTGTCTACCTAAATAAAGAAAAATCCTTCTCAGAAGAAAAATATATAAAAATATATTGCTTCCTTCTATTTCCTGATTCTGAAAATTACCAGGTGCCAAGCTCTGAACATAATAGAATTGAAGACCCATGAGGGTGACCTAAAGAATAACAATGGTGAAGAATTGTGATATAGTGGTTTAGCTAATTTTGTAGCAGCTGCTTGACACTTGAAAAAGGAGAAATGAGTTTTCTGTTGCTAAATATAATGAATTCCTTTTCTGTCCTGTCATAAATTGCCAAATTTCGTAGGTGAAAATAAAGATGAGGTGCTTGCAGATACAAAGGTTAATATGAAAATACATCTTTTAAATGGAGAAATGCTGCATATTGCCACAGGAGGATTTTCTTGCATCAGATATTGCATAATTCTTCTAAATAAGGTATTTTAAAATTAGCAGATTGATGTAACACAGCTTCCATATCTTCAGAGCAATTCTCTATTTGCAAAACTGACTGCATATTCAAGAGTGTAAATACAGCTGAGTGACTTCATTTCAGGGTAATTTTAAAGCCTCATTTACTTCTACTTTACTACAATCTGTAAGTTTGCAATAGAACAAGGCAGCCTCTTTTAGTTAGAATTAGATTTAAATACCTTTCTGACTCAGACCATGAAGTGCCTGATCATTTAGTAGTAACATGACTTACTCTTTCAGTTGTGTTTGCAGTTGCATTCAATTCAGTGTGGCTCAGCTTGATTTTGCAGGCAGCAATTGGTGTCATTTATTGGTTTATGCCATATATGAATAAATGTACCATCAATATGCAGTGGTCAGATTTCTCTTGATGATCACTCTAAAATGCTCATAATTACTACTCCATACACTTATGATAATATTAAAACTAGCAATTTGCCATCTGGGGCAAATTTCAATGTATCCCCAGCCTCTAGGCTAGGCTTTTACTAGTCAGACTGTTCTGGGTGTACAGTGGCAGTCACTAGAGTCCCCCAGGACCTAATATTCCCATATTCCATGGAGCTCTTTCAACCCAGCAGATGTCCCAAGGGACCTTATGAGTTCATGCTTCTCAGGTTTCTGTGGCTGAGATGACTTCCAAGGTATCAGAAAGTCTTTTATCCCAGCCCCGCAACTGAAGAAGTCGAGATTTGTCGACTTTGTTCTGCTTTTCACGGCTGTTGTTTTTTTCTTATCTGTTACATTCTTTCTCTGACCTGCTGAGATCTGTGTGGCAGGTCGGGTTGGGGCAAACTGACCTCCCTTGGGGTGGTGTTAGCTTTTCATGCTAAAAACTACGTGTACTTTATTTACAGTAATTTCCCAATACCCATCACCTATGTTAGGCAGTCTGTCTCTACCCTAAACCAATCCAAAAGTGCCACCATCCCAGCAGAAGTTGGAGAACAAGAGGAAGAAGAAGAAGGACAGGACAAGCCCAGATTCCTCCATGCCCAGAACCCCCACTCTAAAACCCCAAAATTCTACTTTTTCACCCTGTGACAAATTAACTCTTATTCTACTCAAACTCTTGTGGCTCGTAAATCTTCACACAAAGTTGGTAATTGTTTCCATGGGCTAAAATCAAAGGCACAGGTGTTTTTGACTCCGTGCCAAGGTCTCTGAGCCCCTTGCCAGGGTCTCGAGTCATCCAGGGCAGTCAGAGGAATGTCCTGGGTCCTGACACATGCCCAGGAAAAGTTTCCATGGGAGCCAAAAGCCTTTCTGGCACAAGACTCAAGTTGTATTTTCCAGCTCCTGTGATATCACTCTCGTGTTATCAGTCTTGGTGATAACAAATTATACTTAAACTTTCCAGAATGTGTAAGTAATAGTGATACATTTAGTAAAGGTAAGACTTCAACAGCTACAGAAATTATACGTAATTTTCTTAAATGCTCTTTGCAGGCAAGTGAAAGACAATAGATTTCTTCTCTACAAAGCTGGAAGGATGCTGGAGGTCATCAAGAAAGTCACACAAGTGAATGCAGTTGCACAGGTCAAGAAAGGGAGATGTCCCAGTAAATCCTGCTTGAGCCAGTCACCAATAACTTCGAAATGAACAGGGTACAAAAGGAGTACAGCCAGGATCTGCTAATAACAAAGGATGTGTTCTTGGGGTGAGAGGCCCCCTGGTACTCCCTGAGGAACACTGCTGAAGAAAGAGCAGCATGGCTTCAATGTCTTTGGAAGCCACAAAACTGAATTTAATTTGTTAAACCAATCTGGTAAACAATCTGTGCTCTAAACAAATCACATAAAATGTTTTCAAGAGGGCCTCTGCCATGGGCCTGGGAGCAGCCAGGGCAAGAACAGCAGCAAGAAGGCTCCTCCTGCTGCTGTTGTTTCTCCATGCTCCTTTGTGGATATGTACTGGAGCTTTTACCACCTTATCTAATAGGCTGTGCCTTTATATTTTGATCATTTTTAGAGTGGTTTATGAATATGTACTCTCATTAAAGTTTTTCCACCAGAAGCATCAAATTAGATGTTGTCAAGATTTCCTTCACTTAAAAAATATACTACATTGAAGTTAAATTAAGGCTTATTTTGAATTTGTCAAAATTTACAAAAGACTTCTTTAGATAATATTTAGTTAAAATGTTCCTCGTTTACTAAATAAAAACCTTGTATTGAAGCTTAACAGATATGTAAGTCTGAAAAAATGCCATTATATTCATTACCCACCCTACTCCACTTTTATTTGGTTTAGTTTTTGGAAGTTTTTTTTGTTTTTCAATTTGTTTTGGGGTTTGGTTTGGTTTAGTTTTGTTTTTAGGTTTGTTTTTGGTTTTAGGTTTGTTTTGTTTTTGTTTTTGTTTTTTTTTTAAGCAAGTAGACCAAGTGCAGGGGTTGTTTACAGAACACTGCCTTCAATATTTGTGGGTGAAGACCTTAAAATGTTCCCTGAGCATGACCCATCCTGGATGCACAGTAGTGACAATGAGGCTCTCTGTTGGGAAACACTCCTGGAAGAGCAGTCCAGGCTCCCTCACATGGATCATCCCTGTTGAGTAAAGCTGCTTTTGTAGGGCAGCAGACAACCAAAGGGTGGCATCCTGAGGATTTGCTACTTCTGGGCTACTGCTAGTTATTCAGTTAATTTTAATTAATTAGCTTAACAGTTCCAGTATTTTTTTCCAGTTGCACAAAAGAGAGTAAAAGGAAGACCACACACATCTCTCTACTTGTGCACTCAATGTGCATCTCAGCATTTTTTGGAACACAGGAGGCTTTCCAGGACCTGGCATATTTTTATGCACACATGTGCTGAGCACTGTACGCCTACAAAGAGCTCAAAGGTCATGTCTGCATGGTCTGATAGACTGCACAGCTTCCATTTGAAAGCAGAGGCACAGGGAGAAATAACTTTGCTTTGCAAAGGCAAGAGAAGCCTGAAGCAATAAATCCCCCACCTCTCTGCAAGTAGCATTGGTGCCAACATCGTAGTAGCTGTTCAAAACATTAATAGTGGAATGTAGAGAACAGTTTTGCACAAGATCCAAGGGTAACAAGTCAATAACTAATTTACACTGTCATGCTTATTTAAGCACTATTTTGTGTTTCCTAGGGACACAACATAACTTGGATAACACTTACTGACAGATGACAGATTGTCTCCATAGCTTTATGCAACCTATGCTCTGCAAAATACTGCTCACTACAAGTAAAATCAGTACTTATCATAAAAACTGATGAAAATATTTCTTTCCTCTTTTGCCAAGGTTCTCATGTTAAAACACTCCAACTCAACACAGTTAAAAATGGAGCAAGTCATATAAACTCAGTATTATAATTTTATACAAATTTATGCTCAATCAGGTGCCAAAAGATGGAACACAGATCTCATTTTCTTCTGAATTTTCATACCAAATAAATGTTACATTCTTCTCATCAAGAACAGTGCAACCCCAGAACATTTAAAAAAATGAGTTTCACATTAATAATAGCAATAAACTCACTCAGAATTTCCCGGTTGTATCTCATTTTGATTAGCATGATAAAATGAAGAAACCTATCATGATTTTTCACAAAATGGGATCTTAGTAACAGTTAAATGTTGCTCAGGTCTTGTCCAAGATTTTAATTTCAATTGTTATTCAAGAGTGGTGTATTTCACTTGCCATTTTTCATGAACTCACGTCCAGATTACCTGAAGACTCTGCAGTATCTTTCCTCCAGCGTCTCACCTGAGCCTGAAGGACTTTTCCATGGCACGAGCTTATTTCTGGTGAGCCAAGAATCTGGTACTCTTAGCTGTGCCAAGAGCATAAAATTTTCTTTTGTGAGTGGGAGGCAATGAGTGGGAAGAGGTAAAGCAGTTTCCTTCCTGAGCAGCCAGCCTTGGGAGGAACAAGATGGATGGCTGCTATTAACAGCCAAGATAAACCCAAGGCAGGGTGCCCAGGGATGCAGAACTCACACGGTGGTGCTTGGCAGCCCTGTCCCAAAGGCCACCTGAGATCTCCCATGTCTTGCTGAGCTCTGGGCAGACAGCTGCAGTTTTGCTCCTGCCACACATCCCCATTGGGCAGTGGTCTCCAACAGGTAATGTTTTGTGTTTGTTTGTTTGCGTTTTTCTGTGGAAAACCAGCCAGGAGTCAATCGTAATTCTGGGCTGGAAGACATCCAACACAAAATAAGATAGAGATTGGGAGAAACTGGTAAGAGAAATGAAAACATCCTAAAATCAGTTATGCCACAGGCAGAGGTTAGAGAGAAGTGCTGCATTCCTTTAAATCAAATGTGTGCATTCAAAAGTCTCCACCAGTATGTGGCTATTCAAGATTTTAAGGTTGAGTGGGAGCTGCTGTGTTTTGGAAAGGGAGCGTTACACCAGTCAGGGAGAATAAAGAGTCTTATTTGTTTATTTATTTACACTTTATTGTTTATTTATCATTAATTGTTTCTTTTCAGTGATCCTAAAGTCTAACCTGTCCCTGGGAAGGCTGATGCTGTGTGATGAATCCAGCTCTCCCAGTGTTTTGTGTCATTGCCAAAAGCAGAAAAAGCCTGAAATGTGCAAGAGGATTACCACAAAATGCATCACACAAACATAGATGTTCTGAATTATAGGTTAGTATGGAAAGCAACACTTCAGTAAGCCCTAACAGCAAACCATGTCAAGACTTATCAATGTGGTATAAATGAAAAAAAATTACACTATTCCACTGTGATCATTCTGTGAAACTTCTCCAAAGTAGAATAAAACAAATACTTATATCTCTCTTCCTCACAACTTAAATTAAAGGAATACAATATTGCTGTGCTTATAAAATGATATTGACCTGCTTTTTAGAAGTCAAATATGTAAAGTGGTGAAGAACTGGAATATGATATGTAAAAAAGGCAATAGGCAAATGAGTCATGCCCGAAGAATTTTTGTTTATTCTGTATCTCAAGCTCAAAACCTCATTGGTTAACAGAAGTATTTAGTTTAGTGTTCCCATGCCTTTGTTTCATGTTCCAGAAGATGGCAGCAGTCCCACAGTATCTTATGGATAAATAACAGCTGCTTTGTCTCCATACAGATTGGTTTTCTTCCAGCTGAGTTTTTCTATTTTTCTGCTTAGGAGTAAATATTCATTAGCATTACTTCAGTGCTAACATACAGTTTGTACCTGAATTTTCTTAGCACCCATTCATAATTTGCTTAAAAAAAAAACCAAAAAAAACCAACAACAACAAAAAAAAACTAAATAAAACTAAAATTTAAAAAAATGCATTTGTATTAAAATGCCTTATTTAAGGCAATGTAAAAAAAATGTAATACTATACATCTACTACTCCATTCTAGGGAGATATTAATGTCTGTTCTGTCTTGGGCTGGAGAGCAGAAAGGCATTATTAAGCTAATGATAGTTAAAACAGGTTTAATTTCAGCCCTGAGCAATCAGAAAACTTAAGCATTTGAGAAAATATTATCAGTGCCTGTTGATGCATAAACTGAGGTACAAAGAAAAGCTTTTTTATTTTCATATTTGTGTTGCTAACCCCCATTTAATATCAGAAATCTTGTATTTAGCATTCTCTTAGACTCCATAAAGTCAAATCACGACACAATAAAAGTGTTAGGTCCTCTTTTTGAAAAAAGTGTATTACCCTGTAGTGGCAGCTGAAACTGAAGGGATAAATCTTCACAATTGCTGATGGCGAGTGGTAACTGCAAAAGATGTTACCTGTAAATGTCTGTAGGAAGCAGCATCATGTTTTGGAGATCACTGGTAGGGCATGAGGCTTAGTGTGACTGCAAATGCCATCAGAAGGAGCACGAGAACATGGGATGGGTTGGGAACATGGGCGGGTTGTTTCCAACGACACTGCCTGCTGCATTTATGGTCTCTTGCTTACTGCAGAGGTTCCTGAGTTCCATGTGCATCACTTAGCTCGCAGTACTGCCTCTGGTGCATCAAAGCCAAAGTGAGAGCTGCCTCTGTGTGTTCCACTGAGACTATACCCTGTCTCTTTGTCTGCATTTTCTCAGCACTTTACACAAAAAAGACTTGAGTTTGATTGGAACATTTGGATTTTACTTGATTAAATGTAATATATTACTTTAATGCCATCTCCAGTATTCCTGAAGATCACTTCCTTCCTGAGCGTGTTTCAGAATCTGTAGTTTCTTTTTCTTTTAACTAGGAGCCAGCAATTCATTCCATTGTGATTAATATATTTTTGCCCTGCTTGCTATGGGAACTGCAGAATACATGGAAGTTATTTTGGGGACAATAGATGAATTGTAAAGCAGCAATTGTGAAATTACCATTGTGAAATCCAGCAAGTTTTTCTCCTTTCTTCTTGTTTCTCTTCCTCTTTCTCTGTTCTCTGAACTCAGCTGAGTTCGTGTCATGATGACCTGAGACTACTTCAAGGATGAGTAAAGAATTATCTAATCAATCAATAATCTCTCTTGACCTTGTTTCTGAAAGGAAAAGGAAAATGTGTTCAGAATAATTTAAAATCCTTCCCCTGTAACTTCAGCTGCCTAGAGCTGAATAAATCTTCATTATTTTTGGAAAAATGACTGAAAGCTCCAATTTCCCTCTCCAAATCCTCTTGAATGCCTATCACAGCACTGAACTGCAATAAGGAGGATACAAGGCAGTAGGGACTTGTGCAAAGTCATGAGGAGAAAGATGAGCCCAGTTTCAAAAGTCCAACAGCTTCAGGTCCCTACACTATTACCAAAAGATGAGGATTATCTGGTGAGAGAATACTTTACACCCTGTGCCAATGACAAGCCGTAATTTACGTCTTAACCACCATTTTTAAAGAAAGGACAAATTTAAGTGCTTCAGGGTCAGAAGCTGATGGTGACTGGTTTAAGTCGGGCTTGAAACCACCTCTGATGCAACGGAGTGTGGCCCTGTGGCGCTGGCAGGAGGAGCTGCTGCATGTGTAAGGTGGCAGTTTCAGAGACAGGCAAGGCTTTGTGTTCCATGACAAAGCTGCAACAGAAAAAAATGGGAACAACAAGACAGCAGCAAGGGAGCACAATTAAGCATTCACCCAGACATTTAGAGTGACCAATGAAGGCTCTACAGCAGCACAAGACCTTACAGATCCTCTAGTTCCAATGGCCCTGCCATGGGCAGGGGCACCTTTACGAGAGCGGGCTGCTCAGAGCCCCATTCCTGACGTGTTTGTTGCTGGTGCAGTGGGTCAAGAACTGCTGAAGTTTCCTCTGTTCCTTACAGCAGGAAAAGGACCCTATCCTTTTGTGAGGCTGCAGGGAGCTACAGAGGGGTTCTGGTCACAAGGAAGGTTATAGAGAAAATCTTCCTGGAAGTCATGTACAAGTACAAGAAGATTGGGAGCATCCTAATTTCCTTAAGTAAAGGCAAGTTTGATCTGACCTACCTGATGACCTGTGAGGCAGGGACAGGTTCTGGTGACTAGAGGACAAGAGTGGCTGTTTTCTCACCTCCACCCTATGAAGATTTTTTAGTTTCACACAATTACCTTACAAGCCACACACTAATATGAGCACAGCACAAGGATGAGGGGACAAAGAGGCACATCATGAAAGTGAGGTGCTTCTAGCAGCAGCAAGCTGGAGAGCACCCTGTGGCTGATACATAGAGTCCAAAAATACCACATCTCTTCCTGAGGAGTAATGCAATGGCACTGTCATAACTAAAACCAAATTGGGCTTGGTACAGGCTTGGAGAGAAATTACAGATATTTATGGTGTTTACTATAATTAATTGGGTTAGTTCACATGAATTCAAATACTTCAAGTGTGTCTACAAGAACCCAGAGCTGTGTTTGGTAAATGAGGCAGTTTGGTTGAATGGTGGCACTTGTAGAACCTTGGCTCATTCAACTAGGGGAGGACAGACGTAGGCTTTGTGAAACTCCCATGGCAAATGAATCTTACATGTGCATTGGTTCATCTTGGTTGCTGCTCCTCTTATACTTGTGTTCTCTTCCTGTGATACCTCCTAGGGCTTTTCTGAGATAAATGAATCCTACAATCCATACTGGGGATGAGGAACAGTAAATACTAATGTTATTTCCTTCCTAGCACTCTATTATTTCCCCTAAATGAGCTGGCATTGGTGATGAGTGACAAAACATAATCAGTGTAAAACACATTGATGAATATGTTACAAAGTTAGACAAACTCTTTCCCCTTTCATTTTTGGCAATCTGTAGTTAATTTAGAGGTGAAAAAGCCTAATATGAAACTCCATATTGTCCTCTGTTGTCTTGGATGCTTTCTTTAATCTTGTAGAGGGGCCTTAATGAAGCAGCACAACTAAGATAATGAAGTGATAATAGTTGCATTTACACTTCTTTTCCAATATATAAACACATGCAACTTTTTGAAATTTCATACTTACTGGGCTTAAACATTGTGGTATTTTGCTTTGTCATAAAAAGGAACAAGCCAAGGGAGTTCTTCTTTCTTCTTGTCATGCTGTCTGCATGTACATATTTATAGCAATAAACCAAAAAATTTTGTGGGAAGCCATGCCATGTAGCTGAAATTTTCTGCTCAACAGCAACAACTTCAGCATGGATGTTTTTACCAGAAGATTTTTATTAAATGAAATACACACAAGTGTGTCTGAAACATTTTGATGTATGTCTCTCAAAATTGCTTCAATTTTCCCTGTCTGAAAGACATCTTCCCAGTGCATGCTAAATTGTTGCAGATAAATATCTCTCTTTAGCCACTTAACTTTTATCTTTGCTTTTACTCTGCTCAAGAAAATAAAGTAGGGCTGATTCATAGAATTCTCCCGACATTCTCCCTACACAATTAAAGCAGCAAAGGAGATTTAGAGGTGAGGAAAAGGGGGGATTATCTGGGACTTCAGTCAAGGCAAGTTATCAAATATTAGCTTGGACAAGGGAAAAGGATAATTAAAACCTTAGGCAGCTGGTCCATTTGTGCCAGTTTAATGACACCTATGTCGTTCAATTTTCTTAGCATTGCATCTGTGGTTCAAAGAAAACACAGGATAGGACTGCATCCAGCACAACAAACCTTGCAATACTTTTTTTCCTTTGAAGTGACAACAAAGCCCACTGGTGTTATCAGAAAGCCATGAGGTTATATTATCAGTATGCTCAAAGCAAAAAGTAAAGTATTAATAGTCAACTAATACTTGGAATTTTCCAGTCTAGGAAACAAAATGTCCTCTAAAGAATACATCACAAATGAAGCCATGTGAGACTGCTTCAGGATGGTGCTGTTGTGAAGGGAAAGCAAACACATCAATGCACAGGACCTCAAACTTGGATTGCCACCTCCTTCTAATTCTGACCTGACTACATGTGTCTTCACAAATCATCTCACCTCCTTTCCTGACACTCTGCTCACATTGCCTACAGAGGCTGTAAATTTTCTTTTAAGTGAAGGAGCTTATTAGAAGGAAGATGTACATTTTCTGTAAATTCCTGTAGAAAGACAAGTCGCTGATGAAGCTGTCACCACTGATGGGTAATAACTATTTTATGGTGACAAACAACAGAGGAGGTGAAGTGAGAACAGAGCCAGGGGAAGACCTGAAAGGAATGACAAGTGCTTTATATATGACACTGTGCCTTTGATTTAATGAGTCTGCTTCCAAGCTTCTGTTTCAAAGTGTACTTGTGTGAATTACGGGAGTGGAGATGCAGTTTCAGGTTGGATCAGTTGTGGAGCAGTGTTGATCAAAACACAGGAAAATGGTGGGAGCTCGATACTCTGTGAGCCTGATATTCTTCAAAGCTCACAGCAGTTTTTATTACCTTTCATCAGCTCTGCTTCTTCTGACTATCTTCTAGCTTGCAAGTAACACAAATGGGAATCCTGGACTTGTAACCAGAATTCTCAGACACATCCATTTTTGTTATCTTTTATTTTCCTCCCTGCCCCCAGCTGTTTTTTATCAAGCAACAGTTTTTGCCTGAAGTTACAATTATGGATTCAAACCTTTGAGAAATTTCTCTGTATTTGGATGTTTCAACAAAGTATGTAATGCTAATATTCTCCTCTTAATTGATGCAAGCTAAGTCATTAGAGAGACAGACTTAAAATTGTGTAACATACAGAAAGCTTCTGGTACAAAGGATCTCAAAAGAGCTCAACAAATGAACAGTTTTGTTGCTTAAATGCATCTACCAGTATGAACACCAGTATGACAGTAAAAAAAAACAACAACACCTTGTTGTTTTACTTCTTCCCAGTCAGATGTAAGCACTGTGGAATATCATGGATGCACTAAGGGCTGTAAGTGCACTCTGAGGGAACACTAGGATGAGAAAAGGAGGGGATTACAGGTTACTGGGTGGTATTCTTCAGTATTTTCACTGATAACTTGGCTGACAAATCAAAGGACACTCTTACTCAGCTAGTAATCAATATTTTGTTTTTTAATGGTAAGCAACATCAAATTGGGGAAAAAAAACCCTGGAATTAAAAATATCCCTGACTAAGTGGAGCTGAAATAAAGTTCAATCCTTCACAACTAAAAAGAATGACCCATAGTCAAAAGATACACAAAATGTAAATGTATATGTGAAAACTGTTGTGTTATACACAAAAGATGTTACTGATGTTAGTGTCTTTACAACCCTCAAATTACCAACCTACTGTATGAAGAATTAACACTAAGTCAGTGATGGTTCTGCGTTTCTATGTCACACTTTTGTATGCAACCTCAATAGGGTGGCAATAATTTACTAAGGAAGCTGACATAAATCTGACTTCCAGCAGGTAAAACTAACCAGTGGCTTCTCAGGCATACTTAGGGTGCACATCCTCAAAGCTATCTGTCCCTGGGGCTTTCTTTTTGTCTCATCAGTATTGACAATGCTAGCTACCAAGAAACTGTGACTACAAGCTCATCCAGTTGCAGAGATTTAGATATAAAAATATGCAGTACACTAATTGCCATCCTTTATTCATAAATAAATGGGTTTTCATTTCAAAGAAGTTAGAAAGAGAAAGCTGTAGAGTTTGTAAAATTGTTATGACAGCCAAGTAGCTGTTGATATGCTTGGTACAACTCCAGCAATATTCCTAAACTTCAAATATAACCTGCTAAATGCTACTTTTAGTCCTCATGGACTTCAAAGTCTGAGAAATTCTAGCAAGATACATAATATTTCAATTCTTGCTCACTCCTTACTAATGAGGCAATGTGGGGTCCAAAAATCTCTTCATAGCAACACATCCTAGTAGCCTATCTGAAAACATGATTCTGCTTCAAATACTGTGTCAGATTTAGTCTACATCAGCAGATTTATGGTTATGAATCCATATTTCTAGAAGGTTGCAGATCTAAGTGACAGGCATGAGGAGCAGTACCTGCTCCTGTGATGGCATTAACATCCACATGCCTGCTTTTGCTGTTTCTTGCACCACTTTGTAAATCATGCATCTTCCTTGTAAAATGACCTGAAAGCTTATCATTTCACCCTAAATTTTATCATTCTTTTTCTACAAGAAGTGTTCAGTCTTCCATGTCTGAGTCAGTCTTTATAATCAATGATTCTTTTGGGTCCCTTCCCATTCAGAATATTCTATGGTTCTACGATTTTAGACAAAATATTTAGGTGGTCTCAGGACTCTCTCAGAAAGCTACACAGCAGAGCTGGGTGTCCTTATATACACTCAGTACATGGTCTGTGTTTTCTTTCAGTTTCTCAGGTGGGAAAAGTTTGTAGGGAGTGGTGATATCTTGAATTAATTTTAGTCATACAGGTTGAAAGGAACACAGGAGCTTTCACCACAGCAACCTTTCTCCTCCCTGAGCAGAAATGCTTCCTCATCCCCAAACCTCATAAATGATTTGGTTTCTTTCCAAGCTACGATAGTTTAATTTAAGAAATGCTTTCCTTGGACCATTGTAGTAACCACAGCATTGTTACCACTGCTGTATGAGCAGTAGAAAGAAGTTCTGACCCCAAAATAACTGCAGAGGGCAGCATTAATTCGTTATTTAAACCCTCCAGTGACGGAAGATCAATGTCCCTTGAAAATCCCAAATAATATTTTATATGAAAATAACCCAGGGCTTTGATAAGGAGCTCTAGTATGTACTGCCAAAAGCAAATATTTTGTGATATGCTATTTCTTGAAAAATTGTGTAGCTACAATGCATTAAATTTTTCAGATTCTGAATAGACTGAATAGAGTTTTCGGTAAGAAGGTATTTTGTTTATGCTTTATTATAATATGTTACAATACAGTGGCTTTTGCTGACAACTTTTTACAATATTACTAAAACCACAAAAGAAAGATTGGCAGGAAAACAAATTTGACACTGTTCTTGTTTGTCCTTGGTGAATGTCAAGTTAATAAAACTTATACCAACTAGGAACTAGTGCTGTTTAACATTATGTTTATTTACACAGATATCCAATCTTTAGTGCTAGTGAAGTTATTGTTCTCTTTGCAATTCCTGGGACTATAAGGTATTTTTCTGGGCACAGGGAAAACATCAGTCTTTGGTTATGGGTAGGTAGCCTTGTGAGCACATACTTCATAGGAAAGACTTCAAAATATCCTGTCTTGGTTTCAAAAGACAGGAATCTGCAAAGGAAGGCAGGAGTTTCCCCTGAAATGGAAAATGTAAACTCCCTCCCTCCAATTGCTATAAATTTTAAATTAAGGGGCTCTCAGGCAAAAATATGGGATCAGGAATAACAGTTTTTTCTTAGGAAAGAAAATAAAAGATAAAATAAACAATGCAGTAAACTAAACAGCACTGACAGAGACAGAACAGAACTTGACATCCTGTTGGTCAGGGTGCTTGTAGCAGTTCAATTGGAATTGTGGCTGCAGCTCTCCTGGAGTGTCAGGTGTGGTTCTGTTGGAGCAGGGATCTTGTAGAAAGGGTGTAGTCTTCCTCTGAAGATCCAGTGGAAGAGGCAGCTGTTCCTCTGGGAAAATCCAGTGGAGAAAGCCATACTGGTGTTTCAGAGTCTCCACATTATATCTGGGTAGCAACGCTTGGCTCCTCCCTCTGGGCAGAGCATCTCCCAATGGGATGCTGTAGTTCTTATCAGTCATGCAGTGACATTCAATAGCCTCTTATCAGCAGATGTCTCCCTGGAGGGAGGAGTGGTTGTGGAATAGATAAGGAAAACTGCCCATTTAACAGAAGACAACTGCCATAGAGGTGGCAAATAGAATACAATTTGCTTGGCAATCCAGGACATGTGCTTACCCTTTGTACATGAAACAAACTACAGACTTTTTTTCTCATCCTCTAGAGCTCATCCCAGAGCTCACTTTGTTCCTCACTTGCAAGTATCTGGTTTTATGGGTCTCAAAATATTGTGGGAGCTCATTAGCAAACTTTCAGTGCAGAAGAGCAGAAAAAACTCATCCTCCGTTCAACAAGTGCCTGATGGATTTCTCAGTCTCACTTAGTAAATCATTACTTCTCTAGGAGCCTTTTCAGAGCCCAGCTTTAGTTTGGAGAACTCATCCAACAAACTTTCCTTTCTGTTCTTATGCTACTGCTCATTCCATTAAATCTGACCTTGGCTTCTCCCTTTCATTACTGCCTGCAGACTGGGTTACTAGTGCTAGTTATTAGCATTAGAATATGTAGTTGCACATTTTTCAGGGCCATGCCTATGTTTAGCTGCTCTTCCATTTCAGTCAAACAAAATGTTTCTGTTTCTGAATGTACAGTGCTTGCTGTGTGTGTGTACACACACTGTGGTCCATCTGAAAATGCTCTGAAGCTCACTCCTCTGAATGTTCATCTCTGTGGTTTCAGATTATAAAAGTCTGATGGGAAACCACCCTTTCTTCTGAGGACACTTCAAAACAGCTACTTGCCACTGCCATATCTGCTCCACTTTTAAGCTTTCACTGAGAAATTTCAATTTTAGTTTATGTCTTTCATTTGAAAAATCAGAAAGCAGACACTGAATCTTGCCACTAAACTGCAATTTTAAAAGCATGAACTGCACCAAGGTAGATAGGTCTTCCTGTCAGAAGGAAGGACTCCAGTTCTCTGTCACATTTGCAGCACAAAATGGGCTGTCTTTAGCCTCTGACAATATTTGTTTAAAATTTATGGCCCTCTCCCATCTGCAATTCTTAGTTCACCATGTGTATGTATAGGGAGAGAAAAAGAGAGGGAGAGAAATTCCTCCTAACATTTATTTTAATAGAAAAGTTCCCTGTTTAAAATAGTTGTTGATGCAGAGTTTTACTTAGAATTTATTTATACAGAGGCTCCACAGATGCAAGCAGATGCTAACTGCCTGCTGCTACAGTAATATGTCCTGCAGCCCAATAATACATCTAACCATGCCAGAACAGCCAGCAGCATGAGGACTAAAGCTGCTTCATCCTGCACGCTGGGTGGAGACTCATTGCACTGGGGCATGATGATAAGAATGGGAATGGATTTAAATGGCAGCCAGAAACTTCATGTCACTGGGAAAGATGACAGAGCTTTTCTACCTTCTAACTTTCTCACATGCCAACTCCTAAAGTGTGGTCAACATGGAAATTAAAATAATAAATAACAGTGCTATGATATTTGTGGCTGCTTTCCAAGTATTTTGTCACAATGCACGTGGAAATGGATTTTAGGACTTGAGAGGATTAACTTTTTGTTTTCTAACAACATGTAAGATACATTTAGAGTCTTGGATGTATGAGGTAGGGAAGTCCTTATCAATGTATGTAGGCAATATATATGCTGTTACCATGGTTTCATGGTAATAGCATCACACTGCTGGGGATTTGTGTCAGGTTTGAAACACCTGCAAACCAGGTAATTATTGTATTTCAACACCAAGAGTCCTGATAGACATAAAAAGTGCCTTCACAGTTACTATTTGATGACAATAATGATCCCAATGTCTTTACAAGTAAGATTTAAGTGAAACATTTTTTTGAGAAAAAGATATAGTCTGTATTTCACTAGGTAAATCCCAATATTTGTACAGAGATAAGTGATTCAATGGATTATGGATGAAAAACTGCAACTTTGGGATTTTTATTCTGATGAAGGAATGGCTCTTTTGATAGGGACAGGCAGCTGGTCCTCATTTTTTCACTTCTCCATGAAGTCAGATAGACTCTAAGCATAATAACACATGGTTAGGATAATGTTATCACCATATGTTGTAACAAAATGATAGCTGCCATGTTATAAGAAGAAATGGTAAAATACATCTTGTTATTTTTACTGTACAGTAATTTCTGAAATTGTTTTGCCCAGTTTCGTGTGACTGCTTCAAAAGTTGACCCTAGTTAAGGACTAGCTGATTAAACAGGTGACATAACTTGTAGCCAGAAGGAATATCCCTCCACATCTTCCCTGGCAATCAGCTCTGTGAAGGGTTGACCCTGGCTGGACTCCAGGTTCCCAGGAAAACCACTCTATCACTTGTCTTATCTCAGAAGGACAGGGGAGGGAAAATATAACTAAATGCTCATGGATCAAGGTAAGGACAGGGAGAGATCACTCACTGGTTGCTGTCAAAATAGGCAAAACAGACTTCACTTGGAAAAATTAGTTTCATTTATTACCAGCCAAACGAGAGTAGGATAATGGGATAAAAACCCAAATCTTAAACCCTCTTAATCCCACACTTCCTTTCTTTCCATTGCTTCCGAGTTCTATCCCTCCTTCCTGTCAGTGGTGCAGGGGCACAGGGAATGGGGGCTGTGGTCAGTTTATCACACATTTTCTCTGCTACACCTTCCTCTTCAGGGGGAGGACTTCTCACACTCCTCCACTGCTCCAGTGTGAGGTTCCTCCCACTGGAGATAGACTTCCACAACTTCTCCAATGTGGGTCTCTCCCAAGGGCTGCAGCTCTACACAAACCGCTCCAGTTTGGGTCCCTTCCACGTGTTACAGTCAACAGGAACTGGCTTCCCTAATGCAGCTCCTCATTCCAAGGGGCCACAGGAAGCCGGCTACATTGTGGGCTTCCATGAGGGTCACAGCCTCCTTCATGCACCCACCTGCTTTGGAATGGGGTCCTCCACATCCGCCTCCCTTCAGGGGTGCAGCTGCCTCAGCATGGTCTTCAGCACAGGTTGCAGGGGAATATCTGCTCCAGCACCTGGAGAACCTCCAGCCCCTCCCTCTTTGTCTGCAGAGATGTTTCTCTCGATTATTCTCACTTCTATCTCTGGTCGTACTGCTCTTTTCCAGTTTTGCCCTTTCTTAAATCTGTTACCCTAAAGATGCCACCACTGTCACTGTTGGACTCAGCCTTGGACAATGGTGGGTCTATCTTGGAGCTGACTGGCACTGGCTCTGTTGGACATGGGAAACCTCCTGGCAGCTTCTCACAGAAGCCACTCCTGTAGCTGCCCTGCTGCCAAAACCATCCCATGCAAACCCAATACAGGCTTGTACTTCTGAAATTTCCCAGCACCTTCTCTAAGAACTCCCTCTCCACTGCTCACCTGACCTGACCAGGCTGAGGCCACTGGGGCTGTGGGACCACCACAGTGACATATCTTTGGGTAAGACCCATTGTTCCTCAAAGATTTTAGCAATGTTTAAGCCATTAACCACTTCAGTCTCACACACCTCTCTAGGGGATATGAAGCTATTCAGGACCTTATTATATGAGATGTATTGTCACAGTAATCCAGCTGCAAGGGAAAGTGTGAAAGACTCCCAGCTATATAAAAAAATCCTTTTGATTCTAAATCAAAAAGGAGGCAGAATTTAAAGCAGTAAATTCAGTAAATTAATCTGTATCCCTGGTATTACTGGGGGGTGTGTCACACTGACAAGCAGTGGTGAAGCAGGGTTGAGGGTTGATGATCATGGTTCGTGAGTCAGTGTCAGAGACAGAGCCATAGCATGGTGGCTGGGGGGACTCTGATTTCTCCGTTGCTAGAAGAGGAAAACACACACTGTGTTCATATCAGATGACAAATATGAGCCTTGTTCTGCTCCAAAACTTACTCTGTGAGATAACAGAGTGAAGCCTGTAAGTAATTTTCCTCATGGCATCACTGGATGCCTTGCTATTACCATTGCAATGAGACAAACCTTTTTTCCGTGGGGGTGCAGTCACGCATGGCCCATTTTTCTGTGATTGAATTCACCTCCCTCAGCTCTGTTTGCCAGACAGACTCAGAGGCTTTCAGGAGTGCTGAAAGGTCTGCATACACCTTGGAGAGGAAATGCAATCATTTGGGTTGGAAAAGGTCTTTTAGGTAATCAAATCTAATCATTAACCTACGACAGCAGTGTTCACCACTGAACCATGTCCCTAAGTGCTACATCCACACATCTTTTAAATATCACCAGGAATGCTGACTCTGCCTTAGGCAGCCTGTCCCAACACTTGACAACTCTTTCTATGAAGTAATTTTTCCTAATGTCAAACCTAAACCTCCCCTGATGCAACTTGAGGCTGTTTCTTCCTGTCCCATCTGTTTTTATTTCGGAGGAGAGACTGACCTCCACCTGGCCACAGCCTGTTTCCAGAGAGTTGTAGAGTGTGATAAGGTCCTCCCTAAGCCTCCTTTTCTCCAGGCTGAACATACCCAGCTCCCTCAGCCACTGTCATAAGATTTTGCAGATATCTATAACCCCTAAGTATTTTGCCTACCTTACTTACCTGCTATGAAGTAATTATTTTCAATATGTTTCTTTGACCCAAAGATGTCAAAGAGCTCTTCTCCTTTCAATGTGTATTTTAGCTATCAGGCTACTCTTTTGTGGATAGAATAGTTCCAGTTATTTAAAGTGAGTGTCTATGACACCAGTAAAACATCAGGATGGCATTTAAACCAGGAGTTTTTGAAAAAATAAATATATACCAGAAAGTCAATTTAATAATTAGTCATCAGCAATCTTCTGAAATGGACCCTCATAATTTGCCATTTCATGTAGAAATTAGTGCTTTTTGAAATGAAAGCCAGATAACTTTCATCTATTGTGTAACCTCATAATTACTATGCAGGAAATAGAGAAATTAATATATTTGGAGCAAAGAGTGTTAGTAGCTAATATTTCAAACAACAAGCAGATACCATGACTGTATTACTGCTGTTTAAAGTGCCATTGGTGTGTACGGCTAGTTGGAAAAATGTTTGCAGCTACAATCTTGTCATGGAAAAATGGAGTGGAAATATTTAATAAGTGGAAAGGTGAGCTAAGAATGCCACCACCAAGGGGTGCCAGGTAGCCCTACAGGCATTGGTTTAAATGTTGGAGCTGTGTAGGGAAGGAAAACCTGCCTTGGCAGAAATGAATGAAAAACAAGCATCATTTGGACAGGGGAGGAAACAATGACAATAGAGGGGAGGGAACAATGACAATGACAACAAACTCAAACAAACACACCCAGCATATTGAACCAACCCTAATGCAAGTGTTCAGCTTCTCGTGGTTGCAGAGGGCATGTAACAGCAGCACATGAACAGAAAAGTGCCCTCCAAAGTGACCCTGCACTTGGGGTGTTTCCTGATCCTTCCTTTGAGCTCATAAACCATGAGGGGAGGAGGAGAAAAATATCTTAGCTGTAGCTATCTCTTGCTAACTCTAAATAATGTCTTTGCTGCCAAAGGAGGAACTTCTGAAGGGTCTAAAGGCTGACTGCAGGACTGGACAGCAGCACGGATGGGAAACTCAGAGCACTCTGACAGAGTTTAGCTCTGTTGAGCCAAGCAAAAAAGACCTAAAATAAATTACCTCCTCCAAGTTTTTATTTCCTGGTTCCAGGAAATTAACTGGATTTTTTAAAAAGACACTGAAGAAGATTTTATTGCATTCATGTGCATAATTGATAACAGGGGAGAATTTCCAGATTTTATATCCCTTGAGCAGCACAATAGACTATATTCAGTATCCTTAGTGGAGGTTGATAGTTTTATCTCTGTCATCCTCCAGCTATCTGATAAACAGCCTACATTTGCTTGATCAGCTGGTGTGGCAACAAAACATGGCATTTATGTTCATTTTCTGTAGCAGGTGCTTCTTTGAAATATCCATACTACTGCAGTTGGCAGTGGTTGGTTGTTGTCATCCAGGCATAAAAATGTCCAGGGACACAAAGAATAAGCCAAATAATCTTCTTGTTTTCATAATTTTCATTGCTAAAACAAGCAGCAGGATCCAATGAATCAGTTGTATTTACTGAAAGAAAATAAAAATACACTAAAATGTAAAATAGGAAAAGTAATTTAGTTAGGGTGTCCCCCACAAATTAGGATTCTTGTTCTGGATGTTACTGGTGCTATTAAAACTTTAGGCATTAGGAAAGCACCATATTGTAATTTTTTATATTCCCCATGACATGGATAGTTCCCTTCATAAATGCATTCTTGATAACAATTATTTTAGCCAAGCTGCAGATGAATATAAGAACAAAGGACCACCCTTAGTTAGAACTATTAATTGAATTTGACAGTAGAGGTAATCAGGGTAGGAGGAAGCACTGCAAGAGCAGAAGCAAGTCCAGTTGGCTAGTCAAGAGAGACAGGAGTGTGTGACATATGGCAATGCCTGAGAGCTTTGAAAACTCTGCAGTAGATGTCACCCTCAGCAGGAATTTACAGCCCCTAAGCAGCCCAAAGTCAACACAAACTGTTAAGGAAAAAAGACCATCATTTCTCCACTCAGCATGCAGTGTCCTGAGCATTTCTTGGGAAATAGCAAAGTGCAGATCACTGATCTGATTGAATAGTCTGGGACCACATCATCAGTGTGGCAGTGGTCACTGTGGGAACATGATTTTCAAATTTGCAGCTTTGCTTGCTGTAAGAGTGCCAGCCCAAGGGGAAAGGAAAAGCTACAACAGCTCTAATGCACAGACACAAAAGCCCACCATGGCTTGTCAAGGTGATAGCAGCAGGCTCCACAGCAGCAGCAGGAGTTTCCATTCCTCCATCTGGGCTCTCCAGGTTGGCAGTCACCCTGTCTGTGTTGAGCATTCCCCAGGAAGGGGGGGATACAGGGCAGCAGGGGCAATGGGGCTGCTGCTGCCACCCTGCTGTCCTTGCATTGGCAGCTGCAGCAGCATCACAGGGAAATATCCTTGGCAGGCTAGCCTTGCCTTTGGATGCTCTCCACTCTCCAGCAAATAAAGGCTTATTCTCTCCAGGATAATTTCACATGTGGTTGATTGCCAGCTGCCTCTGGTAAGAGAGCTTCTGCAGACTGGACACGGCTGACATGGGACCTCAGAATGCCTTCACTGCAGTCCTCAACACACTGCAGCACTCCAGAGAAACTCAGCATAGCTCTCAGGGTGGCGGCTGCTGCTGCTGGTCATCCCAGGCTCCTCTTGAAGAGTGTGCTAAGAAACACAGGGGCTACAGATGGTCATTGTTTGCCTTTCCCGGGACTCTTTTGTAGATGACATCAACAAGATCAAGCAACAACAGCCTCAGTTGCTTGAATTTTATGGTTTTTGAAGGGGGAAAAAAAAGCAGGAAAGTATTGACTGTTAATTGTGACAAACATAAAATTTGGATCTTCCTCAGCCAATAAATGATGATGATGAATCACAAAATTCCAGCTCCAGTAGCTCTCCTAAACTGGCTGCTAATCCAGAGTTGAATCAAAACACAGATGAGTTCATTTTACAAATCTGCTACTGGTAGGAGTCTGAGCCAAGAAACTCACATCTATACAACGGCCACAGGTGATAGCTAAGGTATTTATGAATGTTTGCAGAACCTTGAGTCATTTCCAGCTCACTGCTTTTAATTCCATTTATAATTTCAAACCTTTGAGTCCTCCAGCAGAAAAAAGCTGGCAATGGTGGGGGCAGAAGCCAGGATTTTTTTCTTCAATTTCATGGATGACAACAATCCAAGTGCAGCTACTGCTAAGATTTGGCTGCAAATAATCTCTTTAATCTACTCTGCACCCTTGTTCTGTAGAGTCTGATGTTGCTTTACTCAAATTCAAGGACAGTAATAACATGAACAGAATGGAGTGGAGTGGGGCAGTAAGCCTAAGACAAACTGGCAGAATAGAGATCTCTCTTTTTTGGAAGACAAACGAAAAATGTCCAAAGGCTGGGTTCTTTTCGACATTCTACATTTAACTAGCAGTGGTGGGAACCAGGTTTTCTGAAAATCCCTTCTCTTTCTCAGTGCCTCTGAAATTTTAGTTGTTTCTATAGAATTCTAAATTTATTTGAAAATGATCATTTAGATGTCTAAAGTCAGGCACCAAACAATGGGATCAACCTCTTCAAGAGGTCTCCTTTCATCCAAAAGAGAAGAAGGAGCTCTCACCATCTACTCCTACAAACTAGTTTTAGGCAAAACTGTAGTTCAACTGTCTGTGTTAGCTGCTCCTTTCCAGTTACCCCTTTTTTTTTGTGCTAGTGACTGGAAAGTGGAGCACAAAATTCAGAAAGTTAACCTGAGGTACTACGAGCCCTAGGAAAATATTTCTGTACAAAGAAAACATACAGAAAATGTTAAAGAGCTCTCAAAGGTAAGTTAAGTAACAAACTCACAAAAGCTACAGGGAGGAAAATGAATTTCTAGAGACTTTGGTCTCTGTCTAAATAAAACAGAAATGAAAAGAAAAACAGAAACAGAGCATATCCAAGCTCAAAACATAAAAACTAATAGCAGTGATTAACAAAAATGAAATTAAAGATTATTCAAAAAGTTAATTAATGACATGCATAAGGCAAACTGATTTAATTGTTGCAATAAATTTGGTTTAATAAAAATAAAGACATTGGATTGGGGCTTTCCCCATGTTCAGTTTTTCCTGTTCCAGATCATAATTTATTTTTGATAAATTTGGAGACACATGTCTGGGAATAGGAATTGTTAACCTGCCACATGGCTGAAATTGTTTTTGCTGTTGCAATTTTATGGTGAATGCAAATGGGACAATAAGATTCTGTATATGTAATTGCTGAATTTATTATTCATAGTACTGTTTTTTTAAATACACAGAGGAGATGATAAATTTGCACTCATTTATCTATTATCTGAGAGACCCAGATCCATTCACTTTGAAGACAGTTACAGAAGCAAATAAAAAACAGCTATTTGTACAAAGTTTTGAATAAATAAATAGATTCAATTAATTTATTTGCCAAGGATTTGGGTCTTACACTGTTATCTATTCCTGTTATCTCATGGAAATACAGACTGCTGGTTGCCTGCCCCAGTTTTCACTTCCAACAATTTTGCTTGTTCTGGTGCCCCCAGTGAGGTTCTGGATGAGGAGGCTCATCCTCCCAGGCTCTCTGACCAAGCCAGCTGTGCCAGATTGCAGCTCACAAGAAGGCTGCACTAATGGTCAGTGACCTGGTGAAGACATTGCCCCACAGCAGATTACTCACACGTGCTTTGGAAATCAATGTAATACTTGTTTTCAGATGAAAATACCCCCTGCTGGGAAATTTCCATTTCTTTCTGTGTCCTCTGTGCATTACATTCAGGGTATGAGCATGAAAGGCAGATTTTTCATACAGTCTAAGCTGGTCTAAAACCATGCTGCTACCAATGATTTTACACTTTCCCCAGCTGTGACTCTATATTCACATGTGATGGCTGAGCCTTATGAGTTTGACCATTTAATTACTCTGATTGAACATTATCCTTTTGTGCATAAAATTGGCTTCCAGTCCTTGCACAGCTAAATCAAAGTCTTTAATTGAAATAAGATCAAGTGAGGGGACTCAAGACAAAATTGTGGGTGGGAGCACCAGCATCTCCTTCCCCCATTTTGGTGGTATCATGTCTTTAGATTGGCTGGAAGGGAGCAAGCCTCCTACCTCCAATTAGGGTTTGTTTAGTAAAAGGTGTTAAATTTTGTTTCGTACCTGATGTTTTGCAAATGCAGCTAACATTTAAACTATGTAAAATGAGGCTGAAATTCTGATGTTTAGTTAAAACATTTTGCTTTCACAGATTTACCCTCCCTCACAGCTGTTTGCAGCATCAAATTGTATTCCTTTCATTCTCATCATGCGAGACTGTCTTTTCATCTCTGCCATCCCCCAGATTCCTTCCAGCCTGGAATATATCAATGAAATCACATTAAGTTTACTCTAAAATAATTTAGTAGCATTTAACAGACTGTGGATTGAAATTCATGTCTCATATGGTTCTGGTTTTGCAGTGCAAATTATCCTGGAAAATATGGCAGAAAACTGCAGGAATTGAAAAACAAAGGCAGTTACCAGAATCTGTGGTCAGTAAAATCACAACAGTATATGGAGGAAGAGCACAACCAAGCTGAAAATATGGAACTAATCTGTCCCATGGGCCATTACCCAGCTGCAGTGCTTGTGCCACATGTCAGAACAAATGTCCTTTCTAAGAGTGTTGTTTGACAGGACTTTGGGGAGCAAACATGTTACTGCTGCTGCAATGCCAGTAAATTCTCCCCAGACTGTTCCTGACAAGTGTTTTGTTCATTCCCACCCGCCCCACCTGGGAAACAGCCTTCTGGACAGGGTCACCACCTACTTGCTTGAACCAGAGGACCAAGAGCTGAACACTGTGCATGTCTGTGCTCAGACCCACTGAACACCTCAGGATGAAGTCTCAGTGGAGACAAAAAAGAACTGGGAAAGGAGGTCACCTGTGTGCTGTCCCTCATGGGAGGTCGAAAAGAACTAGGGAAAGTCTGACTAAACCATTTGTGGACATGGCAGGTGGTTGTGTCTGGAGGAACACTTACAAGATGAGAAGAATGTTGCTGGGTAAAGGCCAGGAGGGCAGCAAGGAAGGTGGAGGTTGATGCAGTTTAAGTGCAGGAGGTTGTTTGAGGGGAGTAGCGTGAGCCATGAGTGTGGCAGCAGGATTTCTGGCTGACCTTTCCAGTACTTCCTCTCATTACAGGGAGATCATATGATTGATGTTAATGACTGAGCTGGCCCCATCCATCTCCTATTGCCTCTTTTTGCCAACAGATGTGAACAAAATTAGCAGCTGGTATTATTCTCTGCTGTTGCCCCATTGCTCTCATTAATGAGGCAGCCTGAGTGCAGTCCTTTATTTCTTCTTCCCTGCCAGTCAGCCCCTGGTCCAGGGTAACAGCCTTTGCCTTTCTCTTGGCCTCATGCTGTAGTCCTCAGTAATTTTGTTTCAAGGTGTTTAGAGGCGAGGATTGTTTAATCTGTTCCCTTCACCATTTTAGTTTCATTCCTGCTATGGGCTTTTTGTTCATGTGTCAAGCTCCAAGAGAACACTATTTAAAATGTGAAGAATGAAAGCACCAGAGAGCTGCAATGGCACAATGTGTTATTCTCCTCCATGTAATTTGAATAATTCGTTAGCTGAAAAGTCCAGGAGTGAGTTTTGAATTTGCCATCCTGCCCTTTTTTTGCAGAAACCACCTATTTGAGCCCAGGCCAGTTAGAGGTTCAATGGCATTGAAGGTTGCTTTTGTAACTCCAGTTGTGTTGGGCTGCAGTTTAAATGACCAGATACCTGGTTAGATACAGGCAGCTTGGGTGAAAAACCTAAATATTTACTTGATCCATCCAAACACATCATAACTGTGCAGTTACCCCAGAGCTGTGGTTTATTTCAGTTATGTATTACACATACTGATTTCTCCAGCATGGTCTGTTATTGCCAGAAAAGAGAACGAGTGGGACAGCAGATTTGTGATCACTGGTGAGTTGGAAAAACAGAGATGTGTTTGTTTTACATCATTTTTAGTAAGTGGTATTTTTTATTTGCAGAGTTTAAGAACTAAAGAAATGATGTTGTGGCCAAGAAAAATAAAGAAAACCTCTCTTACAGAGAAACTCCATAAGAACTGGTGTGGTTAACGTATAGAAAGAGGAGGTTGGCTCACCTACAAGGTATTATAGTATCATTCTGATAGCTACTTGTGGAATATTGGAAATCAGCCATTCTTTCAATTGCATGGCAGACAGGAAACAAAGATGTTTTTCTCTACAGCATCAAAGGAAACGATCCCTGAATTTATATCTCTCTGAAACCCCCAGATACAGAGCCAGGAGCGTCCTGTCTTCTGTGTAGCCATTTTTATAGCTTTGAAGACAAGTGGCTATAATCTGTGCAAACACACAGAGATAAAAGAAGAAGTCAAGGCAAGATCAGGCTCAGCATTTCCTCTTTCAGGGATAATGCATTGTTATCTCTTGAATTAAATCACCTTTCTCTTAGCTGAAAATTTGTTTTCTGAAGTGTAATTGTAGGAGAAGGAGGCATGAATGTAAGAAGTTATATTAGTAACTATGTTAGTATGGAACAAATACCAGGCTACCAACAAGAACTTCTACTGTTCCAGTGACAAAGAAAAATATCAATTCATAGTTTGAGATTTTTTTCTATAATAATGTTAATACCTTTAATAAAAATTAATGCAATTTCTCACTCATTTTTATATTAATAGATTAAGTTTTACATTTGGAATAGGAAAAACAATTTATTTCTGTTATAGTGACATAATAGTCATCACAAAGCGTTGTTGCTTGAAATGAAATTCTAAAGCTTTAGCTCTCTTTTTGCCACCACAAAGCTCAATCTGGTGGTAGTAGGCATTTGTAATCCCAGTGGGGCAGGTTTATTGCTTGTATAACCAGCATGGTCCTGCTTTAAATTTTCTGCTTTCATTTTTTTATCAAAGAATCATAGACTCTGTCTGGTACAGATTTACAGTCACACACTTCTGCAAACATTCCTCTGGCAATAAGCCAGAGTCTGCTTTGTCTTTTTGCTTTCTTCTGAATTAGCTCAATGGACATCAGAGGATCATTCTGATCCTACACCTCAAACGTGCAGGAACCTTTGGGCTTAGTTCCTGTGAACCAGAAAATAAACACATGTGCCAGGATGGCCAGTGAGACCTGCTCCCTGCCCATTGGGCACCTTCTGGGGATGGATGGGACCCCACACATGGGAGGGAGAGGGAGAGGGAGAGGGAGAGGGAGAGGGAGAGGGAGCTGTACTATGGCTATGTATTTCGAGTTATTGTTCGAGTGAGCGGGAGAGGGACGAGGGATAGCTTAGGTTGCGTTTTTCGGGTCTGTCGTGGAGTGGTCTGTCTTTATCTTTCTTTTCTCGTTGATGTGTCGGTGCTGTGCAGTTTCGTGGTCACGTCATTCGTTAGCTTTTTCGTTTCTTGACTTCGTTCCGTGCCGTGCCTGTGTTCTTGCATTTCCTTTCCTTTCTCTTTTGGTCCTTGCCTGTCACGTTCCTGTCCTTTCCTTGTTTGCCCCCGTTCCCTTGTCCTTGCATTCCCTGTCCTTTCCTTGTCCATCTTTCCTGTTCCTTTCCGTCCTTTCCTTTCCGTTCCTTTCCTTCCCGTCCTTGGTCATATTTTACGTGCCTTTCCTTTCTTTCTTTCCTTTCCTTTCCTGTTCCTGTTCCTTGTCCTTTCACTTCCTTTCCGTCCTTTCCTTGCCTTTCCATTTCCTGTCCTCTCCTATCTCTCGCCCTCCTTCTCGTTCTCCTCTCCCGCCTTCCTCTCCTACGTCCTACTCCTCTCCACTCTCCATCGCCGCTCCTCTCTCACCTCTCCGCTACTCTCGCTCCGCTCACTCCGATCCCGCTCGCCTCGCCTCCTCCTCTCCTCTCCTCTCCTCTCCTCCCGCTCCTCTCCTCTCCTCTCCCTCCTCGCGCGCTCCTCTCCTCTCCTCGCCTCGCCGCGCCTACATCCTCCCTCTCCTCGCCGTGCATCTCTGCGTCGATCCTAGAAGAGAAAGACTAGAAGGAAGAGAGAGAAGAGCCGCGTCGCGCCGGCGCTATAGACGTCCGCTCTCTTTCCCCCCTTCAACCA
The DNA here is from genome assembly GCF_022539315.1 of Serinus canaria. Lineage (NCBI taxonomy): Eukaryota > Metazoa > Chordata > Aves > Passeriformes > Fringillidae > Serinus > Serinus canaria. Next base: position 92,436,013 of record NC_066315.1, read on the forward strand.
TGACAGGCTGGAAGTTTGGATCAGCCCATCTCATAGTTGACCTGTGGTAACACAATGCAGGACTTCAGGCAATGAGCCTTTCAGTTAATATTTTCTACTTTAAAAAAGACTGTCCCACACCACTTAGGATCTGAGTAAAGAAAGATTTTCATTTGTCAATGTATTTTGCACAAGTGAAATAAAATATGGAAGCAAAATAAACAAAACAATGTATCAAAAGGCCAGTACTATGAGAATCCTGCTCTAGAAATACAAAATTATCTCTGAGCTCAGGCCTCTGCCTGCATGCCTGTAATTTAGTAAAAATATCACCACAAAAAAATAAATGCCATTTCTATCTATGTTTCAGTTAAAAAAATGTGCTTATATTTGTTGTTGCCAGGTTTTTAGAAGTACCTTTAACTATTTCTACGCATGATCTAATTCTTTTTTTAAAACATAAATGATGGAACAATCTTATTGTGGCAATTTGTAAATAATAATTTTAAAAAGCCTATATAAAGAAGTAGAGGTAACTTAGACACTATGATACTGAAAATTGCTCTGAGGAAATTCATTGCTTTGTTACAAAACTTGTAAGTTTTTGAACAATTTAAATATTAATTCTAACAATTCTCCCTTATCTTCCCCAGATACCGTAGAGTTACCAAGGCAAGTCCATAGGACAAAGGACAAAAAAACCTCACCAAAACAAAAATTATTGCCTCCTACTATTTGCTGAGAGAGGTTCAATTTTATTAATAAAAGTTATTTATCTTGAAGAAGATATATGCCACTCAACTTCAGTCTTTCTCACTCAGAAAGTATAAATATTTTGCCATTTCCTACACAGTCAGCAAACTTTCCACATCGCTTTGTGAAGATACCTAACATTAGATATATTTTCAAATGCTTTCTTCATCACAGAGAAATATTTTCCATTTAGACCATAACAATCCCACTTCTCATCTTACTCTCTACGTCTGTCTTAGTATCACTTAGGTTGAAGTTTTGCTTTACTAACTGGTATAATTAAAATATCACAATGAGAGGGCTTAATTTGAAATGTCTCTGTGAGCTAAAATAATTGTGTGTTCTCAGACTGAAAGTCACACAGAAGGATTTATTCTGTATAGATCTACTCTGGTACAGTATTTTGTGGAACGCTTTGTCATTGGGACATTCTCCTTTAAAAGAATCACTCTTCGAAAGGCAAACTGTTATATTCATGTGTGCTTTCCACTAACCTTCTCCCCACCAAGAGACAGAACTAGAACCAATCACACAATTCACACAATCTCTTTTCAAAGGGAATAGCTCCAATGGAACCAACAGAGTCGAAATGATATGAAAATGAAAAAAAATTAAAAACAACAGGTATTCTTAGTTTCTACATAGAATCACAATTAAGGTCCTTTAGCTTGATTATCTCAGCTGTATATTCAGCTGTAGCCCTGCACTAGACCCACTGGGTCTGTCATGTCAGCAGGTTGTAACCCTGCAAACAGGGCAACAAATGCAGCCATGCTGCAGAAATTTCCAAGCCCTGAAGACGCCTCTTGGAACTTTGCTGTCATCTTCTAACAGACCGTGTGTCTTAGGCTGCAAATGCAAGGCATGGCCGGGGGTGTGCATTCTATTGCCACCTGTTAGAGGTGGGGCAGTTGTCTTCTGTTGGTTTGGCCTCCTGTGAAAACCAGGTGGGGCAGTTTTCTTTGTCTCTTCCACAACCAATCCCCCCTCTGGGGAGATATCTTCTGTTAATGGGCCACTGAGTGTCACTGCATGACTGATAAAATTACATCATCCCATGGTGAGATGCTCTGCCCAGGGAGGGAGCCAAGCACTCCTACACGGATATAATCTGAGATTTGGAGCACCACAATCAGCCTTTTCCCAGTGGATTCCCAGAGGATCAGCCTTTTCCCACTAAATTCACAGAAGATCAGCCTTTTCCCACAGGATTCCCAAAGGAAGATCTACAAGCCCAAAGGCCCAATCTACACCACCACTAGACCTTAGAAGAAAACAAAATCCTTTCTAGGAGCTCATTGTTCCAACAGAACCACACCCATCACTCCAGGAGGATTGCAGCCACCATTTAATGGGACTGCTACCACCAGGGTGTTGTCATATTCTGACTGTCAGGGTTGTTTTGTATCGCTGCATTTTTATTTCAATTTTATTTTTTCCTAATAAAGAACTATTATTCTTACTCCCATATCTTCGCCTAAAAGCCCTTTAATTTCAAAATTATGATAGTTCAGAGGGAGGGGGTGTTACATGTTCCATTTCAAGGGAGGCTCCTGCCTTCCTTAGCAGACAGCTGTCTTTTCAAACCAAGACACAGTGTTGTAGGACATTTGTGACTTATTTCTCTTGGCACTCCAGACTGAAGCCATGTTCTCCAGTTTGCTTTTAAGTGAGAGCTAGGTTTGTTCTGCATGCATTTCTTGCATCCATTTATCCCCACAAGTAAGACAAATAGATTTATGAGGTTATATAGTTCACGTTTGAGGACTTTTCTGTGACAAGACAGTTTCACAGGAGATGAAGTGATTTTTGGTCACCATGGTCCTGCCCTCCCCAGCACCCCTTTCCTCTGCCATGCTTTCACCTTGCCCTCTTCATGCTGGACACAGCATTCATCAGCCTGCAGTGAATTATTTCAGATCATTTACTGTGCAAAAAACTATTTGTTATTATTTGTAGCTGGATTTACAGTGCTCAAAAAGAATGTAAATGAGCTTCAGGGCTTCAAGCACAATCCTCACTGTTTCATCTCAGCCATACCAGGAATCTGATTTTCCACCATCCTTTATAAATCTGCAGAGAGCAACCCACTGCTCTATCTGATTTTAGCTGTTGATAGACTGCATTCCACAGCACAGGCAGAAACAGAGTTGTTGTGAATGCATATTACCTTCATAATCAAACACCCTATAATTCAACACTTAATTTTCCATCTTAACTGAGAACTTCATCACCAATACTTGATTTTGTTTCAGCACACAGATAAAATCATTACACATTAGAGGCCGAAAATCTCTGCAGGGCATCCAGAAGCACAAGCACTCAGTAATAATTTCTTGTTTATAATTACTATGGGGACTTGTAATTTAATCTGTCCTAAATTCATTAGTGCCATGTTGCTACCGTACCACCCTGGATAATTAATCAAGATATCATCAACAGTAAGTCAAATGCCTTGCAGGAGCAAGTCTGCTACATCAATAATACTATCTTTATCAACCAAACTTGCAATCTCATCAAGAAGTAGCTGTGCTAGCAGCAGAGAGAAGAACATCTTTATAACTGTGAAAGCACATAGAGGCTGTTCTTTTATTGTGTTTACTTTGCTAGCAAAGTCAGCTTATGAAGTTGATATTGAAGAGGAGTTCAGATGGTCTATGAAGGGAATGAAAGGAGTTACTTGCAGGAGTAACTGGAGCTTATGTAATATTTCTTCCTATGCTTTTGCTCAGCTCTTTTGTGCTATTTTGATGATGAGCTGTTGGTTTTTTAAACCTTTCAAATCTTGCCTAGGAAACAATCTTATTTGGCTTTGGGATTTTGCCTAAGAAATGGTGGCCATCGACCCCACTTACAGGTATTCTAATTTAATATTTCTTACTGTACATGACCCTTGTGGAATTCAAAACTGGTACATCAACTTTCCAATATCCAATTTATCCTAGGAAGGATTTGGACAGGTATTTTCTTTTTTTGAAAGATTATAATGGGATAAGAACTGATAGGAATGAAGAAGCTTTTCTGAGTCTGTAGATCTAAGACTTGCCTTCAGATACTTCAGATACTTTGCTCCTCAGTCCACTCAGGCCCATCTTTCCTAAAACTTGCAGCAGTCATTTTTACGCTTTTCCCAGGATTGATGCTTTGGCTGATGGACTGAACAACTTTTACATATGTTTTTCAGTTTTATTGATTAGAGGTGCAATGCTGGTCTTCTGTCAGCTGAAAGATCTTCCTGGACAGCTGATGGTTTAGAAAGCTGTGTCTCTTTGATCACCCTGTTCTGAGTGACAGTTTAATTAGCACATATTTATCAATCAGTCTTCTTCAACAGAAATCATTTGTGTACTCCTAAATTCAGAACATAAGCATCTCTGAATTGTTACTGATGTCACCACAATGTCTACCTAGTGACATGCTGATGCTACTAGTTCCTTTTTTTTTTAATCACTGAAAATTCATTTTTCTGACTGCCCTTAATCCTTCCTACTTATTTTTTACTTCATTTATATATTTTACATCATTCTCCCAATAAAACTCACAGCTTTTGGTATCACTGTGCAAATTTTTTCCATTTGAGCAGTGTTTTAGGTCTTGTGGTTAAGATTATGATGGCTTCTAGTTAACATCTGCCTTTACTTGAAGATGAAAGTAGGCCAGCCAAAGCATTTTTAATTAGTGGGCAGACAGAGATGATTAAACATTGGATGATGGTTTCAGAGCATCTCATTTTTCTTATAGAAGTACTGTTTTCTTTTTTTTAGAACCATAGAATTGCAGAATATCCTGAGTTGGAAGGAACCAGAAAGATCATCTAGTTCCAACCCCCTCTGCCACAGACAGGGGCACCTTCCACTAGAACAGGTCACTCAGAGACCCATCCAGCCTGGCCATGGGCACTTCAGGGATCAGGCATCCACAACTTCTCTAGGCAGCCTGTTCTGACACCTCACCACCCTCACAGTAAAGAATTTCTTCTTAATATCTAATCTAAACCTGCCCTTTCAGTTGTTCCTCCTTGCCCTGTCTCCAACTGCTCTTGTAGAGTCCCTCTCCAACTTTCTTAAAAGCTCTTTTCAGGTACTGGAAGGTCGCAATTAGGTAATCTTGAAACCTTTTCTTTTCCAGGATGAGTAAATCCAGTTCTCTCAGCCTTTCCTCATAGACAAGGTGCTCCACTCGTCTAAGCATGACCTGTTAGGAAAAGAAGGTTTCTGTGATCACGGCAAGCATTCATTTGTGTCTGTGTGTGTACGTGTACTTTTCCTTCTTCCACAGCCCCACTAATACTTGAACCCACAGCTCAGCTTTTCCTCATTTTACCAGGGTAAATTAACCCCAAATGGGCAACAAATTAACGAAAATGCGGCAGCCAAGGTAAAGGAGGAAATCTACCTGCAGAGGTGACTGCCATGATAATCCCCTGTCCCAGAAGATCCATGGGCATCCATTATATCTGCCCCATATGTGAGAAGTACTGCAGCCAGGATTCATGCGCTGTTGGCAGAGACCTGTGAGAAACCAGGCTTCCTCATTTCGTGTCATCACATGTGCAATCCATTGAGGTTGTTCAAAAATTACTTCTCTTATTCGATCGTAATTGCTTTCACTGCTGTGAATTGGCCCTGACCAGCACTGACAATTTGTATGACCCCCTGCCACGTTCGCTGTCAAGTTGTTTATTTAAACTCTAACAACTCAGTTAACTAAGCTGGACCAACAGAGGTGCAATAAGCACTTGTGCAAAATAAACCAGATGAATCACACTGCAGAAGTGCCTTTAGCTCTGCTGAATAAAGGACGCTTGGACAGCTAGCTTAGATCAGGCATCTAAATTTTTGACAGATAAAATTAGTGAGGAGAATCTGGGCAAAAGGCCTGGACTGGGTCACTGCAACGTCCATTGTGTATGTCTTCTTATTTTAGCTCAATGCCAAAATTGTCAGAGTCCTAAGACAGGCCATTATCTTATCTACAGTTCTTTTCCCACTACCCTAACATTAGGCTTAGTAGTTTAGTAATTGTCAAACTTAGGCTGGAAACATAATAGCCTGATTTATGAAGTGGTAGCATCTTTGTACCTGTATACCCTTATACAGATCTCCCTCTCTCTATATATATGTATATATTATAATATATATGATATATCAGTATATATACTTATATGTATTTAAATAAATAAATGATAAATTCACACACACACACACACACACACACACATTTATATGTTTGCGTGTGTGTGTGTGTAGGGGAGCAGCCATCCAGAACTGGACTCATCTGGACTATGTCTAGGGCTACTTCAGGGTTTCCTGTTGAAAAATATAATGTCTTAGAGCTTCTGGATGACTGAGGAGATATTGTTTCTACTATCATATATTTTGCTGTGATTTGTTCATCTCTACCACCCAGGGATTATTATTGTTTGAAGCAGCACATTGATCTGCAAACAACATATCTTCTAATTACATTTTTATGCAAGCAATCAGTTTGGAAAGTTTTAACTCTTATAAATATAACTCATAAATAAAATGTCTAATTAATATTTTTCCTAAGCGAAGGAATATTTTTACAGGAAAGAAGAAAGCAAAATTTCAGAAAAAACAATCTGAAGCAATTCCTGCTCAATATGTGGTTTGATATGAATTTGCTAACATGAGCAAGACAGGATTCTGTGAAAGGCTCCCTAAAGTGGAAAAATGAGTTAATGACCTTCTCCAAAATGTAAAAAATACTGCTCTGCTTAATGTTTCTTCACCAAAATCTGCCACACAGTACTTGCCCGTAGTCCTAGAAGTAACCAACAGATTTTATCTAGAAATGTAACAAAAAATAGAAATTAGATGAAATATATGCAAATGCAACATTCAATTGTTCAAACAATTTTTTTTTGTGCCTCCTTATTTCTCATTGGCTTATTCCATAATGTCTGAGAGTCCTTGTCCATTTAATGTGGTGCTGACTAGTATAATTGAATACACTTACTAGCCAGAGCTGAAAACAGTATTTCATTTACACTGAAGGCACTTGACATTATCCCAACCTTACCTTAATGTGTGAGCCAATGTAATTTGCATCTGGTCTTCAATCTCTTTTATGCTGCCATAGTGGCATCAAATGCTCTAGCAGATATGAAAATCTGATTCTGCCTACTCTCAGCTATGTTGTGGGAAAGAATACTGAAGGCAGGTAGTGTTATTCTAAAATTTAATATGTTTTTATCAGTCTTAAATATCTTCATGAAAATTAAGAAGGATGTCTAATTTCTTCTTTCAATTTAATGTAGACAACTACTGATTGTTGAAAAAGAATGAGCCTTCTGCCCCTTCCCTCCCACGTGGCTCCATGACATTCCATTTTGCTGGGTTATTTCTCCACAGGGTTGGCAGGTTGAGTGGGCTGTCTCAGCAGTCAGACAAGTGTAAGCAGGTTATTTAGTTTGCTTTCTTTTCAACTCTCACTTCCTTCCTCTTCTGCACTGACTAAGAGGATCAGGACTGTACCTTCAAGAGCTGGGCAAAGCATGCATCCAAACAATGTCATCATGCCCTTTCTTTGGTTACCTGTTCTCTGCCTGAGAATTACTCGCACTTGATTTGCCTCTCAAAGGTCAGTTGATTCATGTAAAGGCTCTTGTAAACTACACTCTTAACACTGATGAATGTGAGAGTGCTTCTGACTTTACAGACTCATGCAGAACTCCCTCTTATATTCTAACCATTTAAGGGGAAAAAGTAAAAATGAAAAAGATCTGAGATGCACACCCCAGTCTGATCCATACCTTGGAGAAAGACACAGCAGCCCTCCTACTATTTGCTTTCCATGGTATGGAAACATGAACATTCAGGCTATATGTGAAATGCAGATCACTCAAACACAAAATCCCTGCAAAATAAGGGAAAGAAAATGATGGCTTTTCAAATTACTGTATGGTGATGACTGAGATTTGCTTGCCTCTGTGTGTTTCATGTATTTCTCAAAAACAGCTGTATATCAGTTGTATAACAGCTGCCTTTTATTTTGGTCACTTTTGGGACTATTTTTTAATGTAAAATTTGGCAGAAATTTGATAAGTATGATTGTATAAATGAAAAATTGAAAAACCTGTCTACTGTAACAGAAACAGTGTTTTGATGACTTTTTATTTAACATCAGTCAAAAAAAATAGTTTCCAATAAATAGGTCTATTTGTCCCCCACATGCACACTATCATTAATGGCAATTATCTTGATTAATGGAGGGCAAGAAAGAGAAGTAAGAACTGAAATGAGAATTTAAATTGAAGAAGCCTCAGGCTTTCACAGAAGAAAGGCAGAACTTAATTAGCTAGCAGAAAAGATTTGTGGTGGAACGTAAAGAATCAAATTATAACATAATTTTTTTTTTCTCTTAGGTAGTTAGATGCTTATAAGTTAAAAAGAAACTCATCCTAAATAATGTGGAATTCCCAGATTCTCAAATTATGCAAGCTTGAATTTCCCAAAGTTATCCTTTCATTCTTAATGCCTTTGTATACATCCTGTTGATCTGAAGCAAAGAAATACAGGAAAATAAACAAATCAGTATATTTTTCTGACTGTCTACAAATAAAAAAAAGCAAAAGTACAGATATTATTTTTATTTCAAATGCAGCCAAGAAAAGTAACATTATTGGAGATTTTTACAAGGCATCAAGTTAAGTAAGCTGACACAATAAGCTACGTGAAAAATACTACTTTAAAGCATTGACTACTGGAAGATGAAGATAAATCAGGAGAGTAACAGAAGGACTCCATAAGTAAAAATTAAATGACATATTTAGTGCCAAGAGTAGTAAAAGTTGTATTGTTGCCTCAAGGTGCTTTTTATTTTAACTTCCAGATGTTGACTAGATCTGTGCTCTTTGTTGCCATAGTACAAATACATCTCTAGTAGTCTAAAAAATAGGGAAAACATTTTAAAATTTGATTTTCTTTTATTCTTTTCTCAGTGTTCCATAGCAGGGCCACTTACCACATCCAGAGGAAAAAAGGGAGATAAGGATATACCTTGTAAAGCTTTAGAAAGTTCTCATCCTCCCAGCTCTGAATGCTCTTGATTCTGGTCCCACACGGGAAATGAGGGGCTCAGATGAGTTGCCTCTCCATTGCCTCTGGCTTGCACTGCTCACCTGTTGTTTTCTTGCTGGTCTCTTGGTGTATACAAGCCTGGGGGTCATTGTCAATTATTTCCTTTACCTAGGAGACAAAAGTTGGAGACAAGATAATTCCTCTTTGCGATAAACCAGTGTTTGAGGGAGAGTGTAATTTAAAAAACCCTAATAACCAAAAAAAAGACAATGTGACAGCAATCCTGAAGCAAAGGTAAGTATTTCTGTAACACTGCCACAAACAGACAAAACAGGCTGCACAAAAGGAAGTATGGATTCACGTCCCAATGGTTTGTTATGAGACAAACAGAACAAAGGAAATGAAAGAATTGAGATGTTATGCCCTGAATTCACCCTGTCAGCTCAGTCATCAAATTTTAGTGCTGATCCTTTTATAGGAGAGAGAATAAGTTGTTCCATTTTCAGGTGTTTTATGAACCTGTTCTAAGATATTAGTCTTTTAGTTTCAGATCAGATTGCACACATGCAAACACACACATGCAAGACATTATGCTGAATCAAGTTCCAAAGTGATTTTTAAGGGTTTAGAGTCTTTAGTGACCTTGCTGGGTAGCTCTCAACTGGGTGTACTACACTTACCAGAGAGGGCCAGGGAGCAAATGTGAGGATTATATCCTCTTGCTCCTGGGTCTGCTTTTTAATGTTCCCATAGCATTTCTCTGCTGAAAAGCCTGCAAACAATTTGGAAGATACAGTTTGTTCCATTAAGCTCTCACCTAGAGCATAGTGGATGTGACTGCATCCTCCACTGCTCTTCTAGCAGCCTGTGCACCTCCAAGCACCTCCAAGTGCCCTTTAGCAGCAGCACATGCAGTGCACAGCCTGCCATAAAATTTTTACCAGTGAGATCCAAGGCAATCCTCTGATGCTCTGAAATATTTTGAACTGAAGAAGTGAGAAAGTGAGAGAAAAAGAAAGATATTGCGAAGTAACATCTTGAAAATTATAATATACATTTTCAAGGAACTTTTAGTGAATTCTAAGTATGTGCTCTAGAATTCTAATTGAGTGTAGTTGTATTAGAGCTTTCTTGCTTTGTATTTACTAAGTTTAACTGAGCTTGTTCCACTGCTATTAATTGTAGCATGAACACAACCAGGTTTTTCCATAAGATGTTAGGATTCTATCCAAAAGGCAGATGTATTTATTTAAAATGAAAATGAAAAATTAAGTGTCAGAACTGATAAGCTGTGTTTGGAATTTCCACATTTCTTTTAAATCAAATGGCACAAATGTCCCAGCAGCTTTGTTTGAAATTTTAACAAGCAGCTACTGCAGCCTTTAAGTGCCAGGTTTCTTTGCTTGCACACACTAATGAGCAGATCCATTTCAAGGCACCTGGCTATACTTTCTGCTCTGTGCTTTTGTCTGGGCAGGAGCTGCATTTCTGGTGATGACTCTCATCCTGCCAGTAAAAAAGTCTGTAACCAAGTCAAATCACACACAGGTTTGTATGAGAGGGAAACAGTGGCCCTTGTGAGCTGCACTGAGAGGAATTTAGGCTGTGAAATCAGTACTGTGACTAACAGAGAAATTTTCATCTAAAAGTATGCTTTCTAATCAAACCTTAAATCTAAAATAGACTCTATTTCCTCCAAGAATGAGTTTCAGACAAGTGAGATTAAAGAACCACTTCAAAGTACTGCTCTTAGGAACAAAAACCAAAAGAAAATAAAAGGAAATCAAAACCACAAAAGGAGACCATAAAGTTGAAATGTTTTTAATAACCCCAAACACCAATGAAAACAGCCTCAAGCAGGAGAAAATAAGCCTCAGTTCAATCTCATTTTGGAAAGAGTGAGGTTGTGTAATTGAAGGTTTACAGACACCAGACTGGGCACAAGAAATTCTGATAGGTCCCTGTGATCTGGACTTGCCTTACATTCTCCTCTGGAAGTCATAGGGTGTTCTGGAAAGCAGGATTCATGTCAGGCTCTGATTTTGGGTGCAGCTTGACTTAGTTAAGGCCGATTTCTTTCTGTTTTTTTAGATTGACAATGTAAATGAGGCAGAGCACTTGTCTTGGCACCATATCATTAACCTTGAATGCTTTTATTGTCTCACAGTCTTCTTGGTGCCATTTTGCAACAGTTACATTTTAGTAGAATGTTCATTGTTGTTTTCTTCTTGACAAGCTCATCAGATACATCTTCTCTGCTAGATTTTATAATTTTAAATTTGCAATCTTTCATGCTTAGCTTTGGCCGCCATAATTATTCACAACAAAGTAACTATAAAGAGTTTAGACTCTCAAAAGAACTTAATGTGAATTCAGTAACTCTCAAAAGACCTTAATGTAAATTCAGTAACTTAGCATTGCACCCAGTAAATATAAATTTATTTCTGAGTGTGTTTACCAAAAAAAATTAGGGGAGTTTCTCTTCCCTCTCAGATGCATTACTCTCAGTGTTCTCTGATAAGGTTTCAACAAGAGCAAGAGCACAGTCTTACTGACATAAAATGAAAAAAAAAATTCTCTGGTGTTACTGTCATTTTTAGCAATGAGGTCCCTTCCCAAAAAATTTTATCAGGATTATAAACTATATGCCAATGGCACAGATGGCAGAAAAGGATATGATCATCATAAGAAGCTCAAAGAATTACTAAAGTTTACGTCCAATTTTTTCTTGTGTGTAAGTATCTAATAATTTTCCCCTTTGAAGTAACACAAGGTTTTCTTTAGTGCAAAACCATTTTAACTTCTTCTCTTAAAGGAACTGAAATGTTTCATCTTTTACCTGCCAAAAGACAAAATGAGTTGTCCATTTGTTCTGTAAGTTACCTGAAGACAGCAAACCCAGCTTAGCTTTAATATCTAAGACATTTTACATGCACTGAGGATAATGTGTGTGCCTGACCATATGCTAAGAACTGTGCAAGGACCAAAGAAAGGCCATCCCTCTGTCAGGAAATTATTGTCTTCAAACACCAGTGGGACAGGAGATGTGTAGTGTTAATGACTTGGAAAAATGTACATCAAAACCATATCCACATCTGTCCTCTTCCTTTTGTGATGCTCTTAAAACCACATTGTATGCATTACTTTTCAGCCTTGTGTGAAAACTCAAACAGAAGAGTGTATGTAACTATCAGCAGCTGTCAGAGAAATTTGCTCATTTTTGTTTGCCCAGAATTCATTTCATCTGGGAAAGTTTGCTGGAAGTAGAGACAAAGATGTTGCAACAAGTTCTTTGTGGAAATGAAAACTTGTTTTTCTTTGAACGTCTGTTTTTGGGGAGCTGGCAGGCTAAGTAACGTCAATCCACCAACAATGGAACATCATTCAGCCACTCCATCTCTGGATGGAATTAATCTTAGGAAATCCCAAGCCTATCTGACTTTGCTACTGCAAATGCTTTGGGGTACAATCCTCCATTTTGTAATATGTTCAGTCTTTAAAAAGTGGTAGGAAAAAAACATGCAGTGCAATAGCCAGAAATGAAGCTGGTGTGATAAGCATTTTCATCAAGTTTCTAATTTGAAAGCCTGTTGTTCCTTCCTGTTGAGGTCCACTGGCATTTCCATTGATTTTTGTTTGCCCCCTGATCCTCACCCCTTCGAAAGCAGTGAGTCTTCTCTGCATCACCCAAAACTGCAGCAAAAAATCTTCTGCCTTTCATTATCCTTTAGCAGTATTTCTGCCAGTCAGGTTCCTAAATGTAATGACCAAATTTTTTGGGAACAAAGACACAAAATAAATTTCCTGTTATCTGTCTAATGCAGGGCTTATTCCTAAAAGTAGTGTTTCTGAAGTGAAGGAACTTGATGCGTACGCTAATTTTCATACCCTTTTATCTTCTGAATTTTAAGAGAAATTCACATAATTTAACTCTGAAAATCTAGACTGCTGTTTGCTGTGTGCCATAAAAGATATCTATTATAAAAGCTTGACTTTTGGCATGCTTAAAAGATTTCAAAAGATACAACACCATAAAATGAAGTGATTATGAAAATCTGTGTTATAAAAGCTGACAAGGTCATAATTAATAAATTGGTTTTGTTGAAACTGTTAAAGAATGTAGTTCAGAAAATTTCATTCACATAAAATGTTTAAAAAAAGGTAGTTATATTGTTTATTTTCATAAAAAAAAAAAAAAAAAGAAAAGAAAAAGAGAGAGACAGACATGAAGAGAGTGTCCTTTGGATTCTTAGGCCATATATGAAACACTTGCAATGTAAAGCTTTGGATTGGATCTCCAGACAGAAATCTTACTTCAAAGACTGTGTAAAGATGTGGTCTTTTTCATGTGGGTTGATTGTCTGTGTAGTCACACACTGCTGACTGTAACAAAGGAGAAAAGTTCCTTCTTTTTCTTACAGGCTGAGTGACCCTGCACATGTATGAGCATATTCATGGAGTTTCCAAAGCTCTAAAACTGATAAATCAAAAAGAGATAGTTTAGAATTTATTGATATAAAACATAGATACAAAATTTCAGTGAATTCAGATGACAGGGAATTAATCGAAGATGACAGAGAGACAGATCTAATGTCTTTTCCACATATTAAATCTAAGAAATGAACTTCATATAAAACTGTATTTCACTTTAATGAAAAGGGGCCATGCTTTTTAGCATTTCATTTTCTAAGCTAGAGAATTAGTGGAAAATTTATGGTGCACCACTAGAAAGATAAGTATACTATTATGTAAATAGGTACTTCTAATGCTTCACTGTCTGAAAACCCTACAGAAGAATAAAGGTGAGGAGTCCCCTGTGTTAAATATGCTCTTGCAAAGCTAAGTGACACTAAAGATTCTGCTACTTTATTTCAAAGAAAAGGAAGTCTGGATATCTCAGAGATTTAAAGAGGCTCCTTTATTGCAAGTGTAGTGCTTATCTGAGACACTCTGGTATCCAGCCTCTAAAGGAAATGAGATTTAGTAGGGTTTGTGTAGCTACAGATGAACGTAGGTCCAGCCTGAGTTATCCAAGTCCACATTTCACTATGCTTTTCAAACAAGTTATTTGTTTTCCTGAATAAAAAAAACAGATCTTCATTAGAAAAACCCGAAAAAAAAAAAAATCAAACAAGCCACACAAAAACAAAAACAAAACCCAAAATCACATAAAAAACCAAAAACTAAAACTAAAACTAAAACAACAACAAAAAAATCACCCCAAAACATTTAAAGGTTGGGTGTTGGTTTTGGGTTTTTTTCTTTCTCAATTGTACTGCATTCTTTTTTCTTTAGTAGTTTCTCTGGCACAACTGGATGATAACAGACCTGTTATAAAGCTACAGATGTCACAAAAAAGCGCCATATTAGTATTTCTTAGGATACCATTATTATTTGGAACCACTTGAATAGCATTTGAACACAACAGGAACTGGCATGATTTCCTGAAATAAGAGAAATAACCAGCAGCACAGACATAAATTGGGGAATAATCAGGCAGACAGTATTTTTACAGAAATGAACCTGAAGGACATATTCACCACTCTGTGATGTAGAAAGCTTCAATGATAAAAAAGAATTAGAGCTGTACCTGCAGGTTAGAATGCATTGCAAAATGATGGGAGCATTAGATGAGGTTGGGTAAAGCAGCTGATCTCTCAGACTCCCACTTCACTTTATTATTATGCTTTCTGAAGAATGCACTGTCTAGGTAATTTATGAATTTTAATGCCCATTTTTGCAGAGATTTTTCCAGTGAGTTATTTCTGCACTGTGCATCCTGGTTCTCTGCAGCTGTGGCACTGGGAGCTAAGGAAGCACGACCCTCCTGTTGCACTCCTCCAGAAAGGCAGAGCACTGGAGTAACAGGACATTCAATCAAACACTGATGTGGTTGTAGAGAATATTGAGATTTATATTCTTGGCCTATTTTTTTTTTTTTTTAATAACGGTGAGAAAGCATTTGAAATATAGAACAATGCATGAAAAAAATGGAGGATCTTCTTGGCTGTAGGAAAACGTTTTAAGAACCTAAAAATATCTGAGAGATTTGCATGTCTGAACAACTTTTAGCTAAGGAACACATTTACAAACAGAGTTTCATTTCCTCTCCACACATCTTGGATGTACTTTCAAGATTAATTTTAAATGTGTAGTGTTTAGCTCTTGTCTTTGCTATCCCTACTCATTTTCTTGTACTTCTGAGTCCTACCTCTTCTGTTTATATTTCTACAATTTGACAGGTTGCTTGCAGCTTTGTATCATTGTTTTTTCTGAATTTTTTCAACTGTAGGAAAAACGGCCATTTTTCTTATACTCTTAAGTAAATTGTTTCTCAATTAAAACTTTGATTAGATTTTAGTAGTTTATAGGAAAAGTGATCACAGGTAGAATACACTTTTTTTTCAAATAATCTCTGCCTGCATTAAAAATTAAGACATACAGCAGAGCTGGCAAAACCATTTTTAAAGAATGAATACTATTCATGATATAAAAATATCATGAGAAGTACTGCAATTTCATTTATTCCAGGGCATAATTTTCTCCCTCTCTTTATTTTGTTTTTATTTGCCTTTATGATAAATGTATCTCATGATGCAAACCAACTTTGCATAGGCACCATTACTTTGTAATAGGTAGTTTTGCATTTTATGATGCTGAAAAAGAGATTCCTAAAATCATGGGACTTGCTTCTACTCACATTTTCAAAATTTCTATCACAATTGTTTATGAAGGCAATAAATTACCCTAAGGTACCCCACAGAGTGAAGTAGTTTTTGAATTGGTGTGGAACTTTTTGAAAGTCTCTATTAGGATGTGACCCATGATAGTCTCATATAAAGAGACTGTAGAGCATTAAAAAAGTTAATATATTCTTCCTTCATGTCTTCTGATGTGTTTCTACACAAAGTGCAAATTTTTGGAATTTTAGTAGAATTCCAACAAACTAGACTTTAAGAAGACTTGCATATGTTCACTAAGTAATCTGGACATTCATATGTTCACTGACAACATTTCAATTATTTTATTCTATGTGTAAATTTATTTATCAGAATTAATAGAACCCAACATAAAGAGTAGTAAGAGATGTTATAAAAAATATTATTTTTATTTTCTATTTCTCCTTGTGAAATTTTACAAATAATATTCTGATAGGGATGAGTTTTACAGCACATGGATTGTTCTGGAAAATGAAGCATTCAGAAAAGCATTTAAATTCTTGCTTTAGCTCTACTTATAGAATCAATCTTAGGATACACAAGAAATTTCTGAGGGGAAAATAAGGTTGAAGAAAGGAGATAAGATGAACAATAATATCATCCAAAAAGCAGGAAAGATGAGAAATGGAGGAAGTAGGTTATGGTTTATGAATTTACTGATGGGTCTGACTAGCGAAGCATTAAGTCAAATCTCTTTGAAGTGAGATTTTTGTTTCATCCTTCATTAGGTCTAATAAGAACAACAAACACATGCAGAAGTTCCAAGGGGAAAAACAAGCTTATCTTTGAGGCAATAATTTTGTCAGAAAAGACATTTGCCTTTGTCAGAGAGAAGTTTGCCTTCCAGAAAACAGCTGAGTAAACAATGGGAGGGAAAGAATTAGAAGTACTTTGCTCCCACATATTCTTGCATCATCTAAAAAGCTGCCATTTTCTCACTGTGCCATTTTATGGCCATTGCCACGCAAGCGTGTTTCCCACAACAAAAACTCACTGGTTCTCATGGCTTAGGGGTCAGTGAACGTTCACTTGTCTGTGAACCAAGAGGCTCCTTGGAACCTCTGCTCCATCCTGCTGCTTTCACATTCTATGCCATATTTTTGTAATTCAGGGTGTTTTTACTGCATAAGTTTCAGTGTGAATTGCATTCATACTCTACTGCAGTGATCTTGGTTTGGGTGTTTTTTTTTTTTTTTGTTTTTTTTTTTTTTGCTTAGTAATTTGTTGAGTAATTTGTTTTTCTTAAATGTGTGTTATTGCTTAGAACAATTAGCCATCTGTTTTCTTTCACTCTTTTACATGAGCAGTAGGGTTTGTCAGTTCCATCCTTTAGAAGAGCAATTAATCACTTTAGTAGTGATTGTAGTCCTTCTCATTTTGAGAAGATTTTTGTTTAGCTTCTTCATGGTGGAATTTCAAAAATGCCTAATATCAAAAAAGGAAAGTTTTTTTCTTTGCAGCACCTTTGGTGAGCATTGTTAGGTAGCAATGTTTCTTGGTGAGACAGCAATAAAATGTCTATAATGTAGATAATAAAATTTCTGTTATGAGAAGTTTTCCAATTGTCCAGCTACTGCTGATTCATGGCCTTTTCCTCTCAACAAACTTGAGGAGGGACAATTTTCTCTTTTTGTATATTGGGATAGGGAAAATACCAAGGAAGGTCTTACTCTGATGATTTTGTGAGAAGAAAATCTACTAGCAATGACCTGAGAAGTGACAGGTCATGAGGAATGACTGTGAAAACAACAGCACTTCTTCTATCTTGTTCTTCAATAACAGTAATTATCAGAGAGCTAGCAGAATTAAAACCTCTGAGATTTATTTGAGAAAGGGAAAAATGGTGGGAAATAAAATAATAAAGTGGATAAAACTAATGCTAGTAAGCTTAAAGAATTGAATAAAGTGTTATCAGAGGACTGAGAAGCATAACATTGCAGGGCATAAAATAACGGCTGTTTTTGAATGGGAATAAAGAAGAACTAGAAAATGCTGTATCTTGTGCTACGCTGTCAGCAAAAATAATCCAGTGAACTATTTGTAAAGAAATGGAAGGAAAAAATGAAGAGTATTATCAAAATGTATGCACTTAACAGAACTCTCCTGTTAACATTGAATCAATCAAATCCCCTATTGCGACAGGAGGGCAGAAGGCCTGAGTAAGCTGAAGATATGCATATCCAGACTCTGAATCAAGCCTTTCAAATATAATCAGGTCTTCCCTGACAGTGTCTTATAAGCAAGTTTTCAGATATCAAAAGGGTAGAAATGCAGGTGAGAGCAGAATTCAGAACTGCATTCCCACTGAAGGGCAGGATCAGGTGGACACCTATGCACCAAAGGAATTATAATCTACAGGCTTCTGCCCTTAAGCAGGAGAAGTCAACTGCACACAGACACAGTTAATAAACAATTGTGTTGTGGAAGAGCAGTGGGACATGCTAGAATCTTGCAAGCTGAAGATGCATCAGCCTCATCCTCCCCTTTGTCATGGTTTTAGACTGGGCACAATGCCAGTGCCTCCATGAAAACACATCTACTTGGTGTCTACTGTGAGATGTGACTAGAAACAGAGCAAGCAAACACTAACTTAGGAATAAAGGGAAAAAAACTTTATTAACACACACACACACACACACACACACAAAGAACAGAATGGAAATCTTTCAAACACATTTCTCCTCCCCCTCTCAACCCACATTACAACATACAATACAAACTCAAACCTTCCTTCAGTCTCCATCTCCCAGGTTTTAATTCTCAGTCCATTATCTTTCTTCAAACAATCAATACATTCTATTAAAGAGGAAGGAGTCTTCTCCTTGTACCATTTCTTGACTAACCTCTTTCTATATTCTATGCTCTCACCATGGAAATGGACCAGAAGATTGCTTTTGGGGTTTCTCTTTTTAAGGATACTTTGGTCAGTTCCACAAAACGACAGTCTCTCTATTTTGGGATAACAAAATCCCCCCCCATTTCCCCCGGGGCTAGGGCTTCACGACAGAAATCCTCTCATTTCTGATCTCTGCCCATCACCACTCTTCACTGCCTTTCTTGGATCTGAGCCATTGCTTTCCCCCCAAAACCGCAGTCTCTGTGTTACAATAGAAAGTTAGTCCGTCTACAGCCAAAAAAAACCTGCTCTTCCGTTTATCTCTTCCCAAGTAAATTTTTCTCATTATCTCCACTACTCCCTACTCACACAAACCTCTCATTTCACTTGTCTATTTCTTCTTGTTCTTATTTCTTTCCTCTGGGAGGATCAACGTTTGGAAGGTTTCAGATCATGAAGAAAAAAGTTAAAATTATCTTATAGGTGCTGGACTCTCTTCTCACTCTTGGCCGACTTCCCAAGAGCTGTACGGCGCATCTTATCTCTTTTCTCTCCTTTCTCTCTCTCTCTCTCTAGGAAGCGGGGTGCGGGGGGGGAATTGCTCGGTGCTCCTCACTACTTCCACCCCTCCATCCTTTCACTTCCCCCCCCGGTCTCTCTCTCTCTCTCTCCAAGATCCAAGGCCTCCGGCCTACCTCAGGCCGCCTCGTGGCCTTTTCCCCTCCCCCACCCGGCCTACAGCCGGAGGGGGAGAGAGAACTGACCTGATCCCTTTGCTCACCGAAAAGCCAGAGAGCTACTTCCTCCGAGTTCTGCTTTTTATACCCTGTGTTCTCAGAGGCGGAGCCATCTCCTCATTGGTCCAAACAGGTGCCAATATTCACACCTGAGCCCCCACTGGGCTAACCACTGTCTCCAAAAAAAAACCACTTCCTTTCAAACCAAGACACCCTTCCAAGCTCATGCTGTCAGGAAGAAGAAGACTTCTCCTCTAAAGCAAGTTACACCAAGAGGATGATGTGTTAGGTACAGCTGTGAGTATCACTCTGCATGTAACAAGTAGCAAAGAGATTCAAAGTGCCAGCAAAAAGAATAATTACAACTCTGTAAGAAGGTTCCACAAAAGAAGGCTTAAACACAACTGAGATTCTAGTTCAGAGCTGTAAACTAAAGGACAATCCATGTATGTTCAAAAGTCTCCCCATGTCCAAATGGAAAAGGGAAGATGCAAAGGACTTAAATTTAGAGATGTGTTGCTTAGACACTGAGAAAAGGTCCATAACTTAAAATGTCCTGCTTTCACATATATATATGAGGTGGACATATTTAATAGTTCAGGGGAAAAGTAGTTCAACACTACAGGTTATTTTCATAACCCTGTTTTCCTTCTCCAATGCAAAACCAATTTAGGCTACACAGCCTAAACTTGCAGATATATGAGTACAATGAGTTGTACACTTGTGAGGTGATTTTGAAACAAAAGACAAAGCCCTCTTTCCTCCCACCAGCTCTAAAGAGTTTTGGAGCAGTGGGTACAAGGCTCAGCTGCTTGACAGTGCAGACTGCTCAGGCTAACGAGTTTAAGTTAAGACATTTTTCAGTCTGATTGCCTCATTTGGAGAAATTGTACAGAAGGACCTCATTAATTCCAATTTGTTTGAACCAAGCTCTTTATAACTTTCTAGAAGCATTACCTCACTCTGGCAATCTCTGGGAACATCCTGACCAGCTTTTGGTCTAATGAGCGATCCTGAAAATCATTATCTGAGCATGAGTGGAGAGAAGAGGTGCGCTGTACGGAGCATCAGGTACAGACATGAGAAAATGCACAGCTGAAGGAAACCTCTGCACGGGGCTGTTGGTGCAGGTGCTCTCCTAGAGCTGGCTGATCCCAGAGGACAGCCACCTCCTCCCACCCATGTGTCATCTCATCAGTGCTGGCTAATTGGAGCCTCTCCAGATCCTCACAAGCACTTTCTGCTGCCTGATGGCCAACATCTTAACCAGCTTTTGAGCCTCACTGTAGGGACTTAAAGTGTCTTATATTTAACTGGATTCTAGACTAAAATAGAAATGCTTGAATTTGCTAGAGTAGTAAATAAAAAGCAAAAATTTTCTTCCCTGCTTCCAAACTTGCACAATGCTGATCTCAGGTACAGCACAGTATTTGGTCAGAAGTGCTCTGCCTACAACTCAATAGGTTTGAGAATTGAGAAGCTTATTCCTCAGGAAGATTAACCAGATACAGCAAATTCCTATCCCAGCAAAATGAGATATTAAAGCACCTCAGTGTTCAGTCATTCCAATATTAATTTCCTTTTTAAACTGCATTTTCATAATGGGGATTTTAGGAGGCTTCTCCCCTCACAAGTTAGAGGTCATTGATGTTGATTTTCATTATGCCCTCCCAAAACCAGGGGAAAGTTTTGCTTTTTTATCTTGCTGGAGATTTTGATCATTACATTTTCCAAAAAGGTAGAAAAGGGATGTTCAAATTAAAAGATGATGCCAGCAGCAGAACAGAAATGGGCAGAAACTGGCTGTGACTGAATTTAGGCTAGAGATTGGAAAGTACTTTCCAATCACCACACAGTGAGATCCTGAAACACTTTCCCAGTAGGAGGAGGCACATTTCCTCCTTATTCTTAAAAAAAGTGTCAATAAGTTGGTGAATCTTATTATACAACAAAATTACACTGTCAGTAGGATTTTTTATGTTTTTTCTTATTCTGATTTTTCCAAAATGTGTACTCAGGAGGGATCAGAAACAGGGTTAAGCAAGGTGTGAGATACACAGGAGTCTGCAGGTAAAAATGTCATGATACACTCTCTGTCATAATTTTCACTCCAACTCCTGTGGCTCACTGATTTTTAGGATACCACTCACAGAGAAATCTTTTTCAAAGTACTTCTGTGTGTTCCCCAGAGGAAGTGATGGGCTCTGCTAATCAAGAACATTATTATGGAGTATGTAACTTTCAGGTTTTTGAAATGTATTTATTTCAAAATCCCACATGGCCTTCACTCTAAGTTTATTAACAATATCATTTCATTCTAAGCCATGAACATGAATATGATAATTATTGTTCTGAACTAGCTGGGTTTCAGATTGTTTTTAGAATACATTTATACTGCATGATGATGCAAACACAGACATACTAAACCTGAATCACGAGATCAATATGAGTAAGCTCCAACAAGCCAATGGCTGTCCTCCAGATGTATTTAGAAATGCATTCTTTTAAGCCCGATTATGTGATTTAAGAGTAATAACGACACAGAGGAAAATTATAATTATTTAATTTTTTTCACCAGCTTATTACATTTTCGTACTTTCAGACCATATGAGTGCTTATCTTTACAGTAAAAACCTCAGGCAATTCTTACATTATTTTTAGGAGCAACAGTATTGTACATATGAGTGCTTTAAATCAGCCATTTACTTAATTTGTACTTAGTTTCAATATCTTTTATGCCTTAATTTGTTGTATTACTAAGATGTAGGTTTCTATGCTGAGCAAAATTTGTGCATTTGAAGACAAATACCTATCTTAGGAAAAGAGAAACAAACTCTGGTTTTGATTCTTAGGGTCCTTCAAATAGTGAATGCTAGGCAGAGGTGGGTAATATTACAGAAATACTTAAAAACATTTAATTTTTGGAACCAAAATGAAGAATTTCAGTGGACTGTCAAAATTTCCCTTTAAATGAAAATGCAAGAAAGATGACACTGGAAGAATAAGATAAATAAAGATAATATACTTCTAACTTTAAAAAAACCTCACTAAATACAGAGTTTTATATGAAATATCACAAAGTAAACCACAATATTAAGTGGTTTAAGAAGCGAACTAAGTCAATATTAAGAAGCAAACTAAGTCAGTAAACTACAAGTCTGCTGTAGTTCTGACCCTTTACATCTCTGGGTTATTCTATGCTAACATAGCATGATGATGAGAAAGAGGAAGGCAGTTGCAACTTATTTCAATTCAGAGCAAGTGATTCAGAGAGTGACTGTGTACTGATTGTGCAGGTTGTTTAATTTGAAACTCTTATTTTTTTGGTGAAGAGGCAAGACATATGAACACTGCTTGAAATTTATGTTACTGAATAAATAAAGCTTCAGAATAAAAACCTGGTTTTCTATGAATCTGTTATTATCCTGGGATGGTTAGATGAGTTGCCAAGAGAATTGCAGGTAGTTCAGCCACCAGATCAAGAGATAATAGAAGAAATGAAATGAAGCATATTGCCTTGCACCCTCTGAAATTTTGATAGAGTTGGATAATGGAGTGAACGAAAATTTTCACTTCTCAGAAGCAACAGAAGTACCTAACACAACAAGGTTCTAAGTTCCAGATTTGTCTTCAAAAAATAAAACCAGGAACATAACTTACTAGCATCTCCATCCTGGTACTGTGAATATAGCTTATGTCCCTATGAAATAGGAATGTTTACACATCCATCTAGAACATATTTTTGACTGTTCTTCCCACAGTAAATACTAGCAAAATCTTGCAAAGATAAATCAGGTGAGAACTGTATTTACCAACGGAACACATTGCAAATATGTTTTAAAAAATGTAGTCCGTCCATTTTATATTCAGACTGGTTTTATGTATTTCCAATCCAAGCATGAATCCCATGAGAGAGAGTATAAATGGTGTAAAAAATAAGTCAATGATATATAAATGATGTATAAAAAACAACAATATAGGCCGGGCTAAAATTTGAGATGCTACCAAAGGACCATGCAGGTAGAGGGGAAGTCACACTCTGCATTGCAAAAGAAGCAAATATCAAAATGTCAATAATTTACAGCCTAAACATATTTTGTTGCAGGCAGTTTTATCAGCCTGTTTAATGTTTTGAGGCTTTGAGGAAGGAGGGCATGTTGAAGAGCTTTCTAGAAATTTCGCAGTTTGGTTTATTTGAGGAATTTAGGCTTTTTCTTCCTTAAGGAAAATGAAAAGCCAATGGCTTTCAGATCCTGTTACCTCATGCATCCATCTTGCCTCTTACTCTGATGTTGACTCTAGCATTTCCTTTGACAGACTGCAAGGCCATTTTTCTGTTGGAACTATAATTGTCACCTCATTTTTTAAAGTCAGCATTAGCTCATTGAAACTATCTGGAATCTTGTTTCTTTTCAAAAGTAAAGAGTTCTTCTGTTTTTTCTAATTTCATGGTAGGAAAAAAATGCACTTTAAGGAGAAATTACTATTTGTACATTTGTAAAATGCATCAGTTGCTATTATTCCTAATTTCAAAATCTCAAGATCTTTGCTCGAATCATTCCCTGAAAATCCTTTATGTTATTTAACATTTTTTAAAAAGTGTTAAAATACCTACCAGAAATTAAATTCATCAGACATTTTAGAACACTGAGTACATGAAATCACCAGGCATTGAGATGGATTCATAAGCAGTTCTACATCACCACAATGGTGTTTAGAGGACATTAATTTGTTATAAACCACCCTATGGCAGTATTTGCAAATAAAACCCAAAACAACTGAATGAATCCAGTTTTTAAAATTTTTGTGGAGTCTTTTTTGCCTCCCGAATGTTATAACAAGTATGTATCAATTCCCCAAGCTGTATGTTCCTACTCTTTGCACAACATACAATAAGTAGGTAAAGAAGGGCTTCAAGAAGTAATTAAATTCTCTCTTGGTAATCTTGCTGGATTATTTTCTGGAGATCTTCATCTGGGAAAATTTCTGATTTTAGATGGTCCTGTTTGGTTTTACAGAATTGAGCCAAATCAAGAATGCTTCTTTTCAGTAATTTAAAATTAAGTATGGAGCATTTAAATTGGTTTTGGATGAAAACATATTGAACAAGTTGTGTTTCCCTACTAGTGGTTTTAGAACTAATATTGCTTGAAATCAGTTTTTTGGCAGCTACAGTGCTGAGATACACAGTATTGCAGATCACCACTGCTACTGATCTTTCTTAGGCATTAGTTATATTGTTTTTCTAATAGATCTTTTGGCATGTAAATATGAAGTAAAAAAAAAAAAAAAAGAAAAAAGCTATGAAGGTAGTGACACTTTCCATTTAAAAAATATTATAGTATTAATGACTTGCTTCTGATTACTTTTATATGTTCTTTTAAATTTCATGCTAAAGTAAACACAGAAATAGATTTTAAATTTGAGGAATTTAAAACATTGTTTTTGGAAAGGATCGATACAGAGGTGAAAGAATTTGTATAAATTTGAGACAAATTTTAATTTTAAATTAAAGGTAGATGATAGATAGATAGATAGATAGATAGATAGATAGATAGATAGATAGACAGACAGATAGACAGATAGAGAGATAGATATCTCTGAAAGAGAAGTACTGTCTTCTCAGCTTTTTTTTTCTATAGAACATGTTGGACTTAAAAAAAGTTATTGAGAGATGTGTGTCTTTCCTAGTCCTGATGAAATGAACATTGAAATCTACTTTTAAGAGATTTTTATTTCCAATCGATGTGACAGGATCACTAATCCTTGTCAAGCACTGCCATTTCTGCATGTAATCTTGAAATACCTGCCTGGATATGATAGCAGCACAAATCTAAACTACACCATTTGTTCAGATTTGAACCAGTTCAGACTTGAAGAGAAATACAATATTGAAGCACAACCTAATCCAGAACTAAACTGCACATCTTTTTGTTTGTTTGCCATCTGCACTTCTCCGAAATCAAATTTTTTTTCCCCTCCCAGGAGCAACCAAGCTGAGATGTGTGCCACAGGTGCAGAGATATCACACTGCCATCTTATTCACCCTGCTGTATTGTCTTTCCCCCTCCTGCATATCTAACCAAAATACCTGCAAGTTGGGACAACAGAATAATAGTCTCCAGTTTCATGATTGTAGAAGTGTTTTATAGATGTTCTTAAAAATTTAACCTGGCCTGTGCTGCTGCCAATCAAAGCCTAAAAAAGAGTTGAAATAAAACTTCAATGATATAGAATTATTTTTAATTGCCTTTCTGCCCTCTTTCTCTATTTTCTCTTTCCTGGTTGGATTCAATATCTTTCCCCACTGAAATTAATGATAAAATTAAATTGATTTAATCTGTGCCAGTGAACATAAACAAAATTTGGATATCACACTTTTCCAACATATTGTCCAAAGATGTTGTGGAATCTCCCTCACTGGAGATACCCAAGAACCATCTGCACACAATCCTGTGCCATGTACTCTAGGATGACCTTCTTGGAGCAGGGAGGTTGGACCAGAGGATCCCACTGTGGTCCCTTCCAAGATTACCCAGTCTGTGATTCTGTGTCTCTGTGAAATGTACACTTAGAACTCAAACTCACAAACATCAAATCAAAGAGGTGCAAATCTGACATGCATTAAAGCATCAATGTGTATTTTTCTGAGGAAGTAGAATGGCCATATTTCAGTAAAGAGAAGGCACAAGGTTTTTGTTTCTGTGGCCCTGTTCCAGGCCAGTCCAACAACATTTACACTGTTCATACAATCCACAGTTTATCAGACTTCTTGGAAGGAAGAACTCTGATTTAATAACTCAGCTAGTCAAAATCTGTGAAACAAAAAGGTTTTAAATGAACAGAAACTTTACTATTAGTCCTAAAATATATAAAGAACACTGAACATACAAAACACAGACTAGCTCTATAAAATTCTAATGTCTGTAACATAAAGTTACTGCATACTCCACCTAAGCCTCTGCATCAATGAAATTTACAGATAATTGATAATGGCAGGTTAAAGTATTGCAAGGCTCTAACAAAATGTATGAAGTAAGAAAAAAAGGAAGAAGGAAAGAAAGCATGCTAGCTTAAATGGAAAGAACCAAACAATCTTACCAAATCCCCCTAACTACTGACACAAGCTGTTAAGTGTCAAGGTCCTTCTATTTGGCTACCTGCTTCTCATTGTGATGCTTGATGACTCCATTGAATTCCAGCTCCCTGCTGTTGGAAAACTGCAATCCAGACAACAAATCAGTCAAGTCTTGAAAGCCAAGATATGAGCCTTGTAGAAGACTAAGCACGTACCAGTGAACAGAACTGCCAGAATGAAGAACTGCCAGAGAAACTGCCAGAATGAAGTTGCTATGCCCTCCTATAAAGAAACTAACTTCTATTTTCCAACATGATGTGAAAACACATTCTGGGCATCAATGTTTTTAGCTTAGAATAATACCTGCTGTCATTCCTTCTATGATCATTTGGATACCCTAAGTGTAATAACTAATAAGACACACTGTATTTCCATTAAAACAAAATAGATATGTAATTTAATTTTTTCAACCTTTATTAAAATAGATCTGTTCTGTGTAGACTTCAAATTTGTGTGTAATTATCTTGTTGTCTAACTATTACAAACTCCGTGGTTTTGAACAGTTTCTTCTCCTAGGCTTCCCATGTAGACAATTTCCAAGCAGTTTTCTTATTCGTTACCACAATGTCAGATTACAAAACTGGATTCCTTTTCTGAAAACATATTTCTGCCATTTTACTTTCTCTTGCCTTTGCTTCCTCTGTGTTCTGATTTTACTATTTTAATGACATAGATATTATCTTAGTTCCTGCTGTAGCTGGGAAGGGATGTGGCATAACCACTCTACTGTTACACAAGTCAAGAGAATTTCTTAACTGAATAGGCTCTAGTTTGGTAATTTTTTTTTTTACACTGGAAAATTTACTATATATTGAGATGTGAAAATGTAATATCAAGACACAAGATGAAGGAATTTAACCCAAGTAAGAGAAACAAAAAGCCTCTTTTTTTGCCCCAAAATGAAAAGATTAATTCCAGCAATAATGAAATAATTTTTATTTAAGCTACACTGTTTTCCTATGAGTCATCAAGAAAGTGGAAATCTATTCTTCTGAATTTTCTGAGAAAGTCCTTATCCTTATCTAAGGAATATTTTCCAATTATGAAAACACAGAAATGTTTGCAAGTGTTGCAAACTGTTGAACAACCATGGCTATTAGTTAGCAAGTAGCTCCTTTGACGGCTTGATACCTTAAATTTTTAATTACCACAGAAAATCCTTATCAAATTTCTGTCTGATGGTTAAAATGACTTTGTGATTGCTCAGCAGTCTCACTTGTCATAGGTGGACTTTGTAAACTTGGGAAATTTCAAGTAATTTATGTTGCTATAATTTGCATTTAAGTTGTCAGTGAGTGCTGTAACTGCACAATACTTCTGCTGAGGACAAACTGCATTCTACTTCACCCTTTAATTCCAGTCAATTTTAATGAATATAAGGTATGATCAAAAATCAATCTAGCAGATCATGACTTATGTGGCTTCATTCCACCAGAGCAATAGCTTTGTACAGAGATCAGCTTCTGTGAGTCTAGGTTTTAGGGAAAACCAAGGGAAAATTGATAACTCTTCTTGTAGGAAATGGGCACACCATTTATCCTAACAGTGCTGACAACCTGCAAGTGAAGTTTAACACTTAGGGACATGAAGTTGATTTACAGCATTCATTACTAATGGGTATCTATAGCCCTTGATCACTGAGCACCGAGAAAGATGATGGGATACTGTAACTATGAAGAGTATACTTTAACTATCATGAGAGGCTGATGAAGGGAAAAAATTTTGGAAGCATTTTTCATGTTGATGTCAAAATAAATATTTCTAATATTTTGTTTGTATCTGAGGAAAACCTGCACAGCATTTTGCTGATTCTGAAACAGTTTCCCTCATGGCAGTATGTGTGCTCATACAGCTGGGGCTGCATGAGGTCAGTTTTGTGATTCATTGAAAAGCTATCCATTTCACTTTGCTGACACAAAATTGTGTTTGATTGTTGAAAAATAGTTTAAATGAACACTATTACTAACGGTTTTTGGTATCGTTTAACAAAACAGCATTTGCCCAACTTTACTAAGAGAGAAGTATGTGGCAATCAGCTGAAAAACTGTTTTTATGTTATTTTGTGAATATTTCGGAAAAGTTTACAAGTCAGTTATATTTTCTAAAACACCACACACAGAAAAGTTTACAAACACCACAAAAAAGGGTAGATTTTTTTCTTCATATTGCATCATGCTTCAAAAAACAAGTGAACATGAATATGCAAAAAGTTTCAGAACATGAAGTCTATTGGTAGGGAAAGCCTCTGCCACCCAAAAATATGAATTGCCTACTGTTGAGTGGTTTTGCCAAACCACAGAGAGCATTACAGCCAGTATTTCCTGTTTGCTTTCAATGCCATCTCAGCGAACAAAAAGCAAAAGGTTGTTTTGGGATGAACATGCAGAAATTTTCCCTTTAAATTGTTATCTTCTTATGAGTTATGTTCAAGAAACATTGAGTGCTATACATCTAAAGATATAATTTGCTCTTGCAGCAAATATAGACAGTATAAAGGGATCTTTTACTATTACTATTACTTTTTAATAATCACTTCAGTGAGTAAATGCTATGGCATAAAAATGAATTTTTTTTGTGAATCACAATCCAGAAAAGAATTAACCCCCTGAATATACTTCTTGAACAAAAGAAAAAATATCGATGTCATTATTTATGTAGCTGTTCTTAGTATAAGTCAATGATAAGATAGAAAGCCATCCTAAATGTCACTGTTCTCATGTCTCCTGTGTGCTACAAACTATATATAGAGAAGAGTTGTTGCACACATGTACATTGTGATGTCACATTTTCTTAATTGACTTTTGACTTTAGCTGTGGAACAAAATTTCAGCACCTTCAGAATGAAGGATTACTGTGTCATCCAAGTCTGACACATAAAACTATTATTACATTTCATGTTAAACTTCAAATTTCTTGGAGGTTTTCACTGGGAAATGGAAAAAGAATAAATCCCCAGTTCACTACAACACTGGTACTCCTGTATTATCCATCCTTAACTTTCTAGGGTTACCTTGCTCCATGTTAAAAGCATTGCTATTTCTTTAATAGCACAAACATTATTGTCTTCTTTCATATACCCTGAGCTACAATTTTAGAAAAGCAAGGGGTACTGGAGTTGCGTGGTTACCCAGTGTTTTGTCAGGGGATGTCACATTAGACTACATTCTCTGGGAAGGATTCAAGGAAGAATTACTAAAGGTAAAAATTGCTGTATAAATATAATTTTTTTTTATTTTAGGTACAGGGTGAATTATTATAAGGAAAATAAATATTGCCTATGAGATAAAGATTACCAAGGTGTTTGTACACTAAATGCAAGACAAATTTGTTTGGTATATTCAGATACACAGAGATTTGTAGAAATAGCCTGAAGAAAGAACAGGGAAAATTCAAATCCTTGATAACAATCACTACTGAAGGGAGAAATTAATTGGTCTGTCTTCTTCTGGTGTAAAGCATATTAAAATTCCAAATAATTGACATGGTGCCTAAAAAATCATTGCCCACAAGTTTGAAGCACTCCTTTGGATGTGATTTTCAAGGTAAGTTTTGTAATTAATAAGAAAGTAAGTCCAGCAAATCTTATCTAAACAAAATAAATATTCCCTTCTTAAATAATATGAAAGCTTATTATGTTTTTGCCCTTTTGAAAGCATTTTCAAACATCTAACATGATTGGTCAGGGTGGCTTGGAAGATGCACAACAAGCAAAATTTGCATACTGCTACATGTCATCTACTGTTCCAACATCTTTAGAATTTATGCTAATTTATTTTTTTCATAATTACACCAAAGTAATCAAATGTAATTTTGTGAAAAGAAAGATAGATCAAAACCAAATCCGTGCTGAGAGCCTTGAAAACACAACTACTTTGAAACCAGAAGTAACTTCCTTGAAAAATGACATCTGCTGAAAGGACCAGAAGAGACTTTCATTTGAAAGTTCTGACATTAGCCATATGGTCTCAGCCAGAGAAGTGAGGATCCTATTAGTCTGGGATAAGAAGGACTGAATAGTCATATGTGCAAATGATTTACTGGCATACTTACAGACCTAGAAGCTTCAATGGCCTCCTGATGAAAGTCACTGAGAGATTCAGCAGAATATCTCCATAGTGGATTAACTTGAATAAATTAGAGATAATGCATATCTGGAGTGACCTTATGTTACATTATTAAGTTAACTTCAAAATGAGTAACAGAATAATGATATGAAATCTCCTGGGGTACTGAGGAAGATCATGGGATACACCTGGATTCAATCTAGACTCTCCTCAAAAAAGTCTAAGTCAACTTTTCTCCATAACCAACTGCCTCATTTTTATAAAATGTCCCTCAACAAAAGGTTATTAAAAAAGCCTTACAATTGATACACAGAGGTAATTCTGCAGGAAGACAAATGTCAGAATAAAAGACCTCAATTTGCTTCTGGGAAGATTAATTCTGGAGAAAAGACAATGGTAAAACAATACTCAAGTTATTTGTAAAAGGGAGTGTTTCGATTGAAAACATTATATGGTCTTTTGATAACTATCAAAATTATTTTGTCATTATATTAAGTAGGTTTTTTTCCTACCTTCTCTGTCTTCAGTTACATATTTTAGTAAACAAACAGGTTTGGAGGGCATTAAGATTTCTCTTCAAGATCTTGTTCAGAAATCCTGTTTTCCTTGCCATCACAGTTCAAGCCCAGACGGCAACTCAGCTCCCTGCAGCCTCATGCTTGTTACCCTCCTCTTGGGGTGGGGGAGAGAATTGGAAGACTAAAAATGTGAGAACTCATGCAGAGCAAAACAAGGAATTTATTCATCACTTCCCATGTCCAGGTGGTGTTCAGCCATGCCCAGGAAATCAGGGCTCCGTCATACGTCACAGCGACTTGGGAAGTCAAATGCTACCACTCCATATGTCCCCCTCTTCCTTCTGTTTCCCCCAGCTCTATCTGCTAAGCAGGGCACCATATGGTATGGAATGTCCCTTGGGTCAGTTGAGGTCAGTTTTTCCAGATATGTCCCCTCCCAGCTCCTTGTACACCCCACGTTTCTTTGGTGGGGTGGGATGAGGAGCAGGGGAGGCCTCGACTCTGTCCTAGCACTGCTCAGCATCAACGAAAACATCCCTGTCTTACCAACACTGCATCCAGCACAAATCCAAAACACAGCCCCATTCAAGCTGCTGAGAATAAAATTAACTCCATCCTGGCCAAAACCAGCACAGAGGCTCACAGGAGCGTGCAACCCAAAATCTGCATGTTTGGGACCTTAATGAAGTTGTTCTTCCATGCTGAGCTCAGCCAGCACCGAGGTCTGCTCAGACTCCTTTTGTTCTTGGTTGTCCTGTGAAGTCTTTTAGTACTAGTTCAGATCAGCCTGCTGAGACCTTGCTGGATGAGGATATTTCTGTTTTGGGCGGGGTGCTGGTTTTCAGCAACAACCTCTGCTGTGATGGTTTTCAGCAACAACCTTCTCAAGGATTGGAAGAGATGGAAAGAAAAGGTTATGACAGAAGGATGGGTTTTGACCATTTTGATAACAGCTCATCTTAAGCTACACCCTCTTTTGTGTAAATTTAACTCTTTCCATATAAAGTCACAGAGTTTATAGCTAATTAAAGGAGAAATCAAATAGAGCAAAAATACTTAGGAAGTGGAAGTAAGAGTGATGTTAAAAGTAGAAGGGGTAAAGAACCTGAGGGATAAAAAGCCCCCTCACCTGCAGGAATAATACAACACAGTGAAAAGGTTACTTATAAGTATATATCTTGAAATAATTTTACTTAGGGAATGTAAAACATTTCCTAGGTAACACAGTTAAGGGATAACAGGTTATCAAGGTATTGAGTTACTTTTGCACACCCCCACATCATTTACTTTCAAATAATTGCAAAAAAATTTAATTTCCTTCCACTTATAGTATTTGGCGTATTTTTTTCATTGTTGTACCATGCTTAGTGTTCATGAGTCACACAGACTAAAACATGATAAGAAGCGGGTCTAAAAGATTAAATTTGAGTAATTAAATTATTGCTGTGTAATTACAATGCTGACCTTTAAAGTCTAGCAAATTGTTCATACTCTTCAACTTTTATGTTAAGACAGCACACTTGGATCAAATGTTACAGGTTTTATATATATTATTTTATATATATATGCATAAAACTCATATGTTAACCTGCATTTTAAGCATAGTGAATTGCAACGATGTTGCTAAAGATAAAGCTGACAGGAAAATGATGCAAAATTGCCTGCATCTACTGAGCAACAATTACCTCTGAAGATATTGTTGAGAGATATTAGTGGTTTACTCTAATAGGAAGTCTTTAAAGAAGAAAAAGTAATTTGCAGTTATAGCATTGTGTGCTTTAGTACCCTGTTTGCTTAGCTGTGCTTACAGGGGTAGCCAGGTTTGCTGAAGCCCTTGGCTGCAAGCTGTGAACTTTCACCTAGATATGATTTTCTCTGGAATGGAGTTCATTTTCTCAGTAATTTTCCTACTAGCTGGTATAGTGCTATGTTTTGAATTTAGTACGAGAATATTGCTGACAACACACGGATGTTTTTCTGGTTGTGGTGTAGTCCTTACTCTAAATCAAGGAATTCTTAGTTTCCCATGCTCTGCTGACTGACTAGTGCACAAGAAGTACACACCAGAAGTCAAGGAGGCTGAAGCTGTCAGAATTGGCAACTTGGCAAGGTAAGAAGAGCAAACAGCCCACCAGAGTCGATACCTGGAGAAAGAATCCAATAAGGATTTATAAGACACCAGACCAGAAATCATCAGTGGACCAAAGAGTGAATGCAAGGCGCATGAAGAGCATCTGAAGAATGGGTGCATAGGCTGTGAGGGTACAAAAATCTAGGGAATTCTTTGTTCTGGGTCTCTCTCCAGGGGCATCCAGCTCAAGCTGCCCTGCTGCTGGACCTCCCTATTAAATGATTTTCTTATTTATTTTTGTATATCCATCACCTAAGGCTCTGCTTGGGAAACTTGAGCACCTCTGTAGTTACACCCAGGTGGGTGCCCCAGCCAGACCCACACCGCTGTCTCCAGGCAGCAGCACCTAATGTCTGGGATGGTTTGGGTTGACTGCCACCCTAACTGTCCCACACATCCAGATCCTCACTCCACAACCTCTTAGTGTACTCTTTTGGCCTCAGTCTTTAGGCAACCAGGCTGCTCAATACCTGTTTGTCACAGTTTCTCAGCCTTAGCTGTGACCCACATTCAGACGTGATGACTGCAAATACTGGGATGCCAAGGCTCCAGACACTTCCACCATGAGGTGATTAGCTCAACTAGACCATGCACTTCCTTGAACCCTACTGCAGTCCTATAACACCAAAAAAACCCAAACCCACAAATAAAAATATTATCTTATTCCTAGTCATACTTTAGCAGCCAGATTCGGATATCAGACCCAGGTCAGTCCCTATTCCATTTGTTCTCAAATGAAGCTCTTCTTCTGTCACAGCTCCCCAAGAGCTGATCTTCATGACTCTGGCTGGAGAAAGGTGTCTTGTGTCAGATAATCTGCCAAGTGTAATTTCAGGAGACAGGGAGGCTGCACAGAGAGCAGCTCCCACACGCTGTGCTCAGGCTGCACCAGTCCAGACTGGGATGTGCTTTGCTGTCCTGCTGAGTTTCTAGCCTGACATACCTGGCTGTTGCTGTGCCTACACAGCACATCTGACCACATTTGATTTAGGATGAGGTTCCCACATCCCTCTGGGACAGGGACAGAGCAGGAGGAGGGAAAGAGGGTGTGCCTAGGACTTTCCATGCACCTCTACCCTTCCCCAAGTGCCTCTCAAGCAGAGCTTGTATGGTCCTGACCACTAAACCATGACTCCCATGTTCCCAGCAGACTTCTGTTCCTGCAATTTTTGACTGTAAGTTGAGCTTTTTTCCCAGTGAAACCATTATCCAGCCATCCCTGATGAGAAAACCACACCTTACCACAAAATTACCCCTAAACTATGCTATAAATACCCTTTAAGAGCTCCTTTGCAATGGCCCTCCTGGACCGCCGGCATACAGAGCCGTGGAGTATTTATACAAATAATGGATGGAATGTCTTGTAGGTGGAAAAGCAGGGCTTGCTGGAACTTGATTTCAGAGGAAGCTGCAAAATTATTAGTTTGATGGGATACTTTAAGGGACTGTGAGAGTGGCTGGGGTAGATAAGCAGCTATCAAACAGCAGAATACAGCTTAGCAGCCATTTCTCTGCGTTTGAGGTTTCTTCACAAAGAGAGGCAGAGCACACCTCTGAGCTGCCACTGAGCAGCTGGGGAAGTGCACAGGGTTAGTTGCAGACACAGTTTTAAAGTTGCTTTCTTACAGCTTTCATTTGTGGAGGCACAACCTGTAGAATAGAATTATTGTTGTAGTTTTATCACAGTATAGAAGTAAGTGAGGTCCATGTACAAGATAACCATAATTTGTGTTAAAAAATAGCTGATCTTATATTTAGAGGTACATTCTCAGTTTGAATCTAATGAATCATAAGTTGCACTTAGTGAAAAGTTTTCTATGGCAGGGTTGCTGTACCCTTTGCTCATATTTCACGTCTCTAAAATGCATGATATACATGATGTTGGGTTTCTCTTGCAGTAGAGTTGTTTGATTCCTACTGACAAAATGAAATTAATTACTTTTCCCTTTTACCTAAGATTGCCTAAGAATTTCTCTGACAATAATAATTACCATGTTATTAATTGCTATTTGCCGGTATATACAGCATAATTATGTCATTATTATCTAATTATGCTATTTCTAAATAGGACTTAATGTGAAACCATTTTGTTTAAACAGAAAGAATAATAGACCACAGAACATTTTTCATTTGCTAAGGAGTTAAGTACATCTCAATCATAAGGTGTATTTTTAAAATTACTCTTAAACTTTAAAAATAATTTTAAATTTACTTGCATGGAGTTCTGAAAAAAGATTAGAATAAATGCATTCTGAGAAGATTAGAGTATTGTCAGAGAAGTTTGTGAGAAATTGTGAATCTCCTTTCTGAGTGATATCTGATTTCCACCTCACTCCTTAACACTGAGCATATAATAAAAAACACTCCAGGGAAAAATAGTTGCAGAAGAAAATCTCTTTAATCCTGAAAGTAAGCCTATTTAAATATAATTCTTGCATTTAGTGTTATTTGTTCTATATGATATAAATATCTGAGATGCTTATAATCTAATATAAATTTAAATTTAAAAAAATTGGGAGTTTCAAAGTATTCTAATGAGACAATAATAATTCCTCAGCTTTCCCCTTCATGTATAAATATATCTTAAGATTTACCAGATCTACATATTCCTCAGGAAAGAGAAAAGAAAAGCTTCTCAGCTTTATCATATAAGAAAGAACTTTTGGGCAAGTTTCAAAATTGCCTTTACTTATACCTCAGCTCAAATTTAAAAATCACTGTCATAGATGAAAGCATTAATAAGTATAGTATTTGAGAAGAGAAAATGTCCAGCAGTCTAACCAGATAATAATTTTTTTTTGGAAGGAATGTGACTCCAGAGATAGGAGCAGATTTTTTGGCACAACCACCCACATATTCATACCTCTGACTAGTTTGAGTGTAGCACCTATTTCAGCATTCCTCATGTGTATCTCATGTTCAATAAATATTTTTCTTTTCAGACTTTGAGGATCAAAGTGCTTATGAAACACAGCATAAGTAAGTGTTAGATATTGGAAGACATCCCCTTGAGTCTGACTACCAAGGTGGTCATGTGGTCATTAGCCACTCCTCATGAGGGGTGACTACTACTAGAAGTGAATTTCGGTTCTCAGCATGACCCCAACTCATGCTAATGTCTTCATTTAACGCAATATTTTATGTATATATACACCATATATATATATATATATATGTAAATACATGGATATATATGCACATACATGAAGAAATTGAATGCAAGATTTTCAAGAAAAATATGTGTCAGAATTATTTGGTTAGACCACAGGATATATGAAATCATTTGTAGCCATCACAGTGATCTCTGATCAAACACCCAAAGGATAAATGATGTGTATCTTTCTGCATTTGTAAATTCTTCTCAGAACCTTTGGATCATAAATCCCAGTGAGGAAAAAATGTGCTGCCTAAATCCTACTGAATGAAACATATTTAGTGACTTTAAGACGCTCCTATTGTATGTTTGTCATGCCTATATATCAGAGGCATTTATGGAAATGTGGACCCCTGGAGTTAATGTGTGTGCATGGCTGACAAGGGTAGGAAAGACAGATTTGGCATGATGAAGGTTACAAAACCAAATTAGCACACTGTAAGGAATTACTATTCCAACATCTTTTAGAGCCTGAAGGAGCACATTCAGGAGTGAGGCAGCAGGGCTACTGTTCAATGCAGCTGATGATTTTCATCAAGCAATCCAGCTTGTTCCCACTGCCAAAGAAATAAAACAGTCTGTGTAGCATCAGAAGGGAAATTGAGGATTTTTTTAAAAGACAGGAAAATCTGATAGTCAAGATGTTATTGAAAATCTGTCAGCAGTAAAAAGATAATCTGATGTGAGGGGTACCGAACTTCATTAATCTCTGTCATAACTTCATTTCAATCATTAAATTACCCTTGGATGAGTTTAGGCTGCCTGTAAAGAATGATACAAACCACCAGAGTCAGGATTAATAGAGTTAATCTTACTTAAAAAGTAAAAAAAAACCAAGTAATAATGACAAACATAGACTGTTTCCTTTATTGAGCAGAGAATTTATAATAGTTATATTTCCAGTTTGATTAAAAAGTAAAATCTGAACAGGAGTTCTGGGATTTTTTTTGTTTTCAAAATTAAAATTTCTTAGCATGAAGACTCAGTTCACAGCAGCAAGTAAAAACAAGGAAATCCTAAAAACCAGAATTAATTATT
Source organism: Serinus canaria (assembly GCF_022539315.1). Taxonomy (NCBI): domain Eukaryota; kingdom Metazoa; phylum Chordata; class Aves; order Passeriformes; family Fringillidae; genus Serinus; species Serinus canaria. The sequence goes on from NC_066315.1 coordinate 92,473,125, forward strand.
GAATTATTTACTTGCCATTTATAATAATTAGAAGAAAACACTTTAAAGGAATTATACTTCAGTCAATAAAATAGTTCAAATTGCAATTTGAAACAGGACAAATGAAAACACTGAATTAAGAGAAATCTGAAATGCTTGCAGCCACCCAAAAGCTAGTGCTGTAACAGCAAGTGAACTAGACTTTGGGTGTAAGAAAAACAGAGAGGATGACTGCCCTTAAATTAAGAGTAACTAAACAATTAAAACCACATTGTGCTAAATACTGCATTGTTGAAAATATTTACAAGTTTTGAAGACATTCAAGGAGTGAGATATTTTTAAGTTGTACCCTGTAAGCTTCCTGAAAGAGCAAGACAAAAGAATCAAGCATTTTTAGTGTGTCTGTATATAATCACATCCAAAGGAACACTGGCTTATTTGGCAGACCATGCCAAATGCCCTGCAATGGATGGCCAAGGCTAAACACATCTGGAGACAGGATCATGAAGACCTGATGGGGAGTTCTCACCCAAAAAAGGCAGAACAAAGATGGGTCATGCATTTCACTGCTGGGCTGCAGGTGGAGAGGCAGGAGGATGAAGTGAAGAATTGCTTTCTTAAGCCAGAGTCTGAAAGCTGTTACTGCCTCCCTGTGCACCATCAGTGATAGTTGAGTAGATCCTGCCTTAGAAACCAAAACCAGGTCTTAGGAAAGGCCAGGGACACAAAGGACATTCATTCCTGAGAATTTATGACCCTTTCAGCTCTGACAGCAGTTACCATCTAATTTTCTTTTTTTCTGCTTCATAACTTTACTCCTACAGTGCAAATGGGAAAAGATTATTTTCCTCAGTTGAAAGTAGCAGAAGCCCTTTCCTATTACTCTGGGTGGAGGGGGGGGTGGTTAGTGGCTGTTCATATAATGCCACATTACTGAGATAATTTTAAGAGTCCTGGGAGTCACCAGATCTAGTTTCCTAAAGAATAAAGCAAATTTGTAATTTTTCCAAAGAAAATGGAAGTAGAACCAGCTTGCTAATTCATCAGGCTGACTCAGTGCAGAAAGCAGCCCATATACTCCCTCAATTTCAGCATTCCAGGAATCCATTACACCTGACTGTGCAGAGGTAGGAGCTTGTCCCTGAAAAATGTTCCTTGCCATCCTTGTGCTTACTACATGCTTGTTATTACCAGCAGCACTGATGCCTTCTGTAAAGTACTTGATATCACTCTGAAGGAAAATAATTACAGGATTTTACTTGTACTAAATCTGGTCCTCAAGAGAGACCGATGGTGTTGCATGTGCACTTCTAGACAGAATTTCCTTGCTCTGTTTTCCTGCTCTAGTGGCTTAGAGAGTACTAAGTGAAAGTCACCTTCCAGTTTTATTATTCTCATTTACGTATCCACAATGCATTTCTAAGGGAAAGGGAAAATATTGAAATATTTAGATTGATGTGCATATTAATGTTTTTCCTAATCTACATATTTTTATCAACAGAAAATAATGCAAAATTAAGATAGAATTTATAAATGTTAAGGGTTTTGCTTGCAACTGTTATAACTCAAGCCATGGTTTTATTATTCAAGGTAAATAAAAATTTGACATCTTGGGATCTGAACATAATCACAAAATAGACAGGAAGGGCATGGATACACACACACTTAGAGAGTTACACTTTTTGTGACATGAAGCTGAAATCCTTGAGGTGTATGTATTGTCACTCTCCATTAATTTAAGGATGTTTTTATTTTGCCAGAAAGTCTGTTATTGTTCCACAGAGATATAGAGTGGTATTTAATAAATAAGAATATACCATCAAAAAGGTGGTTAGTGTTCACCTAGCAGCCTGAATGAAACAAGTTTTTCATTTCTCTCTGAATAATCACTTGAATGTTTAATAGAAGATATGTATCCCATCATATATGTCTCTATTCCAATCAAATGTCCTTTACAATGAAAGCATCATGGGCAGTGTCTAGCAAAAAAAGTTCTGGTTAATTGACTGTGCTCATACAACTCTTTGAAAATCTATTTTTAAGGAATAAATGTAAAAGAAATTACTGATCATGCATTTTATGTATCTTTTTAGTTTTTACTTTCAAGACATAAAATCTGGTTTACAGTGTACAGAACACATTTGACACTTACAGGGTATAACTTTTGGCTTGGCAGAAGAAAAAAAAAAGATTTTGTTCTAAAATGAAATAACAGCCAAGATAATGAGTAAAATTTTAGGCAGAAATTTACAGAATTTACTGCTCCTTGTCATCATACTTTCAATTTATCATGGATATAATAACTTCAGAATGACACAATGTTATGCCATGACACTGCACATGTTTTGCTTTTGACTATGTGAAATGGCCTGATACAATCAATTTGATAAATATTGCCACAGGGAGAGTAACAAGCAGCAACGTTCTGAGAATATTTTGTTATCTGATGAAAGTCCTCCCACTATACCAGGCTATTATGAAGTTAGGCTACATTTAGGGAATGGCAGTACCTCACCCTACAGTGAGCAAATCAGCTGGCAAGCTGCAAGGTTCCCCTGCTCTTAGAGCACACCTAGTTCCTGCTTTCCTTCTGTAGATGCTGAAGCACCATGAAAGCTCTTTTATAGCTGAGTGGGTGTGACAACAACCAGTTTTTAGGTTTTTAAACATCCTTCACTTGTGGACTTCCTGTAAACAAAAGAGGATAATAGGTTAAGTTCATGAAAAGATATTAGACAGAGTTAACTTGAGTTACAGAGTTACAAAGTGCAGGAAAGACCAGCTTACCCTCATTAAAAAAAAAAAAAAAAAGCAAAAATGGTGGATTCTGATGCTTCTGTCAAAGTGTTTTCTGAAAAGATGTTATGCATTTTGTATGAAACGCAGTGGAAATTCAGGAAACAATCCAATAGTGGGAATGTAGTTTGATTATGCTATGTGCTGCCCTATTAGTCTCAGGAAGGCTGTCTCTTGTCACAGCTCATGATCTGAATCACAGTGCTTACCCTGCTTCCCACCTGTAGGTCATTTTGTCCAAGAAGTGATTTGAGCATCAAGACTTTCAGATGCATGTGTACAGAATCCTACTCTACATCATCTTATAAAAGAAAATAATTCATTTTTTAACAGGAGTAACCACCAAATGAGTGAGCAATGGACATCATAAGAGGGACAAGTAAGTAAAGTTAGTAAAACTAACTTTAAAGACATTGGTTTGTGTAGAATCTCAGGAGATGAGGGGCTAAAATGTGTGTCTCAAGCACTGATAGCTCTGGAGACAACCAATACTTATTTTCCAGAACAGGATGTGGCTGGAGAAGGGGGTCTCAGAGAGGTAGGGCAGCACTGTCCTGGGACAAAGGTCCTGTCCTGGCTCCTGGAGATAACCACAGCACACTGCAGCTCTAGCACAACGATACGGCTTAGAGAAGCAGGCATGGACTGACAACTAAAAACCACCACAGCAGGGACAGGGGGAACAAATCAAGGCCACCAAAGACCCTTGAAGACCTCTGACCCATTTCCAGAAAGATTTAGAAGAATAAACTGCAGGTGATAATTAATTTATATAGAAAGCGAGAAATTCAGCTAAAGGGTGGAGAAAACAAATCTATAAAAATGTGACTCCACACAGAGCCTGGATAGTGCCCACAGGACTCTGGACACCTCTTCAGCTGGATAAATACTGGAGTCCGGACTGGTGATCTGGTGACCCTTCCCCTTCCCCTTCCCCTTCCCCTTCCCCTTCCCCTGTACCCTTCCCCTTCCCCTTCCCCTTCCCTTCCCCTTCCCCTTCCCCTTCCCCTTCCCCTTCCCCTTCCCCTTCCCCTTCCCCTTCCCCTCCCCTTCCCCTTCCCCTTCCCTTTATTCTCACTCTCCTCTTTCAGCCTACCCCTTACTCAAAATCCACCACGGTGTGTTTATGCTATAAGTTTATGCTATATTACTATTAACATACCAATTTCCATGCCATGTGTACAATCTACTAATAAAAATTGCTAAGTCTTTGTGAACCCTCTTACTTTTGTCATTCCATTTCAACCACAAGAATCAGGTTTATTCTTACAGGAGAGAAACTCCACTATATGAGAATTTTACCAGGAAAAGCAATTTCAAATTACCATGGAGGGATACGGACTTTCTCTGACAAAATTCTCTCTCTCTTTCTTTTTTATTTTGTAAATGAGTAGCGAGGGAATGCATGTCCATATATCTGGACTTTTTTTTTTCCACTTAGGGTAAATAGTGATCTCTATTCGGTTAGATTCAACAAAATATTTTCTGAGTGTTTCCATCTGGCCCTAAGACATTATCAATTCAGCTTATGAGTATTGGAGCATATAGGTAATACAGATCCTGAAATTCTGAGAATTATATCTTTAGTTTTACAGATCAGGTGCGATACCTGCATACACACCATTGTATCTCCTTGATTTCCTCCCCCCATCCCCTACGCTCTCTTTTCCTCTTACGCCTCATTCAGAGTCTGTACTTTTCTTTCACTTCCTGCATTTTGTCTCTTGTGAGCTAACCTGTCAGTCTCCATGTTATCATGCCTGTCACTGTCTAGATTTTATTGTGACTTAATCTTTAAACACATCAACACCTCTGACTTTTTCATTCCCACAAATCCCTGTACTGGGCTTTTAAAACCTCCAGATCTCTAAACTCTGGTACAAGCTGAAAAGTGCAGCTCCTCCTTCCATTTCTCTGCTGCCAGAAATCAACACATAAGCACTGTCCTACCCTGTTGTAATGTCTGCTAGCTATTATAATTAGATTGGTTCTGTGATGAACATCCTCAGAATTCTAGGGATATGTGTGCTTGGCATGAACCTGGAAAATGAATTCTCTTATTTTACTTCAAGTCCCACAGATCACAGCGAGCAATTCAAATGCTGCTCTACCCTTTAAAAGGCATGCAGACAGACTGCTTAAACTTGGAAATTTTTAAGTCTTCATTGTGGTAAGGTTACAAGCAAATTGACATTTGCCAAAATAATTTATGACCCTTTATTTAACTATTAAGTTGTTCAGAGGCCAACCAGTGTCAAAGCTAAAATAACCCAGTGAGAGATTTCGAGACTGAGTAGGTATCAGTCCCACAGCTAGGTACATGTGCTTTGTGTGTAGTTTATATACTCTTGCAAAGGACTATTAGAATCTGCAGAAATGATTGTGAAAAGAAAATTTGAAGGCAGAGAGAAATCTGGCCAAGCATCAAACAGATACAGAGACAAGTGACAGTTTTCACAGCGGGTACAAGTACAGCAATCTGGCAAGACTAGTTTATGGATCCCCAGAAAAAAAATACTGTTTTTTGGTTTTAATTGCTTGGGAATTGTTTTTGTCCCCAGAGGAAAGCCTCTCAGAGGCTCTTAAATCACCCAAGAGGAACAGTGGAGTTGCCACAGCTGCACATAGGAGCAGACAGCTGAACACTGAGCCTCACTCCACTCCTACCTCTGTCAACTGCCTGATCTCACACAGCAATGCCAGATCCTGTTCATCATCCTTTATTTTTTTCCAAGCTGATTTAAAGATTTTTCCTCAGACTTACCAATTGCTTACTGATTTCTCCATCATGCTATCACTGCATATACTTCCTTTACCTTTGAAACAGCTCTTTGACTATGTGAGAAAACATGTTGCAGTCCCGACACCCTGCATATCTGGATAAATCTGTTGATTGGCATGTAGTCAAGTTAGTTTTTTGCCAAAAATTAATCTCTGTGAATTCAATGTGTTGCTTACAGATCATAATAGAAAGAGCATGTGGCACAAAAGCACATGACACCATGTATGTTTAGGGTACCTTTGTCATGGTCTCTTTTTTGTGGAAGCCTTCATGCTGACTGGTGTCTGGTGTCCCTCCAGATTCACAAGGTCTGTCAACAGAAGTCTGTAGGTCAGGCTTTTTTTTTTCTATGTAACTTTGTTGAAGAAGTCATCATAATTTTTCAGGCACTTTTTTTGTTTAGGAGTATGAAATCTGCCAAATTTATTAATAGAAAAGTCTTGCTGAAAGCTGATTTACCAGGATCTCTCTTTAACTGCAATATCTTACTACATGTAGATGGCACCATCCTTTCTTCAGAGAGAGTTATAAGGGTAACTCTGGTAAAATGGCCATGCTTAGTGAGCCTGGGCTTTTTGTTTTGCTCTGAATGGTTTCTCCATTAAATAAAGCAAGAGCATGGATATGTATTTCTCTTTTAAGAGCAGAGAAAAAAATGGCTTAGCTTACTTGTTTCTTTGCTCTTGACTCAACAAGAGATCAAACTTCCTCTCACAGATATTTATGGGAAAAGGAGAAACCTCCAGATGGGCTACAATACTGAAAAGGAGCAGATGATTTCATAGAAAAAGGAGAATTAGTTGGCTTAAGAAGTTTCAGGAGCATTCTGACAAATACCCTGATTTAGCCTATAGTATTTCCTAAAGACTAAAACTTACAGTTTCAGAAAAAGGCTTTTAATTCAAGCTAGTGTTGATGACATGGAGCAGTAGATGTGGGAGGGAAATGATGGGACAATTGCATGGAGCACAATGTGCAGGCAGGCACCTGAGCAGTTATGTCTGATGCTTATTTAGAACTTTGCTATAGTGTCCTTACCTCCAAGGTGTGTTCATCATCAGACAAAGGAGGGAACAAAGCTCATGTTTGGACAGCTGTGTGCTTTCTACCTCACAGATCTGGCCCTGACTCTTATCAGAGGAGTCAGGGGAACCTTAATCTGTTTTAATTTATGTTCCTTTGCAACACAGCCCTTGTTAACCTTTCCCTAATAGGGAATAACTGGAAAACAGCAGGACTGGGCTCTACTCCAGACTTTTCCCAGCATTCACCCCAACTTGAGACCATGTTTTGAGGCATGCTTAACATTCTGGAATGGCTGGTTCTTATCAGCATGATTTTAAAATGTAACTATTGTCTCCTCCATGTACTCCAATCACACAGCACAATACCCAGGAGAAAAAGAATGTTTTCCTATTGACGTAGGGATAGAAATGCAGTTGGCACTAAGTGGTGTTCTGCAAGCCATGTTTCATCCCAGAGCAAATTTAAATGGTTAATTTTATGTCACAACAACAACAATCCCTTAAACTGATGCAATAAAACTTCAAGGATGTGAACTGCACTCACAGTAATAGTATTACAAATTACATCCTCAATTAGCTAATCTTGCCTTGCTGCCATGTAGCCAATTTGGTTTAATTGTATTTTTCTTGGCTTTTTGGATAAAATTTATTTATGTGTTTGAACAGAAACTCTTTATCTTCTCAGTGTTCAGTGCTGCTTCTGTTCTCAGAGCAGGTTGGAATGGGACATGCTGTAAGAGAACAAAAGACACTGTGTGTCTTTTGAATATAAAAATATTTTTAAACTACTAAAAATACAGAAAATCAGGACAAAAAAAAAAAAGGTTTCCTTTAGAGATAACAACATGACTCTACCTCATGAACAGATTGTGTCATCATAAGCAAAAAAGTGTGGATTGAACGGTGCTAACTCTATCAGCTATGTCAACACAGCCGAAAGCCTTGCTGAGAAGGAAATTGTCAAAACTAGGAGTGTGTTCCACATGAGACTGCTCTACCTCCTCCCCATAACAAAAGCCAACCAAAATGCCTGAAAAACTTTATCTGGCATGCAAAGAAATTTCCTCGAGGGTACAAAATCTGCCTGCTTTTCATAGTGTTACTAGAGCCTTGCCTGTGTTAAGGTGTGATGGAACTGGTCATTTACAGTGATGCTGCTGGTCAGTTCCCACAAAGTTGAGTTTTCTGCTTGAAGTGAGCCCTTTCTGAGCACAAGTTGTCTGAATCAAGTGAGCTTTCTGATTGATAAATATTTTATTAAGTTCTCCTTTGCTAAAGTCTCCCCCACAGGTTGTGCTGGCAGATATAAGTTGCCATCTGGTTATTTACCTTGCTGTAAGGACCATGACTGGTACTTGATACATAGGTTTGTTTTTCTTTTATTTTCCAGCCAAAACAAATCTCCAGACAACCCTTTGAAGCCTTTCTGAAGTTATTAGACCTAAAAACAGTTAGGTGATGCTGTAAGGGCTTATCGGATGTGCCTCACTGTGTTCCCATAGCAACCTTTTAGAGGATAAAGCAAAGGCTATCAGGGGGAAAACTCTCCATGGGTCCAGATGCTGCAATATGTTGCTGAATGTACCCAGAGGGCTTAGAGGGACAGAGCAGGGTAAGGTACATTCTTAGCATATCCTGGATTGAAGAGCTCCAGGGAAAATGTGACTTCCCAGGAAAGCCTTCACAAAAATACCAGAAAAATGTCTGTGCTACTGGGCAAATAGCAGGAATTGGACAAAGAAACTAAGATATATGTATCTCAACATATATATCACTCATTATATTCTCTATAATGAATGTATTTTCAGCGTTGCCAAACTAGATTGTACTTTGCATCCCCTTCACATGTATGAGAGAAATTACATCAGATAAAAACAAAAAGACATTTTATGTGGTGACCCTGAATGGAAGGGGCACAAAAGCAACTTCATTCAGAAAATATGTTCTGTTTCTCTGGTTCAGCTATTGCTAATTTAACTGGTAACACTAAGTGAAAGATACTGAGCTTTGGCTCCAGCATTCAAAGTAGCCACAGAATCAGCAACCCTCCATCTCCTCCCAAAATTAAAAAAAAAAAAAAACAAACCCAGAACAGAAAAGACCTTGCAATTTCACTTATAAGAAAGGGAACTTGGAATGAAAAGTCAGAAAGAATTAATTTTGTAAAATATTTTACCTCCCAGGGTATGTGTCTGGATGACACTCTTTGGACTGTGAGGGCTTCTCAACATTTTCAGCGTGGAGTCAAACTGCCAACTTTACATCACAGCTTGGACTTGAGGAGAAGGAAAACTCAGCATGAGCTTTTTTCAATTTTTTTTTAATGGTACTATCCTGGTAAGGGGGAAAGCTCTATGATTATTTTAAAATAAATATCCTAACAGATAGAATACAATTTACTTACAATACAATTTACTTACAATAAAAATCAATTTACTTAGGCCAAGAGTCTTGGAGGAATGTACAAGGTGACACTTCAGCCACATCTGTGGGTGCTGGTGTCCCATCAGCTGCATTCTTTGTGAAGAGGTATAAGAGCACTTCTGCTGCTCATTACTGATGGAGAGGCTGCTGCCTTTCTGCCTCTCATACAAAATATGGTTCCATTTACAATATATTTCTTGTCTTGTGTCTGAGACTTTCTCACATGTCAAGTATAGGTGTGAATTTGGCCTCAGGGAAGAGCGTAGAGATTGCCAAGATGAAAAAACAAGACCACTTCTGGGAAAATACCTCCCCCTCAGCCCCCATCCCGTTTATAATCCTGATCTGCACTGCCACTGCTTGTACTCTCCATTGTCTCATCACAGCTTTGCTTTCACAGGTGTGTGCACTGCTCATCACCCTGCCCCATTCTTCTCCTTTTATCCACAGCTGCCAGTACATTTAGGTCCTTCCTTCTTTCTCTAAGACAAACAACCCTCTCTCCATTTCCCTCTCTTCTCAGATTTCTCTTCTGTGTAAGTTTCAACTGTCCAAAATTGTTACAATTTCCTCCTCCTCACTTCCTGTCTCATCATGAGCCACCGTGATAAAAGCAAAATAAAGTCAGGCTGACAGGATACATTCGAAACTGAAAAGCCACACTCACGGTTGCTGTGCGCTGCATTACGTTCATTTAACTGGAGAGGTTGGGTTTTAAAGGTACATGGGTGATATCAGGCCAGACCTCCATCACCTTCTTCCCTAGTGGGATGTTTTTGAAAACTGTCATCAAGTTATTGCTATGGCAATGAATGTTCCTCTTTCAAAACTGGCACATTACTAATAGGAGATAATGATATGTACAAGGAGCTGCTTCCCTGCCTGCTTGAAGTGCTCTGTAAAGCACCAGTCATGACTTGCCTAAAATGTCACTGTTACTTCAGTGCTTAATGACATTGTGATATTTTCTTGGCACCAGTATAACAACACTCAAATGGAAATGTTCCTAAGTAATTTGAGCAAATAATAGACCTTTCTTTTATGTTTTTATTTAATTTTACCATCTGTATCTGTTGCGTTAAAACTCAATATTTATTGTTACAAAATGGTAACTGTGCAAAAGTCTTTGCAGATGTATTGCATCTGTTTATATATTCTCCCAGTAAATACAAGCTTGTTGCTACACAAAGGTTGGTTTATGTTGGTCATGGCCTGTTGGTGAGTGTGGATCAGAGATTCCAACACCACACACACAAACTCTCCTCCTCCCCTTCAGTTGGGGTGTGCAACCCTGGCCTCAGCAGGGCACCTCCTGCTTTTGCAAATGGCTGATTTTTTAAGTCATTAACATTTAACATTTCAGTCTCTCATACCTTGTTGGAAGAATGAAGGGGGATCATCTTTAATTTCTGCTAATAATTACTGTCATCATTTCAAGAAGACCAGAAGGAGTTATCTCAATGCCTCAGTATCCTTTTCTCTTCATTTTTTCCCCCTGATGCAGCAGAGACCTGTCCCCAAAATTGTAGCCTATTGCTACTTTAAACACATAGCAAGGGAAATGAAAATTTTACAATGAAAAGGTTACAATGAGCCCTCTACATGTGCTGAAATATTTAGCTCTTGGGGATTGCAAGGCTTGCACTTCAGGATTGTGATTACAGTCAGTAGTGAGCCTCCATGATATTTTATTCTATTTTGTTGATTTCAGTCTACAAAATATCCACTCAGACCTAGGAAAGAGTTCTGTCAGCGTTAGCAGTCTTGCTGTGAAACTGTTTTATTTGAAACAGTTAAATTGCACAACATTCATACTGTATGAACGAAAAAATCATGATGGCATTAATGCTCTTGACTCTGTTTGGGCACAAAGTTGATCCAGTAATAAAAAGTATTGTGTTGCAAATGATGCAATGTTCTTTCTTGTGTGCATCATCATTCTCTTGGAAAAAATTACAGTTCTGAAAATAATAGGGTGGTGTTTGCTCTAGTCTCTTCTCTTTGTCAGTTCTGTGGTTGATTTCCTGTATTTTTCCTTTACATTCAAGCTCAACTGAGATCCAAAGCAACCCTTTTAATTTGCATAGGGGTAGGATTACAAAGTCTTGAACAGGACCTTTTTTTTTTTTTTTTTTTTTTTTGCTGCTGCTGCTGCACACAAATCCTTTAGGGATTTGTAGCTTTAGGGTTTTAACCCATTTTGATAGCTGCTATCATATGAAAAACAGAGTCAGCTAGCAACACTATTACTAGCATGGGTTTGGTTGTTTATTTGATTTATCTTTCAAGTGGTATATGTCAAATAAGTTTTGCTTCAACCAATTTATGTCTACTACTGAACTGAGAAAAAAAATTTTGAAAGCTATGAAGCCAAATTGGAAGATGGCCAGGGGTTAATGGTACATTCTTATCTTACACTGAAGTGCTTAGAGAGTTTCAGTAAAAAAGAGAATTTCATTTTCCCCCAATAACTGGTGTATGAAGATCTGCAACTAGTGACTGATGAAAAAATAGTAGACAAACTAAAGAAATGATAACCCAAAATAGCAGGTAATAGGCACTCTTAGATAAGAATCAATAAGCTAATTTGAATCATTGCAGTACAGCTGAGCTACTGAAAGCCTTGGGAAAAAATCAGTAACATGTTTTCACCACTATGTTAATGGAGATAGAAGATAATACTCTAGCACTGCTTAAGAGTAACTTTCTATTTAGGCCTACCATGCAAACCTGTCCTTTGCAATCTAGATGAAGGAGCAAGGAATTTAACAAAATAAAATAAAAGATCAACAGATATTTACTTTCAGTTCAGGGAATATAAGACAACATTATTCTAAAAGCACCATCAATTGGAGAACTCTGCTTACTTTGGTTATGTCTGAAGTCATCCAGATTTCTTTGACTGTAGAAAGCCTTGCCAGCTACACTTTGTTATAACTTATAATGAACTCCCAGACAATATTAAACCTTTGTGTCCAAATCACGTCAAAGTTCAGTGCCTGCAGGCAGCTCTGAGTGGATTCTGGCATAGCAGCTCAGCCTGCAAGAGGGCTGAGTCAGAGAGAAGAGGGACCTGGTGACACATCCAACCAGACAGAAGTTCACTGATGGCTGGAACATCAGCCATGCAGGAACATCCTGTCCAGACACCTTCTGAACTTTCAGGTTTTTACAAATAGGTCGTGTGAAGCTTTCTACTATTTTCAAATATCTGTGCCTAAAATTCCTCTGTCGTGATGTTTCAAATTGTAACACATAATTCTTTTGTCTAAATAGCCCCTTGTTAAGTAAAGTTATGAGATGTGGCCTAGCGCTTTTAGCAATCAGGTTTTATGTTGAATTACTCTTACATGAACTGTTTAATGTTTGTCTGTCCATTAACTCTTGTGGTGAATGGCCTGAAGTCACGAACAAGGAAGGGCATGTCTGCACCATCAGAGAGAGTGCATGAAAGGGCTGTTGGATGAGTGGTTCAGAAGTCATTAACAGGGCGCTCTTCAGAGCTGCAGACTGCACTTCATTAAGAACATCTCTAAAATAGGGCATTATTTAGGTTTTTGAGAAAACAGAACCTCCTGAAGGGATTCTTTCAGGCCACAGAGGCAATCCAGAGACCAGTCTTGCAGTCACTGTTGCGCTAATTAAAAAAAAAACAACCAAACAACTACCATTGATATAAAAAAATCTTTGTTTAAAGAAACAAATAATCCCAAAATGAACTTCTGGTAGCTTTGTCCTGCACGTTTCCCAAAAGACTCCTCAGGTATTAGCAGATCTTCAGTCAAAGAAAATCCTGACCCAAAAATACAAGCCTCCAGATTATCCTGGAGGCTTGTATTTTTAGGTCAGGATTTTCTTTGGTTTCTGGGAAATGAGAAAGATGCTGTTATACTTTTGTAGATAAGCAATGCTGAAACGGTGATAATTCTTGCCACCTGCAAGGGAAGGAGTTGCAGAGGTGAAGCTTAAGCAAAGAGGCTCTGTTTCTTTCCAGCAGTCTTAGGTGAGAATGGAAAACTTTGCTGGTTTGTTAGGAGAGAGAAATTAGAGCAAAACCAGCTTCAGTCCAAGCCCAGATTTCATCTGGCTTGGCTTTGGAAAGCTTTGGTCTGAATATTTGCTCATAGCATCTTCCTCATAACCACCGTCCTCATTTCTTCCTCACCATATTTTAACAAATGATAAAACTTGCAAGTGACAATACAGTATTTCCCTACTGATATAAGAAACATCTGCTCTGGAATCTCTGAAATCCTTGATGAGAATCTTACATGCCAACAAGCATATGAAAACCACAAGGCAATTGCTATGCCTGGTGACATTTTGCTTGATTGGCTGATCCCTGCATAAACCCATGCAAATGTAACATCACAGCTGGCCCAAATCCTTCTGACAAAACTATGAAAGGATCAATTAAATGAAAATCACAAGCAGTTGCCTATCCAGACTGAGCAGCTCTAAGCCAACCACTCTCAACATTGACTCTTTGACAAGTAATGAACACTGCCTGTATGCAAAAATTAGATTGAACAAAGTGACACATTTTTTTTATAGCTGTAAATTACCTAACATAATCCTGCAAGTTAAAAAATGTTAAAGAAATAGGAATAGTTACAGCTAAATCAGTTCAGATAAGAAATTACTATCCCAAACTTAAGTCTCTTCTGCTAATTTCCCACAAGACTGTTTGCAGTTTATAGTTTTGGGTTTTTTTTTTTTTTCCTTCAGAGGCATCCCTCTCCTCTTGGTTTTGACTTGTACAGAAGCTTCAAAATATTCTTCTGGGTGCAACCAATCCCTCAGATTCTTCCTACTCTACGCCGGTTTTATACAGAATGGTAGTGGGAAGAATCAAACTTGTAGACAAAAATAGAATTGTAGAATCACAGAGTGGTTTGGGTTAGAAAAGGACATTTAGAGGTCATTCAGTCCAACCCCCCCCGCCAATGGCAGAAATATCTTCAACTAGATCAGGTTGCTCAGAGCCACATCACACATGACATTGAATGTTTCCCCTGAAATACACACAAGGAAAAGCATTTTTACCTTTTCTTCACAGACCTTCTATCAAAGCATGTCAGAATGATTTCCTTCTGTGCAATGTCCAGGCTTTGGGAAAAATAACAGTAGGGAGAATGATAAATGATGTAAGAAATTTTATTGTCAAAATTTCATGCTAAGGAATTACATCATGCATTTATACAAATATTCCGAGGACAAGTTGTCACAAACCTACCCCATGCATCAGAACACACAGAGTCCTGTGGGTGTTTCTACACATATGTGTACATTTGTGCACATACAGGGTGTGTCTGCTCAGTTTAGAGTGTCACACTAAGCTACTTTAGGAGCATGTGCATCTCTCCTGTTCCTTCCACCTTATCCTTTTGGTTTAGATGTTTCCTTTTACTTGGCTCCAAGTCATCAAACTGTTCAGTGCTCCTGAAACTTAAATTTATATTTCACACCTTCCTTTCTGCCTTGGCAGGACCAATGGAGTCTGTAAATCAGAAACTGTATTGGAGACTGATTACCACTGAAGTTATTAAATCAAGATCATGCCTTTATGACACCAATAATGGTTTATAGCTGATTTATAGTTCATCATTATTGTTCCTGTTAGTAAAGCATTGCAAAGAAAAGAAGCATTAGATCAATGTGTATTTGCCTGAATATTGAGGAAATAAAAACTAATTTAAAAAAATCATATGTAACCATATATAAAAGTATATTGAACAAATCCACATACTTTCAAGACATCTGTTGCTTTGTGATTTCTATGGCAGGGTTTGGCTGCTTATCCCTTTTTATTTTAATTACTGCCACTTTGAATAATAAAATACTTCAAACATAATCATCTTTTTCTTCATTTCCAATTAGATAAATAAAGTCAGTGATGAAATGTTTCTCTGAAAAACATAAAATCTATTCTGTAACAGGTGCTTGGTAACACCAAAGTAGTGTAATTTATGTTGCGTGTTAAATTGCAGGAAAGCACATCCCATTGCATGTTATAAGGCAAATTTGGAATTGATTGGTGTCTGTTTCGTGACTCCATTTGATTGGAGTTGATAATCAGTTAACAGTAAGAGCATTAAAAATTATTGATCTATTTTATTCTAATAAAGCATGACCAAATACACATAGTTTGAAGTCCAAATTTTCCTGCCTGATTTGTCTTTGCATTTCTAAAGATGCAGGACTGATGAGGGGTAAATACAGCTCATCTGATCAGAAATCCTAATTAGAAATCCCAGCTCTATGTTTCTCTCTGTTCCCTAATTCCCCAAATAATTCTCAAGTGCATTCAAACTTCCAGTCTTTATCTTCAATATCTTCACAGAATTTTCCCACATTTATTCCATGAACTGTTTTCTCACTTCACAATAAGTACAAGCCACTGGAAAAGTCATTACCCTCAAGGGCGAATCTTGGATCAAAGATAATTTTTTTTGTAAATGAATGATGTAGAAATTCTCATCCTTTCTCCAGGTGATGCCCCATTCTTTTCAACTATAGTAGCTCCAATACAATGTGCAGACATAGCTAGACCTTGCCTTCCCATGAAACTCCAGCAGAACCTCTCAAATGATAAAGGCCTGTTATTTAAGGTCAAAAAAACCCCTAGGCTTCTTATTCTTCAGAGAGTCTTCTTAATGGAGAAAAATATATAAGAGGTGATAAAATTAAGTGGTATAACTTTGGTTGTCACATTTTCAAGGTTACTGTGTTTTCTATGAAGGACAATGTTCATTTTGCAACATCTGGCGTATTACTTTTTGGAAAAAAATAATGATTAATGTAATCATAATATTTAAAAATACTATATAGGACATGCCATTGTAAAAATCAATATTTAACTTGAGAAAATATTACCTCAGTTTAGCAAAAATGATTACATTTCAAAAAAATCAATAGGGTTCAATTAGTTATTAGATTTAAAGATGCACACAGCCATGATGCTGGATTGAAATATAATGGTGCTACAGTATTCATTTCACCTCTTTGTGAAAATAAAAAGCATCATAAATCAATTGGCATGTCTCAGTGAATTCATTTTTAGTGATGTCAGAATGGGAAAAGATGGAAGCACTAAAGTGTAATAGAACGATTTACAGAAGGCTGATATGGATTAATTTTATCACTGATTCCTTTAGTTCCTGCCTTTATGTGTCCCTCAGCCTGTGAAGCTGTGCTTCACAGCAAGTCTCATCTGCTCAGGTTAACAGAAATCAAGAGAATACAGTCAGCCCTTCTTCATTTTTCTGCTGGCACTCTGGTTTCAGATGCAGCATAAAGAGAAATTTGAATGTCTTCCAGTTGTGATCTTTCTTCCAGGAGAAATGAATATCTAGGAAAATTTAAACTTCATTCTTGTAATCAGTGCTGGGGTTTGGCTTTTCTCTTTTCTCTTTTCTCTTTTCTGTTGCCAGACTGTGGCTGGTGATGCACCAGACCTCGCCATCTCTTTTGAGCAGGATTAAAGCCCAGCAGAGTGTTCATCTGCCCTCCTGCCACCCTGGTCCCATCCCTAATCTCTAGTGGGAGCAGATAAAACAGCATGGCTCTTTCCAGTGACCTCCTCCAGTGGGAGTCTGCCCCAAGAGCCCACACCTGGGGAGGGCACTCTCAGTCATGATGGTGGCAGGGCAATACCGAGGGGTTATTGGCTCCATGGCTGAGTCCTCTCCCACACCTTGAGAGGGTCTCTGACAAGTCCCGACCCACCACAGCTCCCAGTCAGGTCTGCTGTGACAATGTACCTGCCACCACACTCAGCTCAACACCTTCATGGAGAGCAGCCCACAGGCTGAGGTCACAGGCTGCTTTAGATAGGTGACAGCTCTCTGTTAAAAGGCAAAATACTGGGAAACGTTTCTACACCTCATCTGGTTTAGACAATGCTTTATTATGTGATAAATGGGCTTCTAGGGACAGACATTGTTAATTTTAATGCTTGAAGATGCAGGTGGATTTATAGCAAAGTTTTCTCAACTGCTCTAATAGATTGTACTGCTTCTGTGAAATGGAAAATCTACTTCAGCATTTGGGAAATTTCAGTAAGGGTTTGCCTGCTTTTAGGTACATAAACCCCCCTAGGCACAAGGGATATTGTGCGGCACTGGAAAATGCTTATAAAAGCATGACAGATACAAAAATAACTTTTTGAGTGGATAAAAGAAGATTACTCAATTATTTTGCACCAATTCATAGTCCATCAGTGTCAGATTGGATTATGTGTTGATGATATTCCTCATAAATTTTTTTCTTCTTTGTTTTGAATAACAATATTGAATGGTGTTAATGTGCTTTAATTTTCTACTACGTCACTATATAATCTTTTTGCTGTTATTGTTGTTAAATGCCCACAAATTTCTGCAGGGATTCATGGTCCACAATATACATACTATAGTTCTCATAAACATAGTTGCTTGTTTGTATTTTTGAACACCTGACAATGAATACACAAGAAAAGAAATCTGATGGTGAATACATAACACCAGAAATATAATATTTTCTTTTTGACAATCTACCTCTTACAAGTTTTAGTAAGGAATTTAATTTTTATCTTGTGTTCAGCACAATGTTATCCCAGTAAAACCCATGAGTTGGTAGGGAGCATTACTTCTGTGTATAATCAATATCTTTGCCTTACAAGAAGTCAATATATTCTTTATTTACTATTACACAGAGAGAAGTAAGAGACATGTCAGTTTTAAAACATTACAGGAAAAATTCAATGGGCAGCAAACATTCACTTGTTCTAAAGGCAAAGACTGGAATGGAAATTAATTTTCTTCTTCCTAGTTTTCTTTTTCAGCTACAAGGAAAAAATTAATTATGTTGACATTTTTATTGGTCCTCTTAAAAAAAATCAAGAAATATAAATAAACAATTAGCTAAAAAATCCTTCAGCTTTTCTCTTATACATAACACCACTAGCTACATAAATCATTAGAGTGCTGTTGGGGCACTTATGTCCCTAGGTATATATATGCTAAATGTAATAGAATATGACTCAAATTTTCTCTGAGATAAATGGGAGAGGGAGAGATAAAAAGTTATCTAATTTTCTATGGCAGGACATAAATTTGCATCAAAGTCATTTTGTGAGCTGGAATTTCATCATTCCTTTTTACCGCTTAAGACCACTGAAAAGAATTGAAAAAAAATTAAATTGTGCACACAGATTTAATTAGGTTGGTTTCACTCTGCTTAAAAATTCAGAACTAAGTTTTGAAATTTCCATATATGGTTTTTAAGAGTTCTCCACTCTATGCATCTAGAGAAAAAAAAAAAGCAATTAACTAAGTGTTTAATGCTAAGAGTGAATTTTGTAATGTGTCAGAACAAAGAAATGGTTAAAGACTTAAAAAAACCTGGAGGGGTACAGAAGGAAAAAAACCCCACTTCTGAACACAGAACTCCTTTTATCTAGATTAATATACCTTAATTTAGAGTACCCTTTAGAGAGTAAAGAGAAGTATTTCAGACACTGAAGTATCTATGGGGTAAGGCTGGTATGCACTGAGAAAAGCCAAATCCTGATGGAACTCTGAGCAACTGCCCTTTCCATGGATGTCACATAATATTGGTCACATTGTTACCAATACCAGACCATTTCAAAGAGAAATAAAAAAACTAATGGTCTTTTCTGTCACTACGCAAGCTCCTAGTGACTCAACAAATAAAGCATAGTCTATTTCTATTTAACCCCTGTTTGTGAATTAAAATTATCATGGTTTTGCTGTTAAACTGATAAAAAAATGTCATATTCTACTGAATTGGATGTAGAGGATTGTGACTTCGTTAGTTCTGCACAAAATTATTTTTATTGAATTTCACTGAAAGAGTTCTTTTGTCAAATGATCATTACTCATTATTCCAGACCAAAAAGCATTTCCAGACTAGATGGGCTCCATCATGTTGTGAGGAGGGAAAAAGCTTAGGCACCAGATTAGCATGTGCACAATGTTTGTCTCAGAACCTGCTATAACATAATCCTTTATGACTGGACCTAATAAATTAGTTCTATAGCAAAGAGCTTGGCTCTTTATGCCAACATATTTACCATATTTATTTATGCCAGCAAGGCATAAAGAACAATATCATGCCAGCTAAACATGAATACACATCCTTTGAAAGGAACCACCCTGCTCTAACACTCTCATGTAAGTTTCAAAAAGGTTGAATTTGAAGAAAAATCTTCACACTAAACTCCTGACTTTTAACCAAGGGTCTTTAAAACAAAACATAGGAATCTCTACATGCAGACCCAAAGGAACTGACTGTGTTGAAAGAAGTGTCTGGAACTGGATGTCAAGTGGGTTGTGCATGCATATCCACACAAATCTAAGTTATGACTGAGGATATTTAAAAGCTCAAAAAAGAAAGCTTTTAAATATCTTGTACACTGCTTATAGACAGATGCTGTCATGGTTTAACCCCTGCCAGCAACTACAGACCACGCAGCTCACTCCTCCACCAGCGGGATCAGGGAGAGAATCAGAGGGTAAAAGCTGGAAAAATACTCAAGGATTGAGACAATGGCAGTTTAATAGGAAAAGCAAAAACCACACATGCAAAATGAAACAAGGAATTAATTTGCTGCTTCAGGTAGGCAGGCAGATTTCAGACACCTGTCGGAGAAGAAAACTGATTCTTCTCCAGCCAAAACCAGAACTGATGCTTGGCTTTGTCAACGATATTTATTGTTGCTTAATTGTTTCCCTTATCATGTTTATAATTTCCTTGTCCTTCATCTCCTGGCCTTTGAAGACAGAGGTATGGGACACCAGCTTTGGTATCTGCACTCAGAAAAGGTCTCTGACAAGTCTTAACACCAGCATTTTAGACATTTTAGTGAGAGGGGACCTAGCACCAAAATATTATTGTCATTATAAGGAATGATAGCAATTACTGAAGTGCTCAAATATCTTGAAGAAAAGTGTCAGAAAATTTACATCTGAGTGAGAAATAGCTCTATTTTGGGGAAAATGCCATTCAATATTCCATAAAACAATAAATAGAAGCCCTCTGAAAATCCTCCTTTCTACCTGCAACACCAGTGT
This sequence comes from Serinus canaria, assembly GCF_022539315.1. Lineage (NCBI taxonomy): Eukaryota > Metazoa > Chordata > Aves > Passeriformes > Fringillidae > Serinus > Serinus canaria. Next base: position 92,493,203 of record NC_066315.1, read on the forward strand.
TATGATTGCCAAGTTTTAAAACATTGATTGAAAGTTGAAGGAGAAAAACATCCCTGCTGGAACACTGTACAACAAGAGGAAGGACAGAAATTAAGTGCAGTGCTACTGGAATAAACCTGTGTTCTGTGTTCAGGATCCATACACAGGAAAGGGATCATCTGCTTTTGGTATGGCATCTGTCTGTACTAGACCTTTGACACAAGAATCTGGAGACTCAAACTCTTCTGGACGTTGTCAGGTGGACAAGGAACAGCAAGGAAGAAGAACAATGTTCCAACAAATGGAATCACATAGAAAGCAAGTCTTTTAAGAGAATGTGAGAAATGTAAACTGAAGCATTTTCTCAGCTTTTTTTTTTTTTGTCTCCACTGATTCCCATTGTAGTCCATACTTTCAAACATTTCAGTTACAAATTAGATACTGGATGTTACTGTGAGAGTATCTCCCTCAAAGAATCTCCACTCTGGTTTAATCCAAGATGATTTATTTACTGTGGAAGACAGAAGTTTATTTAAATTTAACCTTTTGGGGTTTCCAGAACATATTTCAATTCACTTCCAAATTTTCTCTTTAGACAAGAAAAGTTGAACTTTCAAAATAACATTTACTCTGTAAAACAGAAAAAAAAAGAAAAGAAAAAGATGTGATCTTCCATATTTGCATCTGAAATTAGGAAAATAATAAGTTAGGTAAAAGATAGTACTTAGATACCTCTTCAGATACTGCCAGTGGTTTCTTTTAAAAGAAAGACTTCCAACTGTTAAAACTTACTTTTACACACCATTTAAAGTAGAATTTCCTTTGCATAGATTTTGGTTGTTCTTGTTTAAAAGAGCATTTTATTATTTATAATTGTGCAGTATTTTCCAAATGTTCGTGTTAGATATAATGTTTGGAAATTGCATATTTCAGTAAGGTACTAACATAATTACAATGTGCAATCCCACAGCACCATTTGTCTAACAAAATTACTGACAAATACTGTTTGCCACATCTAAATGTGTTTAACCCAAATACCAAGCTGATTATTTACCCTGATTGCTTTCTGGGAAACATCAGGTTGCTTCTTCCATCCTGTACTTCTCTGCAAGCACAGATTTATTTTTGATCCTGGGTTGCATCTACAGGGACATTGCTAGCAGAGAGGTAGAAGTCTGATTATCCAGTTCTACATACTGCTTGTCAGGCCACATCTGCAGTACTGCATCCAGCTCTGGTCCCAAAATTCAGAAAAGACATGGAATAATGGGAGGGTGTCCAAAGGAGGGCCATGAAGATAAAACAAAAGGCTGTAGAACCTGCCCTGTGAGGAAAGATGGGAAGAGTTAAATATTTTAATCTTAATTTCTCAGATTTCTTTCTTAATTTCTCTTAATTTTAAACTTAATTTCTCAGTATTTTAATCTGAGAAAAGATGGCTCAGAGGGGATCTCATCACAGTATTCCAGTATTTAAAGTGTGACTACAAAGAGGATGGAACCTCTCTCCTCATGAAGATCCACATGGAAAAGTCAAGGAGCAACATGTAAAGTTGTACCAGGAGTGGTTTCACCTTGACATAAGAAATAATTTTATGGTGAAATAATTTTTTGTGGTGAGTAAAACCATTCACTGGAACAACCTCCCCAGAGATGTGGTGTAATCTTCCTTGCTGGGGGTTTTCCAGATGCAATGGGACAGGGTACTAGATGATCTTCCAGGGGTTCCCATTCCTGTGCAAGTTTGGACCAGATCTCTTTCAATCTGCGCTGTTCTGTGATTGTATAACCATAACTTACACAGATTCACCTGATGTGACTGATACAGGCTATGGTAGGAGACTTCCCCACACAGTAAATCAAAATAAAAGTCACAGTTGAAGAGTTTCAGATCTTTTATAGGTTACAGAAAACAGAAAATTGGGAAAATTCCTGGAGTAAGTGGGATTTACACCTGCATTGCCAGAATTGCAAAAAACACCAGAGAGCAAAAACATGGTAAAATCCTTTAATCTTGCAAAAAAAAAATAAAAAACAAACAGCTTGAGGACTTAATATCCCTCATTAACAAAACACCCTTAGTCATTTTGTTTTAGGTAAAAGTTTCATCCCACAAAACATGAACTCTGTTTTGACACCATATGAGTGCCTCAGGGGAGAAGAGCAGAGGTCTCAGTTGTTAGTTAAGCTGGGAAATCACAAATTCTCAGAAAAAAAAATAGTGTTGGCCTATATATAGAGTACAAGAATGAACACTGGATGTGAAAACCAGGAAAATGGACCGAAGAGGTGTTCTGGATGCAGGTGTTGAAGTGCTGATTCCAGCTGGCTCCAAGGAACCTGTGCAGGAGCTGAGGGGAGCTGGTGCTGTCTCTGCAGATGATCTTCTCAAGTACTTCAATATTCGTCATCTTTTTTTCTCAATACCCAAATCAGTAATTAAATTTATAGGCAAGGAATTAAGTTAAATTTCCCAAGTTGAGTCTGTTTTGACCCCTACAGTAGATAAAGTGTAATTTTGTTTAAAGATCAGTTATTTGAATTATGTTGGCGTGAAAAATAGAGTAGATTTGACACTCATTTTTGCCTTCAATGGGAATTTGTCCTTAAATACGAGCAGTCTAAGGCTGTCAAGTTCATTATTAATATCTTGCATTTTTGTAGAGCTTTTCATAGTGAAATATCCCAAAATATTTTATAAATTACAGCCTACTGGTCATCCAGCTTTCTGCCATTTACAGCAGAAAAGGATAACGAATAAATTTGGCTTTGGGAATGACAACCATATTTCATTTAATATCATTTTTTCAACTTGTTTTGGAATCAAAAGCCCCACGCTGTCTGCCTTCCAGGACTCAGAATTCATCACTGGAAAATTACCCCTAAAATATTGCATAAAAGAACATTTTGTGGGGTCCATCTAGAGCTGGTGGCAGTAGCTATTTTGCTGTATTTCATGAGTTTCTGCCATGAGGAAGGAGCTTGTGTGGCAGCTCAGGCTTGGACACTGGCTAAAGAAAATCTCTGCCAGATGCTGCGAGGCTGAGAAAGGACCGAAGAGTCTGAGGAGCTCAGATGAGTTCCCCACCAGTGAGAAGCCACCTCAGATGATCCATGTGTGCTGTGAGCACTGGCCAGGGAAGAACAGATTTCCATGTGAACCGCTGGGATAATTTCCCATGTAAACAAGACAATACATTTATCTTTGCACTGCAATAGATTAACACATTGATTTCTAAAGCTTTCTGAACAAATACTTAGGTGAACACACAGCTTTTCTAACCTTCGACAGAATGCTTTCTTCATCCTCAAGGCAGCAGCAAGCCTTTTTTTCCTTTTTTAACTTCAGGCCAATAGAAGTAAAAGAACAAGATTTGCTACTTCTGGAAGAAACATAGTTCAGGCTAACATATATAGGATTACATCTACCTTGCTGAGGAAGTGTCAGTATTTGCATTTTTGATCTCCATTCTGAAGTGTGTGACACAGTTTCTAGTCACACTTTGTCACGCAAGGCAGAGCCTTCCATGGTAACAGGTTAATATAAATAAATACATAAAATTGATTTTATTCCACTGAAACCACATATGGAAGAAAATGTTTCAAACTTTGTACTGTTTCCTTCAGCATTTTGGGAATGCTTATATATCTTATATAATTACCTGTAGAGAAAAATAATATTTAACAAATTTCTAGTATGTCAGAATGAAGGTTAAACAGTTAACTCTTAACTAGGGAGTAAAAACATTATAGTACAAAAATTTCTTGTTCAGGTTGGTGTTGAAAGGATCTGGTTTTCTATATTGTTTAGCCTGTGTCAAACAAAACAATATATTCTGTTTCTTCTTCACATTCTTGACAAGTAAAGACCTAAGAGTAAAACTTTTAGGCAATAGCACATGCAAATTTCAACCTTTGCCTATAGAAAATGAAATAAAAGAGAGGATTTTAGACAGAACATATTTTTCCTTTTGGCACTCCCTGTCTGTTTAAAAATAGCAAAAAAAAGGCAAAACCATTGCATGAATAATTCATATGAAAGCAGATTTTTTGTTCTCTTCATGCTCTGAATTCAAGCATAAATGCCCTGCGTCTGTGTACACCAGTTAAGCATTTACTTCCTTCCAGAATCTTCCCTGTCTACTTAAAATTTCAGAATCTAATGGTTAAAAACAGAGTGATGTACAGTTCTAAGCTGAAAGCTAATAACCATGTGAATAGTAGAGAAGATTTTTGGGGGAATAAAGGAAAAGACTTGTTCCCATTCTCTACTTTGAACATGTAAGTGCAGTGAGATCTCCTAGTCATAACCACATGTAATTATTATCTCTTTCTCCTCTGCAGCAGCTCATCTCCAGTTTTCAGGATATAACTTTTCTAAAAAAGTTAATTATGTGAGCTTAGTATGATAAGCTGGGAATTTGCAGGAAAGGAATTCTTCCCCCCCATATTTGATTTCCCCAGAGCATTTGCTGCAGATGACTGATAGAATTTACTGATTTAGGCTGCATTATTTTTCTCATATCTGCTGCTGATCTACCCTGATATTGGAACCAATTATTAGCTTGTATATGGTACTGTAAATGCATTTCAAGCACTTAATGCATTCCATCTACTGTTTTCAAATTATTTGTTTCCATTATCTATTGATACATTATTTTTTGTTTTCAGCAGTGCAGGTATTTTTACTACTGTTTCAGATTATTCTGCTTGCTTAATTGTAATTTTCACCACACAACCACAGCAGACCACAGCTACCATACTCTTATACACCTTTCTGACCCCTTGGCTGGCTTTCCCTGCTCACTCTGCCCAAACATCCTCACTCCCCAGGAGCTGATGCTACTTCCACTGCTAATTTTTAGTTGTTACACAGTGCCAGACTTTAAAATGTCACTGCAAGCACAAATGGATTCAGAAGCTCTTTACACAGGTAGCACACAGGTACAACAATGGCTGGTGGTCATGCCTGGGATTTATTTATGCCAAGTTTCCTAGTCTTTTTCCAAGTCTCTTTTTTCTCTCTCTTGAGTTGGCTGGTGCTCTACACCAGAGGACACCAATGACTCGCTCAACATGAGACAGCAGTGTTCACTCAGAGCCCAGAAAACCACCTGTATCCTGGGCTGCATGGAAAGAAACGTGACCAGAAGGTCGAGGGAGGTGATTCTGCTCCTCCACTCTGCTCCTGGAACACTGGGTACAGTTCAGGTGCTTCCAGCATAAGAAGGATATGGAACTGTTGGAGCAAGTCCAGAGGAGGGCCACAAAATTGATAAGATTATACAGTCCCTCTCCATGAAGACAGGCTGAGAAAGTTGGGGCTGTTCAGCCAGGAGAAGAGAAGGTTGCCTGAATACCTCACAGCAACCTTACAGCACCTGAAGAGGACCTACAGGGCAGATGGAGAGGGACTCTCCATCAGGAGCTGTAGTGGTAGGGCAAGGAGTAATGGGGTCAAAATTAAAGAGGGGAAATTCAGATATATGAAACAAATTCTTTAGTGTGATGGTGGTGAGACACTGCAACAGGTTGCCCAGAGAAGTTGTGAATATCCCATTCCTGGCAGTGTTCAAGGCCAGGTTAGATGGGGCATTGAATGGCCTGGTCTGGTGGAAGGTGTCCCTGTCCATTCTAGGGAGTTGGACATAAAAGATTTTAAGGCTCCTTCCAAGCCAAACCCTTCTATGATTCTAACTAAAGCAAAATTATTCTCGAAAAAAGTATTTAATGTATAACAGCCTGCATCATTTAAAGGATGCCACTGAGAAGACAGTGTGGAAAAGTCCATGTAAGTACATAGAGCTAACTAAGCAGAGAGGATGAAGCAATAACCCATTAAAGTTTTTTCAAAGGTTTACAGCTAGCAGTATGTGAGAGAGGTAATTGGAGCAGCTAAAGTTAGTTTAGTTACATTTATCTTCCAAATTCCATTAAATTAAGTGGAAACAAGATAAGACCAGAGGGTCTTAGCAACAATTGTCCCATCTTAAAATTTGTTTTACAAAGTAATTTACAAAGCTTGGAAAGAGCTCAGGAAAAAAAACCAAAAAAACTCAAATGCTCAAAGTCTGCCAAAATCACAAATCTCTTACAGGGGAGAGTGATTGCCAGCCTTAAAAATAAGTGTTTCCATTTGCCAGTAATGATACAAAAGCTACAGAAGGGCAAATAGTCCACAAATCCATAGCTACTTCTGCAATATATTTAAAGTGGTTTTAAGTTCTTTGACACTAAAAGTGAAATCTGGCTGTTGTTTTAGATTTTTACTTTTCACTCTTTCTGAAAGATAATATTTAGCATTCTAGGGTTTTTTTTAATGTACCTAAAGGTCTCTTTATTCACATGAAGTGTTATATTAGAAAATCTCTCATAACATCACTAGTGAAATAGCAGTCGAATATTTCACAAAATAACTTTTGGTGCAATTTATCATATAACAGAACTAAAGAAGGTTGCAGAAAAGGACAGGTGGTGTACCTTATGTTTTCCTCAATTTACAAGATTGCAGATAAACCCTTATGGTACAGCAGCTGTTTACTGTCATGCTTTTCTGTTAGTAATCAGTTTATGTACCACAGTTTTGCTCACATCAGCTTCAGATAATATCTTCTAAATAGCTCAGCAGGTCAGATTTCAATCTTCTGTGATGTGATAATTCCATTAGATCAGCATCCTTGCATTATTTCCTCTGTTCCTTTCGCTACTGACATATTTTGTTTATCCTACGAATCAATTCCTTTTTCAAGAGCCATCCTTCCACATGACTAAGCTTTTCCAGTTTTCAAATGTTTTCTCTGATGTATTCCTAATGTTCCTACATTTACTTTCTGAAACATCCTATAAAACTCACCTTCATCCGAAGGCGATAATTAAACTGTTCTTTGTCTCCTGTGAATTGTAACTCAGACAAATTATATTGTTTTCTTATCTTTCACTCTTCAGACAGTTCTTTCAGCTTGATAATGATGTTTGTATTGGGTTTGCATGGCAAGGTTTTGGCAGAGGGGAGGCTACTAGGATGGCTTTAGTGAGAAGCTGCCAGAAGGTTCCCCATGTCCAACAGAGCCAATGTCAGCTGTTTCCAAGCTGGACCCACGGCTGCCCGGGGCTGAGCCCATCCGTGACACTAGTAGGGCCTGTGGGATTACATGGTTAAAAAGAAGGGAATCTACTGCACAGCAGAACTTCAGATGGAGAAAGGTGTGAGAGTATGTGAGAAATGTCTCTGCAGACACCAATGCCAGTGGAGAAGGACGGATGGCAGGTGCTGCAAGTGCTGGAGCAGAGATTCCCCTGCAGCCCATGCGCAGAGCACAGAGAGTCAGCTGTGCCCTTGCAGCCCGTGGGTATCCACAGTGGAGCAGGGAGCCACCTGCAGCCCATGGAGGAGACCCATGCCTGAGCCCAGAGGGAAGGAGGCTGTGATCCCGTGGGTAGCCAGCATTGGAACAGACTCCTGACAGGACCCATGGAGAGAGGAGCCCACACTGGAACAGGATTGCTCACTGGAACTCTGGACCTGTGGAGCACCCATGCTGGAGCAGCCTATTCCTGATGGACTGCACCCTGTGGGAGGGACCTGCACTCGGGCAGTGCATGGAGGACTGTCTCCAACAGGAGGGACCCCACGCTGTAGCAGGGGAAGAGTGTGAGGAGTCCTTCTCCTGGGAAGGAAGGGGGACAGAGATAACATATGCTGAACTGACCTACTTTGATTTCCTTTACAATAAACTGAACTAATTTCCCCAAACCCAGTCTGGTTTTTGGTGACAGGAACTGGTGAGGGATCTCTCCCTGCTCTCATCTCTAACCAGGAGCCTTTCATTATATTTTCCCTGTCCAGTTAAAGAAGGGAGTAATAGAACAGCTTTGGTGGTCACCTGACCCCCCAGCTCACATCAACCCACTGGACACTTTCCCTTCTGCTTTCTGACATGTCTTCCATGTCAAGAAACATCTTTTTTTAGGAGTTAATTTTACTTCAGATATTTGACTTTATGCTGTAAAATCGCTATCTGTAATTATCTTCCTATCCTTTGTCTTAAAGAAGATGTGTTTGTACCCTAAATCTCTGCTGCTGATTTTTCCTGCAATAAGCTCGGTGACATAATGTATAGTTGACATTTATTCCAACACCTTCTCCTTTCCTTGTAACTGCATTCAAGCATCTCCTCAGTGAATATCTGCCATCGGTGATCTTTTCATTGCCCTGATTAAAGACAAATATTTCATCAGATACCCTCTGTGGACTGCTTAATTGCATCCCAGGCCCACGCAAATGAGCAATGCGCTTCCTGTTTGGTTGCAGAAGCTCTGGCCACATGAAGCAAAGGCAGTTCTCTTTATAGAAATCTTCATTTGCAGGTTTAATTATCTCCCTGAGTAATGCTAGTCCCCTCTGCTTTGCCTTTGACATGTTCTCTCACCAGGGTCAACAGGAAGGACATTAGATCCAGGACATCAGGTGAAGAAACAAAGGATCACCACCCACACAAAGTTTTTGATCTCTTCTCTTCCAAAACATATTTGTCTCTAAACAATGGGTTTTGTTCCCATTTTACTTCATTTTTACAGGGTACTTTTATCTGGTCTGCTTTAATGAGACTTCACTCTGTTTTTTTCCTGTAGCAGTTCCCACGGTGCAGTTGAAATTTTCTTTACATTTCATTATTTAATACTTTTATCATAGCCTTTGCACATGCTTTGCTTATATGATAAAATATAACTTGAATTTAATTAACAGTAAATAAATTTTATTTAATATTTGACATGGCTCTCTCAAGATCTAATAAAGCCTTTTCATATGACAGGAGACAAGGAAGCAGAGACTGTTATTTGCAGCCTCTCTTCTTTGATGTAATTCACAGGTGTAACAGTAAAAATAAGTTAGGACTGCAAAAGGAGAAAAATGCTGATGGTATGGACAAGAACTCTGCTTGTTTCAGACTTTGCAGTAGATACTGAAACAAAAAATTGCATCTGTTTTTCTAAAATATTGCCTGTTTTCATAAATGATTTACCATTGTTAGTGTATTAAATTACATCCCAAAATTGCCTTTCCCTGTCTGTGTACAGAGCCTCCCCAGGCAGACAAGCAGCATGCCCAGACTCCAGAGGGAGGAACATATGAACACTGTGTGAGTTATGTAGGATTGAGGAGATGCACAGTGTCTCGCTGCCCAACAAAGAAAAGATATTTTCTGCATAGTATACTGGAGGAAGGTGTTAACAAAACCAAACATATTTAATGACTGTCCCTCAGCACTCTGAAGAAGGATTTATTAAGCCTGAGACAGTTCTCAGCTTTGTGGTCTTTTGGGACAGTGCTGCAATGGAGCAACGGAGAAGTTGCTTTCTCAAAACCATAACTGATTTTGGAAGTACTTTATGTGATTTGATAACTCTTGCTCCTTCAGGAATGTTTTCTTTGGATGATATGGGATGGAACAGCTTGTTTCAAACAGAAAAAATAGTCAATTACTAAGCCAGAGAAATTAAGTAAATCTCTCAAATAATAATAAAAAAATTATTTTCATAAGGAATTTTACAGAGGCATTACATTTAGCATAAAAAAATAACAAGAATTAGAATAAAAAGAAAGGAAGGTGGGGTTTTTGGTTATTGAGTGTGCAGCCACAATGGTCTAATATTAAATACTGGAATTGTGAGGGGCTTCATTCACAACTGAGCACCCTACTTTCAGTTCCAGCTGCTCAATATTATGATCAAATATTGATATTATGAAATATGAAGAATAATTCAGTTCACTGTATTACTCAAATGAAGTATGTCTCACTATCAATAATAGGTATAAAAATACCCCCAAACTAATGCTAATAAAAATTCCATTAATTTTTTTTAATACAGAGAAGAGAGATCTTATTATTTGCTGTACTCCTTCTATATAGCTTTTCGCTTCATGCTTTATAGAGAAGACATCATGACAGTATTAAACATGAAGCATCTCTTATGCCATGTAGGTCGTTCCGTTTACCCAATAACCCATAAACATTGTTTTGGTTTCCATGGTTACTCAGAGGACGTTAGCACTTTTCTTCAACACCATTGGTTGCCAAGAATACAACAAATCCTTAAAAAACACAGCAGTTACAAATCCAGATTACAGGGGTGTAGTCCTGCATTCAGAAATTGCACGTAGTAAATCTCGTTTGATGCAGCCTTTGAATCCAGAATGTATTCTCAGCAGCATTCTTCTTTGGATTAATCAAGACACTAAGATTGAAATAAGAAGTGAAAATTGTAGAATCATTTATTCATAGAATGGTTTGGGTTGGAAGCGACCTAAGAAATAATCCAGTTCCAGCCTCTCTGCCATGGGCAGGGACACATTCCAACTAGAGGCTGCTCAAAGCCCCATCCAGCCTAGCAGGGGTGGGGCATCCACAGCTTCTCTGTGCAATGTGTTCCAGTGCCTGACCATCATCAACATGAAAAATTTCTCCCTAATATCTAATCTAAACCCATCCTCTTTCAGGTTAAAGCTGTTCTCCCTCCTCCTATCACTGCATGCTCCTGTGAAAAGTCCCTCTCCAGATCTCTCACAGGCCCCCTTTAGATGTTGGAAGGCTGCTATACCTGGACTGTGCTCCAAAATATAAACCCTTAAGGATCTGTATCAGATTATATGCAAAAAATATACACCAATAACTTCTGATTTTTCACTTCAATGTATTAAAAAATAAAATCCTGTCTTTTCATTAGAACAAATGATGCTTAAAATCTAATTTTTAAACTAATTAGGAAGTGAAGAGACTAGCTTTACTTTTTAGACACATGTAATGCAATAGAACTTGCCCAACAAACAGCTTGCTGAAATAATTTCATGCCATGTAAAGGCTGAACAATTTCTGCAATGTGCTATAATACATAATACAGACCTAGTACCGATAATATTTATTTTTTAAAAGACAAAGGAAAATATGGTTATAGACTGCACACTTAATGAGCAGGAACATAAATGCCATTGTTGCCCAAAACAATGAATCACATTTCTCAGGCTTAATAAAACTTAGGTTACCTCCCATGAAAGAAAATCTTCTTTTCTTTTTAAAGAAATGTCACTTTTTTGCCTTCACAAAGAGTTTTAGAACTGCTGAATATCAAGCATCTAATGTAAAACCCTGAGCTGTTTTTGTTCTGGCTGGAGATTTTTTTTGGACTGTGCTTGTCAGTGGATATCTCTTTATCGCCTTTATAGGACAGCTTATTTAAATCTCAGTTCTGATTTTCAGTTCATTAGTCAGTTAAAAATGCCAGTAGCCAGCTGATTAAAGAACTGCATGAAAAGATTTGCAAATTTCTAGTCACAATACTTCATCTAGGGCTGAATTTATTTTCAGTTGAAATATAGGCATTAGTAATATTCCATTAACTGTAATTGGGGGCTGGCTTCTTAAGCTGCCAGGGCAGCCTTTGAGCCTAAGGCATTAAAACATCTCGAATTCATTTGACAATTGCAACATTTATGCAGGAGCTGGTCCCCAGCAGAGCATGAGCCAAGCTGAAAATGTTCTATAAGCCTTTAGTGTTAATATAGAGGATAGAGGTAAATCTTTGCTATCGCTAAGGTTGCCCAGGACCTGAAAAACAAATCTGAGTGTTTAGCTATGTTAGGACTACACTAGGCTGCTTTCAAGACCAGGATTTTATGGTGACCCATTATTCAAGATCTGCCTGGAACCAGCTTTGTAGTGGAGTTGCTCTCCATTTCATGACACATGCTTTGATGCACAGAAAAAAACTGCATAAATAACACAGCAAATATCACATACTGCAAAAGTCCAGCAACATGGTGGAAAACATGGTACAAAACAGGAAAATTCTCCACAGTTCATGGTGTGATATTTAAAAATCTGGCTTTTTCTAAGGCTTTTTCTGAGCTATTTCTTGTGGTGTGATATTTAAGAGATTGGACTTTTCTTTTACCTTTTCTGAGTTATTTCTCTGAAACGTCACCCTTCCTCCTGTGCTCTCTATCAGCTATCACTTTGTGTGACTTTGCTGCTCTCAGGCTTTGTACCTTCTTACCAATGGATGGTCTGGGAACAAAGAGCCAACACTGCTATAAATACACAGACACCAATAAATCTGCTCATGAACCCTGGCCCAAACATGGCTCAGAGCCAGGTGAGTATTAAGGCTATAGCACATACATTTCCCTGGCCATCTGCTTTTGGCAACTCTATGTGACAAGACACTGTACCAGCCAAACTTTTGTTTTGACTGCCCTTGCCTGAGAAATATTTAAAATTCTGTTTTAACAAGAAGCTCTCTAACACAACAAAAAGGCAAGAATGAGTTTGACATGAATGATTCTGCTCAAGATGAATTTGTACTGTGAGATACAAAAATACCTGAAACTTTGCCTGGTTAATTGCAAATAGCTTGTGCATTTTTATTTTCCTGGGCCCTCCATCACTCCCTATAACTATAAACAGTATAAAATTTTGTCATAGTGAAGCAACTCTTGCTCTTAGATTAGGCACCCTTCTTCCCTCCTGGCCTCAACAAGCAGCTGAGGCAGAATGAAAAAATATATTTAAACACAGCTCTTCATTATTGCTGGCTGTTTGAAAGGCCAGCATGATATGATAAAATAAAATATTGCCATAAAGGAACTATTCTCAGCATGCCCAGAAAGCTTCTCAGCAGTAACACTGGGCCTAGGAACATCAGCATGAACTCTCATGAAGGCTAAGCCACAAGATTTACCACTTGATTTATTCAGTCATGTTCCCAAATAACTGAAAGCTCATAAAATCCTAAGATACATATTGCTTTTTATGGAAAACTATCAAACATACCAGCAGAAGGGAGGGTATTTGGGGTAGTTGGTTTTTTATGGTTTTTTTTTTTTTTTTGGAGGGGGGAGGTTGTTGTTTTTGTTTTGTTTATTTTATTTTTTAACTGGTTTTATGCTTTCTTTGACTTATAAGGCAAATGCTGATCAAAAGAAAAATAAAAAAGTGGGCTTAACCTCTCTCATAATTTCTCACTTTGCCATGCTGTTCCTTTTTTTTGTTGTTGTTGTTTTTTAAATGTACTGGTTTTTTGCACAGTGGACCAGACAGTATTAGCAGGAAGAGTACTCCCTTGACTGCATGTCTTTACAGGAAGAATCTGATGTTCAATTCAAATATTTCCCCTCACACCCCCCCTTAAAGTGATTTGGAATATATAAGTTTTAAGTCAATTGGACTGAACCTTGTGGAAAAAAAACCTGTTTCCTTTGTTTTATTTCAGCATGCAACAAACACTAACTCCATAAAAAGCTTTTTAAAAAGAAACTAGATATGCCAATAACGACCCTATTTTCCTCAGGTTAGGAATGTTGACATTCAGAATTCAATTTTTTGTAAGATGAAGTAGCAAAATTCCTGGAACTGGAAAATCCCACTTGCATCAACAGAATTCAGGTAAAGGGGTAAGTTCACAACCTGGAGACAGTGTCCTTTCTCTATTTCTTCCCAAAGTGAAGAAATGTCAAAAATGAGAAGTCTTGCTTTAGCTTTATCCATATGAAGTATCTATTGGCAGTGTGCAGACTCCAGATTCATTTAAAGTCATGGTAAGGGATTGAGTTCTTATCTCCATCTAAACAAAGCACAACAGATTTCTTTTTAAGGGTTTCTCTTTGCCTGTTAATAAAACTATGCTGCAAGGTTCTGACTTTTTTCCATTATTATGATCTCAGTACACTTCCAATGATTAACTATTTAAGCAAATGTTTGTCATGTCTCAATCCAAAAACGTGTGCAAAGTGCTACTGCTCCAGTAGATGGACAAACAATAATTTATTGCAAAAATTGCCACAATGACATATCAAACATATATTTCATGGAAAGCAAACAATTAAAGTATCAGCTTTAGTCATTAAAACCATGTTGTTTGTATAGTCCATTAACATCATTTTGTAATGAACAGCCAAATAAAAATGGATATCATTACAGCAGTAAAAACACCTGGGACTTGCCTACATAATAGCATTGCCTCAGCCTTGGTCAGCAAACAAGTGTTCCTGCACAGACAGTCCAAGGTGGGGACACTGCCAGACAATTTTTGCTTCTAAAGCTGCCTGAGTGCTTGTGCAGTACTTTTTTTGACTTGATAAAGATAAAAATTCATATCCTAAATGTCTGAAAGCTACAGGCTTTCAGGATAAGGGTACTTGCTTCTTGGATTACCACTCCTGTCATGTTCCACAGCTTTTAAAATATTTAATATCATTTTTGTCTTTTTCTTTCAATACATATTTATAATTGTGAAAAAATGTAATGCTTATTTAAGATATTCTACTACCCTGTGCCTTGAGTTGTGATTATCTCAGGGAGACAGGATTTCCTGCAGTCATGTCAGAGGAATAACAAATTTTGCTGGACACTGCTTGATGGATTTCTCTCTTCAAGGGACAAGCTTTTGAAAAGCCAAAATCCTCCTACTTTTTTTTTCTTTGGTTTCCCCAAACAGGGGAGTTTCACTTTTTTTGAGATGCATGAGCATTACATTAAGCAAAAATAGTATTCTTGCCTCTACACAAAGTTGAAATTATTTTTCCACTGCTGTGGGACAAGCAGTAAGTAGATTGCAACTTGGAATTACTGGGAGTATAGAGAAAAAGAACAGATTTATTAGATTTTATTATCGACTGCTTATGTGTCGCTTGGCCAAATATGCCCCAAACAATTCAAAGTATAAATAGATTATTTGAAATGTTATTTTGAAATTCTGTAGGGAAGATTGTATTACTGCTTTGTTAAGCAAACCTGAATGGCTGGATACTTTCTATGCCTTTTCCTGATGTTTCTAACAAGACAAGCTGTCAGAGAATAGATTATTTCATTGTATTATACAGAGTTGGACATAAGAAATGGACAGCATATTTACTCATCAAAATACCTTTGTAATTTGCAAGTTAATTATTTTTGAAGTAATAGTTTTTGTCGTACTTTGAAAGAAATTACTTGCTTCATAGCTACTTTTTTGCTCTGAATGTTTCTTCATTTTTTTACTTCCAGAGCAGTTTCAACCCTGATTTTACATAATGCAGTAAAGCTACAAGAAGAAAAAAAACAAAATACATCCTTTTAGACTTTTATTATCACCTATCAACCCTGCATATATAAGTATGTGCACATGGTTAGAAAATACTGAACAATCTAATATATCTTAAAGAATTTGTAGCTGCATTTTCCCTTCCTTTCCTATAAAAATTGTCATATTAATATATAATACCAATGGCTGGATCTGATACAGTGATTTCATTTGTCAGTAATTTATCAGTGGCCACTAATGATTAAAAAGTGATAATTTTGCTGTCTCATATACTGGGAGAGACAAACACTGATCCATTTTCACATTCCACTAGTGGCTAGATTTTGTGGTTAAATGTAAAGAATTTCTCTTTGCCTGTGGCTGTGGCCATGGTCAGAAACACTATGGCAATTTTCTGTGCTCAAAGCTGTTATATAACAAAAGTCACTGTTATGGACCATAACTACCTGCTTGGGGGGTAAACTAAACTAAACTATGCCTTTCTCATCCTTAATCTCTCAAGAAGTATGCAATTCATCTGTCTAAAAAGAAGCCCCAATCTACCCTCCTTTAAGTGTCCATGCTCATTTGAATGGGGTAAGACTTTATAGTGAATTTCAAAAATGTATTTGTGCTGATGGCAAATACAATAAATTAACCATAAACACTGTGTTTACCTACAAACATGAATAATATTCTGTATGTTGTGAAGGACATTTGCTGAATTCATTTTGGCAGTAAGCATTGATTGCCCTGTAGGAAAAGGCAAGAACTTTCCAGTGCCCATTAAGCTAACATTTGTAGTCTAATGCTATTAAGGCAAATAAATTACATACGGTTGTTCAGGAAGGCAGAGGGAGGGAGTGCTGAATTTAATAAAGCCTCCCAATACTTTACTGCTGTGTGCTGTGTTGCATTTTTGCATGGATGCATCTGGTGTTAAAGAAATCTAGTCCTGTAATACCATTTCAGAGGCAGATCCCTTTATGCTCAAGGCTCTAATAATATTGAATACCTATTCAGTGGACAAAGAATTTCAGAATCAATGTGGAACCCTAGTTTTTCTCTTTATCTCCTATCTCCATTTACACATATTTCTATGAGCTGCCACACCATCAATACTACCTTTCTAAGTGTTAATATGGTTAGGCACAGGCTTTGTGACAGCAGCCAAGAAGCTTAGGTATTCACATGTATTCAAGAAACACTGTAGAGAAAATTTTGCAGTATATAACTGGAAGGAGGACCATGGGTTATTCAAAAGTACATATTGCAGCACATTTAGTCATATTCTTTGGCTGAAGTTTGGTTGCCTCAAATCTTACCAAGTGCCTTTGAAACTGTAGTTATATCATATCTTGAATGTGAAAAACAAAATTCTGATACTTTACTGGGGCAGAGTGGAAAGTGTGAAGATAAATGTTTGCCAGGATTGAAAAAGACCACGGAAAGATTAACTGTACTGAACCCAACATGCAAGGAGATTGTTTCTAGATGAACAGTCACAAATTCATGATTCCAGGTAATGACGAAACCAAAAGGTCTTTTGGAGGTCCTGCTTCTGCTGTTATCTATACCGAGTTTACACTGTAATTTAAAAAATGAATATTTCTTCATCTGCCAGACCCAGACAACATTACTAGGATCATTATTGGTCATTTGCTGAATATGGAAAAGAAAACCAAATTTCATTAATCCACTTTTTTCTGAAGCACTGACCAAAGAGTTCCAATGTCAATAGATGGAAACATGCAATGCTACTTTTTAAGAGACCTTAGCAGGCGAAAATCCATAATGAACTAATAAAGGAAGTATTCAGCAAGGCTAATAATTCAAAACATGTTTTCAGTAACTATAGGAGAAGTTTGGAATTTCCCCATATTTAACCCAGCAACAGAGAGAAAATGTTTCAGTAGACAGACCTTTTCGTAATTAAATCAATAAGGAAAAAATGTTTGTTGCAGTCAGACTTCATTTTAAGTGAGGTTTATTTCCTTCTGTGGGGAATCACTTAAGAAATGTGATGGCAAAACAAACATGAACAAAAATTTAGAATGTAAGACAAAGTGAAGGACAGTTTCTGGTGAATTAATCATATCATGTCTAGACCTGCTTTTAAAAGTCTGCTCCATTCCAGATCAAATGCCAGATCTCCCAGGGGTTAACCAGCCACCTGTACCTTCTCTGGTAGGAGCCACCTAAAACTACATTAAATCTCTCACTAAGTCTTGCTGCAACTTTCTTCATGAAAATTAACATCACCTTGTTTGTTCATCGTATGTGTGGAACTTGTGTGACTTTGTCTTTCACGACATTTTGCGAGTAAATGGTAACCAGATTGTCAGTTAGCAACCTCATTCGTTTTCACGTGGCTTGTGAAGAAAACCACCACCTTAAAATCTTAAGTATTATCTTACATTCAAAGTGTTTTTAAAATTTGAGGTGAATTTTAAAATAATTAATCTAATAAATCAGATGTATTCATTAATCAGGTGAATAGTCAGTTTCATAGCCTTACTCCTAGAAACAGAGAGAGAAAAGCGGGTTTCACTTGGCTGCTTTTATTTGCTCTCCCATAAAGAGTCCAGGACTCTGCTGACATTTTGTAAATACCTGGCAGAATTAGATGCAGTAGTACAAAGTACACAAAACAATGAGCAGACTTGCAGTGATGTGGAAGATAAACATGATTTGCAAAGTCAATTACTCAGGTGATCCTGAGGCTTCAACTTATCTCTGTTGCAGTCTTTGATATTTACAGTAGTAAAATTAAACTTACAATTCCAAAAAGGTTCTGACAGCTATTTTCATAGTAATTTTGCAAAAATAATGCTATGTATCACATTGGCACTTAAATGCTCCCCAGATTAATTTTGCTGATGTAAAAGTACTGAAAACACTCCCTTATATTGGCACAGAGGTGCAAAAATATTTCAGTGATGTGTCTTCGGGAAAGAATTTCGGTGCAACACTTCATTGAAATAGCTTGAGCAAATAAAAATGGTGGCATCAAAATCGTGTTAATTTGACAAAAATTTAGACAATATTTAAGCCAATGTAGACGGAGTCACCAGGTTTTTATGGATTTCATTTTGTTCCTACTCAAGCAGAAACAACATTGAAATGGGAAAGATTTTATCGTTTGTATTCCAAAATAAAAACTCCCTTTGAAGCAAGTGAATTCAATGTCATTGATATAACCTGTGGTCTTCAGGTCTTTAATCTTTACATAAAATAGTTTAGGAAAACCACTCTGCAGGATATTTAAAACTGATTTTCAAAAACCTGTGAGTGATGCAAGACTTCTTTTACTAAACAATCAAACAAAGCATGAAAGACACATCAACAGTATGATGCCAATACTATAAGCAAGTAGGAGAGAGAACTTTTCCTAAGCTAAAAGTTTATCAGTCAATTTGTTGAAAGATAAAGTTTTTAAAATGCTTCAGAACCTTTTAGAGCAGTTTGTGCTGTAGTGATGACATCTGAAACACATACATTCCTTACATTTTGCAAATATTTAAGTAGTTCCCACATGTTCCTACCAGATTATTAACTTTCTTCTATCTTTTGAAATGAGTCATGGTGGACTAGGAAAGAAATAAAAAATTTCCTAGAAAATCGTGTGTGAATCTACCACTCTGTCATTCTGATTAATTGGTAAAACAATATGCTTGGTGGTTTTGTAGCAATTACAGCAAAGAAAGTTGAATTGCTTTGCACAGGACTGGTACTTGCCAGCACTTTATGTTTCTATGTAAATTAGGAGAAGGAAAATTTAAGCCATAACTTAAACTGTTTTTCAGAACAAAAACTAATGGACTTTTTCAGGCTAAAGAAATTATTTTTAGTAAATACTTAACAGTATTGTCTAGAAAAGACAAAATCAAATTAAAAACAAAATTTAAAAAAATTAAAAATGGAAACTAATATTCTGTCCCTAATAGAGTGAAATTTTTGGAGGGTAAAATAAACACATAAATCTGAATAGGCTCTTTCTGAAATATGCCAATTATTCTGAAAAAAATTGCATTTTTTAAATGTTTGAAAATTTTAATCTCACTTACTATTCAATTACTATTTAACAATTAAACCATCATGACATTAAAAATTTTCACTTCTATTGGATAAAAATAGATTTGGTCCAGATTCTTCTTGTCCCCAGCGTGTAGTACTTTTCCCCATGTCCAGTGGAAGACAAAATATATTGGAAAAAAATCTTAGGCCTAGTTGAATACAATTTCCATATATTATTTGAAATTTTACTATAGAATGAAATGCTGTAGAAAGGACAGTAACTAATAAATAGATTTTGTACTGTTGCTTTATCTGTCTTATTCACACTGTCTTACAAATAATGGAGATACAACTAAGAAGAATTTGTCTATAGCTAAAACCTTTTAAATTAAAAAGGTTGTTTTAAGAAAAACATACTCAGCATGTTAGATTCCAAAGAGGTCGATCAGGGCTGGTTTCAGGGCATTATAAATCAAACAATAAGGCAATTGTTCTGCTGAGTGCTAACCTACCAAAGTTTGGAATACATCAGAGGCAGAGTGGCACAGAGAAAGTCTTTGATGGGCTAGAAATTTGTCTTTACTACATGTGAAAGATTAATCATACCAAGGCAAACTTATCTCTACTTGACGTGACTTTGCAGAGAGCTTTCAGTAAATTGTTTCTTCTGATTATTTGAACAATCATATTGAAGGCAATAAAACAATTCAATAAAAATCTGCCTAAATCTTGAAATGACGAAGATTTAAATGAACTTAATATTCTTATGTACAAAGTATTTTTAGAAATAATACTAGAAATTCACGGTTTGGTAAGATTTATAAAAAATCCACAAATTATTCAATGGAAAATTGAATAATATACTTTTATGAAGGATTATCCTCTGTAAAATTTTTACAGTTATAGTAGTTACTTGTGGCTAGATTCTACTTCCAGTGTTATGAATTACTACTACAAATCTTAAGTGGGAAAAAAATTTGGCCTCATGAAGTGTGGTTTCTCCTTTCATACAGAATGGAACCCACAGAAGAATATAATGTTTTAAAAAGAAGTAGATGTGAAGGGAAATTCTTCTAAGGCTTATAAAGCAGATGGAAAGAACAATTCTATCTCAGTAATTTGAAAGATTTTTGTTTTGTACTAAGCATATGGAACCAAAGTAGGAAGTGAGGTGAAAAAGTGTACAGAAAACTGCAATTAATTCAATTTTATCAGAACCTGGAAAAGCAAACTAATGTGAAGACAAAAGACTAAAATAGAATAATCGAGATAGTGGGATAGGATAATCAGGTAGTACAATAAAATGCTTTAATGCATTTTCATATTGCAAAGGTTACATTCAAATTAGTTTCCCAAAATACTTTATAAGGGCAGATATATTCATGAACGAGTTATTCACATTGTAAACTGAACATAATACATCTGTCATCGTTTGAGCCTGGCACAATGCCAGTGCCCCCACGAGATCACCTCTTTCTCTGGCATCCACTGTGAGATGTGATCAGAGACAGAGCAAAGCAGGCTCCAACTTCAGGTTGAAAAGGAAAAAAAACTTTATTAACCTACAACTACAAAGAAAAACACACAGAACACATAGAACACAAGATGAAAACCTTCCAAATTTCTTCCTCCTCCCCCCACCAAATTTCCAATTCCATTACCACCCTTTAGATAATCAATTCTCAATTCCTCGAGAAGAGAGGAGTCCCTCTTGCACCACAGACTTCCTGGGAGCAAGACATAATTAACATCTAATTAATAACTTAGACTTTTAATACTTTGAAATTTAAATTTTTATATGCTTTCATATATATGACATCAGACCCTCATCTATATACATGAAAGCACTGTGCTTGCTGACAAGAATACCCTTTTTATCAATACAGAGAACATCCTCCTACTAAATCACTCCAATAAGCCAGCTTTTAACATTGTTCATAAAGATCAGAACACAAATTAGTCTTAATTGTGCCAACAATTAAATTTTGTTAAGAACAAGATTAGCTAAGCAAGTAATTAAACAACGTTTTACAGATTTATAATGATATTAATACTGGGACTGCAGAGCTTATATACTTACAAAAATGGAATTTAAGGTAGCCAGTAGTTCTTGAGGTATTGATCCTTGTGATAATGTTCTCCCAGGCTAAGATGTAATTCAGTGAATTCAGTGTTCAAAATCCATAACAGCACTTGCATTTGAAAGATGATCCAGAAAAAAAAAGGTGTTATCTCGGCTGTGAAGAAAAACAAAATGTTAGAAGCTCAGTTTTTCAGCTTGTGCAGGAAGTTTCATTAGAAACTCCATTTGCCTACCTACAGCAAACTCAAATAAATGCACAAGTTCAAGCAGAAATGTTAAGAAAAACTAACAGAAAATCAAACTTTGAAATATAATCCCATAAAAAAACACCACTGGCTGGATAAATGGAAATATTTTAAAGTAAATGTCATGTTTCCAATGAGGTTTTTGTGTTCTTGTCATTCAAACAGTATTGCAAAGGTCAGTTTATTGAAATGTCATGCCTGAAAAATCTACATACATTCTCTCTCCCTACACTTTAGAGAAGTTTTTTTCAGTGACCATTGTCACATTGTCTTAAGCAGTGCAATGAATCAAGCTAAGTGGAAATATGTTTTGTGCTATTGTAAAATACAATAAATATGAAATAAGTAGTTACAGCTGACACAAAATTCAGGCCCTTTGAGTGAATTTACCAAAAGAGATCAGTACTTCTGGACAGACAGAGTGCTCACATCAAATCCATTTTCCTTTTAAAGAGAAATGTATCAATAAGTAAGTCCAAGATTACAAAGACAGTGCTTAAACCTTAATCCAGAATTTGAATTCATGTGTGGAGGTCATGATCTCAATTCTTTTCCTCTTTCAGAGCACGGTTCTGCAACCTTGCTCCCTCTATGCCTAATTTAACTGTACAGTAGAAAAGCTGGGGTAACATGCATCCCAGACAGTAAAATGCTCTTAATGATAAAATTTCACTATTAATCTCTTCTAGAGCTGTAGCTTGGATTAAAAAAAAAAAAAAACCAAACCAAAAAAAAAAAAAAAAAAAAAAACAAAAACAAAAAACCTGAAAATCTTAAAGACTATGCAGAAATTCTTTGCTTGCTGAACAGCAACTTTCACCCTGAGAGAAAAAATTAAGTAATTGCAACAGCCAGAATGAATAGAAGAGTGAATATTCACTGAGCATTGCCTTATTTGTGTGATGCTGTATCCTAAACATTGAACTGGAGAATGGGGGGTTGAAATGTGGGACTTGCTGCAAGACATTTATTTGTGCAGAGCAGGGCTTTCATAAGCCTCCTAACCTTGTTGCTTCTGACAGATGCCAGGCACCTGCCCTGGAGGAGCACCAAAGAATGGGCCAGTGCCTGACAAACATGCTCCCAAAGAGCCTGACTGGATGACTCTAATGGAAGCTGAACGCTTGCTGCCTGCAACAGCAGTGTTAAAGAAGAGGAGGAAATTACCTCAAATATTATAATACCTTGCCTTACTTAGGAGCAAAGGGGCCATTTGTGTCACTTCTGATGATAGATACCTGCATTCTACAGAAGTCATTTCGACAGACTCTGGAGAAAGTCACATTTATTCATCTTCAGCAATGCCATCTGTCCCTGTTCTGTATTTTTTTCCTCAGTGAAACTACCTTTTGTGTAGAAGGAGGCAAGGGCAAATATTTCAGTGTTACCATGCTTTTTAAAAAGGTGTGATGGACAGAAGGCCTTCATGTTGCTAAATAAACCATTAGTTTATCAGTCTTCTGAGAAAGCCTGAGTATATCTCAGTTTTCTGAAATGAGTTCAGCTTGCAAGTTAAATGTTATATGTATTCAGTCCTCGGCAGAGAAGGTCTCCTCTTCAGAGACGTTTATGGCTGCCACAACATGGTTTCATTTTTTGGGATCATCTGGTGCTCCCACAGCAGAAGTTCAGTCTCTGCCAAAGCACAGCAGCATTCACTAGGGAAGGAGATTCTCTAAAAGCCAAGAAAGAGCAGACCATGTCTTTCATGAGTTCCAGATCTGAAGTTTCCACTTTCTGTTTTGCAGTGATTCGTTCCTACGTCAGCAGGATTTTTTATTACATTTCAAAATGTGGTTTCATTCACCATCTCAAGCTCCACAAGCTTCCCAAAGCTACCATTTCCAGCAGTCCTAGGGGGCAGTGTACCCTGCCTACCTTCACACTGGCTTCTACCATCCACCTGTATGACTAGAAGAACAGGGGTTGACATTCTTTCTGCATAGCTACATCTGCCTTTGATCCATGAGGCTCATTTACATTGCTGCTGGAACAAGAAAGAACTTTTTAAAGCAAGTGATGAAATAGATAGGAAAGGAAAGGATATGAATTGCAAACTTGTAGATTTGTTGTTACCAGAAAGAAGTTTCCAACATTCAATCATACAGACATTACCGTATCAGTATAAATCAAATATATAGAAAGATACAGATATTATATAGATGTAAAAATAGAAATTATGACGTTTACATAGACAATATTTCTAGGGAGGTTTAGGAAGGCCAGGGTTTAGTTGAGGTGTTAGGGCATGGGGGGCATTTGATGATCTTTAAGGTCTCTTCCAACCTAATAATTCTGTGAATTCTGAAGAAAGTAACTGTACAAAACCTAAAAAATATTTAGAAGTTTATGACTGAGAATGGTCTCTAGTCTTGATCAACTCCAAAAAAAGAAACTGATAAAAAAGATGTATCAGGTTTTAGAAAGTCAGAAGTGTTAGACAGATGGAATTTTTAATGAAACAGAGGTGGCTGGCAGAAGTGTTTCAGTAGTTTATTGGTAGTGGAATTGCTTTTCTTGTGCACTGCAGGGAATCATGCCTGTGTTTACAGAGCAGAAAGGAATTGTTTAACGTGTGCTGCACATTCTCCAGTGGTGTTGATGAGCATACTGAGCTGGAAATGTAACAAATTCTTCCTTTTGGAACTAATTCTAGCAACTTCTTCAATCCCACCCTTATTCTTCTTCTGTCCTTGTTCTCTTTCTTCCTTTAACACTTCCAGTAACTGAAAGAATCCATGACCAGCTATTTCATAAGAAATTGTGGTACCATACCAAAAAATTTAGCTTTTTTTTTTATACCAGCATATGGGAGTCAGAAATTAATTGTTCCAATATAAGAAAATCCCAGCACTTCTGCAGTGGTAGAAATGCGATGTCTCAGGAGCAGCATCAGGAAACAACACCTACACCTCACTGCTGTGTGCACTTTGATAGCAGCCTCATGGCTTCTCTCCACTGATCTGCTGCTGCTGCTGCTGCTTGGCTTTTTTAAATCATTATTATTTTATCATTGAGTACTGCCAGGTTCTTATCCAAGTAGAAGGATATGTATGCAGCTCTAAATATTGAATTCAAATGCAAAATGAACGGCAAAAGAGTATTCTACCTCTTGGAAAGGGATGAGCTGTAATTTACACCTAGAGCTAGAAGGAATCAGACATCTCTCTTTATTATTAACCTGTACATTCATAGCACTCTCAAATAATCACATAAGTTTGTACACTAGGAAATCCATTCTTACAGACAGAGACGGTTAATTTCCAAATTGAAAACCAATGGAAAAAGCCCTAAAATCTGCCTTATACCTACTCTGAGCAGAAAAAGAGAATTGCTTCATTCACTTAGTTTTGAATATATATCCATGTTTTATTAAAATGGAAAGGAAAAGGAAAAGGAAAAGGAAAAGGAAAAGGAAAAGGAAAAGGAAAAGGAAAAGGAAAAGGAAAAGGAAAAGGAAAAGGAAAAGGAAAAGGAAAAGGAAAAAGAAAAGGAAAAGGAAAAAAGGAAAAAGGAAAGGGGAAGGGCCACAAGATCAGTTCTGAAATTCATTGAAGTTACTTTGAGCATTCAAATAATCCTCAGGTTATGGAGATACCAAAAAGAAGTGTCTCAAAATTGTTAATATTTTAATTTTGTAACCTCCTATTAAATGTCAATGACTACAGACACACAAAATCAAACAAATGCTAATTAAGCAGTAGCACCCTCTGTGAAGTAAAGCAGTACATTCTTTCTTTTCAGGTTTTATGTAACCACCCTAAGAAATAAAATGCAATTCCAGTATCAGCAGCAATACTGAAACTCTGATAAAATACCTTATTGTCTAATTTATAAGGAAATTTATTTCCAGCTGAGGAAATACATCCATAAATATCCAAGGTAATAGTATCCTTTGGTCATTTGCTGTGGCAAAGATCAGTTTCATGAAAGCAAGCATTCCATTGAATTAATAGCTGTGTTTTCCTTTTCAAAATCCGATTAAAAAAAACAAGAAGAAAAAAAATGTGGCTGTCCATCCTTTGAAATACTGCTTTTAAATACATCCTGAAAAATGCTTCTGTTTCTGGGTGAAAAACAAATCTGGCTTTCTCCACAGTGAAATTTCCCAAAGAGACAGAGGCAGACAAATCACTGAGACAAGCAGAGAGGCTGTTTCCAAAGGCAGAAGATAAGAGACTGATGAACACCTGACAACCTGCAGTGTGGAGAACTCATGACTGCTTTGGAATACTTTTGGTTTTACCTTAAACTCCACTCTATGCACTACTACAGATCTCCGTGTTTTCATTGCGTGTGACTGCCCCAGAGGGGTGATGATGTATGCAAAGTTTGACAGACCAACAGCTGATAGATTTAACACCTACCACAAGGGTTTCTTCCTTTATTCCCATTTGCAGTCTCAGCATGATCACTCTCCAAGGCAATCTAGTTAGGCCATCAGCTTTTCAAAATAACTGACTTCCATGACTTTACCACATCCAAGACTCAAATAAAACTTTCTGATTTTAGTAATATCTATCAACTAAATTAACTGTCTCAGAGTCTGAAAAAGTTTTAATTGTACTAATCACATAGTACCTAACTCTCTGAAGCAGATTCATTACTGCATGTATATTCTGTAGCATTTAATAACTGAATGAAAAAAAAATTACAAAGAATTCAATTTAGCATTTTTTCCCCATCACAAGCTAATAGAAGTTCAGCAGTTAATAGAATATTTTGGATATACAGTGCAGATAGACAGTAAATAAGGTGGGGGAGAGAGAGGGCTCTGCAGCCTATGTGAAACACAGTAGCTGTACCTTGGCAGGAGATGTAAAATAATTCATATCTAATAGAGCTGTCTTGGTCTATCTGGCATGGGCACCTAGCTACTCAGTAAAGCTCAAGGGAGACACTCTTAAAAGAATGACATAAATTATTACTTTGCAGCACTCCTATCAGCATTCTTAACTGAGTGCTCACTTCCAGGTCACCTTGTTCAAGGGTGAAAAAATCTCAGAGTAATTACCTGCCTGTCTTCAGCTCTGCATCTTCCTGTCATTCATACAGCCAAAATTTCTCTGAGACCACTTTTGTGGTATGAAGCAGAGTGACAGACTACCAGACCCTTGTGTCTGGCAATGCTACTATGCGTGTATTTCCCATTTCCTGATTAATAAGCAGCTGATATCACAAAAGGATTCAGAATAAAACCCACTTGTAGTCTCTCTGGTCTCTCAGTACAAAGACAGCTTGTCAAAACATGGGAGAAGAAGTCTGAATTTTTCAGTGCTATGGAAACGGAAGTAGTAATAAATGTACATTTTTTTATTTTATATTTTTTTACTTCGGCTGGAACTGCACTTGAGATGGTCTTTTAGTAGAAAACTGTTAAACTGTCCCTGTGATTTCAGGGGTGGTGGAATGGGTTAAAAAATACAGAAAATATGATTATTTTTTTTTTTTTTAACAGAACAGAAGTCAGAAGAAACAGGGCATATGACTCAGGCAAAGAGATAGGCCAGAAAGATCACAAGCTGACACTTTGGGGGGTTTCAGTAACAATAGCCTTTTTATGATTCAGGAGTGTATAGAAAAGACAGTGATACAAGGGAAGATGCTATGAACCATACACAAACTTTTCCTCAAAAGTCATTGTCTTTTCCTTTTTCACACAGCTTTTCACATTCACACAGCTCCTGCTTCTCAGACCTCTGAAACAAGAACAGGGAAGCTTTCTCCCATAGATGCTCCTCAGCACTCACTGGGATTGTGTCTTTGGCAGAAACTAAACTAGGGGCTTTCTGCTTTATTTGTCATCTATAGTCATGCCCGGTATTATTTCAAGATGGAGAAAGCCTGCAGCACACAGCTCTGTGGCACAGGACCACCCCTTCTGCTTTTGAGCACCTTTTGAACTTTTCCAAGTCTGCCCTGCTACAGCATGCTGAGCTTTGCACTTGCCCTGCTGTCTGGGAGAATAGGACAGCAATGCACCCCTGGTTTATTGTCCCTGTTTCTGGTAACCTGCGATTTGGAGATCTCCAGAGGGCCAAATACTGGACTGAAGATTCAGTAGCCTTTGCAGTCCAGTGATTATGCTGATGGAAAAGTCGTTGTGCATTACAAAGTGCTTGGAAATCCCATCAAACTCTTGAGTCCCCAGAGTGAAAACAGGACAAAGACACAAGGCTACCAGAAGGAGCTACCATATAACCTGTCCTGATGGTTTTATTATTTGTTAAACCTTCACTTTTCATCACTGTTGAAAATGGGATAGCAGGTTAAAGTTGCCTTTGGTGTCACAAAGTACAGTCAGTTTTCCATCCTCTCTCTAGCTGCTGGTGCTACTGGGGCATTTGTTTGTTAGGCCAGCCCAAGGAGCAAACACTTCTCCAAACCCAGTGCATTTGTACTGATCCAGGTCCTACTAAGGAAATCTTGCAACTATTCTGACAGGCAACAGTTTGATAGTTGCTCTGGCTAATTAAAAAGATTACAGATGTCCAGGTAGGGCTCAGAAAATTTTGTTAGCTTCTCTCCAGCTCCCACAGTTGCTAATAATTCAGCTGCTTTTCAGAGCGTACTTAAGGGAAAAAATTATGCAATCAGGAATTCAGCTAAGTGTTTCCTTTTAGAGTCTCAGATTCCTCACATATAAAACTTATCATTGTCTAGATCTTTGGCTTTATTTAATCAATAGTGAAAATCTAAGTAGTTACATTTCTAAAAAGTAGGTGTTTTTCCTTAGCTGTAAAGTGTGAAAGAACTGACAGCATATATTCTTCTTCCTTCTTCTATTTCCTAGTTTTTCATTGTCATGGATGTCAGACAAGTTGATAAACTCAATACCTTTTCCATTCCCTCTGCTAAAGGCAACATTTATCTCTGTGGACAACATCTTCTTCAAATGCATCTTATATAATAATTTTATAGGAAGACAGGAAGCTGACAGGCTCCAGTTTATCTCTGCACAATACCACCCATTTATTGCTGTTCAGGAACTCTAGATCTATTTGTATGTTCATAGTAATAGGCAATACATACTACTACAGAAATATTTTTCCCCCTTTCAGGAAATACTGAGCTTACAAACAATGTTTACTAAGTCTTTAGTATTTCCTTTAGCCTCACTGAGTTAATGGAAACATTCAGGGTTCAGTGGTAACTATGAAAATCAGTAGTTTGTACCTGTACTAGAACAATTAATTTAAATTTCCAGCTTTATACTTTATGCCAACATAGGACAGTACATTCTTCAGCCTTGTTCAAGCCATATAAACAGTCCAAGTGTTTATGCTGCCTCTGTTTTGTAGGACTATCTCGTTTGAAACTCATTTTGATGTTATTCCAGAGCTTTGCAATTTGTATTGTAGATTGTTCTGTCACTATGCAACAAACTGTTCAAACACAGACCTAAATTTTAATAAATATGTTATGAGCAAACATTTGGTAACAGTAAATTTACAGAATTAAACTTCAGATTTATGTTTTTATTGCATTCTGCAGGAGCAATTTAAAATTGCTGCCTGTACACATATAATTACTAGTGGAACTTGGCAAGATTATGTTATCCTTGTGGCTGTCTTATACGAGTTGCAGTTACTTGTGAGTTGCTGTCATTTTATTGTCTCATACTAGTAAAACAGAAATGACATCTATATTTTTCACAGCCAAGCTTAATCATAAGTACATCTGTCAAGATCTCAAAATACACTAAAGGCTCTTCTGCTTCTTGGATGTCATTTCTTAGTTTTTCCTTCCCATTCTGCCCTTCCCCAAGTGACATTTAAAGATCCACTTTCCTTCCCCCAGATCTATATCTGAAAAGCAATCAACTGGTCCTCCAAGCATCTGACACATGCTTTTTTGTACTAGTTGTTAATTTTGAAGATTCTCCAGTTTACAATTTCTTTGGCGTTTACCCTAGATTTGTGCTCCTGAATACATTTACGTGATTTAGTTATCCCGAGTTGTTTCTGAAATCCCAATAAAGGCAGAGCCTGATCATTACAATATACTTGCCATGAGTGTTTGTTAACTGCTTTGAGTATCCCTTTGCTTCTTGCACCACTTCTTCAATTACTATGGCACTTCAGCCATCCCTGAATGCTTAATAATCTTTAATATTCCTTCAGTGTGCTGAAATAAAGAGACAGATGGATTTAAAAAGATATCATCTATATGTATAAAATACATTAAGAATGTACATATGTATTTCCATTTAGTACATCTCTAATATGCTCCAATAAGATTGCAGTGTGATATAACCAAGTTAAACACGGGATTGCAAAATATCCAACGACCCAAACACAGTGTCAGGCACAAGAAAATATTTCAGTTGTAAATATTCCAGTGGATGAGAAAAAAACCCCTTTCAGATTATGCAAACAAAAAGAGTGTGAGAGTGACCTGGGAAGGGAAAAGAGTCCCTGAGTGAGTGACTGAGTGACTGCCTGCCTGCCTGAGTGAAAAATCCGAACTGTGAAAAAAGATTTCAAGCTAAAAGCCTGCAGTCTATAAGTAGGTAAAAAGGCACTGCATGTCTCCTTCTCTAGTAGGAATAGGCAGACTCAAGCTGCCCATAACAGTGTGATTTTTCCTCTCTGAAAATCAGAAAACCACAGCAACCTCAGAATCCAGCAGTGGGATGATAATATCTTAGCTTATGGCAGCAGAGGATGGAAACCAATAAACGACAAAAAATGTGCATGAAAAGGCAGATAAATTCAGGTGGTTATTCAAATTTATAAACAGCAAAAACCACAAATACTCTTTTGCGATCTGAAATTTCATACTAAGCTGCCTGAAAAAACCCCTAAAATTTTGAATTATATAGCTTCAGAAAAGGGCCCAGGTTGGAAATTACATCTTAATATCATGTAGTCCAACCTTCCTACCATGATCAGAGGCATCTCCCACTAGCCCAGGTTTCCTGAAGCCCCATTCAATGTGGCCTTGAACAGGGCAGGACCTTGCGCTCGACCCTGTTGAATATCAGAGGATTATATAAAATTATGCTTTGAACAACCTAAGGATCATGCTAAACTTCTAGTAAAATATCAACTAGTGATATGAAGGCATGAATTCATAATGCAAATTTAAATAAGTGACATATTAAAATATATTCCTAACAGAGTTGATACCATTCTTTAACATTTATAAAGTGTTGAAATGTATAGAAACTAGAAGTCACATTAAGTCATATTAATAATTTAAAGTTCTTAATTTAGAGTTCTTAATTAATTCTTAATTTTGTACTTATATAAAACTACCTAATATATAACAGATAAAAAAAATATAAACTATCAGTAGTATGTATTTCAACATGATTTATTGAATTAGATGCAATTAATACAAGTTTAGGATTTTTAAATCTAGTCGTAGTTGCTACTCAAAAATACTGTAAAACTTTATTAAAATTTTCTTTCAGCAGTCTAAACCGAGACAGGCTCTAGTTCAAAGGTTAGGCTTTCTTAAAAACTTTAGCATTAATCATCTATCATGAAGAAATGCCTTTAAAATTACCAGCAATTTTAGCTTATTTTAACTGCAAACCACTCAATAAATCATCATTTCCCTTTTAACTTTCAATAAGCTCTAAAACCAGTTAAATTTCAGTGTAAATGCATATAATTTCTTTATTTCATTGTAGGTATATTGCACAAAATTAAGACTGACTGGCAAGAGGTGGAGTGATGAAATGGCCCAGTGGTGTGTCTTTGGAAATACGGGCAAGTAAAGTCCTATTTGAGTGCTAAGTTTTGCTATATGCTCTAGAAGGTGTCTGAAGTTAAGAGACTACTTGAGTTATCCCTACATTTTTGTTTGGTCTTAAAATCTTGATTGTGACAGGATCTAAACAGGATTTGGGAGTAATATAAAATTATTTTAGTGAATTTTCCATGGTTAGTGGAAAGATGTTTAAACAGTTGTGGTGCACTCTAAGACAAGGCATGGCAGCCAGCAAATTGCATTCTCACCATGCATCAACCAGCTATCCCCAGCAAGTCTCTGCAACAACTCCAGCCCCTAAGTGTAATCTATCTTTACACCTGCCCATATTTTCAGTGTGTTTTTAATCTTTCAGACTTACCCCTTTGAAGATAATATTAAAACCATTCTGTACCACAGGCTGTTCCAGGTTTGTTAAAATTAACACTTCCACTAGCCAAATAACTCAATAGCTAGGCTACTTTGTTTTTCTAAGGTCAAATAACAAACAGGCAGAAAGAGGAGATGAATTAAGGCCTTTTCCTACAGAATATGAAATAATGGAAAAATACTACATGCCATCAGAAAATACACCTGCATGAAGCACTTTCTGTCAGCTGTGATTAGCTTCAAATATCCACAAAAGCAGCACACTAGTTACTGGATTTGCAGTACACTTGATGCCAGCACTTTCTCCCATCTGATCTAGGAGCAAGGTGTGAGTACAGTCTGTCAGAGAAACTTAACCAACTCAACTCTGCACTGAGCTCATGGCTCTATCGACAGCTTGCCCCCAGGTAAAAATAAAAGCTTGATTAGACACTTTCATCCTTTTGCAAGGATATAAAAATGCAAAAAAAAAAGGCCAGAAATGCTCTTGCTGAAGGCTAAGAACACTTGGTCTGAATATAGAAGAATGTCAGTAGGGAAATGGATTGGAAGTGGATGGAAATTGCTCTTTCTGTGGCACAGAGGAGAGAGCAATGAGAAGGCATAGAACTGATTGGTGCTGTGGTGGAATGGGACTGAGATGGGCACTTTTCATTTAGAATTTTAAGGTCTGAGGACATAAGCAAAGCAGTCTCTTGGGTTAAATAAGGGATAAACATACTTTCTGCCTGATGCAGACAAGGAATGTAAGAAAGTCATCATGAGCTAGGGAGATTTAGTGCTAATCACTAGGACCTTTGCTAGTGAACATTTCTAAGATATCTCTGAAATCTAATGACAAGCTGTGATTTCACAACTGCTTTACAATGACAAAAAGCAGGCACAGCTGTCAAAAAACCCAGTCTATCTCCAGCCTGCAAACCTTCTCCATCCATCACCCCCTATTTCTACTGGCACAAGTTGCATTCAGGGAGGTTTATCCTGAAGCTCACAGAGAATCTGAGTAAGTATATGCTGGTTTAGGGTGGCCATGAAGCTCCCATTACAGTTTTGGCTGGGAGAGAACCTGGAAAGCAAATATTAAAATGAAGTCTATATGTGCCTGTAGAAAGTTCCTGCCCTTTCTGTGAGAAACCTGTAGCTGAGGGGGATGAAATTTTATGAGTGGTTTAATTGGGGAGATCCATCATAAGAAAATGATAATTCACCTCTGAGTTCAAAATGCATCCAACTATAATTAGCATTAGCTTTTTAAACTGTACACAATAGCAAATATTCTGTTCAATCAAAACCATATTATCTAACAATGCTGTATCTAATAATGAATGCAATCATTATTAAAATGCTCATACCTTCCTACTTCCTATAAAGAGCTGTAAATTGATATTAACAGTTTAGTAGTAAACAAAGATGCTCATTTCCTATCAAGAACTTGTCATTCTTATACAATAGAATAATGAAGAATGTTTGGTTGTAATAGCATCCTGGCAAGGAAAGAGAGAAAACAAGGACCTCTGTCAAAACAAAAAAGTTTCAAATACCAAAACTTCAATATCAACAGCTTGGGAATGTATCAGATTCTCATGTTATTTCACTCAGTTGATTTAAAAACTTGACATATCTAGCTGGAATTTTCTATTATTTATTTTTAAAGTTAGATCTTTAATGGTGCTTTTTTTCTTTTCCTACATGTTAACTGTCATGTTGCAAGGTAGTATCTTTAGTCCTGGAGAGAGACATGCCAACAGGCAATGCAAAAAAGCATGGTATACAAGCCACTCATTTAATTGAAGATGCAACATTTTATCCCTTCATAGGTTGCCCACCCAGCATTTGAAGTCACTAGGATTAGCATTAACATTAATTAAATATAAAATAACACAAGCTTAGGTCATGATCAGGCATTACCTATGTAACTTATGGAAGATTTAACTCTCATGTAATTTAGATTTTTTTTTAAATTGCCATGTCCATCAACTACAACAGCAAAGTTTCAATAGTTTTAGTGTGCAAACCATAAGAGCTTTAGCCACTGTTTTACTTCGTTTTCTTTATTAGTTAAGTTACCATTGTCAACAGTAGAACTTGCAAAGAATTTTATTGCTGTGAACTTTTCTGTTTTGAAGAGACAATATTTCTGGTTTTTGCTTTCTATTAAGGCTCTCTCTGGATGTGTGACTCTTATCCTTTACCTCTGGGCACCACTCAGTCACTCAGCACCACAGTGTGAACCCTTTTACATGTGAATTTCCTACTGCAAATGTGTTGGAGTGCACAATATGGAGTTGGTGTCAGCCTGTATTTTTGTGTGTCTTTTACATAGCTTGCAGAATGCTATCCAGCCCAAACCTTTCTGGCAACAAGTTAGTAGTCAGCTTTTTCTGAATCAGAGCTGAAAATGTGTTCATAAGATATCAGTGATTTGTAGTCTGAGGCTGTGGACTTTCTGATTTTGAGACTATGAGCCTAGCGACAGATTTGGTCATTGGAACCCACAGCTGTCTCATCAGCTGGCCTCATTTTTGTTTATTTTTTGCTTACAATAACATGCAACATTCCAAACAGCTCATTCCAACTGCAACCAAAGTCCCAAGACAAAATACATATATGTAGAGCAATAGAAATTCAAATCACTGCTGAAAACACATTTGTAAATGTGTTTTCACGTGATGTGTAAGTCATCATTGCAGATAAATATAACACATTATGAAACCCAAATTCTTACTATTATCTGCATCAGAGTAGAAGTAGTAGATAGAAGAGCAATCTATTGACTCTTTAGAGCTCTAGCTGTATTAATAATCTCATTATTTTCCACCCAGATTGATAAAATATGAATGATTCATAATGCTCTCACCTCAACCTTATCTAACGTTTATTGCTTCCAATACTCCTCCTAAGAAACAAACAAAACCTTGCAAAGATGATTAGGCAAATACTTTCTTCAGAGCCATGCTCTGAGGCTGATCTGGTGGATAATTATTAGTCTGGTACATTGTGCAAAACCAGGCATAATTTTACAGTGTCCCTATATTTATGTGCTACGTGGAAAATACTACCTTGTATGATATAGCGTACTCTATTTGTCTATTACATGCTACAGCTGTGAAATATTATAATGTGAAATATTGTCTTATGGATTCAAATCCTTAAAAAATATTTCTCAGCTCCTAGCAAACCATGAATATTTGGAAATTTTACATGGAATAAATGCACAATTGTATCTGTCTGAATACACTGGACTTACCTGCTCTGTCACCAGTGCATGGGGTTCATATGGCATTCCGCCAGTTTTCCAGTCAGCTCTGTATCATCAGCACAAGTTAATTTCAGGCTCCATCTTCTGGTTAAAGTGTTGATGAGTTTGTAAATGAAAAAGCTCATTATTTATCTCAGGCTCCCAAGAGCAACCACAGTCCTGCCTCTTCCTCCCCAAGCCCTGGAGCTGCCCTCACCTGCCCACGGCCCAGGACCCCATCTCACACCCAGGGCTGTCAGCCCCTGCCCCAGGAATGCTGCACCAGGGCCAGTCTCCACCTCCCCATAGCCTGATCCTGTCTGGCCATGGACCCTGAGCCAGGATCAGCCAGACTCAGCTTGGCCCCGTCCCTGCAGCCCTGCCTGGCCGTGGCTGAGGGCCAGAGCTGCTGCACAGGAGGGGTCTGTTCCTGGCAGGTGACACCAAACAGGATTCCTTGGGTCTCCCACACTTCTATCGTGTTTCTACTAACCCAAGGACCTTGGAGGAGCAGCAAATGGGAGAAATAAGGTGCCTTCAGAGGTGACCCAGGGAATGGATTCCACAGAGGTATTGTTTAAAGCAAAAAGTGAAAAAAGAGAGAGATTTTGAGATACATCTGACCCCAGTACTGTTTGGGACTGCTCTAATATTTATTTTCCATTATTTCAATTGTCTTTGAATTTAGAGCTACTGCAATTCAGGCCATAGGAGCCTTTATATGCTTGCATTTGGCAGAGGAAATGAAGAGCGAATTAAGATTAAACATACTATATTTGGGAAAGCAAAAGATACGAGTCAATTAAGATTCAGGAAGGAATGGGTCTATTTAATTTAACTGTTAAGGGTTTCACAGAAATTATCAGAAAATAAATTTTTGGCCTACAGGATTGTTAGAAAGCCATGGATATATTTTCCTCACTCAGTTGGTATTTTCACCAGAGATCCTGTATTCTTCAAGCATTCTTCTCTCTACCCTAACCTAATCAATCCTGATCTCATTTTGTGTTTGCAAGTCCCCAGAATATTTCCCTCCAAAACTTATTTTTAGTCATCTGACCCTGTAACTTAGTTGCTAAGCTCATAAACATTAGCAGCTAGCCTAGCAAGCCAAAAAATAACTTTGCATTTGTTGAAAATACCAAATGACTTGCTGATGTAAGAAATAACAGTTGCACTGCTAATCCTTTCCATTATTTCTTACCCAACATTCTTGAGTTTGATGGCCCTGATTTAAGACGTGTATGGGAGAACACGTTGTTTCCCTCTCTAAGGACAGCATTAAGGACTGTGGAAACCTGCTTTTGGATTTCAGGAGCACCACTCCATAAAATTAACAAAATGTATTAGGCACATTTTGTTTAGGATGTGCTACGAGCTAAACTTGTACAGAAGAAAAAAATCAAGGTTTGTCAAAAATGATGGGACTGGCCTGCATCAGGTAATGGTGATCAGTCACTCACAAAAGTCCCCCAAAGCTGCTTCATCAGAAAGCACCATTCCAGCACCAGGCAGGGGAGATTGTGTAGGACCTCAATGACAGCTGGTGTTGTCAGAGCTCCATCTCCAGGAGCCTGGGAAGAAGGTGAGACACTCCTCACGAGTCTCTCAGAAAAAAGCAGCCCTATGTCTCAGTTACAAGAGTCAGATGGTGTCAGGGAATGTCATATCAGAGGGTGTGCATGTCCTGGTCCAGTGGTGCTGGTCCATTACATTACTTACACCACTATTTTCTTGCTGTTATTAATCCTACTGAAAGCAATCCAGAATGGTTTTAATCCTACTGAAAGCCATTACAGATTGATTTGGGATGGAAGGGACCTTTAGAAGTTATCTAGGTGGAACATCCCTGCAATGAGCATCTTCAACTTGATCAGGTTGCAATAAAAACCACCCAGCCCAACCCTGAATGTTTCCAGGGATGGAACACCTACCATTGGAAAGAATACTGTCTTTAACATAAATAAAAGCAGATTTGGACAAACAATAAAGAGCTAAAATACAAAACAATAACAAAAGAAAAACCTCTGAAGAAATCTATACCAAAATAACCTTTCAGGATGCAGCAGGCACCTGCTTTCAGTGATCTAACCAAAGCAGACTTGCAGCTGCAGTCACAGAGCTCTTAGAGGCAAAACCTTGTAATACAATTAACTTCAAGAGAAACCTCATTAGAAGCAGTGAGGGTTAGGCATGACCAAGCACAGTAAACAGATGCACAGAGCTACATCGTGTTTTAGACACCTAGTCCAGCCTGCCTGCTCCTGCTTTAATGGAACAGAGTATCTCAGAGCTCCTAATGGGATGATAACACTTGCACAATGAGATGTTCTGGCAACATCTGTTTGATGTCTCTGTGGAAACTCTGTTTGCCTTAGGCTGGTCACTTAAATTTGGGTAAACTGGTCGTTTCTCTTGCTTACACAGTACTAGAGGTCTTGACAACTTCAACAGAATTTAGGGGCAGGTGCAAGAAATTGTGGCTATTGCTAGTATGTAAAAGTATGTTTCTAATACAAAATAATTATGTCAGGTCTGTAAATGACTAGTTCTGTAGAATTGTGATTTTGATTTTTTAAATAAATTATGATTCACACAGGGAAAGCAAAGTAAGAAGAAGATACAAAGTAAATCTGAAGCAATACTGAGATAAAATACAGAAAACAGAAAGAGGAGAACATATGTCCCCTACTTCCTGCAGCTAGACCAAAAAGTCTGATTAATATGTATTGGCTGCCACTCTAAGGAGTCCTTTATAATTCCTTAACTGAATGGCTTATGGTAACACCAAAATATGGGGTTTTTGAGGAATTCTTTTATCTGATTTTTTGGAATTCACTATTCTATATGCAGTGTACATTAACCAATGATATAGGATGTTTATGAACCATCTAGATATTTCTGAATTGTTCCACAAACCAGTGGCATATAAAAAAAGAGGTTTTTATTTTCATTTTTCTTTCTGCAGCAGTAGGAGTTCCATGGATTTTCCAGGGATGAACTTAAGCCCTTGATTTTGTACTGTTTAAGAAATAGCAAATGGGGTCAAGTGACCCTGATAGACATTGTAGCTTTCCTGACATAAAGGTCAGATTTCAGGACATTAAAGGCTTATCAGGAGATTTTCTTCTTCCTGAGAGAATACTTCATTTTCTATCTTCACAGGAACACTGCTCTGTAGCATGGAGAAAGACTGCAGAAACAGCAACTTGAACACTATTTTGTAGCGAGAGAAAGTCAGATCTGATTTCCACCAAAATAATTAGAAAGACTCTGTAACTTCCTGTGAAGTTAAATCAGATTAAAAAATAAAACCAAAATAAATTACAGATCATAACACAACTATGGCTGGTGGGAAGGCTAACTGACCTGCTAAATCATGTAGTCATCTATCCCCAAAATTGCATGCTGGAGAAGTTTCCAAATGCCCGATGGCAGCTGGCATCCCCAGCCTCCCAATAATTACTTTCAAGATCTTTTACTGTTACATATTCATGGTTTTATCTTTTGCTTTCCTTCAGTGAAGTCCAGCAGATTAATTTAGCAGTCACTTTGTTTTTGCTCAGGTGGAGTACATGGAAAGTTACAATACAAGGGGAATGATACCAGAATGGACTTTGGGCAATAGGAGCAGTTTCCATCGTTTCCACTAAAGGATGCACAAAGGATGTACTCCACTCCATCATCTACATAGAAATGGAGCAGTAATATATCATTTCACTCTTATTTGCACTTCCCTATCATACTCTTTTGCCTCTTAAAATAATGTGTAACACTGTTCTTGGCTTTAGAAACACAGTCTTACAAATATTCTCCCTCTTCTTTCTCTCTCAAGCACTAATTGTTGGAAGGATAAAAGTAATTTAAAAGCAATATATTTTTCAGTAACAGTGAGGGGTTTTTACAGATAAGAAATTCAGGACATGAACAGGCATTCAGTGCCATGAGCTTTAATTTGATTAGTACACACACTTTTTTAGAAATTTGAGTCACCAGTCAGATAATATGATCTGTTTCAAACATTTTAGTTGGACAGAATGAAACACAGCAAATAACATTCATACACAGGAGAAGGATTCCAATTACAAGGTCTAAGTCAAATTTTATAAACAATTAAAGTGCACAACATATTTCCTCCTATAATAATTTCTTTTTTTTCTTTTTTTTTTATCAGCCATGAAGCAGCCATTTTATTACCAAGTCCTTTTGCACTGATGGAAGAGATTTCAAGTTACAAGAAAATGAGTATTTACCAATGAAAAGTAGGAAAAGTCTCCAAACTATATATTTAGGAGTGGGAAATACAACAAGACACAGAGTAGAAGTAGGAAAGAGTATTTATTTCCATTTGTACTCGACTAAACCATTGATAATCGTGCTCTCTTATGTAAAGAGGAGGAAAGTCTTGCCCTTATAAATTAACTCAATTGACTAAAAAATAATTTAAATGTAAGGTTCTAGTTCAATTAACACTATAGAAAGCTTCTGGATGTGGCAAAATTAGCAAAACACCAGAACACCCACACTTTAATGAGGTGTCTGTGATTAAAAAGATTGTAAATATTCACCTATCATTTCATCCATAACAAAATTATATGAGCCCTTTTTATGAACAGTATTTTAAGCCTTGTTCATGGTGCAGTTCTGCATTACTTTTATAATTTTTCCAGCATGGGATCATAATATAAATATTCTTTGCAATCATGTTTCACACATTATTATCAGCTGTAATACTGAAGTGAAAATTAAGTCCCTATTTGAACATTCTTGCTGTGTCTCATTTTGTCCTGAGAATGATTTCAGCTGCCATTAGGTTATTTCTCTGGATATTTAGTAGGGATTTATACATAAATTGTGCCTTTTGGCCAGGTGTCTGCAGAACTGGAGGTAAAATAAACCCTTTTATCATCATAGGAGTTCAAAAGAATATTTAAATCTTCATCCATATGAATGCAAGGAAATCTGAAAACACATCTCAGGATAACACTGTAGAGCAACCAGGGGCAACATAATAGAAATATTACCCTGCAAGGTTTGTTACAGGCATGCAAAGATAAATACATGAAAAAAAATTACATTACTCAAGTCCAGAGGATTCTGTGTTCTTTATAGTAACACACTGCCTACAAACTACTAAGCTTTGCCTAGGTAGAGGTTGAAAGTTGGGACCATAAATAATTCCATTCACACACAACTGTCTTTAACATTTACTCCCTCTCCTCCGACCCTTCCTTCTCCTCCACTGATGTTAACAATTAGATACCAGTTTTCAATTAGTGCATCAGGCCATCCTTAAATTAGGATATCCTTAAATTTATAGCAATTCATTTTGTCTTCCCAGATATAGAAATGGGGGGTAGCTTATTTGTATCACTAGAACAAGATGAATTTCACTTTCGGTGGCAAATGACAGAAGATAAGGAGAAGGAAGCAAAGGTGTTTCCTGTGGCCACTGTGATAGTGCACTATCACAGGGTTGGAAGTACAGAAGAGGTTTTCTTTCTGTTCATCATCCAGTTAGGATCCTTACTTATGAAGGACAAATAAATCTCTCTGCTCCTTGTTTGTAGCACTGCTCGGTGTATATTTAGTAAGGAGAAGCAGAAGTCTCCAAAACAGCAAGGCCCACATTCACATCAGCCTTCCCATGAACAACTCTGTTGGAAGCCTGGCATGTAGGCAAGCTGGGAAGCAGCTGTAAATGGGATGAGGTGCTGGTCTAACCATGTAGCATCTTCCACAAAGGTTGACTGCTGACAGCAGGTTAGGGGGCCAGCCCTCTTAAGGGACAGGATGCCATGATCAGAGTGTTGTACAACTATTGCAAGTGGGCAGAATTCATAGCAGCAGCAATTTCATAACTATTATTCCTAAAATTCACATAGGACACCCATAATTAAACAGGCTTATCTGTCACACAACCTGTACAAATCTGCCCAAAATGTTGACTGCTCTATCAGAAACACCATGGCAGATTATAATTGTTCAATAAAGTATTAGCTTTTATAATGTTTCATATAAGCAAGGGTGAATTGAAGACTTTACTGTCAGAGGCTTTAGCTTGCAAAGATTTTACAATACTTTCACAACAGATTGGTAAAAGACCTTGACATCAATTTATGGAGGGAAGTGCAGGTGTTTGTAAAGGGCTGGCAACCGTCAGCTCATGGTTCCCATGGAAACAATAAATTGCTATGCATGAGTAATGGAGAGTGATTACATTTAGAGTAATTATGGCAAAAAGTAATTAAGCAAGATGAGAAGAACATACAGCACCTTTTGCCTTTTTCCTCTACCAATGGCAATCCACATGCCAGTTTGCAATCACGTTTCTTAATCACCATAAGACCTTTCCAGGCTTTAGCCCACTTGTGGAGTCATTCTTTATGCATCTTTAGATGATCACTAATTGACTGAATAATAGCTGAGTTTTGTTGTGTTTTTGTCCTTCATATCTGCATAGCTCTCATACTGTTAATTACAGAAATATGAGTGCAAACTGACTAAGGCCAGAAGGGCCACTGTGATCATAAGGTCTGCATACTCTGTTACATAAGATGCATTTTCTTCCTCACTGCAGTGCTATCACCTAGTCCGTATTTTGAAACTGAAATACATAAAACCTTTCAAGAGTTAGCCAGATGTGATTTGAAGCAAGATGAATATATTACACTTGCTCATTAAGCATTCTAAGGTTATTTGTGCCCATGGCTTAACATTAAGCCTGTCTCTTAATTAGGATTCAACTGCCATAGCCTAATTTCACTGTATGTGACCTTGTGAACTCACCCACTGGTTTCAGAGATGCAGAGCATCAGGTGTTCCTGTCTCTATACAGAGCAATGGGAAGATCTCAGGGCACTCCTTAACAAGAGCCCCCTGCACTGAGTTTATGTCACTTGGCTCTGGTAACAGGGCAGCCACGGGGGTGGCTGCAGGGGGAAGGTGCCAGAAGCTGTGTGACAGAGGCAGTGCCAGCCAGCTCCATGGCAGTCCTGCTGCCAGCCAAGGCTGAACGCACCTGTGACAGAGGTGCTGCCTCTGACACAACACAGCTATGGGGCATTGGGTATGGAAACTGCAGTGGGAGAAGGAAGTGGGGATATGTGAGAGAAACAGCCCTGCAGACACCCAGGTCAGTGCAGAATAAGGGGGAGCAGGTGCTCCAGGTGCTGGAGCAGGGATTCCCCTGCAGGCTGTGGTGCAGACCGTGGAAAGGCAGCTGTGCCCCTGCAGCCTGTGGAAATCCATGGTGGAGCACAGATCCACCTGCAGCCCCAGGGGACCCCAAGCTGCAGCAGGTGAGGTCCTGAAGGAGGCTGGGAACCCATGGGAAGCCCATGCTGGAGCAGGCTCCTGGCAGGATCTGTGGCCTTGTGGAGAGAGGAGCCCACGCTGGTGCAGGTTTGCTGCCAGGACTTGTGACACCATGGGAGCACTTATGCATGGAGTCCCTGTTCCTGAGGGACTGCATCCCATGGGAGTGACTGACACTGGAGCATTTTGTGAAGAACTGCAGCCCGTGGGAAGGACCCATGTTGGAGGGGTTCATGGTGGACTGTCACTGGTGGAAGGGAGTCCACACTGGAATAAGGGAAGAGTGTGAGGAGCCTCCCCCCTGAGGAGGAAGGAGTGGCAGAGTGTGAAGAACTGACTGCAGCCCCCATTCCTTGTGCCCCTGTGCTGGTCAGGGGGCAGAGGTAAAGAAAATAGGAGTAGAGTTGAGCCCAGGAAGAAGGGAAGGGAGGGGAGGGGATATTTTTGAAATTTGGGGTTATTTCTCATTATCCTATTTTGATTTGATTGGTAATGAATTAAACTTATTTTAGTAAGTTGAATCTCTTTTGCCCATGACAGGAACTGGTGAGTGATCTCTCCCTCTCCTTACCTTGGTCAATGAGCCTTTCCTTGGATTTTCTCTACTGTGTCTAGTTATGAGGGAGTGCTGAACTGCCTACAGAGTTCAGCTGGGCTATTTTGGTATTTTTGAAAAGTTCTAGGAAATGTCTTTGTGAAAGCCCCTCCCTTGCAGTGGTGTTTCCCATGGCTCAACTCCAGTGCCAATATCCTCTGAATTCAGGATTCCAGGGGTCATGTTTAGTTTACTGGCAATATCAGACTCAGAATTTTCCAGTACAATAATAAATTCTTAAAGTTTGCCTCAGGCTCTTAATTTCTAAATGTACAACTTTTCATTTTAGTCTTTTAAGACTATCTGTATTGCTTGTGCTAAATTGTGAAATTCAGTGTAAAGGAACTGTCACACCAACACCTCTACTGTAAATGTCTCAACTACAGGACATTAGCAATAATTTTGTATTTTCTTTCAAAATCTTAATATTAAACTTCAACAAGTTGATAAATTCTTGACAGGTGTTGCTAGAAATGTCTATGTGTCTCAGATATACTACTAGAGGAGAGGTTTTCTTTTTCTCAGCAAATTTTAGGTGTGGCTCTTTGTTTATAGAGGAACAGAATGATCATGCAATGGAAATTGTACAAAGTTTTCCAAGAAGAGAATGCTGCCATTAGGGAAATACTTCTATAAAATGAGACCTCAGTCTTCATCCAGTGAATGTATCTGGCGAAGGTGCACCAACATTTCTACAAATGCCATACACAAATGGTTCTTGAGTACTGCACAAGAAAATTGATAAAGTGCACATAATTTTTAATCCATGCTGTTGTAGCATTTACTTTTGGCTTAAAAGGTTTTCATTTGGTATAAAACTGATTATATTTTGGTTTCATGCTCAACAAGACACTTTTACTGTATTAAATAGCCTTTGATCAATGTTAAAGCAAGTATACAGACAAATATGCACATACTTGACTGCTTTCTTCTTCCAAAAGTGAGCCACATACAGGCTTTCATAAGATAGTTTTGGACTTCACATCATTGAAGAACACATAGTTTTTTCTCAGATTCAAATATATGAATCTGGCCCTATTTGTCTATCTCTTAAACTATACATAAATTACAGAGATTTAAACTATAATTGATTAAGAAATATCAATATATTCCATAAATTTCACTAGACTTCTTATCAGCCTGAATGGGGGACCATGCCTCCTCCATGTAAGTACTTGAAAATCAGAGTATTTGTTATATCAGTTATATTTTCAACACCTAGTGACATCTAGCCATCACACTCTATTCAGTTTTATGTTTACACCATTTTTTCTGGAAGTTTTCCCAAAGATGCTACTTGTTTTTAATTATCATGTAAACATTTTTTTAAGGAAAGCAGTTTGTATCTCATATGACAAGGACAAGAAGAGATGGTACAGACCTATTGGAACTATCCCTTGAAAATTCATGCAAAGTACAATACATCTCAGAACAAATGCACACTACTTTACATGCACTATACATTGAAACAAACACAAATTTTTAAATTTTTGGTCTTTGATATTTGCCCATGTACTGAAAACAACACTAACACAAGGTCTGTAAGATACAAGTTGTTCTTTTCTCTGCTGTTCTTTTCTCTTCTGTCCTTGTTTCTCAAAATACCACAAATATCA
Organism: Serinus canaria; assembly: GCF_022539315.1. Lineage (NCBI taxonomy): Eukaryota > Metazoa > Chordata > Aves > Passeriformes > Fringillidae > Serinus > Serinus canaria. The sequence continues at coordinate 92,537,435 of NC_066315.1, forward strand.
TTAGGTTCAATGTGTCACATCACACTGTAAAGCAACCATGAAGATAACATAATAAAATAATGTATTCACAGAATTATTTTATAAAAAGGTCTCTCTCTCCTTCCCTACCAAGCCAGATTTAAAGCAAAATTTATTTCACTGCAACATTGAATATGAAAAGCTCAATGTTTATCTCTTGGAGATAGTGACATTATTTTTTTGAAAATGGAGATCTAATCAATTATGAAAATAATAAACTTAAGGTTTGAAGGAAGAGATGATACATGCATACAAAGTAAAAAGCAATACAAAGCCCAAAGGACCATAACTTAAACATTGTCATTTAAATATCATATCTTGCAAAGATTAAATTGTTTTAAAAATTCGATTTTTTTCAATGTTTAAATTTAGAAAAAAATATTTTTGAGTAACTTTTAAGTACTCACAGATCCAACTAATTTCATCATCCAAAATATTGAAGGAATATTAGGATTGAAGATGGGAACACTCAACTACAAAATTTAAGTTTGCTCCTTATACAGTCACAATTTTTTACATATAATTTCAGCCAGTTTGGGTATATTTTTGTAATCTATTACAGCATGAAATTTTGTTACCAACCACAGACATTTGAAAATTTTGAAGAAATTCTACATGGTTTGATACAAGAATTTTAGGCAATTATGAATGATTACACTACTACATATGTTTAGTACAGACTTGTGACTGAGAACAGTGTAGCTTAATTACTCAGAAGCAGCAATTAAGTGTCAGCTTCACTTGCAACTAATAAGATTCCTTTCTTCAAAAGGAGTTAAGTGGGCAACACACTTACCTGTGAAGTAGTAGGGCTGAGCATAAAGTTACACAAGTTCCTTCATTTTACTGCAGGTTTGCACATATTCAACAGTATGTTGGCCAAGTGCCTTTTAATTGGGGTTTTTTTGGCTATGGATCCTAAATCTGATTTATATATAGCAGTGCACAGTGTGCATCTGGGTCCACACATATCTTAGAATTGTATTTTAGTTTTTATTAGAGGAAGAAGAGCACTGCTGTAATCTTTTGTATAATACCTCACACTACTCACAATCATGCAGGGCAAACATGGCACTAAGAACCCTGGAAGAATAATTTCTTTACCTATTTAATGAGATTTCTGTATCTTTTTAAGGCAGAAGTGGTGCAAAGCAGAAAATGTGATGTATAAAATGCAAACTTTATTAGAAACCTGCTGCAGTGCCTTAGTTTGAGAGGAATCTGAGCAAATATTCCTGTTACCCATTTTGTTTTGTACAGTGTTACATTTTCAAATTTACACAATGGATGGAATCTAGTGGGATTATTTCCTCTCTGGCCTAGCCAGAAAAAATTTTTTTTCTTTCCTTTACTTCATGTACATTGAAATCAACCTTTCTGGTTAGAAAAAGATGTAAAAAAGCATCCTAAGCCAGTCAATGGCATCAAACTTTTGCTTTGCTTTCCACCAGAAACCACAGTCCCTGCCAACAAGCTCAGAACCTGGAAGCAAATACTCAGTTGCAGGGGATCTTAGCATACATTCCCTGATTTTCTACCCAAATCAGCCATTTCTGTGGCAGGACACCTTGCTGACCAAGTGTCCAGCTGCTCCAGGGTTGGACACAGCTCACAGCTCACATTAACACTGCTGCTGTATTCGTAACCTTCGTGTCACAGCTGAGGATGACCAAGTCTCACTAGAGACACAGACCAACAAAGGCATCTTCCAGGCAGGAAACTGAGCCTTAGAGTGTCAGCTGCTTCTTAAGGTTTGCCTGAAAATCAGGTGGAAGTTTCAGTGACATTCACCAGGAACAATGTAGGACCTCTCCAACTAGTTGTTACAGAAGTCCCTGCCCTCCTATTCCCTTCCTTTTTTAATCCTAAAAATTTCAGACAGGCGTAGCTCCATTACTATCAAGCACCAAGGTTTAAAATTACGTGCAATTAGGGAAAAAAATTCTTCTCCTGATGAAACAATAAAATCAGCTTGTTATTGTAATTTTTTAATAAAATTATATGCTAACATTCCAATTTTTATTGAAAATCATATAATAGAAATTTTTTAAAATTAAAAATATTATTTTCAAAACTGTGGAATTTCCTAAAATGTTGTAAATTCAGCTGAAGTCTGATAATGTTTTAATAATTTGAGTGCTTGAGGTGATGAGTATCTCAAAACTGAAGGGAACTTCTTTCTAGGCTGTTTCCAAACCTCAATCCCAGCCCAGGAAATGGTTTCCTGCATAGAAAAACCCTTCTTTTCCAATTGAGAGATTTTTTTAAGATATATTTGTATATACTTTTATTTTTTTGTTCCTAGAAATATCATCAAATAGTCTCTTCACATGAAAGAATGGACACAAACATCATGCCTGCAATAGCATGTCTTTGATATTATTTTACTGATTCCAAGCAGGCACTACTGACACATAAACATAGCTATTTTCATGTGAGCTAACTCTCCATAGTTGATGTTCCACCACTCTGAATTATTATTTTTTTTTTTAAAGCAAGTCTGTAGAGAAAAAGGAATCTGAAAGAGCATCTGGCCAACACCACTTGGCATCTTTAAAGACCAGGAGAAGGTTTCAGGACTCTCTCAGCAATTTTATACACAATACCAAACCTGGGGGAGTGGTGGGTGTTCTGGACAGCAAGCATAGCCTTCAAAGGGCCCTTGGTAAGCTGGAAACATGGAAGAAACAGATATCAAATGCATGAAGACCAAAAAAGCCAAAAGCCAAGTCCCAACACTTGGACTGGGACTCAATGCAAATCTGCAGAAAAGGAATCAAGCGCTTGTAAAGCAGAATTTAAATAGAAGCCAGCAGTGTACCCCTGCAGCCATAAATGAAAATAATGCTGGGCTGTACTAGCAAGAACCAGCCAATGGGTCAAGAGAAGCAATCACCCTGCTCAGCGCTTGTGAGGCCACATCTGGAACACACTCCTCAGTTTTGAACACCTCAGGTCATGAGAGGGATGGCCATGCTGGAGGAAGGGCATTGGAAGGCAACTGACCCAGCCAGGGACCTGAGGAGAGGCTGAGAGCAGCACAGGGCTCCAGAAGGGAAGGCTGAGGGGAAATTCAATGGCCATCTTAAAATTGCACTTTAGTCAGACAGAGAAAAGGCTTCAGGACACAGTGAAAGGGAAGAAAACAATGGTCACAAGATACATCAAGGGAAATCTCAGCTGTGGATGAGGAAAAATATTTTAGTGAGGGTGATTAGGCACTAGCACAGGTTGCTGCAAATATATTGTTGAATTGCCATCCTTAGAAATTTTCAGATTTTGCCTAGTAAGGAAGTGACACAACTGAGGTTATCCCTGCCTTGAAAGGACGTCTAGCTAAAGGAATGTTTTTAAAGGATAAGTGTTTTTCCATTACTTCTTTAACAATTTACCACCTAAAGACATTTTAAGTAAAGTTATAAAATTGTGGAAACAACTAATTTTATCTAAGAATTTAAAGAATTGTACCATTTACCTTATGCACTTTGCATTAATATAAATGCAACCTTCTTCATATTTCCCGTTTAAAAGTACATGATATCAAGCTCCACCTACAACTTTAAAGTGAATGCTACCTTTAAATCCTTAGGCCTTGTCTAGAGCTTCTCTGTGAAACACAGTAATTTAAAACATATGTATACATTGCACTTCTAAAAGAGTATCTCCATCTCAAATCCTATGAAATTAAGAAAACACACATATACATGCACATGCAGCACATGAGGAAAAGCTTCCCTCAGTTAGACACAAATCCTCATTTTGGTACAATTACACACAGGCCATAAAAGAAATCTATCTAGTGTACACAAAAGTTCTGTGCATACACTAAGGCAGCCATATGAAGTGGAAAACCAATCCATCCTTGCTCAGTAAGACCTATTAAAACCAGTGAAACAGACAGAAATAGCATTTCCTCTCTAAAGCAATTGCCTCAAGGTGTACACAACTTATTCCAACTCCAAATCAGAGCCCAGGTTTACTTTAAAAAGAAAAAAAAGGCATTGTTAAAACAATCTGATGAGAAAACAAAAGCTTTCCTCTTTGAAATCACAGTAGTCCAGTATTTATTATCTGTAGGACAGAAAATGTATCAATTTTTCACTTTAATGGAGTAAGATGTCAGAAAGTTACCTGACCACATCAACATCTTCTTCTTGTACCTTTGTATGGTTAGTGAGTAAGAATACAGACTTGTCATCTCAACATTTTTTTTCTCAAATATTTATGAAAAGTCCAAGAACTTTATTGACAAAGCTATCTAAGATGCAAAGGATCAGCCCAGGTTACTTTCATATGAGTTTCACAAGCTTTGGTTACAAATGCAACTTCAGTACATTAAATACCAATTAGCTTTATCAAGATAAACCCAGGATAAAGCTCATTGTGCTTTTTCTTTTTCTTGGTGTTTGGTTTACACAAAGGAAGAGCCAACATACAGGGCTTCTCAACATTCACACGTGGGTACAATTGGTAGAGGGCGGTGTATCTATCCGGCTTTTATTTTCCTTGGCATCATTCAGAAGTGACTCATTACCAATCTGGCATTTGAAGACTTGTTTGTAGGCCTTCCTAAAATTTTCAGATAGAAATGCATATATGATTGGATTCACAGAAGAATTGCTGTAAGCCAGGCAGTGTGCAGTTACCCTGAAGAGAAAGGAGGCTTGAGTCAGTGGGAACACTCCAAATTCAGCCCAGAGATGGATCACGTGATGAGGCAGCCAGGAGATGCCAAAAACCACTACCACCACCAACACAGTCTGTGCTGTCTGAGACAAGAAAAGGAAAACACATATGCCTGATGAGCACTCAAAGAATCAGCTTTAAACCTACTTCAAAACTCTTGTTTGGAGGGGAAAAAAAAAAACCCACACCAAAGAGTATACCAAGAGGGAACACACTGCAATATTTGTTACTGATTTCACCCCACTACTTATACGGGCTTTATTCTGCATAATGAATTACTGCAAGGAGAACCGTAAACAGCAAATGCAGAACTTTCCTCAAAGGTGAAGAATGATGTTCCTAACTCCCTACACAAAAGCTGAGCCTTTTCTGAAGTGCACCTAAGCCTGTTGTAAAATAATGACAACAGCGGTCTGTGGGAAATCTCATCCAGATCTAATGAATTTTAGTTCCATGCACAATAATTTCTGATTAAATTTTCAAGAGAGATCTAATATGCATGAAGGCAGGTGGTGGCAAAGCTTAGAGCTTGCTCAAGTGCTTACTAAAGCAAGGTTTTTGGAAGTGTCTCCTTTAAACACAGAATTTCCACAGTCACACAACAACATTCTGGGATACAACTAGTGAAAAAAAAAAAAGAAAAATGTAAGAGCTTGAAATTTGTGATGATTGCGCATTATCAAAACCAATCTGGAAGTTGAAGTTCACCACCAAACACTAAAATAAAAAATGGAACATAAAATATCCTCAGTGCTGCTTCCACACTCCACTTCTACCACCAGTTTCACTAGATCCATTCTAAGCTCCAGAATGAATTGGTAGGGACCCTTCAGGTGCTGCAGGTGTTCTGTCAGGGCACAGGGAAATTTGAGTGTCAATATTTTCTTTAGCTTTCACCTACTTCAGAAACAGCAGTTAGTGCTTTGCAGTGGCCTAATGAATATCTATCCCTCTACCAATTAATATCTATTCCTCTCTTTCAAATAAGTAAGTCTCCAAATAAAAGTCTAATAATAATTCCAAAGCATATTATGTCATGAGCCATTATAATTTCTATATTAACACTTTAGAACATAATTTTTATGATAACTTCTTCACATCAAAAACTAAGCCAGACGTCACAGAGTGATAAATATTGCAGCATAGAAAATATGTAGATTTTTTTGCTGGTTTATTGAACTTGGTCTGTACTTCTTGAACTGATTAATGCTCAGTAATAATTAAGACTTACCTAACTAATCAGAACATGAGTTAGCTTAGAAAAACTTATGGGGAAAACATTTTTATTTCTGTGGCAACAGGGCAAAGTGACTTATGACAGATGCTGTTGCTGGTCAGTATAATCTCTCAACAGAAACCAAAGGACATTAAATCTGCAGTTAATATAACATGTTTAGTTTAAAGCAAGCATCTGTTTTCACAAGTCATTCCTCTACTTAGCCCTAAGGAGTTTAAATCAGTTGCCCCTTTAAGAGCCACAGAGATATTTTCTTTTTCAGGTCTTATCAGGAGATTGTGTTCTAACAAGAACATAAATTAAGAGCGGAATAAATTTATTCTCTGATTGATGTGTTCAATGGGTTAATATTCCAAGTAAAAACAAATTTTCAGGATACCACACACACAATTACTTCAAAAGAGGCATTTACTTCAGTTTGTTCAAAATTCTGATAAAAATTAACCAGGAAAATCACTGACATTCAACAGGCTATAGATGCACCTGAAAGCAGAAGGTGAAAATGTGTCTCTTGTAACTTTTACTTAAGGTATTTCATATCTGCAGAAGAAGCAATTTTGTATTAGGAAATCTCACATCTGCTTTATCCCATTGTTCCTCCTAAGCCTAATTTCAGAGCTTACTTTTCCAAAATCATCACTTTGTCTTGCAAGCAAGGTATCACGAAAAAGCAGCTCTTTTTTACCTACTGGGAGCTTGCTTAGGGTTTCTTATTAGCAAATAAAACCCACCTGAAATATATGACATTAATATTGATGCTTTGTGACCAAAACCCATGAAAAATAGATTTCAGGCAAATTAATATTTTTCATTATTTTTTTTCCACACATGCAGCAATTTTTTCTAAGATTCTGCTATTAGAATGTTCCTAAAGGTATGAATAAAGCTAAAAATGTATAATCACACCTGAAATGCATTCTTCACAAGACAGTAGTAGAAAAAGAAGAAAGATATGGTAACCAGAGAGAGCACTAACACACTAAGAGAGTCACTTTGAAAAATATGAGTTGTGCCTTAGGTTTAGAAACTCATCCTGTAAGGCAAAAAACCCCATCTGGATTGCTTTTTGGGATTTTTCCCTCTTTGGCTACTGAACCCTGATACATTCAAGGAGTCTTGATCACATCTGCAATGCTTTATCCTGAAGCTATGAAAGTTAATTCCTAGTCAGATCTGCAATTTTTGAGTGTTAGTGGTTAGAGAAAATGCAGAGATATTTCCAGTTTGAGAATAATTTAGATGAGAGGTGCTAATGTACAAAATGTCTTTGAAAATTACACCTTTGGCCTTGACAACATTAAAAGGAAAAGTATATATGTTAAGTATTTTACTGAGTCGGGGCCATAATGCTTTTAATTCTAGGAGTCCAAAGCTATTGAGTAGGATATTTTTCAAAAAAATAGGGAATGCATAAATGAGAGAGTACTTATTCCCTGTTGAGTCCATGTATATCTCATTTACATTGGAGGCAGTCTCCATGCCCATTTGAAAATAGTGATCAGATCAAATGAAGAGCTGTAGCTTGAGGGGTTTTTCCTCCACATCCATAAAATGAGAAGTTACTCAAATGATCACTGTGGTCAAATCTGCTCAAAAATCACAACCACATTATAACTGACAAAATCTCTGGTTAAATGCATCTTTCAAATATTGTTCTAAATCATGAAGCTTATATTCTTCTTTAAAGACCTTTCATGGTTCTATTTGTATCCAGTACATAACTCATGTCTTGAATGTAAGAGAAAAAACGTTGTGTGGGAAATCAATAGAAGAATTGGAGAATCACTAAAAGTCTCTTATCAGACTCCTATTGGGAAGCACAATAAATTTCATTTTAAAGGTCCCTAATACAACCTAGGAGTTATTCACTAAAACATTACAAAATCAGCTAGTTAAAAAAAAAGAAAATCAAAAATCCCGTGATTTACAAGTCAGGGGAAAATGTCAATGAGAAAAAAAAGAAAAAGATTTAACACAAAAGACAGGTTGTCTCCCTGTGCCTAAATTTCACATGCTCTGAAGTTCCAAATATGAGGATCTCAGGTAATGGCTGGATGCAATGTGGTGGAAAACCTGGATCAGAAAAGATTTTGCATCTGCTAAGTTCAGAGGGACACTGAACATTTAATTAAATACTTTATTTTAATTTCTTCTCTCTGTTACATCTTTAGCAACAAGTACCAAATTAGCTTAGCCATAAAACTAAAACTAAAACACACACAAATGAGTATTAGTAGTGAATGCAACATACCTTTTTCTTGGATGCTTCTGACTTCTTTGACATGTTTTTTAACTTCTTATGCAGATGATTAAGAACCTGAAAAGATTAATTTGCATCTCTTTATCATATTTCCCCAATTTCTATTCAAACAAAATTAAAACCTGTGTATCTTAGAGTATTCTTGTGCTCTCCACTACTGCATGATTCACCAACATCAGACATCACTGAACCAGCTTACACATTTCAAACATGCACAGCAGGAAAATCAAAAGAGTTACGTATGTGAACTAACAAAAACAAAGCAGACCACAACTGAATTATTATTAAAATACTCAGATGTATTACATAACAAATACATATCACAAATTAACAAGGAAATGGTTGGAAACCTATCTGGTACGTAGAATCAGCAATCTCTCTTCATCCATAAAAAGTCAAAGACTTGGTTTAGAATGACCTTTAGTGTGTATGTTTTGAGTCAGAGCTTTTCTGAGTCACCTGTATGATTTGCTTCCTTCAGATGGATGCTTGATTAGTATAATCAAGATGTTGGCACTATTTGATCTTTGAAAGAAGCTTAGGTTTTCAAGAATAATTTAAACTAAAATGAGACATGACACACGAGGAATGACACATGAGGCATGACTTTTCACAACAATGTGATGATACTCACCATGCATCTTTCACAACCCAGCTTTAAAAATATGTCACAAAAAGGCTCATTGTACAAGAGCGGGGTCCAAATTTTAACATAATTATTTACACATTAGGTTTTGGTTAGAGGATGCAAAGAGATCTTGAGCTGGGGAAATGGGTCGAAATTCAGATTCTTTGGTGACATTTTCTCTGTGCTCTTTGGGTTGCACCACTATTAGGACAGACATCAGTCAAGATGATCTATAGACTTTGGCATTTGAGTTTTACAGACACACATATTGAATTAAAAGAAGTATGATGGTATTTGTGAATATCTGGAGCTCATCGGCAGACTTGATTTTTAGGTGTCTACTCTTGGCTACCAGAGAAACACCAACAACAATTAAAAAAAAGAAATTACTAATAACGACTCAATATTGTAAGTGCAGTTCATTTGTGCTTGTCTGTGTACTACCCTGTGACTCACCCTGCATGCACTTTCTATTTGGAAACACTGCCCAGGCCACTCCAGGGGGCTAACCTGAGCTAAGAAAAAGCAGGAGAAAAATAAATGGGCTTTCCCTGGAAAGTCCCATTTTGACTTAATTTCTTTCTTCTTCAGTATGAAGCAGACCCAAAGGAAAGGACAGAATCCCAGAAGAAGGCAGAAGCAGAACAGGGAGATGACTGTCTGGCTCACAGACTTTTGTTCACTTCCCATCACCCCGCAGAGACCAGCTGAATTGTTGAGTCCATCAGTGAAAAACATAAAACTTAAAAAAAGGGCATGGGAGGAATGCAATTAAGTTCATGTCCCATCACTGCTGCTTCATCTATCTACCCCCTTCACATAACTTACAGTGATGGGCTGTTTCTACTGGACCTTTGCAAATCCCATCATGTGCCACCCAGGGATTCTTCTTCGCAGCCCAAAACTAAAGTCAGATAAACTCTTCACAGAGATCAGAACTGCAAAACAGTTTTTAAAGTTAAAACATTTTTTTCTTCTGTTCTGAAACTTTTAGCCCAAAGTTTTGCATTGTATCTCTCTCCAGTTCAAAGAAAGATGCAGGAGATAAAACAGGTAAATTGGATACTGAGGGGCTTGGGAGGTGGTGGAGGAGTATTTTATTATCAATTTAGATTATAACCTTTAAATGAACCTTATCAGCTTCCTCTCTTTCTGATTACATACACATTTCATAAAATAAGTATTTACAGTGAAAACATATTGGCATAGTATTGTACCAGATGGCATGAAAAGTAGCAGCAAGAGAAACAGGCAAAATGCAATTACTGATCAACAGCAGTGGAACAGCTCTCAAAGACCTGCAGAGACTGCCATGGAGTATTAAAAAAGCCATGTTTATGCACAAACACTACATGGCAAATCTAAGACACTCTCCTCCACTACCCTGTTCAAAATGCCTCTTCTCTGGGCCAATGAATAATCAATTGTTCCTCTAACAGCCTGAATAAATAATAATTCTACAATGTGCCTCTTACTGTTTGCAACTCCAGATTTCATGTACCTGCTGTTCAGAGATCAGCTTCCCTCTCTTCTGAAGATGAGGGTGGGGTGCTATGGTAAGAAAGTTATGTTGTGTAAGAGACTGTAAGGAGACTTGTAGGATCTAGTCTTGGACAGACTATGACCAAGACTACCACTCATGACATCTGGTAGGCCGTTGGTTTTGCCTACATTCTTTCTTTTCTTTTCTTTTCTTTTCTTTTCTTTTCTTTTCTTTGCTTTGCTTTGCTTTGCTTTGCTTTGCTTTGCTTTGCTTTGCTTTGCTTTGCTTTGCTTTGCTTTGCTTTGCTTTCACTTTTCTTTGCTTTTCTTTGCTTTTCTTTGCTTTTCTTTGCTTTTCTTTGCTTTTCTTCCTCTCTCTCTCTCTCTCTTTCTCTCTCCTTTTTCTCTTTTTAAAGTCTTTTAAAAATTATTCTTTTCCCCCAGTGTTTCAGAACCTACATTCCTGAACCTACACTCAGGATGGCTTGAGAGCCCTGACTGAGGACTTTAACCAAATCAAGTTGAGAAAGAGATTTTTCCAATAAAGGAGTGAAGAAAATTACTTCAACTACCTCTGCCTATTCACATAAGTCTACCAAACATTGTGAAAGTTTGAAGCATTAAAAACCATGTTTGCTGTCTGGCATTTCATTGACCACACCTTCATTATCAGCCACTGAAAATCATGCAGAAGGAAAGCCTGCACAAGGTCACTGTCAAGTAAGAATGAAATTCTTGTTTTACAGATAATGTAAGCATTACATTCTGAACCACCTTTGTAGTATGAACCTGATTGAAATTCAAGTGCTATTACCTGCAATCCATGTTTTAAAGTAATGTCACTACTTCTATTGTCACAAGAGATCCTTCATCCTCTTTCAATTAAGAGTGTGTGACTAATGTGTCATAGCTTTTATTTTTCTCTTTCAGTAAAGTTTAATAAACTTTTCCCCTTGCTGCTCAGCAAAATTTAGGATTTAATATCCAAAGCCAGATAAGCTTGTATTTTATGTTGAAGCTTTGCTTTTTATAGCTTAGTTTTAACCAAGTCTGTAAATCATACATGACATGAATTCAGAATGTTCAGAATGATAGATAATAATGGAAACATTCTTAAGGCAAGACATATTTGTTTTAAAGAAAGCTTTTAACATTATGCATCTAAAAAAGGAAATGTTTGCTAATAACTATAGGTGTCCAACCTAGAGGTTTGATTGAAAGAGGCCTGACTTTCAAGGAGTGAATCCTTGAAAAATGGAGGTACCCAAAATTGGTTGAAACTTTGCACAACCCTGGCAGATGTCAGCTGTTAGAAGCTGACTGGGAATCATTTGTCACTTTACCCTTTAAGGACACATTAGTGGGCAAAAGTCATAGCATTGTTACATAACACATACAAAAAGTCAGCATTACAAAACCATAGCAAGTAAAATGATAAGCAATAAAAGAGGCAGAACACTTTTTTGCAAAAGAGGCAAAAAAGGTGTCTGTAAGTACACAGGGCTGAGACTCAGCTGATCACTACATAATCACTGCTCCTCCCTCTGACATAGTACCCTTCTTTCAAGAGTACTTCTCTGAGGCAACAAAAGCTGGTTTCCTATGAATTTGTAACTTTTTTATGGTGTTCCCAAGAAGATGTGTCTTCTCTGTAAGTTGACAGGACCTCTTCCCTTTTATGGCTTGTCTGGTGTTTAACAGCTGAATGCAAACTGACTCCTTAAAAGAGAGAGGATAATGGAGACTCTCCACCTTCTTCCTTGTCTGCTGTTTTCACAAAACTAGGGAAGTTTCCTTAATTCTGATATTTTCACTCCTCTATCAAAAATTTCCATTGAAGCTGAACTAATGTTACTTGTGGAAGAGAGAAAAGAGGTAGCTATACACACAAGAGAGAGCATGATCTCATAAATCTCTGCCTGAAGAGCATGTACCACGTGAGATGTTTTGGGAGGACACTGCTTCCAAATACCTGGCACTACTTCAGCACTTCTGTACATTGTAATAGCATTGTTATCCATGGGAAAAATACTAATATCTGCTAATACTATATAAATGTGAATTGAGAGAGAAAAAGAACTTGGCTCCCTATTAGAGTGCCTAAAAAATGAGACTTTCAAAACTGAAAGTTCAATTGCAATTTGTTTATGAAAGAAACAGAACTGCCTTAAAGGAGTCTGGAAAAGGCAATATATTCAAATAGAGAAATAAGTGTCATTTGTCTTAATTTAATGCAGCAGAAGATTGCATTATCTCGCTGATCCACAGTTCATGAAAACCAGTGAAGTCCATAAGAAACTAATGCAGAGAGTAATATCTCCTAATGTCTACAGGCTGAGGGAGGTGGGGTTGCTCAGCCTGAGAAAGCTCTCCCTGTCCCAAAATATTGCAGTTGGAGGTTTGTCAGTGGCTCCTAAAGAGGGCAGGAGTGAGTCTTTAGCTGCAGGGTACAAATACCTTCGATAGCTCTGTACAAGTCACTGATGAGAATTCCAGCTACCTCCTAGCTATCTTCTAAAATTTACCCCTTCAGGTCAGCTCCTCCAGCCTGACACCGTGGCAGGTAGGACCACACATACAGGCTCAAAACACATCACAAAGCCAGAGTGAGACCCTAGCCCGGCAAAAGTACACAATTTTATTGTAATTTCAAGTGGCCTTGATTTTATTAACTTGTTCTTGGGCATATTTTTCACATAGAGTTGCTTTTGTTGGCTTGGAGGGGTTTTTGTTGGTTTTTTTTTTTAAACTACATATTAATACTACTATTGAGAGATTTATTTCTGTAGAGGTGCTTTGTAATGAGAGTGTGTTTTATTTACTATCCATATATTCTGGTTAAGTATATTTGCTTTTTTATGCCTACACTGCACAGGACTATGCTAATTTTGAAAGATTTCTTTTTAATCTTCTCTCATATATTTAGACTTCAAAGGCCAGTACTTTATGCTGAAACAGAAGATGTTTTGGCTTTGAAAGGGGGAAGAATTAGTAGCTGAAAGCCCCCTGTGTATGCATTCTGTAGTGTTCTCCCTGCAATGTGTAATACTTTCCTCAAACTGACAGTCTATCACTACAGCTCAGTAATATTCACCACAGTAGATGAAATACCAGTGTATTCATTCAGGGAAAGCAGGATTCAGTTTAAGTATGAAAATTTGTGTTTCTGCTTCATTTGCCAGGTTGCATTTGTTCCACTATGAACAGCCATTTAGAAATGTTGTCTTTTGCTTTCTGCATGCCTTGGTTTCATCAAGGTTGGACAACATTACAGATTCGATTTGCACATCACAGTTAAGCTGATGTAATATATAGAAAACTGAGCAGAACATAAAATTACTTGTTCAAATTAAATACTTCAGGTACATCTATTGAACTTGCCAGTTGAAGAACTGACTTAAGCAGTCTGTATTTGCAAGAGCAGTCCCATCCTCTCGAATGTAAATCACTGCCTAAGGAGAAATCCTGCAACTGAAGGCAGCTGGCACAGAAACAGCAAGATATCAGCAGGTAGCAACTGGTGCTCCAGACCCTGTTCAGCAGCAAGCAGAAGATCGTTTGCTGAAGGCTGCAATTATTACTCCAGGAAAACGTGACACTTTGCTTAAGCAGAAATGTCCTTAAATACCCATATTCAGGCACCCTTAACTGTTGCTTTTTCCTTCCTGGGTTCTCCTGCCCTGCTCCCTGGAACCACCTGCCTTTGTCAAAATCAGAGGTAACTCTCTCATCAACTTCAACTGGGGCAAGACATGGCACCACAGGTACTAGGCAGCATGAAACAGATTTTACTCTTAACACCAAACAGATAATTTTTGTCACTTTCAAGTGCACTGCACATTTTAAAGAACCACAATGCTTCATCTGAAGCCTGAACAACTTGTTGCTTTGTTGTACTTTATTGAGTCAGACTCCTCACACAGCACTGCAAGAAATTAAGTTATGGTGACGGAGAAAGCAGCAGAGCACTGGGGCTTCTTAGCATTCTGCAACAAGGGAGTCTGACAGGGAGACCCCACTAATTGCCAGAACACCCCTCTCCACTCACCCCATGCAATCCCTGTTCTGACCTCTCTGATACTGAACATATGTTATCATCCCTCAGACATCCCTCAGCTATAAAACCTGCCCTCTCCCTTTGTGGCACAAACTCACCCCTGCTCCTTTTTCTCCCAACAGTGCCAAGTCCCTCCACATGCCCAGAATTGGCCCTATGGCTCATGGACACTTTTTCCACCACTGTGTCCCTCCCTTCCTTTTGCACTTGCCCCACCTTGGCGTAGCAGAAGGAGATGAGCAGCAGTGGGAGCAGATACCCGAAGACGAACGTGCAAATCACGTAGACCTTCTTGTGGCGTGGGTTGGGCCAGAACTCCCAGCAGAAGGTCTGGTTGCTGGTCTCACGGTGGAAGATGCGCTGGTGGTGAGCCACAGGCGAGGCCATGGCAAAGGAGAGCGCCCAGATGAGCCCCACACCCAGCATGGCGTTGCGGGGAACGCGCAAGGCTGAGGAGCGTCGGGAGTGCACGATGGCCACGTACCGGTCCACAGACATGGCCGAGAGCGTGAAGATGCTCACCAGCATCGAGATGGTGAAGAAGTAGTGGATGAACTTGCAGATGAAGGCTCCCAGCACCCAGGTGGGGAGCACGTAGACGGTGGACTGGAAGGGGATGCAGAAGAGCAGGTAGGCCAGGTCGGCGATGCTCAGGTTGAGGATGAAGATGTTGGTGGTGCTTCGGCGCTTGCCCGGCTTGCTCCTCGCCAGCACCGTGATCACCAGGGTGTTGCCCAGAACCCCCAGGGTGAAGATTAAACCGAAGACGATCAAGGTGATGAAGTTTTCGATGCCGATGCCGAAGAGGGGCTTCCCCTCCGCCTCCGGCAGCCCGGACAGGTTGAACTCCCCGCGGGGCGTCTCTGCCGCGGCTCGGGACAGGTTGAGGGGAGCCGCCGCGGGCTCTCCTGGCTCCATCCTTCCCTTGCGCGCCGGGCAAACTTTCAGCGGGCGGAACGCGGAGCCGCCGTTCCTCGGCGCCTCGGACCGCGGGGAGTCCAGGGCAGCCGCCCCACCAGCGCCGGGCGGCGGGGAGGGAGGGCGGAGGTGCCGCCGCGCTGGGCGCAGCTTGCGCTGCCGGGAGCGGAGCCGGCGCGGCAGCCCCGCCGCCCTCCGCAGCCGCGCTCCGCCCGCCTCGGCCCCGCGGCCCCACCGCCCCCGCCGCCGGGGAGGCGCTCCGGCCGCGCCCGCCCCGCCTGCAGAGCCTCCGCGCCTCTGCGCCGCTTCGGGAGACTGAGCTCCCCGGGAACGTGTCCTCGTAGAAAGGGGAGGTGGGGTTTTCTTGCCCTCTTTATTTCCCCCCGCCTTTTCTTCCCACCCTTCAGCTTGTAGGTGCCCTCCCCAGGGCGGCAGCCGGAATCCCGGTCCTCTCCCCGGAAAACTTCTCTCCGCTCGGTGCCTCCGCTCTTAGGGAGGCTCGGGAGCCGTGTCTCCCAGCGGGGCTAGGCGGCGCTCGGCTGGTCCGGCCAGGCATCAATAAACTCGCTTGGACAGACAGAAATGATGAAGCGCCCGCGTGAACCCACCTCAACAGGTAGCCGGCAGCGGGAGTTCCTCCGGACTAAGCGCCGCCTGTGCTCACTTGTCTCACCTCCTTCTCAGGTTTTCTCCATTAATCACTGGGTCTCTCAAGTAACAAAAGGCGGCAGACATTGTCACGCCTTCCTATTAAAAAAAAACCAACCAACCAAACCAAAAACCACACACACACAAAGCAAAAGAAATGGAATAGGAAGTGTAGCCGCTTTTCACTGCCAAATCACGACGTTCGAGGGCTCGGCCGCGGCAGGAGCGCATCCGTGCGAGGGCCCGAGGGCTCCCTGGGGCCGGGCAGCCGCAGGCAGCGCTGCACGGGGCCGAAACGGGAGCTCCTGGAAAGCCAGCCCTTTCAGAACGGGGCGAAACATTAAACTTCCTCCAGCACACGGATGCGAGTTCATGAGAATATTCTCACCGGCACATAGACCTTGTGAATGAAGTGGATTTGCCTGAGGTTTTATATCAATTTGTTTCCGAATTACCAGTCAGTGAGCTACAGCTGGCAGCAGCAGTGACCAGCAGAACTGCCCAGATGTGCTGGTGGAGGCAGCGAGCTTTTGTTCGCATATTTTTCAGTCTGCAGTTTGACGGGGTTTTTTTCTACTTTTCTTTTTGCTATTTATATTGAAGTAGCTGCACATCAGCTGATTGTAAAGCCATCAACTTCTGCAGATGTAGATTTTAATCAAACTAATGTATGGTCTGCTCCATTAAGTCTGAAGGAACACATCATGGGAGAGCAAAATTCAGTTTATATAGATCTAAGAAACTTTTATTTGGATTGAGCTGGTTTCTACATCTGTTGTAACTCATTTAAGAATTTATAAATATATCAAGCAAAAATAAGCTAGTAGGGATTACTCAAAGACTTGGGTTTGAAATTTTTTGTAGTGTGCATTCTTTACAGTTTTGTTGACATGTTTAATTACCATGCAAATCTACTAGTCTCTACTTCTGCAAGGAATGTGAGAAAGAACACTGTTAACCATTTCTAGGATATATCAGATATCACACACTTTTTGGGAAGTCTCTGAATATATTGTGAAAACGAGCAGAAGTCTATAGATTTTCCTAGTGCTGCTGATGCCTGTGTTTGCCTATGAATTCCTTCATGTGGTGAAGGAGATACAAGAAATGTTTTGAATATGACTGATGGTTACCTTTTGAATCATGTTATGTTGCCAGACACCACTCATTTTCCAGGATGTCTGGAGTGCAGCCCTGGTTTTGATGAAGCTAATGCAATCCTCCCTCTGATATGCTGCTGGTCCTCAGCACTCACACTTCTGTTTTCTTGCAAAATAATATGTTTTGTGCAGAATAGCCTGAAAGGTTAGAACAAAGGATATTGCACTTGGCAGAAAAGTAAGCAGGAAAAGTGGGTATAGAAACAAAATCAATTTTAGCAGGAATCAAACTGAAAATCACATTAGTGATTTGGATAGAAGAGTTGACTATTGGTTTCCTTTGGATATTTAATTGACAGTTCTGTGGTTCAAGCTTTGCTTTTCTGCTACATATCTATTGTAAAGTGTCTATACAGTTCCTATAAGACTACCCGAGCATTAGGGGGAGAAAACCCCAAGAATACAATTGTATTGTAGCTTTTCTCTCAGACTTTCAGGCATCAGCTTTTACAGGAGTGAATGAAAGTTCCCACACTGAAAACACTCATGATTGCAGTTAAGATTGTCGCAACCAAACAGGTATTGACATGTTAAACCACTGTTCTTCTTATCTAGACTGAGCAAAATTTTCATGCAAAAGAAAGTTGAGATGGAAAAGCTGTTATGAATTCAGTACAAATAAATAAATAGTTAAATACTGGAACTAGTTGAAAAACTACGAGAAAAAAAAAAGCAGTAAAAATATTGCATCTTACTTTAAGAAAAAAAAATTCATGTCTTTGCAAAAGAGCTCTCTTAAGCATGTGCCTCACACATTTCTTTGAATCTAGTTTTATTGAATTTATTTTATTGTTTTCCTGAACTCTGTTTGACGTGAAAAGATCTACTTAAAATAAAATAGCCTAGGAACTTCAGAAAGAGCAAGGAACTGCATGCAGTCTTCTGCAAGTGACTAGAATCCATAATTGTCTTTATCAGACAACTCACCTCCAAAAATTTGTTTGGGTCCAAAATTTTCCATTGCAATCGATGGAGAAAATAGTAGACATGTCTAAAAGGGATGGGAACCTATGGACCCTGCTAAGTCTAGGCATTCATATTTACTCCTCAGTGGGTTAATCCAGAAGATATCACTGTAAAAACATACAAGGATGTCCTTCTTTTTTCTCACTCCAATGGTTGGTTACATTATGCTTATGTTGTTCCAATAATAAAAATATTTGACCTACACTGGTAAAATTTTATCTCAGGAATGAGGATTCCAGTGCATTGATTTAAAATCTTAATTACTACTAAGCTCTTTGTTTCTATTTAATGCATGTATATAGGTATGATAAACATATAGTCAATATAATGTCAGTAAAATGCATTTATATTTTAAAATGAACATTTATTTAGCACCTCAGAAACAATAAAAAATGCAGTTTTTAGCTACAGTCCCACTTTTGATTACGTTGAATAATTGAGGCACAAAAATCAGCATCTGATTGTACAAATACATACACAGATGCCTGTATGCATTTTATCATTCCACAAGAATAAAATAATAACACACACAACTTCTTCAGAAAAGAGTTTTAGTAAAATCCTGTATAAATACTTTTGGGGCCTTTTGTTTTCAGGCTTTTTTCCATAGTGAAGCTGAAACTGGAGTTGAGGTTCAAGGCTCTCAACTGCACCCCTGTGTCAATAAAGAGAAACCATTTAAAGTGTATTTATACTAAAGCATATGAGTAACCCTGACCTTTAGAATGTTTTTGACAGCTCAGTCCTTAGCTCATTAGCCACTTTTCTTTGCTGCAAAAAAGATTTTCCAGATTTGGTCATGTTTTGTTTATTAAACACAAGACTGAAAACAAGTCTATTTTGAAGACTGACTCTTTTAATTTATTTGTGGAGCAAGACCAGATACAACAGTCACGTGAATCATACACCGTTAATTTTCTTTGGGACAAGTTCCTGGAAATTTACATTTTAAAGGCGGATGTGAACTTCAAGTAAAATTCAAAAGCCAAATAAAAAAGTCAATTATTCATCATCAACCTTTGATTTGCCTTCTATGAAGTTAGTAGTATGTAAAAGTCAAGCATCCATAAGCATTAGCTGCTCTTCTATCTATATTCTTGGGAACAATGTAACCCTCAGGTCACAGTTGTCACTACATTCAGATTTCCATAGTGGAGAAGTGTCACCAATAAATTGAAGTTTATTGCTTCTTGACATTTAAAAAGAAGTTAACATCTGCCCATATTCATTTCAGAGCCATTGTCATTCCATCCCTGAGTCTGTGCTGATTTTTTTGTCCTCCTTGTTCTCTACTCCAGTTCTTAAAAATCAGTTTTAAAAAAGTGTTAAAATGCAGGTAATCAAAATAAATCTGAAGCTAAGTTTCCAAAATCCCATTCCATATTTAGTGCTTTCAAGTAATAGGTTTTAGGCCTAAAAATTGTACATAAAAACATGTATCCATTCTTTATTTTCAGAAATTTTCTCTGTAAAAAATGCCAAAAGCTAAACACCATGGTCTAACAACTTGAACTTGCTTTATAGTTGTTGAAGAGAGTTGCTTGTTTCATTTTGACTGGTGACAATTACCCTATGGGATGCTTTTTAATGTTGGCTGCAGAAGCAACTCGCCTGTGCATAGAAACACAGCTGTGTTTTGTCTAAAGCAACATCAAGTGTATTTTGATGAACAGTTGTAATACAATACAACACAATAGATCAGGTCTTACAAAACTCAGGAGAATGCAGCAGGTATCCAGGTCATGGGCACAGCAGCTGCAGAAGTCTTTTAAATGGACAATTATTCCACCTTCAAACTGCTTCGTGAAATGTACAACTGACTGGAGTGAGGTCGTAGGGCTTATGAAAGGCTTAAGTCCTGTAAAATGAGCATCATGTTTCTCTAGAGGAAAAGCAGAAATGCTGACTCCAGAAGCTACCTTAGCCATGATGTTGGCAAACATCAAAATTATCAAGGCTGAAAGAGGTAGCAGCAGAAAGAAGTTACTTGGAAAGCGTGATTCCAGCTGAAGCAGGTGTGTGCTGCTGGCAAAGCAGGCAGGAGTTTGCAGGTTGCTTTGTCTGGGGTCAGCTCCAGGCACAGGCAGAGGCAGTGAACATCTGATGTCAGGGGCAAGGCCAGGACTTCACTGTCCAGCCCTGGAGACCTTGGTCACCAGGCCATTTCTTTGGGTACAGGGAGAAAAGAGATGAGCAGTGCACAGTGGATAGAGACAATGGACACCTCTCCCAGGAGTTACTGCTGCTTCTACACTCCTCCATCCTGGCAGCAGCAGCAGCAGCAACCTTGGCTCCTTCAGGCTCTCCACAGCACTCAGAAAGGGCTGTGTGTCAGCAGCACCCTGGACTTGACTTGACACCAGTCTTCCTCATTCAAGAGAAGCAAAACATGATTTATGCACCTTGCCAAGGAGCATGGAGATAGCTCCAAATACAGCTATGAAGGAAAAAATGTGAGTGGATTGCCATTTTCCTGGAGGCAACATGTCCAAAAAACTATGTAAATCATAATTTTGATTTCTCTTGGAATATTGACTTTTTTTATATGGATACCTAGGTAAGCAGAGATTTATAGTGTGTAGGAAAATGGTAAAATATGCCTCTATAGCTGTGCAAAGGCCTTGCAAAGATGTAGTAAAGAAAACCAGGATTTTTGTAGACAAAAACTGCTAGTTCACCATTTCTTTTAATTTTGTATGTCAGACTGTCATCATATCAATTGTGAATCAGGAAACAAAAACTCTAATGCAGATTTAATAGTCTTCATTAGAAGTACTATTAGAATTACTATCAGAGCCTTCTGCTTTACAAAATATATCATCTTCTATCTTCTAGGCAAATAGCCTGACAAAATTATTTCCAGTTACAAAGTTATGGGGGATGATTATAAGACTATTTTCCTCTAAAGTTTTGTATGATGCACATCACTTTACTGCTGTTAGGAATTTGGTTGCATCAGAATTCAAGGAGAGGGAATTAACATACAGAGATCAAAACAACAAATTCAGCACAGCAAATTCATTCCATAGTTGCCATAGGTCTCAGTTTCAGGTCTTGCAGAAGCCAATTTCAGCACTGCTGCCAGCTCTCTGAGTTTCAGTGAAATCTTTCCCCAACTCTTGCGATTTTTTTTTTTTTGACAAAACAGAGACTAGTTTTGCTTTCAGATAATTATTGAAACACTTTATTGTAGTGGATGGAGGTAGCTTAAACTTGGTTTGAGCCAGACTTTTCTTCTTTATTGGTTTTAGTAACTGCCTGAGTTGGGGCTTATGGATTCAGGCCCAGTTGTACAGTTTTAATTTGCTCTGGGAGAGGGCTTCATTCAGAGTCCAGATCATTAAAGTGATCATATTTTTCATTTTTCTGACATTTCATGGGAGATGTTTTTACTCAGGGTTTATTTGAAGTTCACCAAAATTATAGATGTGGTTTAGAGATGTGGTTGCCTTCCCTTCCCTCATCTCTCAAGACTCACTGGGTATGTGCAGAGCTCCATGGAAGAGGGTTCTGCTGGAGGAGTTCCTAATCTATCTGCCCCACATCTCCAAAAGCAAACAGAAATCAGAAAGAAGAACAGTTAATTATGTGTAACCAGTCTTCTTAAATACCTATTTATCATAAAACAACAGCACTGGTGGAACTCCTGCCACCTATTGGTTTCTCGAGGTCAGGACTGAAGGCACTTTAGAAGGTAATTCATGTTTGGACTCAGGTGTTTATTATTTCTTATCAATGAAACTGCCTCACAACCATGAGTTCTGCAGCCTAGAATAAACTATCCAATTAAGAACTGACACTTAGATTATTTTCCCTTTTAACCCAATAACTGATCCCAAAGAGCCCTCAATGTGGACTTTTCTGCCCAATTACAAAACATCACCCAAAGCCATGAAAAAGATGGAAGAAAAAGGTAAAGAAGAACAACCTTCTTCCTCCCTAAAACCTCCATCTTGCTTCATATTTATTTCTAAATTCTAAAACCCCAAACTCTAAGTTTTCCTCCCTGTGATATTACACGCTTCTAACCAACTACGCACCTGCAATCCCAGTACTCTCCATTAATTTTGGAAGCCAGTTCCATATCCTCAGGTCAAATGCAGTGCTCTCTTGTGAGTCTGTGCCTTTAAGCACAGAAAGTCTGAAGTTCTCAGCACCCAGGATTCCAACACCCACCTTTGTAGACACTCCTAGTGCTCAGCTATCATTTGCAACCAGAAATCTCTCTAATTGTCTACTTATATTCCTAGTGCAGCAACTTAAGCATACTCTTCTCTTCTCTTCTCTATGAATATGGAAAATGGTGTATTCTCTCTGATTTTGCAGACACTTTTCAATATCTGAAGACAACCAGCCCTTGCTGGAGACAGTTCAGATTGACACGTGCCCACCTGGTGGAGGAACTTGAGGTAAAAATTTGATCCAACATACAAAGATTCCTTGGCTGTTCCTCCTGGAAGGAAAATCGCAATGTGCCTTGGGGTACAATGATCACTTTTGGTGAATCCAGATTATATAAACTACCCTGAAGAAGCATTTCAAGTAGGCTTGAGAGCAGAGCACCCACACTTTTTGCATTTACATATCCAACTTTTCCTGTCAGTCCCAAGCCCAGCCCAGTCCTTTGTGTCAGCAGCTTGGCATGAGAAGCTGTGCTTGCTCTTGGTCACCAAATGCCCTCATGACATTATTTTTGAGGTGTTTCACCCCAAGGAAGCCTGGAGTAACATGTGTAAATCAACATGCAGGTAGGGTGGTTTCATATTTAATATAGTGACAAACTGAGTGTCAGAAGAGAAATTATTCCTGTCTTTTCTTTGATATTTTTAAGCAATTGATTTTTAGCTTTAGTTTGGATTTGGTGTGGAAAAGAAGAAACACTAACTCATTTTATCTTGATTAGATTCTTGCTATATCTTTTCTTTTTTTCCCCTTTTAAAACAATTCCAGAAACCACCTTTTGAAACTTCTATTTTTTCAATAAAAAGTAAATTTTTCGAGTTCTAATTATGTTCATCACCACTGATATCCCACAAGCAATTGTCCAGAAATAAATCAATCACAGCATCAATTTAGTAGATTATAGAATTGGCATGACTATGCGAATCTGTTTCCATTTTTTAAAAAATTAGTTTAGAATGAACTCTTGGGTTCACTGAGTTTGAAATCTATCACTGATGAAATTGGTTCAGCTGGAATCTTGTCAGTTTGTACCAATTTTCTATCAGGTTTTGACATTTTATAATTAGTTATTTACTAAAGAAATTCTCAACCTATATTCACACAGTAATTTAAGACTTTAATATGGTAACATAAGTGTAAATGCAAGCTTTTTAGTTTTGTTATGGTGGCCTGTGTTTAATTTAATTTTTTAAAGGAAAAACAGAACCACTGAAGGGAAAAGTATGGCCCCAGAAACTAAGGAGTAAAACCACTTTTCAATTACTTCAGTCATATTTCTCAGATTTTTTTTTTTTACACATTTTTATTAAAGACTTTTAAAAGAAAAATAGTCAAAAGAGACATCTGGAGTGAATTGGTAGCTTGTTTTATCTATCTGAGTATTTTCAATAAACTGTTTCAGTTGTGAAAGGATGACCTTATTCATTAATATGATCTTTTGCTATTGTTACCCAAAAATATCACATCAAGAACACTATCCATCAGTTGTATCTATCAGTTGTTTCCTGCAGATAGAATTAGTTCCTCAGATTTTTTCCATGTATGAAAAATAATCAATAGATAAAACATTTCTTCTGAGATGCAGAGAACCCAGAGTAGTGTTGTTAAATCCTCAGCAGAGCTTGCCCAAATTGAATTTAATGAAATTGAAGCACTTCAGGGATTTTGTTTCATGAGCTTTCTGCCTTTCTTGCTATTATTTTATACTGTGATCTTTTCTAAGAGCACTATATTTACAATTACAATTTCTTTGCAACATCATAGGAAAACCTATGTGTCAAAGAGAGGGACAATATTACATAGCAATGGTTGAAGAAAATGGATTTGTGTTTAAATTGTCTTAGGACAATTCTGCACTGGGCTCTTGCAGTACACATTTCCTTATAAAAATTCTGAAGGAAAATTTCAATGCTTGAAATTTTTGCTGCATTAGGTTACGGAAAACAAACCAGCAAGTATTCATTAAGACACTTCAGAAAACCTAATGTAGACAAACTTGAATCAACCAATACCAAACTAACTCATGGTCACTTGCACCGCTGTATAAATAACTTATTTTTGTATTTATTGCATCAGCTGTCATTCATAAGCTTCCCTCGGTAAAACTCAGTTTTGTGTCCATACTCACAACCTGACTGACCATCATAAACCTCAGGAGGGGAGACTTCCACCAGCAGATCTTATCCCTGGACAGGGGTGCACTGTTAGAAGTGATGTGTTGAGCCACCTAAAGCTGTTCCACAGATTTGTTCTAACAGTCCCAGTTTACCTGAGACCATTATTTTCTGGATTTACCGAAGAGTAGATAGCTTCTTACTGTTGAAGGCATGACCATAGAAATATGCATTTATCACTCAGCATCTGTTTCTCATTATCTCTGTATTTAGATGGTTCTTGGAAATGAAATACAGGTATTTAAACCATAAGAAGTTCTGAAAAGGCAATAATTGTTAGAAGCTTGACCAAAGTGAAAAATTACTTAGTCTTAATTCTGTTCACCTGCAAAAGCAGTCCAGGTAAAATTGACTATTTGAGCATATCATCTGTGATCTGGGGCTGCCTCCTGCAAATTTTCCTGTGTTTCTTTCAATTTCAAATAATTCTGGTTTAATACAAAGAATTACCATATAAAATTATAAATATTTCTACCCTACTTAAAAAAAAAAAGAGGGCTCTATCTACTGGGATTTGATCTAGAAATTCTCCCATGCTAGCTTGCAATATCCTGGGGATCCAGAGAAAATGCACATCCACATCTGAGTTAGGAGAAAAGAATGCCAGCTAAGAGAAAGCATGACACATCCAGATTATTGGAGGATTTTTCCTTGGTAAATAGAGATATTAAAAGCCACTTACCTGAAGTTTTGTATTTAGGTGTTTTAGTTGCATTATTAGCATAGGTATTATGGGATATTAATCTGCTGGTTAGTTGCATCTTCTATTTCTCACTTTTCAAACCCCTAAAGAAACTGGGGGGGAAGGAATCGTCGTAGATTTTTCAAATACTTTTTTAGCTCAGGAATCATATTATGATCTAGATTACACAAATAGACTACACGAGGCTTTATACTTTAATAAATGGGTGATTTCTTAATTATTACTGGAGCATGAAATGCCGATGGAATCAGTTTTGTGGGTTTTCTTGCGCTGCCGCTGGGGAGGCGCCGCCTGCGCCCGGCACCCACCAGAGGGAGCCCGAGACGCTGCGCGGACAAACGCCGGGGAGAAGTGACCCAGCAGAAATGGAATTGGGGGAAAAAAATTGACAAAGAAAAACTGATCTTGCCTTTCTGTTCCTATGCTCGAAGCTTTTATATGAGCTGATGTTTCCATCTGTTTCGGTAACGAAATCTGTATGGCTGATTGGTTTCCTGGCTGAAATCCTGCAGGAGGACAATGAAGACTAAATGATGCATCTATTTCTTTAAATCACATCTAGAGATTATTTTTTAAATTAAGTAGTTAGTGGGGATTTGTGTACAGAGCAGCTGAAGAGGGTTTTTTTTAGCAAAAGAAAAAAAAAAGAGATAAATTGCCTTAACTTTTCCTAAGGGCTGTCTTTAATTCAACAAACTAAACAAAGTAAAGACATTAAATTTGAAGACTCAGAAATTTGTTTTCTTCTTCCAGTACTGGTAATAACTCTCTGATATCACTGTGGCAACAGGAAAAGCCGAGGTATCACAGCTGTATGAATGAAATTAGAACATTCATATTCTTTCTGAATATAGTTTTCAGGGTTAAAAATGGTTCAGTGTCAAAACCAACTCATACACCAAATGGGATAACTGCAAAAAGTTTTATTTCAGACATGTCCTGCTCAGTAATTTCATTAGTTACTTGAATTGTGGAATGAAGACTACAGTCAATAAATTTGCAGACACTGTTGTTGTCAACACATTCAAGAGCAAGCTTCGAAGTCAAAAAGATCTGAGAAAACCTGAACATCAGTGCCCTTTGTGGCAGAATAACATCGACTCTCATTCAGTGAGGAGCAACAGGTGAGGCAGAAAAAGATCTGTAGAAAAAGATCTCAGGATCATGGTGGATTTTACGCTGGACCATGGCTGAACAACACGATGGTATTACTAAAAAGGCAAATACACATTGGAAAAAAAAATTTTAAAGTCCTCTGAAATTCTTGGCTCAAACAAAAAAAAATGTTATTTAATTTTACAGTGCACTTTGTGAACTACTGAAAATCTAATTGCTAGAAGAAGTTAATTACTGGAAGCCTACTAGTTGATTGATTTAATGGGAAGCAGAAGCTGCTTTATACTGCTGGGGTCACATATATTTAGAATAAAATTTGGGTAACCACTTTTAAGTGACTGGTAATAGTGAAATGTTTACCTGAACAAAGAGAAAAATAATATGGCTCTTGAAAGCACCTAAATTAAACAGCTGTACTAAATTTGGAATCTGTAGCCTGAAGTTTTTCATCAGGGTATGTGGATGTCTGTGTTTTGAACAGTTAGCATCTGAATGTGCATAATGGGATATACATTTTGAAATGTAAATGGCAGTGAACCACTCTTAGCCTTTTCTCCTAGCAACAGATGAAGTATGGGATTATAATTGGAATGAATGCTCCTTATAAGAGGTGATTTCTTAAGATGATGGTCTAAAGAATTTAGCAATATCATGGGCAGATCCAGATTCTTCTCTGGAAGGGCAGGGGTTCACTTTCCAGCAAGATGAGTCTTAACACCACTTTGTAAAATTAGTGCTGGCTCTTTCTGTATTTTTAAACAATACAAAGTGAATCAAGTTTTTAAACTTCAAATATTTATATGAAAATATGAGAATTCTTTAACTTTCTGACTCTACTATCACTAATTGTGGAAGTTGTACAAGAGCATTTTTGTTTTTCTTGTTTCAATCATTATGGTTGCATTGTGGATGTGGTATGAATAATCTTTTAATTGCATGGTAGCTCATGCAATAAAATCAGTATTCAAGACAATTGATTGAAGAATTTGAATAGAATATGATTTAACATCAGATAAAGTACTGTTTAATTGTAGATGTAGTTAATTCAGCGAAAATACCCCACAAGAGGATCCAATGATTAATGAATGGATGTGCTGGCCTTTTGATTGCTACTCCTTAGCTGAACTTCATAATACTTGCATTATATGGGAAAATTATCAACAGAGTTGGCACTCTCAGAGGTAAAAGCTGGCTTTTTTTGTGATACCTTGTCCTCAACCCCAAATATCTGATTGAATGTTCCCACCTTATCCTCTGAAATGTACAGGAAAGGTACATTTACCTTACAAATGGTGCAACCTGTGGGGTAGTTTCTCTTTGGCAATTTCTCTGAGTGATAAGGGGTATTGAATAGTGAGTAACATGATGAAACAAGCCTCAAAAATTGTGGGCAGGAACCCAGCTTCTGTTTGCTAAGCCTCCCACTCTCTGTGTTATGGTACAGACTCTCTGATTCACAAGTTGTTTCACAATGTGACAAGATCCAGCCATGAAGGATGGCAGATTGTCACTGGAGCAGAAGGGAATGGGTGTTTCTCTGCTGTTGGAGTTTCTTCCACTAAAAAATAGGAGGAAATGGTAGAAATTCTCTTTGTTTGAGGTTGCTGCTCCTGACTAGATTTTTAAACTGGACAGAAAAGGAAAAAGCAGCCTATGTTACATTTTAGCAATAGAGATTGATTCTTGAGCTTCAATTATATTTGTAAGCTCAAAAAAAAAAAGAAACCAGCAATCTCTGGGATAAACTTGCAGCTGGAAGACTGGGTCTGGGAGCTGTAGACTCAATTCGTTCCATGGCCATTTTTAATGCTATATACTGAGCAAGTAATCAGATTTAATTTTTTCCCCTCCCTTGTCATTAGTAAATTCCCAGGGAGTCTTTCAATTGCTCAGGTACATTGCTGGCCAGAGATGTATGTTTGTCATTAGGATGAGAAACCAGTCTCAATATAATTTTCCTGTCTGGACCTGATGGCCACAGGTGAACTGTGTATCCCTTTGCTTGTGTTTGTGTCATATCATTTCTCTTAATAATTTCTCTAAAAAACAACCCAGCAAGAATAGTTTTCTTACCTGTTCCCATAAAGTGAAAGTGAGTCAATTACTGAAAAGAATAGAAGCTCTGTTCTCCAATTCAGACATGCAGCTGTTTGATCTTCCTAAACAACAGCCTCTAAACAGCTATTCAGAAAATTCTTCTGGGTTTTATTTGCCTTAAACCAGTAAAAAAATCCTTCAACTTTTACTTAACTTTAATATTCCTAACATTTTGACAAGACATGGCATTTTGACATGATCAAAGAGTATCTAATTATTTCATATTTATATTTAAAGGAAATGCAAAACCTCAGTTGCTACTGAGACAAACATATGGAAAATACCTGTAAGTAGCTATCTGCCTTCCACAGGTAGGAGTATCATAGGAGACCTCAGGTACTACCTCTTGAATGGCATTTTGTTAAAGCTTTCCCAGACCTAAAGCCAGATAACCAGTTCTTAAGATCAAAAGCTCTTAATTCCCTTTTTCCTTCCCTTCCTAACAATTTACTATAAATAGGGTGTTACTGCTTCCATAAAAGAGAAAAAAAAAATTCCTTTCAATCAGTACACTTTTATCACTAATGACAGTTAAACAAGAACTGGATTTCTTGTCTGCTTGTGAAGATTTATAAGAGCACTTGCTACTTTCCATGATTGGAAAAGCAAGAGCATTACATCGCACTTCACAGATGGAGATTGGGGTGAGGTCAATTCTTACAGCAGAGAGCTTTAGTTCCCTGCATTGCATATAACATTTTGACCTGCCAGAGAGGAAAAAAAAAAAAAAAAGAAAAGAGAAAAAAAAAGAAAAATAAATAAGAACAAGCAGAGCATAGAAATGTAATTAGGAATGGGAGAGACCAGGGGACAACTCCCTGATGATGGCTGTGCATCCATTGCCTGAAATCTTTCAGCCTAGGGTAAGCTCAGGGTTGAATTACATATTTAGTACAATACAAATCCTTTTAATGAGGGATTTGCCATGAAATGGCAATTAAATAAACTTGGTTTAAGTTTTAACTCAAGGACCGTACAAATAATAGAAAATTAAAAAAAAAAAAAGTTAAAAATAGGCTTGTAAGGCCTATAATAGAAAATTAGAAAAGCAGATAATAGAAAAATAGGCTTGTAAGGAAAGAACTAGCATCTCAAAAGCAATTTTCAAGGAAATTGGACAAAACTTCATTAATTAAGTGTTCTCCAGTTTATCAATTATCTTGAACCTTTTTGTAAGGTCCTGCAAATAAGCCTAAATGGTACTAGACAGGGATGATGTTTGGTAGATTGGTAAAGCTGACAGATTATTTGCAAGTGATTTTTGTACTTGGGCTACCAACTTTATGCTCAAAATCATGATAAGCTTATCAAGAAAAATGTAGTGTAATAAGATGTACTTTCCTGAGAAAATTCTAATTTTAGGGTAATTTTTCTGTAAATATCTGCTTCTTTAGGGATTTCTTTCACTGGTATAAATAAAACTGATATGCTGCTTTTCTGGGATAAAGTTTTTCCAATCACTTTTTACTCAAAGGAGATTATGTTTATGTTGGAAAAGAAGCATTATTGGTTATGATTTCAAAGGCAATATTAAATCATATGAAAAAGCATCAAGAACTCTAAAAAGATGAAGGGAATTGCTTAAAGTTATTTAGCCTATAATGATATTAAGCACTTCACTGGTTTTAATTACTTGGTGTAATGCAGGGGTGTGTGGAGAGGCAGAAGTAAGATCTGTGACAGCAGCGGATGAAATGAGGCTGTGAGCTGCAACACCAGATGCACGAGAAGCTGAGTTTAGTGGCATTGAGCACCCTCAGTGACACCCCCCTCTTTGGATTCTTCACATTAATCAAACTCATGATCAGGATCAAATCCCTCTGCTTCCAGGACAAGATCCTTTCCATCTGAAGAGGCCAGCTGCATCCACAGCAGTGCCTGGCTGAGTTATGGTGCTGGTTCGAAGCTGTGCTTTGCCTGTGGGCTGTGCGTGCAGCAGCTCACACCAGGGCCTCAGAACCTGCCCTGTCCCTTGGGCTATTCCGTCAGACACCTCTTGTTTCCAAGGGCAGCATCCCCAGGCCTTGATTACCCCTTTAATATTTTGTATCTCATCAAGACTGGATGCAAAGTGCACAGAAATGCAAGGCATCTTGGAAAGTGCCATCTTACTGTAGCTAATGCAAAAGGTGACAGTATCTCATGCAGCTTTTGGTAATGAGTCAGATTCTACTTTCAGAGCAGTGCCAGCCTACTGAACTACAAGCCATTAAAACTTGTGTTAGAAACATTCACTCTTATCACAAACTGCGCTAAGAATAATTTTATTAACTTTTTCATTCATAAAGTTTATTAGATTCAACATTAAGAGTCTAAGAAATGCCCCACAATTAATGTATCTCGCTTTGGCTGTCTCCTGTGTTTATGCATTTTTGTTTAAGAGCTAGATTCAGTTTTTGGATAAAGCTAAGATAAAGGATACTGAACTCTGTCAGGTTCATTTCAGTGCAGAAATAGTTGAAGGATAAAATGACCTTTCTTGATTAATCATCTTAAACTGACATGGGGGAAGGTCTGTTATTTTTTACCATGAATTAAAAGACGCATGATCACTGAAGGGCTTCACCTTTTAAATGTTGTTTTAAGCACCAAATATTCCCTACTTTTCATGCTGGTCATACTATAGAACAATATTTTGGTCTAAGACCTCTGGATTCAAATTTGCTGTCTAGATTCAGATTTCAAATTTTTCTCACACACAGCAAGAAAGAAACAATCATTGACTTGAACAGAATCAGAAGTACAGATCCATACAGGACTGTTAAATCCCTGCAAATAAACTGGGTTTGTTTTTATTTTAAAGGCTGATATTCCCTTGAATGACAACAAGGAGCTCATCTGTTGGAAGGGCAAAACAACAAGTTTAAATATAATAAAAAACTGGTTAAAGGATTATGGACAAAGAACAATCCCTGTATTAGTGGAATGTAGTGTATCCAAACAGCTTTGCATAAGGTCACTTCCCTTGAAGTTACTGCTGCTGTTCAGCCTCAGATTTAAGCCTGCATAAATTAGGCTCTGGAGATTTATTCCCAATAAATCTTCACTAAATTCTTGTCAAGGACAGAAGTGAAGGACATAGAAAAACCCATTAATTAACCCTTGCTGAATGCAAGGCAACTCAGGGGTTCACTTAGGCTATATCTACATTAGCATATTAATTTTGTTCAGGAGTGTGTTTTTGAAACAAATCCCCAGCTGATATTGGTTCCTGTAATCCTTCCCACTCAGGCTGGGCCAGGAGCCTGCCTTACAGCTGAAGCTGAGTGGGGGATATCACACACTTCAGAGTGCACATCGTGTGCTGCAGCAGCAGGAGGATGTCCAGTGCCTCAAGCAGACTGAGTGGGGTTAGGCTAAAACTGCTGGAAATGTGTTTATTATGGAATTTGTGTCCCCAGAATTAACTGTGTGGTTTGACCAACCAGCTTCCCTTGTGCAGGGCTACTTGGTCCCATAACACAGCAAAAACGCAGGTCTTGCCTGAAGGCAGGATAAAAATCATCTTTTTAGAGCAGTAATCACAGGTTAAATAATTTGTTTAAATTGGGCCAAAGTTAGGTCCCTCGCTGTAAATGTGGGAACATTTTATACCAAGCAGAATAAACAGAAGAGGTTTTGTTGCTGTGCTTGGTGTGAACAAGTATTAAGTTAGTCGCTCAAGCAGCAGCTGTTTACAGCTGACATTTCAGTGGCCTGAGTATCCCTTCTCAATGGTTTGCATGGGGTAATGGGTGTTACATTTGGCAGTGGGGCTGCCCTAGTACCTCCTTTACTGGCACTAATGACAAATAGTGAAAAAAATTTGAAAAATCAAGAAGTGTTTGCACAAAGAATTTGTAACTTCCTTATTCAGTTGATGACACAATTATTTGACATGTGAATAATAATAGATAGCCACCTCAGCTCATTGTAGTCTTTCACAATGAATGGAGTTGCATAATAGTAATCTTAGAGATTTGAAGTGGTGTTTGGAAGGGAATTCATAAGAACAACAGATTTGAACAGGTCTTGACTGACTCCTTTGATTAATCATCTCTGAAATTTGCTTAAGAGTTTCTGCTAAAGAAATACAGCTCAATGGGAAAAAAATGATCTTTAACTTCTTGATTTGCCAGACTCCCTTTTACTCAAAAGCTGTTACAAGTCTGAACATTGAACTTTATTAATCGCATAAAATATAATATATTAATAAGCCCAGACACTGGTGTTGCCTGGGGTAGAGTTCATTTTCTCCTTAGTCAGTGGTAGAGTGCTGAGTCCCGGGTCTAGTGTGATAATAATGTTGGTAACACGCTCCTGTTTTGGTCGTTGCTATGTGGTGCTTACCCTGAGTCAAGGACTTTCCAGTGTCCCCCGCTCTGCCAGTCAGCAGGTGCACAAGAAGCAGGGGGAGCAGGGCCAGGACAGCTGACCCAAGCTGGGCAAAGAACCACAGAATGTTGTTTTCAGTAAATAAACTGGGGGAAGTTGGTCAGATCCTGCTAATTGCTGCTAGGGAATGGGCTGGGCGTTGGTCAGTGGGTGGTGAGAAATTAAATTATGCATCACTTGTTTCTCTTGGGTTTTATTACTTTTCTCTCTCCTTTTAAATAAAAATTATGTGATTATTGCTAGAACTCGAATTAGTATTATTAGTATATTTGGGTTTGTTTCAGTCATTAAACTGTTCTTATCTCATCCCACGAGGTTTGCTTTTTTTCCCCCCAATTCTTCTCCCCATCAGGGGCGGGGAAGTACTTAGGTGCTGGCTGGGGTTGAATCACAACAATATTATTTGCTTCAAACTCATAATAGCTTGCAATAAGCTTTGTTCTCTGAAAATTAATAATCAGCTGAAGCTGTGGGTTTGCTTGTTAAAAAATGCTCAGTATTTTCCCTCTTTCTTTCACAAGAAACACACAAATATAAGGTATTTCGAAATAACAAGCAGAATTGATATTTCTTCAAATTAACTTCTTTGTCAAATACATAAAGAAATACAGGTCCAGAAAGGACCTTGTAGGTCAGTTTATTGCAGGTAATCACTGTAGAAGGATAAGGTAGAGTTCCCTCAGTGTCATGGAGCAGTAGGAATTTAATCATTATTATTGAATCATTGCTTCCTTGAAAATATCTAATTTTATTTGCCTGGATGTGTTAAATCAGTTCTGTGATTCTCTACCTACACTTTGACACTTGTGGTTTGATTCAGTTATTTTCCTTATTGGTATTTTGTAGGTGGAGAGCTGTTTCTGTGTATTTTTGTGTGTGGGCACCCATGCATTCTTCAATCCAGGAAAACAGAAAGGTTTTAGATCCAACTTGGAACTATGACAAAAATATGTTAATAAATTTCTAGACAGTATAAAATCAAATTCATGTTAAAAAAACCTTTAAAAAATAAATCTGAGCAACCAAAAACAACAGAGGTCTGGCTGGATTTCCAAGATTCTTATCTAGAACTCAATCCCCAAAGTTCATTGAGTACTTAACCTTGCTTGACAGCTGCTCACCAGGCTAGACATCACCTGTGGAATTTCCCTATTAATTAATAAAGAAATTCTGTATTTTTATTATTAGTTAGTTTTAGTTTTAAAAACATGAGCCTAGAAAATCAAAATTTGATCAGTTCAGGCACCCAATCTGCTAATTGCAAAGTTCTCTTTCATATGATTCTTTCAAATTCTCACATCATGTTGACTTTCCTCAAGGAATTTAAATACTCACCCATGATGAGCATTCTTTGGATCTGCACAAAGGCCACAAATCAGCAGCAAAGAATGCTGTTTATATACCACCTCATTACTCATGAGAGTCAATCTAACAAGTAAAATGGGTGAAAAAAACCAAAGACTTTCAAGACACTTATTTAAAAGAACTTTCCAGCAATTTGTATGAAAGGGGATGTTCTCTTAAAGTACATTCACTTGTACAAGGCTATGTTCTGCTGCTCATTCTACTAATTTTATAGGAATCAATCATTAAAAATATGGTCATGAGATAAAGCTGCTTTAAAGCTCTTGTTCACTTGCTCACCTTGGCAGAAAAAGAATAAAAGCAAATTCTGATCAAGCTCTGCACTTATGAGATCAATATACACTATTGCAATTTTAATGGTGAGGCATTTTTTTAATGCTCGGAAATGACCTGATTTATGTGCCTTCTCTCAGGAATCTAAGCTCCATAAGTAAACAACAATGATGAATTCAAGGGCTCTAAAATGGCCTCCAGAGGTCAACTCTCTCTGCTGACTACCAAGGAAAACTAGACTACTCACCCATGTCGGAGCTCTACAGCGCCTGACAGTATGCCACTGTACTGAGAAGTAAAAACATAAATAGAAACGAGACCCTCTCAAGATCCCGTAGGTTAAAACCCCTGATCAACCCAATTGCTCTCCCATATGTCAAAAGTCAGTGACAGTTTCTTGTAAACACACAGTCTATTGGAAAGATGACACACAAGTTATAATTAGAGCTTGTTACATGGATGGATTCCAGACTACTTACCTACCCGCTGTGCTTGCCTCCTGTAATGTGATGTCTGAAAACGAATGGAGCTATCTTTCAGATCAGTCTTTTCAGGTTATTTACCAGCAAAATATATTTATATATTTCTGGGGGACAGCTGCAGGATGATTCACTGTGAGAACTCCATTTTCCTGTCAGTGTATTTATGAAAGGAATTGTCTTTTCACTTTTCAGTCTGCCCTAGCAGAGTTACACCAGGGTATGCATATTTTTATTTCACAAAATCTCCAGTGAAGTGTTTGGAGCACTATAACAAAACTGGTAAAAATTTCCTCCTCAAGAAAATTTTTTATTAGCTCAAATTTTTCTTTTTTTTTTTTTTTTTTGTTCCTAATCATGCATTTTCTATTTTATTCAAGCAAAACATTTGTGTGTGTAAACATTGCTGCATGCATGTCTAACTCCGGCGTTGGCTTGTGGTGCCAATTCACCAACAGATGCCCTGTGAGCAGGTGTGTGGTTGCTACTCGTGAGTTCAGTGGTTTCAGTAAGAGTTTGCAGAAGACCCTGGACTTCTTTCTTGTTCATATTAATGCTGCCTTCTAGCACCACTGGTTTAGCTGGCTTTCACCTACCCAACTGAAAGCAAAATCGGACCAAAGGTGGTATTTTGATGATGCTTTTCCACATCACACCATCTTCTCAAGTTGTAAAGGGTTACATTTTTTAAAGACTCATACCTAATTTTCCTCTGAAGCTTCCCCTTCCTGCTACAACACACCATTTTCAGCTTGATCTCGATAATTATTTTGCTCATCCTGCCTTGTTTGTTGGGATATAATAGTTGCATTACTATTGTGCTGATGCAGATCCTTTGTGCTGCTTAATAAAAGTCAAAGTATTCCCCTCCGAGTCAAAAAGACAAATTTCTTATCTGAAATTCAAATACAATGATCATGCTGACACACCTGGTGGTTTAGGTGCACTTCAGAAAACTGAAGCACCAGGAAGGTAATTCCTCGTAGAAGCTGCAAAAGCAGGAGAAGTTCTTCTCCTAAAACAGAATACTTGTTCTTCTCAAAGTTTTATCTCCATTTGCTAAACTTAAACAATAACTCAGCTGAGACAAAGGTCATTATTGTTTTTTGGTTTGGGTTTTTTTTTGAGTAAGCTTCTTCTCCTTGCATAAATGGGCTCATGGGGTTTGCAGGCATTGCTCAGCATAAAAATGCCAGCAGTCCAGCATAGGATCGTAGATTATGGAATTTAATAATACATGTTAATTCCAATGGTAAATTCAAAAGAAGTTGAAAATCCGACAGATCCATGATGCCTGAAGTTTTGTGAATCTGTTTTAATCAAAGCACTTGTGGCTACCTTCTTGCTAGAAGTGGTCTGTCAAGATAGCTCTTGATATGTTTGCACGGTAGAGAGTGATTGGAGAATCAGGCAATTGGAAAGGATATTTTTTGAAGATGTTCTTGACTTTCTTTTATAATTTTTGAAGAGGGCACTCAAGACAAATGCATAACCACTGAGGAAATACTAATTACACCTAGGAATGTCTATGTACTTTAGAAACTCGTCTCCTTTTAAATTCTGCTGACCTCCAAGTAAGTGATTGCACTGACTATGGTGGGGTCTTGGATCAGTTATCTAAGCAAGCACCTTCCCCTTCCCTCTCTGTGTCATAACACAGCAATCTGCAGACCTGCTCCCAGAGAGCTGCTCACACAGAGCCACTTGTTTTAGCAAGCAGGGTGCTGTTGGCAGTACATTCCAACTAGGAGTGCTTGAGTTTGCTGGAAGTCATTTGCCCTGAGAGTTTCTTGATCTCTTAATTTGACTTCTCTGAAGAACTGCATGGGGGAGCATGGGAAGTATCCTTAAAACAATTTTACTGAGCCCATTGTAAAAAAGGTACTTCATGGAGCAGGGGGAGAAGGGGAAGGGGAAAGAGGAAGTGGAAAGGAAAAGGAAAGGAGAAGGAAGGCTGGAGAGAGATCCTATAATGATCAGTTTACTGCATTTAATGTTGGTCACTGTGAGCCATCTCTTTAATCTCACTCCCTGTGGAAAGGATATGATTTGATTGACCTGTTAAGCTAATATTATTTAAGAAATGCTCATTGTATTACTTACTTCTGCTCTGGGCCACAGATACCAGAAATGTCCCTTTCTCCCTGTGCTTTTCAAAGTGTGATGCTTTCTACAGTGATTCATTTAATTTAATTTCTTTGCATATCTAAAGAAGGAAGTTGAAAAGA
The DNA here is from genome assembly GCF_022539315.1 of Serinus canaria. Classification (NCBI taxonomy): domain Eukaryota; kingdom Metazoa; phylum Chordata; class Aves; order Passeriformes; family Fringillidae; genus Serinus; species Serinus canaria. The sequence continues at coordinate 92,574,486 of NC_066315.1, forward strand.
CATAGCTTATATATCTTGACACCAGATATTTTGAGTTCTGCACATTTTAGTTATCTGCTAGAGACATAAAAAAGACTTTATAGCATTTTTTTGTTATTTACTTAGTTGAATGTTCTTGCATACCATGTTCAAAAATTGTGCAGCACTTTTGAAGAATTTTTGTACAATTATTCATCGGAGATAAGGTCATTATCTTCCTAGTCACCTGAAAAGAAGTGATAATGCATTTCTTCTCTATTAATAATCCATTTCTCTAAAATCTGCATGATGGTAAAGAACACTTTTGTATGATTCAGTTTAAAAAGGCCAACTGAGCAAATCTAACCTTCTAGTCTGACTGAAAAATGTGTTTGATATTCCATATTAACTCAATTTATTTTGAAAAGTATCTGGTCTAATAATGCATCAAGTCCCAGTGAAGTTGCATGGTTACACAGGGGAACAGAACGAAGAGTTTTTCTGGTATTTGGCAGCCCAACATTTGGTCTCCCTGGGGCTTGGGTGAGGGAAGGGAGAGGCCAAGCTATAAAGCCAGAATAATGGTTTTCTCCCACACCTGAATATTGGGCTCCATGTTAACTGGTACCATAAATGTGCCCTCCTTGGCTAGATGTGTGAAAGAGGGGTATGTAGAAGGAGAAAAGAGGGGTGTGTAGATAGAGAGGTAGAAGCAGCCTAGTTTCTAGAGACAGAGACAGGTTTCTAGTTCTAGAGACCAGCTACTAGTCATTTTCCTTGTGAGGCTTTCTAAGATCTCCTTCAGGACCAGCAGAAGCATTCCTAGTGAGTAGGAGAGGGAGAGGGAAGTCCTTGCAGGAACTGTAGTGATGACTACTTTTAAAGCATGAGAGTGAAAGGGATTAAATTAATTAAGGGAATTTCAGGGTTTTTTGTCAGGTTTCTTTCTAGACATTCAGGAAAGCAATCTTTCATTGATACTTTTTATTCAACAGAACAATTCTAAAGGAGTTTATTTTTAACAAAATACAATTCCCTTGTTTACACATCCACACAAATGCTGTGCTTTTGTCTACACTGAACCATTCTCTGATGCCCTGCAACAAATGAAGCATACAATTATATAAGCCATAGGGTTTTTTAATTTTTATATACTGACAGGAGCAAGATTTCAGAATCAAATCATCTGAACACTCAGCATTTCAGAAAAGGTCCCCAAACCAATTTGATATCAGTGTGTTCTTCACCTGTTAATTTCAGATGTATCTTGTTTTTACAACATGATAAAGGAACGCTTTTATGGTGTGGTTTTCTATGGCTTGATCACTTTGGAGTCAACACTGGTTTTCATCTCAGAATTCCCAGGGCCACAGGCCTGCTTTGTTTTCTCTTGAAGTCAGAGCTGGCTCAAGTGTTAGCTGCAGATCAATGGGCTATGTGAACAGGTCTGATAGATAGATAGATAGATAGATAGATAGATAGATAGATAGATGATAGATGTGATAGATAGATAGATAGATAGATAGTAGATAGTAGATGATAGTGATAGATGATAGATAGATAGATAGATGATAGATAGATATACAGTGAGAGGACTTGAATATCTAACATATAGTCTCATACAATATCCTGTGTCTTCAAAAGGCCTAGAGACAGAAGGCTGTACTTCCTCCTACTGCTTTGTCTATATCAGTTTGAAACCTGACTCATATTTTTAGCTATGTGAGATTCTTCAAACATCCTTTAAGTATACATGTGCATTATGTGAGTCAAGACAACTACTGTCAATGCTCACAGACAAAGCATTTCTTTCTGGAAATGAATTTAGCAGTGAACATTTTGCTATCACCTTCAAAGACAGATGGGATCTTGAATGCTTGCTTTCTACCAAGCAGCAAATGTAAATGAAGATTAGATGGTAATGATACAGAAATGTGACAAGTGTATGGAGGAATTATGTTGCAGGAAAATCCAAAGGATGCACTTATATACATACACACATACATACATATATATATATATATATATATATATATATATATATATATATAAGCGCAAGATATTGCTTAAAGGACCTTGCACTAAAACTTATCCATGGGCATCAAGGGAGGATTTTGCCCTTTTTTGCTGCTTAGTGCAAATTTACCTGATACTGGATCCTTTTTCCTTTCTCTGTCATCATTTGTCATCATAAAAACATGGCTGAAAAGTAATTCCTAAATCATATCCCTGATAAGGTTTTCATTATTTCTCTTGGTGGGTTCTGCCTACTGCAGATCAAATAAGGAAGAAAAGTAGTCCTACCAAGTACTATTTAACAGAGTGCTCATAGTGGCTGTTTCTCTGGTAGTATTGGCTCAGTCTTGTCTTCAACAGTGGCAATTTTTGGTATAAAAAGAGTACTTTGAAAAAAAATCTTCACAATATGTAACCAATTAATATGCGTTTGGTTAATTGCAGCACCGTGAAAGCTGAAGTGAAGGGATAATGCTGTTTTCTACAGAGGCTCATGGAAAGAAATTGGTTGCAGCAGAGGAACTGGTTTTATAAAGAGCAGCAGGATTCTAATTCAGAATTGGAGCATTCTCATATGGTTTACAGCTTTTTTGTTTAATCTTGTTTATAACTCAAAATACCTGCAGCAACCTGCTTTGTGTCCCCACAGATTTTAAATCTTTGGTTTTAAACCCTTGTTCATTGAAAAGAACATTTTGGAAAAGGTCAGAAGGTTTGTCAAACTCCCAAGTACATTAGAAGATTACACACTCATTCAAAGTATCTATAATAAAAACATTTCCTCTGAAGTCTTGATGGGAATTGCAGTAGAGGAAATTTTTTTTCTTTAGTTTCAGTGCTATTACAAGGAAATCAATAATATATTATGGTGGACATTTAAAAGAAATGTTAAAAAACCTGGGATAATGGAAACCATTCATCATGCTGACACAATGTAAAAAAATTGTCCCAACAGAAATAATAATTTTTCACACAAACTAGCAGTCCACGAATGTTTTTTTGTGTACATGTACAAATGTGGACTGTCTTTTCTTTAGGAAGAATAATTTTTCTCTAAGAATAATACTTGATGCCAGATGTAAACTCTTACAGTTAAAACAAGCATCAATTAGGGTTAATACTATAAATTTGAGAGCCACCAACATATCATATCAATGTATGATCTGGGATCTTCATTTTTCCTGAGCTATTTACCCCAAATTTCTCCTTTTTTTGGGGTGAAATCAGAGGGGTTTCTTATGCTCATTCAATAAAAACAGTTTCCCATGGTTTAGTTTTCCTTGCTTTCAAATCAGGGTAATAGTTTTAATAAAATATTCTAAGTCGTAATTTGGATTTTCTAACGTGTTAATCATGAATGCTCAGTTTTTAGGGATTACTTGTTATCAGTTAAAACATAGACTCTTTATGTCATTAATTTATTTCACATTGTCAATTTTTTTTTTTTTAAATGGAAGCAAAGCCAGTTTTTAAAACATCTTTTCCACAAAAAGAATAACACACTTTCACCTAATAATTAATTTAAAGAAAGAAGGAAGCATTTTCCTTTTGATATACCTCTTTTATTACAATATTTCATACCATATTATGGAACAGGGGAAGTGCCTGTTGCAGCACAGCAGGTACAGAATGGGGCAGGGCCCTGCAAGCCTGCTGACAGCAGGGCTCTGTCCCCTCTTGTTTGTCAAGTACACAGCACATGCTATCATTTATTGTGCCAAATTCTTTAATTTATTTCTCTTATGCGCCTTTTGCTACACTGTATTTCTATTTGTTTAGCATGTTGGCACCATGGTGCAGTGTCAAGTAAAGGTTGCTGTTGCAATTTAGTCTGTTTCCAAGCAAAGATGCCAAGCTTTTTCCACATACTGAGCTTTGTTTGAAAGAAGTCAAGTGAATTCACACGTTCTCTCAGCACCAAGTGCAACATCCATCTTCAGAGTACATCGTCACAGAGAACAAACAGCATGTTCTCTGTTCAATGTGAATCTACTGCTTGTACTAGAACATAAAACACTGGGAATTTCTTTGGAGGGGGAGCTCTTTTAAAAGCATCCTGAAGATAGCTCACATAAGGTTATTCATGTACTTGATGCCTAACAAAAGCCATTTAAGCTCTGCTGTGATGAAGACTGTTTTTACATGGTTTAAAATAGCTTGTACCAGTTCCAAATGAGTCTTATCCAGCTCTGTGGTTCGTCACAGAAGGTGGATCAAGCCCTGTATCACTTGAGAGGGAAAACATCAAAGAGGTGGGATAAGCACTCAGCATCTGACATGACAAATGCATGCAGGTTTATTTCACAGAGTAGTCATGAGCATATACCAGAGATAAAGACAAATGCTGATGATTAATTTCTCTTCCAATAGAGAATAATTTTCTAGTGATTTTCCTAGAATGTTCACAAGACAGTTCATTTGCAGCACCTGCTTCATAGATCTATTTTACTCCCATAAAGGAATTTATCTAATGAAAGCAAATCTCCTCTGGCTATGTTGAAGTGAGTATTCATCCAGTGAGTATTCCTAGGTACTCTGCAGTCATAGCTAACAACCCTGGCACGACCCACATCCTGAGGTTTCTTATGCAGAGCTCTTTTATCAGAGAACTTTTGGCCTATTCTTAATAAAAGGGCAATTTCTTCCTGCCAGCTGCAAAACAATGCTCATCCACAAGGTGATATAAACAGTGTCTCTTGGCATGTCTCCTTCAATAAATGAAAAAAGGGATTGATACAACAGGAACTTCCCATTGTTGCTCCTACTGCCGCCACAGCCCCTGCACTGCTTCTCAAATAAACCCCATGTGCAGTACAATTCTTCTGCCTTAGAAATCCAATATCCTGTGAATATGTGAAGGATGACATTGGTATTAGTCAATAGAAAGGTTTTTAATATTCCAGGGTTTTCGGAGCTAAAATTCCCCCCTGCCCTTCCATTTTTTAAAGAGAACATTTTGCAGGATTGTTATAGATAAAGTCAAAAAGAACATGCATCAAAGTGTGAATTTTATATCTAAAGTGTTGGAATCACAATTACTTTTGATTCATATGCTAACCCTGTACCAAATCATCATGAGTGTTTATGCACAAACATACACTAGCTCTAAATTTTGGTGGGTTTTGCTTTATGGTAATCATAAAGGCATGCTCAGGCCAGGAAGGAACTAGAGCACGTTCATGAATCATTGATCAGTCTCAGTGCAGATCCAGAATTTTTTTTTTTTTTTTGCTATTATGCCCAGATGGGCTATTACTGTTATAGGGAAGTGATTTAGAGAAGCAGAATAGTGCTGAGCAAAACAAAGAGAACAGAAGTGGCTCTTTCCTTGGGACTAGTGGGGTCCATCCCATCAAAACCTCATACTTCTTACTAGATGTCTTTTTTTGTCATTCTATCTTAATAGTAGCATGTGCATAGTACAATACAAGTTGTAAGTAGGAGGCAACATGCCACAGTAAATGCAATATGTCAGATGTTACAGCATGTACAGCATGCCCTTTCCATATATATGTATATATATATATATATATATATATATATATATATATATATATATATGCATATGTATAGGTGGTTTTATTTCTCATGCATTTATCCACCTACACAGGTGGATAAATATCTCTATTCCAGAAATTTTCTGGCTATCCTCAAGCTTTCAGAGATGAGGCTGCAGCAATTCAGTCAGTGCAAAAATGTTGCAGAAGAAAATGACAAGGCGTTTTACAGGGTTATGGCTCTTTTCTCTAGTTTCCAAAACAGAAAAGTTTAACACTGAAGGTTTTTTGTCTTCTTGTTGTATTGCTGTGAGGAATAGCACACACTGTTCTTGCTTTGTGCTCTGCTGCTCACTGAATTATTAGTTGTGTTACACTTGCACAGATTTGCAGTTGTGCACAAATCCACTCTTGTGTTTTCTGCTGAGAACGTCACCATTCGTTCTGACTAGCTTCTTGTGAAACATTATTATTTCCTTCTGTTGAGGTGGCTGATAGGGGATTTTATAGCCTTGTGGAAAGACTGTCTTAATTCTCTATGTCTACTAGTCACACCTCATAAGGAAACAATTTAAGGGCTGGTTACTGCATCCAGTTCCCTCCTGTAGTGTACTTAGCAATTGCACACATCCTTTCATTGCCATCATGTGTGGTACACGAGAGCAAGGGCAGAAAGTATTCTTTTGGCAGTGGGTAATGAAGAACCCAAACATAGTGGATATAATCCAGTTTCAACATTTCAGGGATGCAGCTCAACCAATGCACCTACAAGGAAACTACAAGAGACAATGAAAACCAAATCAGAAACCCAGAGGAAAGGGGATAGAACCAGGAGAATCTCACCTGGTGAAAGTTACTTTGTGTGTTTTTAGCAGTTGCTATCCTCAGAGGCAATAATGAGTGATTTAGACAAGCTTCTATGGTGTCCTGTCAAAGGGAGGCTGCATTTCAGCAGTTTCTCTCTCTGGAAAGGGAAATGATTGCAGCTGTGTAGTCACAGTGCAGCTGGCTTGAATTGCACAATTCCCCCAGCAAAGATAGAAGTCCAACCTGTGTAATGGTCTATAAAAACCACCAAGATTCTCCTTGATTTCTGTGAAATTAGGGAACAGTTCTTGGCAGAATCAGCAGTATCATAAATAGGCAGATGGTTCAGTAAGCTGCAGAGAGGGAGTATTGCTGTACTCCTTTCCTAATTTAATAAGAAAAGTGGGGGTTTTTTTCTGTACTTTTACATAGATCCACCTCCATTCCCTGAATTGAAAGAAATATGCTCAGTCTCTTGATTTAAATTTCTACTACATAGAATTACTTTGTGCAATTGCTCTCTAAAGCACAGCAAACCTTCTTTTAAACTGAGCTAAGAATGTCATGTTAATGTTGGATTCCTCTTGCCCACGGAAGGGAAGCCACAGAGCACTTCTTCACTGGCATCAGCCCTAACAAGGTACAAATCCAAAGGGTTCAAAAATAATTTGGCTAACACAGTTAGAAAATAAAACAATTAAGGAAGTTTTAAAGATCTTACATGCCTAATTATTTGAAAGCATATCCTGTTCGTAGACTGATATTAGAGGAAGTTAAATAAAGTTAATTAGCAGGTATTCAGGCATTCTGCTCAGTTTAATTCTATTGCTATATCCTGCAAGGTCAGAGTATCCAGATGTTAGTAATGAAAAAGATTTGGAAAATTCTGTCTTGACTGAGTGGCTGTCATGGGCAATTTTTCTTACACCATTGCTGTATATATTATTTTACAAGTTACCTGACCAGACTTTGCTGTCAGAGATGCAAGTGGTCACTCAGCCACACTGCTAAGGTGGGGAAATAGGAGGAAATTTTTTTTAATTATTCGATTATTTAGAGAAAACAACAATAAAGCCACAGCCTTTGAGTGGTATTTTGTTACCTGACTTACTTCAGCCTCTTAAACTGAAGAGGAAGAGGTGCTTTCAATGACAGAATACCCATCAGGAGATGGCCAGGATCTGTGCTTCCAGGTAGAATAATGCTGCAGAAATACTGGCTTATATCACCCAAGGGGGTGACTTCTCAGGGAAAATGGAGAGATTACAGTGTGTACACCATACGTATACAGTCCCTGGGGCATATAGTATGTCTGATACAAAGGGGTATGACTATTCTAAATCCAAAGGAACATCTTTCTTGAAATGAAATCTCTCTTTTGGGTGGGTACTCCCTAGAAGCCTGAGGCTAGATTCCTGAATGAGTTCACAGCAGGCTGAATGAGTTCAAGCAGACTCCCATGTTAAGAAGCCTGAAGCCCCAGCTATGTTTGGTTCATCCATGTTTCAGCTTCGCAGAAGCACCAGAAGCAAATGGTGTAGAGTTGTGCTTTCATCAGGCATCTAAATTTATGCAGTGGGACAACTCTACTAGAGAGCAGGTCCCCACAGCCATGTGGGTCTTACCAAATCCCTCTCTAACTTCCCATTGCAGGAATTCCCAGAGAGCAGGAGTCAGTCATTCTGTACCAGCAGTCTCTGGACTAGTCCTTCATTCACATGTTCTGTGTAAAGCCATGTTACAATTCCTTAAGTTCCTTCTATAACCTGCTTGATAAAGAACTATGCTCTTTACTGGGAATAGGTGGATAGGAACATGGTTTTATATCTCAGCCAAAAGATAAATCCAATTTGCTTTGTCTGATGGGACAATCCCACAGGATCAGCTGCTCGAATGACAGTAGTCATCTCCTCACTCAGCGGTTATTCCTTCTCCTAATCCAACTTGCTTCCATCTCTCACTTGCCCAATAACTCACAGTATGCAAGATGAAAGCCAAAATATCCTGCAGAAGGACAAACTAATGCAAAAATCCCTGACTGGCAATGAAATTTCATTCCCTGGTAACATTGCTTTAAATTCCAAATCTAGGGTCCAGTAGAACAAATGATTTTTGCAGGATGAAGCACCCAGCACAGGAAACATTACACCAGCTCCAGTCTCCAACACTATCAGCCTGACTTCTTCACTAATACCACATTTCATGGCTGACCATGCATCTGACAACTTCATGGGCTCCAGTGGAACTGCATTTCTTGTTCCAAGGCAATACCCAGTCCTCCGTACATTCCTTTATTTTGTTGTGTGTTGGAAGAACCTCCTGCACAGAAGGAAGTGGACTCTGTTCCAACCAGAGCTTCAGAAATCTCACTATAAACTTTCTTTGATATTCTGTGTTAAGAGATGTTGACATGCAATGGCCACATAGCACGGTGGAGGCAATGAGTGATTCTGGAGATAACCGGTAATATTTGCTTTCACATGTTTGTGTGTAAAAATATATGTATATATATTTTTCTAATGTTTATTTGTGTCTTAGACTTCTCATGCTTTTGAGCCCCTGTGGAGGAGCTTTCACTGAGGATTTTTCTGACTATCCCCAAACTTCCAGAACACAGGCCTCTGGGAATTAGGACTGACGAGGAAAAGGGGCTGGGAGAAAATCACAAGGTGACCTTTTACAAGGAAACAGCCCTTTTTTTCTCCTGTGTTTCAAAGCATAACAATTAAATATTTTAATCTGGTTATATTATCTCTGGTTAATATTATCTTAGTAATGAATGATCGTATTGGTCTTATTTTCTGTAATGGTTGTGAATGTTTCTCACAACCCTCCACTCTTTGCACACCTATGCATTAATCTGTGGAGAATTTTAAAAGATCTGGTAAAAAGAACTAACACCACTACCACAGAAAATGAAATCTTTGTTGGAAAAGGATTCAGATTTAAACTTTTCTTTAGCAAGTAGAAGTACTGATGGATCTCACATTCATTTCGGGATCTTAATTTTTGTACTACATGCCTTTTGAGTGATATACTGTACTTTTGAGGATAGGCATATCTTGGGGGCTGTGGTAAGTTTTTAAAGCAAACATAACACAGTACAGTCATTGGATCTGCATAATGTTACCAGAAACATCTGCAGATTTTCAATTCCCTCTAATCTTATTTTCCTGACAGCTATAAACTTATGCTTCAAAATGTAATATTTACTATGGCAAAAATGTTTCTTCTCACCAAACAGAATTCCTCTGCCAGAGAAATAGTCCAGTGACAATATCAGTAAGGAAGGGTTTGTGGTGGTGCCCTGCTCAAGAGGAAATAGAAATAATTTATAATTCTTGTTAAAGTTTCAAAGTCTCAGTCCTCTACTGTGACCTTTCAGATACTTTTGGGTTTTTTTCCTAAAAGTCATCAATGGTTTGTGTCACTTGACTGCAACCTCACAGGGTCATTGTTTCCTTTGCAGCTGATTCAGAAGTCAGAATGCAAGGAAAAGTCATTACTACTGTAACCATGTATAATCACTTTTATGTGTTTAGGTGTTAGACTGGTAACATTTCTTCTAGAATATTTGGACTTGGAATATTCTAACAACTAGAAAGCAGCTGCAGATGCTGTGGGATAGCCTCTAATCAGTGTAGGCTTGTATGTTCACACATGGTCTGGAATGGCTCTTAATGACTTCAGCCAGTTGCAAGAGCTGGTAATTCTATAATGACAAAGAACAACTTGGATAAGTACCACCCACTGGCAAGATTAAGTTTGTATACTTATTTACCATAGATAATCTAAAATTCTCATCCTTTCTGTTATGCAGTTATCTAACATGACTTGTGTTTGTGTTTGCTGACAATCCCTCTTTCTTGCCCAACTTGGATCAGAAGTGACATTTAGTTTCCAACATGATGCAGTGGGATGAGAAGTAACTGCCTCATAAAGATATTGCTGGCAAGCTGAGAATCTTCATGGGCACTTTGTCTGCACTTTGCAATGTTCCTATCTGGTCCCAGAGCAAGAAATTTAAAGCATTGCATGCCACGCACAAGACTGCAGAACGACCAGGTTGTTTCAGTCTAGTGAAAATTTATACTTCACATTTGTGGTACCCGTGGAAGAATGAAGAGGAGTTTGTTACTTTCCAGAACATGCTAATTCACTGCTCTTAGGCAACATGTGGTACACGCACAAATCCAAGTCTTCTTGTTATCTTGTACTTCTTCTTGTAACATCTCCTGTTACTGTTTCAGTCTCACACTGTTCATCCAGATTCCCATTTCTCTGTAGACAGACATCATCTTCTGAGTGATTTAATCATGGCTGTTAAGCTGGACCTTTTGCAACTTACATCACTTTCAGAAATTTGAATTAGAATAGACTTCATTTCTAGCTTGATAAATTCAGTTGGGTTTACCATGATAATATTTGTTAATTCAAAGTTACTTTAATTGAAACTATGGAGAAATATTGCCACTGTATGAAAACTTCATACATTGAAGTCAAGCTTCTAGAAAGATGTATAAAGAGGTTTTAACTTGTTTCAAGTGCTGGAACTAATGCTTGAGGCTGAATCCCATGCAGTAAGTAAAACCAGATTGTTATGATAGTTCTTTTCAGTCTTAGCCTCAAAAATTAGTCTTTCATTCATAGGGAGACAGATGCAGTTATATGAGAAGCTCCACCAAAGTGAGGCAAGAAATTAATTGGACTGGAATTTGAAAGTTTGTTGATGAACACTTAAAAATAATGCAGGCTGGGCATTCAGCAGATCAAAGGAAAACTGAAGTAGGGTAAAACTGCTGAGTTTTAAAAGCCAGTTTCATAGTAAGTAGTTCAAGTTCCTTGTAAGCAACTCAAATGTTTGGAAGTTTGGGAGCACAGCTGCAACCATCCTCTGTAATATAAAGAAATGCACTTTCTCTCCCTCTAAAAGGGTTATCAGTAAATCCTCTAAACAATTCTTTATGAGCAACACTGATGCTGACCAGGCCATGGATCAGCAAAGTTATAGGGAAAGGAGCATTTTCCTCAGCCAAAATAAAGAGAATTTTAGAGATTTGTGTTTTAAAGGTGAAAGATTTTTTTCCTACACTCAGTTGGAACTTGAGCACTATGTATGGGAAGTGAGTTTTCTCTTTTTTCTTAACTAGCTTTTTTGATCTATTTATCAGAAACTATATGCTTTTCTAGTCAGATATAAATGCTAAAACTTGAAAACATGAAATGCACATACAATACACCAGTGAAGAAGTTTCAACATGCTTCAGTTCCTGATTTAAATTATATTTATATTCTGTGCTAGTAGCATAAAAAGATTTGAAGAAGATGTTGGTTGACACAAAATTACAGAATATATTCTATAGAATATAGAACTATATTCTACAGTTCTATTCTATAGAACTATAGAATAGGCCTGGCTGTTTGATTAGATTCAATCTACAAGTCCTAACTTCCATATTCACACCCATTCTTCAAGTGTAGGCAGGTCTTTCTCCTAAACTTAGAGGCTGCCAGCTGCAGACGGTAAACATGACATAGTGCAGTACTTGGTACAAAATGTGAATGTACTTCTTTGAGGCAACACCATTTGAACTGCTTGTGTTAGACTTCTCTGAATTTTGACACAAGTAAGAATTCATCTGGTGAACAAAAAGGTCTCTACAACTTCTCTTGCCTAATGACGTGAATTACATTTGTTACATTTGTATTGAGTTATATTTAAAGTCCCAAAAGTGTTTCAAATTTTTCATTGTAGAGTGCATCTTGTTGACAACTCCTTTTGTCACATTATAAGAGCCATATAAAAACCAATTCCCAATAATAAGTTGCTACAAGGGTAAAATCAAATATCTGACTGACTGTCTTGCCAGAAGAACTGCTTGCTTAAATTTAAGTGCTACACAAGAGAGCTGCTTAAATCTTAATGCAGTAAAACCAAGTATGGAAACGAATTGTGTGCTTATATCTTGAACCACAGTAAGCTTATGTGAGAAAAATGAGAAGTAAAGTTCTGAGTCCATCTTCCTTCATGCTCTGGCAGCACACACACATGCTAATAATCAAATGGCAATGGAAGTCTCCAAAATGCAAATGGAAAGGCCTGCAAGTTGTCCTTTTAGGCTTGCCTACAGTGTTTACGATAATTCTTTATCACTTTTAGTAAAGCAAGGCATTCAGGCTAGAAATTTCCATTCCTTGTTTTTATAACAGTTTTTTTCAGAGGGCTTGAGCAAGATCAGTTGTGCAGAGACTGGAAAAATGAAAATGTGGAGCTTCCTTGCTAATGTTAACAAGTAAAGCCAGGAAACAAAAAGCTCTGTGATGATAATCTCCAATCATATCTGCCCTGAAGAACAGCACTGTGAAGGCACTGCACTTTACTCCGTGGGTTGAGTGACAGAAAAAGCAGTAGCGACCTCAGAGTTTTTTGCAGGAGGCTAATACCTGTGGCCATGAAAAGCTCTTGCAGCTGTCACTGTCATTCTTGCAATTTTGGTAGAAGATTGTACCAATCTTGACTGCTTTTCTTGTGGGCACACAGTGTGCTAGTTACAGGGTATGATAGTTTATATAATCACACTGTGTTTGTTCACTGAAGTGTAGTTTCTCTAAGTGAGACGGTTAAATGCTGTGGGCTGAGTTGAATTCACTTTTGTTGTTCTACAAGCACAAGCTAAGCCAAAGAGACCTTGGCTTTTTTGCATTGAAAATGTGACATTTCAGCATTTATTAAATACTTTGAAAACAAGCTATACACATTTCAGATTGGGTACATAAATAAATAGAAACATTTGTCTTTAGCTTCTAACTTTATTCTTTTCATGCATTAAGTGAGCTGTGAAACATTCTAGTGCTGTGTTTACAAGCAGCATAAAATATAATGAGAAAATAAAATGTTCTGTCTTTAGAACAGTATTTCTGTAGTTTAGTGTAAATGTGATAAATAAGGCATAATAATGCATTACCTGAACATTGTGGGGAATACATCACCAAAATACTGAATTGCTGTCTATCTGCAGAGCACTACCCAGCTGTGTGCTGAAGGAGGCAGAGGGACCACTGGGAAATGTCATTCAGTAATGTGGTTGGGCAGTGATGGCCCTTATGTTTGCATTTCTCAACTCTAGAAATCTTGATTTAATATGTTTCCTGTCTGCAGTTGGTTTGTAAGTATTATGTATTCAAGGAATATCAAAGCTTTTGTAATGTGGTAACAACAATCAAGAGACTTTATATTTCCTTAACTAGCAGTCATAAAATAATGACAGAAAAGATGGAGAAAGCCTCATTAATGCTACAGTAAAATCTAATAACTTTGCAGCTTTATATAATTATTTCCACTTTTTAAATATTTTCCTTGTTTCTGTCAAAATTTCTTCAGACTCTGCTTCTCTACCCTGTGCTGTCACCTGCATTTCAGCACAGCAACTGCTGAAAACATGGATGAGAACAACTACTTCCAAATTCCTTTTATATTTAGATATTGTAATAAAAATACAATGGGCCTTCAGGAAGTGATTTACAACATCAGTACTCTGGCTTTCACTATGTAAAATGTGCTCAAGAGTGCGAAAACTTCACAAATATCAAAAATAAAATAACAAAAATTAAAAGACCACTAAAAATTTATACTGTACTAGCATCTACTAGCATGTTAGCATTTTAATGTTTTTCATTTTAAAAGTGCCTTTTTTTTCCCTTTCAAATTCTGTGCTAAAATATTGCATAAATTCTGGCCAGATAATTGCATGTCTGCAATAAAATGAATGTGACTCAAATGCCGTATGAAGTGTTAGGTTAAAGGTTACTACCTTTAGATATGAAAAATTGTATATAAAATACTCTGTTATCTGTAGTGACAAGAGTCTAAATTTTTCTTTTCAAATTCAGAAATGGCTGTGAGTATTGCTCTCAGGATTGAATTGTTAGCTGAATTCTTTATGTAAAAAACTTCGTAAAATTGTTTAGATCCTAAAAAATTCAGTGATTTCTTCCTAATTTATACTTGGTTTCAAGCTGTTTCCCACTTTAAATTTTAATTCTATATTTTACCATTCAGATGTAATAGCAATAACTTTTCTGAGCCTCACATAAATCGAAACAAAAAAATCTTTGACATCCAACCTGACAACATCATAAATGTAAGTCATCTGATTGTAGGCAAAATTCCTCTCATTTCTATGGTGTCCTAGTTACTATAAATTAAGTAGTCTCATTCAATGCAAAGATAAAGCACAAAGTGTAGAGTTGCATAAATAATCAGTTGAAATTGTTTAAAGCTAATAAATAATTGCCTAGCTTTGGAAAAATGTATATCATATCTGTGAAAGATCATGATCTAACATGTATTTGAACTATTCTGCAGGACTAATGTAATTAAGTGCTTGAGCATCAGAGCAAGATGGAGAATTTAGGAGGAAGAGAGTTTAGCAATACGTGCAAGCTGCCAGTTTCCTTTCTTTTATTCAGGAAGGACAGAACCTACACCAGCACCAGGTGTTCAGGTGCACCTTTCAAGAGAGTAAGAGCATAACAGCATTTAAATGTTTTGTAGAACTGATGTGTGACACATTTGTCATCAAGTGCCACCAAATACCACAGAACTGCTTAAACCAGTGGAGAAAGGGTTCAGTGGGTGTCAGATGGAAGACCACATCCAGGAAAGGCACTAGATGGCACAGAGATGAATATTTGGGCAGTGCAGAGAGTGATAGGAGACCACAACGGCTTAAATCCACAGTGATTAGTAGCAATGTAAATTAATCCTTTTAATGCAATTTGCCATTGCAGACATTTAAAACTGCAATTCTGCTGTAGCAAAAGAATATTGCCTATCACTTTTAATCCTGAAAGGGTCAGGATTATATGTAATAAATTTAATGCCTTGGCAGACCACAGGGACTTGTGAATTTCCACTTGTATTTCTCTTTCTTTCTGCTCAGACTTTGCTTTCTCAACCTTTTACAGGAATTACCTGAACCGTTTGGAGTTACATCTGCTAATGGAGCACAGATGCCCAGGAGAAAACCTACTGTCTCCCTAAGGTGTAACTCTGGCACAAAATGGTTGCTAAAGATTATTATAGAAAATGGTATTGTCTTTGTAATTCATTCCTAAATCAGCTGTTGGGGAAAAGGCCAGCATGTCTCCAGGCTCTTCTTGCCAGAAGTTCCTCCTTTTTGCTATGGGTCTCTCAGTTTCCTGCTCTGGGAGGACTGACATTAAGGATAATGAATGTACTGACTCACACTTCTGTTAACGATTCAGTCATATGAAAGATTCTCCCTTTGTGTGGGCAGAGGAAGCTGGGCCTCATTAAGGGTTCAGAAGGAAAGATTAACATTCTAATTAGTGCACTAGAAAATGACAGCCAAGACCTCTGGATCTGATTTCAGGCTGTGGTCTGGCTGCAATATCTCATGACACTTCTAGATGCAGTCAGAATTTGTTCCATTAGAAGATTGTTCATACTCACTAATTTAAGTAGGATTTCCCATTGTTAAATATCAACACTAATAGTTTCTGATCCTTCTGAGAAGCAACTTATATCTCTTCACCACTGTGAATCATTGTCATGGCTTTAGTTAACTCAATGAAAAATCGGAGGTGAACCCCAGACAGAATCATCCCCCTTATTCTAGTAGTACTGTAGACAAAATAATGAAAAATAGATGTATTCAATTTATAGTTACTAGCTTGGTTCAGGAAAGACTCATCAAATTTTGTAGTGCTCCTTTTCTCAGAGAGTAAATAGAAAAGGTAATTTTATAACTCTGACACTAGACAAAAACTCTTCTTTTGTTGTTCATTTTCAAAACTTTAAAATCTTGTATGAACAAAGATGTTGCTTTTTGAACTGTGAAACTTCCTCAGAGGTTATAAATATTGGGTGTATGGAGGATTGGGTTTGTGTTTTGTTCTTAGGAATGAGTTGTTTACACAGGCAGCAAGGAAACAAAAAGTCATGTGGCTATTAAAAACTACTATATTTAGAGCCTGGTGCTCTAAATGTCAGGTAATTATGAGTGTCTCAACAAGACTTCCATCAAAACAAGCTATTCCTCCTATTGGTAAGGATTTGTTTTGTATTTCAAAAATGTTTGCATCTCCCACTAAAATATTTGGAGGTGGGTAATGGAAAATAGAATAAAATAGAAGTGATGGTAATTGATTCAACATATTCTGAAATCCTAAGCTTATTTACTAGTATTTATTGTACCTTATATCACTTTGAAGGTGTCAAATCAAATCTGTAAGCTAAAGGAACCAGCAAGGGAATTAGAAGCTGGCTAGAGACTTCATTGTATTCAGACATTAATTCATTTGACTTTTAAGTGCCACTGGCTGCTCACTCTTCCCTAAGCTTCCTATTTCCATTTTTCTACAATTGTTAAATACTATTTTAATGCATAGGGTTTACCTTTTTGGCTTGATAATGAATGACTGTAGTCCACATATGATAAGTACAGTTGTCTTTCACTTGGTTTTGTTTGTTTGCTTTTATCATCCATTTCTTGCCTTTCTATGGTATCTTCAGATCATAAGTTCTTTCAGGTGAAAGCATTATATTTTTCTATATATTCACTTGGTTCATTTTCCTTAGGTACATTTTAGAATCATAGAATTAGGGTTGGAGAAGACCTCGAGGATGAAGACTAACCTTTGATGAACACCAGCATTTCATATGGCAAAGTGCCATAATTTTAATATATTTTAAAATTTCAATGTATTTTAATTGCTAATCACAAGACAAGAACTTTTATCATTTTCACCTGTAGGCTTGTTTGCAAAATTCTCAGCTGAACACTTTTTAAGACTTTCCCCACGCATTTTTTTCACCTCAGAGAATAACTGCTCAAATTGCTGGTTAGCTTTAAAACTACTGACAGTCTGCCATGCTTGTTTCTAAAATTCAATCTCATATTTAATGATTCTCACTGGAAAAGAAATAATTGCTTAGACCCCTTAATTTTAAATGTACTTTGGCAAGAGTTGCTTATGACACAGTTATTCCAATTCTGTTCTCATATTGTTCATCTCTGAGTGACTGCAAACCCCAGCAAGAATTCTGGGACAAACGTAATTAATGAGTACACTTGGTTAAAGAATAAACATTAGAGTAAGAATAAAATGTCCTCTGGTGAATACCACTCTTGTATCCAAAGAAAGGATAGCTGACAGGCCTGTATGGGGTTCCCTTTAACACTATTTAATTCCTTGCACTTGGAAGGGATTTTGCTTTTCTTGTTTGGAGCAGCAGGGGAAGAATGTTTTGTCCTCTGGTGTTTACAGGGTCCTTTCTTCACCTACTGTGTGTTACAGTCAGCATTTTCTCTCCACCCTTCCCATTCAACATTTCAGAGTATCACAAGCAAGTAAGGTCCTTGGTGCAGAAGATGGACACAAATAATCTAAAAGTCAAAAGTGCTGTGAATATATTTCAGATGGGACACACTGGGTTTCACACTGACCCATTTTCTCTGTCTGAGCTGGACCAAGCGCCTGGGAAAATACACTCCATCCCTCTGCTCAGCAAGAGCAGCTTGACTTCTCATTCTATTTTTTCTGGGCTGGACAGGAATGGCCAAGGTGATGGCGTGTAATGGCATTGGCCCATGACATTGGTGTTAGAAACAAATATATTGCCTCAGCTTTTTTTGCACCAGGAAGAAAACACTGTGGGTGTACATAAGACCAAGAAATTACTTGTGTTGCTGGAGATGTTCAGCTACAGGTGACCCCAGTGACCAGATGGGAAAGCCCACAGCCATCTGCCAGTGGCAGAGCACAGAAAGGTGGGAGCTGTGGTGGAATGAATTCTCTATTTAACATTGCAGGAGGACCTGCTTCTGGCAGAACCCTCCATTGGAGTGAAGGCATGCGGTAAAACAGGTGAATTTCCACAGGAAGAAGAGAGTTGGCCAACATGTAACTTTCCTTTCTCCCAGCTTGCTTGTGCAGCCTTCCCACTGCGTTACAGGCAGCAGCACTGAAGTGCAAACCAGACAAGGCAAGCATTCTTCACTCTGCCAGTTCTGTGCTCTTTATATGCATATCTCACACTGATTTTAGATTACTACTGAGGTGACTTTTTGTAACACCAATATACTACTGTTAGCTAAGGTGTGTTCTTCTGTTTCACCCAAGAGTGGCGAAAGCTGAACTTGTTACAGCTCATCTAGGAGGAATTCCAAAGTTACCAAAGTGGTTGGTGACTCTCAGCGTGGTCATCACATGCTTCAAAACAGCACGCTGGAAAAGCTTCCCAAAGTGAAAGTCTCAGAGTCCCAGTTTGTTCCCAGATCTTGTCAGGAGATTTGTTTTGCTAGATTGGTTTGGCTAGAGGTTTTGTAAGCTGACACAGTTGGATATTACCAGATACAGCAATAGTAATATGTTAATACTAATATAGTAGTAGGTTCATTGTAGCATGTTAACTTTAAAAAGAAAAAAAAGTAGATTATGCATATGCACCTAGCAGAAAAAAAAAGAAGAACTTGTTTTCCTGTTGATCTGCTTTGAAGACTAAAGACAGATATTGTATGCCAGACAGTAAAGAGTGTAAAATTTCTGTCGGGTCATTGGGTTTTTTAAATGAAAACCTGTGACAGATCTTGTCTTTAATTTATTTCTTTACCTTTCCTCCTACTTTTCAAACAGTAATATTGGAATTTTAAAAAAGAAATTGCACCACATTTCCCAGTTACCACGCTCCACTGGGAGACTAGGGTTTCTCACAAAATAAGTAGGCAGGAGTGCCTTCTACTGTATTTTCCAGCTCATAAAGTGTAAGGAATGGAGTAAAATATTCTCTACTGGTGGCAGGCCCAAGGCTTTTTCTCCTCAATCTTTATAGGTGTACAAGCCACATATTTGTCTGTACCAAGACAAGTATGCTAGGTTTTGGCTGCTTCTTGGTGAAATGCATCTTGGCCCTATTCCTATTGCATAGCACTCAAAATTAAGTGGGGAAACAATTTTTTTGAAACCTTATTGAATTTAATGATCTGCTTTGTTCATATGCTAGGACACTGCATAGGGATTTCGGCCCTAGTATCTGGTATTTCAGATGATGTAACTTTAGAAGGTACAAGACAGATATAAGAATTGTCTTGGTTAATTTTTCTATATTTCTATATTCGATATCTATTAATATTTCTATAATTTCTCTATTTTATCAAGAGTATTTAATGTTCCCTTCCCATAGAGTTGTTCAAGTTTCTTAGCACATTTTATCCAGAGTCTGCCACAGTGCCTTACTCATGACTCGAGGCATCAGCTAACACTTAGGGATTATGTAACACATGATGCTTTCTCTTCACCACAGACTGTGTCCCTCAGGGACAATCTCCTTACAGAGGGTCATCTGATTCACAGATGATTTTGTCTGTAAGCTCATTTCTGTATGTATTACAGATTTCAAGATCTGGGGACCGATATCACTAGGCTGAAGGGAGCTATTGAGGAACAAAGCAGCAGTTTAATAAAACAAATAAAACAGATGAACGTGGGTTGTTTCCTGGTTTTAGTTTTTCCCCAGACAATGTTTGTGTGGGATTTTGTTTTGTGAAATTTGGCTGAGATTAACTGCAGATTTCAGATTTGTGACCAAACTTTTTCAAAACTTGATAGACTGTTAGGTTTGATCTTTTTTTTCAGGAAGAGCCACATTTTCTACAGCCACTGTCACAAGTAAACTGCGTATGTACGCCAGCAAATTCATCTGTCTTTGCATCCATTTATTCCTTAATTTGGCTAGTTTGTCTTCTGCATGATGACCCTCAATGTGTTTTTTAACTCTGCTGTTATAATGGGCAAATACAATCTTGGCAGCATCTTGTAAGAAATAGTGAAATAAAAAAATTAAAATTTAATAAATATTATAATCATTTGTTTTTATAAATTCCGTAACACGAAAGTGTTTAATAAAAAGCTTTTTCTTTGTATTTCTGAGCATCAGAGATCTACACTAAATTTTCATGGAGGTACAGAAATAAAGGCAGAGTAAGAGGATGGAAAAGCAATTCCAGATTATGGACTCACTTAGTATAGATAAAGGTGAAGTCTAAACATCAGCTAAATACATTGATTTTCCCATTTTGGTTTTGAATGAAATGTCTTCTCTCTTTCTTTTACATAATCTCCCACTTTTGAAATTCATGTCACTCCACTGTTCAAAAAGGAGAAAACCCCTGGGGGCTTTAAGGGCAATGCATTGCAAAGCTTTTGGAAAGAGCTTGCTGCAGAGGAAGGTCATGTTGTAGTTTTACTGGTTCATTAAATATTCATGCCTCATCTCCTGTATAGTTTTCACTCCAAAGTTGCAGAGCAGCTTGTAGAGCATGTGGCTTTGTTCTACTTCCTAAAAGACTCTTTCAGCCTTTAATGCAGTGGAAACCAATAATGACACTGACATTTTCCCTGCAAACCTTCACATTTAACCATGACTTTCTCCTGATGTCTGGGGTGCAAGCTCTCCATCTGACTGATATTACTGAAATGTCATCTGTTCTTTCACCCTCTGAGTATAGGAAGATGTACTAAGGAAGCAGGGATTGATTGATGTAACCCAGTACATGGATTTTTTTATGTTACCAATGTCATGCTGTTCCAGTTAAATTAAATCCCATTCAACCTCAGTTACAGTAGAATGCAGATACAGGCATTCATTCACAACATCCCAGAGCAGCACAGTTACAAATCATTACCACAAAAGAGATATACATGCAGAAGTGAGAGGAAGCCTTGCTAGTGTACCTTAGGCAAGGTTCAGAAAAAGCTTTCACCCTTATTAATGAAAATACTATGTCTGTTTTTCATCTGTGGCTTGGGTCTTTCCCTCCTGTCTCAACATTACATCTGCTCAGTAACCTCCACCTAAAATCTTGCCCATCACTAAGCTTTTTCTAGCTTTCTATGGGGAAGAACCTTCACAGTGCATCTTCAGCTATGCTTAGATCTCTCCTGGTCCCCTTCTTATCCTTTGTTGGAATACAAGCTCTCCTCCCCTTCACCCCTTCAAGGACATCCACATGAACCTATTCTTTTGCTCCAAAACTCATGTTAATTCACATTTATACAGGAAATAATCAGCCCATTCTTCTTATTGAAACCCAGGATGGTTTCCCCTCATTCAATATGTATCCATTGCTTGCAGCAACCCTTGGGCCAAGGTCTATGTATAACTAGCTAGTAGAGAAAACTTTCCTTTGGTGAGTAAAAGTCTTTTGTCCCCCTCTTTAATGACTGCTTTCCATGTTTCAGTGTGGAATGCAGTTTTTATTGCACTTTTATTCTATACCAATCTGTACATTGAAACCTTAGCTGAGATAATTACACTTAGGTGCTCATCTGCCTCTCATTATTGGATGAGCACTGCCTGGGCTGACAGGGAATTTTGGTGATTGACCTCCAACCTCCCACTCCAAAGCATTTAATTTGACATGTGGATGGTCTTAGGACAATAAAGTTGTAAATGTAATTTTTTTTTTAATAACTGAAAAGGCATTTTTCTACCTAGTCAGTGGCATCTCAAAACTGAAGCTTTTGGTCAAACTAGAAGAGGTCACTGTGTGATCACTGAGTATATGTGCTTATTGACCTTGATTCAAAACACCACTGATATTCAGCTTGAAACACATGACTGAATCCCACTGGAGTTGCTGCAAGCATGTGCTTGAGTGTCTTTTATGAGTAAAGATGGGCAGAAATCTTGTAGATCTACATTCCAGACCTTGGGCCTTTTTCCATCCTCCAAAAATTAAAATCCCTATGGCTGCTTCAGTCCTGAAAGAGTTAGAGAGTTCCAGAAGATTCTGTCTTGTAGATAATATTAGCTTATCTGGGAATGTAAGTCCTTTACCTGAAGATGAATTAAGTCCTAACAGTGGCTGAATGAAAATTTGGATTTTATCCTATTCACTGTTATATGCATGATCCTTTCCAGCAATGAAGAGAAAGGTGTGACTAATTTCATTAATCTGGAGGGGGGGAAACAGTTTTATAATAGATAAAACCAATCTTCTGCATCAATATAGCTCATGGGCTCATCAGGTGCTAATAACATCAACTTTGTAGCAGGTGTCATGATTATTACATTTTCCTTTCCCAAATCCTTTGCATTTATTTCGCTATTACAGCCTTTTCCTTGCTGATTAATAGCAGGAAAAATGAAGGAAAACAGTTGGAGTTTTTCCTCACTGAGACTAATTTTTTAAGAGCAAAAGGCAAATTACATATTTTGTCAAATAAAAAAAAAAGCCAGAATAAATAGATAATCTCTAAGTCCTTTCCAACCCAAACCATTCTATGATTCTATGATCCTATGATTAATCAAAGCCTGTTTGCCCCAGAGAAGTGTAACATCCACTATTTTTTACCTCTTTTCACAGTAGTTCGATCTGAAGGCTTTTCTGACCACTGAAAAGTTAATTGTCAGTGTAAGCAGAAGCTAAACACTGAATTGGGTCACAACAGCTGGGAACTTAACTCCCAGCCTTCAAATGGAATGGCTGTGACAGTTTCTTTGGAAAAAAGACAGGTGGCAGCACATCTATATTAGATATTTTTTTAATCACGCCTACAGACAATGACACTTTCACAGACCTTACAGCACAGCACCTCCCTTGAGCAGCACATCCACATGTGTTAAAGGCTCCTGATAAAACAAGTCATTGCATGAAAGGAAAATTTACCCATTCTGACCCTTCATACAGTATAAAACCTTTGCAACTAATGTCACTGTTTTTTAAAAGTAGTCCTTGTAAAAAAAAAAAAAGTACTTCATGCCACATCAAGAATTTGCAAGATTTAAGCCTAAAGTGAGACTTTTTCCCTAATACAGCTATGTAATAATGGTGCACTGTGTCACTATTCTCAATATTACTAGTTAAAGCAGAATAATTTATTTGCTGTATGATGTAATATTCAAGACATGGATACAGAGACAGAGAAATTGACAACACAACAATAATTTTCTTCTAAATACATTCATTTACAAGGGAAATAACAGAGAATGTGAAATTGACAGCCAACAACCTATTGTTGAAGAAACAGACTTGATTTATATCCAGTGCTGAGTGACAGATTTGTGAAGTATCCATAAATACCAGTTTATGCTTGAGATATTTTATTTTAGCCTAAATATGTCACTTAAACTGTGGCCTTATGACAGAAGTTATAATTAAAATACTCTCCTCTCTACTTAATAAAATGAATTCCAGGGGGTGGTGGTGTTATCTTCTATCACCCTGAATTAAATCTCTGACAGCAAGCTAGATTCCACATATCACAGGAAATTCAATTCCTCTCCCTGAAGAGCTTAGGGTCTGATTAAGCTGACATTAAAGGCGATGCAGATCTGCCCATTAAGTGAAGGCAAAGGGACTGATTGCACGGCCCAGATTTGGAGTTAAGGATAGCAGACACATTCTGCTCTGAACAGGCAGCTCCAGTGATTGCAAGTGCAAGATGACATTCAGCAAGCTGTTCTTTGCAAGTGGAACACCCATTGAAAGCACTTTTTTCCCTCCCCACTCAAAAGATGCTTTCCACTGAAAAAATGGGACAATTTTCAGTGCCACTCCCTGCGCTCGGTGCAAGCAGAGCAAAACACAGAATTTTGTGAGGCAGCAGAGACTGGGTCAGCTTGTTTGGCCTTCAGGATCAGCAAGAGGATCACCTTTAATTGTTGCCACTTAGTTTCAACGAAGCAATCCTAATTTTAGAAGTGTAATATTTCTTACACATATTGACAGTTTTTGAAGACAGGCATAAGGTTTGAAAACAGCGATTTAAGTAATTTCTTTCCCATTTGATGGGAAAACCAGGAGCCAATTATTAGTTATGAGCCAAGCATGTTTGGTCATTGTAAAGACACATATTTTTCCCCATCTGTCTGTAAATTAGATTGTATTGGGGCCCTTGCTTTGTGCCAAACCAGCAGGAGGTAGGAATTTTTATTAAAAAATAGGTAGTACAGATTCTTCAAAGATTGTAATGAACTGCAACAACACAGCATGAGAATCTGATGTAGCCAAATGGAAAAAAAAACCACCAACCAACCCCACACACTATAATAAGAGTGTTTTAGCTGCAATTGTGTTTGGTAATGTCAGGGTGAACCTGAGGCCTTTTCCTGCTAAATGCTGCTTCCAGTGCAGAAGCAAAAGATGGTGACTATTATAAGGACCTTGAATAATGGACAAGGCAGCAGATGGGCACAGGCAGATGGGAAGCAGTGTAACAAGGCAAATTCTATAGGTCAGCTTGCCTGGCACTTATCTCTGTCCACTGAAGGCTTAACTGCAGTGGTGATGCAGGTGGCTGTTTTCATTTGGGCAGTGAGTGGGTGAATTTTGCTTGTGGTTTTTTTAACATATGCATTATTAGAATTGAAGGTATTAAGGCAAGTGGAGGGAGGATAAAGACAGAGCTCTGCAGATGCTTACAGGGAAAATTGAGGGCTCAGATAATCTGACAGTGTCATTTCTACCTTCCCCTGCAAAGATTTGTGCCAGTTTTAGTGGGTTATACACACTCAGTAACAAAATAACTTTCTTCAGACCTTTAACTTCAGACATTCAGTCTACCCTCATCTTGGTGAAGTTCAACTCTCAGAGAATTTTATTGCAGGAGATTTTGGTAATGGGGGTGAACTGTATGCTACCTGTAAAACCAAATGTTACGTAAAGATGTATTCAATTTAAGATCCTTTTAGTATTAAATATGTACCTGATTTAACACCAATTGATTGGCTATTACTGTCATGAAAATCACATTTTTCCTTAGCAGTCTTTCTGCAGTAGAACTCTTTAATATTCTTCCCTCTGTCACATCCTTTTTGAATTCATTGTTTTCTCATGCTGTGAAATGCTGACGCTTGAGGGAAAAATGATGCACCAGCTACATTGTTAATAAAAAAAACCACAACTGTCTTCTGCTGGTTTGGACATGCACACACAGCAGCACATGCTCCAGCCCAGGCTAATTTACAGAAATATTTTCACAAAACTTATCTTAGAACAAAATTAATGTGAATTTCCAAGTATAGTGAATAAAACATTTTTTCTTATCATCTTAAAATTGCTGCTTAAAAATTATTATAGCAGGAGTTTTTTGTTAAATCTATTGATCTGAATATTGTTTAAAATGTATCTAGAAAAACAGTCTTTGTTTTATTAACTTCTAAGGACTTTTGGAATATTTTTTAAGTTTTCAATGGGCTTGATGGAAAATTGATGGAAATTGAAGAGGAACCAAGCCAGGGCCTAAAATTACTCTTGTAAAAACCACCAAGTTTAATGAAAGAGATGCAATGGTGTATGGCATGTGAAGGAAAGCTTACACAAGGCTGAAAACAACATATGTACAGTTTGCATTATAAGTATGTCTAAACCAGAGCTATTTTCAGAGAAAGACTTCCTTGGGCTAAAGCTGAACCACAGAAAAGTCCAGTCTACAAAACCCCCTCACACTGGCATTTTTGCTGGGTTAGTTTCAGCCACTGGCAGCTGTTCAGCTCTGATAAATTTTTCCTTTAATTTACACATATCACTATATAATTGCTATTTATAACCATAAATATTTGCCTTCACGAGTTTATTAATTTATAAAGACTTTTCCAAACAGTTACACAGAACTCAATATTCTGGGCTGAAACTTTATGATTTGACTATTTTTATGAAATTATTAAAATATACTAGAATTTATGAATGTACTCACTTTAATTCCAAACTCATTTATTCAGTGAATTTGGGTGTTTCCCAATGAAGGTGTTGACAGTAAGTTTAAAAAGCATTCACAAAAACATCTGTTGGGCTTTCTTTTTCTTTGTCTCTTCTTGGAAATTCAGCTTCATGCAGACAATGAACTAGAAATGTCATGTTTCCAGTTTACATCATTTCTCTTTCTGATGCATCAGATTCCAATCTGTCCACAGCTGTGTAAGCTGTACAACAATGGAGTATAATTCACACTTTCATTAGTTTAGAAATAGGAAATTCCTCTAAAGCATTGAACTCTGGATGTTTCATCCCACTAAACAAAAATTGTACAAATCCAGCTGAGGACTACAGAGGCATCGAGAGGCGCCCCAGGAGAGAGCACTGACTGCACCTCACAGTGCTGCAGACAGAACATGTCTGACACCATTGGAGCTCCTTCTGGTTCTTCACTCCAAGCTTTTATTTAGTGTTCACCATCTCTGACATTTTTGCTACAAATGAAACCACCCTCTTTCTGCTCTTACCTGACCTGCTTATAACAATCTTTCATACACTGGAAGATTTACAGGTTCAGCCCCTGTCTAATAAAGTTGTACTTGTAAGCCCCAGCCATTACCTAGAGTACTGCTGCCTCCTCTCATTAGTATTGATGGTTTGTTGGGGTTTTTTTGCCCTTTCATAAAGGCACTACCTAGGAAAGATTTAAAGTTTCATTTCTTCAATATTTTAGTTTTCATCTTGTCCTATGGAATTACTGGCATCCTTTCTCAGCTAGCTCCTTCCACTCATTTTTTGGCCATTCTTTTTCTTCTAGCTCATATCAAAGAGGAAGGAATCTGGACAACTGTAGGGTTGTTCTGAAATGCATCAGAGGCCCAAATTTTCCTCTCCTGTACCTCCTCTTACTGCCACCTTCTTTCATACTACCTAGCTTTTTATAAACTTATTTAATTTATTTCCTATTTATTACATTTTTCTCTGCTAATGAAACTAAAGTTTTATACTAGTAACAAGAGCTTTTCAGAAATAGAAAAAACAGAAATATGGTAGACTACTGCTATCTCTGAGCTGTCTATTCTTTTACCTTCAAGAGAAAGCTTTAAGATTTTAATCAACTAAACACAAAGAAGTGGCATCACTTTCATTATGACAGAGATCAGAGAACCTTTTAAAATCTATTCAGAAGTGTATTTTGGGAAATGGATATATTTAGGCATTTCATAACTGCAGATAGTTTTTTACAATACATTTATATCAAATACCTTATAAAATACCTAATAATTACCAACAAAACAGACCATAGATCCACCTGGAATTACTGATAGGTGGTTACTACCACCCATTGGAAGACTCAGCTTCGGACACTTAAAATTTTGTCAAATTTCAATGATTTGGGAAAACAGTTTATTTGGGCTATGCCCTACCCTAAAACCTCAAAAACATTGCTTAACCTATTTCATATACTAGGATTATACAGAAAGTTTTTTTCTTCATGTAAAAACAAGCAACTAAACTTAGATTTTGCCATGTATGTCTAAAAATCCACATGGCTTGTTAATATTTGGAGTTTAGGTCTACAATGCAGGTTAAAGTGAATATTAGGAAGCACTGCCCTATCATACCTTACACTTGTTTTGGCCAAGAAATAGAAAGCTTGGCATGGTCAATTCCAGAGTTATCTCAGGTGAAGTGGAGGCATAAGTTAACAATTACCCTGCTCAAGCCCATTTGAAACTTCCAGAATAGTCATGTATTGGCTGAAAGTTCGGGGACTGTGGATTTTCAGAGTTGAGAATTGTTGCACTGTGACTGTAAAGAAGAAGGAAATTGAAAACAATGCTATTCAATCTACCATTGTCCAGAAACAAAAGATCAGAACTTTATTGACACTGATTACTGAATATTGTATCTGTTTTGATAGATTTAGATTTCTCCACCATTCTAATTTTTACAGGTGTTTTTTCACAGCCAGTCCAAATAACAATTTTTTATTATGGTTAAGCTTATTAGGTGCATAAATCCAAAGCACTTTTCTGATTAAATTTGATTCATCTTTCCATCCACCATGTCTGAATCTGGGGTAAACTCAAGTATTAAGCAATGCAGCACACACAGTAAAGGAATGAACTGCCACTGAAAGCCTCTCTCTTTCTACTTGACTCTTTGCTTACCCCATAGCATAAGTCAGTCCATACCTGCCAGTCAGAAAAGATCACCAAGATTAGGCATTCTCTGGCACAAATTGGGATACTTCTGGGCTAATCATTAAAAATGCTACTGACATCCATGTTTTCTAAGCCTTTTCCATTTTAGTGACACAACATGCTGAAAGGACAATGTATCCTCCTTTCTAAAAACAAACTCCACAGGCACAAATAATATCCTTTTGTTGCTCATCTTCAGTTGGATAACTTGCCCACTTTGCAAATGTAGAATTAGGGGGAGGGAATGTTACACATGGACAACTCGAGCAAACGTCAGCAGCAGAAAAATGTGCAGTCCATTCACAAGCACTGTAAGCATAGCTGATAAAATTCTTTCTTATGTATACTGCACTAGCTATTTGATCTGCTAAACTGAAAGAAAAGATAAGAGAGTGGTTAGCACAGTGCTGTGCATGAAAGAGAAAAGTGTTTCCCAGCAGGGAAAACATAAAGCAGTGCAAGCAACTACATGCCCTATAATTGTACACTTTGCATAGATTTGTACTGAAAACTGCTTTTTTTCAGATCCCTCTAGATTATGCAACAGCAAATGGGAAAAATGGCATGATTTCCTATCTTACAAAGCTAACCCCCAGCTGCAAAATGTGATTGTTTTTTGTAGTAGGGGATTGTATTTTGTAGTGTGAAGGGGAAGGCCCCAGGTCAGTTATCAAAAATGTTCTCTGCTCTCTCTCTGCTGATACGGCTGCAGCTGTGCTGAGGCATTCTGGAGTAAGTTTTATGTGTGAGGCTGGTTGACTTCCTCTTGTTGGAAAGGCATTGAATAGCAATAAAGCAGAGCTTTGTAGATGTCTGCCCACACAGCGACTACAGCTTCTCTCTTTTGCAGCAGGAGAAACTATAATGATGGCTGGCATGTTTGAGTTTTAAGGAGAATGTTTTAGTTAGTGTAAAACTGATCCAAGCACACATTAGATTCTCCTGTAGAGAGATATCTGCATTCTGTGATTTAAATTGCACTGAATTCGAGAGCTAGGTGGTCACAAATTGTAGGTAATACAAATCTTAGGCTTTTACAGATTTTCTCTTCAAGGATTACGCTATAGTAAACAAAATCATGTTGTCATTAGGTTTTATCATGTACTTTAATACCCCTTTTATTAGAAAAAATTACTTGGAAGGTCAAATCTTATGATTTTATAAAGAATAATAAAAATGTATTTAATTGTGAGTGCCAGGCGTTCATTCTTGTTAGCAGGTACACTAAGTTTGTCTTTGTGTTCTAAGCCTGGTTTCTTTTCCAATTGCCCTTTTTGGAGACTTTCATTCTGCTACTTGTAAATCTTCACTATTAAAACTGAACAAAAGCATTATTCCCCTTTTTTTCCTTTCATGACAAAAATGCAAAAGGACTTTGAGATGGACAGTCTTGCCTGTTACATTTGTTTCCAAGTTCAGTATGACAGGAAGTTAGATATTTCAC
Organism: Serinus canaria; assembly: GCF_022539315.1. Taxonomy (NCBI): domain Eukaryota; kingdom Metazoa; phylum Chordata; class Aves; order Passeriformes; family Fringillidae; genus Serinus; species Serinus canaria. Next base: position 92,604,136 of record NC_066315.1, read on the forward strand.
ATCTCTGGAATAAAGATGATTTCTCCAAATGGCTGCAGAGCTGGCATTCAAAACAAACCAGTTCTTCAACACTCTGCAGATAATGGATTGAGAAAACGGATGGAGACACAGACGGGCAGAACTTCCTCTGGCACTGAGCTGAGTGAGGACTGGTATTTTAAAAGCATCTGTACTGAAATAGAGGAAGTGTTGTGCTGGTCATCCCAGAGAGAAGTCCCAGCTCTGAAGCACACACAATGTAAGAGCCAAGGTGTAATAAGCAAAAAAAGGAAGGTGGGAAGGACAGAGGTTCTTATAGATAGTCCTGTAGAAAATAATTTCTGTCTCTCTTGAAGTTAACTTTCCATCTGCCCACAGAAACCTCTAAACCACTTAGCATGTGTTGTAAAAAGAGGGATAGAAATGGATCAAATGTATGTATATCTCTGTGTGGGCATGCATCTGTAAGTAATTACTGAGAATACAGACACTTTAATTTGTATAAGTGAAGAGGTATTTATACACAGGCTTGTTTTCTACTCATTCATTTGTAAATTAACTGTACACAGCAGGCATGTTTTCTCTACTGATGAAGAGAAGAGCAGAAACATGGCAATGTTCTTAACAGCACTTGAACACACCAAATATTTTTGACGAACTTTTTCCATTAGCTGGAATGTTCAAGTTAGAAGAAAAAGAATAGTAAAAACTCCTTTTATCATAGGACTTCCTTGACCTATATTGCAGCAATACATGAAATGTGTTTGAAATAACTTATGAGATTATCAGTTTCACAGAAAACTGGGTTGTCAGAGGCAAAGATTAGACAGAGACAAAAAACCCAGAAAATGGAGAAAATTAGTTTGATAGCCTGCTACAGTCATCCTCATGGTCCTTTGCTACTACATCTGCTTTTCAATGTTTTCCTGCAAACAGGGCATTAGTGGTGTCATAAAAATAATGCTCACCTCTTGAACTATGCTTTAGAATCTGAAGACAAATATTTAGGTCAACAATTTGGAATAAAAATTCTTGTTTGATGACTGATAGTCTATTTTTGCTCGAAAATGCAATCACTCAGCTCTTTAAATGCCAGTGTTTCTGTAAACAATTGCTTTTCTTTCTCATTTAGGCAAGGATATATCGTATTTGCAAGGACTGTCAATATCTGTTACATTGTCCTTCATCCACTGCTGATTCATTCATTAGGTAATCATAATTTAGCAGTAGAAAAATTTTCTTTACAATGCCTTAATACCCACAGGTAGTAAGTGGGTGTGAGTTCTGACAAGATTTCTGAAGAGGGTCTGTCCCCTTGTGGCTGCAGAGCACCACCCCAATTCTCAAGGTTCATTGAGAAAGCAAAACTGCAATTTTTTTAAGACTCAGAAATGCTGGGTCTTTAACTGCCCCTTTCACAGGTGTTTGCTGAAGAAGGACACACTGAGCCATTTTTCTAAATATTTGGCAGAGATCTTCTTAAGATTAGCCACCCTAACAATATAGAAAATACCTAACTCGGAATTCTAGTCTACCTTTGCAATATATTGACTGCTAACAGATAGCTCCCAGTCTGTGACAGGTCTCAGCATCTGCAGGTAATGGTGTTCTGTTTGCCTATATAAACAGTCTGACATTACTCAAATACTTGCTGAGACAATGCTCTTGTATCAGAGTCTTCTTGGGAAAAAAGTATCAAGAACTTGTATGATTCTGCTCATAAAAACAGGGTAAGCATTCTGTTGTTATTTTTAAGGGCTCGTACATAATAAAAGGTTTTATGAAAATCCAGCAACCTCTTTAGTCTTTATAATCAAGACCTGATTCTCAGACTTAAATGAAACTACTGTCATCTGAAATTCACTGATGGTCCATTCATGAAAAATTTCAAATGAGTTCTAAATTAGGCCTAGATTATGTTTCCTCTGCATGTAGGGCTTGATATCGTTAATCTTGCATCAGTAATCTCCACTGTCTCAGTGATGGCTCCTCATTACAACATTTGCCATTTTCAATTCTTGAAAGCAAATAGCTGTTCTTTCATCTTAATTCAATAGTGTTCCATAAATTTTAATTAAATCCTTCTCTGAGTTCATATGATGTTGGTTATTATGAGAGTATTGCACACAAACTATAGTTTTCCTACTAAGTCTGAGCCATTGGCCAACAAGGTTAATTGCTTCTCATTAAGAATAATAAATGGCAATTCTAGTATAAAAGCACATATGAAAGACTGTGCAAATTCTGCTTTGTTGCTATTGCCTTTTTATGATTTGCATAAAGGAACATTTCATACTTGACTCAAGCAATTTTTTCATGGACAGTTAATGTTAAAAAAAATTTCAAGATTAATTTTCCTGTGATATTTGTTTTCATACTGTCTTTTATTCAGGTAGAATTCTTTGCAGTGGCACAAAGACCAGGGGTGAAATAGCATGTGGAGTATTTAAGAAGATGACATTTTTCTTTTCTCCCTGCAAAAGGAAACAAACAAAAGACAAAACGATACAGGCTGTGTAGATGTGGGCACATTGCTGCTGAACATACTCACTTGCTTTCATCATTAAGTGCTTCCAGGAGCTGGCATTCATTAGTAGCAGAGCTACAAGGAGCAAATCAGAATGTCTGCATTTTTAGCTACCAGTGCTGTTGACTGATTCTAGTGTTTCTTACAGAAGTTTAATTTATCTATGTAATTGAGCACTGACATCTGCTTGCATACAGAAACCCTGGAATCATAGGGGAAACCACAAACTGAAGAGTAGGGAGGTGTTCAACACACTAAGAGAGAGATGTTGGCAGCTATGCCAGGTAACACAGCTGTACAAAGGCAGGAATTTCTTCAAATTTTTTTCCCATATTCTGTATGACAATGCACACTATGCAACTGTGAGTCTCCTCATACCTTCATAGACATTTAGGCCTCAACCTCAACAGAGGAAGTGCCCATAACTGAATGTAGAAACACACACATATATAGATATAAATATATATATTTTGCATGCACATCTATATGCAAAGATGTTCACATGTTAAATACATGACCCACTGCCCAAAGGGTAATTATTCTAGCTCAAACCTACATATAATAGGAAAGAATGCAAGACTTGGGTTCTAATCTGATTACCATAATTCATTCATCTGCCTTCTGAGAGTGTGATCAGATGAGGTTTTTGGATCTAATTTTTCGCTGAGATTTTTACGCAAGAAGAGACAGAGATGACCACCTGAACTCTGAAATTGAGTGTTGTCTCCTAAAGTTGTTAAATATTGGTTTCTTTTTTCATGTGTTTTACCAAAATTACCATTTAAAAGTACACAAAACTAAAGTATCAAACTCATTTAGTGTCTTCCTCAAATATCCAAGAAAAGACGTGATACCTTTTTGCCAGTGAAGAAGTGTGAGGAGAGAGACAATTCAAAGCAGTATTTCATACATCATGAAAAAAATTCCCAGACTTTGAATTGCTCATAATGGTGATACTCTGCCTCTTCATTTCCTCTGCAAACCTTCCTTCCTTCTGTGATCTTTTCTAACTCAAACTCCAGCATTTTATCTGCACAGTAGTCTTCACACATTCAATAGAGACTAATGTTGTAAACTCCTCACTTTGCACTGCAAGGAATTAGGAAGCTAGGATGTACATTTCATACAATGGAAATATTTGTACAAATACCTGTTTATTAATGAAAACATAGAGTTTCTAATCTGGCCCAAAATACTTTTCTAAGACCTCCTCCATCTTTGGAGATGAATAGCAAGACAACAAAAGGTTTACATAATGAGAAATTGGTGTATAGTTATAAACCTCTATTTACAGAGGTTTAAACATGGTGCAGGTGCAACAGATACACTAATTACCAATGAAATTTCCAAATATAAAAATATACAAATTTACTTTGTACTTTTGCATTTTTGAACTGAATGGAAACACTGCATAAAGTATTCAAGCAATAGAACTGCCCCCAAATGCTGAATGAAACACAAAAGGCAGTTTCTCATCCCTCTGAACTCCAACCAGCCCGACTCCAGAGGGTCGTGCCCTGGAGCTTCATTCCACGACGGTGGCTGAAGTTGGCTTGTGCCTAGCGCTAAGGTCACAGCGGGTCCTGGGCTCCAGGATGCCCATCGGACAGCGTAGGATTCCCTTCAGAACAGCGAGATGGGCCGTGGGCCTCGGACCAGGCACAGCACGGCGATACCGAGTTTCTGGTTGCGGGTGTGTGACTTGGAGTCTAAAACTGCAGGTCCCTTTGCCTACCCCTCCCGCCACCCCCCCGGGCATCGGATCCCAGTAAACCCAGATACAGGAGGAAGCTCCCGGCCCAGGGCAGCCGGGCCCGAGAGGGCAGCCAGCCCCGGGCAGGGCAGGGCAGGCAGGTAGGTTGCCACCTCGCAGAGCCCGTGGCCGGACGCAGCTCCCAGCGGCCCAGAGCCACTCGTGTCTCTTTCTCAGCTCGAACCCCGCGGGGGTAACGGGGCCCCATCCCTCCTTCGCCCCCGGGGTCCCTGCCCTTCGCTGCCCGCCTCCGCCGGCGGGAGCTCTCGCCCGCTGCTCCTTCCTGCTTGCCGGAGGCTGCCAGGGCGGGAGGGCGGGCGGCGGGGAGCGGCTGCGGGGCGCACCTCCCGCGCAGGTACCGGGGGACAGCCACCGGGCTTCCAAGGGGAGGGCAGGGGTCAGGAAGGAGCAAGGCAACAAGCCACACGGCGCCGACACCGAGGAGGGGCAGCTCCCGGCTCGCCCTCCGGAGGAGGAGCGGCTGTGTGGCGGCGGGAGGGACCCACGCGCGCTCCTGAGCGCGGCGCGGAGCGGAGGTTCCCTCATTCCTGCTCCATCCCTGCCTCTCTCCTCACCTGGCCGCCGCTCCCGGTGGGCGCGCTACCCCCTCGCACCTTGGCTGCCCCCGCCCGCTGCATGCAGCCCCAGGAGCGCCGCAGCCCAGGAGGATACGCTGGGTGCGTTATGATTAACTCTTTTTTAAATTATTATAATTATCATTTTTAGAGGTTTTTCTTTTTCTCTCCGGGGGTTTCGCGGAGGGGAAGGGAGAGGGGCAGCCGGGGCCTCCCCGCCACCGGCGGCTCCAGGGCTGTGCCCGCCCCGCACGCTGCGCTCCGCTCCGCCGTGTTTGTTGTTGTTGTGCTCCGGGGAGGGAGGCGGCAGAGCGAGCAGCTCCCCCCGGGCGGCGGAGGGCGGGCAGCCTTTCGGCTTGTTTCTCTTCCTCTTCGCCGTGTGAGCCCGCGTCCCGTCCTTCTCGGCGGGGCAGCCGAGGGGGCTCGGCGGAGGAAGTGCGGCGCTGCGGGACACCTGGGGCAGGTGGCAGCGCGGGCAGCGGTAGGTGGCCCCGGGCTCCCTCGGGGAGGGATCCCGCCCGCGGGACGGGTGCCTGAGGAGCAGGCGAGTGGTGCTGGGGACAGCGGGGAGGGCAGGCGCTGCTGCCCGGGCCCCGCAGGTGTCTGCGCGGGGCTCCCGCTCCGTCGGGGCGGCCGTGCCTTACATAACCGGGCGGGAGGCCGGGGAGTCCGTGCCGTGCCTTCCCGGCCGTGCCTTCCGGTTTCACGTCGCGGCCGTGCCCGGAGCCTTACACCGAAACAGACAACTTCTCCTTTTTTTTTGGTTTTGTTTTGTTGGGTTTTTTTTTTCCCCCAGTTCACGGGGCCACGGCGCAGGACGGGCGCTGGCGGAGAGCTGAGGAGCGGGGCAGGTGCTGTCCTCGCCGCGCTTCCACCCTGCGCGGCTGGGCACTCACGGCTCTTGCCGGGATTTCCTTAAGTTTCCGCGGGGAAGGTGTGCACAGGGCTGCTCCGAGGTGCCGCTGGGACGCTCCTGTCCAGCGCCCCGGGACCTGGCACCTTCCCCGCCCTCACCGGCTGGGCTCGGCTCGAAGTTGCCGTGCTTCTGATGCTTGCCACCGGCTGTGCGAGGGCTGGGCGCTCGCTGGGGAGGCTTGGAGGTGTTTGAGGTAACTCTGTCTCCGTGTGGGATGAGCTGTGGCCATAGCAAAGGCTGTACTTCTAGTGCCTTCGTACGCTTGTGCGGACTTTTTAAAAATCGCTGCATGATTTACCTTGGGAAGAATGTAAACATGCATTTTTTAATTTTAAGTAGGTCCATCCTGATATATTTCCTGTGTGCACCGCCTTTGCCCTTCAGTATGTCAGATGCTGTGTTTGAAGTACAGTTAACTGAGATACTATGAACATACTGGGAAAATAACAAATTGTTGCCGAGAAACTGAGGTTTTCCCCCTCTTCAGTGGAAGCAGAATTGAGTCTCAGGTGATCAGGAGTGATAGCATGTATATTGCACTGGTTTATTTCTATAATATCCACTAATCATTTCTAAAGAGCTGAGACTAATATAATTTTGTTGGTGTGGAGTACTGCCAGTTCACAGATAAAAACAGCTTGACCTGTAGATTGTGGTTGGTTGTGTATAAAGGTTTGAAACCTGGCTGGAAGGATGATGAAGTGCTCCCTGTCAGTCAAGGTAAATAATAACAGAGTAAGGGAACAGTCTTGCTTTATGTTAATGATTTGATTACTCTTAGCAGCCAAGTAGGAAACGGTTCTCTGAAATCTTTAAATAGTCTTAGGGCAGTTGGTAATTACTGGTATGAGTCCATCAAAGCTCTTGAGCATCATGGATTGTGGGTTACATCGGCTCTGTCTGTCACAGATTGCATTCTGAATCATTCTAAAGAGCACCGATGAGAACGTTACCAATGCCATACCAGGCTATTCCCAAGTTTCTTCTTGGGTATAAGTAGAGCCTAGAGAGGATCAGGAAAGGAAGAGCTTGCATTGATGCTTCCCTGGAATATTCTCTCCAGGCAGCTGTGGCTAAAGCACTCCCATGGGTAGAAGTGTTGCCTTTCTTCATGACCGACACAAAGTTTGTTGTTCTTTCTTTGATCCTATACAGTAGTTTTTTCAGTCTCTGAGGAAATAGGTAACCAGATGAAGTATTCTACAGACATTATTAATAACTGATAAGATGGTCATAGGGCAAGTTCTTGTTTGCAAAGGGCCATGCACAGGAGTTTTATTGAGGGATATTAATTTTCTGAGTGGCGTTCATGCATTAGGCTCTGAGATAATACATTTAAAATAAAGTTTCATATTTCTAATGAAAAGAAAGAGGCAAAGAGTTGTGTCTTAATGAAATGGATTCTAATTATTTTTCACTGAGTTGGGAGAGAGCCGTGGATACAACGTGTAGTCAGCATCACTGAATTTGTAAGTAGAGAATTAAGAACAGAAATTGAGTTTATGCCATTCTGTACAGCTGAATAATACTCACAGACTTTCAAAGCCCCTGTTCTATCACAATAGTTAATATAAATAAGGTAGTGAATGTTATGGTCACTATTGGGGTGATAAATTTTAGCTCACCACCAACTTGTAATCATAGAAATTGGGGCATGTTTATTAAAAATAGTTCCATATTTATAATTTCTTAATTTTGTGCATTTATGAAAAATTTCATGATAGAATTGTTCTTACACTGGGCTTTGTTTCTCATGATACCAGCTCCCATATGACACCTAGAGCCTTACATCCTTGTTAAAGACATGCTTGTCAGAATTCTGAAAATAATCAACTCAGAGTATCCTGCACATGCAGGGGAGGATTGTATCTGTTTTCAAGTCTTGAGAACAACCAAGATGACACTGGTCATCCCATTAATCAATAGCATAAGTGGGACATGCTTCCAGTTCTTTTCAGTTCTGAAAGTTGGAGAGGATGAGTGTTCGTGGTGTGTTAGATTACGTGTGAAGGTACATGGAGTGGTAATGGTGGGATGAGGCAGGAGGGCAACCTGAGTGAGCATCCCTACTGTTGGGTATCCAAAATGTCTTCTTTGTTCTTTTTGTGATGGTTTATTCAGTACTTGGTATAAATTACCCATATGGTTGAAACAGCCACTTTGGTTATTTATTCCATCAAACAGAACATATAAATTTAGGCTCTAATTGCTCTGCTACACGATTTTTTGTGATGGAAGAAACGCATTATAAACCGTAAGAGAAGGCCGAATAAGCTGAAATATACATCTCATGCTTACTTGAAGCATAAGTACCAGAAGTCATTCAGTGTTCAAATGCTACTGTTTTCTGTTAGCTTCTTACCTGTCAAAAGGGAGAGCTGTGAAAATACATTGGTGCTCATATATTAGAACCTGGGCCATTTGGCTCCGACTTTTACTTACCAGAACTAAATTAATTTAATTTACATGAGAACATAACAATTTTTGACAGTCACTATTGTTACTGGACTAATATGGATGAAATCTAGTACTTTTTGGCTAAAACACTTAAAGAATAACTAGTGTTCAATGAGGAGAAGGCTGGAAGGTTTGCAGTATAAGACCCTGATCTTGCATACAAGTTTAAACTGCCATGGATTAAAGGACAGCAGAGTCTTCTGGATCATTGCTAAAGTGCTCTGTCCTGTGGTATTTAATTACCTGAATAATTTTTCTTTCAGGCAAGACATCAGGTTGAAACTGTTATCTGTTTCCTGAGGTGAGGCTCTTAAATAAATGACAGCAGTGATGAAGAGCAGCTGGTCAGGAACTGCTGTTTTGAATACAGACAGCTGATAGTCTTTTATGAAACAGGAATTTTTCTGCATTCTTTAAAATGCCCTGTTGAAGACAGAAGGGTGTTCAGAATTGTTAGCTGCTTCCAAGAAGAAAATCAGTGGGCCATTGTGATTTCTGTGTGATTTCTGAAGAAGTCTGAATTTATATGTATTAAAAAGAAAAGTTAGCGGCCAGCAGAAGAAGAATGAGAAAAAGGGTATATGCTTTTAGAGCTTGACTGCTCAAATCACTTGTGCAACTGGAATTTCAGACAGATAACTCTAGGCTCCAGTACTTTATTTGCATATTTCTTGTGTTAATATCCATTTTCCAGGGTGTCCAGCCTTCTGCACAGAGTGCTTGATTTGGACCTAATGAAATAATTGATACAAAATAAACAAGTTCCTCTCTGAGAGACTAATCCCAAGTCCTAGTTGCCCAAAGCAGTGGCTGGCTGCAGTGGAGATGGCATTGGAGCTGTGTTACTGCAGCCTTCAGTCCTAGTTCTGGCTCTGGCTGTGTGGATCATTCTGCAGGCAGGTTGTTCTCAGCCCGAGGAGAGAACCTGTGAGTGCTGCAGTCGAGCTGAAGGAGCACAGCATGCTGGTGCTGACTAAGCCCGAAGTTAAGATGCCACAATTGAAACACTGTTCTCTAAGGGTTTTGCCAGTGTGAGAATTTAGACAAAATAGTTATGCTAAGCTGTGGTTGGAAAGAGTTGCACAAAACTTCATTGATGCCTTTCCCTTAGGGAGACAGTGATAGTGCCTATCCTTATGGATTCAGTGGCAGTGAGTAAAGGCTTTGTCACAATCAATTTTAGATTTTCTTTACTTAATAATTTCATTCAGATGACTATAGATTTTTAATGTTCGTTTCTCTGGTTGTTTTCTTGTATTAGTAGCACATGAAGAAATGTCTTCTTCAGTCTAATCACCACACATACCAAATGTTTTCCTCTTTGAATCCTTGTATCTCATGACCTTTTTGATATAGTATTAAATAATTTCTGATGTTATGTTTGTGATTAACAATCTTACTAACTTCTTTAAAGATTAAATTGTACTCATGTTTTCTTGCTTTGCCAGCTGTTTTCAGAGTTTGGTTTTTGGGTTTTTTAAAATACTTTTTCTAGATATGGCTTTTAAAAACATGTTTTCTAGATGTTCAGTTAACATATCAGTCACTTTCATTAATTTTCTACAGCTCATCTTCTTGATACATTGCCAGAGACTGACCCTTCTGAAAAAGGTTGATCATCCTGGGTTTAACTTTATCTTGCAGAGATTGACACACAGTTTACTACTATTTTCTTTAAAGATTCAGGGTCTATTAAGAACATTTATTAGTAGCTAAATAATTTCTAAATAGCAGACACTTAAACAGTTCCTGACAACGGGATTCAGATTTTAACATTTTTGGGCTTTCATATTCTGAAAGAAGCTTTATGCTTCTCAAAATGCTTTGTTAAAAATAAGTGGAGAACTCTGGTTAATATAGAGTGAGATAATTCCTATGAGGCTTCTTGCATCAGTTGCAGTAACTGTGAAATCCCAGTTCTGTTGCTTGGAATAGCTGTAAATCTTGGACATAACCCAGGAAAGCCCACACAAAAGGCACGTGAGAGAAAAACAAAAAATAACATGAAAATTTTCAGACAGTTTTAGACAGTTTTTTGGGGTTTTTTTGCTTCTGTCCTGAAGTGATTTTGAAATAACTCAGTGAGGAAGTTAGTTTTCTAATTTTTTTTTCCCCCCCCTGGAGCATGTGGAAGCCCTTTCAAAGGGGAGAAACAATGAAATTAATAAATCTGAAAAGACTGACCAAGTCAGAGCTTTTTTTTTTTTCCTTTAATAAACGTATAATGACTGAAGGTAAAATAGCAGCTTTTATATTAATTTTTCTTAAAATTTGAGCAATTTTTGATCAATATATCGGCTGCACTAGGTTTTTTTTGCATGTTGGAAGGAAAGAGGGTTTTTAATTCTGACTTTTTTTGGATTTTGTTTCAACACTTGTAAAATTTCTTAGTGTGTGTAATTGAAATTCTTAATATTTATTTTTTAAAACCTTAAGAAAGCTTAAACATTTGCAAACATTTGAATTCAGGTATTTCCAGGTTGGTGAAGTTAATAACTCTGGGGATCTAGTGTCTGACTCTTGTGAAAGTGAGAGGGAAAGCAAAATCAAATACAAACCAAGTTGTATTTCTGAAATAATTCAGGCATGTAGGGTGTTTTTTTAATATGTTTAACTGGTGCATTATCTTTGGCTTCTGCTAAAGAGTTGCAGTTGCAGGATCTCAAGTGAAAATCTGTTTGTTCTTTTCTTCTTACTTGGAAGTCACAAAATTCAGGTAAAATGATGCAGCTGGGCAATTCATAGATATCCTTGGAATTCAGATACTTATAAAAGAGGCATTTCAGTGTGAGAGATCAGTACTACCAGACACATAGAAAGCCATTCTGGCTGCCTTTTTGAACCAGTTTTTCTGATTTTTCTTGTGAATACATGACAGACCATGAAAAATAATGGTTTTATGTGGATGAAGTTAGATCAAGGACTCTTGTAGTGCAATGACAGCCTGTCATCTCAATGGGCATGTATTTTTTCTCTGAAGATTGGAAAAGTCCTGAAATACAGCTGTTGTGTTGTCAGTGCCCTGCCAGTTTTTTGGGTTTTGTTTCTTTTCAGTTATAAATAGGGCTGTGATACTTTCCAGATTAGAAGGCAGTTGTATTCTGGTTATTCAGTGGCCTTCTAGGGGACAATGTACAGCTGCTTCATCTGTTCTGGGCATGATCTTGCTGAAGTGTGGTTTGGTGGTAAAAGGCCAGTCATGAGGTTTGTTCATCTTTGGACTTCAGGTGTTAAAACTGCCATAGTAAAATCAGAGTTTCCAATGTAGCCTGCAATTTTTATCTTTGGCTTTCCTAGATTTCCTTGATATATTTCAGATTAATAAACTGAAGTGAGGTAGGGTGGCTTCAGGGTGGTTGGATGGATTGAGTGGTAGAAGCGCTCTTTGCTGTCTCCTCAGATCTTCTTCCTCACCAAATCTCTCATTCCTCAGGCTGGCTTAGTGCCTTGAAGATAAAGCCTAGAATATTTATTTTTTTTTAATGCAGCAATTCTGCAGATCCCAGTGACAGCTGTTACTGTCCTCTGCCCTTCAAATCTGTACCTACACCTGTGTCTCATCAGCATATCCCCTAGCTTGTTGCCATTTTCTCCTGACAAATATATGTGATAATATGTGTAATAATAGAACTTCTGTTGGCTTCCTACTGACTCCCAGGAAGCATTCCTGCAGTTTGGGACAAATTCCTCAATTACCTGGACTTTCAGTTCATCTTGGAAAAGACTCATCTGCTTCTGGGGGTGGCAGTTCTATATCATCCACAATACCTCATGGTTAATAGCAAAACATTGCTTTGTGATGTTTTCTAATGTATTGTAATGCTTTTCAATAAATCTTTTCCAGCACTGTTGTTTCCTGGATGTCAGCATTGCTCTTCTCTTCTAATTCCAAAAACACGAGTCCTTAGTTAAACTCTATTGTCAGATCTTTTTAGTTCTCTGGACGAAAAGTAGTGTTGAAATATTATCTGACAGAACTTACAGTAATTAAAATAAAATACTGTACTTGTCCCTTAGAGCATTAAGAAAGTACAGAAGAAATTATGGCAGATTTGTGCATATGCTGGGGTGTATTTTTTGTGGAGGATGGCTGTACAAGTTTGTGTCCAGAAAGGACCTGTTAAACTGAAAATTATGACAGCAAAGTCTGTAACCAAATGAAGGCAAATAACTGGCCTGTGTTTCCAGTAGTTCTGTGGTATAGGATAAAATACTGATGAAACAATACAGAACATAACCTTGGGGATTGGTGTGTGCCTTGGAGTCTATCCATAAAGAATGATATAATCATTGTAATAGGGAACTTCAGACCCCTACTGTGTTGCATTTGATATGTTTTGATAGCTCACACCATTCTAGAGAGCTAAAATTGGAGTTTAACTCATAATCCCCTGAATTACTAAAATCCGCTACCAAGTTACACAGTGATCCCATTTTAATTTGTCTCTTCAGTGAAATGGTCACTGAAAAATAGTCAGCAGTTTCATTCCAGGCATTTTCATCTCTACATTGGTTAGCTAGAAAGAAAAAACCAGTGCCTAGAAGGCTGTCTGAGGAACAGTGGCAAACTGTTTTGAAAGTGGTTGCCTGTTGTGCTTCATATATTAACAAAATTGGTGATATGAGTAGAACCTTTCCACATTCCTTAAGTCAGCCTTGGTGTTAAGTCTCCTTTTATTTTTCTGAAAGTAGAAAGAAGATGGATTTATTTCACCGCTGTTTTTAGCTTAATTTACATGCTCAAATAATTGGGACTGACTTAAAGGAGAGCAATTGCAATTATTTTCTGCTTTGGCTCTTGTTGAGTCTTTTACTATTAGATTCTTTCCTCAAATGTTGGAAGTTACTGAGGGACCTCTCACTGAAGTGTGGAGCTTCTACAAATAGAAACTCCCTGACTTGTATTTTGTGTTATCTTTTATCTGTACTATTACTTTGCCCTGACTTGTTCCTGGAAAAGAGATGCACATAAGTTTCTGCACAGCTTTTGCAGTTTCAGCATAGTCTGACTCAGTGCTGTTCACCTGGAAGACAGGCAGTAATTTGGCTTTGGTTTTGTTCTTCAGAAAGATACTCTTGTCAAATGGGAAATAACCCATCATAGGCTCACATAGAAAAATTGTTGCTTTAATGGAAATTTTAGTAGGTGCTTTTCAACTGAATGCAGGGCTGTTGGTGTTGAAAAGCTAATCTTAAACTTTGGCCAGCGTGTAGGGTGGGTTGTGAAATATTCCATTCTTCTCCTCCTCCAGTGGTAAAATACTTTGTATGTGGTTTGGTTATTGGGTTTGGGGTTTTTTTGGTTGGTTGTTTTATTCCCCCCCCCCTCTTAATTCTAACTCCTGAATGCCACAACCTTCTTTATTAATGAAAGCACCATAGGAAGATGTTTGGTTCCAACTGAAAGCTGAAATTATAGCCACGAGTAATAATTTTTTATGCCCCTGGAAAGAGTGAGAAGGAAGTAATGAAAACTACTTTGCAACATAATTGGCCTTTAATTATAAATGGCTTGCAAGTTTCATCCCTGTGAGTAATATTTTGTCCATTAGTCCTTAGCAAGGCCACAGACAGCATACAGCAACTACAAAAGTACGCTCCTTGTCCTAATGGAGTTGTGTGGTAAAGCAACTATTAGTAGCAGCTATTCAGAATTCTTAACTGCAGTTTATATTTTACCATTAGGGACTGTGTTTCTTTGCCCTTTACCTAATACATATTTATAACTTCCCAGATCATAGCTGGTGTTGTTCTGCCCCCATGCACCTTGGCCTAGCCTCATCATTTTTATAATTTATTTTCGGTATTGAAAATTTGATACTGTGTGCTCCAGAGCTTTCTCTGGGCTGAACAATGCCAATGTTTTCAGCCTCTCCTCGCAGGGTGTGTGTTCCAGCTGACAGCTGTCTTTGTGGCCTTCCACTGAACTTGCTCCTGCTGACATTTCATAATGTGGATCCAAAAGCAGATCTGGTGGTGCAGACACCAGAGAAGTGGATTATGCACAAAGTAGGACAATTGCTTCCCTCAGTCCACTGGCTGTTCTTCCATTTCCAAAGCCTGTTTAGCTCTCCTTGCTGCCAGGTGGAGGGCTGATGCATGGCTTGCCAGGACCTCCAGTTTGTTTTTTCAGGGGAGCTGCTCCCCACTAAGTTGGTCTTCAGGCTATGCTCTCATGATATTTTTTTGGGCATATCTAAGTTATTCTGAATGGCAACCCTGCCCTGCAGTGTGTCTTCTACAGTAGTGTTTGTGGACTTACTGGGTGCTCTGCCAGGTCACTGTAAAAGAAAATAAACAGGATTGGGTCCCTGATCTATTCACTTTGTAACCATGGGCAGATTGGGAACCATCAAGAGCTGCTGTTTGAGCCTAGTGATGGAGATGTTTGGGCTTTTTTAATAGCTGGTAATTTACCCATCCATGCTGTAACTTGGATCAGGTTAGATGCAATGGTGCTGCAGGAGAGACTGAGTATTCCTGAAATCAAGGTGGGGGATACCAGTGATGTCTCATCCACAAATCCTGTCATTTTATGACAGAAGGCAATCATATAGGTCAGGCATGATTTAACCTCTGTAAATCCATCCTGGTGATTCCCAATGACTATCTTCTCCTTAATATGCCCAGAAATGACGTGCAGGCAGGCATATGTCAGAACATACTGTGGAAGTAGATGAACAAACAATGAAAGTAGGCTTGGACTGTGATGTTTTCTTTCCTAGTGGTCCCTGAGACTTGGTAACTGGTAACCTGTGCATATTCCCTGTCCTGCTCTTCTTTCCTGGATACCCAGTCGCTGTCCATCTGTAGGTGGTGAGTGCATGCAGGTCACAGGATGGAGCACCTGCACCTTTGGGAATGTGGTGATGAATAAGCTGGGACTTCATGTGACCTGGGGGAACAAGTTTGTTAGGAACAGGATGTCACTTTTAGAGTGATTCTTGCTCCCTGTCTGTGTGTGTGTGTGTGTGAGGAATTTACCAGATAAGAAGGTGACAGCAAAAGTGACAGTAAGTTTAATAATTATTTTAGCTTGATCTAATGCATGTTAATGATTATATTGGTGATCTGCTTAAAGCCAGTGGGCTTTGCCCTGGGTTTTCTTTTGTATTGATTTAGTTCCATTATCTTGCCATTAGCTTGACAGTAAAAGTATTGCATGTGCAATACTTTTACTGTGTCAGGATGTGTGAAAAATCTGTAGTTGCCTGCATTTAAAGCTTCCTTTTTTTGGTAGCTGTTTGCCTTTTTTTTTTTTTGTTTTGTTTTGTTTTGTTTTGTTTTGTTGCCACTGTTAATCTGCTTTTACAACTTCTCTAATTATGTCGTGGCTTTTTTTCTGGTAATCACTATTTTGATATTCCTTTATTACTGATAATTTTAGGTGGTCTTTAGAAAGCACCAGCACCTGTCAAATGCAGTAAGATCCACAGTCAAACTGAGACCTGCTTAATTTGTACATAGTAAAGAGCAAAGAACTTTAACCTGATTGTATGATGCTGAATAGTGAGTTCACAATGACTTATTGGGGAATTCAATGTTTCTCAGATCTTATCATTAGCACCACTTGCCTTATTGGTTCAGATGCTTAATTTTCCAACTTCTGTTACTGATTGAGCAGTTATTACTCTGCATAGTTCATCAGGTACCAAAATAATTTTGTCCCATGATGATAGTTGTCCTTACTTTTGTTCTGTATAGAACTATACATTTAGATATCCATTTTTATTAGCTGCATTTTTTTTTAAGACCTGAAAAGACCCTTCAGAGTAAGGTGACAAATATATTTAATACAACCTTTCTAAAGGAGCAGTAGGTGAACTGATTTTAAGACTTAAGTTCTACAATTTAGAAATGTTCTAGAAACCATCTCATCGGCAGTGAATCAATCAGAAATACAGTATTCACAAAATGTTTTGAATGGCAGGTGTAATTAGTTCATTATTTTAATGCTTCCAATAGTTTAATTGGAAGCATTAATGTTTAATTAATGTTAATTAATTTTAATTATTTAACAATAATAATTGTTAATTAATTAATGTTAATTAATTAATGTTTAATTGCAGTAAGACTTAAATGCTGTAGGAAAAAGATCATAATAGTTGGCAAATCATTGTCAGTGTTTTAACTCAATCTTATGTATATTCCAAAATCACACTGGCATTTTCTAAACAGAGACTGAAAAATTAGTGTAGGGGAAAAAGTCAAATGCTAAATGATAAATAGTAAATGGTACCTCTGTAGTAAATTTTAGATATCTAAGTTCTTACTTTTAAGTATAAAGCCCATCTCTCTGATATTTGAAGAACTGGTTTTATGTTTTACTTGTGAAGTGTAAAATCACATTTTGCTTGTGTTCAGTTTAGTAAATATTTTATTTTTGTAAATAAAAGATTAACATGCAAATACAGTATTTGTAGAATATTAGATTTGGAAATGGACAAATGATTAAATGTATTTCACAATCAGCTAGCTCTGTACTTTAACCTGAGAGGCATAACCAGGGCTTTGGAAAGAAGGCAGTTAAGTAATTTCATAATCATTCATGCATTACAGCAATAATACTGGCACACACAAGCATAAAAACTGGTTTTGCAGTGTCTTCCTGATACAAACAAATAAAACAGTCTTCAATGGGCTTTCTTGTCTAAGAAAAGACCACCTAAATAAGTAGGATCAAATGAAAGCAAGATTTGAATACATTAAGGTTTGTTGCCACACTGATTTTAAATAGATAATAGATGAAAAAGTTATTCTGTATATGTCCTTTCATGGTATTGAGTCATTTTGTGAATTTTTTTTTTAAAATTGATTGAGGGAGGCGTTGACTCAGAGTAGGTTGACTCAGTTCCAACTTATTTTGTTTGTATAAAAACTCCTGTAGTGTCAGTTAAATAAGTTGTCTGTCATATAACTTCTTAAGCATTTTAAGCTTTCTCAATTTAAAGATTGCTGCAATTCAGAAATGTTTGAAGTTATTTGTATTTTGTTGGGAGGCAAGAAATTATAGTTTAGACTGAAGAGAATGTGGAGTAGTGGCGAGTTTCTGGCCAAGAGAGAAGATCTACTTGAAAATTCTCTATTTACAATAGAGGATCAGGCAGGTTGTAGAGGTGAAGCATGAAAAAAACTCTTCTGTGAAAAAAATTATATATTCTGGATTATGTTTGGGTATGGACAGTTTTCAATGGGTAGATGAGAAGCAAGTGATGGGCAATATAATTGTATTGTCCGAGTGTTGTGACACGAACAGAGAAAAATAGTAACTGGTACCAAAATTATGAGGTGCCTTTGTTTCTGCAATGTTGTGGTAGCTCTTGTTCATCAACTTCTGCATGTTCCAGTGCCATTGGACCTGGCATCACTGTGCATCTGATTCTGTTATTGTCTGCTCACACCTTTTCCCCATTTGAGAGAGCATTTGTGGTATGATCTGCAGTCCTCCTCCGTTTTAGCAGATCACCAATATCTGGTGACATTTTAAGTGCTTTAGGACTGGCTTTTATATTATGTAGTTTGCAGAAAAAGGGAAACTTCTGTGCATGACTAATTGAATATAAGAGTGAAGAAAGTGCATTCTGATTTATCCAAACTGATGAAATGTTTACATGCAGCTATGTTAAAAAAAAAAACCCAAAACGGTTCTGGTGATAATTGCTTTCCACTTTGCTTAGCTTCAAACATACAGAGTCTGGAGTGCTTTTAACTTATGTTTTTAAACATCCTTGCTAGATACTGTGAAGCCTGTGGTTTTGGGGGTGGAGCTGTGTTTTTTTTTCTGAGTGAATATTGTGTGCTTCAAGATAGTGAATGGGGAATACAGTTGGGTTTTTTGGTGTTTTTTTTTTTTTCCTACTATTGTTGTATTTTTGTTTTGGAAATTGGCATTAATTTTGGCAGATGTTCAAATACCAAACTGAGAATGGATTTACTAATAGATACTTCCCTATAAGCAGTAATAGAGTGGTGTTACTGGATGAACCAAAAGAAGGTAGTGATGAAGACAGTAGCATTAGCTTAGTAAAGGCAGGTTTGGTCATTCAGAATTATTTTAAGGTCTTAAAATGCCCCAGATTAAATATTAGGGACCACAGTGGAGCAGTGTTGAAATAAAGAAGGGATTATTCATTTGGGAGTGAAAACTCTAGCCTTAACAAATCAAACTTATCATAACTGTTAATTTAAGTAGCTGAATTTCCACTTAAATATGTATTATAAATCAGCTGAATCCTATTGGTATAACTTGCTTGCAATTCAATAAAAGCTGGTTTAAGTATGATGCTATGTTAATAAAAAGACCCATTGCTTTCACTTGTAGCTAACTCATGTGAATGTTAAATGACAGGTTTTGATTCAGGTCTAGTAACTTGTATTAATGACTGTATTTATGCCATGAGTAGTTGCTCTTTGAAGGGGCTGTGAGTTAAGAGCTGCATGGTGGTAGGTTGGGTGGAGATATTGTTTGAGGTAAGAAATAAAGAATTTGGCCAAACGAGCAGCTAAGTATCTCTTTTCTGAAAGGTTTTAACTCTCTTAAGGTATGGAATGAGAAGCACTTTTATGGATTGAGTCAATGACCAGATGCACAAACAAATTGCTGGAAGAGTTAGTTACATAGTTTATTCTGTGCATATGTGCTATAAAGTTTCAGTCACAGACTGTGGATATATTGCTCATTATTGCATTTCCATGGAGGAGTGTTTACTGCAGAGTTTTTGAGAAGGGGATTTTAAGGACTCTTTTGGAATATAGTCTTAGAGGAATGTTATGAAAAGAGCAGTTGGTTTGTAAATGGTTTGGGAAATAGGGGTGGAAGAGACTTGATGAGCCTTGTATGAAACCCCTCGTCTATCTAGTGCTTAGATGTCTCAGAATATTACCAATGTAGCCAATGAGCAAAGGCTCCTGAAAGTCAGAATCCATCCAAACAAAGAGTGTTTCATTGCTGTTTCGGTTCCCAGAGCTGCGGAGGGCAGAGGTGGACTTTGTGTGTCTCACAAATGTTTCCTGAGGGCCACTGCTCAGAAACTTGCAGAAAAGCTGGTTAGCCAAGATCCTGCTGTGCTGTGGTTGGGATGGAGATCAGCTCCAGCTCTTTCCCCAAGGGTTCAGACCTGTGTTTCCTGCTGCAAGGAGCAGGCTGCCAAGGTAGAGGCAGTTGAGCAGAAGTCATGTTCTCTTTCCTCAGTAAATGCATGTCTTGGTGCAGAGAGAGTTACAGCTCTCCCATATTACACTGATCCCTTACAGGATAAAGTGATGAGCTCAGAGTGGGGAATAAAGTCTGTTTGTCTAGTATCCTACATGCAAGTGGAATCCAGCTGGCTAAAAGCTATCCTATTTCATTTCTGTTCCCCCTTTCCAGAGTAGTGCTGGTTTTGTGATTTTGTTTTGTTTGTGGCTTTGATTATTTTATCCTTTTTTACAGTCAGTTGTCACTGTGTGAATAGATTTAGCAAAAGGTAGGCCCCCTCTGCCCCCTGCTCCCCCTGCTTCCCACCCCAGTGCTCCAGGTACACTGTTCAGAAATATAGATTGAAATATTCCCAGGCCAGAGGAGTGCCCTCTGTCATCTGGGGCTGTCCTGCCATGGTAAGAACCTCACCATTCATGCAGTCCCTGAAATACAGTGGTCAGACTCTTGCTTTCTGTTTTCAACACAGCTAGGTGTTCTACTCTCCTCTGGTTCTCCCAGAGCCCTGCTCTCCTGATGCTTAGAAATATTCTGACTTTCAGTTTAGACTTACATGTGGGCAGTGTCTATTTTCTTTTCCTCCAACACTCATTTAGCTTTGCTTTACTTAGGCTTGACATGTTATGAGCTTTTAGCCTTATCTCTGTCTAATAGGTTCCTATTGCTGCCCTCATCTTCACATCTGTTCTAGTAAAAGATTCATGTTGTTAGATACGGCTGACCAGAACTGTACCCTGTATTCAGCTGGTGTTATGCTGGTGGCTTGTGTGATGACTTTAATTCTTCCCTGTTTTAGCTGGAAATATTCCCTCATGACACAATGTAGGTCTGTTTGTCTGTCTTTTTTAATCTATTTTCCCCTTGCCAGATCACACTGGTGACTCACAGTTATCCTGTGATCAAGCCAGACTGATCTTTCCCTTCAGTGTCGTCTAAGACGATCCCTGGTTCCCCACATCCTGTGTGAGTGTGCTAATCACAAGTTTATTATCTCATGGTATAGGTGACCT
This sequence comes from Serinus canaria, assembly GCF_022539315.1. Classification (NCBI taxonomy): domain Eukaryota; kingdom Metazoa; phylum Chordata; class Aves; order Passeriformes; family Fringillidae; genus Serinus; species Serinus canaria. Next base: position 92,624,550 of record NC_066315.1, read on the forward strand.
TCTGCTATAGAAAAAAAAACAACAAACCAGGGAGTGGGTTGTTGCAGCGGTTTCCACTCTGTCTTGTGATAATCTTAAGTTTGACAGTTCACATTTTCTGTGTTTGAGACAAAGTTGGCTGAATGAAGCCCTAGGATGTCAGAGAAATAACCTCATTGATGGGGTTCTGGTGTAAAATCATGTGAAGCTGCTTGGCTGTGTCATCGCAGCTGGAGTGTTATTTTGTATGACTGATAGCAGAACTTGAAAGCCGTGGAGCACTTGTAAAATAAGAAAGGAGGTGTGTGTTGTGAGTACAAACCCTGGCATTATGAGTAGAGAATGGGTTTTCAGAATTACAGCTCTGGATTTAATTTTCTAATGTCTGCCAAAGCTTCTCAAGTGGGCTGTAAGTATTTTTTAGTGTATTTTCCTTAACTTATCTCTGCCTTTGCTCTATATCTGTAATATAGGAGAAAGGTTTACCTTCTGGTCATGTGTTTTGTCTACTTATGTTGCAAGACTTTAGGGAAGGAACTTCCTCGCTATCTCTGCGAACTGTCTGGAAAACCCCTCTTGGCTGAAGGCTTTGGACTCTGTCACAGATGATGGCATTTGCAACATTTTCTCTTTTAAAAAATATTTAGTAAACAATAGAATAGTTTACAAGTGCAACTTGTTCAAGAACAAGATATTCTTGTGATGGGTGCTGCAAATATTATGTACAAGCTTACTTTTAATCATATAGTGGATTTGAGATATATTTTGGTAATCATGATTGAAAGTGAATGCACTGCTAGTCTCCTTATTGAAACACTTATTTTCTCACTTCATTATTTTGATATGTTGCCAGATTTTGTCATCTTTTTCTTTTGTACACTGATAAATAGTGAACTGCATTTGAAAACCATGCTGAAAAAATGAGTGTTTAGCCTGTCACGTGCTTTTGTCTTCCTTTTAATGCGGAATAAACAATCTGGTTTTATTTTTAATGAAAGAAGGGGAGATAATGGTCTTGTATACATTTAGAACATTCTCATGTTGAAATGGAAATTTTCCCCTGGGTCTGTCATTGTTCTCTTCAGTAGTTATTCAGTAAGGAGTGTTTCTATATTGGCTTTAAATGTACCTCTGATAAAGATTGGGAAAACAACATTAGCACATGACATTTATGAGTTACATAAAATGAGACAATATTCAAGTACGAGCCGTGAGTTCTTGAAGGCATATTTAAAGAAGCACACAAGTACAATAATTATGTCAGGCTGATGTTCCTCGTGCAGATTTCAGCTGCTGTTACTCATTAATTATTTAAAATTCCAAGTGCAACAACTCACAGCTTAGTGACTGTAACCTGCTGAGCCTATGACCTAAACAATTAAAGCCAAAACATCTGGTTTAAAATTCCATTTGAAAAGAAGATAAATTGATTATTTATTTCTCAGTTATGCAATTATCCTTTGCAAAAAAAAAAAAAAAAACTGCTTTCTCTTCTGAGAAAGAAAGTAAATCAGTGTGTCATCACCAGAGAAAATCCCTAACTGGGGTCAGAGTATCTGTCTTTCCAGATAATCATTTATGAATGCAGAAAAATTGCTTCTCTACAGCTTTCTGAGTTACTTTGTTCTTAAATTTATTTACTGATTTCAGAGAAGAAGAGCATCTAAATTTTTACTTAAGCTTCATTAATTTTCACTTGCAGCTTGCATAGCAAACCATTTCTGACTGGAGAACTGTCTTGTTTGTGTTAATGGACTCTGGATAATGGTGACCTTTTAGGAGGCTGCCACATGAATTTTGAACGTTCTGGCATGTCTTCAGCATGCTTACAAATTAAAATAAGGACTGAGTCTTCATCAAATTATTTTAAAAAACACTTTAGGATCATGATTTCATGTGTGAACGCTCATACAATACAGCCAGGCAAAAGAAGGCAAAAAGAAGTGAGAAACCCAAAGCACAAGAAGAGAGAAATACAAGCGTGGAGTTAAGGATGCATTTTTTCTGTGTAAGAGAAGAAACAATGGGTTTGTGCTTCTTTGGCAGTGTGTTTATGGAGAGGAAGGGAGGGATATGACTGTAGAGAAGTAGATTGGGCCAAAGGGAGTCAACTTGGAGTATGGTGAAAGTCAGACCCTTTCGCAATATCAGTATTTGTGCCAAATGTTACAGAGGAGAATCTGCAGGAAATCCATCCTGTTGGTTGGTATGTTTGCAGTATAGATAACATATATGAAGTCAGAAGACAGAGAGAGAAAGATCAGGGAGAGAGAGATTTTTTTTTTCCTCTTAATTGAGAAGGATCTAGTGATTCAGTGTTATCTCACAGCCCAGTTAATGCTGTCTGAAGGGGGTGAATCATCTCCTTGTCCCATCTGTCAGTCTGTTGAATATGAGAAGAGCAGGCATACAGTGCCTTTAATTCATGTGTGTTTAGAACTGCGGGTGTGCATGTTGTTGTCAGTCTCTACAAAGTGTTAATGAAATACTCATCATCAAAGTGCCTGTGTTCTCTGGGAAGCTTAGGTAACCCACCTCACTTTGAAAGGGAGAATAAACCGCTCAACGTTTGGAGAGGGCTGGTTTTGCTAAGCAGAGAACGGGAAAAAAAAGTGAGTTATCAAATATATCTTGGTTTTATTCTCTTGGCATTTTAAAAAGTTTATCAGAATAGAGGTGCTAGGTCTTGTCTGTTTTCAGAGCACCTTAATCTCAGAAACTGAAAGTCTTCCAGTAACAAACAATTATAATTATCTGTATAATTCTCAGTTACTTTTATGTTTGTCCTCTGGTACTGCTAAGATTGTTACTTTAAAAATTCTGAAATGCTCCATGATTTGAATATGAATTTTGTTCTTTTTTTCATTCTCCTGGTTAATACTGCACTTGGGTTGTATATTCTTGTGTGGTGTTTCCTATTTTTCAAAACTACATAAGAATCTAGGACAAATGTCTTACTTTTAGTTATTGACTCACTGAGGCTGAATGTTGAGGTTCACAGCTGTGGAGGTGTATTCCTGAAGGAAATATGGTACTGTAGAAACCATGACGGTGGAAAGCACTGGTCTTAGGAGTCTACTGCATATCTTATAAATGCATAGAATGAAGCTAGGATATGCCTCAATTCTTAAACTTTCTAACTTTCTCTGTCCCTTTTTATTTTTTTTTTCTTTTCTTTTTTTTTCCCATGAGATAATGTATTTCATTGTACTATCAAATTATTTTGCCTCTGGAGCACGTAGGTACTGAAAAAAATAATCAATGAATATGTGTCTGAGCCTTTCTAGAAAGCTGGGAAAAATTGGTCCTAGCTCCAAGGTATTGTATGCCATGCAGACATAGACCTATATGAAAAAGAAAATAACAACACCCAGCTTATTTTGTTGAGGTGCTGTGCATAAAAGACAGCATGTAGCAAGTGAACATTTTCATATTAGTGACTGAGATAAAAACAGACACATCAGTCTTAGTTTCATAGGAGGGCACCATTTTCCTTTTGATACATATGTTCGAGGGAGGTGTATGTGTGGCCCTCTCTGTTCCCTAGACTGGGAATAGCTGAGAGGCACAAGTATCTCAGCAAAGTCACAGAGTGCTTACCAGGAAATCCACGTTTAGTCAAGACCCAGTTGTAGGTACAGAGGCAGAAGTGCAGCAGGCAGAGGGGACGGAGCTCAAACGTGCTGGCTGCATCTGTACCTTGCCCCAGGCCTTTGGGGTCCTACCTGGCTCCCTCCTCAGGTGCACTGGAGGTGATAAGGAAATTTCCTTATGACTCTGCAGGTGGATTGGCACAGAGTTCACAGGGCTTTGCTAATCTTGGTGTTTTGAAGACAAACAGTAAACATGTGGCTAAGGCCGAGTGATTGTGGTCATTGATGATTTCTGTTTGCATGTATGAGTGTGGGTACCAGCACGTGCCACATGACCCTAGGGGAGCATTTTTCCATTTGGGAAGCAGAAGAGCCCTGTTGAGAAATCTTTTTTTTCTTAATGGACAGGGTGAATGGTGCTCTAGCAAGGAGAGTGGAGTGGGTTGAAGGAAGAAAGGACAGAAAAGCAAGAAAAACCTGTGCAACAGAAAATAAGTGTGGCTTAGCAATTCATTGTAATCTCACATCAGTAGTCTAGAATCAAGTTTGGACTATGCTCAGTGTGCTGAGGTGAGATTCCTGGAAATCACATGCTTTTGTAAAAGATAATATGCAAAATCCTTCTTGTTGGCAACAGAGGAAAATGGTAATCAAAACAGTCAAGAAACATCTTAAACCTTGGATGTCTTTAAGCAGGATGCTTACCCTATGGCAATTTTAGGAAACAGTTTGCAACAACATTTTTTCACAGAATATATTCTGTGAAAATAGAATATATTCTGTGAAAAATATATTGTAAATATATTGTAATATTCTGTAAAATATATTGCTCACTGTTGTAGCCTTTCTCATGTGCCATAGTGTTGCAGAAAATTTTAGAGAAGGTTAAATAATTTTGGTGTCCTTTGTAATGGTACATGAAGTGTGTATGAATTACTGAGCAACTGTGTTAGCACTGGGGAGTACTTTCTCAGGTAAAAGTGTTTCAGAACTTGGCCAGTCTCGCAGAGGAGTGGTTTTCTAGGCCTAGTGTCCTTGCTAAGGTACATGCAGTTATCTGTAAACATCTGTAAACATCAAAATTGCTGTGATATTTAGATAGGTCAGGACTGTGATTTGCAAGACACTGTACTAGCATGATTAAATACATCTGTAAGTACTAAACTCCTGTTGACTTCTCTGATTTATAGGCTATGGTCACCACTGAAATATTGGTTTTAATAATTCATGATGGAAACATGTCTGGAATAATGTGTTTTTCTTTCAGAGAAATATCATTGTGGAAGTCAAAAGTGAAATAAAGTTTGATTTAGGAAGTATTGCACTCTTTCACAAGAATGAAAAATTATATCTGCTTTAAATAACAATTAACCTTGTAAGGCATTTAAGGCACTGTATTTTATGAAATGATTTAACAGTTGAATTAAGAGGGTGGGATTCCTGTGGAGCAGTTTGTCCATGGGGAGGGTTACTTTAGTTACCTGGTAACTAAAGGTAACTAAAGTTGGTCGCTCACATCTGTCTGTGAAGAGTCTGACTGTGGCTGCTAATGGATTTAGCTGCAGGTCACTCATTCGTGCCTGCTGGAGGTTTTCTTTCTTGGTGAGTTGGAATATTTGGTTACCATGATGAGGGAATTCTGAAGAAACAGATGAGGCATGCCCAGTGCCTCAGTCTTGTTTTGAAAGAAGATGAAGTGAAAGGCTTCCTTGGAAAGGTGTGTATCACACTGGGAGCCTAAAAAACCACTCAGAGATTTCTATCTAGCTGGCAGCCCCTGCTGTGCAATGTGTCAGCTTGCTTCCCAGGAAGCTCTGTAACCAGGACCTGACACTACCACAAACAAACAAAAAACCAAACAAACACAAAAAAAACCCAAAAACCAAACCAAACCAAACAAACAAAAAAAAAAAGGCAACAAAAATACCACAAAACCTTGGGTAAGGGTTTACACTAGGAGTCTATCAGAATTAGAAAGAACTTGCACATTTCTTAAAAGAAATCACCAAATCACCCTTTTTTTTTTCCTGATAAGATCTGTATATAGTAGTGAAATGTCATATTTACTTGCATAAGAATAGTTATGAATTTAGCAGGAAGTTTTAGGTAAATTCCTCAAATATTTTTATATTCTATGGTTACCCTTCCCATGTGTGAGTAAGGCTAGGAGCACTCGTAGCTCTGCACTATTACCCAACATCAGTCTGTGATGAATACGTATTCCTAGACAAGGTAGTAATTATGTTCTGATACCTGTAAATATGTAAGTTCTTGCATACCTTTATTATTACATGTAGTTCTGTTGAGTCATAATTAACGTGTGGGAAGAGGTAAGATCATATTTTAAAATCCATTTTCGGCATCGTGTGATACACATTCAGTAGTTTATGCTTTTTATTTTGAAGTAACCATTAATGTTCAATAAAAGTGCTGCATGTGGATCGGCATACAGCCTGTTTTGACTCCTCAATTACAATATTACTTATGTAAAGTCTGATAACTACATGGGTGAACTTTTTTCAGGCTCCTGGGAGTAAGAAAATGCTATTTTGCAGTTGAAACTGCATAACCTGCAGAAAGTAATGCCATTGCATTTCTTCTTATATTCAGAAGGTTTGGAGAAGTGTTTTTCTGACTTTCAGTGAAAATTCTAAATCATAAACTTTTTTGTAGGGCAGTGGGTGTGTATGGGGAGATGACTAGAATGACTTGTTTAGCTGCAAAAATCAACAGTCAGACTTGAATGGGCTAAAATCCGCTACAATGATATATGTTTCTAAACCCCTGTTTTTAATCAACTGCTCAGATAAATTACATAATGCCAACCTAAGTGTATTATTACAGGTATGTATTGTGTAGAACAGTTTTTCCATCTCTTTTTTTGAGTTTTGGAAATAGAAGTTTTTCTCCCTGTGTAAGGCACCAGCATTTCTGTAGTTGTTGTGAGTTGGAATATGGGTTCCTGCTCTGAAGAGAGTGGGAAAGCTGCTTGGTCTGGGCTTCCATCAACCAACAGGTTATCTGTTGGGCTAACTCTGTAAGAAGGTGAATTGATGGGAGGAGATGCTTAATTTCATTTCCCCAGGCAGAATCCCATGGCTGTTTTTTGGAATTACTCAAAGCAGCTGGCATAGGTGGAGCTACTGCTGTATCAGTCATGGATTGGGAAGTGCCAGGTCATGGCAGCAGAGCTGATTCAGATCAGTAGGTGGTTGTGGCATAGTGCTGAGGCAGCTGGATGGCTCTGGTGGCACCTGCAGTGGCGGCTCACAACTGCCTGCCCCAATTCACTCGCTTCACCCTAAAGAGTTTTTAGGTAGCAGAAGTGTTTTCAACTTTCAGTTCTGTTAAATCAGTTTACTCGTGTGGCCGTTAATTTTCTGAGCCTCTCAGATGTTTTTAATGTGGAACCAGGAACTCTCGGTGGGGAGTTTTGTAGGGGAGCTGGTGATGTAACTCTGTCCACTGCAGGCATGGGAGGTGTCCCCTCTCATTTGTGACTCAAGCTCATGTGCAAAATTTGTCATCTCATAGGATTTACAAAACTTGCAGAGTTTCACTAGGAAGCTTGTTGGCCAGTGCTGCTGGGGTCATAAGCTCGATTCCACGTGCAGGCGTGTTTTGGCAGCTTATGGCTAGGTGTGATTCATGTGAGATTCAAGGAAGGTATTGCATTTCCACAGTACTTCTGTTTCTTCATTGCTTGGAGCACCATGACTGCTCTTCTGGCTGTTCATCAGTGCTGAATCATCCATGGATTCCTCTGCAGAGAGTGTTGTTCAGTTGATGGATATTTTTAGGAAGTGTAAGAAGCTGTGTCTTCAGTTGATACAGAGCTGCTTAGTCTGGCAACCTGTACATTATGAAGGTGACTAAAAAGAAAATATGGATATTTTTCTAGCTGAGATGTTTAGAATAGTTGGCTGCAAGTTCCTACAAAGATTGTAAAAGTGAGTAACCCCATTGAGGTCAGTGACTCAACTCATTGCATAAAGATTGGCTCAGGTAGAAACTCTGCAGTGTGGTTTCCTTCCGGACAGTAAGAACCAAAGTCAGTGTTTAAGTCTCAGTGTTTCATCCTGAAGTGAAAACAACCTGTGTGCTCAGTTTTTAGTCAAGTAAGGTGGATTTCTGCTTGAGGCTGAAGTGAAAAATTAAGTCACTGTTGCTATAAGTGCTTGCATGTAGGTATGGTTTTACTTCCTAATCAGATATCTGCAGAACAGTTGGCACCATACAATTCCTTTCATAATTCATGTCAGATGCTTGGAATCCTTTTTTTGCCAAAGGATTACTTAGATTTCACTGTTTAATAGGTAGTATGAAGAAATCTATAACATTTAGGATACCCTTGCTAGTGGCTGGTTGCTTTTGTCCCTTTGGCTGAAAAGTGAGGAATTAATAGCAGTTACCTGTAACTAACTTCTTTCCAAGCATCTGCATTTATTTGTGCATGAAAAAAAAAATAAAGTAAATTCTAGCTGTGAGTGTTTATGGAGTGTTTTATGGATACAGGGTTGTTGTTTCTGGAGTGTTACTCCAAAAACATGAGGGAGGCTACAGGGAGGCAGGAGGACAGGATCACAGATCTGCAAGTGTTGTGTTGGCTTCATCATCTGTGTACTTCGACCTGTGTGTGTTATAGACCAACTTTGATAGTTTTTTTTTTTTTGATAAATGAGTGGAAGAATAACATTTAGAACATTTGCTTTTATATTTTGCTGTAGACATGTCTTACAGTTTTGTATTCTCCTCTGCTTTCCTTATGTTGGGAAGCAGGTGATGAGGAATGAGCTGATGCTCATAATTTGTAGAGCAAAGGCCAGTTTGAGGAAATTCAGGTCTGAAACCCAGTGTATATGAATTTATTTGTATTTTTCCTTCAAAAATTTTAGAATGTCAAAAATGGGTGAATTGATATTGCTGACCTCACAGTTGGAAAGTACAGGGCTTTTTGGTTTTTGGTTTTTGTGGGTTTTTTAATCTTTTTGCAATAGATAGTGCTGGTTTAAAAAAATCTGTTTTCAATTTAGCAATAAATTCTATCTTGAGTGCACTTACTGAGTTTGGATGTTTTTCAATTTTAATTTTGTGAGACCTTGGAAATGAATTTTTGTAAGGACTTATTTAACTGGATACAGTGATAACATGGAACTTAGAGCAAGCTGAATTCAGTGAATTGCCAAATAAGCACTGTAGACCCTCAAAATTTGAAATTTATCACTGGGGGTTGGGTGGGGTGGTAAAGTGTGTGTGTAAATAAATCTATAAATCTCTCCAAAAGTTGAAGTAGAGATACAGAATTAGATTGATTACTTATGACTGCCCATCACAGATGTGTACTTTGTCAAAAGCAAAGTTTTTGTCTTTAGAATCCTTTTGTACACAAATCAGTGTGTAGCTGGGGTTATAACAATATATGAGTTTGTGCAGCCTATTGCTTTATGCATGTAATATTGCTTTCATGCTTGTAATTTTAAGTCATGCATGTAATTTTAAGTCTCATGACTCTAAATGCTGTGATGCGCTGCATTCAAATCATCTGAAGGCAGCAGCTGCCAGGTCCTAAGCAGACACCTGCTTCTATGACAAGAAATATGTGGCACAACCATGAGTGTGCTCTAAAAGCTGAAATTTGCATGTTGTTGTTTAACCTGCATAAACTCTGTTAAGCTGAGATACGGCAGGATGAGCCAGAAAATAACAAAGAAAGAGTTGGCATTACTTTCTTAGGTGCTCATCATGAAAGTGGGAGCTGTAAACAACTCACATGTTCTAACCTCCACAGCAAATTGTTGGCAGTTAGTGTGGTGCCTTTTTCACTAATTGCTGTTTATATAGTGGTAAATGTGAATTCAAAAGAACTTACTTGAATTTTTATGGAAGTTTATAGTAACAAATTATTTGATATGTACTGCACTGTTTGTTATTAAAAACATGGTATCGAAAGACAGGGCCTCTACCTAATTTCTAATCTATTTTTGTTTTATGTGCAAATCTCAAAAAGAACATTTTTTTTCCTTCTCTGTTATGTCTTTTTTTTTTTTTAATAGAAGCAGGAAAGCTTTCTGCTGTTGCTTAAATGTGCAAAATAGACCAGAGAAGCATGGTTTTTTTTTTGTTTCCTTAGGATCTTTCACAGATTTTATCTTGAATTGTAAAAATTCTCATTGAATGTGAAAAATTTCTTTGTTATGTGTCATATTTGTATTTCTTTACAAATTTATTGGTTTCAAAAATGTTGTTTTGTTTTTATCTTTTCAGAATTTAAAGTTTGGTGATCCATCATGGGGAACCATGTAGGAAAACGAGAGCACAGCACAGAGAAGTCAGCCAAGGTGAGTGTAGAAAATGGAAGAGAGAGAGCCACTTGGGAGATATGTATTCTGTAAAACACGGGGTTTTTTTAGGACAGTAGTTGTTTACCAGATCACTGTTATCATTACTGTTTTGTAGTTTACACTGCAAAGTGATCGTGTTTTTAAAAGAGTGTCCTATGAGATGTGGCCAAATGAAGATTTTGTTGTGCTGGATTTAGTGAGAGATGTGATGTTTGATCCACAGTTGATATTAATCTTCTCAGTCATGGTGGTAATAAATGAAAGGGACTTAGAATCATGATACTGGAGAGTATCTTTTTTAAGAGTCAGTGAGCCGAGTTATATTCCTGTGTGGTGACAGTTTTTCATTTGGGCAATAAAATTGGCTTCATCTGTAAGAAAGACACCATGAAAAAGTAGGTAAAATAAGAGGATTTTTAAGGACAAGAGTGTCAATCCAAGGAAATGCAGCTTTAAAAATCTTCTCCCTAGGGGGGAAAAAAAAGGGAACTGTCAAAATGTTCATTAAAAGTTAGTATTTGATTCCTAAGCATCTGCTGACACTGTTGTGTATTCTGCACATAATGTGGTATTCTGTTTGCCTTCTGATAATATCTTGTTTATTTGTTTTTCTATGTTGTACCAGAAGAGATTTCACACATCTTAAAACAGAACATCTTTCTATATATATTTAAAAGTAAAAAAAACCCCATTGCTTGTTGCTAGCTATTGCTATCTTCCCTCCACACATCCTCATCCAAAAATAATAGTTTGCAGGCTAAGCCCACACTGTATAAAGCTATGGCCCTGTGCATTGGACTTGAGCTGTAAACAGGTAGTTCTGGGCTTTATCTGGAGCAATGTGGGTATTTTGCTTTGCAGTGGCAGATTATCAGCTATCCCCAAAAGGTGTACAAACTAGAACTCATACAGTTATTAGTTCCTTGCCATCTCCTTTAGGAAAGTGCATAGTCACACTGGAAGGAATAGGGAGAAAGCAGCAGGAACAGAGGGCAGCTGGCTACATATAGTTTTGTTTTGTGTTGGGGCAGTATTTTGCAAAATCCTTTTGAGGCCCAAAGTTTCACTTTGAGTACAAAGTATGAATCCCAAGTTGCTGTCTTGTGGTGCCTGGCCTTGCAGACTTGCCCTTTAGAAAACTCAGTTGTGCAGAAAAGTCAAATGCACCGAACAGAAACATTTAGCCAAATATTTTGATCCTTTCTGAGTAAGCATGTGAGATCCTGCAGGTATGATACATTAAGTTTACAGAGCTTGATGGGCTGCAGTGCACCTAATATCCCCTGCTTTGTTCTTTGAGGATAAAATTTGGCTAAAAAACCACATTGTATCTTCTCTCCTGCTGTGGGATCACCTGTGTTTGAGACATCTGGATGGCAGGTGGGTGAGTTGTGGGCCGCATCTGGCTTCAAAAAGCTAACAATTCTTCAAAATGTAATGGCCTGTGCAAGAGGTACAAATTCTGTGGTGATGTGTGAGAGTCAGGTGAAAGTGAGTCTGCACTTGGTATATAGGACAGAACTACAAGGAAATGGATTGCTGCAGTTCTTTGAAATTCCTTCTTTGTCCTAATCAGTTCATGGAGAATACTTGATTCTGCAATCCAAATAAAATTAGTTTACCAAAATTGTTTTGTGAAGCAGGAACTTACTACTAGTAGTAATATCTTCTGTCCTTCACTCATCCTCCTAGAGGGTCAAAAAACTAAAACAACAAACCCCTAAAGTTTCAAACTGGCAGTGCTTGATAAAAATCTCCCTTTATGCACAGAGATGTGCATGATCTCCCTTTATCTAAAACAGTAATCATGCCACAAGAAATTACAAGGCCATATATTTAAAATCAGGAAATATATTGTTAAGACACTACTATGGATTCCCTGTAGTTGGTCAACCTTGATTCAGTTCTTTCAGGCAGCATTAAATTTCTTAGTGGTTGCATTAACCAAACCAGTTTGTTTTGGGTTTTTTTCCCTCTTTTTTTCAAAGCTGAAGTAGGTTTTTTTGTTGTTGTTCAATATTGCTGTAGATAAGAACTGTTTTCCAATAATCTTCTAGACCTGCCGAAGGCTTACAGACACTGCAGTGGAAATGCTGATCTGCCTCTCCTCACTCCTAGTAACAGAACTGCAAGAAAGAGGCAAACATCTCACCAAGGGTCTTTCCAAATTTCATTACTTTCATTCTCCAGGCTGTTTACTTTAAGTCCTTTCCCAAAACTAGAGGTCCAAAGGAAAAACATGATTTTACACAGCTTCTTTGAACCTTTGAGGTCAGATTTACAGCCACTGTACTGATCCTGGACTGGTAGACCATTTCTCCACAAAGCTATTTTATGTATAGGGACATTGGAGAGATTGTTGCCAATTGCAGCAGTCTCAGTTCTTGGCTGTCCAGTAGATGTCCTTTAATCCAGCAATTACTATGAGGTTGTTTGGTGATTTTCTGAGTTGACATCTAGCTTCACTTTACTTTTAGTAAATTTGTGTATTTGAATTACACAATTAGAAATGGACTTCTGGAAAGTAATTACTTCATGAACTGTCTAAGGTGACACTAATGTGCTTTCAAATTCGGAAATTTACAGTAGACATTAAGATGGCTTCCCATGCTATGACACTTCCTTCAAAATATTATTCTCCTCTTGATATATAGATATGGCAAGCTACATTGATTATTTAATAAATAATGAGATACTGTGAAATTAATAATATTTGACATAAATAATGTGGAGGGGTATTTACAAAATCCTTCTCACAGCAATAGCATACACCACCACATTTCTGTGGGATTTTTTTCTTGTATATTTAGTGGATTTGCATTTTTTTAGAGTTTTGTAAGGTACAAAATATCCCTCAATGAACTCAGCATTTTATCTTTTCTTTTACTTTGATGATACTAGACTTTGCATCTGCTTAGTGCATTAGTAAATGTTTAAGAACTTATTTTGTTTACTTTCTTCTTACTGTTAATACTTGAGTTTGAACTTCACATAAATATATCCAAGAACAACAATAACAAAATGAGTAGGCTGTCATGAGTTTATTGCCCTGAGTTTCTTTAACTTCTCATTGAGCTGAATGTCAAGGAGTAAAAAGAATAGACAGTGGAGTTTTACTGCTTCAGCATTCTAGTTGCTGTGTGCTAATTTGTCATCACTGTGCTACCAAGTGGCACAATCTCTTTTGCAATGACGAAAGCTGCCTGTGTTACAACAGCACGGTTCTCTGCTACCCCTCACTAGAGAATTCCGCACAGCACATTCCTGCCATCCCAAAATCTTTGAGCTGTCCTGCTGTCTGTCAAAACTGGCCCTTAATGTCATGCAGGAAGAGGGCTTTGAAGGAAGGTTTCTGGCATTGTCCCACTTATTCCACAGCACCTTCCAAATGCTGCCTGGTCCTTGTAGCCTGGTTTCCCTGGTCTCATAGTACTGTGGGGAGATGGAAATCAAGCTTGTGACCTGTTATGAAACACAAAACCCACTGCACTGCCATGGCAAGGGATTGCTCAAGAAATTTATACAGGCCCGGGACATGTTAGATTGTGGAAATGCTGGGATTATCTACCTAGTCCATGTCCTTTATGTAACTGGGGTGTGCTGTAAAAAACAGCAAAGAACCAAACTAAATTGCTACTTCTGGTGCTGAGCTCTGAAAAGCCTTGGGAAATGTAATTGCAGGCCAAAACTGAAAACAGACATCATGATGAATAGGCATTCAATGTTTTATTTGAACTAAAAATAATCTGTTAATAATGACCAAGTCTTGCTGGGTAATGAACCTGTGAAAAATCTTGCTTTTGATTGTCCTGTGTTATGTACCTAGATTCTATAATGTGTTTTGCAGTGGTTGGTTTGATATAACTTTAATGAACCGACTGGTTCTCAGTGTTTAAGGAGATCTCAGCATAACTACTTAAAGCTAAATTGCTTCAATGAGCCTGTGTCAGTAAATCAGATAGTTTCTGTGCTGCTTTAGAGGAGATTCTATTTCCTCTCCTCTTTTTTCCCCCTGTTATCTTGCTCATGTTGTGAAATTAGCACCCTGTCTAAGGCTGCAGTCAGTTAACACTGATTGAAAATTTTCTGTCTCTTACTGGTGAAAGGGAGTTGAAATTCTTAAGATGACTGGCACACGATGGTAGTTGCACTGTTCATCTCATACATGCTCAGAGATCTGCAAGAATAAAAGCTTTCACTACCTCTCATGGCTTAGGCTGCTTACAGGCCTGAGCTGTATGTGTGGTTTTTGCCAGGTGCTTCCTCTTGGTATGCATCATAAATTATCAAAAAAGGAAAAAAACAGCAGATGAAATACTTTTTTTTTGCTTAATTAATTGCTCTGAAGTATTATTTTTCTAAGATAAAAGTTCATTATTTTTTAGTACATACAGCTTGAGAGATGTGACATAGAGATTGTATGGGTTTTGAAGTCTGGGGTACACTTTTCTGTAAAAAATAAAAATAAATAGTCTTATTGCCATACAAAATTAATCATGAAGCCTTCTCACTTTTTTTCCCCTAGCAAAGTTGTATAGCACTATTTTTATTTTCCAGGGTAATTGTGGGTTTTCTCAGAGTTTTACTCTTTCCTGTAAAGCAGAAAAGAGCACAGGAACTATTATGGTATATCCTTTGCTATTTGATGGATAGATTAAAACACTCCTCCTTGAGCCAGTATGTTTTCTGAAGGCAAGAGAAAAGGAGAAAAAAACCTTTAAAATGTTGAGAGTGCCAGTGTTTTCTGTGAGAGACTTGATGGGCATTTTCACCAGTCAGTTTTACAAGTTAGATATGCTGTGTAGGATCCTTATGGCCAGCTGGTGTCTGGCTATGCTGGTATGCCTGGTACAAGGATCTGCTGCTTTTGGAAGAGGCAAATCTTCTTCAAGGGTGCGAAGGGAAGTTCTGGGCAGTCAGGTTCAACAACACCAGTTGAATTTGATAGATGTCTGTTTTCCTCATGTTCCACCATCAACCTAGCTTTGCCCTTGGGCAAATCCTCACGTGTTCTCTCTGTCTTCCTATTTCATTTCTTAACCTTCGTGCTGTCTGACTGGATGGTTTGTTGGGATAGAGGCAGTGTCATTCTGTGTTAATAGCAGTGCTTGGAGACCTTGAGTGGAGCCTTCAGGCACTAATGTGCTTCTGCTGGTGAGATGATACAGAAATGACTTACTGTTTGAAACCTCTGAGAGTGCCAAGCATGAAGTAGCTGTGACATCTGT
This sequence comes from Serinus canaria, assembly GCF_022539315.1. Taxonomy (NCBI): domain Eukaryota; kingdom Metazoa; phylum Chordata; class Aves; order Passeriformes; family Fringillidae; genus Serinus; species Serinus canaria. The sequence goes on from NC_066315.1 coordinate 92,639,691, forward strand.
CCTCAAAAATTAACCTTAACACCAGCACTCAGCATGGTATCAGAGGTCTGTGTTAATGTTTCAGCGGGCAAATAGTTCTACTGTGGAACAACTTGTGTCTAAATCCAAGGAATGTGTTTCAATACTTGACTGTTCATTAAACTCTTTGGCTGCTGAATTTAGTACAGTCAATTGTACCTGCAGCAATGAATCTTTCTCATGTCTAAAATATAGCAAGCTCGTTGAAATTTTGTGAGGACGATAAATTGTACCTGAATTGAAGCTGATACTCCTACACTTCCATGTTTCCCTTTGTTGCATGTGAAGGCTACTGAAAGTACAGCGTTCTGCCTTGCAAGGAATGGATGGAAAAGATAAAAGGTGAGAAGCAAGGCAGGTCCGAGTGAGGAGCAGGTTCTGGCCCTGCCACAGCACCCACTGCTGATGTTTAAGGAGCAGCCTGAATTGTATAACCATGGCAGTATATCGCTAGATCTGTATTTCAGTGAAAAAGTGAGTAAATGTGTGGGCAATGGTTGCATAAAATAAGCTGCAAGCGTGTTTTTCTGTTTTGCATGCAATGGCTAAGTCTTGGTGCTCCTTGGTTTGGGTTTTGAGTTGGCTAAGCCTGCATGGGTGTAAAAGGAAGAGGTGCAGTCGCTGTGGTTTTGGCTGGGGAGGAGGCAGGGTGCTGGGCTTTTTTCTCCCACCCTCAGCCTGCAGAACTGGCTAAAAGAGGGAAGTGCACTCTGTGCTTTTTTTAAGGTCTTGTGCTTCAGATGCCATGTTTTTGTACAGTTCCCTCCTTGTTAGCTTTGATGCAGAACTAGATAAATGTCCTGTCAAGTGAGTTTAATGCCAGTGCCACTTAAATTAGCAAGGAGCTGGAAGAACAGGGGTGTAATGCAGCAGGCATTCTTTGTGAACTCTCTGTGAACTGTTCTAGCTGCTGAGATGACTTTTCTAGTAATCAGCCCATACTTCAGCCTGAGAACATGCTGTTCAGTGTTTTGGCACCTTCATGCCATAAAAATGAAGGGAAAGATGTTGATATTTTTAATTTTGAGGAAGCAGTAAATGACACGGCGATCCTGAAAGGGAGCAGTGTCCTCCTTCCTCACGGAACCTTTTACTGTTGTGGTGGTTGTGGATCAGCTTGTGGCAGTAATGTTGTATCACCTCCTCTGAAATTGGGTCAGATGAAAATTCTGATTTGTTACTTTGACCCTGGTTGTATTTGAGAAGAGCTTAGAAATCTTCTGCAGTAATGTGTTACCTTAAGATGCAGTTACATCTGTAAAATAAGTTGTGGTGAAATGTGTTCGCCCTTTTAGAGAAATGGCCAAGCTTTACCTCTGGGTGTCTGGTGTCAAACCACAGCAGAATCTCCAGTGTCTAAGACAGTGACTGGCAAACCTGCCCTGTAGCACTTACTAAAGTACTAAAACCTGTTAAAAGTGCATTTTAAAGTTTGTTCTTGTCTTTTTCCTCGAAGTGCTAATTCAGTGGTGCTTGATGCTCCTGGGCAGCAGCTGTGAGGAAGAGTTCTGGAGCCATGTTTCGTTTTAATTCTCAGTTTCTCACAAGTGTATTTCTGATAATGCAACTGACTGTGCAGAGAGGGTAGTTGTAAGGCATAGTTTTACACTGTGCATCACTGCAAAGTCAAAGCACTCTCATATCAGATGCTAAATATTCTGCCACAAGGAAAGAGGGGTTCCACATTAGGCTGAGTTGAATTTTGCTCTCATTTGTAAATTCAACAAGTGTGCAATGGAGATTGGAAGGAAAAGGTTGTAGGGCTTTCCAATGCAAAGTATTGCTAACAGTAACTCCTTTTTGCACTTCATAAGTTGGATTTCTTGAGTAATTTGAGCTATTTGTATAGTGAATAAATTTAACTTGTCTGCAGCTCCAGTTCAGAAATGGATTTTTCCACTTTGAGGAGAAATGCCATGGAATGATTTTCCGTTTTATTTAACTTTTTCAGGCCATCTGCTTTAAGTCGATGGAAATACTTTGGTAGCATTTGCTGGGGGAGGAAAAAAAAAGATTTTTGTGAAAGGAAATTGAAAAAAATTTAAGCAGAATAATATGATGTTACTCTGTTGAGATATGATTTGCTCTTTAAAAAATCTGATCTTTCAGTGCAGCATCCAGCGAATGTGGCCATAAAGATATTAAAGATATCAAAATTTACGTAAAGCTAAAGGCCACGTTACATGCCTGTTACCTTGAATGATTAGGGGGACTTCTGAGCATCAGTTGCAATCAAGAAGAGGCAAAAATGGAAATCTTGCATTTTTGTCACAGTGCCACACAGTGAAGTTCAGTGGTGTGGCTGGACTTTAGAATTGAAAGCTGAATTTAGGGAGGCCTGAGGGCACTCAGCTTGCTTGGAACTCCAGGCAGCTCAAAAAACACTGAAGAGACCCAAGAGACCCAGAAATCTTAGCAAGTCTGTCACTAATGGGATATGTCTTCAAACAGGCACTGATCAAAACAGTAGTCACCATTTTTGTGTCCTCAGATTTTCCTGCTCAGTGTAAGAGATTCAGGAATGGATTCACTGTTTGGTGGTGCAGAGGTGTTCAGATGAATTATGGAAATACCAATATACCAGAGATGTTTTGATTAAAAAAAATTGAGACTGTGATGTTGAAATCGGAGTCATTTGGGGTTTTTCTTGTTTTGGTTTTGTGGTCATAGGTAACTTATCCATCTAGCTCCTTCCTTTATCTTCCTTCTGCTTCTTTCACCCAGTTTCTTCCTGCATGCTATTTTCTGCCAGCACCTCTGATGCAGTCAAAATGCATTGCTTTGATTTTTCTGAGGTATTAGAAATAGTATTTAGCTGCTAACAGTGCTCAGAAATAGAGAAGAGATGGCCAGCTAAGAGGCAGTCTGATCAGGAAGGTGTGAATACCATAGAAGAAAACAGAGAAAATTTGCACTTTTCTGACAACACATATCCACAGAATAATTACTTTCTCTTCAAGCCAGTTCTCTCTCTTCATGTTTTAATATGACTTTCTGCAACCTTCCCAGCCTACCGCAGTACTTTGCTTTTCAAAGCAATCCAGTTGTGCCATTGTCAATATTTGAAATCTGAAAATCAAAACAATATTCTGATATTTTTATGACCAACTATCATTGTCACTTATATACTGTTTTGACATTAAGTTGTTTTGGATTTTTGCATCTGTACCTTGTACCTGTTAAAGAATTTGTTGTATGCATCAAATGCAAGAACTTCTGTGTAGTCCTTTTGAGGAAATGTGGCTAAAATTTGTCAGTGTGAAGTGGAACTGCAAAAACTTTAAATCCCACTTTTGTTTCTTTTGTGCACATCCGTGTAAGTATGCACATGTCCATTTTGAAAAAAGTACAAGTGTATATTTTAAAAAATATTTGTATATAAATGCAAGTGTATATTTCAATATTGATGCTGTGCTTCTCTCCCTGTATGGCTGCAGATGTGCTGTCTGTATTAGTTTCAAAAGGCAGCACCAGTAGCTTTTCACCCTGGGGAGTCTGTTTATTCTGATCTTCCCTGTGAGCTACAGACTAAATGTTTTCTTCATGTTAAGCCAGAGCTTTCTACTGCAGATGAAACTTGCCTTATGGTACACAGCGATAAAGCCTGAATAATCAGTACTTTTTTCCTTTTAGACTCTTGTCTGAAATTCCAGACAATTCTGGGTTTTTGAGACTTGGAAGATGAAAGATCTGAGGAGATGAGAGCAGGAGACTCAGAATCTCAAGTCAGTGCCTGTAACAGTTGAGAAATATTTATATGTCATGAAATATATTTAATATATTTCAATACTTAATATGTATTGATTTAAAATTAAATATCTTTAATATATTTAACAGATATGTAGTACTAGTATAAATAAATTATCTTCATATTCTTGGAGAGGCTTCGAAGCTCGCAGTAGGTGAAACCCACTGCATAAAGTAAAAACTCTTTTGTCTTTGGTGCACTATTGCACAGAAAACTCAGTGTGTTTGGGATGAGTGACATTATTTCTGGAGCTTGGTCACGTGAGATGAGATTCTAGGTCAAGGCTGCACACAATGTTATATTTCTGTGCTGAAATAAATAACTTGTCATGTGCTGCAGGATACTTGCTGGTAGAAACTTGCTGAGAGGAGGTCTTCTCCTATGGTGGGGTGCTAATCTCCAGTTTTCTTCAGAATCAAATCTGTGTTTGGAGAAAATCTATGTTATATATTTTATTTGAGATGGATCTGAACCACTGTAATCCATTGCATTCAGATTGGCTTAAGTGAAGCATGCTTGTTTCACTTGCTAGCATGTAGGTGCTACCCTAAGCACTCAGCTTTAGGATACTTTTACTTGACAAACTAATTTTATTGTTGGTATTTTCTTTCTACAATACAGTACTTTAAAAAATATTCAAAATAAAAGGTTTTTCTTTATATGTGCTTCAATTAATTTCTTGCCACGTAAGTAAGAATATTGGCAAGAAGAAAAAAAAACAGGTGAAATACCTAATAAAAATTTAGCTTTGAAATTTTTTCCTCTTGTTTTGACCTCAGTGTTATGTTATGTTCTACTTTCCTGCAGTCTTCTCAGGAAGGGAAGGAACAGAACTACTTTCAGGAGTCCCTTCAATATACCTTTTCTGTCTGTTGCCTTCTTTTCCTTTCCACTGGCATTTTTTCTATAATTTTTCAATTTTTATTATTATTATATTATGCTATGCTGTATAGTCTTTATAAGGATTGATAAAACCATATACAAATGAAAGTTTTATGGAGGCTGGGGGAAAGGATCCACAAGATCCCTGTTATTGGATATGTTCAGTCAGGATGGGGAGCTCTGGGTTCTCATACCCTCTCAGCAGATTGTACAGGTGTCCTGGCTGGTGGCTTTAACTCCAAGTACAAGGACAACCAATGGAGCAAGGGATATGTCTGCCTTTGGCAAGGGATGCTGAGATCTTCCAGGCATCAGATTCTGCTCTGGGATTTTACAGGGCTCATAATGCCATAGCATAATGCAGTTAATACTGTAATAATGTAATATTCTATTGCAGCTGTTGAGTCACCTGATTATGGAATAATAAAGGGTTTATGGCATTTTGGGAGCCGGTAGAGCTTGACACACATACTTTGTATCAACTAAATTGCATGTCTTTGATAATTTCTGATGATGTATGTAAGGAACAGGAAGGACCCTCTCGACATGTCTTGCATGTAGCCCCTAAGGGAGATGGCTCCAGCAGGAGCAGTGGCCCTTGGCTTTGATCCCAGCTTTGAGCTCTGGTCTCAGCAGATGACAGGTTGTTCTGGGTTTTGTCCCATAGGTTTGCTTTAACCAAGCAGGCTGCAAGCCGTGGGCTGGTGGAGCAGGTGCAGAGCTGCTGTCTTTGTGCTGGAGCCAGATGGCCATTTAATTGTCCCATTTAATTGTCCCATGTAATTGTCCCATGTAATTGTCCCATGTAATTGTCCCAGTCACTGACTAAGACTTGGCCGAGTCTCTTGCTCGGTTCTCAATTCTGCTGCTGCACTGCCCAGTTGGGTCTTGTGGCCTTAAGAAAATGGGGACTTAAGGAAATGGGGACTTCAGGGACAGCTCTGGACGTCTGGACTTCTCCTGTAATGTTGTTAGTTTCAAACCTCAACATGATTCATAGCCTAACGTTGTTTTCTTGAAAGAAATTGCTCGATGCTTCCCTAAAGTAAAGATTTCTGGTCTGTGCTGGCATATCTTGCTTCTTACAATGTTATTAGTATCAAGGTGATAGGAAAGAAGCTTTAAATAGGAACCCTTATTTCAAAGGATTTATTCCCTGGGATTTTGCAAGGAGAACCTTTATATCTGTTGAGTTACCTCTTACCAGGACAAGAGCTGAGGGCAAGAATTTTGAAGGTTAAGAATATTTCAGCTTTCAAAATCCTGTTTTAGAAAAACAATTTTTCATTGTTCAGAAGTAAGAAATGATTACTTGAATGCTGCACTTGAGGGGAAGTGCTAGACTTTAGGGCTTGTAAACTTGCTAACTAGAATTGCAAATTAAGTGTGTTTGCTTATCTGTATGCTTATACTTATTCACTTGGTTTAATAACTGCAAATATTTTTTACCTGTAACCTCTTCAAATGAATATATTTGTTGCTTATATGTAACTCAATCAGTTCTTTGTCAGGATAATCCACTTTTATTATAGTAAATCATTTAAGAAGCTACAACTGCGGGGTCTTAGAGGCAAAGGATGGGACTAAGCAGAGTAATGGTAACATTTGCAGTGTTAGGGAATTGAATTTAAAAGATGTCTCAGTATTTCCAGCTGGCCACCTCTTTTTTAGCACTGTTCAGTGCTAAAAAGGCAGTCTCTGGGTCTAAAGTGATTATGAAGTACCATGTTGATTCAAGCTGCTTGACTTAGACTTTCAGATCACAAGTAGCCTATATATGGAAAGGATTGAATATATGTGTTAATAAAATACAGCTATTTATGCTTTTGTATTTAGAGTCTATGGATTCTGATCTGGATTTAAGATTTTTTTTTCCATCATGCTCCACCTGTTTTGTTCAGTCCTGGCTCTGATTCACACAGCTTTTTTTAGTATTGTTTCGACGGTGGCCCTGGCAGTACCAATTTTACCCAAAGTTACATAGCCTCTGGATTGTGCTACCTCTAGGGGAGAAGGTGGAGAGCTTTGCGTGGTCTCTTGTGCTTATGTCTGCAGTCCCCACTGCACAGCACATGAATAATACCAGAAACTCTGCCCAGAGTGACCTGCTCCCTTTTTATGCTGAAATGCCACTGAAAGACGGGCAGTGAAATTAGCTTCTTGTTTACCCACAGGTTTCTCTCCAGTTAAATTCTCTGCCTAGAGAAGCAGTTGAAAATAGTTGGTGCTACTTTGTTTTACAGTTGCCCGCATGACTCCTTTCCTTCCTGCTGGCCTATAGAATCAAGGCATGGATTTTAGCCTCCACAACACATATGCAGTGATGTAAAATTCTATTTATGTGCAGAGGGTTACTAAGTAACAGTTGCTGAGGGAAATGCAGTCTTTAACTGTGTGACGTCTGTGCACTTAAAATTCCCAGCCAAGTAGTGCATTAACATAGATTTTGCACATTAATGTAATGGGCTTTGCTGTGGGCAGTGTGAGCAAAACCTTGGGAAAACAACAGTGTAGTTTAAGGAACTGTGTTCTCTGTAGCCTGACCCTGTGGACAGGAGATGAAACCAGTTTTTGCCCTTCTACCTCATCATCTCCATTAATGATCCATGGAATATCCTGAGTTGGAAGGGACCCACTGAGTCCAACTCCTGGCCCTGCACAGGACATCCCCAAGGACATCACACCATGTGCCTGAAAGTGTTGTCCAGACATTTCTTGAACTCTCTCAGGCTTGGCTCTGTCCAGTGCCTAGCCACCTGCCCATGTGCAGAACCTTCTCCTAAAACCCAGCCTAAACCTCCCCTGACACCTCATCAGGCAATTCCCTTCAGTCCTGTCACGGATCACCAGAGAGGAGAGATCAGTGTCTGCTTCATTTGCCAGCTTCCAGTCAAGTGGGACCTCTCTAGATTCCCAGGACATCATTGAAAACATCCCAAGACCACTGACATCCCAAGACCATTGAAAAATCTTTAAGGGAGGTCTCCTGGCAACATTGGGCAGCTCTTTGAGTATCCTGGGATGAATATGAATTCCATTAGGCACTATAAACTTGAAGGGATCCTGCTGAAGAAGCAAGTGCCTCACAGGTTCAGGTTGGCTGGGAGTTTATAATTCTTGCATTTGCAGTCCTGCAGTTCACGGTTCTGGAGGCTGTATTTTAAATATTTGTGTGTATTTTTTTGTTTTTTAATATTTGTTTGATATTTGTGTGTTTATTTGTATTTATATCTATATCTATAAAAAGGATTCCACATGCAATCACTTTGTTTCATGTGTGTACCTTCCTTCAGGGGGAGGAAAGTTTAGTGGCAAAAAGCCAGAAAGAGTTGGGGATAGACTGGATCTTGATATTACAAGGAGAATTTCCCTTTAGCTCTTCTGTTAACTCTGCTTCTAATTGTTCACAGTCTATCAGACTAATTGTTCACAGTCTATCAGAGGATTTGTTTTTCCTAAGGATTTTTTTTCAATAAATGTTACTTGGGAAAGGTCATGTGTCTAGCCTTGAAAATGAGCTTTTGTATTGGAAAAGATTCTACTTAAATGATCAACCCTTCCTTTAAATCACACCTAATATGACTTACAGTAGAGCTTTGAACTGAAGACCTTTTATATGCTGATAAAGATGATTTGTTGAACTTTGATGAAGTCTTCCAGCTTTTAACTCATTTCTCTATTACCAGGCTCCTTTTTGTCTGAAAATACTTGGAGGGTAGGGAGAAGTGTACATGTATGTAAATAATTATTGCAGTGGGAAGGTAACATGGGCTTATCAGGCTGTGAAATTTGCTCACTGTGGCTTAAGGAGATCTTAATTTCAGTGAGGTTCTTACATTAATGATGTTGAATCAGAGTACATAAAAGATGGGCAAAAATAAATTTTTATAGTGAAGTACTATCACAGTCATTTAGTTAAAGAGTCATAAATATCTATCAGGCAAATCATTAGTCATTATTTTTTTTCGATTTCAATGACAATTGTTGTTTTAGCTGACTCCAAGGAGGTTATTTGTTGATCACTGAGAAATGCATTATGGCCTGGAGTTGATCTCATGTTATTTACCTGGGCTCTTCAGTAACCAGCATTGTCACTGTCATGGGAATAGTATTGTAATTTGTCAACTGTGCAAAATTTTCTTTGTTTATTTACTTATGACAATTGTTTTTTAGTTTATTTTCTTGTTAATTCTATGCAAATCATAAAAAAAAACCATAACAGCAAACCAAGCAGAAACCAAACCTAGTGATTCCATCTCTGTAAAAGTTGGTGTGTTTTCTGTTCCTGGAATTATAAAAGTCTCTTAACATTTTTGATGGGGTATACTTTTCAAGTTCTGTCTGACTGCATTTTTTGCCTGTGTTTGAGAGAGTGTAGTACCTGAGGGTTTTTGAAGTCTTTCATGCAGTTCACTCATTTCGGTTTTGAAGCCAGAAACTCTTCCCTCTGGAGAGAAATTGATCCTGAATTCTTCATTGTTCAGTCAGGATCCTGTTTTTCTGTAACTCTTTGTGATCAGCTGTAACTGCTCGAGTGGTTTTGAGCTGCTGTATTGGCCACAGCTTTTCCCTCAGGAAGCTGTCACCGCTGCTGGGAGTACTGACTCTGAGCAGGGTGTCTTTTGAGTCTACAGAAGAAGCAAAACAGAACAAGGGGAGAAAAATAGTCACACAATTGACACATCTGTTCTTCCAAAGCCTTTTCTTGTTGCTCCATAGGGGCCCTGGTGTTTAAATGCCCAAATTTTAATGCCAAATCGGTTTAACTCAAGTTCAGGAGAACTGGAGTTAAACCGATTTGCTAATAGCACCTGCTTTTCCTGTGTGCTTCAGGAGCAGCTCATCAGTTTCAAACAATTGTAATACAACCATTTGTAGTTACGTAATTAAAATGGATTAAAAAAAAACCAAAAAAACAAAAAAAACCTTTTCTGCAAAGCTGCTTCCAGGTCACTTGACGCCTCAATCCTCATGAATGGAATTGTCCCATTTCAGCTGCAGAGTTTTGCATGTGCCTTTATTGGACTTCATGAGATTTTTGTCTCTTTACCTCTGTGGCCTGTCAAGGTCCCTGTCTGAAGAGCACCTCTACCTCTGTGCACTGACCAGCCCCCAGTTTATTATTATTACCTGGGTTTTCAGTAAAGACACTAAATGATATTGGCCTTAGTGTGGATCCCTGAGGGGTGCTGCTGCTGACTGACAGACAGATGGACTCCGTGCTGTTGACTGCCATCCTCTGAGCTTGGTGGTCCTAGCAGTTACCCACCCCTTGTATTCCACCTACCCAGACTTTATCTTCTTGGTTTGACAGGAAGGGTAGAGTGGCAGACTGTGGGAGGCTGTGTCATAGGCCATGCTAATGTCAGGGCAAATGATGTCATGCTTCTCCCCTCCTCCACAAAACCAGTCACTTTGTCACAGGAGGCTATTCAGGGGGTTAGTCAGACACCATTTGCCCTTGATAAATGCAAGCAGGGTGTTCCTATACACCTTCTATCCATGGGAGAAAATTACTGTTAAAACAGTTATGTCATCTAAAAAAAGAAAAAGAGCTAAGCACTTGAAATGCTGTGTAAAAAGCATGTCTCTCTTTTTACCAATGCATCATCACTCCCTCAGTGTTCATGCAGAGGTTTCTGTTGAGTACAAAATGTACCCACCTCTGACAGTCTTTTATCCTTCAGTAAAGTATTGCACTTTTGAATTATTGACAAAAAAAAAAAACCATACTGAGGCCTTCTTTCGGAGCAAATCCACATAAAAGAGGAAGGAGGTGTGAAGTGCACTTTCTGGTTGTGTGATGATCCCTGATTTCTTGAAACCTTTCTAGAAAGATGGGCAGTTGTCACAGAGTTACCAAGTATTGACAGATTGATAGCAACCAGTATAGTGTGACAGTACAAGGCAAATATTGATTGGTCACAGAAAAAAAGGCAATGCTGCCTGGCTGAGCTGTCTTTGGGTTTTTATGTGGTTGGTTTTGTTTTTTGAGTTAGGTTTTTTGGTCATTTGGTGGTTGTTGGCTGGTTTTTTTTGTTGCTGTTTTTGATGGGGGTTTTTTTGTTTGTTGTTTTTTTTTTTTTAATATCTATACAAGAGGAAAATTAGGCACTGGAGGAAAAGGTGGAAGTTGAAAAAAAGAACAAACATTCCTGCCTGGAGTTGGAGACGTTCCCAGGCAGTGAATAGGTATGCTTGCTGGTAGAGCTTCATGTTCCCACCTAGAGCCTGGGGCTTCCACAGATGATGGCTATAAATAGTGCAAAGTAGCACTAATTTAAATCACCTTTTTTTTTTTTTTCCTTTTTAACATGTAGCTCATGAATTTCAATGTAATATTTCTCCTGAAGATGTAGAGTTCTTACTAGAACCCCTCTAATGAATCAAACCGTGGTAAATTGAATCATCTCTGTAGTGATTAGTGATAGGACCCAAAGTAATGCTCTGAAGTTGTGTCAGGGGAGGTTTAGGTGGGATTTTAGAAAAAGTTTCCAATGCAGAGGGTTGTTGGGCACTGGAAGAGGCTTCCCAGGGAAGTGGTCACAGCACCAGCCTGAGAGTTCAAAGAGTGTTTGGACACTCCTCTCAGGCACACGGTGTGATTCTGGGCCAGGAGCTGGGATCTTGGTGGGTCCCTTCCAACTCAGCATATTGAATGATTCTGTGATCTTTTTAAATGACAGTTTCTGTTTGGTTTTTGGCTCACTGAGTGATAAGCCAGTTGCTCACAAATTGTATTTCTGGTCTTAACTATTTCTCCTGTCTGTACAAGCCCATGAGTGTTTCGACGTCATCACTTCTGATGCTTATTTACATTGGTATTAGAGAAAATGGACATTTATCTCACAGTCGGTATCAGATTTATATTGCTTGATCTTTCTCAGGTTTAGCTTCTTTGTTTGACTTCATATGTTTGGAAAATGGTAGCTACAGCTGTTTAAAACCATACTGTCTCTGCAACAAAACAAGAAATGCTCCTGAAGAATGGGATTGTGTATTGTGCTGTAGGGGTTCTTTAAATTCAGTTATTAGATTAGCTGCTTATGGTTTGTAAAAGGTGTGAGGACATCTTATGAACCATTTATGTTATAGAGCATGTATCTTATCATATTTGCCACCTGGAGACACTTTGGATAGATGCCTACTGCCCACAGTCTTTTTTATATGGTGTACAGAAATGGCAGCAATTAACTCCACAGGAAAACCTTTCCTAGTTCCAGGTGAGTAATAGCAGGTGTTTGCAGATGAATCAGGTGTCACCTGGGACTGAAGAAGCACTGAGTGTGAGCTCTGAGTCATTTCCTTGGGCTCTCAAGATTTGTCTTACCACTAGCTCAGTGTGGTAAGCAGCAATAGTTAACTTGAGATCATTATTTCTGAGGGTCAGAAACATGTTAAATTACTGATATGTGGAGAAAAATGTAACGTTTTAGCTGTACTCCTTGCATGTGAAATCACCAATATTTGCTGGAAGCTCACTACATAATTTTATGGAATTTTGGAAAAGCATTGATCATATTGCATATCTGACATGCCCACATCTGCATGTCTGGGCTGCATTAGACTGAAAGTGCGCTCCAGAGGAGGGCACCAAAATCTGGAGGTGTTAGAGCCACTGGGATAATAAACCAGATGGTGGCCTGGTAGCCAGAACCCAGTGACAGGTCAGGCTCTGAGCGACAGCCCTTTAAATGCCTGGCAGCCCCAGTGTGATCAGATGCTGAACTGTGGGGCAGCTAATGAAATTGGCTTCTGCCATTCATTAACATCCAGATCTTCAGGATTTGTTGTTGTTGTTTTCCCCCTCACGGTGGTTAATACAATTTGAATGCTAATTTAGACATTTTAAACAGGCTGAAAACAAACAATTTAAATGTCATCTCTCTGGGCATGTTTGGGTAAACAGTTGGGTTTGTTGTGCTTTTTTCCAAAATATTTTGCTTCTTAGACTTCATTATTCCCTTCTGAAATGGGAAAGTTCACCTGTTGAATATGTAGGTTAATATTTCAGTGTGCAGCTTCATGCGTGTGTTACAATGGTCAATTTTTCTTCTCTTATTGGTGCAGTTGTAACTCTGCAGAGTAGTTTTTGTGAGAGTGCCTCTGTGTTGGCTTAAAACATGTAGGGAAGCATTGTTCTCCTGTTTGTTTTCAGAAAATGTGGTGGGTTGACCCTGGCTGGACTCCCAGTGCCCACCAAAGCTGCTCTATCACATGTCTAGTGCTTATGAACATTGTGAAAGGGAAATAATCATGCCAGCAAGGGTTCTGCTCCTCTGTTCCTGTGTTCTGTGATAAAGGACACAGAAGTCAAAGCAAGCACTGAATGGGAGCAGTTTCTATTTGTGTTCTATTGCTCTGAGATTGCTTCCTTGTTATTGCAGTGGATTGGTTTTGGTTAGATTTTTTGACATTCTTCTGATTTGGGTTCTATTGCTTTAGTGCTAATTAGGTGTATTGTTTTGAGTTATTTGCTTTATGGCACTTTTTCTGGTTCAGTTTAGACAGTTTCTTGAAAAATGACTGACAGCTAGAATATTTCTGAAATCAGTTAATCTCCTCTTCAGATTTTGCTTTTTGTGGTTGTTAAGGTAACTAGGAAGAATGAGAAAGGGATCCTCATTGTGCTTTCTTCAAGTGTTTTAAGCAAAACTAGAAATTAATTTTAATAGGTGTTTTGAAGTTGCTCTTTAAAAAATATTCGGGTAAGTATTGCATACATTTCAATGTATATTCTTTGTTTCTTAGGAAATATCTCTTGGGTTATTTCTCTGTGTTCTAGTAAGTAGTTTTATTTATGTACCATTGACAGCTATCTGTTTGTTAGAAACTGATTTATACTCGAAAGGCTAACAGTGGGCTGCTGAAAGAAAAGGTCAGCCCTATTTGGGCCTAGAGTAAATCTCTGGGATGGTATTGTGGCTTTCTGAAGAGGTAGCTGTTCTGAAAACTGCTTTTAAAGTCAAAAATTAGCATTTATCATTCGGTTGCTTCCTGCTGGTTGACTTGTGTGAGAATTGAAGTTGCTGAGAGTTTATGGGCAGGCTCTATCTCTTAAAATGATCTATAAAAAGTATTTGCAAAGGTGACTAATACTGCTGAGAAACTTGTATTTGCTGAGGTATGGAAAGGAGTGGTAACTTCTGGTCTTTAAGCACATTGAGAAAGAGACTCCTTGAGGGGCTTTAATATGGTTCTAAAAACTAATGGTCCCTCTTTTCTTTTTTTTATCAATATTATCAATATCAATATCCAGGGTCATTACATAGGTGCAACTACATTTCTGTGCATGCTGTTTTCCCATCTCATGTATTTTCTCTTCTAGTTGAGAGATTTGGGTCCATGGTGGTGTGGTGATGCTGGTGGGGGCTTGTGAAATCCTTGGGCTCTTATGCCCTACTTCTCTTCCTTGATATGGGGGCAGCCTTGATGCTGGTGTGGGTGTCCAGAGACTGGTTGTATGGCTCTGGGTCTGAGGAACAAGGGCACAGGAGCCAAGGTTTTCTCCCTGGTGCTCCCAGTGGGGGCGTAGGGCTTGGACAGAAGTGAATGGATCCTAGAGGTCAACAACTGGTGGCACAGCTGATGCTGACAGCAGGCTTTTGGCTTTTACAGCCATGGATGCTGAACAACAGGCTTTTGGCTTTTAGGGCCATGGAGTCCCTCTGTGAGGGCCAGGGACTGCTCAGATGGAATCTACCTGACCAAGTCAGGGAAAAGCCTCATTGCCATCAGGCTGGTCAAGCTGGTGAGGAGAGCTTTAAACTAGGAAATGTAAGGGAGAGAGAGATGACAACCCACAGACAAGTGAGGAAGTGATGGAATGGGCTGGCAAACAAAGGGCACAGGGTGATCCAGACAAGAAGAACCTTGGAAAAACATGTAACAGGGCCAAAGGCAGAGGTTGATTCCTTGAACTATCAAGCAAATACTCAGTTTTGCCTAGAGTCTTAACTTTCCTGGTGAGTCTGCATTAGACTCAAACTTTTGATAAAACTTAATATCTTAATGTTTCTAACGATTTTTAAAAGAATTTTTTAAATGTGATTGTACAGTGGGGAACTATTTTTTAGTAGTATATTGATAAAGTGATCCTTGATAACATGATCGATGTCTTTACTTATCTTCACATATTGCTTGATGTTTTTTAAAATTTATTATGTGGGAGTTAAAGATGTCATACCACTGTTTTGCAATTATATAAACTGTTTTGTGGCTTTATCAGTTTCCCTTAACTAAAAAACCTCCCCTTGCTTCTACGCCAACTGCATTTCAAAACTCTTATCTGAGAAGAAATCTTTATTTACATTTTGAAAAATGCAGTTGTGTTGACTATTTTGTAAATATTGACCCTGTAGGTCTTGACATTTGAAAACATTTTCTTCTAAGTGGTATTTGTGTGTTTTACACTACACAGAGGACATATGCACATTCTGGGAGCACAGAGCAATAAAATTCATTTTCTTTCAAGATCATGCATTTAATGTTGGCCTATTTAAATCAAACAGGAAAATGGAAAAGTAATTTTCTGTCTTGGGTGGATAGAGAGGTATGTGCACACCAAGGCCTCGTTTTCTATGGCTGCAGGGTCGTGGCAGCTTCCCCCTGAACCAAGTGTTACACAGCAAACCTTTATTTCCCATACAGACTGGAGTGAGGGAGGGAATCTCTGGTGGATTGGACCCAAGAGCTGGTTTGGCTCTGTTTTCTCCCTTTCTCCCCCTCATGTTACTAAGCTGGATTGTTTTCAGCCCCTCTTTCGCCCCTTGTCTGGTTCCTTGAGGGACCAGAAAGTTTTGGGAGCAGCCTAACTTGTAGGTATGGTCAGGAGGGAGGACACATTCCTTGGAGATGGGTTGGGATCTTGGCAGGAGTGCATGGCAATGATGAGCTGAAATGTCTGTGTCAAAATACCTTGTCACTTTGGAAAGGCAAAATTGTCTTCTTCTTAACAACCCACCAGCCCCAAAAAACCCTTTTTATACAAAATTCAGGAAACATCTGGTAATTTTCTTTTATCACAGTTCAGAAACATTGATGAGTACTGTGGTCAAAATTTTCTTTGAACCTACAAATCTTGCAGGAAATGTAACGTATTTTAGCATCAGGCAACTTGTATGTGCAATTATTTTAGCTTTGGCCTAGAAAGATACTTCTTGGGGCTAGAGACTAAAGTGACCTAAAGCACTTTCAGTGTGCTGAAAAATCTCCGTTCTAAAATTAAGTGCTTGATGTTGAATTTAATTCTTGGCAAATAAAAGTAAATTTTGCTTTCAAATGCTGAAAATGTCATGGTAGTTTTTAGGGAGTTGAAGTGATGTAATTTTGAATATTTTAAAATGTTTTTTACATAGCTGCTTTTGAGCTTTCTTTCCTCATGAGCTAGAGACTTGAAAGTGAAAATGAAATTCAAGAAGTTGAAAGTTCATGTTTGGTGTTCACTAGTTGTTTCAGAGTGTGCTTCATACTCAATAAGCTCAAAGGGGATTTGAATTAGTCTGTTGTATCTCTTTCCCACTGTGAGTAGAACAGTGGGAAAGTGTTCTAAAGTTGTCCACTGTTTTTGTCTTCTTTCTGTAACCTTAGAGAAAGCACTACCAAGGTATTTTAATTACTCAAGAAAGCCAGTCTGCGTCCGTGTTGAGGAAATGACCCAGACCCAAATTCTGTGTAATTATTTTGCACGCTGAAGGACTGGTTCATGCACGTAATGGAATTAGGAATAAAATACCAGAAGTGGAACTCTGCCTTCCCTGCAGCCTGGTTTGCTGCTGGGGAGCTGGGCAGAGCTAACCCCTGTTGTTGGGTGCTGAGTTCCTGCTGTGCACGTTTTGTTGGCACAGTTGTGCTTCAGCTCTTTGCAGCCCCCACAGTCACAGGTTCCCTTGGCTCCTGCGGGCAGGTGGAGTCGGCGATTTACGCTGACAAGGGGAACCTTGTGTGTTTCCTCTTAGCAACGTTAAGGCTGGCTGCAGAGTCAGGATGTCAGCTGTGCTGGGTTTTTGTCAAAAATACCTGCAAAAGCCAAACATTTCACACCTAGGGGCTGAGAAAAGATGTTTTGCTGGTAATGCAGCAGAAAGGTTCATCTCTAATAGTCATTTACTGTTCTTGGGTTTGACACTTTTTCAGTGAATATTTCTGAGATGCTCTGTAATAGCTTTCATTTTATAATATATTTCACTCAAAATATCTTCGAGATAATGGAAGAAGATAAATAGGATTTACCTGATTTTTTTAAAAAACTTTTTTTTTACTTATCTAAGACACTCTGAGTATCCTCTTGTTCCTGGGTTACTGCAGACATCCATCCTTGTGTTTGATGAACCAGATTTGGACACTGCTTCAAGCCTAATTTCTTATTTGTTGTTTTTTTTTAAACAACCATAAGCATCATGCAAATGCAGCAATGCAGGTTTACATAGCCACGGTTGGTGGGATTCTGCAGAAGGACTGGAGCCTTTCCTCTGTGTGTCATGACATCAGGTAACTTCTGTACTGAATGATGGTTTGGAACCATGCAATCTCCCAGATGTGCTCCACACAGACAGCTGCTTCCCCTTCTGCATCTCTTCCTGTGGATAAAAGGTGCAAATCACCAGGTCTACTGCCATGCTCAGTCCTCTATAGGCCCCTGAGGAGGATTCAAGACTGAGGATTTCTAATTGTGTGGCAATCATTTTGATCTTTATTCATTGCAAACTGCCAAACTGAGACCTCTGATATGAGAGTTCAATATATGAGGTTTAAAGGCATTTCTTACCTGAAAAAATAAACCCCAAAATATTTCTCATCTTTTCTCCCTGGCTAGTGGATTTTGTACCTTTTTAAATGGCTTTAGTTTGTTGTTTTTTTTTTTTTTTCCACCTGTTAATTACTGGACATCATTCTGTACCTAGCTGCTAGTTTTTGTGCATCTCTGTTGTGCTTTTACAATAGATAATCAGATGCTTAGTATGTTTTTCTGGTATATTGGTATCCTGATATGTGAACTCAGATTTTATCAATATGCTAGAAAATAGAAGTGCACTCATTAGCTGGGAAGAAAACAGGATTGCTGTTGGACACTTCTCTTACAACCCTTCAGAAAGACCTCCTGTGGTGGCATTTGAAAATTGCCAGTCTGCTGGGGCCAGACACTGACATTGTTCAATGGATTTAAGAAGCTTTTAAGGGGGTGCACTGAGGGTTGAGGCTGCAGCATCCACACTGTGTTTATGACTTAAACCACATGCTTTTCTTGAAAAACAGAGTGAAATATTTGCACTTGTTCAGCACGTGGCTAAAATAAGTGCTTAAAGGTGAGTAAATTTGCACTCAGTTTAGATGAGATAAAGATGATGAATGGGCTGTGGAGGCATTGATATTGACAGCTGTCCCTTTTCAGACTACTCTGGAAATCAGCTTGAACACTTTTACAAAAAGAGACATGCTCTTGTGCTTGGTGTCCGAAGTACCTGTTTTTGATTTTGTCCCTTGAGAGTTGTTATGGCTCCTCTTTGATTCCTGAGGTCAGGAGCTGCTTCCATCCATGCATGTGCCTGCCAGATGCTGTTTGCAGTGGAGCTGTAGAAAACCTGTCTGGGTTCAAAGCAGGTACCACATGCTCTTTACATTAGTTCCAGGTGTTCTGGAGGCTGTTGAACCTCACAGTGTTCCCAAGTGTGGGTGTATGTCCTTGTACTGGTGTTCACAGTTTCATCTTCTGTTGCCACTGCACGGCTTGTGCAGCTGGTGTGGTGATGGATGCTCTGCCCCATAGGACCAGGGTGGGATTGGCAGGGGAAGTAACAAGTCACAGCCCTGCCTGTACTTGTCTGACTGATGTGATTCACATCCGGGTTTCCTAGGTATGGTTTCAGGGTTAATGTGCACAGAGTGAAAGGCAGTTGCTTGAAATTGAAACTGTTGACCCAAAGCGTATTTTTGTGTCTTGTCTTTACCTGTTTTGCAAATTCCTTGTGGTTCTAGGAGGATTCCTGATCATGGCAGTATCTTAGAGTACCTACAAAGTAAAAGGTCACTCAAATATCTTTTCTTCTCCCTCTGCCCCTATGCACAGGGCACCTGAGATAATTTTTTTTCAGTTCACAGTATTAATGCAAACCTCTTGAATCTTGCATGGGGTTGCCTGACTTGTTTTTTATTTAGTTTTTGTTTCCCAAATGAACACTGTCATTTTAACAGCTTGCTTCCAAATGCCTTTAGCCTCTGTGACTTGTATGGGCACAGTAATGAAATCCCTCATTTTCTTCCTATTACATGCTTGAAATTCCATCCTCAGCACAGGGGAGTACTGTATGGACTAGTGAAAGCTGACTAGTAGCACACTGTAGGTCCATAAATTATCTGTTGTATTCTGAGCTGAATATGAGAACCCCAGTGTGGTCAGGAACATTTAAAGGTGAGATATTCTCTGTATTAACCCAGTTTGTACCAACATAGAGCAGGGTGCTGGTAACACCAAAGTCATGAGTTCCAGTATAGGCCATTGACTTGAGTTGGACTCAGTGGTCCTTGTGGGTTCCTCTCCACTCAGAGTATTCTGTGAAATCTGTGAAGCTTCTTCATAAACAGAAATAGTTTTAAAAAGCCTTTCATAAAAGAAGGTAAGCACATAGCAAAATAGTGTAGAACCGTAATGCGGAATGGAGCAAATTTTTTGAGTTGGAATTCAGTGTTTTTTACTTGGTATTTTAAAGTTTCAAAATAGACTGAATTAGTTTTTTCAAAGTCCTGGATAATGTGTTTGAGGCATCTCAAACCTTTTTAAAAGTGCCTTGGTCTGCCTTGGGGTTTAGTGATGAGAATCCTTTTGTTTGCATCTTCTTTTGAAGTTCTCTTTTGGTGACAGCAGCAGTAGCACTGTGCTGTTGAAGCTGAGAGGAAGAGAAAAATGTCCTTGGAAACTCTAGCCATCTCTTTTTCCATCACCATCTCATATATTTTTCTTTCTTATACCTTATATAAGATTTTGACACATGAATGGGAATTTTATTGAAACTGTGAAGTAGAGGATATGGTGAGTCTTACATTTTAGAAACTGCATGTAAAAAATCTGTAGAAATGAAAATTAAACTGAGAAAACAAGATGTAATAGAAAATGGAGATAATGATTGTGATTTTCTTGATGTTTAAAGGAGTTAATTTATTTACCTGAAAATTAATGATAAAATTTGCATCCTCTTCTTGGCTGGTAGGGACTGAGGAACAAACTGGTGTAGGAGTTCCTGGAATGTTTACAAGAGTTTGGAGCTGTATAGATAGGACAAGCCCAGCTTCAGTCTGGCATAACCTGGTTCTGAATGATGGCTGTAGTCTTGTACAGAGCAGTACAAATCTGCCAGTATGACATGGTTAAAATTGACTATTCACCCTCAGTGCAAGAGGCCTGGTGCTTGCTAGCGTATGTGTGAGTTTCTGTATCCAAAGAAAGGTGTTTAGGAAATCTGCACATTTAGGAAGACCTAATGATCAAGTTCAAGAATATGTTTGAACATGCTTGTTAGTGCAGGTCCAGGAGATATCAGCTCACCTGAAGAGGGCCAGCTGCCATTCCATGAATTCCTGCTGCTAATAAGTGTGGTCCACAGCATCTCATCTGTTTGACTGTGTTAAGCTGTCTGTGTAGAAATTCCTCTCCATGAACAGGAGCTAAAATTTTTGATGCTGATTGAGGTGTCTGATAAAAAGTAACAAGGAATTTCTCCAGAATTTATGACAACAACATTGTTAATCTGGGATGCAGAATACAAAAATTACTGGGAAATTATGACTCTTAAGACTGACTTACATCCTGCCTTGCTGATTGCAGGAGTATTTGGTATTTAGAGAAAAATCCCTGCATTTGACAGACTTACTGATACTTGTCTCAGTCCTGTTAGTGTCACAATTTTGAAGGAGCCCATATTAATGTTTTAAAGAATGTTCTTACTTTTCCCCCATGGAACTCTGTGGGAAATCAGTTATTTGTGAGAAGAGACAATGTGCAGATTGTCCTGAAGGTATACTATAGCCTGAACATCATACATACATTTTATGAATATTAAATGAAAGGTAGCCTTGTGTGTTCAGGGGAATATCATTGCAGAAGTGGAAAATCAGGAATGTTTTGCAGAGTTCTTCAGCTGAGTCTGGAGCAGTATGATCCACTACTATGGATATTGTTTAGATTACCCATATTGTTACTCTCTTCAACAACTTACTCTTTTCCTGTTATTTCAAAATGAAGGTTTATTGCCAGTCAAATCTGGTTTTATCCACTAGAAACTCTGGTCTCTCTTTTGAGGTGGTGCCTGTTGTTTATCTCAGTTTTGTAGATGTAGCATGGGGGAAGAATCAAGTGTGTAACCATGTCCCCAGTGCTGCTGGGTTTTGTGGAGGGAAGGTAATGTGCTGTGGACAGGAATGAATGACAGAAGGAACTGGAGAAATGCCTGTGCTGCCAAAGCAGCTGCTCATGCACTCAGTCTGTGTTGTCTTGCTGTGGCTTTTGATACCTGTGTGGCACTTTTCTGAAAAGAAAGGGAATTTTAGCTGTTTTCACTTGTGTTATTGGAAGGGAGCTAAACCTACTAGCTAAATATATACAATAAGAAAAATGAGTAGATTGTAAAAGGCAGGAATGAAAGCACAGGCAGTATAAATCAGTGCTTCACTCTGGATTTCTTTAATTCTCATTGAGACATAACACTTCTTGAATAATCTGTTTATCTCTGATGAGAAGTTTTAACTTTTCTTTGTGCTTTTATCACTTAGAAAATTAAGTCATCGAGTAACAGCTTTGTGGTTTAAGGAAAAGAAACAAGCCCTTCCTAACTAGTATGCAAAAATGGCAATGTAATTAAAAAGCTGGCTTGAATACTCTGGAATACAACTTTCCATTTCCAAGGCCTATGATTCCTTGAGGACTTAGCTGCCTCTCTAAATGTAATATGCCTCACTGCACTTTCTAACCTGGCCTGACACTGTAGTACCTGCAGAGTACAGCCCACTCTACTTAAATATTAAGGATTTCTTAATATTTCCCAGGCAAGTAAAGATCATCTAAGTAGGCACTGATAGCAACAAAATACAAGTAGCCTCTTCTTGCACTAATGGGTGTATGTATAAAAAACATTTTTGATATTGGTGTTCGTTTGCTGCAAATATTTTGATAGCTACTGGTTATTTGTATGGTTGCCTATCAGAGTTTTAGAATGCTGTGTAATATGGACACTGTGGTGTGCACATGGTGGATGATAGGAAAACAGGTGAACTGAGTCATAAGGGACCAGGGGACAGCTACAGTGGAAAGCTGGGCCAAAAATATCTTCTAAAACTGAGGCAGATTATGATGCAATTCTAATTTTTATCAGGTCTGAATCAAGAGCAGCTGTATATGTACATATGAATGTATACAGAGCTGCAGTGTATATGCACATCTCCTTTTGAAGCTGCTTTATAAAATAATAGAAGGAGTTCCAGTCTGTCACCAGCTGTTATGATGCAGTAGCTGCTGGTTTGCTCCTTAGGTATTCTGTGGTATTTTGGAACATGAGTAGTCAAGGAGATGCTTTTTGGGGGAGACAGTTTTTTGTGATTTTAGGCCTGGACAATATTTATTTCATGCTAAAATCAGGTATTATCTACTCTCCTGGGAACTGATACTGTAAAATAAATCTATATTCCCCTTCACTTCTGAAATTGCATTGAGCACTCAGCCTGAAAGAGCTAGGTAGAATTATGTTTACTCTGTTATGTACAAAGGGCCTTTATGTTATAACCAGCCTAAAGCACACTATAGCTGTTGGCAAAGAATCTCTTCTGGCACAGCTCAGGCAGTGCAAGGGAATGTGTTTTCACTTTTTCTCTTCACTGATTGCAAGGATGGAGACACTGAAAATTTTTTAGGACCCTAAAAAAAGGAATCAAGCAACTGACCAAGTCTTGAGTTTTTTTTCCATATAGCTTGGTTTGAAGCATCTGATCATTGATTGTTCTTTTGCAGTGATACGTCTTGTACTGATTTTGGTAGTACAAGTGTTATATGTGCCAGCAATAATGTATTGAGTAGATTCTTCCAAACAATAAAGCAAAAGAAGTTTTTTGAAAGTTTGCATTTTGGTTAAGAAGGCATGCCAAGCAGAATTATATCCAACCATACACTGTCATGTTTTAGGCTGATACATAACAGAACTTTGCCCTCAACATCGTGGGGCTGGCATCTGTCAACACCAACATTGTGCCTTTTGCAGGGAGCAGACAGCACAGCTGCTGTGTAGTTCTTTCCAGTCATTTAAGTCAAACCAAAATGTCTCAGGGTTCAGTCTTTCTAACTTCCCTGAGACTGCCAAAAGCCTGTTTTCAAAGTAAGGGATGCAAACATTTCCCCAGTAAGAGCTTGGAGTGACAACTCCTTTCACAGACACAGCTGAGTGTCTGCTGGATAGTGTTTTGCTGCTGCTGCTCTTGGTGCCTTGCAGCAGGTTACAGACTCTCAGCTGTTTCCCAAGAGGAACAAGAGCATAAAGAGCAGCAATCCCTCCCCTCCTGTACCACCAGCTTTGCCATACACTAAAAAAGATGATGAAATACAATTAAAGATGGAGCTAACAAGCACCATCTTTACCAAGCCTGGAGCAATAGCTCTTATCAGGAGTTCAGCTGTCCCCTTCATTTGGGAGAGCCCTGAACTTTTGATCATCTAAATGTACTGATTTTGTCTCATCCATGATGACACAGGGATTGACTTACCCTGCTGTAGTCCTCTTCTGCTTTTTTTCAGAGTTGACTGCTCTTCTCCATCTCTCTGTACAACAAAGATGTAGTTGATTTGCTGCTCACTATAGAGCAACTAAAATAGGATGGAGAACCTGACTCCAATATGCAGTTTACAGAATCAGTGGCCTCTCAATGCAGGTGATCCTGTCAACCAGCACAGACCTTAGCCTATGTCCCTTGTCCAAAGGGACAGCATTGCAAACTGTGTCACTGCACAACTGACAGATTATGTCTCTGGGGACAGGACTTGGTTAATTGTGGTGATCATGAAGTTGTTTACCCAAAGCAAGTTGTGTCCCAGTACAGCCACTACTGATTTCTGGCTGGGTCCCTCCATGGTCCCAAGGGACACTAGTTAAGCCAAACTGAGGTGAGCATCTGCTAAAACTGACTTCCCTCCTCAGCTCTGAGAGGTACCAAGCTGATGGGTTTTCTGCATGGGACACACTCAGGTCCGTTGGTGCCTTGAGGGAGTGCACAATCCTTTCACTTTTGCACATCCCTCCTGCTTCAGGAAGACCCTGCACGGTTCCTCTGAGGCAGTTTCTCTGTCTCTGCTTTTCCCAATTCTTGTCAGCTGCTGTGTGACACCAGTAGGCTTGCTAGGTCCATCTTTCATTTCTTTCTGAAAATTCTTGCTGTCTTGCTTCAACATCTCTTGAGTTTATGTGCCTTAAGTTTGCACTTCTCTGTTCTGTAGGGAGATTAACAGACTTAATCTGCCTATTTTCTGACACCTTCCTTATTGCTATTAATAAGGGGAAATAAGAGAAATTTCAAAGTGTGCTATGTTTCTGAGAGCAGAGATGGTAATTTTTCATGAACAGATTGTATAGCAGCCTTTTCAAATATATGTCAGAGTTTAAAAATTGTATTTCTCAAAACATCACACAAAGTCTTCCAAATGAGAATGTACTTGAATAGAGCAATATGTATCCTTCAAAAAGCATAGGCATAAAACATTTCTCTTTTATTCCTTCCTCAACTCTTTAAAGTAATATTTAATATTGTATCAGTCACTTCATATCCATCATTCAACAGCTGACTGCTTGTGCAGTTTACTGTCTCCATTGCTGTAAGCTTGTGAATATGTTTCTCTTGAGTACTAAAGTAAAACATTTTTAAAACATGAGTTATTTTTTCTTAAGTAGAAATATAAATATTTAAAACTCAGTGTTTCACAGCTTATGTTTTCCTCAGACTTTTCTAGCTGGGAAATTAAATATTTTAACTTCTGGCAAGTTAAGTGCCGAAGCTGTTGATTTATCTCTAGTTACCCCAGGTAGCTAACTGGCAAATTTCTTTCAGAAATAGGTGAGTCCTTCTGCTTTAAACAGTCAAGCTCAGGACTGGTTAATGACTTGAAGCTCTAGCTCACTTGCCTTTCCTGTATAAGGAGAAATATTTGTGTACTATCTTCTGATCTCTTGGTTCACTAAGTCAACATGGAATATGTCAACAGAAATATAACTAAATGTGAGGAGGAAAGGTGGAAACTTACAAGTCTGTTATGGTTTAAGATCTCTCTCTTGTTTAAATGTCTTTTCTACCTCTCCAACTGATGTAGTCTAGTCAGATTAAAACAGACTCAAAAGAAAATCATGATTTTCTGAGAGCATTTTTCTTTAATATTTTGCAAAACCACATGTGTAGCAAAGATAACAAAACCACATGTATTCATTAAGAATGCAATTACGAAGTTTGAAGAGTGTTTCTATTTGAGAGCTGTAAAAGAAAGACTAGTCTCAGTAAATGTTTGTTTTACAGAATGCTGAAACCAAGGTGGAAGAAGCAGCTAAGGAGAGTCCAAAAGCAGCCAGACTAACACAGCAGTCATCAGAGGACAATGAAGTATTTGGTGAGTTACTGCAAAAAGTTGAAAATGTTATTTGATGTGTTAGCACAAAGGAATTCCCACAAAGACGTAGTGATCTACTTAATGTTGATGTTCAGCATTTGAGTGCAGGCTGCACAGTCCCATAAAGACCTGGAAAGATTGAGGAAAGATCCAAGTAGAAAACAAAGAGGGATCAGAAGTCTAAAACAAATCATCTCTGAGGAGAAGAAAGATTGAATCCAAGTTTTCAACAAAATTAAAGGTTTATGCAGTGAGGGAAAATAAACTTTTCTCCATCCATAATGGAGAGGATAAGCAATGAATTCTTAAAGCTGCAGAAAGAAAGATGCAATCAAATGTCAGGAAGGGAAATACAGAAACAAATACTAAAGCATTGTGATACATCATCTGGAAAGTGTGCGGATTCATCATTGCAGGCCTTGAAAAACAGGTTAGACAAGTAACTGTCTAAACTGATGTAATCATCTTGTGCCAGAAGGATAGAATGGATGACCTTTGAGAATTCTTGGAGGCCTCAGTTTTAAATGAGCTTCTCTTGGTGTTTTTCTCTGAATCCTTTCTCTGCTCTCCATAGAGGTCTTGCTGATTTTTTATTATTTGATCTGAAAGCCACATTTGACCTTTTCTTCTGCGCTGACTTTTTGAAAAGAGACAGGAAGTGATAGAATATGCTGAGTTGGAAGGAACCCATCAGGATCATTGAGTCCAACTCCTGGGCCTGCACAGAGCACCCCAAAAATCACAGCATGTGCCTAAGATTATTGTCCAGACATTTCTTGAACTCTGGTCAAGTTCATTTCTTGAACTTGGTGCTGTGAGCACTTCCCTTCAGAGTATGTTCTAGTGCCCAAACATCTGCTGTGTGAAGAACCTTTTCCTGATGAGAGAAACCTTATTGTTACAACTTAAGGTTGATTTTATGCTAGTAGAACTCCAATGAAGAAGCAGTAGTCTAACATTAATGCAGGAGAGGTTAAGGCAAGGCTGATCATGTGGATGTTACTAAGGCTGAGTGGCTTGAAAACTTTTGGATGAGTGAAATATTTTTGAACACAGTAAGGATTTTTTTTCTTTCATGGTACAAAAGGAATGGAGCATGAAGAATTAATAATTAGTCTTTCTTACTAATAATGGAAACCATTTTAAATCATCTTTTCTCAGTGAGATAATACAGTGTGATTGGCACATGAACCTGAATTCCTGGTACAAATATTTCCAACACTGATCATATAGTGCCAGTGGCTGATGAATCCACAAGTGGACTTTAAAACTAGCTTTCAACTTTATTAAGTGTGTGCTGAGGCTATCACCTCATTTCTTGGCCATTTGCTCTGCCAGTTGTTTGCAGTAGATCCAGTAATACTGGTTGTAAAGCCCCATGGCACGCTGTAATGTGCATCTCAAGCTGTGTCCCTTCTCGGTGCAGATCTCTCGTTTTCTTTCTGTGAGAAGGGTGGAGGCAGCAAAGGAGATCTCCCTGTGCCTCCTTCTACCAGCAAAATCTCAGGCATTTCAACCTTTTGTATATTTGGATTACTACTTCTGTGTGCCAGTGGGCTAACCCAGTAGTTAGTCAAGCTGCGGTCCATGTGGGAACTGTGTGTTTAAAGATGGGAATTAAGCATGAAGTTCACGGTTAGGTTTAAACTCAGCATCCAGTGATCCATACCCCGGATCAACAAATTCTTTAACTAATTGAAGAAAGTCAATATGCAGTGTTCTATGTGGTGTTTAAAGCTAATGATTTGCTAACAAACTGCTAAATATTTCCGTGTTCCAAATCTGTGAACTGAGCTGGATATCTAATGTAAAACACTGATCAGCTTTTGATAACTCAACACAACAAGGAGGAAAATTTCTTTCCAAGTCCAAAACCAGTCAGATTACAGTATCTTATATCAAACTTCCTACCACTTTGCAAATGACAGTCTGGGGCTTTTTTGATTTTAAGATTAGGTCAAAATGGGGGTTAAAAAAGAGGAAATATGGTGCAAATGGACTCTGTAATCTTCTCTTACCCTGGTCAATTGAGTAAATCAAAGTGGACTGGAGGTGCAAATGAGACCACTGTGGTAAGAATCAGGGAGAATATTTTGATAGATACAAGTTTCATGTTGTCTTGAGAATGACTGCTGTATATGCCTTTCCCTGCAGTTCTGGACAATTTCTTAAAATACTCTTACATCTTATAGGGGATAAAGGATAGGCTTGAAGCAGTTTTCCCTAGGTGAATTTTTTGTTGTTCTGTGACTTAAATGATTACCGAGCCTGCTCAGTTATTCTCCCTCCAGCTTGATCTATTTCAAGGTATCCCTCATTTCTTTCTTTTTCCCCAGTGATGCTAATTATACGAAGCATCAAGTATGCACCAGTAGTTGGTTAATTTATAGCTCCAACTTTGACTAGAATCCCTCTTCTGAAGAATTTTTAACAGCCTCCAGTCTCTTTGAGCGGGTGCAGCTCAGCCTTCCCTTTTCACGGACGTCACTATCTTCTTGTGACTTTTCCCCGGAGATCCCTTCCCTCGCTTTCTCTGGGCAATGCCACCCCCTGCAGAAAGGCTGGCAGGGACAGCAGAGGAGGCTGGCACAGCCCTCAGCCCCCTTTGAGGAGGGCAGCCCCCCTTGGGAGCCGCCTGCCTTCTCCGCCCCGGTGCGGGCAGCGCAGCCGGCGCTGGGAGGAGCCGCGTCCCTCGGCACCGCTGGCTGTCCCCCGGCACCGCTGGCTGTCCCTCGGCGCTGAGCCACCCGGTGGCAGCAGCTGCCAGCCCCTGGCAGCCACCGGGGCGCCCGGACTGCCAGCTCCGAGGCTCTTCAGCAAAGGAGGCAGAAATCTCTTGATTTGTGCGCCTCCTCACTCTCCAGGGTTAGCGTTGGCGTGGACCAGGTGACAATAATGACCTTTCAGGATAATGACATTTCTCTGCTGTGGACAGCGTGGAATAGATGCAGTTGCTAAGGATTGTTATGCAGAATATACCTGATGAACTGGACCATTTGAATAGGGTTTGTTTTTTGTTTTTTTTTAATACTTCCTCTCACAGCAAATGCGGTTTCTGCAGTTCCTGTCAGCTGGTCCAGTTTTGGAAGCAAACACATTAATTATTGATTGAAAATATCACCACAGTGAGGGACCAAGTGTGGGGTTCTCTTTCAAGTCTGCTCAACCTGGTAGCATTCTTTGTAGATTCAAGCAAGGTTTCATCCACTACTGTATAGGGAAACTTGAGAACACACATAAATGCCTTAATTTTCCTGTTGTTCTTCTTTAGATGGGTTAAATTCAGGAATTACCATTCCAGAAGGTTTTTTTGCATTTCTCTTCAATATTTATTTTTAGACTGGGGTATAGATGAAATAACCTTGCCAATGATGAAGCCACATTGTACCAGCTGCTTTAAGAAACAAACAAGTCAGGTGTGTCTTATATTTCACGGAACTAATTCTCAAAGGCAATGAACTTTTTATATGGGAGTGGAGAAATGGAGCAGAAGGGTAAGGGTATTGGGAGAGAAAAGACATCACAGTGATGGCATTTGCAACTATGCAATTCTGAATTGACAAGAGTTAGTTTTGTTTGCCCTTTGAAAGGATTTTCTTGTGGCACCCAACAGAGTTCTGTTGTCTGATATATACTGAATATGCATCTGTGATGTGGAGCTAGAACGTCTTGCTCACTGCAAACTTCTGTTGAACTTGCACGTAGTCAACATGGTCTCTGCTGCAATTAGTGTGTAGTCAGAAAAGGATTTTGAATTACATCTTAGTCCAAGGAAGAGAAGAAATTTGCTGGCTATGGTGCTATGTGTTTAAAGAAATGGGTCAGGACGGGACTCTTAGCCTTACTTACAGAGAATATTTTCAGAAGTTTATTAGAGCCAGTACTACCCTACAATGGTCAGGCTGGAGCAGGGGGGAAAACTGCTTGTCATTCTGACCACTGGAAGGACTGGAGCTTCCTTTCTTTAGTGCAACCCCTATTACATTAACCTGGAAAATTACAGGTGCAGATTTTTAATTGTACTTTTTTTTTTTTCTGTAGGGTTGCATTAGCATAAAATTGCAAGCAAGATTTTTTTGTAGGGGGAACTGTTGTATATTGTGTATTCCCCAGTCTGATGACAAGGAAAGTCAAAGTGTGCTAACCTTTTGTGATATAGAATCAGTGAATATTTTGAGTTGGAAGGGACCTTTGAAGGCCATCGAGTCCTAACCCCCAGCCATGGGCAGGGACAGCTTGAACTAAATCGGGTTGCTCAGAGCCCTGTCCAATGTCATCTTGACTGTTCCTAGGGATGGGGCTGCCTCGGTGGGTAACCTGCTCCAGTATTTTACCACCCTCAGGGTAAAAAAAATCTTACTTGGAAAGACAGAGTAAGACTTTGTCTTTTCAAACCCAAAGGTTTCCTTTTTTATCTGGTAGATCAGGTCTAAAACTGTATCTGGATGTGGCCATTTTTCTTCTGGCTTAGAGTTTTCCAGGGATCCATGCTGTGTGCCTGGAGTTGTACTGTGAGGTGTTGGGGTTTTGTTGTTGTTTGGGTTTGGTGCTGGGGTTTTGTGCCTTGGTTATTCATTGTTGGTGGGGTTTGTTGTTTGGTTGGTTTTCAGTTTGTTTGTTGTTTGCGTTTTTTGACTAAAAAGAGGTGAAATTAACACCTTTTTTTTTCCCCTCTAAAAGGAGAGATCCTATTGTAGAGCTTTTTCAGTACCATCTGCCATTCTGCTGTTTCAAATTGCAGAACTGGGTACGTCCTGAGGTATCTTTCTGTGTGCAGAGCTGAGAGATAGAGCAAGAAAATGTATATTCAGCACAATTCCACGGTGACCCTGGCTCACCCTGATTCTTGCTTATGCTGGTGCCTGCTGCTGTGTCCCACGCAGAATGTCCTGTGGGGATTTGTGTAAACCCACACATGATGAAGGACTTCTCTCTCACTGTGGGTCTTCCTCACCATGGTCCTGCTGCATCCAAACATAGGAATTTTTTGGTGCTGTGTTTTGAATGTTAATTTGGGTTTTCTGGTTGGGTGGTTTTGTTTGGGTTTTTTTGAGTTTGGTTGTTTTTTTTTTTGTTGTTGTTGTTGTTGTTGTTTGGGGTTTTTTCTCAGCTCAGGATAGTTTATTAAGTTTGTCATAGAAAATGAGAGAATTTGTATTCTGGTCTTACAGAATATACTGACAAAGCTGGGAACGTAAATTATTGTATGTTACATCCGTGTGGATGTCACTCTTTTCCTGTACCATTTTTGCTTTTTGATTCTTGCTAAAAAAAGGGAGGGAGCAGAATGTGAAGGGAGGAGCTGGAAGGCACAAGGCCTTTATCAGGAGGTGATGCAGTCCTGTCAGGAGCTGGCTAAAAGCTGAGGGTTATTGCAGTTCAGTGACCTTACTGGGAAGCTTCTTTCATTGTAAACACAATCAATTGTGGAACACGAGCTATGACTTTAATGCAAAATAATGGCAAGCTTACACCAAAAAAATCAATCTGGTGTGACAGCAAATGGTTCTGAAATAGGTGTTATTACCGTGTTGCAGTTATTTCCTCTTGCCTGAGAGGCAAATGGGAGAATTTAGTGTCCTGTCGGTTTTCATTATAAGCTAAGTAATGGTTCTGGTTTTCCAGCTATCCATTTATTTCCACTTGACTTAACCTTCTTTCCTTTTCCCAGTTTCTTGCAAGACTTGGTCTGTCTGCTTTTATCCAGACACCACTGGTTTATCAAAATTACAACAGCAACCCTGGATTAGCTTTCTGAGGTGGAAAGAATTTACATTTTAATAAGATTTACATTTTAATAAAAACCGGTTTGCTATTTTTTGTACAAGTTGTTGGGTCTCAGAGGTACAGCTCACAGCTTTCCCTTTCTTGGCATGGTATTTCATGCTTATCTGTAGGGTTTTTTAGGGAAAGGGCTGAGTCGTGTGTATCTTACATATCATAAAGTGGTTTCTGCAAACTGTGTGTACTTTTTACATATGGACAAGTGAAGCTGAGAGCAATGCTCTGGTGGGAAGAGACCTGTAGGAGTCCAGAGGCAGCAGCTGGCCAGCTGGTAGGACTTTTCTGTTATTTTAAAGTTTAAAGGTTTTTATAAAATATAGATATTTGCAACTTCTATATTAGTTCTGTGGTTGGTTTGGTTATGGTTCATCTGTATGTTTTTTCTTTGCTCAAAAGTAGCATTCAAACATTATTTATTTCCTGGCAGCAGTCTGATGCTTTGAACAGTAACCATAACTCTTGGACATCTAATTAGTTAATATGCCATTAATTAATTAATTAGTGTAGTGTTTTACAGCATCATCATCTAAATCTTTAGGATTATTTTTAGCGTGCCATTGAGGTTTGCTGCAAAGTTAGTGCACAAGCACTTAAAGGCATTTTAACAACTCGGATTTGGTTTGATTTTTCTTTTTTTTCTTGTGTGTACCACATGCAGGCAACATGCATGGCAGGGGTCTGGGTTTTTCTAATGTCATAGGGACTGGATTTGTTACTTGGGTCGTTAGCATAGGCGTGGAGCTGAGACAGTGATGCCTGCTGTATTTTTAGCAGTGGTGGGCTGTGCTTGCTGCAATTAATCAGTACATTAGCAATCAATGACTGATTCATTGTTTTAATGCCTGCTATACAGTGTACAGGAGCTGGTGATTTCTTTTCCCCTTGTGTATTCAGGAAGAGTGAGTCTGTATGCAAGATGGGGGGAAGCACAATAGGCATTTACCATCCTATTGTTATCCAGACCAAGCATTGTATCCAAATGTAAAAGTGAGGATCTCCAGGGGTGGTCTAATGTCACATGCTGCTGGGTGGTGATACGAGGCTTTTGGCTGACCAGCTAGCCATGAAACAAATTACTCATTTCCCAGTGGATTTTGTCATCCTTGTCCTGCTGGCAAGCTGCAGCCCAAGAGAGTATTCTGTGTGCACAGAAGTCCTTAGTGTTCTCTGTCAGTGATTCTTATGTACCATACAGTTGGGTTAAGGCAGGATTTTATCTGTAAATGAATTAAAAGTGCTGCTGAAAGATCCTTATTTTGGGGAAAATGTTGCTGTTGTCCCATTTCCAATTTTTTTGAGGCTGAATAACCACTCAGTTCTGGTTTGAGTGAAAGAAGAGGCAGAATAGTTCTCTGTGGGCCAACCACTCTTCTGTCGGGTTAGCTGAAACAGATGTTGTCATTAAACTTTAATTACAACATGACTCACTTTTTAATGCAGTGGCTAGAAGAGAACTAGAAGGAGCTTTTGTACCATACATTAGGAGAATATGAAAACAGCAGCTAAGATTGATAATACTTCTGTGTCTTTAAAAAAATAAATAATACCAAAGACATCAACTTAAGCTTCCTGCATAGTACAAACAATGACATTTCATTACGTAGTTTCTAGATAAAATCCTTAATAGGTGATTTGAGCCAGAATAATGTCCTATGGCAAAAATGTTACTAAAATAGTTGATTCTTCTCAGACTTTAAGTTTACCTGGTTAGAAGCATTTTTTTTGATGGCCCGGACCTCATAATTACATCTGGATTGTGTGTCTGACCTCCACTAGGCTATCCATAGACCACATCATGAAAGACATATCCAAACACAGATTTTTTTTCTTCTCTGAATGCAGAAGACAGAAACCAGGGGAAGAAAGGGGATACAGAGGTAAACATCTTGCCCTCAGAAATACAGTATGTCAGTGCTAAGCTGATGCTTCACATCCTGTGTGCTGTTAAATGGGTGAAATTCCAATTCCTTGCCAGGATCCAGTGGCCCTAAGCAACTCTGGGTTGTATTTCTTAATGATACTTCCAACTCACACCCCCCCTTAAGTAATGTTCACTTTTGATACTGTAATTAGCTCTATTGACTTTGCCAAAATTACAAAGATAGTGAATTGGGCTTAAAAATAAAAAATCCACTGACTTGTCCTTCCAGCATTAAAAGGTTGGTCTGGAGTGTGAAAAAACCTGAGGATATTATGTTCAGGTTGATGCCCAAAGAGTGTGGAGGAGCAGGGAGAGAGCCACTGTAGCTGTATCCTCTTGTCCAGCAGCAGTTCTGTGGAAATATCAGCTTGGGTGTGTGATGGATGTAGCTCTGGAAGTAGAAAGTAGTAGTAGAGAATGGCAGCAATTGTAAACACCCCATACAAGCTGTTTTGTTGGTGACCCTGACAAAATATTTTTATTCCTATCTAAATTGTGCTTCAGCCTCATGTATGGCATTTGCAACTGTGTCCACGAGACTGAAAATTAATCTGATGGTGGTGGGGAATGAAGGCAAGAAGGAATACACTGGATTCAAATGAATGAATGAAAGTTTGCAGGACTTGGCATCTGTCAGTTTCCCCTTGGCACTCCCATCGCTGTACCCTGGAGCTCTGTGAAACTCCAGGGCTCCAGTACCATGTCAGGCAGGAAATCCAATCCACCCTTGAAGCTGTGGCTCTCTGTTACGCATTTGTTCAAGGAGGCTGACTGTGCTTTGGCTTAACTCCTTCAAACACATGGCTCGGCAGCACTCGTGCCGTAGCTCAGTTTTAGGGCTGGGACAGTGGCCCTTTAAGTGCTGACAAGGAGGAACAGAGCAGAAATTCACCTCTGAGATAATCCATTTTTGATGAGGAAAATAGAAGTGAAAAGGGCCAGTATTTACTGGTGTGCACACACTGGTACTTGTACAGAAACATCCTGGTGGCGACAAGACTGCAGTCGCTCACAAGCCTTGCAGGGAGCAGAGAACAGCCATGATAATGCTGCTCTTTATCTCCAGGGCTGTTCACAGCAGGCTCCCCCTCTAGAGCCTTCCCTATGCTTCCCTGCCCTGTTGCCAATGAAAAGCTTGGCCTTCTCTAGTCCTTTTAACAGTCCCACTTCATTAGAATGAATCATTTTTATACTGGATACAAATATTTCCATCAAAACAGAAACTTTAAATTAGTTTGAGTGATTTCCAGTAGCTGTCATCCTTTGTGATTTTTCTTTTTAACTTTTTGGTAGTTCTTGCTGCAGCATCTTAAAATTTCTGCTGTGCATCATATTAGTCTGCTGCAGGAGGACTGCAGTAAAAATCAGCATCCTAAAGACTAAACTCAGTCATTTAAACACATGCATGAACTGCAAAAAAAATAATTCTAAATATGTTTATTTCAAATGACTTCAATAAGAACAGTCTACAGATAAAAGAAATTCAAAGGAGTTCTCATTTCTGTTCTGAAATATCTGTAATAGGATTTTCTTTTAACCTTTGCTTGTGGAAAAGTGAATGATTGGGCTTTGAAGCAAAAGTGATAGGTTTTGGAACACTTAACACCATGTTATGTTACAATGAAGAGACTTCATTTCATTGGACTCAGTGGAGACAAAATGAAAATATTGATGTTTCTAAAATAAATACTTGACATTTGACATTATTTATTTCTTTGAAATAAGCCTGCTTCTCTGAATGTTTATAAGGATGTGGTGACTGTTTTACCTTGATGGGACCTCCTGCTTCTTCAGCACAGCAGCTCTGCTGATTTTAACAGAGCCATGCAGTGGATGTGCCTGAGTTCCTACCAAGGTTATGGTTATGCCTGAGTTCCTACCAGGGAAGATGCTGATCAGTGGTGCCTGAAGTCATCAGCTCAGCCAGCAGGTTGGAGGGAGCTGTCTTTCACATCAGGCATTGAGCATGCCACTGGGGCAGCTTCAGGCACTCAGGTGTTTCCACTTTCTGGTCTCCTGATGTCTTGCAGCCCAAAGTCAAACAGGAGTAGCAGATAATTTCATTCTGAAACAAAAGGGCCAAGTTTTAATTGCAGTTTTGACATTCATTTCCATGAGTGAACTGAATTTTTTGGAAGGCCTTTTTGGGCAGGATTAGGTATAGATGTGATAAATTTTTGCCACCTTTTGCTTCACCTATTCATCAGGTCTAAAATGTGCAAGTATGCCATTTTTTAAAGGTAAGGCTATGGCAGGAGCAGGCAGTAGTGTTACTCTGTTCTCTTTTACTTACTTTCAGGCTATCCTTTGTTTTGTGTACCATGTGCAGTCTTGTGTATAAACTGGCCATCCTTAAAGTGGCCACAAGTCCCTCTTGTCTGGTCTTCAGATTTTATTGCTGTAGTATCTTCATTCCTTCTGTATTTGTCAGCATAGGAAATCTGTTACAAAATAGGCAATAGATGTGTGGATACCAATTATACAGCAAGCCTGAGTGCCTTAGTCAGCATTAAATAAAAATTCTGAAAATTTATTTATTTTTATTTATTTGCCAAAATTTCTTGAAATAATTTTACTGCTGTATTTCAGAATATATAATTCCCATATGAAGATCTGAAGGCAATTTTTTTTCAAGATTCATGCTTGAAATAAAACTTAAAACCAAAAACTCTTAAGGTTCCTGAAAAATGAAAGCTTCCCTCTTCCTTTTCCACCTTTGCTTTGAGGGATCAGTGGCTGGCCAACATCATCATGAGCTGCACAGCCTACAGAGGGACAATAATAAGTGAAAATCAATAGAGGAACTTCACTAGATTTCAGTAGAATTGGGAACATGCATTAACACTTCAAAATTCTATCCAGATTTTGACCAAGATATTTTGGTGGTTGTGGGCTTAAAGTGAAAATCAGAAGATTGGGCAAAGTAACTGTTTGTCACTTTTCCCTCTGTGTTAAATTCCCCTAGGCTCCAGCAGAGAGATGTGGCTTCTGTTTCCATATGCCACCAACAATAAATCTGGCATCTATTTTAAAGTCAGTGCTTGTCTGATTGTAGTAATTTGTATTTAGTGGCCTGTTTTCATTATGTGGGCTGGAGTGATCAGTGAGATTGAATTGAGGAATTTTCTGAAAGTGAGAAGCCAGGGAGTCAAGACTTCTTAATGCATTCATGCTTGGGATTTTTCTTTTTCCTTTTCAGCTGCTCTCATTATTTCCATGCTGCACAGGTTTGGGTTTTTTTTCCTATGATAATAAAGTACCATAATCCAAATGCAGACTCTCTCCCAGCGTTATTGCAGTCACTATTCATACTGCAGGAGCACCTAGTGGAGGACTGGACCTCACTGAACCTGTTGATGTATAAACATTAGGCCATCACAAGGTTGCTCTGCCCCTGTTACTGCTGATTCCCATTTCAGAGAGTAGGCATTTCCCTGCCAGTCAGACTGCTTTCTCACCAAGCAGTGTTTTGCTCTTAACTGTAAGACAAGGACCAAATTGCTCTAGATTTTGCAGAAATTGCTCTGGACTAGCTGTAGTTTCCTGATAAAACCTGTTCCATTTGGGCAGCAGAATCTCAGGGGCACAGTTGCTCTCTGTGGATGTGTGCTTCCCTAGCAGCCTCTCTGAATGCTGCTGCTGCTCTTGGCAGGGTCACAGCTGCAGTGCCACACCTGTGGCAGTACAGCTCTGCTAGT
This sequence comes from Serinus canaria, assembly GCF_022539315.1. NCBI lineage: Eukaryota > Metazoa > Chordata > Aves > Passeriformes > Fringillidae > Serinus > Serinus canaria. The sequence goes on from NC_066315.1 coordinate 92,676,365, forward strand.
GACTGCTCCCTGAAGGCAAGCCTTTCAGTCATGCCTCTCTTCAGCCCAACAATCTTCTTATATTGACTTGGAACTTGTTGTTCAGTTTTGAATAATTATGAGGAGGGACAAATGTCTTTCTAGTTTCCGAGTTACATGTTTGCCACCCATGGGTTATTTTTGTTTCATGTATGTGCTGATTAAAAAGGTCTCCTGCAGTGAAAATACGATTTTCTGTGTTTTCTTAGTTCTCGTGTAAAAAGAGCCTTTTTAGCTCTGCCTAAAGGTACCTATTAGAAGATTTCTGGGACTGAAATGTTCTTGCAAATTAATGTCAAGATTCCATTAAAAAAGAAAATAAGAAAAAGGAAGCTGTGGAGCTGGCCCCTCAAGAAAACAGAAGTTGAAATCAGCATGTTATTTAAAATCACGCAGTACTTTGGCTAGTCATTGTGACACCCAACCACTACTGGCATGTCCATATCCCTGGCTTTTCCAGTCAACTCCCTGTCTGTTTCCAGAGTATTATAATCATGTTCCTTATCAGGAATGAATTGTGGGAGAAGTCAGAATATAAGATAGTTTGACACAGGGAGCTATTTAGAATTTAGAGCATTTTCTCCTCCATCTCTATTGGTTTGCTTGTGTTGACATAATTGTGATACAACACTGCACTATAAAGACATGTATTTTTTAAAGGCATGATTCATAGTTCAAATATCCTGATTTAAATAAAGTATAAACCCTCTAATTTAGCAGATTCATTTTCATTGAGGGAGTATATAAATACTTGGTACTTCTGGTATTTTTTATTTAGTTGTTTTATTTGCTATTTTAATTAGAGAATGAAAAGGGATCTGGATGATCTCAGAATGTTGGAAAGTTGTAATTTTTTAATCTATAATGTTATATAAAAAATCAGTGCAAATGGTGACATTTTTATCTGAGTGAAATACCCTAATATTTCTTCTTTGTAGAATTGCTAATGAGGTCATGTCTTTCTGAAAATTGCAGTCAATTTGCATTAAGTGTAGGATTTTATAACATTTCTGATCTTCTTAAAATGTTGTGGTTGCAACAGTGCATTTATTTTAAGGACATTATTTATACACAAAAATAAGGAACCACACTAGTAAGCTGTGTCTTCCACAGGGGAGAGGATGAAATTACAGCTTGGATTAGGGGAGGAATTTGATAAAGCCTATTTATGTCCTTTTGTGCTCTATACATTGATCTCTTTAATTCCTAGGCTGGTTTGTGTGTTAATTCAGAGAACAGTAATGTGCACACAGTGGAGATGCAAAGGCAATTTCCTTGTTGCTCTGAAGTGTGTAAGTTGGAAAGTGTATAATTTTCTGTAGATTTTAGCACATAGTACCAGTTGGAGTTCTTGCCTATATGCTGCTTGTGCTAAAGTGGTGGGAATCAGAGATGGCTTGTTTTGTTGTTTGGGTTTTTTTTTTTACATTAACACATCTGTGGATAAGAGGCTGAGCACCTCATTTTTGAGATTACTGTTTAACAATGTTTTCAACAAATCAGTTCAAGAATTATTAAAGTGCATCACAAGGATGTGACTTGAATGAAATATTAGAAAAAAAAATTTAAGAGGTAAAAAATAAATCTTGTATGGGAGACTGTAGAAGAGGACAGAATGGAATCACCTTATTCTTTCCTAATTACATTATCTTTGTGTGCAGCGTCTTAGCCTAGTGTTTGGGGATTTTCCTTGTGTTTTGGAGTGTAATTTCTTGGGAAGTTTGTTTGGGGATTTTGGGGTGGTTTTTTTTTGTTTTTGGTGTTTTGTTTTGTGGGGTGTTTTTTTTTGTTTGTTTTGTTTTGGGTCAGGGATTTTTTTAATTTGTTTTGGTTTGGGTTTTTTTTTGGCTTCGTGTTTTTGGTTTGGAGTTTTTTGTTTGGTTTTTGTTTGTTTTGTTTGTTTTCCTTGGTTTTTTTCCTCATGTGTTAGTATCTAATTGTGCTGAGAATGTCAGATCAAATGCACTTTTATGTTTCTGCCTAAGGCTTTGGGGAGAGACAGATGGAGCCAGGATTAGAAACACATCTGAATCTATTTTGTCGTTCTTAAGACTGCTTTGCCATTCAGCAGACCGGGTCTCAGGGCTGGAACTCTTAACTAAAATGTTGCTTGTATCCTAACACCTTTTGAATTAGCCTGTTGGTTGCTGAGTTTGTCCAAAAGGCAGAAGAGAAATTCCAGGTCTGTGGAAATACTTAACCTAAAACGTCCTGCCAGCAGTTCTACCTCGGCCTCTGTATGTGATAGCCAACATATCTCAGATGACCTCAACTCTCAGGGGAACATAAGAATAGAGGCATTCTCTGCATGCATGAGTGGCTGGAATAACACTGTGCTTAGTGATCAAATGAACAATCCCTTTGAGCTTTCGAGATAGTACCCCCTCTCACAGGGCATCGGAAAGCATTTCTTTAACAATTATGCAGCAACAAAGCACAATGGGGTCACTGGTTGCTGTGATTTCTTTCTGAGGAGCAAAGTCAGAGTTTGTGTTACCTTCTTGTTGCTATCTCAAACTGAACCGGTTTGGCAGTCCAGAAGTGCAGCCTGATCTGTTGCCAGATCCCTGGTTTTAGTGGAATAGGGTGCTGCAGAAATAAATGTTTGAGATTGTTTGTGTTTTAACCTGCCTGGTGGGGTTTTTATTTTAATACCTCCCCCTTGCCCTCCCCCAGTCACTTGTCTGGTGTTCCTGGTTTTCCTTAAAGCAGTTTAAAGATCCTCCTGTTGCAAACAGAACCTGTACCATGGACTGTGCTTTTTTTATGCCCCGGGTCATTTCTCCAGCCCACTGGTTGTCCTTTTTACTGTGACTGGTTCCTTCTGTGTGACTACACTATTTTACTGCTGTTGTCTGCTTTTGCTTACCACCAGGCTTTTTCCCCCTGTGTTTTTCTCACCATATTTTCTTCTCACCTGCTGATCCATTAGTTTCTGCCAGACCTTCTTTAGCTGCCTTTGCATCCTTCCATCTGGCTGGTTCGTTCCTTTTCTTCTTTATCCTCTTCTCCTCTTTGTGGTCTTCCTTTACTGCCAGGGCTCACTACTTCAGCTGCTTTCTAGCATCTTCTCTACCAACAAACACACAAAGTTATCCTGGTGAGCTACTTGATGATTAATCTGGTTGTTCCCACAAGCATTCTATTAGCCCATCTATCTCTTTTCTCTCATCCCTGATCATCAGAAAAAGAAAAAAGGTCCATTTGCTAAGAGCCAATCTGAAGTAATTTAGATGTTTTCTTTTTTGATTTTTAAATGTTGAATGTGGGACACTGCAAGCCACACACCATTGAATATTCCAGCCTTGCACAAATGAATACTGATGAGATGACCTGGGATAACAGCATTGCTTGGGGCTGTTGAGGCCATTCTGCTGTAATAACAAATTCTAGTAAAGACTGAGACATATTCCACAACAGGATGTCTTGATCTTTGAGTTTGAAAACTAGTAACAAAACTGAAGCTTTCTTATGTTGTGTATGTGTGTGTCCAAACAAGTATTTGGATGACAGACAGGTGTTGCACAGTCAGCAGCAGAATGAATACAAATACATATATTCTGTATTCTCTGGGATTGTCAGATCACCTAACCTTTTCCTTCTAGATGAAGAAGAACGAAAGTTGAAGATCATAAATTGCATTAATTTAAAATTGAAATCTGGAGTTTACATTTTTTGCTGGTGCAGTGCCCATACCTTAATAAAATCTCAGGGGAAAAAACATATGCTCTTCAGCAAAATTGCTAATTCTCACCTACAGAAATAAGCCTCAATGTAATATTTATAGTCTCATAATAGAGTTCTACTGGTTTGTGGCTGGGTTTCTTTTCCCCCTTTTCTCCCTGCTAATTATTTTAATGCTGCCAGCATAAGAAACATATTTTTACTTTTGTATTTGTACTATTTATCTATAACTTCAGGTTTGTCTGTACATTTTAGGGAAGGGAATGAATCTAAGCCTTAGCCCTAGATTCAGATATGACCAATTACTGTGTCTAGGATCTCAGTAATTCTTCCTGCTGCTTTCAGCCTATCCCAGTAGAATAGGCTGTGGTGGTTGGCTTTGAGGAAGCACACACAGTTTATTGGAATTTGCATTGTTGGAGGGCCAGAGGCTGGAAATGGGAATGTATAAATGTGACACTCGATTGATATTCCTGCTGAGTAGAAGACATGCATTTCTCTCTTCACACTCTTACTTTCTCCCAGTGGAGCAAAAAACATATGATAATGAGTCCAAAAGCAAGTGGTTATTTGGATGGCAACAAATTGCTGCATAACTGTGGTCCCAAGGAAGAAGGGGAAGGTTGAGAAGCAGTTCTGGTTTTATTTTATCTTGCAGAGGGTATTTAGTACAGCCGGGTTTCTCAGGGTCCCACTGAGATTTTGTTTATTGGAGAGAAGTATTTTAAATGTCTAAATGTCCTGCTGAACTTTTTTCCTTTCTCTGAATTATTTTAATACTGTGTATTAGTATCTTGCTTCAGATTTAAAAAACCAGCCTACCAAAACCAAAAAGCCAGGTGAATGTGCATGATATATTGGGAGCATGTTACACTCTCTGTTAGGAGGATGAAACTGGTAGAAAACAAAGAGGGACATAAAATTCTTGAGCAGGGAATTTGCATGGTGTGCGTGGATTTTCTGAAATACCCGAAGGGAATTTTAAATACTCTGGAAAAATTATCAAAAAAGATCACAACCTGAGCGTGTGGTAAGTAATGAAGAACATTAGGCACAGTGGTGAGCTCTGCAGAATGTCCTAAAGTATTTTCCCATTTGCAGCTCAGTCTCAAAGGAAAAACTGTAAAGGGAAGAGAAGAAGTAGGAAATTTGGTCCATGCAAATGTTAGTAATGAACACTGTCAATACCATGTTCTGAGAACTCTGAGATGTAAAACCACTTCCGGCACTGGGGAGTTTGGACACGGTTTGGGGTTTTTTTGGGAAGAGTTGAAGGTCAAAATACCTGATGCCAGACTGCATATGAGCTTTAACCTGGCAGGCAAAATACTGACACCACTAAACCTTTCCATTTTGGCTGGCAGTCACGCCCCTAGCTGTATGTGTATTGTAAGAACACACTGGGGGCAGCCAAGCAAGATCGATAAATTGACAGATATTCTTAAAGAGCAGCCGTCTGTAACATCCACTTCCACTTGGCTAAGCACTAATTTGATTTTTGCTTCTACTTTTTAATTCTTTTTGAGCTCATTGTAATCTGTTTGGATCTGTTGGTCAAATTTGAAGTAAATAGTCCAAAAGCAGAATTTGACAGCCACTGCTTTATTTCCACCTCCTCTCTCCAACCATTTCAAACAAAGCCTAATTCCAAAGTAGAGTGGCTACACGATTGGCTTGATTGCTTTTGATTTCCATTAAGGCTTACTGCCAAAACAACCTGGTCATACCAGTGACAAGCCTGAATTTGTCTTCCTAGTAACTTGTCCATGTTTGCCCTAAAAAACAATTTGATGCAAAAGCTTTCTTCAAAAAGGGGAGGCATTTTGTGGCAGTAACTACACAATGAAAACAATTTCACTTTTGGAGATCCTTCATTTTTAAACTGCTCTGGGTGAATACATTCCATTGTATGCTGAAAGAAGAGGAATTAACAATTGATATGTGGCATCTTCATGGGGCAGCAAGACAAGGGAAGCAAGAGAAATGTGCACTATAGAGAGTACACTTCTTTTGGTAGGGGAATAGGATGTTTCCTTCTTCCTCCCTGGATCTTGATCTGAAGGTCATGGCATGTGTCTCGCACTGGCCATGGTCATGGGTTGAAAGCTTTTATTATTTGGCTTTTTGGTTTGTTTTATACACATACAGTACTAGAGTGTTCACATCCTAAGTGGAATTGAAAATTTGGCTGATCAAGCACATAACTGATCCTGGAATCTAAAGATTTATTTCTTTACTTTGGAATTGTTTCTCAGTGAGTGATTTGTTTTTACATGTGCGTTTTTTAAAACAAACAATTGTTTCTCCCTTCTTTTAAAGTTGAGGAATAACAAGATACGAAGAAGCCCTCTAAATTGCAGGACCCCATCAACATTTTCTATCTCTCCTAGAGCTAAGTTCTGCTTTTTTTCCTGAATTCACATGCTTACAGTCCCTTTACTTTTCCCCTTCCACACCTTTGTATCTATGTTCCCATTTAAAAAAAAAAACCCAAACCTTCATGAGCAGTCTGGGTGAGTGAGGATGTCAGATTTCACATCCTGACACATAACATGGGCACAGCTATACCACAAGCATGCATCTGGTATGAACAGACAAAGAGAACACTTTTTTTCAGGCCATTTGGAGTATGGCTAAGGCTGCCTCTTAGTTCTTCTGAGATTTTGTTTTACATAAATTTTGAATTCGTGTAAAATAGATGCAGGAATGCTTTGACAAAGCAATGAATGTTTCCCAGGGATTGATCAGCTTAGTTCTGAATCATGATGCTGTGTAATTCCTGTAAGGGGCATGAAGCACATAGTCCCCGATACATATGCTTAGTCAGAGATAAAAAGAGTTCCTCTCAGCCATTTTTTAGTGACTTTTTAGCTATTGTGTAGGGCAAAGAGTGTTTCAGTAGAGGAGAAAAAGACATTGCTTCTCTGATATCACTGGCATCTCTCCAGTTAGCATTCAAGTGCCATGGTATTCATCAAATGTTGTGTTTTTCAGAAGCACAGCCTTGTTTGATCTGTTTTGTGTTGCAAAACATGAAAAGACAGTCTCTGAATAAATTTCTATTCATAGAATCACTGACCCCTTTAAATGTATTTCATTTTCATATCCATTCCTGTTCTGGCCAGTTAGCAAGCCCTTCTGCAGGCTTAATGCTGCTGTTACCTCCGAGTTATTAATGTTCGTGTTTGTGTGGATGTTGCTGGAGAAACTGTGTCTGGCCACATGGGAAACTTCACTGTCAGCCTGGTGCACACCCCAGGGATGTGGTGCCTCTGCCTTGCAGTGCATCCACCCTTGCCTTTTGCTGACATTTATTCATTTGTTAAGGGTTCATATTTATTAGGGGAATTGCCTTTGGTTTGTCACCAGGTAAGCCAGCTTTTGCTAATTACATCAGCTAAATTATGCTGAAGTTCCTGTGAACTGGGCTGGGTGTCCTGCCCTCACATAAGTGCAAGTGTCTCTTACTGACTTGAATACCAGTCAAAATAATCTTTATAAAGCAGCAAATCTATGCTGCAGTGCAAGCAGAAGAATAATGGCTGCAGATGATGATGCAGTTTTATCTGCTGCTTGGTTGTGATGATGATGATGATGATGGTTGTTATTTAGCTAGCCCCATGCTGCTCCTAAGGGCCATACGAAGTGTGCAGTGATTAAGTAAGGAACTGCTCTGTAAGTTAACTTTTACATTTCAGAAAGCCTGACACCTTTTACTATGTGTGACGGACCTGGCAATGAGAGAAAGATGTAAGCAGCATGACTTCAATTTGCAATCATGTAGTCAAATTGTATCAAGTGTTAAATTAGACTTGTATGAAAAAGAATAGATGCTCAGATAATGGCATGGTATAGCTCCTTATCAAGTTATCCTCTATCTTTTTCTGCCTTTTTTAATATGGATTGAAACATGCTGCTTGTGCCATCAGAAGAAGTGTAGAATAATTTGACAATTGCTGATTTCAACTAAGTTGTATCAGCCACTTGCAAAGAATATGGGCCTTAATTTTATTGCTTTCAGGTACAGGAGAAATATTTTCCTTGCCAGAATAGAAAATTGGGAAATCCAAAATGGGGTGAGTGATAGACCTGTCTTATTTATTGTCACAGAAGGAATTGTCAGGAGATGTGGGTGGGAAAATGGGGATTTGTTTCAGTAAATGCCTCTTTATGATACTTTCTGAAAGGCAAGCAGTCAGAGCTGGAGACTTTTGCAAGTGCAAGTTTTTGTCCTGATTATCAACTACTTATTTTCTTACTTTTATGAAATTTATCTCGGTCTGTTAATCTGCATGCATTTTTTTTTTCCACTTGTTTCTCAGGCAGTACTGCAGTGGGCTAAGAGGGAAATACCTTTGAGGTATACCTGAGAGGGATACTTTTGAGGGTGAATCCCTCCTGCAATAAGCCAAAGATAATATATGACAGCTCAAAATTAATTGAGTTTGCTTTTCAGAGCTTGATGCTCTCATGCTGTTGGGAGCAGCAGGAGTGGCCTGGCCAACTGGGGCTGATCTGGGAGCAGGGTGGCAGCGAGGCAGGCAGGACCAGGCAGCTCAAGGGAGCAGGAGCAGCGAGGGCAGCCAGAGCCCTGGCAGGTGCCACCGTGGGCAGACGCACGGCTGGGCACGGGCAGCGGGTCTGGCCTGGCCACGAGCCACGGCCAAAGCTCCAGCCCAGCCACCCAGCAGGATCATCCTCAGAGCCCTTTGTCTCATCCGAGCTGGGTCCTGGCAGGCTGGACCTGGGCTGGAGCTGACACTGAGCAGGGAACTCCCAGAGGAGTGAGTGGGGAGAGGCTGCAGAGCCTGCTGGTGCGCTTGGGACCTGGAAGTGTATCCTCGAGCCGTGTGTTCTTCCAGCTATTCTTCACAGTTACTATAGATGGAATTAATTTTTTTTTTCCTTTGTATTTTTTTTATTCTTGATTCCAGTACTTCAGGCTTTCAGAGGGGAGAAAAAAAAATCCCAGTAGGCCATGAACACAAATCTGGAAGTAATGGCAATTTTCCTGCTACTTCCAGCACATTTGACTTATACAGTCTGGGGCACCCCTTTGTCAGACTGTCCTGGTTATCCTGTTTTCTCAGGATAAGCAAAGCCCATGATTCCCTACAATTCCCTAAATTGATAACTGAACCAAGGTGCAAGGGCTTTATAAACAGGTGGCATTATTTAGTTATTTCAAAGGGATGCTAGATAACTTTCTGGGAAACCACAGACTGTGAATATGAAAGACTCCTCATTTTGCCAGTCACAATCTCTGGCTGCAGAAATCCTCTTACAGCACTTACCTGGGAGATAAATGACTTTTTATTTTCAGAGATGATATTAACACAGCTAATTTTCTGTCTGTGAAGCACTTTCTACCTTCTGTGAGTTGTCTGCACGACTCCATAGGAGGCGGAAAAATGAAAACTTCCTGCTGAGAAAACCAAGACGGAGTTGTTTTGTTTATTTCTGAAATGGCTTAGTGGATAGTGCTCCTGCAAACACAGGCCCAGAACCACGAATTCTTGAGCCTTTTGCCAGCAGGCACAGGGCTGCTGGCACCCAGGAAAGTGCCAGTCCCAGGTCAGTGCAGCACCAAGCCAGGCATTAGTCAGGTTTTCCGGCTGGGATGAGTGTGGTGCTGAGGGCTCCAGCATGAGTTCTGCTGGCCTTGGGCACAGTGGAGCAACCTCTGCCTGCAAAAAGCAGGCATGGTATCACCTGCCTCCCCGGGGCTGCCTCCTGAGTTTGGGTGAGCAGGACTGTGTGCTCTGTGCATCCTCTGTGTACAGTTGCTGCCCTGTGATAAACCTTCTGGTGTAACACATCGAGCTGCTCTCAGGCTCTTTGTGAGCTTTTCTAGAAGTGGTGGTTTCACTCATCCTCTTGCTTGCTGGGTGGATTGAGAGAAACATACCCAAAGAACACTTGGGAAAAAAACATGTTTGCAGCCTTTCTTGCTTGTTAAAATATTGTGTGGCTCAACCATACTGCCATTTTAGTCCTCAGAGTTAACAGCGCTTTTTGCTGAGCAAGCTTTCTTCATCACATGAAAAGTCACTTTATACGTACTCAAATAGCAAAATAAAGTTTGTGAATTCTTTTATTTTCTTTCTTTCCTTTTTTAATAGCAGTAACTCCCACGAACTGGTACAAGGCTTGGTACTGTGCAAGCAGTTTTTCACTCTTAGAATGCTGCTGCTGAAAAGCAGATATTGTGTGAAGTACCATCGATCACTGCCGCGGTTTTATACAGTTTGTCACCATTGTTCTTGGGATAGCATTGAGTCACATTTAGCACTATGGTACAGCTCACAAGTGTTCAGCGTGGGGGAAAAAAGTGTTGGGCTTTCTTAATGTAAAAAACCTCTTCATTGTCCATAATCTGAAATCATTGATTTGTTAGTGGATAGCAAATATGTCTGATGTGGCCTAGTATAGATGAGAACAGATTTTTAAATATTTTTAGAAGTGTAGGATGTCGTTTATAATGATGGAGAGTGGAATGGAGTTTCTAAAGACCCAGAATAGCTGAGGTTAGAAATATTAGAGCAGATATCTCTAAGGCTGTTCTGACAGATGCTTAGCTCAGAGGTGAAATGGACTTTTATATCTGGTTTTGCATTAATAGATTTGGGATTCCCTAATAATTTCCTTGGGGGTTTTTTCTGACTAAGAGCAAACTGTATCTCAGGTAAAATCCCACTGAAATAATAGATGACTTTAAATTGATGTGTGAACAAAACACATTTTCTCTCAGTCTATCAAACACCATGTAAATACATCTTTTAGAAATGTGGGATTTCATGCTGTACAAATCCTACCCTTGGCCTAGGCTATTTTGAAAATCTTGTAATCTTGCTCCCTTCTTCAGCCAATGTAGAAATGTTTTGTTTTCCTTTCATCACCTATATAGATGAGCTTGTAGAACGAAATGGGGAGAACCCTGTTTGTAATTGGGACATAGAGGAGGCAGCAGTGTGTGATTTTTGTGTTAGCACAACCATTTAAATTTCACTGGGGAGGATGAGAAATTAAATATTTCTTCTTTCAGTGCAGAAAAGACAAACTCCCCAAACCAAATCATCAATCTGTGGCACCAACCACATGACAATAATGCTGGTGTGGAAGAGCTGAGGGCAGATGCTGATCCAGTGGTGCTCCATTAACAGAGATGTAAAGGGCTGCTGCTGGAAGGGTGTTTGTGAAGTGTATCCTGACCTGACTTTGAAAGCTCTTAGCTAATGTGGACAAATGTCAGAAGCCCAGAGCAGCAAAAGCAAGTGAGAAAGGGCAGAAGGCCATGTAGTATTTATTTTCCAAGTGGGGACCCTTTGGATTTAGATGTTTTGTGTTAACATTGTAAGAACATGTATGGGTTGTAAGCATTTGACAGAGTAGGTGAGGAGAGGCAGCACTTTAATCTTGTGACTCTTGTAGTTGGTTTGGAGGTGGGTATTTGTTGTCTGCTCGTACTAGCTTCTGACAGCTCCGACTGGGAGAGGGTAGGCAGGCCTTACCACAAGGAGGGATTGCAGAGGTGAATTCCTGTGCAGAGATAATTTGGAATTTGCTCCACAAGAAGCCTGCCAAAGCCTGCAGCAGCATGGCAAGGGATCATGACCTGGATCATGACCTTTGTGGAGCTGGAGCTCCTGGGAGTTGGATAGGCAGCACAGCAGAGTGGTTTGGGCAGCAGCTTTGGTCGGGAGCCTTGGGAAGGGAAAGGAAGAGGGGAAGAAGGACTGGAAACTGCTGGGGGCCAGAGAGGCTGACAGGGCTTGACAAGAGAATGGTGTGACCAGTGCAAACACTGTCCTTTCCTTCAGGACTGGAAGTCTTGCATCTAGACATGTAAGGCTGTGGATTCTGTGGTTCACCTTGGAGTGTAAAGTCTTTCCGTGTGATTGCTCATACTGTTTCTTTATTCCCTGGTAAATGCTGGTCATTTCTTGCAGGATAGACAGACAAGGTGATTTGTATCCAGCTTTAAATATCTTCAGTTCATTATCAAAAAGCCCAATCATCCTTTTTTTTTTTTTTTTTCCTGGTATCTTTTCTTTTGAACATCTTATTTTCAGCTTTCTGTAAGTATTTCTGTGGAAAAATATCTCTGCTGTTAGGCCCTGTGCCAGTTCAGTCCATGCAGACTGCTTTAGTCCTTTAGATTATTTATTTCCTTGATTTCAGGTATTTTTCTTTTCTGGTTTTAGGTCTCACTTGAGGCAATTATGAAGAAGGTAAATCTGTAAACCCTATGACAAGTTCTGGAATAAGGTTTTCTTTTGATCTGTCTGCCAGGCAGGCAGATATTTTAATCAAATCTCATATCAATTGTTCAGGCATACATTAGAGTTCCCTTCTGAAAAATATTTTTTTGGTTATCAAATTTCTTCACTGAGGAAATTGCTTCACTCAGAAGTCTCTAAACAGTTTATTTTTGCTGTTTAATCCAAACTACCTCTAAAACTCTTGGGAGTTCTGTTGTATTGATTGTGAAGTGTAAAGGTCTTGAAATAATTTTAGAAGTGAAATAATTGTAAAAGTGTAAAGGCCTTGAGATAATTAGTATTTTAACAAACTACCTGCCTTTCATTGAATGTATTGCAATGTTTTTATATCCTTCTCTCATTCTGCTGCAGCAATTCCATGGCTCTGCTCCTAGGTCTGTGCTGACATTCTCCACTGTGCAGCTTCCAGACAAAGCTATTCTGACAAGCAGGACAGAGCACGGTAGCAGAAATCTCTTTCCCTCTGTCCTGGGCAGTGACCAGGGTGCAGCATCCTCAAGTGCTGCAGTGCCAGGGGTGCAGAGAGGCTTTAAACTGTGAGAGCAGCCCAGAGCAGCCTCAGGTGTCTGTGGCCCAGCAGCAGCCCTGCCATAAATGTGCTCAGCTGTGATTTCTCTGCTGACTTTGAATATGGCACGTGGGATTTGTCCTTTGAGTAATGTGGCTGGCAGGTTTCTTCTCAGAGTTCAGAGCTATCAGCTTGATTGTCACCTTCTAAGATCCCGTACTATTACATGAAAGCTTTTTAAAATCTGGTTAGGGTGAGCATTGCCAGGCAGACAAAAACTAACATCTGGAGTGCTGAACATTCCTGAAGTGACACATTTGTAAAGCATTTATTGTGTTTTTAAAATTAGCAGTCAGCTGCTGATCTTTTAGGGAGAATGACTTTCTCACCACCCATACCAAAGGCAGAGCTGGAGTTGCCTGTGGCTGCTACAGTGTCCATGGGAGAAAGGGATTTCCTCTTAATGCCAGCATCTTGGACTGGAGCCAAAACTGAAGACCTGCTCCTCTGCTTCCCCAAAGGGCTTGTCTTCCACCTCATGGATGCAGCTGGTGGTGTGGTTCTTGTCCCCACTGCAGTGTGAGCTTCTTCCACTTCAGATGTCAGGTCAAGCTGGAGGTGTGAGTCACTGCATTGCCCCAGGACACAGGGGCTCATCTTCCACCTCCTGGGCACAGCTGGATATGCAGGGCACAGCTGGGCCTCTGCACCATCCCGGGGCAGGGAGCTGCCCCCCTGGGCTTCTGCCTCCCATGGGCTCAGGGGTTATCACCGTGATCCATCAGTTCCTGAGATGTTTCTGAGAAGCTCTGTGAACAAATTTTGTGTGACTGGGAGAAACTGCTCTCTTCTGCTCCTCTGACCTTTCACCATAGGTGTTCAGGTGAAAATCAGCTCCAAAGTGAAGATAATGTATCAGACAGTGACTGATGGCTGTGGGCTTGTTCTGATTGTAAAGAGTTGCAGTTTAGGCAGACTTGAACAATCCTACCCCATCTTTTTCGGCTTGTATTTGTTTGTTTGTTTCTTTGGGAGGTATGTTTTGTCAGCTTCTGAAGAGCCACATCTCCAGTTTTGTTTTACATACACAAAAATTCAACACAATGGTAAAGGGCCTATAGGCTTATTTGTGTCCAGGTATTTCAGATATTTTTAGAAATATTGGCAAAGAGGTATGCCATACTCAGAATGTGTCATTTATACCATTGTGGTGTACTGCAGAATTTTCTGGGGAAAAAAAAAGTTGTAAAAACTACCACCATAAATCCCCCTCATTGTAAATTCTGTAACCATGATTCTCTGGGGTCACTTGTGCTATTAAAATCTTCAGTTCAGAATATACTGGGGCCAAATAGAGAAATCCAGAGATATGGCAATGTACCCTTGAAGGATGCATGAAAATGTCAAGCTTATTGATTACAATCATCCTGCAGGTGATCCACAGCTTCCAGAAACCTGGCTTGTGTTGTGCACTCTTCTCTCTAGGACTGCCATACTCCTGTAATTTGCTTTTTACCTGGACCTGCTCTATACAAGGCTGTATTAGAAAACAAACTTCGAAGTTACGTCCTCAAACCAGCAAATCAGTGTGTTATTTTGGGGGGAGTTAAACACATTCTTATTCTCTTTATTTTAACATATGAAAATCTTCTCTACAGTACTTTGGGCTCTGTTTGGATTTAGTTGGGTTATTTGGTCTCAGGAAAAGTTAACACACATGAACACTGTGATTCTGTAGAACTAAAATGCAGCTTATTGAAGTTGCATTTTATAGCCTTATGCTACAAGTAGTTTCTCTGTGGTCACAATCAAACCATGGTTTTGAAAGGTAGCTTATTTGGTTAACTTACAACAAGTGTATTTTATTCTGCAGTTTATACTTTCTAAACAATAAAATACCACTCAGACAGTTAAATCCTGATCAAGAAAAACACAGAAGTGTTAACAGGCCCTCTTTGGAGGTACTACATGATTGGTTTTAACAGGAAATATTCTGCTGCTAGGGTTTTTATGTGCTGCTTATCATGCTCTGAGCAACTTCTTTGAACCAGCTGGTTCAGTCACTGCCCTCACTTCATTCATTTCACCTACATTTCTTTTTGTGCTGCTTTTAAGGCCCTGTTTCTCTATGGTATTATGCAAAAAAAAATTAACTGTAATATTGGGTACCCAGTTGATGGGAATAGGTTATTTTCCAGTAAAACATAACTGATGTGGAAAATACAAAAGATAGCAGAAGTTGTGAGGTCTGATGGAAGCACTACTCATTTTGCCATACTTTGGTGGGTGGGGGATATATCTAAGTTTTACAACCTAACAATTACTCAGACTCAATGCAAGTGAAGCAGAAAAGATAAATAATCAAGCAGTTTTTGTCTAATACTGGTCAGTTGCACAATTTTTAAGGAATACAAATGCTGATGGGTCAGCAGGTGATTCAATTTCTCCTCCTTAAGTACATGAAATTGTTTGTTACAAATGATGCTCCAGCTGGCTTTGCTGTGGGAGGCTCTTTTGTGAGATGTTCGAGATTAAAACAAACCTATATGTTCTAGTAACACAAAGGAACGCTTTTCTTTGAAACTGGTGGGTGGATAAAGTTCTTTGTTGAAGTTTTAAAAAACCTCTCTGCAGGCCATGTGGAGAATTGCCACATGCTTCTCATAGATTCCAAATTTCTGCCATAGCAAGTCCCACTGGTTTCAACCACAGGCTCTTTTGTTTTCTGTACTGGCCTTTGTAAGCCTCAGCAAGTGGAGGCAGTGCCAGGAGTTGTGGAAAACAAGAGCGAGAGGGAGCGAGGCAGGCCTACACTGCTGCATTCCTCTGCAATGGTAGGGCACCGTGTGGGCTCTGCTTCAGCTCTTCATTGTGAGCCAGAGGCACGGATAACCGAGTGCCCAGCTCTGTGAAGGCATGCGGAGGGCAAGGCACTTTCTGCAGTCAAGTGGATTGGTTTTAACTACAGTCTGATGATCAAAAATTGTTCTCGCTCAGGGGATGCTTTTAGCCTTTTTGAATGCCTCTTTTTCCTTGTTTCTTTTCTTTACCCATCCTCACAAGCAAACCATCCCTTCACACACCCACAAGGCTCGTGACAGTCCTGAGCCAACTTTCTCTTTCCTGGTCATGGAATCGTTGAATGTTGCTATAGAGCGCGACAGGGCGCAAGGAACCAAGACTCCATCAGAAGGTGTATAAGAGAGATTTATTGTAGCAACATGTTGCCTTTATAGTTTTTCAAGATATTTACATTTGCCTAACAGACACATGCACTGCCCATTGGTCAGAAGAAGGAAATAAAGTTCTCAATAGGTGGACAAGGAGCCACGTCATTCTGTGAGCCAGCTAAAGTCCACATCTTCTAACTTACTCTCTTCCATCACATTGTCATGGGGATAGCCTTGATGCCTTCCTTGAGAGACATATGGGGCTTTCCTTCTCTTTAGGAAGCCTTTGCTGGCTCACGAGGACAGCACAAAATGTCTTTCCTACAAAGCTGGAAAAGACCTCAAAGATTGAGTCCCACCTTTGACTGAGCACCACCACATCAACTAAACCACAGCACTAGGTGCCACATTCCTTGAACACTTCCAGGAATAGTGACTCCATCACTTCCCTGGGAAGTCCTATTCAGTGCTTAATCACTGGTAATTTCTTATGAAGGTGTTCCACTGAACTGCTGAAATACATGCACAGCCCATTAAAAAAGACGATGAAGAGGAAATTAGGCACCATGCAGTGACAGATGATGTGTAACTTAGGCCTCCCAGCTAATTTCTTTTATGTTGAATCTAATGTGACTTACACAGTAGGTTGAAGGGAAAAAAGGTCTGTTGCCCCCCTGGTTTTAAGCCTCAGCATCAGCAGTAACAGGAGAACACAGGGATCTGGTATTCAGCTGCTGCTCCAGTTCTTGTGGTTGGAAACGCCTCGCTGGCTGCTTTGCTTTCATCTCTTTCTTTGACATGGGCAGAACTGACTGGCTAAATTTCTTCAGTAAGAACACAGAGGAGAGGGAGTTCTTAAAGGCATAAATAATACAGGGTGTACAGGTCTGGGGAAGGTATGGTGTTGTTTTTCCTCCATCAAGTCTGAGTCCTGACTCCTGGAGTGCAGCCCTCAGTGGGCAATGGGATGTTGATGTGTTTCAGCCCACGGTAACCACACATGCTTTCCATTAATATCCAGACTTTGGGCATGGACTGTGGGTTATTACTGCACAGACTTGGCAGTGTCCTCATATCTCTGACATGCAGATGCTAGGAGTTGTGTGTGCCTTGGTGAAAACACAGAAAAGGCTTCCAGCAGGAAGACTCCTGATATATCAAAAATCTCTGGCTCAGACAGTATTACTACTTTTTACTCACTGATACCATAAAATGTAATTGCCTTCAGCAGAGTGATAATGTTGAACATAAGCTGTAATGAGTATACGGCTTATTTTTAATTTCTAATTTTTATTTTGTAGTCATTTCACAGAACCAGCCCTCTCAAATCATGAAGTTGTCAGCAGAACTAAAAATTATGTGCTGTTTGCTGATTCACAAAATAAGATTTAGGCATATTTATCAGAATGTCACCATTTCAGCTAGAAGTCCCATTGCTGTGTGTTTTCACCAACTCATTGGTTGCATTGTGGTTTTACTGGGCAAGTTTAAAAAGTCAGTATAGTTACCCTACCCAAAAAGATACCACAGCAACAATTACACTGTGCCAGCACCACCTTAGAGGGGTTCTTCTCCCAAAAATGTTTGCTTTACTGCAGAGCAATGCTTAAGGGATGCATTTATCATGAAACTGGTACTCTTGTAACAAGCAGTGGTTCACAGTTACATATTAAACACTTTGGGATGATAAGTCTAGCAGAATTTAGGGGAAAGAAAAAAAATCAAGATATTGATTAACCTACTGAACTTGCAAAATTAATATGTTTTATTAATACTACTACAGCAAGTTTTTCATTGACTGGCTTTTTGGGAAATTGTTTCAGGAGAGATTTTACTCTCTTAGCTAGTAAAATAGGTAATACTTGTGAGTTGATGCCAAAGTATGTCAAATGTTTGAGGGTTTGGGGTTTTTTTTAATGTTTTGGATAGTATCAGAAATAAAGTGAGAAGAATCACACTTAATGTTTTCATACTGTAGTAGTTAGTGTCTGAAAGAATTCACATTCTCCTATGCAATTTTCAGGTTTTTCCCTACAGCATAATTTTATGCTAAAAAGTACATATTCCTATTCTATTAATGCTAAAAAGTACATATTCTTATTTTACCTGAGTGAATTCAGTACTTTTTTTGAAATGTGAGCATAAATAATATAGCTGAAGTGTCAGCTTCAAAGACGGTTGATTCCATAACAGGATGTGAACTACATTTTCCTCCTCTTCATCAAACGTTTTTGTGTTTTCATATGAGCTCTGCTGTAAGGCCAAACTCTGCTACCCCAGAAGCTGCTCTTCAGCAGGAGAGGACCAGGGAGGGCTTGGAGAAATGAGATCTTTCATGAGTCTGAAGGAAGCTGTGCCAAAACTTGGGTATTAGCAAAGATCTAGCAATTAATAGATCCTATTTGATCTATTAATTTTTGGTTAGGCATCAGCTCTTAGGGGGCATAAGGCTTTCTGCAGAGAACAGCTAAGAACTGGTACTCCATGAGGTACCAGGGATTCAGGAAAAGCAGGGTTTGTCAGGCACTTGTAAAGTGTTAAGTGGAACTTTCATTCACCCAGCTACAACAATGTAGTCTAAATGTCTAAACCCATGTTGTGCCTTTACCAACAGCAGTGCAACAACTTTCAGCAGGCTCAGCCACTGATCCTTATTGACCCAAGATGTAGTATAGAACTAAACTTTGTCTTTTTCAAATTTAATTCAATAGAAATAAATACTGGACCAGGTGAGGGGTTTCACCTTTTACTGTGTTTTTAACACTAAGTTTTATTGTAAGGAAAGTTATGCCACAGCAGACCCCTTATTCACTGCTTCAGCAGATCCGTGTAGGAATGTCCTCAGCTCATCAGTGGAATGGAAACACCCTCACAACTTTTTTATTCTAGTCTGATAAGAGCTTTGTTTGCTGTAAAATATCTAATGAAAGAAGTGAGAGAGGGAAATCAAAGGAGTGCATGTTATGCTTAGCATGTGCTCATTTTTGTGGTGGTTTAGTCTGCATCTTGGTTAGCCCATAGAAAAAGGCAAAGTTCTTGTGCAGAAAAATATCATTCCTTCAGTTATGCTGAAGCTATAGAGAAAAGTTGCTCTTTGGGTGGAAGTTTTTTTTCCTGAAGGTGATAAGCTTTGGCAAGGAGGGAGGAGAGCAAGCTGTATTGGAAGTGATCTCTTGGCTAAGTGCAGAAGGAGTGTTAAATGTGTCATGTGAATCTGCATCATGAGATACACAGGCACTTCTCTCTGAGTTCACTCTGCTAGAAAATGGGGAGAATGTTTGTGTATAGGCTAAATGCACCAGCACATCCGTTCTGGTTGTGTTCAGAGCTATGACCAAGTGTTTGTTTCACAATTATACTGCATGCCATCCATTACAAACAGAAATATTTGTCCAGAATTGATTCCCAACTGTTTGACAAGCATGAGACAAACCCAGTAATTAGGTCTGTGAATTGAAATGTCTGATGGCATATTGCCTTCTAACCATATTAGAGAAGTTAGGCTAAGAGCCATTTTTTGTCTGCAGTGTCTTAGCATAATGAGGATGAATCAAGCTTTTGCAGTTCAGATTTAACAATGGAGACATAATTCTTTCCTCTGTCTCCTCAAATACTTCTGTAGTGAAGTCTAATGGCTGGGGACATGCTGTTCTGCTGTGGGCTGTGCTGCAATAAAAGTCGAAACCAGGAGCTGGATTGTTGTGAAATTGTCTCAGCTCAGAGTTGGAACCCAGATATCCTCAGCTGCAGCATGTAGGTAGTGATGATGGATATTTTTTCTGGGGCCTTTTATTGTTTCAAGTGCCTGATATTACCACCAATGTTATTAGAAGCCACATATTCCAAAACAGTGGTCTCAGCCTCTTAACTAATGCAAGGCAAGCTATTACTAATACATTTGTCTTATTGCTGTAGCTTACCAGAGATCTTTAAATCTCAGCTGTGACAAAGTTGATGAATTTCTAGGTGTTACCTTTTGTTGTTCAAGTGACTAAACATAGATGAATCAATACAAAAAGTCAGATGTTTTAACCAATATTTTATTGTCAGCATTTCAGTAAAAATACTGAAATAAACATAAGAATTGAGGACTATACTGCATTGTATTTCACTATCCAGTTGACATCTATAGAAAAGAGAGAACCAAAAAGGTAGAAAAGGACAAATACAGATTATATTTCTGAAAGCACTGAAAAACAGTGCTCTGTATATATAGATGACTTAGGCTTAAATGAAAAGTTGATTTAGAAGTTTAATAATTTCCATCTTCATACCCTGAGAAAAGAAGGCAGAGAAAAAGGAAGTGTAATTGATCACAGCAGCCTGTCGTTATGATAAAGTGTATTAAATATTTGATGTTGCAGAGTTGATTAATGCCCTTTCTGGCCTTTCTAATGAGTAAATAATACTTTAGATTTCATACAAATATTTAAGCACTGTGACTGCTGATCTAAGCCTCTCTTGAGAACCCAAAGTAAGGTAATGTACTTCAGCTTTTATCAGCTTCATCTTCCTCGTTTGTTTTACAGCATTTGTAGAGGGAACAGCAGTAGGAATGTGAGAGGAATTACAAGTATCTGCAAGAAAGCAAGACTGGAGAGGAGTAGGAGGAGATGAAAAACTTGTAATCTTTTTTAAAACTCCTAGCTTAACAACGTCTTTCCAGGCTGTCCTCTGTATGGAAGCAGCCTGCAGACTCAAGGAGGGACTGTGATAGAGCAGCCCTTCCGAGTGATCCATGAGAAGGATAGTTGTATCCGAGGTCTCTCGATGAGGGATTGTCCTCTGCATAGAACAAATTTCTGTGGTTCTTGAGAGGAGTTATTTGAAGCATTGGACTGAGAGGTCCCAACCAATTAGCAGCTTCGGGAAAAGAGTTATTTTCATTCTCAAGAAATGGGATAAACTATCAATGTCTAATCAAACACCAAGGCCACACTAGTTTTAAAATACTTATATGGGATCTAATTCCTATTAAGGATTGGATTTATTATTGTCTCTTTGAAAGCACCTTTGGACTTTCTCTTTGGTTTCATTAACACAGTGCTAAGAATTTTTTGTCCATCTGTATTCCTCTTTTTGGAAGTCACTTGGAGTCTCGTTCTCTCTGGCTGGTTTTGGGCTAATGTGAGGAGTTGCTTTGCCTGTGCTCTCATTTGTGCAGCTCTCAAGGACCATATGCACTTACATATAAATAGAAGACACTTCCATCCCCTTCTACTTAATGCCTATGGCAATGCATTCTGCTTTACTTCATTTTACAAGGATTAGCAAAAAAGTGCTTAAGATCTCTTCCTCCCTGGGCAACTTTCTTTTGTACATGTGATATGGTTCAGGTCGTGTGCTCTGTTTTAAGAGCGAGCTTCATCTTCCAAAGAAAAACAACTTTAAAAAATAGTAGCTATACAAAGCATTTACAATAGGTTCTAATAGAAGTCTAAATATTTGTTTTTAAATGAACAAATAAGCATACATTTATATAGTCCATTAATTCTTGATGTCCTTAGGACATTATTAAAGTGATCTGTCTCTCCAAATGCACTGGAAGACTTTGATTAGTTAGTAACAATATTAACAGTATCTCTCTAACGTGTTTTTATATATTAGAGAAGACATAAGCATGAAGAGAATTTAGAGGCAAACTTAAATGTGTGCTTTCACTGCTGAGAGAAAGCCTCCAGAAGCTTTATCCTTGATAGCCCACTGCGTATGCATTGGGAGAAGCTACTCTTGTGGCACAAATACCCTTCTTTGTTGCTTACCAATACCCGTATTCAGAGGCACAAAGAACAACTGTTGTGAAAAATATTAGTATGCAGATGCTCTGGTGTTTTGTTAATGCATTTAATTAAATACAATAACTCTTTTGTTTGCTTTTCTTTTTCTGTCCTTGAATGGATTGGTATTATGGTATAGAACCTAGGCTTAGAGTTGCTGTTTGAAATGTTTTGCAGTTTCAGAATGTGTCACACATCCAAGTTAGTTGCTTTTCTTTTGTTCTATTAAGAAAGTCATTTGGGTATGTTAGTAGTTCCTAATAAGTTTGAGAGCATCTTTTCAGGAAAACTAAAGTTCCAAAGTTGCCAGCAAATATTTTCACCACCAATGAGGTCTTCAGTGACAGTTAGGCACTGGTTAAATAATTGTATTCCTGAGAGCATTTCAGATGTTTTAACCTAAGAAATTTTTCTTGAACATTTTCTAGCTAGTTTTCACAAACGAAATAAAAAAAATGCACAGCAAAACTGCATTTTATGATTTTATATGGAAAACTGTAGCAGGCTGATTATAACCAATTGTAACCTACACACAGGTTTTGCAGAAGCCATCATTGTGCTGTCTTGTGTTGTTACCCATAAAATTATTTCAGAATTATTCTCAGCCTGAGAAAAGGTTTCTTTAGTGCCCTCTGGATGGGTGAAACCATATGAAATGACTGTGTCAAGTATAAAATTGCTCTGCTGAATCAGCAAAGTACTTGAGCCCAGAGTACTTTGAAAACACAGCAGTATTTGCCAGATCCTATCCTTCCAATGCAACAAGGACCAAATCAAATGAGGATGCAAAAAGGTAATTAGGAGACTCTAAAGGTAATACATGACTAACTTATTTCTGGATTTCTGAGCCCCCTTAGCTCCAAGAGACATTTCTGACACAGAGTGTGTGGGAGGTGTCTGTGCTGAAGGTTGCTCCTCAAGCAGTGACCTACTAATACTCTTTTGGTGTTCCTTGGAGATAAGGCATGTTCTTCAGTGGGTTCAGTTTCCTTTAGAACAGGAGTCATGGTATAGACCATCAAAACCTCCATAAATTTCTGTCACTGATAGAAGGAGCTACTACAGGTGAAGGAAGGGCTGAGTGTGTTGCAGCTGATGCTTCTCAGGTATTTTACTGGGTGCATCAGAGCACAGCTGTGGAGAAGGCAGCAGGCATTTCGCTTACCACAGGGGTCTGTCTTGGCACCTTTCTTGGCTAAAAAAAAAAGCTTGCTGGTAATTGTTATTGTCATTTCTCACAAGCACTAAATACAAATTAGACAGTTTAGCTTTAGGCCTTCAGCATCAGTACTAGGACATTGTACCTAGAGTGCCAGGATCATCATAAATGGACAAAAACTATCATGAGAGGCCAAGTAGAAATTGCAGTTTAGTGCTCTCCTTTTTTTGAAGTGAGGAAAATTTCAATAGTGGGGCAGAAAACCCCTTCCCCTCACTGTTTGTTTGATCCATATTGTAGTTATAGCATGGGATTCCAAATGAGGCCATGAGCTCTGACATTATGGAGAGGGAACATGCACTTGTGAAAGCACAGGTCTGCAATGTCACTGGGTTTTTTATCCCCTGTTTTGGAGAAAGATGACCTAATTAGAGTAGCAGTTCTCAAGGGAAAGTACAGGGACTCTGATTACTCACTGAAAGCCTCCTCATCCACAAGCCTTCCATGTAAAAAACCATGGAAGTTTCAGTTATGCTTCAAGTAACCTATCAATCTATTTATAAACGTGTTAAAAAGAAAACCAAAACCTACACACACACACACACACACACACACACACACACACCAAAAAATCACCTAGAACTACTGCAAATTTGTGTGAGAACATCATTCTGGTTTCAGTTCCAAGATAACTTAATGTTCTTTAAGGCTGGAAGAGAACATAGTTTCATTACAACTGCACATCTTAAGGGTTTTGTATGAAATGAGCATCTCAAGGCAAGGGAAAGAAAGCAGCATTGTTCCAGGGCTGTTTTTCACAGGCCTGCATTCATATCTCATCCTTGTTGTTTGCAGGAGAGGCAGATGTGAACCAGAACAATGGGACCTCCACGAAGAGCCCAGCGGTGACAGACTCCAAAGGCACAGCAGACCCAAAGAATGCCTGGCCCGAGGCCAACCCAGCTGACAGGACTGGTCGCCCCCACTTGATCCGCCTCTTTTCCCGAGATGCCCCAGGAAGAGAAGACAACACCTTCAAAGATCGGCCCTCCGAGTCAGACGAGCTACAGACCATCCAAGAGGACAGTGCAGCAGCTTCAGAGAATTCGGATTTGATGGCTTCACAAAAACGCTCCTCTTTCCGGCACGGATCAAAACTGGCGTCTGCGAGCACTATAGACCATGCCAGACATGGATCCCCACGGCACAGAGACTCGGGTCTACTTGACTCGCTGGGCAGATTCTTTGGAGGTGAAAGGCACGTTCCCCGCCGGGGCTCGGGCAAGGTGAGCTCTGAGGAGTAGAGAACTGCAAGGCTACAGCAAAACACAGTACAATTAAACAGGAAGGGTGGGTCTGAAAGAAAGGTCTCACTGCTATAAGGCAAGAGTTGACCTAGCCAGCGGGATGGTACTTGTAATATAATGCTTGGCTTTAAACTGAAAACAGCAACAACAAAAAAAAGCAAAGATCTGGGAAACAAGAGGACCTACTCTGAGTAACACAGAGTATTAGAAATCCAGGGGGTTCTAGAAACATTACTGGGAGGAATTTTTATGAGCATTTATTGTGGCGTGCTGTGTGCATTTCTATGCTGTGCCATTTAGAGAAACTTCAGTCTGCTTTTGTGTGTTGTTCTTAAATATTTGCAAAAGGGAGCTGGATGAGAGCATTAAATACAAGACGATCTCTGCATATCTTGGCACTGACTGTGGGGCAAACTTGGAAATAGATGTTAGAAAAAGAGTTGTGGCCAAATTCTCAGCTTGCTTGTGCAAGAGTATGTTCAAGGTCAGTTAAAGGACAGCAGGTTTAAGGACAGCATTGCCGGGGAGATGGCTTGACAGATACTATCCTGAATCCCAGATGTACAAAATAATCCAGCTGCTTTATTCTGACAAGAAGTTGAGATTTATTCCAAGCATTTCATATTAGAAATTGTATATCAGGCCATTTCTACACTATCAGTTCAAAACCAAGGGCATCGATGAAAGACTGTTAATTACATTCTTCCCTTTTCCAGGATACCTGCCTCCTCTGATAAATTATGCAGCTGGCATATTAGTTCACTGTTATTCAAGTGACAAAGTTTAATATGTTTTCGCTGTACCTTTTGTCATGTAATTGATAAGTGGAGTCTTGTGTTTGTGTGTCCACACACTACATAGGCATTCGAATGGAACTGCTGTGGGGCTGTAAAACTTTTCTTTTAGCTGAATTTGTTGTAGTTGCTCAAGTTGTGTGTTGCAAAATGCAGAATTCATGGTTGCTGGCTGAGCCTAAATTTTTGAAAATCCTTTGACAGCCTTTGAGGTCTATTCAGTGTTCCAGCCTGTGATCTGTGCTGTCTCTCAGTGCTGACACAAACTGCCCTGTGGTGTAAAACTGATCTGTGGTGGTCCCACAGCCGTGGCTTTCAGTGCCCTTCACAGCTCCACACCTGGAAGCACAATGTGTAATAACCCTTCCCTGAAGAGTTGTTGCAATGTAGAGACCACTGGATGAAAAATACTCTAGAAACTTAAAACCAGAAGCTTCTCACACTTGGTGGGCGGTACTAAGCAAGCTGGGTGTTTTGTTCTTTTTATTTCTCACCTTTACCAACAGGGGCCTGTAATGCTATTGACAAAGATTTAGCAACCAGGCAGTTTTTTCTGTAGCAACATTTTTGTGTGTAATGTTCATAAATGCAACAAGCAGTTGCTGTGAGCATGAAGAAAACCTCTTTTCTTATTGCTACTGCAAATAACAGAGACTGTTCCCAGCTGCTGTTTTCTGGGGCCTGCTTGGCCAGCTCAACTCTTGCTGTTTTGTTCATGTACTGTGTTACTTGATGAAAAATAGTCTATAAAATGTTCTTTGTACACCGAGGCGACAATACCAAAAAGTTCAGATTCTGCATACAGAATATACAGAGGTGTGTGCATTCCTGTGTGGCAATAAATCAAACCAATCAACTCAGTTTTTAGGAGTAATGACTAAAAAATGTCTGCCAACTGTACAAAGTCTGTATTTTATTCTTTGCCATGAACATGATTGCAATGATTCTCTATAGATTATGATGTAATTATGTATGAGAGGACAGGACATCATGTCTTTTATCTCTGCTGTAAAATGCTATTTTGAAGAACTTAAATGTCTGCAAAACAGAACAGAATTATGGACAATTCTGACATTTTTTACCAAGCAGAAGTAGTTGTTTGGGGTTTTTTCCCTTTAGAACAACTGCTCGTAGTGTTACAGAGTCCCGATTTGCAGATCTGAGCTGGAAGCACAGAGAAGTTGTATTATTTTGGCAAAAGTCTGTCACATTAGGACTTCCAGTGCCAAAGCATCTCTAGCACTCTTCCACACAATGATAATATTGATGTACATTCTAGGAAACATTCCTAGGAAACTCTCTTGTGGGAGGGCTTCAGTGTGGAAAGTATTGAGCAAGTGGCACAGTCATTTCAACTATTATTTATTTAGCCTCTTTGAAACAATGCCTTTTGGTTTCTTGTATCAAGAAAGGCTTGTGGTGTCATTTATTTATACAAGAGTAGACAGAGGAAATCTACATGGCTCATTTGTGCTTAAACCCTAAATAGTTGTTGCCATTTGCTGAATTTTGTAGACGTTCACTGATAGATGATGAAGGTGTTGATGGATCAGCCAAAATAGAATGAAGTCACTTGGCAGTATTCCAGACTTCACTAAGTAAACAGGTCTTTGGTCAATAAGATACCACTAAAAGCACCTTAAAGGATGAATTTCAAAGGCTTGAAAAATTCCTAGAGCTGCACTGTTTATTTGCTTGCACTTTTTTCTTTTTTTATTTTGAAGCATTTCAAAGCAATTCTGCAGCTGCCTTTCTTGCAGTCTTCCTTTTTCAGCCAGCCCATGCCTCAGTGGGTGCATCTCAACTACCCACACCAGCAAGCACTGGAATGCAAAGACAACACTTGCTCTTTGTACAGTTTTAGGGCTGACATTCAAGCAAAACACATTATAAATTCTTTGTGGAGGCATTTTCTTCTTGCATCCATAGCTAAGAAGTACATTAATGAATAATATTCTCTATTGTGTCCTGAAAGGTGGGGTGGGAACAATGCTGGGACTGTTTCATGGGCCTCCTTGTCTCATGTGGAGACAGGTTCTCCCCTGCCCTGCAATTCTGAAGTTAAATTGCATGGGAGTTCCATGGGAGTTGTTAAAAATAGAAATACTGGAATGTACAGAAATACTCCTTTTCCTCTAAGGGGCAGCAAGTGCATTTGCCATTTTTCCCCCAATCCCATCGAGATTTTTTTATAGCTGAAACTCAATTAAAACCAGCTTGAATTTTGTACTTTTAAGAAAAACTTTTAAGGTAGAATATTTGAAACAAAACTGTTGTTGTGCACAGCTCAAATTTAATCATATTAAAAAAAGAATTTTAAATGGTGGCAGAAACTGTGGTGCAGACATTTTAAATAGCATGCAAGAGAGAGTAGCATAACAATAAATTATTTCCTTTCTAATCTTTATAGAATATTTGTCTAAGCAAGTTTGTTAAAACGATCAAATGTTCTTTGTGCCTCCTAGATTCTGAGCCTGTATTCAACTTCAGTATGTACTGACTGCTGTTTTGTTTCTTTGATGCAGTTGTTTTGTAATCCTCTTGTTTATTTTAGGTTTTTTTCTACTAAGTTTGGATTGTGAAACAAAAACATTTCTCTCCTCATTTAACATTTTTCATTAACGTACTAAACTTTAAACTACACTTGTGACACAGATCAAACAAACCAAAATATGTGAGTGACAGTAAATAATAGATGAGGCAAGACTTGGTGAAAGATTGAATCAATTTCTCTTTTACATTTTGCTTCAGTTCTGTACACATCCTTGTAACTGTCCACTGTTGCCTGAATGAAGCCTTGCTCCTGTATTTCCTTCCCAACTTCTATGTGTTTGGGTGCAAGAAATATGGAATGTAGAGGTGGGGCTTCCCCATGCAACAGACAGATACAAGGCAGGAGCAGCACTGGGCTGAAGTTCTTCTCAGCTTGAGCAGAACCAGGGTTTAGGATCAGCATTTCTGAATCAGCAGTTCCAAACCCACTCCTGAGCTAAGCAGTTGCTAGAGTGGGGGTCTACAGAAATGGTTGTGATAACCATGCAAAGGCAAAACGTTTAGGAACCACAGTTTTAAATAATGTCATAGAGGGAAAAATTATTCAGTATATATATATTTTTTTTTTTTGCACTTGAACTCTATTCACATTTCCTGTGGAAGCTTTAATGTATACTACAGCACCATGAAGAATTTGAAAAGCAGTAAAATCAGTGCTAGTCTGACTAGTATATGATGTGATTTAAGTAAATACTTACTGTGATTTTAATTTCCAAGTCTTAGTTTTCAGGGAGTGGTATTGCTTGTTACACTGTTTTGTAAAACCTGCTGTGCAAGCTGTATGCTTGTAAAAAAAATTATAGAGTTTATTGTGGTTGTAACAATAATTTTGTTTTAATCTTTTGCTTTTTATGTGCTTTATGTATTCATTAAACTGTTTACATCACAAAACCCAGTGTACTAATGATTTAATTTGTTTTAAATCCTTTAATCCATTAACAGAAGTTGCAACAAACTACTTGTACGTAGCAGGTTTTTAGTTCACTAAGAGGCTGCATGTCCTTCTGCAAAATTCAGTTAGAACAGTGCATTGGACAGAAGGGAATAGAGAGGTTTCCTTCTGGAAGGAAAAGGTGGGCTTTGAATAACCAAAGCTCCTGAATCTGATGTTCTCACTGAATCTGGCCTCTCATTTGTAGCAGCCTAAAAATGAATTATTGTAACAGAACTGCCAGTCTGAAGCTCATTTAGCTTGTGCAGTGGTAGAACCTCAGACTACTTTAGATTTGCCTGTTTTCAAAAAAATCACCTGTACAAAACAAGGCAATACCAACCGGTGAGTACGCACACCATGTGAGACGTGAAAGGTCTAGGAGCCAACATCATGGGATTGACTTTGACATGTTCATTTAACACCTGTATAACCATAAACATGTTATTTATGCCTAATAATTAACACATTACTTAATGCACTGGAACTTGCATTTTCAAGGAGGTTACTAATTGAAGTAATTATTACAAGGTACTAGAGGAATTTGGGAATTGGGAATAGGTTAAATGCTCTTTAAGTGGTACTTCAAAGTGCAAGCACTAAATTTTGGTAATCTATTAGTAATGCTTCTTGCTCACCTGACATCAGCTGCATGGCAAGGTTTGTTTAGAAATGGGACAAAGTATTTGGGGCTTGCTTATTTGTTTTACCAGTTAAAGAGAAAATCATGACTGGGGAGATTGCCTGTGTGCTTCACTGCTTTTACTGGTTTTTGTATGGTCTTGTGCCTCTTGCATTCAGAAATGTATTAGTAACATGTTCAGGCTAAAATACAAATTAATCAACTAAAGCATTTGAAGGATCTCTGTTTCTAATCACTCCACAGCAAAAGGTTTTACCCTTTCATTAAACTTCTAACAGGATCTTTCAGTTCAGTCTTTGCTTGACTATTTCTAAGGTCTCCTATCCACTAATATGATATAATAGTAACAGTAGTATGTGTAAGTTGCATACAGAAGAGCTCCAAGGATTCTTTTAAGCACTTGGTGAAGTTCAAAGCTTGTGGTGCCCTTTGCCTGGGCCTGAGCCTGATGGCAGAGCTGGTGGAGGGGCACTGATGGAAGCTTTGGGATCTTTTGGTGGGAATTGGCCTCAGCTGTTCTCAGCCATGCCTCTCGTGTTTACCTGCATGGCCCCTCAGCCCAGATGAGAGTAAGGTCTGGATTTAATTTTTAATATATCAGAGGGGGTGTTTGTTTAAACAAGTGCAAGGGCCAGGCAGGGATGTACATACAGATCACCAAAATGTACATACAGATGGTCAAATAGAGCTATAAAAAATTTAGCACAAGGATTTTCTCTGCCTAAGAACAATGTAATGTTTACTTCTCTGCAGCTGAAGCAGTTTGATAAGTAAGAAATTGCTTTATATTAAAATCTGCTAAATTAGTATTTTCTATCACATTCCTTGCAAATGAAGAACTGCATTAGCTTTAGCACTTTCCATCCTAGAATGCCAAAATAAATTATTGTATGTACTTCAGCTGTTTTTCAGGTTACACAATGGTAAATGCTTCCAGATAGAAAACCAGAGCAAAAGTTACTACTTTTTTTGTTTCTGACCTTGTTTTGTACCTCTGTCATCACATAGCATTAGTAACAATTGCTGGCTTTCACCTTTTTTACTGATGCTAAATATCTCACCATGTTCCCGAAATGGTCTCCATTTAAGACACATTACACTCCAAAGTTACTTGGTTTCATTTCTGACCTCCACAAGAAATCGTCCACTGCCATTTTCAGTTGATTTTACTGAATTTTTACAAATCAATTAAAATCAGTTAAAAACTATTTCTTACGATGCATCTACTTCTCCATTTTTGATACATCATAAAATTAATGTACCTTGGAAACTGTATGAGCCTCAGGTTTGGAGTGGTCCATCTTCCCCACTTTATACTAACAGTATTATTGGAAATTTTAACCATGTATTTCTTTCAAAGAAATATTCTATTAACAATGCAATGTCTAAATATTTCATAAGAGTAAACCCTCCTTGCTATTACACTCTCTCTACCAGTTATGCTGAGACAGGCAATAGTGCTTTTACAACCTGTATGAGAGATTAGCTTGTCACTTGCTTACCTATTAAAGGCAGAAAAGAAATAGAATTGGGCCAATCCCTCAAAGATGAGAAGTGATCAAATATTTTATGGGTGGGTGGGTGGTTGAGTATGTGCCATCTGAGATTTCCAGAAATCAAGGTTGTAGTAACTTTTTTCTGGCCAGCAGCTGCAAAGTGATTGTGTATTTATAGCTTTGTTTCTAAATCATTCCCATACTGCTTATTGTATTACCTTTATGACTATATGAAAATACCAGGGAACAGGACATCTAAAAATTGTATAAATTACTGCTTTCTTACCAATGGCCATACCCATTTGTTTTGCTGTAGCGACAGGAGCCAACAGATGCATCTCCACCAAATATGCAGGTGATCAGTAGAAACTGATCATGGTGAATACCAATGCAGGATGCCTTCCATATCCTGCCCATGTACAGTAAAGTCCTAAAGGCTGTGAAGTTTGATGGTAGCAGAAGCTGCTTGGACAATACCTACTAGCCAAAGTCTTCTTTTTTTTTTTTTTTTTTTTTTTTTTTTTTTTTTGTGCTGGAGTGATGATTCTCAAACAAAATCCTAAACAAATCCAGCCAATAAAACCCCCACCCAAACCATGGATCATTTCAACAAAGTTTAATCTTTGTCATTGATACCAACTTGAACAATAACAGAACAATACTGAGTATGCATCAGAGACTATGTCCAAGCAGATATAGAACTACTGTCATGAAGAATATTTGAATAAAATCATTCACGCTAGGCAGAAAAAATGCTTCAAAAAAGCCAAGCCAAATTAAAGCACTGGGTTTTGCCTCCGAAACCATTTATCAAGTGTCACAACAATGGAATAAACTGGACACAGGGAAAAAATCCAAGAAAGTATGATGGCACAGGTCTCCCATTTGAGTCCCATCATAAACCAGAACTCTCCTGAAAAACCGCCCCCATTCTTCTTTTTTCCCCAGTAATTCTTTTACCTGCTAATTTATGAACACTAATCATCAAGGCACTAAAGGGGGGCAATGGGGTTATGGAGAAATGTGGTTCTGGATCATTGACTGGCACTTCTCTTGATGGGAGAGTTCTCTATTGTTTCCTTCCTCGTGTTTCTTACTTTTCAGTCATCTCTACTCACTGTCACGTTTGCTATTCCTGTCATTCTGCTAAGAATTCTTCCTCTTTTCGTTCATCGCCTATTTCTAGACAAAGATTGATCTCAGCACAACCCTGAAAGGCAAAATCTCCTGCATTCTACATCCCTCTTCCTGTCAAGTCTCCTCTATACCTTTGAGCAAGCAATTTAATTTCTGTCTTAACTTCCACATTAGTAAAAATTAACAGTACCATTACAGGGATGAGTGGCTCATCCTTCCTAAAGTGATTTTAAAAGCCTGCTGAATTAGGTAATTAACTATAATGTCATCACCAGATCAGCCAGTGGGGAAGACGTCAGCATTCCCGTTGTTTTTGGTAACAGATCAGCAAGTCATGAACAGCCTGGGACAAACACTGCCACCAAGAGCAAACTGCTACCTGGGTTGTACATGAACAAAGATGGAACCAACACCACCAGAGCTCTGATTTAGCAATGCATGCTCACAGAAGTTCCACTACTGCTAGAATAAGCATGGAAAAATACATCCCACATGGGCTGTGTATTCTGTTGCTGCCTGGTGAGTGGGTAGCAGCACTGGAAGGTTCTGATGAAGTGTCAGCCATGCCCAGGAACACAAAGCCCCATGGACAAAGCCCCTCCAAATCCAAAGATGAAGCAATTTCTGTATTCAAGTGCCTGCCAGATTTCTCATTAAACTATATCACAGATTTCCATATTATTAAAATTAGAAAAAACATATATATTTATTGAAATAATGCATCTCAATTACTGTTTGGCGTACATATTTAGAAACCATACTGACTACCTAAATTTGAACCTGGATATGAATTGCACTAGAGCTTGGGATTCAGAGTCTGTTTCAAGGACTAACACAGAATCAGCTGAGTGGCTCTCAAATTCCCTGTTGAACTTTCAGCTTTTTCTTCCCACAGAACAGCACAGTGTTCATCACATAATGCTTAAAAGATAATTTTAGTCTACCAGTACAGTTCCAAATGTCTTAGTGGGGGTGGTTAAGCATTATGGACAACCTACAGGTTGTGGAACAGTTTGGTTTTCTAAGACAATCTAAATGCAATTTTCACGTCTGTGAGAATTTGAAATATGTGGATTTTTTATGATATCTTTTAAATTCATGCACAGACACTTGTTAGGTATCTTGTGATGAAAAGCTGTTGGAAACCACAAAACCCACTGAACCTGTGAAAAAGCCCTTTGTTTTCCACCTTTACCTGTTTGACTGCATTTTAAATCAGCTATTTCCATATTTTGTATGTGCGGATTTTGCCAGCAGAGAAACAACATGGGACATACTTTAGATCATCTCACATTCTGAAGCAGGCAGTAAAAGCGCACAATAGTGGTACCAAAAGGAAATGTAAAAAGCTGTAAAATCAAGTACTCCAAAAGTATCTTAATACTGTTATTGGCACAAATGCATATCACAGACTGATGAGGACTTAAGAGCTATTTACCTGCATATGGAATCTTCAGCTATAAGCAATCCTCTAGTGGAGGATGAGAGCCCTCAGAGAGATGAAAATACGCATTTAAAAGTCCCTCCTAATGCATCTGAGTTGCAAGATCTGACATATCCTGTTTATAGCAAGCAAAGTCAGGGATGGATTTCATGGGATTTCATGACTGAAAAAAAAAACAAGCCTGTAACTGCTTAACTGTATCCATTTTATACCCAGAGCCAGTTGTTGTACAACACTGAAAAGCATGCATACATACATACATATATATATATATATATATATATATATATACATACATATACATAAATACATACACACCCATACACAAACACACACTTTGAAATCTTCAGGTCAACTGGAAATGTAATAACAACCTTGCACAAAACCCCAAATGGAGCCCATATTACTAGTTAATTAATGTTAACTAACTAACAATAATTTATCAATTTTAAATTTATTAATTTTTCATTTATTAAATTTTAATTTATTAACAAAATAATTTAAATAAATTTTTTAGTTAACAGCTCTTACAAGGTACTAATACAGGTTGTGCCAGTAAATGTAATTAGTCTGATGTGAAAGTACATGGCTAACACAGGGAATGCAATTCTAATGGGAATGTATAGCTAATGTTGAAACTTAAAATACCTGCATGTTTTCTTTGCACTGCATTCACAGTTACTCTCTTTTTTTTTTTTTTTTTTTGTCTTAGTGGCCAACATACCACCATACTACCAAGGTAGGTGACACAGTAAAACAATGCTACTTTCCTGTGCATCACCATAACAAACCACAAAATGTATTTAAAAAAAAACCACTCCCCTAACAGGATAACTACAGGATAACTACGGGTATTTTATGTATGTTGTTAAGAATTCTTATTGAGATTATTAATCCTTAAAACTGTTGATTTCACAGTTAAGTTGAAAACTATGTTTTTGTTAGTATATTTCCCAGTTACTGCTTAAATTTCTAGTACTGGTAAATCTTTTTTACTAAGATCATTCAGCTTTAGGGTTCCTTTTGGCTTTTTTGAAGGTGCAGCAGAGTTGACTTAGTTGAGATCCTAGACTGAGATCAAACATTTCATTTATGTTAACTGGGAGCAAGAAAAGCTGAGTGTTCTTCTATTCAGTTACTGAAGAATTATGGTATGTTTAAACTTTCTTTAAGGGCACAAACTGAGGCACCTCCATTTTAAACTTCACCACCAATATCCAAGGCTCTGAATTCACGCTCATACTTGGCAAGTACATTTCAAAATATATCAATGTGGAAGCCAAGGATGCCTTTTATTGACAATACTCTCAAGACTGAAATTCTTAACAATATTGCAAGAGGTGTGGGGAGAACTCACTACAGCCCCCGGGCGAAAGAGACAACTAACACAAAGAAATAAGAAGCAAATGATATCCCTTCCTAAAATACAGTTGCTCTTCTCTATTCCTGTAAGGTTTTAACAGGAATATTATTTAAATCCAAGCACTTAAAGATATTTAAAGGTAAATAGTGATGATCTGAATGAATTAATGAAACATGTGATAACTGTTAAATTGAGTTCATTCAAAAAGGTCCACTTATGTCACACCATCTCAGTAGCCCATCATAGTAGTATAAATCAGATTTCTCTTTTAATTTCAAATCCATCAGAATTTATCTTTTAACATCTACAGATATTACATAAACAAAAGCAGTCTCTAAAAAATACCATTGGATTTTGTTTTCTGTCCCTAGGAGTTTAAAAACTGAAAGAAAAAACTGGAGGTGAAAGAGTAATTTCAACAATGAATTGAGTGGAAACATGTAAATTACCTGTCACAAATAAATAATAATATCAAAGGTTCTGAAGACAGATGAAGTTTGCTGATGACAATATGAATGGAAAGCACTTTATTTTAAACACCAGGAAACTCACCCAGAACAGTCATTGAAAATTACTTCAGATTTGCTACTGCTTCATACACACTAAGACAGGAGACAGTCGAAGCCTGTGATGACACTTGGCACTGCAAGCAGAAAAAACTTTGTATTTACAGTACAATAACCTTTCCGATAAGCAAAGTTATTAGCACCTAATAATTGGTCAGAAAGCCAAAATCAAGAAACTCGACCCTGTCCTAATTCGAAAACCTTATCCCAATTTCTCTCCATTCTGTGGCAATTCATTCATACCCCATCAGATCTGCACTACCATGGTATTTATCCTAAAGACAAGGCAGTCAGCAGCTTTCAAAGGGTGATTTGAATGTAGATTAAGAAGACAAAACCATGACTGAAGTAAGTGACTCTCTCTTCCCTAACCACAGAAGCAGAGGCTATTTTGGCAACACTGGAACTAGCGACCAAGTAGAAACTGCTGCAGATTTATAAGCAGGACTGACTACCTGACACTGTGAAGATCTCACAGATCCAAAATTCAGATTTTCCTGCTTTTAAAACAATGAAGTGCCCACATATCATCAGCATGCAAAAAAACAACCCTGATGAAAATCAGCCAAACTTCTCTGCATTGGTTAGGTTTTTTTTTCAACAGAAATCAATATCTGACTTCATTTGGACTACTGCTCAGGAAGCCCTTCTGAAAATAGAAAGCCCCACTGAAATAGAAATTGTCAGCCTCACTTGGTTCCCTCATTCTGAAAACAACATTGCTCTTGCAGCTCATGAGTGTTACAAAGTCTTTGGGAACTAAAAATGGTACACAATCTATTCCTGCTTTCCCATGCGGAATGATCCAACATAATTTTAAGGTTTTCTCCATTTTGGTTTATTTTCTAAAATCACAGTCTATAATCCTACTTAAGAAAAATTCCCTATTTAAGGAAAATTACAAGGCTTCTGTTACCTGAACTTTCCAATAAGAGCCTCAAGAGCCAATTTCCACACTGGGCTGTAACGTCAAGAACATGTGCATCCATATATATACACAACATATGTGCCTATACATACGGTGTATTTGTCATTTCACAGCACTAACAACTGTAGGGGGCAATCTCTGTAGATTGCCAAGGCATATTCCTCCTCTCTTCTCTCCTGAAAATGATTCTTCATGCCATGGCTGATAAGCTGTCCTTCCCGGCTGACTAGGCAACATGCCTGTTCTGCTTTTCAGGACATACATGCAGCCAGGGTCAGCCACCACGTCGGGTCCATCCCCCCAAGATCTCAGCATGGCCGGCCTGTTGATGACAACCCTGTAGTCCACTTCTTCAAGAACATTGTAAGTCCCCCTTCCTCTTATGCACCAAAATGAAATATTTTCTTTAGAATCCATCAGTAAACAAACACTCCCCAATCATTACCCTTTATTTCAAGCATCAAATTGTACTGTGCCTTTTGAGCTCATTATGCCATTCAAATACAAAAATAATTTTTACCTAGAAGACAAACAATACTGAAATGCTACCAAAAAAGCACATGAACCTCCATTAGCATAGCCAAATGCTAACCATGCCAGTTATACAGCTTTGCCATAGACAGGTTTTGTCCTTCTGTCTTTAACACTGGCAGTATTAAGGAATTATTACTGTTTCAAGATGGACATAAATCCAGCATATTCCAGGCAAGCCTAAGACAGCAGAGTAGCTTCTCAATGCAATTACTATTTTTAGCTCATGGGTAATGAGCTAGAGGCCTGATGATTTCTGGCATTTATTTTTGCCTTCGTTTGACAACTCTTTTGTGTTGGTTTTTAGGTCTCACCCCGTACACCACCTCCAATGCAAGCAAAGGTAAGCAGTTTCAGGGACTCAAGGCATTTATGGGCTAATTCCCACTAATTCAACTGCAAGCCTGATTCACTGTCCCTAATGGCATTAAATAAAAGTCTACAGGTATCACTGGGAACACTATAAAGCAAGAGCCTAAGACACAGAAGTCATGGTTCTCTTCGTCACGCACTTCCTGACTTCGTGCAGGACTAATTGAAGCCACTTGCAGGGATTTTTATATTCAATTTATGGTGTGATTGCTTTAGGTAATGAACTAACAATAGGTAATGCTTTCAAACAAGCCTCACCAGCCAGGAGCTGTCCTTCCATTTACTGAACTCAGCTGGCTTTTGAAGTACGTGATACTGACAAAGCCAGTTCGAGTAATTACAATAAACAATTTTGCCTTTTTCTTGCTTAATGAAATGAATGTACAGACTGTTGTTCTCAACTCCTGTCTGCCTCATTACCTGGCCATTATTTCATAATCTTGGCTATCTTTTCATCTTCTGTGTATGGCAGACCCAGATGCTGTGTTTCATAGTGATCACCGTGTCATTGTTTCTATTTCTTGCATGTACAGGGAAGAGGATTATCCCTCACCAGATTTAGCTGGGTAGGTGACGAATATGCTTTCGGTAACAGCCTTTTTATTTACCAGGCCAAAGCATCTCCTACTCCATTGCCTCAAGCTGCTGCAGCAATGTAATAATTTTGTTTTGTCTCAAGTTTGCTATTTTGCTTTTCCTGTTCTACTTTCCCTCCTCCTTCCGCAGCACTTTAAGATGGTAATTGTGTTGCTTGCTCTTATCCTGCAATTTGACAGCCCTTGCAGCAATAATTTCTTTTGCTTCAGCACAAAGGGAGCAAACTCCACTGAATGGAAAAGCTCTCTTCCTTTAAAGGTTCCTGGAAGACCCATCTGGTGCATTTTTCTTCTCCTGGGATGGACAAAAATGGGAGGGAAGGCTGGGACGAGATGGGTGCTTATTCCACTTTTGCAACTGCTTTTACACAGTCTGCAAAACTAATGCTGCCACTAACCTCAGTATTTTGTTCCACCTTTCCTGTCAGTTAGAA
This sequence comes from Serinus canaria, assembly GCF_022539315.1. NCBI lineage: Eukaryota > Metazoa > Chordata > Aves > Passeriformes > Fringillidae > Serinus > Serinus canaria. The sequence goes on from NC_066315.1 coordinate 92,714,058, forward strand.
GTGATCTGCCTAAGAAATTCCTAGACAAGTTCTAAGTTCTTCCCGCAGTTCTCTCTCATAACTAATTAAATTCTACTTCTCTACCACAGGTTTGATTTTATATGAGATGGCATGTAAATTACTGGCATTTTAAGACAAAATATCAAAGCCTTCAAGCCATTAAGCATTTCTTTCACTATCAGAACACGACATATTAGCTGATATGTTTGACATCTTAGAACTCATGAAATTACAACATTAAGTTTTTTCACACAGGTTAACCTTCTGAGTATTTAATTTTTGAATATAAATTCATTTTTTACAGATTGATGCTTCCCTCAGATTTGAATATATTCAGATAATTTCCTAACGTTTTCCTTCATCCTTTTTTATTACATAAAAGATTGTTTTATTGCAACAACCTCCAAATTCCTCATTTGAGTATTACATTTCAGTGATCACAAATAAAGACTACAACATGATTATGATAATTGGAATATATGACAATTTGTAATATACATGAAAATCTTTCTTTGCAGGGTGGTGAAACACACAAGCCAGGATATGGAAGCGGAAAATTCTATGAGCATAAATCTGCTCATAAGGGACATAAGGGATCCTATCATGAGGGCCAGGGCACTCTTTCCAGAATCTTTAAACTGGTAAAGTACAACTGAACTTTATTTACAAAAAAATTGAACTGGGAAAAAGAGAAGCCAAACCTCTCCAGAACCTGCCATGTTTGAAACAACCTCATTTCCTTAAAGCTTCTGATGGAATTAGACTTGCATGGATAAACCAGAAGGTTATTTTGTGGCTTAGTGACTACTTACATGATAGGAAACAAAGGTAAAAATACACAGTTAGTGGCCATCAGAAAAGAAGGTAAGTCCACAATGTCCTACAAAGACCTGCACCAGGACCAGTGTTGTTACTGAATGCAAAAATGATCTGAAACACAGAAGACAAATGAGATGACACAGCTCGTTGCTGCTGAATTATTTGGGATAGTGAAAATCAAAGAGAACTGATAAACTGCAGAAGGGCAGTGCTGGACACACATTTGGATGCAGTAACAACTCCAGCAGTCCCTGCTTGTCCCCACCCCAGGTGGGCAAAACTCTTACAATATGTCATTATCAAAAGTTATGAAACCACAGAGTGGGCCAAATTACAAAATTGTCGTATTAGAAATAAATATTTGGTCAGATTATCTTTAGTGTGGTTCAATTCCCCATTTCAAGATACAGCACAGTCACAACACAGGCAATAAACAAAAACAGGACAGGAAAAAAAGGTCAGTTGTGAGGATTTTTCACATCCTATGTCAGGAAACAGACCCATGAAAAGCAGACGATATCCACTGGCAGATACTTTAACAGAGACTGTATTTTCCCTCTAACGCAATGATGGCAGGGAATTCACTCATAACAAATCACCCAGTACACTTAATGCACATGAAGATGTCATCAGCAGTCATCTTAACTTCAAGTCAGAAGGTCTGAGATCCTTAGCAGAGCTGATCATTTCAGACTCTTAACTATTCCTCTCCTCAAGAAGAGATGTAACAGTGCCTTCATTTGCAGCAAAACCCACATTTTTGTCTCTTAAACAGTTTAGGTATTATATCTCCCATTGTACAGTTGTTTTCCAAATATATGCAGCACCAAGTGACAGCACAAAAACTTCAAGGAAGTAGTAGGAATTTTTATGTTGCAATTTAAGAAAAGGAATGATGTCTTCAGAGGCCCAGGTAAAAATCAAACACATTTTAAGTCTTATTTTCATGTTGTGCACTTGGTAGTTTTAGTGGGGCTCAGGTACATCAACGATTCCATGGCTATATACTCTCATTATTTGCAAAACTTCATCATTTCAACATCTGAAAATATGCATTAATGATCTCTCAGGAAATGTAACAATCTTTTTTGCATATTCATCATAGCTATTTTAGCTTAGTTTTATATATATATATATATATCTGAGAGATACATATACCAGTTTTACTTTTTAGATAACCTTTTCCCAGCCGTTATAATTTCTGGAACTTTGATAAGAGTTTTATTCATGCCTATTTGATTTCGACCTATTGTTTACAGCAGGAGGCATTAATTACTGTTTCTTTATATAGTTCACCAGACTTGTAATATAAAAAAGTTATCCATTCTTTAAGATATCTTTGCAAGAAAAAAAGCCAATTACCTAATGAATTAGACTGAATTTTCCTGTAACAGTTCTGTAAAACTAAGGAGGCAGTGCTGAAAGAACATAAATGAAGAAAATAAAGTCCCAAAGAAGACACTATTTTTTTTCCAAGTAAACAGTTCAGTCATCACCTGATTACAGTAAAAATTACCACACCATCTCATATTTGTGATCTTAAGTGCATTTTTCAAGATTTGCCTATAGAAGGGTTGCTAAAGCCAAGGGACAAGATACCAAGTTAGCTTAATCTCAAATTCCAAAAAATGAAATGTCAGACCTTCAGCTTGAATCATCTTTGCTATAAAAATGCTTCTTTTCTCAAGTGCAGATTTATGCATTGTCACAGTTTTTTCCTCACAGTTTGACACTTTCTTATTGTTTCTAAGAATAGGGCAGGTTAGAGCCCTTTTATCTTTTCTTAGCTTTCTCCTGTATCTGCATCTAAGCTTTCCATATAAACTTCATTTTGATGTAACACTGAGAATTTACTGCAAAATGAAACTATTAAATTTCAGTTCTTTCAGATGTGAAGCTATTACATCTCATATGCAAGTTTTGGAGATTTTGTTTTGTTACTTGTTTTGAAGTATACACATAGGGTTCATAAAAATGAAATTTTCCATGCTGTCCAAGGAAATAAACTGTTTTTGTTAGGAAGGCCTGAATAAGAACATGCACTTAAAAGTTATTAATGAGAGACTGTCTAGTCTTCTGTGGAAGATTTAATGACAGTAAGTTAATCCTAGGTGAAAATCAATGAAAATAAATCTTATTTTTGAAGTGAAAAATCCCAGTAATATTTAGTGATATACTAGAGGCAACTGCAGGCTGTTTTCATTAGACAGTATTTAAAATTTTGTCATACTTACAACAGATTGATGTTCTTCAATGCACAGCCCCAAATACATATTAATTTCTAATGAATGCAACTCTGTTCTTCCCTCCACAGGGAGGCTCTGGGTCCCGACCTGGATCGCGGTCTGGTTCCCCCATTGCTAGGCGCTGAAGCTCCAAGATGCCACCCAAGATCATGTACTCTGCTTCATAATATAACTGCCTTAAAATTAGTAACAGCTGCCACAATTACCTAGATAGATGCAATCCATTACTTAATGCCAATTAGGTTCTGCATGCAGTAGATGATACAAACTTCTATTGGCAATCCCTGAGCAACAGTTGAATGAAAGGAACACAAAAAGTAGCTTTGCTAGATGTTTTCCTTATTTTATGTGAAGTAACAAGATCTCTGACTTTACCCCTTCTTCTTCAGGATGCCCTAACTGTATGCTGGACTCCTTTATTTCTCCCAAGCACCTAATTTAAGCTCAACCCTTCTGGTTTCTTTTTAGTGAACATCAGAATTACAAATAAAGAGCTATAATGTCTTGGATACTGAGCACTGCTGTTAATGAATTTTTGAGACACTGCTGTTTAAAACAAACAAAAAAAAATCAACATGTGCAGAAGTTGTAAGGACTGTTTATCCAAATTTTCTTTTTTTTTTTTTCTTTTGTTTTGTTTTAATCTTCCTTCTCTCACTCACAGAATAATTTATTTTCATAACAGGATTAGGCAGTCATGGAAAGGTTTATCAAACATTGGGAGTTCAAGGTATGTGAAGTGTGGGAGGGGGCAGATGTTGAAGAATCAATATGATGTGGAGCAATAGCAATAGGAAATTCTTTCCATACTATGATTTGCTCATTGCATCCAAACCATTAGAATAAAAGAGTAGATGAGGGAGAGAAAGAGGATTTCAAATTTGAGTTAGACTAATGTTACAAAACAAGGGATATTCCTAGAGAAACATCTAAGACAGCACCCGTGACCACTTGACATCACTGGTGCTTCACATAAACTCTGCTGCAATAGCATTGACTTTGCAGTACAATAAGTAAATAAGCATATAAACAAAAAAGTCTAATTTCTGAAAGAAAGCCCTTCAGTACTGGTATCTCAGATAGTCCTGCACATCTCACATTAGAATTTCAAATCTTTCTCTTGGTATTGCAGCAGTGTTGTATTTGATTGGCTCATCTTTTGCCTGAGTAACACCTGGATGCCTTTTAAGGGCAGTGCACCAAAGCAAACTTGTAGTAAACTACCATGAACATTTAACTGTTGTATTGTAGTTGCCTCATAGAAATAAAATATAGTTCAGTTAGATTTAGATATGAATTGTTCACAAATTACTAAAATGAATGTGTGGGGATGGTATTTCCAACCACACTTAGGGAAATAAAAGGCTCTTCTGAATTGCACTGTTTTATTACTTAAACTTACAATTTCTTCAACCTGTCATCTAAGTGTCTGATTAATTATTTTATTTTTTTAGTTTTAGCCTATGCACTGTAGATTACAGTTAGTGCTTCCTAGGTTGAAACAGCGTTCCTAATAAGTGCCCAGTAAAAGTTACCTATAAATATATGTTATTTACATTTCACATCTAAATCTATTGTAGGTTTAAATCAGTGTCCATTAATATGAAGCAATGGAAGATGAGATGATAGAAAATACATAGAGACTAAAGAAAACAAAAGTGCCAAAATTATTATGCATACACACACTATTACATCTATTACCTTTGTTGGTTGCTATGTGTATTTTTCTATTGTAGCTTCATTCAGATGTATACTCTGCAACGTAATAGTTGATTTAATTTGAACACGTATTGTTCTTATAGGAACACAGCTTTTAAAAATAGTCACTATTGAAATAAAGTAATCAACTTGAAATGAAACTTGGGCCAGTTTTGTTTTTTTTATAAAGGAAAAGGATATATATTTATACATACTTATATATATTTATATATTTAGGTCTGTTTGATTTATTGCCCCCCACCATCCCCCAGAGTTTATTAATAATGTGCAGATATTAGAAAATATCACAATGACACCTTGGGACCTAGCACAGAGGCTTCTAGTGACATTGCATGACCCAGAACGTTGACCATAGGACACAAGAATTGTGGAATGCCAGTGTTTAAGGAATGACAGCTACAGGCCAGGGGGATATTGCAAGGCATAAAATGTCTATGAACAGGAAATAAAAACCAGTCCCCTTCATGAGCAATTGTGGCACAAACAGCCTACAAAAACATGAAAGATTATTTAAGGTAAAAAACCCAGAGAAATACATCTTTCAAAATACTGCACTGTAGAGTAACAGAATTTAACCAAAACCTCTTCTTTCCCCTCATCACTTTTCTTTCCCCTCAGTCGTCTTTGCCAGAGGGTCAAAGTGGCTTTTTTGATTTACTTCCTCTAGAGGAATAGGTAGAGTACTTGAAAGCATTGTTTTACCAATATGAAAAGTGATTAAAACTTAGCCTGAAATTTATTCTTTTAATTACACATTAGTAGTTTTGATGAAAACCAGAAGTATAAATGGCCATTTGATTTGTAAGCAAAGGATTTTTCCTGAAACAAGCATGCACAGCCAATACCAGGAGTGTGTAATTTAATGTTCTGAAGGAATGAACATAAACCAAAAGAAATTACAAGCAGACACAAGCCAAAAACCCAAGGCTAGCACAAGCCTACTACTGCATTAAACCAGAAAGAACAAGGGCTGTCCACTTACCCACTATACAATCAGTATATTCTGCATTCTGCAGAAGAAGAGTTCTTCTGCTTCCTTATATAATGCATCTGCTTTAACGCTGCTTTTGAAAATATCAACATACTGGTCACTGTGTCTGTATTTGTTCTGAACATCAACACATACACTGCTCTGAAAAGCTCCAACTCAATCTTACTAAGGCTATAAAAACCTCTGTCAAGACACCTGAAGTTCACAGGTGAAAAGGATGCAGAGAAGCAAATCACATACAATGTTAAAAAGAAATTTTTTAAAAGTCTATTACTATAGCTGACAGGTTTTCCAAGTGCTGGAGGAGTCGCAAACTGAATTCAGGAAAAATGCCAGCTGACTCAGTAACTCATACTGTTTATTAAACGCTTCCAAGGCTTGCTGAACAGACTCACTGAGAAGTGACCCTTTAAAAATGCCATCTTTTTACTCATGAGATCTGCTTTGAGGTTGTGTGTACCAAGTATCACAGAATCATTAACTGGTCTGGGTTGCAAGGGACCTTAAAGATCACCTAGTTGCAAGCCCTCTGTGCATTTATACAGTATTCCCTGAAATAACAGGGAAAAACACGGTACACGCAATACAGCACATTTTGCTATATTATTACAGATAAACAGCGTGCTATGCCATGAGGCCAGACAACTGTAAAATATAATGTCTTTCTTTAACAGCTGAAACATTCACAGGCTGCCTGGAAGAGAAGGCACTGATGGAAGGACTTTATTCTTACAACTAATAATCAAACATGCACTTCTGTAAACAGTTTTTCCAATCTCCTAGAATCCAGAATCATATGCTTAAAAAATACACGAAACAGAATTTGGAAAAAAGTAATATTATTTAGCATGTTTTTCAATTAAATATTCCACATAACAAAAGTGTTATTTTCATGTCACCAACTATATTACTTATATACATATGCTAAACAGTTAACAAAAGAATTAAGAGATGCCCTATCAAATCTAACAGCAATTTCTTCCTTCAGCAATCTGAAATAACTATTTTGTATCACAGACAGAGTATAGACAATATTTACAGAAAAGAGCTTTTTGGATCTGAGAACAATTATCTTTTAGAAGGAAAATTAAAGTCCAGGTCTGTATTATAGTACAACATATCCACCACTGATCTAGAAGTACTTGTGGCAACCAAACAGATGAACTCCTTGCAACTGGGATTAGTATTTACAAAATATACTGATTGGCCACACAGAGGCTCGTAGACTTTAAATATATATATATACATATATAAGCACACATATATATATATCTATATATATGTAACATATAAATAAAATTCAAAAGAACAAGGCAAAAATAAGAAAACAGCTTCTGTCTTTGGAATGTCTAAAAGACAACTATGCTTTTACTCCAGTGTTTCTCTGCTATGAATATACTTAACAAGTGGCACCTTTGAAAGCAATACTCAGTCAGCTAGGTAGTTTTGCTAAAACAATGACTTAAAAACAAATAAATGTAACATATTTCCAAAAGCCACAAAGAAAATTAGAAGGAATTTACAGATTCAAAATGATAACTGTTTACAGCACTGGGGAACACGGTATAGTATAGGTGACTTAGTGCACACCTAATTTTCTCACTGCTACCACAAAATGGTACTTGTTTACCTCACAGATTTAGTATATGGCTGTTTTCCACAGATACTGAGATATGTACCTGCTGACCCAGTACAGCAAACAACAACGGAGGTTTTTACTGGAACCCTTTCTCATTTGGATTCTTATTAAGTAATTATTGCCAAGTCCAAAACCTCAAGACTTTTACTGTAAAAACTAACATCTATCTGCCTTTGTGGTTGGAATGAAAATGAACATGCTCCCTCTCAAGAGTTTACCTCAAGAAAAGCCATGAGCTCGCAGTATTTTATTTTTTTTCAACAAATTCTCAAAATGCACTAAAAAAGAAAGCTTTCAAAAGAAATACAGCCTTTTCTTGTGCCTTGTAGGAAAAAAAAAAAAAAAGGCAAAACGCCACTGTTTTATACTGCATGCATCATCAACTGCAACACTTTGTTTCCAATCTCAATTATTTCTTAAAACACATTTTAAAAAAGTTGACTGACAGTTTCATGATTTTCCTGTGAAGTTATTCTTCATCTCCATTAAAAATGGGAATCATTCTATTTTGATATAAAGTTCCAGTTTATTTTTAAATAGATATACTGGCTGTGAATTCAAAGATGAAACTGTATACATTATTACCTGAGTTCATTGATTCACAGACAACTTAGCACAGATTAAATGAAGTTTTCCCAATATTCTTCTACAAGCTTAAAAAAAAGAATTCTTCTTTTAGGTATCTTTTGTAAATAATTAAAAAAACTATAATATATTATTCTGTTGTTAGTATCTTCAATGCTTGAAGCTTTAACTGTAAGTTCGAGTCCCAGAAATATTTTTAACTTTCAAATTTCAAGGTGTTATCGAAAAACATTGCCTATACTTTGCCATTCATTTGAAGATTCTTGTACCACTTCTTCTAAATTCAGAGCACGACTGATGTCTTCCCCTTCTTGTTCTTGGTGACTTGCAGGCTCTTGTACAGGACCTACCAAGGTACAAGACAAAAGGCACTTGAGTAGGATTTGATATATGGTGTAAGAAAAAGGCAAATACAGCACTCGGGAATAAAGGAACCATGATGGGAACAGTATTATAAAAATTACTTCAGATACTGTAAATTCATTAGATGGTCTTGGAAAATTTTTTTACAAATCTAATACAATATACTGCTTTCCTGGAATAATTTTTCAACTCTATTTCTGTACACGGAGCTTCACATCAAACACAAGGAATCATAAAAAACAATGAATTGCTGTTTCAACCTGATTTTTGGGTTGCATGTGCAACTATTACCTCATCAACTGCGGTCTTCAGCTATCAGTGCTTGATTCCTCAGTAATTTAAGGGAAGTGCTCTGTGCTTTCCTAACAAAACATATGGAGTCCTGCCCTCAGCAGTACTACCACCATGCTACGTACCAGTGTAACCATGGGCCCGTTTCATATGAAGTTTCATATTGCTTTTCTGTGTAAATCCCATTGCACAGTAGTCACATTTATAAGGTCTCTCTCCTGTGTGCCTTTTCATGTGGACTTTAAGAGCACTCTTCTGGTTAAATGCCTTTTCACACAGTGTACACTGAAATGGTCGTTCCCCTTTATAAGAAAGAAAAACATACTTCATAATTTTTCCTTTTAACATTGAAATACAGTTTGAAATTCTGTAAAAATTATCAAGATGATCTAGAAATGAAATAGACATCATCATTTTCCTTGAGACTGTCTCCAAACAGGGCTATAGCTCCACATTGTCAGCAAAAATCTCAAATTAAATGTCAGAATACTTACATAAGTACTAAATCACTGATATTATCCTTCCTATCCAATTTATAACCTAGGTGAGTTATTTAACAGAGGTACAAGAAAAAAAATCAATTTACCAATTTGAATGTTCTGTACTCAAAGAAACCATCACCTTTTTGCATCATGAAGAGTAATACAGATAAAGCAATGTACTAGAATTAACAAAGCTGATGCCTTTAAGAAACTGAGAAGTCAAATAGTCAACAATGTTAACAAAAAAAGTGTCCTGGTAATTCTACATGGAATTGTGGCTTCCTATGCCAACTAGTGATTCCCATATCTCACCAAAAGAGGCTTATTGCTCCAATTCTGCCAGAATACTGCTGATTTCTAGCTATAAACACAAGAACATATTAACTTAAAAATATTTTAAAATTTAAAAATACCTACTTTGCAAGACCAGACTTTTACTTCAACACCAACACTCAACACCATAACCTCTGACATAAACACACTGTATGTCAGTAAGGACTTCTAAAAGCACTTTCTAAGATACTCCTTTCTATTAGTTAGCAAAATGAAGCACAAGCAGGAGTAAAAATATTTTTCCAAATTCTTTCTTACAGGACAAATATATCTCTCCCTTCATTATGTTAGTGTTCCCACCTGCGTGCCAAATCCAACTTCTCAGACGATCAACAGAAGGTCCTTTAAAGCACAGATATTTTCCTTCTATTTTTGTTAACAACTTTTTCTTTAGTTTGAAGAGAAATGCATGCTTACTGAAATTCTTTTGATTCCATTTTTTAAATTCAGTGAAGGTGAGCAACCTTTTTAGTGTAACGGATTATTACACAGTTTTCGGTAGAATTGGAAGCAAATGCTTCCCTCTGATTTCAACATTTCAGCAAACCACTCTTCACTGATAAATCCTACATAACAAGGTATCTAGAGCTATTCAGAGAAATAATGTGTTTTCCTTCTGGTCACTGATTTAGTAGATATTACCCATTAGAAAAGGTTAAAAATGTTTAGTCAAGATAGAAATCACAAACACTTTCTTACAGACAAGACAGTACCTTTATGGAAATAAGTCAGTTTAGGTTTAGGTTAACCTTTCCTAGCATAGTTTATGTAAATGCATCCATCTAAACATTTCTGTGCTACACATTCTCACTCTTTTGGTCTCAAGTGATTTCCAGAAGAACATTCTCTTCTGAAAGAATTACAATCATACAGATTGACCTACTGTTTTCTGACATTATTGGAACACAAAAATAAATATGAATTTAGCAACGTCTGTTACAGTCGAGCGCATGAGCCTCCTAGTACAATAAACCCCAAAATATCTAAATATTTAAGTATTTCCTGAGTGAATTACAAGTCATTCCTAAACAGAAAGAACTCTTCCTATGATGGTGAAGATTTATGAGAAACAGATCAATAAAGGGACTCTGCTCTGTTCTCAGGCTCCCCGAACTGCTCTGTGCCTATTACAACGGGGCAGCAGCATGAAATTAAACTAAGCAGGGAAAATGACAACTGGTCATCTTTCCTGCTTCCTGCATATTCTATGGAACCTTAAACTAGGAGACAATAACTTTTTCAAGAATCTGTGTTAAGTCAGTTTTGCAAAAAGCAAATTACTGAGGGTATTTAAATCTCCTGGGATTTTAACTCCTGCTTCTCTTTCCCTACCCACAGTAGAACCAGAATGTTCCTTCTAATGCAGTAACCACAAAGCAGCTTGATGCTGGGGAAAGAGAAAACTTATTGACTCATTCTAAGAGAGAGTTACCCTTTTGAGGGAATCTTCTTATTCTACAGCACATCCAGCCAAACTCATTGGTCCCCTCCAGCTTAGTAGCAACACAGATAACTTTCCCCTGTCCTGTTTACATTTAGCAGCCATGACAGCTATTTATTGGTAGCAGTGGTAGGGAAAAGAAAGAACTTGTTTCAGAGAACTGACTGGTATATTTAGAACTCATGTTCTGAAGAAGAACCTTTGTCAGGCACAGAAGGTGACAGGGAGGGCAGCTGGGCTATCATCCCATGTACAGTCTTCAACTTACAGTAGGGCAGAAGCTGCAACCTGAAAAGCACTTCATTTACATCACAGAAAATGAGTGCTCCCTAGGAGAAGTCAGTATAGACTTTTTATAGATTAACTGTTGAAGGAAACAATACAGGTGAAATACATGGAAAACAGCACAACAAATTAAAAGCACTGGCATTAGAAACAGATGACCTGTGCATGTAGCTCAGTGACAATGAAGCACTGCATACAGCAGTCAATATCAGCAGTCAAACCTATCCCTTGTTCAACATCACTGAGCACACCCCTCATTTGCACATTCTTCTATATGATTGACGATGATCATAATCAGTGTTTTTAAACCACTTCAAACAGTACTTCAAAATATGACTTTATTAATCTCTTTCAAAGGCTGACAAACCTTTAGACATAAGCTCATGCACTCACATTATCCCTGCAGTACTGCCAGTCCCAAAATACAGATTAGCTTAGTGAAGCACATGAGTTTTCAAGTTTGCTGTTCCTCCTATTAATTTCCATACATTTAAAGAAAGACATTTACTTGGATTTTTAAGCTTAAGTTGATATTTTAAATGCAGTTGACTGAAAGCATAAGCAAGGGCTGCAAACATAACAGGCAGGCATTGCTAAGAAAACCTCTCAAGATAAAAACAATTTCTGGTGTCACCTGTGTGGATGCGACTGTGTCTCTCCAGCTGACTTGGCTTAGCGAAAGCTTTTTCACAAGTATCACACTTAAACACTCTAGGCTTCTGGGAACTCAGTGAAGGTCCACCCTGATGGGTTTGCATGTGCTCCTAAGCCAGCATAGGAAAAAAAATAAATTTCAGACCCTTTAAAAAGACTTCAGTACTTAACATAAAAATATATTCACACCTTGAAGACAAAAGCAGAGGATCTTAGTCATCAGCAGACAAGCTGGAAGAAAATGGAAGCCTGCATTGTTTTTTTTTCTTTTAAATGAGATTTTTTTTTTGTCTATCAACCATCTCTAACCATCAGTCTTCACACTTCTGAAAAACTCCATAAATAACTGTATGTCTTATTTTTTTTTGGTATACATTAGTCCCTTTACTAATTATCTGAAGCAAAATAAAATACAGAAAACCAAACCAGAGTTCTTTAAACGCTCTGTTCATCTACAAAGAGGTATTTTGACAACTGTGAATTGTAAACCAACGTAGGATTTTCTCCCCCCTCTCCTCTACAGCATCCATCTCCCTCCTTGTCTGATATGTGGGCATTCCTCAGCACCTGAATTGGTAACACTGTCAAACTGCACAGGCCTCAAAGAGGCAAATATCACAATATACACACACAGCAGCATGATGGCAAGATGCAAACAGAACCACTTCACAATGGACTCTTAATTGAAAAAAACACCAGAAAATTAAATCACTAAGGTTCTTAATGGTAAGATAGCAGGATGTTTTATCTTCATGAAGAAGCATCAATAACAGTTCTAATTTCAGTGTTTTTAATACACTGATGCTAGGCCCAGATGCTTTTCAAACTTAGAAGAGTATCTATGTTATCTATTATTTTTTTTTCATTTGCTTATTAATACCAAGTTAAAATTCCAATTACAAAAGAAAATAAATAAAAATATATATAACTAAAAAATTCTAATCAAGAACTATCTGTGAAACAGTACTGCAAATACTTGTCCACTTTCTAAAATGTGTGTATTCTTTTCTATTCTATTTGATTACAGACTAAACTATTAATTAGTCTTTACTATACCTAAACAATAAGCCTTCTTGAAGTCTATGAAGTCCTATTCCTCACTCCACGAACTGAAGCAACCTGTGTCTGCAGAGTTTGTTTACACTGGAAAATCAGCGAGACAGTTACATGGATGAATATTATTATCACAGTACTTATAATAATAGAGTATTATAGGGAAATAATATAAGGTCTTCTGAGAAAAATCAGGTATCTTAAAACCCCTGCTTAGGTGGAAATAAACAAAATCTTTAGGTTTTATCTTGTTCATAACCCCCTCAAGCATTGAAATGGAATGGTGGAAGCATACTATAACCTACTTCAAAAAATTATCTGAAACCAGTTGTTTATTTCTTTCACCATGAAACCCAAACAAAAACCCAAACCTCCAAATCCCAACAACTCCCACCCCATCTTCTACTTGAATGCAAACAACATATCCAGATAGCCCTGTAAAACTTTCTGCCAACTTTCTCTGAAGAAACAGTTTGTGATGCAATTCTGTTCCACTGATCTGTGCATCTCTCATACTTTTCCTGTAAAATAAATATTCTTTTGAAAATAGTTCATGGAAATGCAACATTCATGAAGTGCAATCATCTCTTTATCGACACAGTATTTCACTGATTGTTCATGTGATGTTTTATAACATTATTTGTGCAATTCTTATATTCTTCAGAGAGCAATTATCTTGGGGTAGCAAACAAGCATTATCTAATTAAAAAATAAGACCAGGAAACCTTCTTTGAAATGGCTCATGCATTAGTATGCCACTCTTATACCCCATGACTCCTGAAACATTAATTGTAACCACTTCTCAAAGTGTGGCAATAAAAAGTTTTTTTCATTCCATTGTTTTAATAAGATGATAAGGTCTTTTTCCTTTCATCTTGGAATCATGTCTGTGCCTTATTTATTATCAACAGTCAACTTCCAGATACTTCCACTACATAGCTATATGAAACTGGACAGCTTAGTCACTGTGCATGTCTTAGAGTACTCGTCTCTGAAGCTGTAAAACAGGAGAGTAACCCACATCAGAAGGGGAACTGAGTCACTAGACTGAAAAGCCTTAACACTGGGGGTGGGGCGGGTGGTGGAGGTGTGATCTCTAAAGAGCATTTTCTTGTGTATAATTATGAAAATGCTGGTACTGACATCTTTGGGAAAAACTCCTACAGTTAAGTACTGGGATCTAAACACTGATACCCTTACCTCTTACTGTATTTTTCTGAAAAGCCTGAAGTTTGGTAGTGACCTTAGTGTTTTTGGCGATCTCCAGAATTTCATCAGTATAAAATGAAGACCACGAGTAACAGAACACTGAACTCTTCCCAAAATCCTAAGCCAAACCCCAACATTTATCTTTGAATTTGCTGTTAAAGGCTGCTCACAGCTGAAGCTGCTATTAACACCTTGATAAAGAAAAGAGTCTGATGAGGGGTGGAATTTGTTTTAGTATCTGATGGTCCAGCAGTAAATGAAACTGTCCTTTAAGACATTTAAGATCAAAGCCAACCATTAATCAGCACTGACAAGTCTACCACTAAACTATGTCTGCTAAGACACTGTCCATAGTGCCACATCTACACATCTTCTAAATATCTTCAGAGTTGGTGACTCAACAACTTCCCTTTACAGGTTGTGCCAGTGCCTGACAAGCCTTTCAATTAAGAAATTTTCCCTAATATCCAATCTAAATCTCTCCTAACATAACTGGGGTGATTAACTCTTGTCCTATTGCTCATTATCCAGTAAAGGGCAACACCCACCCGGCCAAAACCTTCTTTCAGGAAGTTGCCGAGAGTGTTAAGTGAGCCCCGGGCTCCTTTTCTCCAGGCTAAACAACCTCAGCTTCCCTCAGCTGCTCCTCCTAAGAGTTGTGCTCCACACCTTTCACCAGCTCTGCTGCCTTTCCCTGGACACACTCCAGAACCTCAATGTCCTTGTTGAACTGAGAGCTCAAAACTGAATTGGATTTGAGGTGCAGCCTTGCCAGCACAAAGTAAAGAGGGAGAGTCACTGCCCTGCTCCTGCTGGCCACACTATTCCCCACCCACCCAGGCCAGGAAGACACTGGCCTCCTTGGCCACCTGGGCACACACTGGCTCTTGTTCAGCCACTGTCAATCAGCACTCCCAGGTCCTTTTCCACCAGCAGCTTTCCAGCCACTCTGCCCCCAGCCTGTAGTGCTGCCTGGGGTTTTTCATGACCCAGAGCAGGACCCGACACCTGGTCTTGTTGAACCTCACAAAATGGCCCCAACCCATTAATCCAGCCTGTCCTGATCCCTCTGCAGAGCCGTCCTGCTCTCCAGCAGATCAAGACTGCTGGCCAGCTCAGTGTTGTCTGCAAATGACTGAGAGTGCACTCAATCCTCTTGTCCAGATCATTGATAAAGATATTAAATAGAATTAGCCCCAGTACTGAGCCCTGGAGAGCACCACTTGTGACCAGCCATCAGCTGGATGTAATTCCATTCACCATCACTCTGAGCCTGGATATACAGCCAATTTTTTCCCAGCAAACAGTGAACCCATCCAAGTCATGGAGGTGAGTTTCTCCAGAAGAATGCTGTGGGAGACAGTGTCAAAGGCTTTGCTCAAGTCCAGGTAGACAACATTCACAGCCTTTCCCTCCTCCACTTTGTCACAGGAAACCAGGTTACTCAAACAGGACCTGCTTTTCATAAATCCATACTGATTGTGCCTGATCTCCTGGCTGTCCTGCATGTGCCACATGGTGGCACACAGGATGAGCTGCTCCATAACCTATCCTGGCACTGAGATCAGGCAGAAAGACCTGTAGCTTCCCAGATCCAATTTCCAGCCCTTGTAGATGGGCATCACAGGTGCTAAGATCCAGCCAACTGGGACCTCCTTGGTTAGCCAGTACTGCTCATCATAAAAGTGGTTTGGCAAGCTCTTCTGACAGGCCCCTTGGTACCCTTGGGTGGACTCATCCAGTGCTACAGACAACTTGTGCATGTCAAAGTGGTGTAGCAGGTCACTGACCATTTCCCCCACCCCCACTGAGATGGCTATGGTGCTGCGCACACCAGCACTGGGACATTTCAAATGTGCTCCAGTGTACTCAGCACATTGGGGTGGAGCTTGAAGGGCCTTGCTGGCACATGAACCCTCATACACTGGTGTGCTGCCCTCAAGCTTATCTCCAGCAAGTGTGGTTTTATCCCTTCCTCCCTGCAAATCTAGTTTAGATCATCTCTCTCAACGAGCCCTGCTAAATCCTCAACAAACATCTTTTTCCCCCTTTGAGACAAGGGTAGCCCATCTGCAGCAGACCTGCTGTTGTGTAGACCAATCCATGGTCAAAAACCCTTAAATTCTGCTGGCGATGCCAGTCTCAGAGACACTTACTGGCCTGCCAGCTCTTCCTACACCACTCCCTGCAAGTGGAAGGATAGAGGAGAAGATTTACTTGTGCTTCTGATCCCTTAACAGGTTGTCCCAAGGCCCTCAAGTCTCTTGTGACTGCCCCTGAACTTCTTATTGCAATTTCAATTGTTGCCTTCCTGAAAAATCAGTTATGAATAATAATCCAAGGGACATACTAGGGTAAGTTTTTATCTTGTCATATCTTTTACCTGGGCCCAGTTTTAAGAAAACAAACTGACGAGAGACTGATTTTAAGAGTTTGTTATCATTACTTAAGGAAAACAAGGATCAAGACTTCTTTGGATTTTTTTTCCTGGAAAATTTCTTTTAACTCAGAGGTTAAGAGTTTCACAACAATATATTTTATGATTGTTTCCAATACTCTAGTTGACAGACTTGATCACTCCAAGAGGGTGAACTTCACAAAGAGAGTATATTTCATTAAAATATTATATCAAAGTGAAATGAAATCTATTGAAGAGGTCTCCTAAAAGCTAATAAATATAAATGAATATAAATACATTGCCTTTGGGTCCAAAAATTTCTTGCTATAAATTCTGGGAAGCTGGCAAGCTTCTGGGCAACTTATATGTTTACTCCTTTCTTAAAGCTCTTCAAAATACTTCCTTTAAGTATCTCTCAGAGGTAAGATACTGGCCTGAACAAAGCACTTGTCTAGTACAGCCCAATATTCCTAACAAGAACATTCTATAATACAATTAAGAACTTAGACACACCACTAATTTTTTTAAAAGACTTGGAAGTATTAGATTGCTCATAATCTGGAGAAAACAGAGAAAATATCACTAGACAACAGCAATAATATAAAGACATTTTAAAATAAATGCTCCCTCTATCACTTGTACTTACATGACAGAGCATCTACAAATGAAATGGTAAGACTGTAAAGCAGATAACTTCCGAGATAGCAAAAGATTATCTGGAAATCAGGATTAGCCTTGATGATATTCATATGCAAATAAAGTAAGTGAAATCTTTTCCTGACACTACTACTTGCATGAAAGGCATTAACATTTTTCATTCTGTAGTCAACATATGCATTAAAATCCTCTCCATGCTCCAGAAGAGAGTTCTCTATCTGTGCATACATTATCACTTAGACTCCCTCTCTCAGATGCACACCTCTCACACTGTAAAGGGAAAGCAAAGACAAAGGGCTAATAGGTACCTTTTGTTATTATCACAGAAAGTTCAAAACAAAAGGAGTTTAGAGAACTATCAACTGTTATTACCAAATACCTTGAGATGTGTTGCCCTCTTAAAGGCCTTATTGCAGATCTGGCAAATGTGTATTCGCTCCTTGCCATGAACCTCTTTGCAGTGGTGTGTCAGCATGGTGACAGAATAAAAGGTTTGGCTACACTCAAAACACTGGTGCCCACGAGTTTCTTTTTCTGCTTGACTGCTTTTAGTCACATTAGGGGAAACTTCTGTCACCTGTAACAATTTACAAATACACTATCAGGTAATTTCATAAGCACATCCACATTGGTTTATTTTTTAAAATCTACCTCAACGTGACAAATTTTTGGAGAGCATCTGCAAGCAACTTACAAAATAAGATACAAAAGAAATCAGTTATATGTAAATATGAACTTCTATTTCATTGCTCTAAAGAATGACACATGTATTTTAAGAAAATAACATTAATAACTATGATCAAATTGACTTAACACATCATAAATAGAATATGTGTGTGTGGATCCATATTTTTCTACAGTCAGTTTTATGCTCCCGAACAACGCAGATGATCCTCAATCTGCCACCAAATAAAATTCAAAGCCAAAAGCATTCTGGACAGGAAAAAAGTTATCTCTAATTCTGTAGAGAAGAATATTTTCTATTTGTTTAACTTCTTTATTGGGGATTCTATTTTCATAAGGAAGTAAAGGTCTACCTCCAGAAGTACTTAAACACAATGAAAAATTGATAGACTTGGATGGTGGTGCACTGCATAATTGTTTTAATTAGTGAGAACTGCCTGGAAAAACAACTTTCTTCAGATAATTTAATACCAAATTGCTTTTAATACCAAATTTTACAGAGGAATCCTAAGTACAGTAACATAGATAGCAACAAATCAAGTCACAGTCCCCCTCTCTCATTTCTCTTATTTTAGAGCTTGCCCTACCAGGCTGGTTGAAAGCATTCATTCTGCTTTCAAGAAAAGAAGTCTGAACTACTTTTTCTAATACCAAAACTGTATTACTTATGTAAGAGTTTCTATTGTGATTCAAAGGCATAAGACGTTGCAAAGACTTTATGTTGCATCATCACTGAAACAACTTGGATACAGAAAGAGAATGGAAAATGTGTACCAATTGGTGCTATTTTTTCCCCACAGCTCCAAAATTTATCTGTTTTTATTTTCTAAATACCACCTTACTTGGAAATTTTTGGAGCAGTATGTGAGCACATGATTATGTGATTTGTAGAAAGAAACACATTATTAATTACACTTCTTTCTTGTCTGCATATATATATATATGAAAGTGGGTTTTAATTCAAAACTTAAAACAGTATCTGCATGACTAGGAAGTACAGAGAACCTCTTCCCAAAACTCTTGTTTGGGAATGACATCAGGCTTCATGATTCAAGATAAAAAGACACTGTTACAGTATTTTGATTAAATAAAAGTCCTTTACCACAAAAGATACAGACATGTATAGTATCTACCTGATATGTAATTTCATCAGAGTTTGGAGGTGCTGAATGGGGTGTATGGCTCACCAGTATTACTTGCTGTGATCCTGATGCACTTTGGCTAGCAAGACTGGAATCTGTGAGTATAGCAGGGAACTGCTGACCCTGTCAGAAAGGGGAGCACAAAAACCAAGAGTAACTATATTTAAAAAGCTGCATTTAAACAGCTGACTGGAGTAATGTAAGTTTTCACACCTAAACAGTGCTTTTCTTTTTCCTTTAGAAAGAAACATTTCAGAATCCTATCTGAGCAAATGCAACTGTTTTTCCTCCTTTTCTCCTTTACATTTATATCTAACCATTTAAGGGTAACAACAGCTGGAAGTTTGTAAGACTAGATTCAGTTCTGATTAATTTTTACCAGCCTTGCATGAAATGCTCAATGTTTTATCCTTCCATTGCCTTTCTTTAACTCCTGTATTCTGCTCTCCTGCATGGCCTTCCCGCAGTATCTTTATTTGAACCTCTTGATTAAGCATACTCCCAAACAGCATGAAATCATGAATACAAAATCACTACTTAGGATATATGATTACTAATATCTTACTACTTCTATTTCTACACAACTTTTAATGGCTTCAATTTCCCCAGGAAACACAGTTCTTTCACATACTATCTATTCACCATGATTTCTTGCAACATAAACTGTGTTTGCACAGCTATTATTATTCTTCAGTGTTTCAATTTTATTTATGCTTGTCTTAACAGGAGGCATGGGATCTTATTCATAAACAGCAACACTGCCAAATGTTATTGCTGAAATTATTACAAAGCCTGAAATGAAACTATGTTCTGCTTTGTTACTCTGTGATACCAGAAAACACAAACATATCGTAAGAATTATTTAAGAAATGTTTTCTTCCCTTTCCTAGAGCCAAACTGCAGAGGAAAGCATATAACTGTGCTTCACCAATTTTAATCACAGCACATGCAAGATAAATAGTACTTAATTTGTATACATTTACACACTAACTCAGATCAAAAAGTAAATAAAAACCAATCTCAACCTAGTTAAGCCAAGAAAATAGAAGAAACAGCCCAAGTTTTCAGATGTAAAATCTACACTGAAATGTCAGCCACACAACCTTTTCACTTTGTAGTGTTTTAATATTATTTTTCATCTCCCCACTCTGTAGATTCTATTTGCCAAATGTGACTTTGGCTCTTGATGACACCACAAAATTCTTAAGTTATAAATTTTATTTATAAAAAAAATTCTTAAATTATAAATTCTTAAGTTATAAGCTATAATGAAACTAATAGTAAGGTTACTGGAGAGATGACAGTCCATACAGCACCATTTTTATAAAATTTCTTATAATGCCACCTGTTATTAAAGATAGCTAAATAAATTATGTCCTGCTACTTGCTGTGAAAAGAACTGTCACAACTGCTGTTCAACTCTCCCATTGACGAATAGGAAAAGAAAAATTTACCAAATGAAATAATATATTAGGAGTACTAAGCTCTATTACTGAATAGTGGTAATGAAGTATATAGGCTAACACCAAAAACTGATCTCAAACCATGTTTGAAACAGTAGAATCTATCTGTTAATTTAAAAAAACCAACAACCTTGCAAAATCTATCGTCACTTCTGTTCCAACAGTTCATCATGTCTCTAGACGCCAAACTCACACGGTTGGCAGAGTGAAGGAAAATTAACTAAATTATCAAATATTATGTATTTACAGGACAAAATTATTTTCTAAGCTAAAGAAATTATGTTCTGTAAGACAGAAACATAAATTTATCTGTCAGTTCAGAAAAGCATCTTACCTGCGAAGTGATATTAAGTGTAACTGCATCAAGACCACCTGACAACATTCCCTGAGTGTCAGCAAGAGTCAAAGTGACACTACCATCTCCTCCAACTCCCGATGAAGACATTACCAAATTCTGCGCAGAAACTGCGGACTGAGATATGGGTGTTGCTGGAGGAAGGTTTGTTCCCCCTGTCGTATTAAGTTCTGGAACATATGCAAAATGGTAAAAAAAAGAAATCTGTTACATACATAAACACTAAACTACGAATTTATTTTAAGTGAACTTAGTAATTTCTGTTTCCCATTGCTAGGTTTTCCTACTGTGGAATCCAGAAAATCAGTTAAACTGCTAATCGAGAACCTAAAGTTGTCAGTCAGATGATAAAATCAGAGAAATTACATTTAAGTGTAGCTTCATGAGCACAGTATTGCACTCACAGGTGGTCATGTGTATATACAAACATATATAGGTAGAAATTCATAAACATATTTAAAATCTCAAAATTTGAGTAATAGAGCAAATACGGTATTTTATCACTTCTGCAGCGAAGGCACCAGATTTTGTTGCCCTGCAGTTAATAGATATAATTCTTCAATACTCCTGTAACTGCCTCCCAGTACTAATATAAGACATGTTCTCTTGTTTTTATTTTTTTCCGATTGTGTGGAATAAAGTTCATTTAAAGTGACATAACAATTTAAAGCTTGTGAGAAAACACACCAAACACTCAAAGTTCCTGAATCATGACATGCAAGATTATTCCATTTAATTCTAGTATTTACTTTTTAAATAAAGTACTATTTTCAATTAGAAAAAACATGGTATGCATACCTGGAGCATTTAGTGAAGGGCCCTGAGAAAGAAGCTGGTCATTGCTTATAGTTAATGTAGCACCTGTAGTCTGACTGCTGATGGCTGGTGCTGTCAGTCTTAAGCCAGTGTTCAGATCAGTACTTCCAGAATTATGCTGAATAAGATCTTGGCCTGAATAGAAATAAGTCCTACTGTAATTGGAATCGTCTCAGCATTATTCTGCTACTGTTCTTGCAATAGATCATAAAATAATAAAAGTAGAAAATACAGCCAAAACACATAATTAATTTCTACACATGCAGATTTTTATGCAGCGGTTTGGCAAGTTTTTAATACAGATGTGATTATGCAAATCCAGATACTGACATGCACAGAAATACCTGAGATTAGTAATATTTAGATAAATATGGATCTTACTTCTCTAGATTCAAAGCACCAACCTGATCAATCTATAAAAAAACAGCTGTTAACTGAGGCTATGAATAAAAAAGTGAACCAATCTAACGTGTTCTCACTGCAAACGTGTTTGGGTTTCAAATGCGGATTTGGGGAGTATCTTTTAAAGCCAATTAATATAAGGAAAATACGCCATGGGAAAACTGTGGACTGTGAAAATCCTTGTATGCTACTGTATAGGTACTTTATAAAATAGAGATCTGGTATCATTAAAGATTTTTAAAACCACAAACCAGATATTGTAAGAGTGATTTCTTGAGGACTTCCTGATGACGTTGCAGTAGTAGAACCTGAAGCATGAGCTAGAACTTGACTCAAACTGGAATTATTTATGGTCAACATTATCTCATGTTGTCCATTTGTAGATGACACCATACCCTGTGAAGTCATGACTTGAGTAATGTCTTGTGCACCTAAATTAAAGTGATAGAACAACAAAAAAAAAATCCATTAATATCCTTTGGTGAAATTTTTGACATAACTTTTTAGAGCAATTTATACATTATTTTCTGAGATACTATAATTGATGCAGCCAAAGGGAGATGCTAGAACTTGCAGTAGAAAGTAAAAACAGTAAAAACTTTTTTCACATCCAATTTCTTCTTCTACAGTTAAGATTTTCAGAATGAAGATTTTTGTATTTTGCTCAGAACTATGGAAGTTTGTAAGTATTTTCATTATATAGAATCATAGAATGGCCTGGGTTGGAAGGAATCCTAAAAATTACATAGTTTCAACTCCTCTGTCATGGGCAGGGATGACTTCCACTACACCAAGCTGCTCAAAACCCCATTCAACCCAGGCTTGAACATTTCCAGGGATGGGGCATCCACATCTTCTACAGGCAACCTGTTCCAGTGCCTCACTACCTTCACAGTAAAGAATTTCTTCCTAATAGCTAATCTAAACCTACTTTCCAATTCACCTTCTGAAAAAAATTGTATTAAGTAACGGTAACACAAAGCTGTAAAATTTGCTGAAGATGCTCAAGCAAAAACTGCAAGTTTATTTTATTAAAATGAGATGTTTGGTGGGAGTGAGGGGAGGCAGGGGTTGACATTTTCTCACTGAGTAATACTGTGAGTAAAATTAAGAAATTGAACACACAATAAAACTACTGACATGCTTACCATTAGCGCTGGTTGTCAGCACAGACTCCTGCTCAGAAAGGGACCCTATTGTCATGTTAGCAGATGATGTTACTGTGGGCTGCAAAGACAAGCCTGATATGGGCTGAATAACCACGTTAGCCGGCACTGCATTTTCTGTTGCCTGGAGGGAGGGATTCTGGGGAGCCATGGTGGGATCTCCAGTCAGCTGCTGAGTAAGTAAATTACTCTGCTGTAATGTCTGCTGCAGGATACTTGGATCGATCTGAAAAACAAGTTTTCAGCAGTCAATCTGAAGTTAACAAACTGGGTTAAATGAATATTCTTAACATAAGTCCTGAATACATATTTACTGCATAGAGAGTATATACAATACTGAAAATTTATAATTAACAATTTAAAATTTAAATTTAGTTTTTGTGTCTGTATCTAGCCAGTCTCTAAAGTGACTATGTAACCAGTCTATTCAGATTCACTTCCCCTCTCTTCCTTCAGCAAAATGTTTGGGAAACCATGATCAGTTACATATCAGCATGCCTAGCCCCAGGTAAACACACGGCTGGTATTCTGTACTGTCCTATTAGGGCATGTAATGCTTATCCCAGTCTCCAAGTCTTTGAAAGTGAAAAGGCATGGAGCAGAGAGAAGACTGATACCAGAAATTATTTAATTTTTCAGCTCCTAAGGGTCATTAAGGTCTCATTTCACAAGCCAACAACTGCTCTCTATACTTAAAGACATTTTCCTCTTCAGAGATATTTAGCAGTTGAGAAAAACAAAATGAAAATGTCCCCATTTTATGGGGACTCCTAAAAACTCCTTGAACAGAGGGACTATGAGCAACTCAATGCAGCTCTGCAGATGTCCCTTCCCTGACCTTGGGGTTGTACCTGGTGACCGTCAGAGGGCTCCTCCAACAACAATAATTCTGTGCAACTGATCAAACACAACCACCTTCAAGAAAATTATTGTTTCACACATCTCAAGAACTTTTTAATGCAATAATCTCACCTCTTTCTGTCATTCTTTTTATAAACTCAGTGGGAATTTAAATTGTGAATTCAACCATTAAAAACTTGTGAAGTAACACAGTGTGTTATGCTTAGAAAATAACACTGTGCAATAATTTGGGTTTGTTCTGGGGGGTGGGTGGGTGCCTTTTGGGGGTTGGGTGGGAGCTACTTTTTAAGTTTAAACACAAAATGCAATTAAAGAAAAAAAAAAACATATTTTAAAGCAGTCTGTCAAAATCCCTGAGAGGTAAAAAATCCTAAAAATAATGAAAATTAAAGAAACCAAACCAGAAACATACCCCACTGTGCAGCTATTTTTTAAGTCTTCTAACATTGTACAAGTGATACAGTCTGCTACTAGCTCACTCAACTCAAGAACTGTTCCAGAATTATGTAGGGTCCTTAAACTTTCTTAGGCCCTCCAGAATTAAAAGCAGAATATATATATTCTACTATACAGAATTAAAAGCAAGGAGCAGTGAGCAACTTACCTGTAATGTTATGTTGTTAATACCAGTGGCATCTATTCCAGAAATCTGAACATTTTGTCCAACCAGATTAGCAGCAAGTTGTAACTGTATTCCTTCAAGAGTGGCCAAGCTACCATCTGTCAAGGACACAGTTAAGTCACCTCCAGCTACCAAAGAAAACAGTTATATTATAACGTTTTTATTTACTATTACTGACTACCTCTTTCAGCATACTTATTTTTATAAATTAAATCAAAATTAAAGCTACATACACATTTATTTATGACAAGAAAGATAATTTCAAGTGTATAACTTGATTATAAAGTAATTTGACTGCCTGTTTTAAAGCTTCATAAATTCCATGTGATTTAAGGATTGCTATTTAGGCACCAACCAGTAGCTTACAAAACAAGAATCCCTCCAGAGTAGCATTGGAAATCTGGAAAAATGTGGTTTAGATTTAATTGGAGTGTGCTGCACCTAAACAAAGCAGCACACACACAGAGTATTTACATTCTGACTCTGAACATAGACATGAAAGTTACTGCCACATTTTGCACAGCACAGACATGGTTCAGTATCAAACTGTCAAAGTTCATCCTCTGTACTTAGACCCATGAAAATAAAGGTGCATTAGCAATTGAAATCCAAAAGTCTTTCGTCTTTGAAAAGGTTCTAATCTCAAAAGTTGAAGAAGCCATCTCTACAAAAGGTCTTGAGAGCATATATGGAAAAAGTCATCTTGTGTTTGACATACCTTTTTCTCCAAACACCCTGAGTGTGATCAACCAGTTTCCTTTGGTGCTTCAAAAACATCTATCCTTCCCTCTTGAGAATTCTTTAGTATAATAAATTTGGTTTACAATGCAGCCAAATAATACCTGCTCTGGCCAAACCCATATAACTAGCCTCAATTTAAGAAGGTCTCTTTCTAGGACATCTGAACAAGCTAAACACTCCACCTTAATATGCTCAAAAACCCAAGTAAACGATTTCTCATCACAAGTTTATCACTCACTGTACCTGTCAAATAACATCAGTATCTTCTGAACATCAACCATTTGTTCATTTTGGACAACAGCTGAGATCAAATCAGATAAGCTGGAATGGCTACAGTTAAATATGAGACTGATATAATACTCTGAATTTGTGGGCATATCTGCTAAATCATAGACATGAACTGAAAAAAATGCAAAAGCACATAAAATCAAAGTCTTACTTTCAGAAAAGACAGAGAGTCCAAGACCCAGAACTTAAATAGTATATCTAAGACTACCAAGAAATGTCTCCAGACACTTTAACACTATTCTGCTTTTAAAATCGTCCCTGTCTCAAGTTTACCTGAGCACTTACACAAACATTAGGTCAGTGAGCATCTACATAAAAAATACCTGAAAAAAATTTAGATATTAGCAAGGATCATTCTGAAAAGGTCACTTTCTTGCAACATGAAGCATGTTGGGTATTCTGTGCCAGCTGGTGAAAGAATGGCCTGTGGCATATTTAATGTGCTAATCCAGCTGTAGTCACTGTCAATTGGTGAGACATCATATCTTAGGCACTCAATTATCTAACATACATACCTACACTACTAGTTTTTCGTATTGTTGAAGAGTCTTCTTGCTTTGTGTTGAGGCTGGGGGTCTTTTGGTTGGTTTTCTTTTGGTGTGGGTGTGTTTTTTTATTTTGGAGAAATAACTACACATGTACCGCAGAGGATGTGCGCTTAAGACATTCTTATGATTCACATAAATAAGTAGTGTAGACAAACAGAGTAATTGTTTTACTTCTTTTCTTTTTAAATAAAACCAAGAAAGTATTACCACAAAGAATACAAGTATTCCAGCTATTTGTTATATGCAATTTCTTCCATTCTGCAGTGCAATACCACAGGAGAACTGAAGAGACTTCTAGGTGCACTGCATATATTTTTATTTCATTCTTAAATAAGTAAATTTCTATTCATGTCACCACTGTACATCAAACCATTAATGCAGTAAAACTCTTACCTGTTTGGCAAACCTTTCCAAACTCTAATAGAAAGCAAATTTCATAACTTGATCACCACACCACCACCTCCCCATCCATTTTTACCTGACACTGAAGCAGGCAGGATAGCCTGGCCCACAAGTCCTTGTTGAAGTAAATTTTGATCAAACTGACTCGTCAAAACAGAGTTATTCATGATGAAAACATTAGGGTCTGTTGAGGATGAATTAAGAAGACTGACTGGTTGCAATCCCTCAGTTGAAGTCCGGGCAACAGGCTTCCTAACTTTCTTTGTATCCGGTTTATAATGACACTGTATGTGGGTTTTTCTGCGCCCTGAAGTACGAAACCGCAAATCACAGTGTGGGCATTTGAAGGGCTTTGCTCCCGTATGCAGGCGCATGTGGACTTTTAGACTGCCCTTTGTAGAGAAAGAATTACTGCACACATGACAACAGAAGAGCTTCTGGCCTAGAAAAGTTTCAAAACCAGAAATATAAGTGATTAAACCCCTAAAAAGATTGAGAGGACTAAATCATCCATTTAACAAATCCCGTAATAGATTCTAAACTAATTTGAACAAAATAAATTATAAATAATTGGACTGTATCATTTGGCTGCTTTTCAGATGAATTAAGGTTCTCAGTGAAGAGTATATTAACTTTTTCCTTTAACTAAAACTCCATATGCTTTTAAAGCTTTCATGCAGAATCTATTTGGTCACCTTCATTACTCTGTCATCCTCCTCATCTCATCTTCCTGACTAATCCAGTTGTTTCAACTACACAGACCATTAACTGGAGAATTAAAAGTTTCATCTTGACCTCTTCAGCATTTGACTCCTACTTAATTAGCCACTCATTTCCTTTTTAATTCCAGCAGCTTTATTCTTCTGTTTCAATGCTGCTGTAATAACCAGTATTAATGGATTACAAGTAAAATATTATTAAAATTAAGTGAGATAACATTCTAAAACAATATATCAACCCCACAAAGTAACCCAGAAGTACAGAAATCTGGTCTATACATATACAAACCTCTTTGTCTCTCCTTTCAGAGTGCATAAAATCTGAAAAATATCCTTGGTCTTAAATGGAATTTTTAATGTACTACAAATAAAAGCAAACTACAGAGTTTATTCCTTGAACCATACGCACAAAAAGCAATTCACAAAAAGCATAATGTAATTATCTGGCAGAAACATGCCACTGCAGCTGAAAACCCACTATAACTCCTGAAATTCCCAGGCCTTCCAGCACAATATTGCTTCCTAGCTAAACAAGGGAAAAAAACCAATGCATTTGGTAAAGAAATCACAAGAGCAATATGTGCCTGTAAGTCCTGCTATTGAGTTCTAGTTTCCATTTACACAGAAGAATCTCTTACCAATTTCCTGAACTACAATTCAACCTACTTCAAATTACAAAACCCTGGTGCACTGTTGTCACCTCCTGTTAAACAAAACTAAGTAAACCACTGACAATGTTCTGTTTCAAAAAATGGAGAAGAAAGAGGCCAAAACCATGAACCAGTGAAACAAAGGGAATCTGAGCTGCAGCAAAGTCATCCACCACATTCACAGTGCCACAAAGGAAGCCATCCAGCAGTCTTTTCCCACTAAATAAAAAATCCCCACCCATTCGGAGAAAGCGGGGTGGAAAAATAAGAGAGAGAGAGAGAGAGAGAGAGAGAGAGAGAGAGAGAGAGAGAAGAAAACCAACAAAAAAAAAAAAAGCAGGAAGGAACAAACAGAACATCTGAAGTCCTGTTCTTTAAATATGCAATGAAATAGTGAGCTGACTCCTGGGCCTTTTGTGTAAATATTAAGAATCTGAAAAGAAAAAAGAAAGATGTTTGAACTGTTTTCAGTAGTTTAGTAGTTTCGAGTTAATGTCCACAAGGGAAACTTGGAGGGAAGATGATGCCAAGTGTAGAGGGTGATCTTGTCCCCCAATGAGTTGCAGCTGGACCAGTTGGTGAAGATTGGAGGCAGGCCTGATCTTGACAGGCCACACCTGTAACCAACAAGAACTAGTGATATATAAGAGTAAGGAAAGAGGAGTGAGAGGAGTCAGATTACTACTGCAAGGACCTGGAGTGGTCAGTGCATAGAGGAGCTGCCTGTGAAGAACATCAAGAAGCTATGAAGCTCTGATAATACGAAATCCTTGTGCTATAATGACATTAGAACCCATGTTATCTAAGACAACACCCAAGTTTAGATGAGAAGTCATCAAGGAATGGCGAACACTAAATTGGCACTGCTGCCAAACACAGCAAAAATTAAATGTGTTTTATGCCACTGACACACCACTCTACTGGCTATACAACAAGTTACCAAGAGCTATTATCTGAAAGAACTGTAATCAGGAAACTGAAAAAGCAATGAAGACAGAACTGCAGTAGTGTATGACTTCAGTTATTCCGCTTCATGCTACATCAGGATACAGGAGCTAAGTGTTCAGACGAAGAACCATATGAGAAACTTCCAATCTTCCAGTAAAGCTCCAAACTAATTCTCTGGATCAATGCTGGTTACAGATGATATCAGGCAGGTTCCTATCCATGCAGCTTTCATTTACAGGTGAGGAATAGAGTAGCTTTTCAAACAGAACTATTTTTAGGGGAGTTACAGATATTAATACTGTAATTTTCTTTTTTTATTATTCATTTAAATAAATGATGTATCTCTCAATATAAAACAAATTAACTAGCAGGTGTAGGTATTGCCCACAGATGAAGACAGCATTCCAGAAAGCAATCCAGGCTCCAATGCAGAAAACTGCACATTAGCTAAATTTCATCCAGCACAAGCTGGCCCAAGCACAAAAAACATGGAAAAAAACTCCCATAAGGTAAAATTAATTGCAATACAGAAACAGTGATGTGGCTTTTGCAGTGAAAATTACACCTCACAAATCTGTGAGTGCTCTTTAAAGAAGATCAGATTTCCACTGTATCTGGATTTTTGGAATTTTACACTGGTTTTATACGAAAAAACCTTAATAAAATGCTGTCACAGGATGAGAGGAAAGGAAAGAGTCTTTCCATGAACTAAAGAAAACCAGTTCTAAGACTGAACACAAATGGCTTACATGGACAATTTTCACAAGGCTGTAAGTCAGCAGAAGAGCTCTTGAGCACCTGAGCAAGGACTCAAACCGTCAAAATTGTACAACATGTATTATGAAAGAGAGAATGAATAGCAGCTTGGGAAAGTCTGTTTAAGGATGTTAAAATAAAAATTTACAAAGCTCCATTTTATATTATCAAAACGTCTGTACAACCACAAAGAGCTAAAAAATTAAGAAGAGGAAACAATTTATTTCTCAAACTAAAATCTAGTGGGCTTATGAACAAAATTATCAAGACAGCAAACTGAAAATCAAACTTGAATCCAGATATTTACTACTACTACTGACTGTACTGAAGGCCATTCCTTTTTGCCCAGTTTTTCAGCTTTCAGAAAACAACTGGATAAAACTAATGTAAAATATTCCATTAAAGAAAGCAAGCAAAGAGATGCAATTTCTTATTCAGAGTGCCACAATTTGTAAACTGTTTGAACCTGGAAGAAACATAACACAATCCCTGCCTTGCTCCTTTCATTATCCTTACTATCTGCTACTGTCTGTCCTGATCCACACAACAATTTAATGTAACATGAGTACTATTTCTCACTAAACAACAGTTGAAAGTGCAAATACAGTAAAATAAAAAAGGAGCTTCCATGAGCAAAATAACAATGTATTACAGCATTAAAAGCTTTCTATCTTGTTGGGGTTTTTTTTATTTTTGAAAAGAGATCATAATGAAACTTAACAAAACTGTAGACAGTGTTAGAAATTAATTAGTTCAGGACTGGGTTGATTACAGAAGTTCAATGCTAAGAAGAAAACCAGTATGGAAGACTTAGAAGGCTTTTTTAATTAGCACAAAATTGTAGTTGAAAAATACTACTATTAAAATCAGACCTCTCCCAGGAATACAAAAACCTACCCTAAAAATCTAAATATTACAGATACTTAAGCTTACATTCAACTTGCAAGATTCAAACAGCGGAATGCTCAAAATTTTTGTAGTTTTATTTTCCAGTTCACATAGCAGTGCAAACATTAATATTTATAAGGGGTTTTTTACCTCTAAATTATATAAGATTCCCTCAACTCCACCTTCTTACTCAGGAAAATAAATTTATCACTGACATGCTGCAGAACCTCTGACATGAACATATTCAGGACACTTACATACACAGTATGAGCTAAGACCATGCTTTAGAAGCCTACAGAAAGCTGTAATAACACTGTTTACTCAGAAAGTTCTGATGTGATTCATTTGATGGTGTCACAAGTACCAAATTTCCCCTAGAACTGCCATCCACAGCTCCAAATAATAGATCACAGTGAAACATAACATTCCCTGCAAAATCTGTACTTAAACAGCTGATCAAGAAAGCAAACAGCTTCTAAACAAAGACATGCAAAATCTTACTGACCTGTGTGTGTTTTAACATGACAATCCAGAGTGGATTTTACAGTGAAACTCTTTCCACATTCATCGCACTTATACGGCTTCTCTCCAGTATGGATACGAACATGCCTAACAATTCCAGGATACATGTACAAGTGAAATTCTACTTTTATGTCAGTTTGTACAAATATTTCTTTTCTATCTTATTAATTTTATGAATAATTAAATACTTTTACTAGCATTACACTAGGCAGAACAAGAAGATTTAAGTACTTGCTTTTTTTTCAACCAATTTTTACATGTTTTTATACGCAAGTATTGGAGCAAAAAACCCCAAATTTATTCTAAAACTTCATAATAATAACTTTAATTCTGCAGGAAAAGAAATATTAAAGAGCTGAATTAGTCATATTCAGAATATGTAACATTTTGACACATTTTTAAACCACCGTGAAAAAGAAAATTTTATGTAAATTTTAGTCACACTTCAACTTGCGCATAAAGAGTTATATGAAACTGTTATTCCTAAAGTTTCTGGTGAATTATACAGCAAATTAAAAACATATGAACATTTTCCGTTCCTCACCTGACTAAATCACTGGGTTTTTTAAAGCTTTTGGGACAATAACTGCAACAGTTGGCATATTTGGGCTCTGCTTCAAGTTCTGCTTGCTTATCTTTCATCTCACTAATTCTGTCTTTCTCTGCAGCCGACTGGACCAGAACTTTTTCTGACACAGTGGCACTTTCTTGAGGCCTGATCTTTGCCAGTTCTGCTGTTTCTTCTTCTGTGAAAGTTATGACACCAGGACGAGATTTTCTGGAAGTTCTTTCAGAGCTTTCATCATCATCTTCAACACATGCAACTATTAAGTAAAAAAAACCAAAACAACAAAACAAAACAAACAAAAAAAAAAAAATCAAACCAAAATAAAAACCACATTTCTGTTCAGAAATCTGTCAGCAGAAATTACAAAAAATAGAAGGGTTTATTATTAAACACACAGCCTCTAAACTTTGTGCTTGGACTTGCACTATTACGGACTTTAATCTCTTTTAGAGGTCTAAGTACTCATGTCTGTAGCTCATTTTTAAAAAAGCTGGATTTATAATTCTTATCTTTATAATAACTAGCACAGGTTAAGCAATACAGGATAAAAGATCTACTTTAGTGACATACTAAAATAGCTATGTCACATACAATATCTTTAATACGCTGGACAGAAAACTAGTTTATTTAAACAACTCAGATAACAAAGAGATTTCAGCAGCTCTAAACAGAAGACATTATCCATGTTGGAAGCTTATTTTGTATCATTACTGTTATAGCATTCATGTAATCTACCAAAATATCTGTATTTCTTATATAGTAAGGACTGTAAAAGTAAAAATGAAATCATTTACCTCCTCCTCCTGTATCTGTAGCTGCTGCTACAGCTGAGGAGACTGTCTGATGTTTTTTCATATGTTTTTTGCAGTGAACAGTTGTTCGAAAGCTTTCATCACAGAATGGGCACTTGTAAGGCTTCATGCTCATGTGAGTTGCCATGTGCCTGGTAAGGCTGCCATTAGTTGTGAAGGAAGTATTGCAAATGCTACAGCTGAATGCTTTAACTCCTTAAAGTAACAGAAACAATTAAGTAGCATGCTATTTGTTTAAGTTTACTCACACAGGACATTTACAAAACCCAAACATGGGTTAAGCTCATATAGAGCTGGTATACTCTGTTTACCTGTATGAGTCTTCTCATGTGACTTAAGAACTCCCGAGGAAACAAAACCACGGCCACAGAGTTGGCATTTATAAGGTTTCTCACCAGTATGTGATCGAACATGTTGTTTCAAATGGCTGGATTTCTTAAAACCCTTGTTGCAATATTCACATCTATTAGAAGAAAATAATTTTTATTATTTCGTGCAATTATTAGGCATAATAATTACATAATAATTACATGGAATAATTAGCCATTCAGGAAATTTGGTGACAAAAGCTAGAAGTGTAACATACCTATATGAACGCCTACTTTGATCTTCATTATCCTCAAGAAAATGAGGCCTTTGGGTGTGCAATTCAAGTTCTTCCTGTGGTGACTGGTCTTGCATCAAGCGAGTGGTCTAAAAATCAAAGCCTCAAGTGAATTTCAGTAACACAGTATTTAAATATAGTCTCACAAACAGGCAAGAAAAAAACTACAGCATTTACAGTCAACACAAGTAATTAAATTTATGCTTTCATACATTTTGATAAGAATTAAGAGTGCAATGTAATACCTCACTCTTCTATATTGAGAAGGAAAGCATAAAAATGTTCAGTTACTGAACTGGAGTAAACAAACAACATACTGCACTTACACTTCCCTGAATCTCCACAAAAATCTATCTAAATGGTATCGATTTTCCAGTATGTGAGGAGTTAAATTTAAAACTAGATCAGCCATTTTAAACACTGAGTAAACAGCAAAACATGGTGCTGCTCACAAACTTCACTACTTTCTGAAAATTCCTGTCAGTAAAAGCCACGACAGAATAATCCTTGACAGCAAGAAATTTCAAAATTGAAGACAAGGAGATTCTGAAGCCAGTAGGCTGAAATGACTCAAACTCTTCCAGATCCTAAAACCCACATCAGTTCTCTGACAACATTCGCACTTTGCAAACAAGCTTCAAGGGACAGCAATTCATAGAAGTCATCATGGTAAACACATTACAACAGCTTATCTTTATGCTAGATACTTCTAATGTCATAAAAGTTATAATTAAAATGTATTTTTACCAACTGAGCCTTTTTACAAATTTAACTAAATGAGAAATAGGCAAAACCACTATACACTGCAATACACAAGCTCCATGAATGATCACTTAAAGATTTGTAATGCTTTTTTTAATTGCTTGATCATATACATCTATAGACATATAAATTCAATAGTTAGGAGAGAATATAATGAAATGTTGTATAATATAGAATATAAGGTTAAATTATTTCATAACATTACATCCTCTCCTTAGTTTTAAACTCACAATCCAACATTATAGTATTTTTTTTTTAAGTCTAGAGCCTCAAAACATGCACTTTCTTTTCAGAAACTGTAGTCAAAGCACTTATCCTCTCCTCACCTTTCTATTTTCCAGGTGTTCAACATAAGCAGTCTAGAGAAGAAATTCTGAAACTTTTCTGACTTCTCATTTTACCTAATCACCAATGAAGTGGTGCAAGGAAGTCAAGACTGAACCCAGAAAAAAAAAAAAATCCTTCCTTCAAGTAGTACTTACTACATTAATAGTGTCTGTATTTGGAACCTGAAGAAGGGCTGGTGGATGATAACTCGTTGAAAGAGCCTGAGATTCAAGTGTGCTTGAATCCTGCAGCTGTTGTACAGCTGGAAATTGAGTCTGTTGATTGTAGCTGTCATTCACAGTAAAACCTGCCAGAAATTAAACAGTCATAAACGTGTAAAATACACTGATTTGGACTTTGAATAACACCACACTTTTCTGAAGACTACCTTCAAAAGAGAAAAAGTAGCATTACCATATAGTAATACTTGTACTCTTCACTGTTGAGCATCAAAACACAGTCAAGTTTCAAGTTTATGTATGGCATCTACATAACAGGCATAACAGGGTTACTTACCGTTAGCTGGAATTCTATTGGAAAATCTCCTCCACAGAAAAACACTGTTTGAAGTTCCTTCAGGGTGCCACAATTACCTTAGAGCCATTGAAATTTTGAATTTCTTGTATGTAAGCATGCATGTGTCAAACAGGTTGACCCATCTCCCTTTATCCACGTTGGTACCACGCTCCCTTAACTACACTGGAAGCCGATCACAAGGATGCAAAGCTCAGTGGGGAGGATGGCGGGTGAGTGGAGGAGATGACCCAATAGGAGAACTCCAGTTTCTGATAAAGTAACCCCATTTTCTCCTACTTTGGATCTCCTCCACATATCCCCACTCTTTAGATAATAGTAAAGTAGAGCCTCTCAAAGGCAAACTGCAAAGTAAATAAACAGATTTTTATTCACATTTCTGGTATAAAACCCTGAAATTTTTATTTGGTTTTGTTCTCCTGAAATAGCAGGTCTTAATCATCTTTTCTAAATGAATGAATGAAATTATAGCATCAATGATCAAGAGCCAGGAAAATACAGCTCAGATTGCAATGGTTTTTGATGCTATTAGGGTTGGTCTTTTTACCAACCCTTTTAAATCTTAATACTTCCAGTATTAAAAAATAACCCATAATGTAATGTGGAAAAAATTAAACCACAAGTATCAGTAATTAATGTATGGGCAACAATTACAGTACTTCTGTGCAGTTTGCCTTTAGTGGACAAAAAGGGTGAAGATTATGAACATAAGGTAGAAACAAACCCACATCAGATGATCACAGCATCAAAGGCCAAAAAGCAATGCTTAAAGAATGGTTTTGAGCAACAGTAAAACAAAAACCTGGATCTGTTGAGTTTAAGCAGAAATGTTCCCAAAAGACACTTTCCACAGCAGAAGAATGTTGTAATCAGTAGAGGGAAAAAACCCTATTTGTATGCTACTGCTTAGACCATGGAATGAAAACTCACAAATGTAAATAAATCTTGAAAGCATTATTAATCAGGTCATAACTAGTCACCAAACTTAATGCTGAAACTCGCATATTATTTTCTCTCCTAGAAGTACCACAAGAGTACAAGAAAAAAAGATCCTAAAAGCTGGACCTTGTACCTCAATTGGCTTTTGTGAAATGACAAAAAAATAGCCTGAAGAGAGCAATGAAAACTTCTGCATTGATAAGAGGGCTGCTAATTTCTACTTCTCAAATCAATTTTAGAACTAACTTTATAGAAAAATGACGTTCCCACTACATGGAATGAGAACACAAAAAAAAAAAAAGACTCAAGAAACTGAAGCAAAGTGATGTTACTTACATGCCCAACTTAAAAAAAACAAACAACTACTAAATATATAATGTAAAAACTTGAAATTTCTTTTGTAATCAGGAGGTATATTTTACTGGCTAAGAAGGAAAAAAGAAGTTACTGTACTATGACCTATTTCATTTCACAATGTTTGAATGAATTATTGAGATTCTGAAAAATTTCCCAGGATCATACAACAACATGCCCAGGAAGAGGACTGAATGTAGAGGTATTTGAGGACAAATTGAATAAAGAAATGCTACTTCTGAAAGTAGTTTGGGAATAAATACAAACCAAAGCTGTAACAAGAATATACATGATGCATCCCCATTTTGCTCAATTCCTAGCATAAGGGTCAATTTCCTCTCAAAATTTAATAAAGATCTAACAGTTTTGAGCATTCTAAAAGCATTTGCTACTGCCATACTATTTCTACAGAACAGCACTAAAAAAACCCCCATACCACCAAACACCAGAACCCAGACATTCAGTCTGAGAAAGAAATTTCACAACTTTTATTTATTTTCTGCTGCAGTTTTCATCACTTTATGTTGTTGCCCAGAAGCTTTTGATCAATCTTAAAAAAACAGATAATATCTTAAGCTCTGCATAATAAGGGGAGCCTCTTACTACAAAGTCCTCTAAACTTGAAATTGGATTTGGTGGTTTTCAGTAAAAGTAATAATTTGTGTGGCTTGGGGTTTTTTTGGTTTTAGGACATCATCCAACCTTTTATCTTCTGTATTACCAAAACACTGCAAAAACCAGAATACTCTGGAATCATAGCAAGATGTGTCTTTCATGTGAGAATGAGAAAACAACAGTACGATAGTTTGTAGTAAGTACAATATTTAATTCAGAAGAAATTTCATGTCTTTACTGACAGATCTTTTAAATTCTAACACTATAAACATTGACATGAACATGTGCATCACAGCAGGGATCAGTGACTATCAGTTACTTGTTCTGCAGCTTTGCTTCTTAGGCAAAGACAACCAGCTGGACAGTACTGACTGCAAATATGTGTAAACAGTTACTGAAAGATCAGTATTGTAAGTCTGGAGACTGCAGATCAGCTTCTTAGGAAAGCAAATAGTATTCTGGTGGCAAGGGTATGTTTGTATGGGCTATAGAACTAACAGCATTTGGACTTCTGGTTTTTGAAGATCATTTGCCTGTCACCACTATTTGAATTATCATTCAACCGTGCTTACAGGGACACTTTGAAGAAAGTAAAGGTGATATAATTTATATGAAGACACATTTGGTGACAGGTGATATTCAATAACCCAAAGACAGTTTGAGCTAAAATACACATTTTTTGTTCTGACTTCACTTAAAAGTCTTCAAATGAAGATGAATCCACTACAAAGAACTTAAGTCCTTTTCCTCAGCCTCCAAATCTAGCTCACATTAATAATTTGGTACTGTAGCACCCTCATAAGATCTGCACTTCTTTACAAGTCTGAACATATGAAGAAAATAACCTATCTGAATAAACAAGAAATCCAACAGAAGTATTACGAACAAACCTGGAAGAAGAAACAAAGTTCTGTCAGGTCTATGCAGACCTAGAGATTACCCTCATCTCTCTAAAATTCAAAGTTGGGGTTTTTCCCTCAAAAACGGAAAAAGAAAAATCAAACAGCCTTTCAAAGATTTTTTAAAAACTCCTAAGTCATTTTATTAATAAACACTGAATCAAAATATTTAATCAAGAATTCAGCCTATAAATATAAAGAGTAAAAAAGACAGTCTTTTAAGCTTGAATGTTCTGCCTAGCTGATAGGAAAAAGGAATTAGGAGCATGAAGCACAGATGCAGACATAGGGAGAGGGTCGACCAATTTAACGCATGCATCCGCGCAAATGCTTACCTACCTGAAATTCAAAAATTTTGAAGGGCTCCAGGATCTTCAAGGAAACTTCAAAGAGTTGGGAATCTGTGGATGAGATTCCAAGTAGAATAGGAGACGTCTTATACAAATGAGACTTTAAAATGCCCACACCACACATGTTCTGCTTCTCTGAACCAATTTTACAACATATTGATGATCAATCTAGATTTCTGATGATGAAAGAATTGTTTTGTGGGTTCTAGAAGTCTTTCCCCTCCCCAAGAAATCATTTGATATTTATATAACACAGAAGATACACATACACAAAACCTGAAGTTTAAGTAAGATGATAAAACAAGAGTTACTTATTTGGTTTATAAATTCTAAGGAGCCATTGAAAAAAACAAACAAAAACCACCACCACTCTTCAGAACAACGTAGAACAAAAGGCTGCTTTGTTTTCCGTAGTGTCTTC
Organism: Serinus canaria; assembly: GCF_022539315.1. NCBI lineage: Eukaryota > Metazoa > Chordata > Aves > Passeriformes > Fringillidae > Serinus > Serinus canaria. Next base: position 92,752,381 of record NC_066315.1, read on the forward strand.
TCATTCATTTGAAAAACTGTAAAAGTCAACCAATGAAAATAATCATAGTATTTTAAGAGGATCTGGATCAGTCTTGTTTAATAAAGGTGGAGACTTTAATTTTCTTTTCTTTACACGTAAAGCAGCACAACCTAGAGAATTAAAATTGGCAAATTATACTATTTCTTCACAGTGTGATACAACTTACCACAGTCAATTAAGTTTTTACAAATGATACTATACAATAAAAGGGAATGAAACTAAGAACAGAGAAGTTTGTGCACACAGAATACCAATTACTGGTTATCAGCTACAGACAGTTATTTCCTGGAATCAGAAACAAGAAGATCAAGGGATAAGCCAGCGATGTTTCCAAATCAAAACAAATGAAAATCCCTTGAACATTCCCTACCTCAGCAACAGCCCCCCTGCCAGAAAACCCAAAACAACCACCAAGAAAACCCCAAAACAAAATTAGTAGCTTCACATTATGTAACATTTCAAGAAATCCAGTCATGAAAAGCAAAAAAAGACAGTAATTTCTTTACTATTTGCAGGCTACACACATTTACACATATTTCTCTGTATTTTAGGGGGAAAAATAGTTTCCAAGTGCTTACAGTCTCTTAGTTTGCTAGTTTCATTACTCTATAAAATATAAAAAAAAAATCACTGTGCATAGATGAAAGTATGATTTTTATGTGACTGTATTTTTCATTGTCTTTTTCCAAAATGAATCCCAGTAGCTACTCACTCAAATCTTAAGACTCTGTTTCTGACCATCTCAGGTTATAAGCATGTATACCAAGGGAGAAACCTGTGCAAACTGCCTACTGCCACAGCAAGTTCAAACACAATCAAGGAAAGAATATTATATGCTTGACTATAAAACCCATACTGTAATGACTAGGCATTGGCTCATAAAAGCAAAAAAAAAAAAAAATTAAGTATTCATAATATTCTACCAAGTATAGCTTCAGAATGGTAATTTTTTTCCAAGTTCTCTGCATTGCAGTTACTTTGACTGCAGATGCCCACTTTAAAAAGGTTTTATCATAGCTATGCTGCAAAAACAAATTTATAAAACTACTTTTTACCTCCTTTATTTATTACTAACCTTGTGATAAGCTCTGTTGATCAAATGGCTGCTGTGTTATAGTCTGTTGTTCAAACTGAGTGATGTTTTCCTGTAAAGCATGCTGGGATGTCACAAATCTATCTGAAATGGGGAAAGAAAGGAGAGGGAAAAGAGGGAAAGGGAAAAATATCAAGAAAAAAAGATATAATTAAATGTATATTTCAGTTGTTTCAAAACTCCCACATTTTACAGTCATTCAAATTTTCACATTAAAAATAAACCAAACAATTATTAGCTGAACGGGTATTTAAATCTTTGTTTATAGTAAATTTTATTTATATTCTCCTGTTGTACTTGATAACTCATTGCACCATGAAAAAGAGCAAAGCAAAACCAAAATACTTTGTTCCACTATTACAAATAAAGTAAGAACATGGAACATTTACCTCAAACCACAGGTACTACCTTCTAAGTAGACTATAAAGCAGTGTTTTTTAATAATCAGAGAACTGACATGGTAAGGTTTTGTGGATGGATCATTTTTTTGTACATTTGTTTAGTAGTTTTGCTTGCAAAAACTAGAGGGTACAATTCCTAATCTTTTTATACTTTAATAGTAAATGTAAACAACAGTGAATGAAACTGTACTATACACTTTAAGTATACGGTAAGTAGCCTCTATTTCATGTATTTTTGTAGTTTCTATAAAGAATCAATTATTTGAGAAACTGTAAACTTACCTCATTATAAACCTTATCATATTTCAAATACTCACCCTCATCTTGCTCTAAAGGCTGATCAGCCAATTCTTGTTCTAGGGCTGTTTCTTCTGTGCCTACCACTGGCTGCTGGTCTAACTCTAAAATAGCCTGCTGATCTGTTGCAACAGTTTCTGACTGCTGTAGCTCATCACTTTGAATCTCCACCTGCATTTGTGTAGAAACATGAATGCTCTGCTGATGTACTGTAGAATCATCTATTGAAGAAGACTGCTGATTCTGCTGAAGTTGCTGTGCAAGTTCATATCTACAAAGTAAGGTGAGAAAGTCTTTATGGTTTTAGTTAGACATTTATCCTATTTATATGAACAATTTTTTATTTTTACTGTACACCACAATTTACTCTACCTGCAAAGGTACCTAAGGTTTGCTACCCATAAATAAAAATCCTTATTCAAACATATGCAGTTTCTGCAGAGCAAAGCTGCCTTTCCAAGCATCTTTCAGGAATGGCTGAACTACATTGCAAGATTTATACAAAAATTGCAAGCATACCTATGAGTCTTCATGTGTTTTTTACAGTTGAGTGATGTTTTGAATGTTTTTTGACAGTAGGGACACATATATGGTCGAAGGTCATTATGGATCCCCATGTGTCGCCTGAGGCTACCACCAGTAGTGAAGGCCCCGTTGCACACAACGCACTTGAAAGCTTTCAATCCAGTGTGTGTTCTAATATGTGCTTTCAGAACTCCAGCTGACACAAAACCTCTTCCACACTGAGAGCACTTAAATGGCTTTTCACCTGTATGAGATCTTTTTAAGAGAAAGCAGAAGTTAAAATAGATTTAAACATTTATTTACAAAATTATTAAAGGACTCAATTTTAAAATGAGCTAAATAAACCAAACTAAGATGACAGTTGTATGGATGGAAGAGGTCCCAACTAGGGAAAGCCAGAAATTAAATTTATTAAGTTATAAACAACCTGGCAGGGCTAAAAACAATACTATCTGAGTAGTTTTAACTGTGTTGTACAGTCCAATCTCCTTTTCTGATTGTACTTTGTCCCCATCACAATATTTGGGTTTAATTTTTCTATTCCAGATGGTGCAGTAGTTCTTCAGACTAGTATATTATCACTCACATTTTCCTCAATTCAGCTAACAAACTCTCCACAAAAGTTTGGAGAACAAGACATGACTCTCCTTATATATACTACCACTACACTTAACAACAAAACTCTTGGGAAAAGAACTGTGTCCGTCCCAAATACCTCCCAAACAAGGCAAATCCTGTCTCTCATAATGCTATGGGGAAAAAATATTCAGGTGGGTAAAGCTTCTCGTTTATTAAAGTACATAGCACTCACTATTTCATTCTTTCTAAACGTGCTAGAGGAGTTTCCCTTTAGGACTACATTGAGATACAAAACAGATGCAAGGAAAATTAGGGAATTAAATGGAATGCAACAAGAATTTTAAGGGTTTAACTGTAGCACCCCAGGAGAGAGCTAGAAATAATGCAATGGGAATGCTAGGAAATGGAAAAGAAGCAAGATTTAATTAAGGCACGAAAAGTTAGGGACAACTTATGATTACAGTAACCTTGGAAGTCTATGACCACCAGATCAGAGACTATAACAAAGTATACAACAGACATTAATATTACTCTTTTGCTACCAATACACACAATAATAATTAGTAGTAGGGTATCCTGACCTTCTTTGCTGTGCCTGGGCGATTATTTGACACACTATTCACAGTCACTGCTCTACTGAAAATACACCTACTACAAATTTCCCTCTTTTTCAGAGAGGGAAACAAACTTTGTAAGCAATGATCAGCACTACTCCATGTGGACACACTGTCCACAAAATTATCAAGCAAAGCAATTTAACTATAGCAATGCCAATTTACAAAGAGCAAACATGTGAAAAGAAAAAGTTTTGAAATCCTCCACAACTCTTAAACAAAGCCAGGCTTCACTCAGTACTCTGCTGAAAGATCAAAGAAACACAGCAACAGGTGATTGGTACCCACATCCTATTTTTGCATTCTCAGTATAATTCAGAATTATTTTCATTTAAATCAATTCATCTGGAATGTGTCTACAGAAGACAATGAGAAATCTAGGCAGGATATTACAAAAGAAAATATGAGATATTGTAAAGCTTCCCTACCTCCTGTTAAGACAGGATATAAAACCCAAGAACTGTTTCAAAGCAATGTGAGAACATAACACAGAACTTCATTTTTAAAGAGAGTATGTGGAGCTCACCATGATCTGAGCTAGAGAGAGTGAGAAAGCAGTACAGAGCTTACACTGCAGAAACAAGCAGATTGCCACTAGCTTGTATGGACTCTTCCCTTAAATTCCAGTAACCATCTTCGGTGGGGTTTTTTCATATTTCTTCTGCTATTTGTTTATAGTTTGTAAGTCGGAGAGCACTGTTTCACATCTTGACTAAATGCTAAATCTCATTGCCCGTAAAACCGCAACCCGATGTAACTTCGAAGCGACTCTTCTACTCAAAACAAGACCGGATTAGTTACCTCCACTGGTTCTTCTACAACCTAAATTTTTCTATGACTCCATGACTATGGTTCTAACAAGCACTGACTACACAGACTTTGAACTGAGCTTCAAGCAACAAAATGATCCCCCAGCAACACTTACGCAATTACAATGTAAGCTTAAATTCTTTTAGGTTTTCTATACAGAACAAAAGGCAAATTTTCGTCTCAAAAAATAGGAGTTACATACAAAGCGGGCAATCTGGAGTATGCAATTAAAAATTACCATAAGAATTCACCAACAATGCTTGTTATTTTCTATACACAGTTTTGGAAGAAAGAATCCAAGCGTCAGTAAACTAAACTGCACATTGAACACAACCCCTTATACTGCTATAACTGCACACAGCCATGAGTTAATCCAAAGCCTCCTCCAACTCAACAAGAAAAAAAAAATCAATTATCACTGGTTCAATGTTTAAGAGATGGTAAAAAAAGTCTTTTCAGTGAATACTATATAATTTTAATGTCTTTCCCCATATTTGTTATGGCATACATTTCCTTTCTTGATTGCTTTTATTTTACCTGATGTGCTGTTTAAGATGACAGGATTTTTTATAGGCTCGATGGCAATAGTAGCATTTGTATGGTCTCTCTGCATTATTCCCAAAATTACTGTTAAAATAGTTTTGGAAGACCTGGCTATTCCTTGGGATTGGCTGGATAAGACCTGCATACATAAACACATATACAAATAGGAAAATTTGATTGGTTAAATTATTCCAAGGATGCAATCGTCTGAAGAGCTACTATTTGAAAAGAAAGCATGACTAAACTTGCAGTATCCAAAAATATAAAGAAAATGTGCATGTTTTCAGCATCTGCTTAAAATTATGCATACATACAGCATTATAGATATTATACAGTACGTGGTATTTTAATGGTAAGTTCTTCTTTTATCCACAGGTTCACCTCACTACAGTAGCAGCCTTGTCCAGAACAAGCATTAACTTTTTCTAAAGTTGACAGTTACGAAATTATTGCTGATCCAATAATATCTTCTCCTTCCAACCTCGACCTCAGCAAATGATATTTAATCAATGCATATCAAATATTATCAGGTAGAGAAGTTGACAAATATTTAATACACCTTTTGTGAAAAGCATTGAAACAGATAGAGAACAATTTGCAGACTTTTTTCATAGGCTTTTAGAAAAATTAAGACTATTATAAAAAGCAAAGTATATATCAACAAAAGTGCCACTCAGAGATTAACACTATTATAAAGTAACATTATTAGTTTCTTGACACATCTAAAAGAACTATGATTTTTTTTATGGGTGGGAGTGGGGGAGAAGGAGTAAAAGAGTGGAGATATTGTCAGGGGGTTGAAAAAACATGTCACACCTTCTAGATAAACAGTAGAACCTATTTTTGTATTGAACATTCTAATATCAGCAGAGTTTATGTGTTATCAGCATCCATAGGAAACAACTTCTATATTTATTTATTAATATTAATCTTTTTCCAAAAATCAGACTTTCACAGCACAGATCTTAATAGTATTAAAGTGGAGCTTCTCTTCAAAACCGAGAAATGGGATTATACTGTCTTCTGAGTTTCATGCAAGAAAGAAACTGTGTGATCCATCTGAAGCTGCCAGCTATGTTCTGTTTGCACCTCAAAAACTTAAGTTTCTTCTGTATGATATCAGAATAACCCCTACTCTTGCTTTCAGTAACTCCTGGATGCAGTGAAAGAAAAAGGATGTTTAAAAAGTGATAAAAATTTTTCTCATATAAGATAAAAGTATTACCAATGTAAGATTCCACCATAAAAATAACTGCACAATAGGTAAGTCAGGAGTTAGCAGACTGTTCAATCAAACAACAAAGCGTAAACACTTCACCCACTACACTGACCTCTACTGGACAACAACATATTGTTTTGTACAACTTCTTCCAAAAAGTGGTTTAACATAATCTTGTGGCAATATTTACACCACAGAATTAAAATAACTGGATGAATTCTCCAAAGCAGATTTCTGAATTATTCTGCCCTTTTTTTGAAAAATGACCACAAACAATTACTACTAATTCAGCTGAGGTCATAATTAAAACAAATACTTTAAAATTGTGTAACAGATTGACTCATTAATATCTGTAATCTTTATTACAAATGTTGATTGAAACATGATCATCTTGTGAAGACTCTTGGTCATGAACTGTCAACTCCTCTATACAACAGTCTAATAATATTCAAATTAAATTCCTAATATAAAAATGCACATGGCTTCTTACTGGTAAGGATTATACAATTTAACTGTAATAAAAAATACTGTTCTTGTTAATTCTAGTGCAAGCAAACTATAAAATATAGCACTTTGCTAAAGTTTTTGATTACTTATTTCATTGTGCATCTTTACAAGTGAGCTCTGAATGCTTTGGCTTGATTAAAACACAGCATTTATATTCCATTGAAATTTGAATTGTAAGAAAGCATGGATTTACTCGTTCTTTACCTAAATCAGTTATTAGTATGGGCTCTTGCAAAGGGATGTCTGGTACTGGACCACTTGACTTTCCCACTCGAACTTTTGTGGGTTTACGTTGATGTCGCAGCTTTCTTAGTTCCGTATGTTTGAAATGTGAAGTGATATGAGTTTTCCGATGGCCCGATGTTCTAAACTTCTTGTCACAGTGAGGACAAGCAAAAGGCCTAACACCTGCAAAAGAAAAATCAAATCAGCTTAAAATTTTATTTCCATCAATTTAGAAATGTAGCTTTAGAATATGGATTCTCTTTCCTGTCTTTTTTTTTTTTTTTCGCTTTCTCATAGTGTTAATTGTAACACAGGTTTTCAAACCAGATCCATAAAACTCAATCAAAATAACAACTGATCTGCTGAATGGCTAATTGACTGAAACATATCACTTGAAGCAAGTTTGTTATGAAGAAACTGAATGATGCAAAAGTGACAGCAAATTTCAAGTGTTTCAGAAGCTGTCCTAAGAATTGCAGATGGCAGGTTAAAGTCCTTCCAAAACAAACTTTTTAAAAACTGTGAGAAAAAGGAATCAACAAACAGAAAAGTATGTTATGTAACAGGATAAAAGAGAGGGAATGGGGATGTAACAAAGTCAAAAAAATTCTAGATCCGTCTCTGAAAACACCAACTCTGTTTGATGGCAGTCAAAAGAGCATGCCAACAGAAGTATTAAAGAAAGAATTTTTTAATGCAAAATCCAGTAGAAATATCTCCTTGAGAGAGATTTTCTAGAGAACTTGGTAAGTAAGAGACAGGCAAAGCTGAACAACTTTCTGGTTTAGTTCAACGGGAAATCTTGGACTTAAAATGCTAGGAAACATGACGAGTATTATGAAGACAGCTTTTACCAAGTTCACAGGCAGAAAAAATGTAGAAGAATGAACCATTCTTCACAATGCAATAAATGAAACAGTATCTGAAACTACAGAGCAGTTCCATAACCACTGGACTACCTGTTTTCCAAGCCACCAAGCACTTCTATCACTCTGAATTAATCTGAATGCTTGTATGAAGTAAGCCTGACTTTAACAGAAAAAAAAATACTGGTTTACAAGTTTACAAAAAAAAAAAAGGTGAAAGACTTTCTGCAGATGAACCAACACTGATATTTCATGGATAAAATACATCAAACTATAAAACACATTGGATCCCAAATGCACCTAAGCCAATAAATGATACTTTTGCACAAGGCAATTATATGAGCAGGAATTAAAGGGAAGAGCAGCACATTTATCTTGCTGAAACTTTATTTACCTCTAGGAACAAAGAACTTGGAAAACAACCAGGTAGCCTACCAAAAGCAGAAAATTCACTGTTCTTTATGGAAAGGATAGTTCAATCACATAAAAGGTTTTGAAGACATCATATGTAAACAAATACTATGTGACCAGAGGAGTTCTAGGATATTCACTGCAAGATGCTGAAAACAGGTAAGCTGGTAAAAACATGAAGCAAAACTGTAATGTAGAGTATGAAATGGGAAGCAACCAGTCCTGAGCGTTACAGTAAAATTATTACAAAGTGTGGAGAGGAGGAGGAGGGAAGATAAAGAGCAAATATTAAATATGACTGGGGATAAGTAAAATCAGAACTCAAATTGCAAGAGTATGACTCTTCAGAAAGCACAATTCAGAATAGTGATATTAGAAAGGAACAACAGCTGACTCATAATCAGAAAATTAAATGTCACTGTTTTTTGTAAGAGCCCAAAGTTTCAAAGCCATGAAACACTAGAAAGTTATGACAAAAAATAACACTCATCATGTACAACACTAAAATGATACATTCTCTGATTGATATTAACAGTATCAGACATAGCAGACATGTCTACGACTTACACATTTCACAGTCTTTACTCATTCAAGGTCCCACCCACATCACAGAATACACAAAGCCATCTCAAGGCCTTACCTGTATGCAGGCGAATGTGAACTTTTAAACTCCCTGAGGTGGAAAAGCTTTTCATACAAAATTGGCACTTGAAAGCTTTAATGCCAGTGTGTGTTTTTATGTGTGCTGTTAGAGTGCTCTTCACGGCAAAGGCGCGGAAGCACTGGGGACACTTGTATGGCTTCTCGTGGGTGTGAATGCGAATGTGGCGCACTAAGTCACTTGGTTTTTTAAATTCTTTAGAGCAATACGGACAAACATGCCACCTGATTCCATTTTCTTCACGTATAGAACCTGAAACAAAGAATATCAAAATGAAAGCTTTTTAAACCTTCTAACAATTCTTGAAAAATCCCACTACATTGATGCTATTGTATGAAACAATCAGGCCACAAAACCACTTTGCAAAATAGATGCCATCACAACATGCTTCAGAGAAGATTAACTTCTCTCAGATATATTCTACTTTATGAAAATGGTGATGGGCTGTAATGACAAAAAACCCCCAAGAGAATCCTGCTGAAATCCAAATCACGCAATTTCTATGCCACTTAGAAATGTAGAATGCAGTTGTAAATGCCATATAATATACCAGCTAACTCATAAAGAACATATCTAACATGAATTTATCCAAGAATGACTGTAAATCCTTAACCACAACCACACCAGATTATTTTACATACTTAACAGTTACCTAACTGGAGGAGATACTTTGCTTGACCCCCACTTTTGCAAATTCAGACTTAAATTACATTTTTAAAACTTGTAAAGGAAGAAAAACTGCACAAGTCTTTTTAATAGATTAACAATTTAGGACTACTTTTTTAATAAAAGTTGGTTTATGATCCAGGAACCCTGAAGTCTGTCTTAAGGCAACAGGACATTTTTTCCTCAACAAAAAATGAAAGAACCCCTTCTAAAACCTATCAAAGCTTTTTATTCAGATATGTTGTTCAATATCTGATCATCTGCTCATTTAAATCAGTAAACCTAGTGTTTTTTCCCTGTCAACACACTGAAGTCATGTTACTTTATCAAAAACAAAAGTGGTTTTGACCCTACAGCAGTGTTTGACCCTACAGCAGTGACCTTTTATTTTTATTTGTAGTCACAGCTAGAGAGTTATTGCTGTTAAACACAAGAACAAAATAATTATACACCAGAGGAAAAATTTAATGTTAATTTTTATCACAACTATACTGAAGAAGAAAAATTTTTATTTTAGATCAATTTCTCCTTGCAAAAGAAAAAGCAACATCAGTGTACCTATGCAGATACTACAGACAGAGATCAAAGGCTGCATTATAGCACTGAATATACCAGGCTGGCTGCTAAAGTATGAAGGCTTTACATGGAACAAACAATTTCTAGCAGCCATAAAGCTCAAGCAACCTTGAAACTGTAGTTGCATTTAAGCACATGGAGACAAAATGCAGGATTGTACACATATAACACAGTACAGAGGCAGAATAACAACATGCATTTATGGTGACAAAATCATATCAGTTCTGTGACCCCAGAGACAGGTGACATGAAGATTATTCATAATGCCAGCCTTTGTCCTTCCCTATATGGCTCAGTCAAGATCTGCAGTCCTGCCCTTATGTCCTGTAAGGTCTCCCTTCCAAAGGGGAAGAACAGTCCTTGCAACAGTTCTACTCTGGGATACACAATGAAAACCCAGTCCTTGTCAGAGAAGAATGATGGGAGAGAATAATAGATTCACATACTTTGTCCTTTTCCTGTAACTCCACTGAATTGATCCAAAAGATTCAGAAGTATAATTTCACTTCATGCCATCCTGACATGGCTTTTTTAATGAAAATATATTTTATAATGAAAATTATAAATATTATTAAGCATACTTTACCCTGCATTTTAGATAAGAACAAATAGTTTTCATAACTAATCCACAATACATTTTGGGAAATCCCTTAATAAAGCCATAAACACATCCAAATTTATTACACTCTTTACAGCACAAGAAATAGAAAGCAGTGGCAGGATTACCAGGCAAAAATGGTGACTTTTTCTTAATGAACTTTTTTTCTTTTTTATCTAGTTTATCTGTAGTCTCTTGCTCCTTGTCTTGTTCAGCACTATTAGAATCAGCCTGATGATTTGAGAGGCTCGGGACATCTGGGTTCTGATCCTGGGCCCCAGCAGCCTTAGCCTGGCTGCAGTCAGTAGAATGTGCAGAGACAGGAATTGACGACAGCCCGCTGTTCTCTAATGCTTGCTAAAAAAAGAACAAAAAAAACTTCTAGATTAAGGAAGAAACATTCCACAGTTATCCCCAACTTTTCTCAAACAAGTCCTGGGAAGATACAATGAAAATATAATTAAGGGAAATATGTGTCTCGTTCTCACAAAATTTCAGCTATATTTCAAACCTTCAAACACATTATTGCGCAGCATTGATTTCTGATTGTCTGTGAAATTTTAGGTTGTTTTTTTTCTGCACTCACAGCTGCCTTTTAGGAAACAACAACTTACTCTTTTTCTTTAATAGCTATCAGGATAATAGTTATGTATCATGTTGTTACTCTTTGGAATTCCTCATCACATTCCAGACATTAGACAACTCAGCACAAGTAACAGGATGAACCTGCCCACAGCTGCATATAACATTTGGGTCTTCCAGCCCCAAATTTAAATGGTATTTAAAAGTCTAGAGATGAAAAGGTACCCTACGGGATAGCAGGCTACCAGTAACGCTAAAGAATATTATTCTCTGCCCTGATCCATCCTGTTTGTACCCTTCTGGGGCACAGGACGCAGAATAAGCAGAGAAAGTAATTCACCGCCCTACATTTCGTCTGTTACACCACATCGCCTTCTGCCATTATCAAGGACAAAATATAGAAAGTTTTTCAGGAAAAACACTGGCTGACCTCAGAAAAAAAATTCTTGCGCAAATAGGAAATAATCAGATAGCCCTTATTAATTAGAACAGGGTAAAGGCCAGGTATACATTCTCATGTTTTAACCAGATAAAATATGTTTCCCTTCTTGAATGATATTCTGTTTTAAGCACTGCAGAACCTAAGGACACGCCATAAGCTGCTTCCAGCCACCAGGAAAAAAGAAGGCTTAAGGTAACAGTAAAATACTTAAGGTATCAGTAAAAATATCCATGTGCAGGGCACACTTAAAGCCATACAAAGATATATTGGTGCGGTCCATACCCATTCAATAAATCTTTACAATTCTTTCTTGACTAATGGATTGTCTAGAAATCCATAAAGAATGCTATAATTGAAAATACTGAGAATGAATTTCATTAAAATATAAGAAATAATGAGAAAGGAAACACTGAAATGTAAAGCTGTTCTCACATAGAGCTCTTACCTGCAAAATATCTCTACTAATCCCCACTGCAATGTTGAGCTGCTGACCAGGTTGTTGAGGCTGGTTATTTTCTACAGGACCTGGTTCTGATAACTCAAGGAGCTGCTGAATGACATCAGTGACAGTCTGCTGACCCTGATGAGCAGCAGCTGGAGACACCTGGTTTTCTGTCTGTTGAAGAAGTGGAGACCGAAAATGTGTGGCCTGAAATATACAGTGGTACGTTTGTCAAGGAAGATCAAAAGTACATGTTATGAGCTCACCTGTCCAGCTCCCTTACCTGACATGCCTGGTAATTGTGCGCTAGGAGGATGGCTACTTACACAAGACATAATGATTTTACAGAGCCTCATTTAAAGTTTGCTTACTCCATTATAGAATTGCTTTTGTACATCCCCTTTTTTTTCAGTTCTTCCCAAGCTTGAAATTGTAAACTTACAGCTTGAATTAAATTTACTGATAACTACTGAACCTTCAATGAATTTAGAAAACAAAGGGAGGGATCAACTACACAACTCCACATGGAAAGTAACTCCCAAAAGAAATAAACTGACATGGCTATCTTCCTAAAGTTCACATTTATCTCGAACAGGTCCTTTGTAAAAAAACAACCTTCCATCAGAGGTTTTTTTTTTTTAACTAAATTACCGGTGTTGCTGTATCAAAACATTTCAGAACAAACTACTAACTTTTCCCCTTCAATTTGGAACCCTTGAAACCACTTAGTTTTAGAGGAATCTCTTAATATTCTAAAAATTTAAATACACATCAGGCTCTATCAGAATACTAAAAAAAAACTGACGTTAAAACAGGAATTTCCCAATCTTTAATTTGAAACTGTGTATCTTAGACTATGTGAGTAACAAATATGAAGGAAAAAAGTGATAAAGAGCCTTGGTATTTATTTTAAATTAAATCAGAAATAAAGACTCCTGTTTGCCTACATTTATAAACTTCTCTTGTTATGACAAATAGACTGCATAAGTATACAATTACTGAGACAACTGCTTTCAATATTTTTTTAATTGCAGAAAATAGAAATACATATTTATACAATGGTTAGCCCCATAGCTGGGTATCCCAGAACACACAGGTTATTTGCTTCTAATATTTACTTCTGTTCCCTAAAAAGAACCATTTCAAGGTGCATGTGCAACCACACAGAGTTATAAAAGGCTATCTTCTTTCAGATTATTTTTAGCAAACAATAATCTTAGGCTTCACATTTATACTATTTCCTTCTAATCTGAAAACTTCCCTGAGATTTTCTTTATACTGACACTTTACACTAGACAGTTAAGATGACAGTCACTGTAGTAAAGAAAAGATGGTTACAAAGAATTGTATTAAGAAACATTAGTTTGACTTGGATTATGTCCTGTGTATTTAATGAAGTATTCTTAATGAGAATAAGATACCTTCTCATGAGATAATAAAAACCAAATCCTGATCCTGCTTCTCTTGCATGCATGTGAGAATATCACTTGTTACTTTGCTGATTTAACCATTAGTTCTTTTTTCACCTCACTAGTGAGACACAAAAAGACTCCATATCACTTCATACTCCAATTTAGCAAAAGTGCTATAAACATTTCAATATGGGTGACACACTATATTGCAATGAGAATGGCCTAAACAGGAAGCAAACTTCAACAGAAGCAAAGCAGTTGGCTGAAGAGTGTAACAGCTCTTTATAGACACTATTTCTTTTCTGGAAACAGAATGTAAAGAGACTTTTATGTAGAGCAGGATGCCTACTCTAAAAGTGTATGAAATTCCCCCAGGTTTTAGCAAGAGAAAAATTGATGTCACTGTTAATTAATTATTCTTAATTAAAATTAATGTTATTGTTAATGAAGGAAGTTTTCAACATCATCTTTGATATGAAAATTACAGCATTATGTGAATTCAGCCAGTAAGTCCTGCATATTATACAGCAGTTTACATACAGTCTCATGGAGGTTATCTTTTTTGAACAATAATGTTCACACATGCACATATATGAAGTTTGTTACCATTACTCTTAAGATACATTGTTAATTATAAAAAGTTTCAGAAGTCTCTTTCTAGGTCTTATTTGAACATCTGATTTTAAAGATAACATGGAGAATGAAGTATTTTATTACTGCTTCATAATTCCACTGTTGTTCAACTGGAACAGTGGACCTTGCGATGACCCTTGGTTTGTTTGATCTGCTGTGTAACACAGTGTGCTTGCTCTGAGTGAATTATTCCTTCCAGTCACAGTAACTGTAAAAAATTAGAGCAATTCTTTAAATCAAGTAGTTTATTGTGATTAACTTTTTCTGTTGCCATCCAACTTCAATACATGGCTCCAAGAGTAAATTATCTTCACTAAAATGTCATACTTTATTTCCAAGTGTCAGTTTGCCTAGCTATGACCCTCAAGCTTTTTTTTCTTCTCCTCTATTAAGATGACAGACATCTCCCTCTTCTACAAAACAGAAGATGAAATCATGCCTAAGTATTTCATCTGATGGACAAGGCAGCTAAAGCACCTTGAATCTCTTCACTTACAAACACACCATAGCATATTTTAAGGATTCTGATGGCTCTGATTCCTCCTGTATCATTGAATACAGTTCATGAATAGTGAACACTATAAACAAACAACTGAAAAAACCCTAAAAATTGCCAGAACTAAATATTGACCATATACAGCCATGGATCTGGAGAGACTTTGTCAATAGCTCAATTGTATGAGGCTCAACAAGGCCAAGTGCTGGGTCTTGCACTTAGGTCACACAAACCCCAGGCAGCATTACAGGCTGGGGGCAGAGTAGCTGCAAAGCTGCCTGGCAGTTTTAGGCAATTCTGAGAGGAGAAGGCAATGGGATCCATTGCTCCCAACTCATACCTCCCACTAGAACAACCTGGCACTCTTCACATTATCACAGAATATTTTGGAAGGGACCCATCAGGATCACCAAGTCCAACTCCTGGCCCTGTGCAGGACGCCCCCAGGGTCACACCACATGTGCAGGACACCCCCAGGGTCACACCACATGTCTGAGACCATTGTCCAAATGGTTCTTGAACTCTTGGTGCTGTGATCATTTCCCTGGGGAACTTGTTCCAGTACACAACCACCTTCTGGGTGAAGAACCTTTTCCTAATTTCTAACCTAAACCTCTGCTGCCAAAACTTCAGGCCATTCCCTCAGGTCCTGTCCCTTGTCACCACAGAGAAGAGATCAGTGTCTGTCCCTTTTCTTCCCCTCATGAAGAAGGTGTAACTGCAATGAGGTCTAAGTCTTCTCCAGGCTGAACAGACCAAGTCCCTATCATTATTTGTGAGGTGACCATCCTCATCCTGTAATGGGCCAATGTTATTTTTACACTGCCTACTGCCATTAAGACATGCTCTTTTAATTGTCCCCCACAGTCCTGGCCAGCTTCAGCTGCAGCTGAACCTTGGCCACACATATTTTCTCCCTACAGCAACAAGCAGTACCTCTGTACTCTTCCTGTGTCACCTGACCTTGCTACAACAGGGCATACACCTTTGTTTTCTGCCTTATTTCCTAAAGATCTCTGTTCAGCCAAGGTGGCCTTCTGCCTTGCCTGCCTGACTTGTGATATTTGTGAATTGCCTGCTCCTGTGCCCTCAGAGGGTGATATTTAAAAAGTGACTAGCACTGATATTCCCTAGCACCTGCAAAAACATTTTCCCAGGGGTCCTTATTTACTAGTTCCCCGAGCAGCCTGAAGTCAGCTCTCCTCACATCCAGAGCTGAGGTTTTGCTGGCACTTTTCCTCCTGTCAACAATTTTAAACTCTATTGCTTCATGATCACTGTGGCCAAGATGGTTGCCAATTTCTATTTTCTGTGATCAGATCCTCTCTGCTGACAAGCAGTAGATCAAGGAGTGCATCTTTCTGTGTCTTCTCCCTTAGGACCTAATTCATAAGTTGCCATCCAAGTTTTTTAGCAATCTTCTGGCCCAGGTTGTATCAGCTGTGTGATTCTCCCAGGTAATTTCCGGCAAGTTGAAGCTCCCCATAAGGACAAGGGCAGGCAGTTCATTTAGAGGTGTCTCTTTGCTCCTCAAAAAATAATTCCTCAATGTCATCATCCTGCCTGGAAGGTCTGCAGATCCACAATGATACCAGCATTATTTCTTTGCCCCTTGATTCTTACCCAGGCACTCAACTATTCCATTGCCAATTGTGAGTTCCAAACATTCCAGCCCTTCTACCACACACATTCAGTGCTACCCCTCCACCTCTTCTGCCCTGTCTACATAGGATGAGCTGTTTATGGTGACTTTAAAGCTGTACTGCCACATTTCCCAGATCTTGGCTTTGTGAGTACAACACAAAATAATCAGTAGCTGAATTTGGGGAGACTGTACGTCAGATGGTCTGTCCCTAAGATACCATGCTGCAACCAATAGCTGACAAATAAGATGCTGGATAGCTGCAACAAAATCTGCCAGAACTCCCAGGGGGACTGGCGCATACAGACCTTCATGTACACTACAACTCTTTGCTATGGAGTTCTAGAAAGTCAGCCCTGCATCATCCTTCCCCAGCTCCATGGCTCCTCCTGAGCCCCAGTTCCTCTGCTGCCTAAATTCCAATCAACTCAACCTGTATGGAACAGCTCCTTCCCTCTCCAACCAAACCATGGTAATCCCTGCAAAATAAAGGCAGAAGGGTAGGGCAATCCAGGATTTTTAAGAATCCTTACTCTCTGGTCTTTTTATACAGAAAAGTATTTACCTCCATTCTGAAGAGCTGTTGAAGAGACTTACATGCAAAATCATGAGTGCATAAACAAATGAGGCAACATAATGGCAAATGAGGCAAACATAAGATTCAATATCTGTTCCACCTCTAAATAACCAGCTGCATTCACCAAGGAGCTTCCCTTCACATATCAGCTGATCCAACTTATCACAAAGTATCACAGCATACCCTTTTTCACCAGGTAAATGAAAATTTACAAAATTATGTAAAGTTTCTCCCATTTATAGTCTTGATCCAGAAACATGACCAAAATTTCACACTTACATTCTTCCATTTGTTATCAACAGGTTGCAAAAGATTAGTAGGGGATGTTGTTAAAGGCTGGGTGACAGAGTCCTACAAAGAAATCAAAATAATTTAAATCTTAATCAAAAAGAAGAAAAACATGGCTGATACAAAACATGGCAGAAAAGTAGCACAGAAAAATCAGACAAAGTGAGAGAAACAGAAGTACACTAAATCATCTTAGCTATAAATACTAATGCAGCAAATGACACCCTTACAGTCACTATAATTTAGAAATATTCTCATGTATCACACAAGAGTACACTCTTTGGTAGCACAGCACTTCAGCAAATCCAAAATATTTAAGCAACAAAAAAACCAAAAAACACAGCCAGCCACGGAAAAAAACACATGAGGTAGTATGAAGGAATTCTTTTCCACCCTGCTTTTAAGAGTGGGCTTGAGAAGGTAGAAATGTAAAAAAAGACTCAGACAATATATGCACTTGTAAACAAATAAGACACATTAGTCCTTCTTTTTATTATTTAACATGGAGAAACAAATAGTATCTGCCCTATAAAACAACTTCAGAAAATGTAAAAAAGAAAGCTTTTCCAAACACCATTACTAGACAGGTTATTTCAAGATGAATCAGTGCAAAATGAAGTTTAGACTTCAAATGTTAATGTTCTTCTTTCAAAGACTGGTATCACTCATCAGCCACTGAACAATAAAGCATGAGTTGGAGATTAAGCAAAGCAGAGGGGACTAAAGATAGAAAAGACTGTTCTAATAAAGAAAAAAAGAAGACGACTATGGTAAATTAAATATGCACTGGCTCAAAAATTACTGTAGTCTTATGAAACCAGAGACATTTTCTGAATTTTAGCTCTTTTTTATATTATGGTAAAGAAAAAAAACATCCAAGGCTTTCAATAAAGCTATGTTTTTTCCTTTTTAATCTGCCTAAGAAGAAGCTAGCATTTAAATAAGTTATCAGATATATACAGAAGAATCCACTATGTGTTTATATAGACTAGAATCATATAAACAATTTCTGAAAACTACTTGAAAGTAATAAATTTTTTCAATAGTTCTAAAACTTCCCCATTATCAGAGGAGGCTAACATAATCTGTAAGAACAATAATTATACTTCACTTAGTTGCAGAATTAAACTGCTACATTTTCACCAAAGTGTCAAATTGTAAATACTTTTTTGCATATAGCTGGCCAATTTACATTTTCCTAATATTTAATCCTGCAAATTAATACCAAAAATCAGACAAAACTTGAAAAAGACAAAAGACAGCTACAGGTCTAGAAGTTCTAACCTATCTGAAGAATTACTGGAATTAAGATATAGACTTAATTAAACTCTCAAAGGCATTTTCACTATATATAAAGCAAAGCTTACCGCTGTAACATGAGATACATCTGTTGAAGCACTTGCAGAATTCTGTGGACCACCCATGTGCATCTTGCTGATATGTGTATTTAAACTACCCAAGCTTTTGAAGACACAGCTACATTCTGTACAGTTGTACGTAGGGCCATTCTTCACCTTAAAAAAAAAAATAAAGTAAATTTTCCCTACACCTACCAAATATTGTTTTTTCATTATTTTTCTATATAACAAGTATACTAAGGGATTATGAGAGCTAAAATGGTCTATTTTTTTCAAGTTACCAGTATGGAGTTATGGAATCAGGCTGGTACCTCTTGGATATATGCACATTCATAAAATCACATATAATCAATGTGCATGACTACAATTGCTTACTGCCACTTGACAACATTGTGAAGCAGCAGACAGCAAAACTCATGTCCCGTGGCAAACAAGGCCTCAGACTTTTCTCTCTTTACTATCTCCTACCATTTCACACTTAAAAGCAAAACTGAAATGCAGCTTTACAATTAAGATATGCCTGAAGAGAAAACATCATACATAATACAAATGGAAGTTTGGAAGTATGAGATGAAAAAAACACAAACAAAACCAACACCGTGAAGAGCATGGAAGTTTAATGTTTAGCTTGAACTGAATTTGAACAGACAGAACAAGAAAGTGATCAGCAGCCACTTGTTTGAGACTTTCAGACCAATGGGTTAAGGTAATTAAAGCAGTTAAATTTGCAGATTACAACCATCCTCACCTTTCCTCCTCAGTCCATCACACATCAAAAACATTTAGTGACATACTTGCAACATGCAGGTACTTAAAAGAAAATACATGGCAGTATATTATTGAAGAAAACACACTTGCAATATATTATTGAAGAAAACACACTTGCAATATATTATTGATATTTCATGTTTTGTGATATTAAACTGCCAACAAGACTTTCAAAAAGAGGTATTAAGTAATAAAGTATGCTACATCTAAACTTTAGGAGTGCTTCAGGAAGTGAGAGTCAACCTGTAATTCATTATCAGCTGCAATGTTATTTTGTAACTGTCGCAGAAAAAAACAAAGAATTCATAGAGTTCCACACAGGCTTGAAGAAAACACAGCAACAGCAAGAAAGAAAAAAAAATCAATAAGTTAACCAAAGCAGTAACTCAAATGCAGGCTCAGGACTGTAAAACACAGCATAGGATGTGATCAAGAGTGTTTATTTAAAGTATCTTATCCCACAGCTTGTTTGTTTCTTACAGAAAAACAGAGTAACAGAGAGAAAAGTAAAAAGTGAACTAATTTTGAAAAAAGTCAATTTAAATTATTAAAACAATGTTGGCTCATTTTTTTATGTAGCATAAGCTATCACGCATAGAGAGCTGTTAACCTTGAGGATGACAAACCACACCAGAGAATCACAGAATCAATTAGGTTGGAAAACACCTCTGAGGTCCTGAAGTCCAGCCTATAACCAAACACTACCATTTCAACTAGACCATGGCACTGAGTGCCAAGTCCAGTCTTAAATATTTATCTCCAGGGATGGTGCCTCTACCACTTCCCTGGGCAGCCCATTCTAATGTCTAATCACCTGTTCATGAAAGAATTCCTCCTGATGTCCAACCTAAACCTCCCCTGGCACAGCTTAAGACTGTGTCCTCTTGTCCTGTTGCTGGTGGCTTGGGAGAAGAGGCCAAGCCCCACCTGGCCACAGCCTCTGTCCAGGGAGCTGTAGAGAGCAATAAGGTTATCCCAGAGCCTCCTCTTCTCCAGGCTAAACATCCCCAGCTCCCTCAGCCACTCCTCACAGAGGGCACCAGACTCCTCACCAGCTTCATTGCCCTTCTCTGGACATCCTCCAGGACCTCAACATCCTTTGTGAACTGAGGGTCCCAAACTGGAGACTGTACTCCAAGTTATATGACTTAAAATAATTAAGTGTATCACATAAGACATATTCATATGCTAAGGCATATCCTAAAAGTAAGAAACTAACATGCTGAAAGGATCCTTAGTAATATCTACCATTGTAACACAAAAATGCAAATCTCAGGGGAAGAGTGAGAACAAAGATTATATTGTGCACACAGGAAATAAAAGAAGCAAAAAGCACTACCTCTGTCCCTTCATAATTTCAAACCAAAACTAGGTCTCTTTCTATGGGTATTTCCAACTACAACTCACTAAAGTCTGCAAGGAAATCAAAGAACAAAGTTGCATAGATCATATTTCTAAGAAGATTGTATTACTTTATCACAGCAGTACCTCCTGAGTCTTAAAAACTATCAAAAAGAGAAAAAAAAACAGACATAAAGAGGTCTGAATCGTTCTTTTCTTAAAACTTATTCTGGAATTTTCTTCTACTTGTAACCAAAAAAGCACTGTAAAAGGCTGCAAAACATACTTCAAAGACAAATGGCAAGTATGTTCTACAATAGAATTAGTGAGTAGGTGTTTAGCCTTGAAATTTTTCACCATTTTCTGCTTGGCTACTCCTGGCTTACTTTCATCTGATTCTAGCCCTTGTTCTCCCAAGACTGACATAGGTACATTTTTGTGCACCTAACCCCACTATTTATTAATCTACCCATGTACTGAAAAGACACTGGCAAATGAAGGTTTTGCTACGTCTCCTAAGTACACATTTATTCAGACAAGCTAAGGAAAGCTCAGAGGTAAAAGCAGCAAACCAGAATCTACACTCTAGCAATAAATGTATATTGGTTGGAGCACATAGGAACAGCAAAACTGAGTTAAGATGCATGTTAGCACCCAGGACTCGATGAATAATGGCATATACCTCAGAGTGAACTCGCTGGATGTGTGACTGCAGGTTGCCTTTCTGGGAAAAGGCGGCGGGACAAAAGGCACAGGCGTGGGGCTTCTCCCCCGTGTGCTTGATCATGTGGGTCTGCAGAGCCCCCTTCTGGTTAAAGGCCTTCCCGCACTCGCTGCACTTGAAAGGTCTTTCACCTGCAGGGAAACAACAGCAGGAGGAGGAAGGGCAAGGAGATTTAAGTAAATGCCAGCAGTTTTCTGTATCTAAACGAAAAATTGTATCCATTAAAATAAAATAAACACGTTATTATATATGTTATTAGGAGGTTTTGACAATAAAATTGTTTACCTTGACCACCAACCTCAGCACCTACTCTGATGAAAATGTAGTCTTGTTAAAAAGGTTTTGTGACTTAGCTAATGATTATCAGTTTAAATGGGTAAAATAACGGAAATCTAAATGAAGCAATTATTTAAAACACCTTCCCTCAAAAGCTGCTGTACAAAATCATTGGAGAAAAAAAAAAAACAAAGGGAAAAAGAAAAAAGAAACCCACATATGTTTTATACCAAATCCTAAAATGCATATACCTTCACAACAACAAACAGGCCCAGAGGGTAAATGGACAGTAATAAATAACTAACAGTCAAAAATTAAACCTTTTATCTAATTTAAAATCAGAAAGTCTTACAGCAACTCTGCAAAATATGGTTCCCACTCCCCAATAAATATTAAGAGCCATTCACTCTTTGCAACCACATACTGAAAATATGCAATGAAATAATGTTTTAGACAGTTCTGCTCAGAAAATAATTTTTAAAACTCATTATACTGAATATTTAAAAAAAACTAGCCAACATTTTTAGAGTAATGCTCTGTCACAATTTCCCAATTTTGGTGCCCTCAGTGCTGTGCATAATTACACTTTTTGTAAGTTACCAGATAAGCATGAAAAACCCCATAGAAACTTTAAGTTATAGAACATAAGAGCACTGCATAAACAGATTACAAAGCCACATAAACTTAATAATAATAAATTTCAGTTTCTTACAACCATGTGTCCTACTTAACTCCTGGAAACCTCCACTGTGAACCTAGTACTACTACTTTTTCTCTTTTAGTGAAATAAATCAGCTGTGGTAACTCTAGGAAAATATTTAACACCTTGCCTTTGCACATTTCCATAGCCAACACCAGTATAAGCACCACTGGGTGCTACCTTTGCTACACCAGTAAGTACTACCATGTGCACACTAAATCAGTTTTAATAAGTATTTTTTTTTCTTTCTAATTTTATAGCTGTAATTACATCTACTTTAAACTTATTCATTCTCAATTAAGAAACAAAAGAACAAAAGCAGCTATTTTTCTGAAATTGATTTCAAGCATATAACTCACTGAAAGAATGTATATCTTCTGTTCTGCTGCTTAGGGGTTTTGAAGGTGCCTTAAGGACTGCAGGTTTTAACTGCATATTTTTTAAAAGAGAATAAAATGAAGAACACAGATTCACATCTGGAAATACAAAATCCCTATTAGGGCTTTCATAGGCAAAAATCTTAGCTTCCAGTAAGATTTGCTGGTGGACACATGGAAGTATTGCTTCAGGTTAAGTTGGCCTGTGTAAGTAAATCTCATTATAAAAATGAAATCTTAACTCTATTGTGAAAACGTGAAATTTCTGTATTTCTCAAGTGTAACTTAATAAAATACAGATTTGAGAGGGGGGCGAGGGGTTAATTACTCAATTATAAATGTGGGAATTGCAGTCCCTGAGACTTGATTTGTTTCCCACAAGGGTGTAAGTGCCTGAAATGACTAGCTAGAACTAAAAAAGTACTGCAATTAAGAGACTAACCTAATGCCGCCCATTGTGCACAGACCTGCTATTTTAACACTTAAAGACTCAGGCACTCTAAATTCTCTAAAACAGAGCTGTTCCTTTCTACATTGTTGCAGTGTGTTTTTATTTTGCAGGTTATTGTTTGATTGGTGCTTTGGTAGTCCTTTTGGGGTTTTTTTCCTCCCCCTGTTTTAGAGGGACACAGACCTGCCTTTGTTATTCAGTTGAGCCAGGTGTCAGTTTATCTTTTTGTTACTTAGCTACTTTTCTGCCAGATTTCAAACCCCTTACTCCCACATCCAGTTGTTAACCCCTCCTGTCCCAAGCAGTTTTCCTCCCTTGTATTCCCTGCCTTGTGTTCCACCCACAGTTCTTACATTGTATCCTCCCTTGAGACCTGCCCCCCTTTAAAAGCTGCTGTTTGCCCCCATCTCCTGGCCTGGACCCTGAAACTCAGGGAGTGTAACATCAAGTAAAGTAACCCAGCGCCACCCCAGGCCCATGCTGCCTCGTGCTGCCCCTTTTTGTTCTGCGCTTTGCCTCCACTGGTAGCTGGGATTTTGCGAAGCCCCGAAAGAGGGGGACTGTCGGCCCCCCACTGTCACCATCTAGTCGGGACATGCAACACTACATATCTACAGTACCTCAAGCAGCCAAATGCCAGACAGATTGTCTGCAGATTTAGAGTACTAACATACTTCACAAATTAAATGAGTATTTGCAAGCTAATTGGAAGTTAAAATGACCTCCCATCATGTGCAGATTGGGACTGTATTTACTGTTTCCCAATAGACAAATGTCTTTCAGTCTTCAAAAAAAAAAAAAAAAATGCCCTTGAACTTTTTGAAGCTTTAAAAAAAGCAGCCATAACCAACTACAATTGTGTTTCTTTATTCTGACTAAAATAAACTAATGAATTAAATAGAGCCAAGAATCTAAAATATTGAAGTTAATTTTCACTAACCTTTTTTTGATATTACTTTCAAGCAATTGTTTTAAAGCAGGTACAAGGGTGACCTCTTGTGTTACTTTTCTATAACTAGATCTGTATAACTTCAAAAGATTCTTAAGAAAGTGTCACTCAATGGTCTTTTTATTTCTTTGTAAACAAGGTCATTCTTGTAAATGGCAATTCATTACATCACTGTCTGAACAGTGATATTACACTGACTGATACTACAAACAGAATTATAAACTTACACAAATGAATACCTGAATTAGCTAAAACCAAAACAAATGGCAATTTATACAGTATGTATGAAATATATCTATTGAACATCACTGGAATATCTTCAATGAAGACTTTGTTTAAAGCCAAACTCCTGCTATAATAATGTATACCTGGTTAAAACATAAGAACTATTCTTTTACAGTCATCTGTACACTTTGAAAGTTTTATATTATTTTATGTTTGGCATTTTTCAGTTATTTTAATTGCTTATGGTTTAAACATGCACATATTTATGACAGAAATGTGGCAAAAACCATTTCCTAGTCATTCTGCAAATTTGAAGTCACCTGAACTACTTCAATTATTACAACCTAGGCTCATCACCTCAAAAGATCACTTCTTCAGTTTAAATAAATCAATTTTAAAAATTCAAGACTACTACTTTATTAGTATCATTAATTCTCATGTACTTGAGCTTTTTTTGCAACTGTAGATTTTAGAACCTGTGCTCTAGAGCACATAATATCTAATTTAAAGTAGATGACTGTCCCTTATCAAGCGATTCTGATTTTAGGGCCCATTGAAACTCTTAGTACCAAAACTGATATTTGGTAACAAGTGAAATGCATAGATTTTTTCACATTTTTAAACCGCTTCTAATAATAAAAATCTGGAAAATTTAAAGGCATATAAATTCCCTAAACAAATGATTTACATTTTAAACCAACAGGTAACTGTATCTAATAAGCCAAATGTATTAATAATTTTTTAGGTCCCAACAGGGAGAAAAAATACACACCATTTCAGAGGTTAACTGATATTTGCAAAACAAAAACAAATTAAACTAAGTACTTCCACAGCCTTACCTGTGTGTATTCTAACGTGCCGTGTTAATTGACTCGGTTTCTGGAACGTTTTCCCACAGTGAGGACAGGAATAGGTAAACCCACTTCTATCAATGTTTCTGTTGTAAGATCTGGTATTTGATACCCTGTGATTTAAAAAAGTTAAAAATTTAATATGAAGCATTATTTTGAAGATGCTTCTTTTACCCCACAATTTTAAACATAGTGTTAATTTGATGGCAACATAGTATCAGCTGCAACAGTGAAAACCCAAACTCCGTAATGATACTGAAAGAACACCAACAGCTCTTTTCTCAGTACCTCCATGCACCAAGACTTTTAGTTATTTCTGCAGTAAAGAACTGATACATCTTAGAGGCTCTCTTCAGACATTTTCAGGGTAAATTCTGCCAGAAGTATACAGTGACTTCACAAACATTTTGGTGGAAATTACTTCAACTCTATTTCTTTTGCCTGAACATAGCAAAGACCTTCATTCTGAACTAGAATACACAAATCTCATACACTGGAGTACAAATGCACCTGCTGAAGTCTGGTAAGATCAAGTTAAGAATTTAACAACCCAAATGTTCACCATTGGCCCTCAAATGCAAATCACACTCTTCAAAGAACCACAGAAACCACAGACAGAGAATATAAATTCCCAAAATTCATTTCACTACAAATCAAACTAGTTTATTCATCCTAACACCTCTAAACAGGAGTTGTCCACAAGAACAATGGTTTTAGTAGGTAATACACTTACAAAACTCAATACAAACTTAACTTGATACTTCAAACCTTTAAATTTCTGTTTGCAGATTGAAATGCACAACACTTGTTTAAACCTCCTGCAACACAACTCTTAAGATCACAGAATCTGTATTAACTTCTAGTAAGAAGAACAGGGAATAGACAACATTTCTTGGTTTTGAATATGTAATTTTCCTCATCTGTTTTTTATAGAAACAGTGAAAATTGAAAGAGAGATCAGCTGTCAAGACTTCAGGCTTTTTTAATATATGAAGTAGACCAAGAGAAGTTTTTCTTCCTTCTAACTTCAAGTAGTTCTCACCTTCCTAAAAGTAAAGTTAAACTAGAGGGCTGAAAGAAAAGACAGAACAAATATTCACCAAAAATAAGAACAGCATTTACCAGGCCTCTTTTTTCCCCCCTTTAATTTTGTGCTTCTTCAGATTTACAAGAAGCTCATGGGAGGCTGTAATGGGGAAAGATGATTAAACTGCAAAGAACAAGTAACATCTTTGCAGAATGAAAGCATTAAAACTTTTGTCATTATAATAAATGCTATGTAAAATTAATATACATTTGCTTCAATATCCTGCTATTAGTGTTTAAAATCATAAACACACTTCAAAATCACTTTGCATCAGAGAAACTTAATGCATGTTTACAAATAGCTTGCAGATGAACTATGCTTAGTATGTGTGCCTAAATACAAGAACAGGGGAAAAAAAGACCTCCAAAAATAACCATCCACTTAAGCAAGGTTTTAAAAAGAAAGTGTCATTTTAGAAAAGCATACCAAAGAAAAGAAAAAGAAATTATCTGCATAGATCACAGTACTTTGCTGACTGCAAATACTACTCCTGCTTTTCTCAGCTATCACCATAAAAGTAACATCTGCTCATTTTGTTATAAACCCATGATTGTCACCTTATTTTATAGTGAGTTTTCATATGCTCCTTTAGCTGTGAGGAAGTTTCAAATTCTTTTTTGCAAGACTTGCAGCTGTGAATCCTACTGCCTGCCAATTCTTGACGATGTTCTTCCATGTGTAGGGACAGCTGACTCTGTAAAGTGAATTCATCTCCACACTCTGAACAGATAAGATTCTGAAAGAGATAATAGAGACTGATTTTTCAAAACAGCAGTGCACAAGCTTTGTTCAAGTAGATTAACTTACCCTTCTATGGACATTGGCAGCTGGAAGCAAGCAGCAAGAGAAGTATACAAGCAAGAAGAATTTATGAGCTCTGTGATATAAATCATGTACAATAATCACTGTGAGATTATGTTAATATTTATATTTTAAGAAACTCCACTAGAACTGAGTTCTGAAAAACTTCAGCAGAAGTTTTTGGCAGCAGAAACAAGCAGTTCAGTACCATCCTCACCACTCCCTATTTCCTTGGTGGGCTGGTTCAAGACACACAGAAGATCACCTCAGTGCCATTACACCATGGTCTACAGAAACATCTGTAACAAATAATTACCTTTTAACCAAAATCTTTGTAACTGTTGATTCGGGGATTTAACATTTTTACAGGTTAAAACGATATTGAATGTCACTTTTAAACAGTAATCCCACCACAGTTAGCACTGACTTTTCTTAAGCCTTCTTGACAGTAAAGACAACAGAAATAAAGTGGGACATAATATTTCTAACAGATATCTCTTCAACCCATTAATTTCAGAAAGGTTTTTTTATCAGCTCAGTTTTCAGTTATTGTGATGTTGCAAATTGAAATGTTCCTTATCCTCCCCCCTTTTCTTCTCTCATTACGATCAATAAGAAAAGTAAAAACAAACAACAGAAAACAACCATGTTCATTTCAAGAAGGATATTGACAAGAATGTTTTAATCAAGAGGAACACAGGTATGCAATGTTATTTTTTGACTATTTTGACAATAAATTTGTTCTTTAAATCTGAAAAAAAAATCTGCAGTATCACATTTCCAGACAAAAGCTTAAAAAGCCGAAGTCCTTTAATGAAATTAATTACCAATTCAAAAATTATTTGTTTAATCTAACCTACATGTCATTATTACTGCAATCTACAGAGTGAGCAACAAATAACTAATATTCTTTTTTCTAGTACATACATTCAAATTTGAATACTTCTTATGGGCATCCACTGTTCTTACACAACAAATTTAGTTTATGATTTTAGATTTCTAAAAGTGGGGGGAAATTTTATTAAGGGAAACCTACAGTTACTATGCCAAGCTCATGAACTTCAAAACTGAGGGATTTTCTCAACATTTTTCAGACATGCATATGTATTGTGTCAAGTTGCAAATATACATATTCTATTAAGCAACTTCTACAAATAAAAAAATAACCTAAGATGAAATTATTTAAGACAATTAAAGTCTTCATTATTCTAGTCAGTACTGTGAAATTTGCTGTAGGAAAGCAAGATCACAGTAAAGCAGAAAGACTACAGAAAACCCACCTGTATATTATACCAAACAGACTCTGCTATAGCCAATACCAAATGTATTTTTTTCCTCCTCAAGCAAATAAAAAAATCACCACCATGCACAGAACAATTAATTGCATGCTGTAACCTCACTATGGTTAAACCCATGTTTTAACACTAAACAGAAGGAGCTGGTCATACGCAAAATTCCCAAACTCAGAAAAAATTTTTAAAGCTCTGCTCATTGGATTCTGCCTGTTTTAGCTCTCCCTATCTTACCAGATGCAATATGAAGAGCACTTTGGAACTCATTATCTCCACCTGTTTTGTATCCCAGCATCTGTAAAGGATTTTAATCTGCACTTTTTCAAAAGATCATTGCTCATGAATTATTAGACAGTACAAATCAAATTCAGTGGATATTTCTTAAAAAAAAAAAAACCAAACAAACAAAAACCAAACAAAACCCCAACATCACACAAAGTAAAACATAAAAGCCCAAATCAAGAGGATCTTAGCATGAAGGAATTTTTATTTTATAGCCACCAAATATCAGTATCAGTTGTTTTAAATTTTTCAACATATTAAGGTGTTCCTAAAGCCCAAAAGCCACTCATGTTCATGAAAAAAGAAGACACAGTAGCAGTTTTAATGCAATAAATAATTTGTGTTTCAGTTTTTAATTCACCATTTCTGTCCTGCCAGGGCAAAATGCATTGCATTTTAAAATGCAATGAAAACCATTGTGCATTTCCACCGAAGAAATGGACATGATCAATACTCCTCAAGAAGATGGGTCATATTTACACAAGATATATTCTTAATGACTTCTCAAGAGAAAGCTACCCCGTATTAGTGAGGAATTTCAAATATGAAGCTTTTCCCTCACACCAGTTTATCACATATAAATCACCAAAGAATGTGAGGACAAAATAGTCTCTTGCAAGCTCAGTATCAGAAAATTCCTTCCAGAACCTCTTACATGGAGCAATCAATCACAAAAATCTAAGTTTCACAGACAGACCCACTCTCCCAAATCTCACTAGAGCTGTTCTGTTCTTTCCCATCTGCATTCGTCTGTAGATAAAGCTGCCTGATGCAGTGTAACACAAGGGTAAAGTTCCCCAAATTTCATTTTGTGAAGCAGTCTTCTAAACCTCTATGTATGTCCCTTAATGTATATGCACCTTCTCTGATTTCCAATTTTTAACCCTCCTAGCAGTAAAAGGAAGAAGAGTAGACAGGAGGGAGAATGTACTCCACGATAACTTGTTAACCAGCACGTCGTGGAAAACCTCTCAATGACAGCTAGTGCCACCACCAATACCCTCTGCTTCAAGTTCAAATTCCAGCTCTCCTACAGATCCTGGGCATAATTACTGTGGAAGTTATTCCTGCAGTTTTATGTGAATTAATTGCTACATTCATCTCTGTTTTATCACAAAACTATTGGGTATTATAAGAAACACATTCACTAGCAATTGAAATATGTTCGTATTTTTATAAATTTAATTTTCAAGCTGCAGATGGAATTTTAAATTGGAAGGCATCACACAGCCTATTCTTCTGACATCTGCACCAAAGCAAAAAAATCAGCACTACTGAAGTGCATGAAAAATCACTTAGTGGTAGAAAAAAATACCAAAAAACACCCTCAGGTGTCTTTCTTGATCCTTATTCTGATGTTTCGAGCAATTCATAAATCAAGTTTCCTTAATAATACCAATTAAGCAATTTATCATTATAGATACATTAATATATAGCAAAAATGGACTCCAGTCCACTTAATTTTAACAGGCTGCCTGTTTGACTGTGTACATGACAAAATGTGAGCTAAAATGATTAAAGAAGGAATACAATCTCTACAGATAGCATGCCCTGCATCTGGTTGAGGGAAAAGTGCATGCAGGCCTGTTATCCCTAACTTACAGGTCAAAACTGCTGCAAGCTGTCAGCAATTGGCTTGGAGAAACACACCACTGTTACACTTGTGATTAGAAGTCGGACAATAAAAGTGCATTCCTGATTCAGCTCCAGTCCTCCAACATAAAATGCAATTTTAAAAAAGCCTTAACAGGAGGAAGAGGCAATTATATGATCAAAAACCTGGTATTTTGGGCAGTGCATTTAACTCTGGCAATTGTTATAATACAGTAAAGACTATAAAGTGTGCAAAATACACCACTATGTATTAACTGCTAAGAATTTAATCAACACTCTATCAAAACGAAAAATGAAATTTTGATAGGGAAAGGAACAAGTACTCTCAAGCAAAACAACCAACCACGCAAAAACAGAGGTGGGAGCTGTAGATAAGATAACAGCTTCATCTATTTCTATGAATGGTGAGAGTGCCTCACCATGACATCTGCAAAACATGATCACACATTATTTCTTATGTGTGGGCTTATCAATGTAGATTAAGTCACAGAAGTATCTTCAAGATAAAAGTATGTGCAGATAACCAATCAGGTAATGTTTATATATAGTATGATAAGGCATCTATCAAATATGCTCAAGTTCCCTTTGTTCACAAAGACACAATGGGAACACTTATTTATAATCAGGATATTAATTTCTGTAACTAATATTAAAACAGACTCCCCACGTAAAGGATTATATTTCTTCAGAACAAAATCATTTTTTCAAAATCTAAATTTACACAAAATCTAAAGCATACAGATAAGGGATTAAATACAACCACTATGACATGTCTTTTCAAAATTAAGCTATAAGTTTAATGAATTACCTCCTCTTTCTCATGTAGCATTATATGTGCTTTCAGACTGGCTACTCTGGAGAATTTCTTGTTGCACACAGGACATGTAGGATCTTCGCCATTGTGAGTACATTTGTGAAGTGTCAAGTTGAATTCAACATTAAATGACATTGGACACTGGTCACACCGGTGAGGCTGTTTGTTAAAATCACAAAAACAAAGACAAAATTCAGTCTTCCCATAAGCTACATATACCCTGAGAGACACATATAACCATAGAAATCAAAATGTTAAACATTAAAAAAGAACAATTCAAGTACCTACATAGGATAATGATGTTTAATAATACCAATATTAATTATTTTATCATCTTTCCATCTCATTACAGAAAATGCAAATACAGCAAATAAGCAAATAAATGCAAATAAGAGCACAAAGGGAAAAGAAGGATAACTAAGGAAAGCAGAGACTCAAAACTGTGACTGTCTGAAAAAAGTGAAGTTAGTAGGAGAGAGCAACGAGCAGGAGACAGAAATACATTTTCCTGTTTTAACTGTGATCATGATTCACCCAGAGGGTGGCTGGACACTGGAACAGGCTCCCCAGGGAAGTGATCACAGCACCAGACCTGACAGAGTTCAAGGAGGATTTAGATAATGCTCTCAGGCACATGGTGTGACTCTTGGGGTGTCCTGAACAGCGCCAGGGCTTTGTCTTGATGATCCTTGTGGGTCCTTTCAACTCAGCATATTCTGAGGTTCCATGAAATCTCCTGAAGTACAACTAGTAATCAAAACAGCAAAACACTTTGTTTATACTAGGCCTGACTGCTCATCACTTGGTATCTGCAAAACCAGTTTTTATTCTTTAAGAGCACTTTCACTTTTGGATGTAAAGGCTCTTACATTAAGTGTGCAATAGCATGAGTTTAACTTTATCAACTTTACAACACTGAAACTTATGTAAGCTGTTCTTTGTATAAGTGAATTATCTCCAAGTGCGACAATTTGTGAAAATTAATCTGTATTTAGGGCTACCTCAAAAAGTAATAAAATTATTTTTCTATCACTTGTAAGTAGTTTTAGCTTTGTGAACTAGAAAGCAAGGGAAATTAATTAAATGCTTTGTATTACAGATGCAATTTATGGCAAAAGCTTCATTTAAAAAGCCAGTCCAGTCTTAATCACATATTGGTATTCTTCTCATTCTTTCCCAAATTTGATTTGTAAGCAGCTAAAGTGATGACGTTAATCCACTAATCAATACATACATACTAAATTAGTTTACTAGTAGGATCCTGTTAATAAATATAAGCATTATTTTCTTTTTATTGCTAATGTGTAGAATCACTTTGCAAAATCTATTGAAATAAAGCTCATACATTTTGTCATCCACCTGGGTATTTTATAAATCAAAGAAAATTGCTAAAATTAAAAATTACTGATCTGGAAACAACAATCCAATTAAAGGGCATCAAGGGAAGGTCCTATCTCAAAGGAAACATGAGAAAACATGAAAGAGATATGTCACAAAACTCTGAGGTCCCCATGTAATAATTACTAGTGGTGCGACTGAAAAGAAATGGAAAAGACATCTTGTGTTAGCTTCACTTGACAGTATATGAAAATATGAATGTACACTGGTTATATCTAGCACAATTCATACCTTGTCATTTTGCTCATGATCCCTCATATGGCGCTGGAACTGGGTCTCTCTTGGAAAAGACAGCAAACAAATCTCACACTTATGGAAGTTGGGTACTTGGTAGGGAAAATTACCGTTCTCTGTAGCTGGTGTCAGAACATCATCTACAAAACAAGCAATAAAACATTTGTTTGAAGTCACATTTTATCTACTTATAATTTATTGTAAAAAACAGAGTAATTTAAAGCAGCAACTATTTAAATTCCTCTAAGATTTTTGACTTATCCAACAGCATAACTTTAAGGGATCTTGAAGATCTCAAGCCGAAATATTACTGCTTCCATTGACACAGGATCAACCAAGTCTATCCATACCTCAAACTGTCAGTCACTACAGACATAAATAATCACCTTTTCCCAGTAATTTGAAATAAATTCTTTCTGTGCCTCACAAACACCCATGAAGTCTGAAACAAAATCAGACCTTGCAAAAAACACTAGGTACGAGTAAGAGACTGCCGGGGGTACTTTTAATAATATTACATCACATGTTTCAAAAAAAGTTTTTTAAAACTACATAGTCAGCAGATCTGACTATATATATTATCTGCCCTCCTGCCCTTCTCTTGCTCTCTCCTTCCCTAAGAAAAATATTTTCTTTCTTCTCCTTCTGGCATTACAAAAACTTTATTAAAACCTATTTTAAAAACTTTAGAATTGTAAACCCAACACCAATGTTTCAAGCAGTTGAGAGTGATGCAATAAACTGCAAGTCTACATGCATATATATTCAATCAATGGAAAGAGATGTATTTTTCTTTAAACAGACCCAGTCTAAGCCCATAGAGTTTTCTTTTGAACCCCTATAGTGAGGTAACTTTTGATACACAAGTCGCCAGCTTCTACATCCTCCTGCTCAAATGAGTGAAGTCAATCCTTATAAATACTTTATGATATAAAGAAAATATTAATCCGAGGAAGTTAAACACATTTTACATTTGAGAAGATACTGTATTACTAAGGAAGTTATCTTTATTTTAAAAAAAACTTTAAGAAAAGCAATTGGCAGGAGGGGTCAGTTTGTGCTGCAGGTTAGGGTCATGAAAGAGGAAAAAAATCTATAGAATTCAGTTTCAAACTGCCACAACTAAAACTGCATCAACAACAGAACACAAAAAGAAGGGAACATTGATTTTATTATCAAGACATGAAATGTTTCTGATGTTTCTCTTTAAGTCAGTACTTTTCTTCATGTACATAAGAACTAAGCATAGGAAGTAACAACAACACAAGCAGAAGTTTACAGCATCCTGTTTACATTTCCTCAGAGGAAATTGAAGATGTATATCCACTCTACTGCACCCACTTCAAAGTCCTCTCTCATTCACCGCAACATTTACAAGGGGAAAGAAAATATCAGTACCCTTTGTCCTGACCATTTTTTTTCCCAGAATTCTCAGAAACAAACTTTAAAAGCTTGTAGTTGAGGAAGCTGTAGGAAATATTTCAGCACAATTTATTTTGGGCAAGAAATCACAACAAATAACAATGCCCTAGGGACTTGCACTTCCCATTCCTGGACTAAGTGACCCAATTAAATTTTGCTTTGCAAAGTTTAGTTATCAAACATTTCTCTGTAACAAAATGATGCAAACATCACTTATCTTTATCATGTGTAAACTTACATTTACTGCACCCTTTAATAGACTATAAATTCATAGTATGCAGACACTATCAATAACAACCCTGAAATGGCCACATTTCTTCAAATGCTGAAAACCACAGCTTTAATTACAAGACACAAACCTTTAAGCAATCTTGTGATAAATATGCCCGAGTAGAAAAAAGGACACAAAATCAGTTTCTGTAAATAATGGCATCACAAGAGAAGTGAAAGAAAAACCTACTCCTATACTTGGGCTATATGAAAACATAATGCACAAGGCTTTCCTTTCCTCTGGAAAAAGGAGTAATTGTTCAACCCCATGTAGGCCTGACCTCTCACTTTAAATTGACAACTGAAAAATGATCCAATGCATGACTTTCCAAAGGCCTTCAAGCCTTCTCCATGAACCAAAGAGATTATTATCTTTAAACATTCAGTCTTGAGATCAAAGGCACTGGGCAATATGCAAAAACAATGTGGAAGCAATTGAAGTAGCAAAAATATAGTAGTGACATCATCAAAGGTGTTAAATTCTCTACACTTTGAAGCAAAATCCCAACATGCTCACTAGATTCTGAATAATACTGCCAAGTAGTATCAGTCTTGGGTCAATAATATACCTAGGTATCTTTTTTTTATTAAAATGGGTATCATATCTGTATTGACCAGACTAACTAATCTACGGGCTGTGAATTTTTTTCTGCAATTTAAAAAGGAGTTTAACTATAGAACAAAAAATGAAATATCTTGCAACATCTCTGCAGACTTTGATTACTATAATTCTACAAAATCAGACCACCTGATGCAGTACCTGAAAGTATCTCAGCTTTTCCATAAATAAACAGAAATGACCACAGCTAAAATAAACAGAAAGAAGCAACTAATGTATAATCTTAAATATTTCATAGAAAAGAAAAGAAAAACAGCCTAAACTCTAAAAATGTGGAGCTGAACATATCACATCCCATGCCAAAGCATCATGAAGTTCTCAAAACTAGTTCATGGATGATCATAAACCCTGAGCTGCCCCAAGCAGTTCCACCTTCCCAAAGGCACTCAGATCCCAAGGAAGAATAAACAGAAGGCACCCATATAGAAAATGCACTGCTTACAGTTGAAACATTTTAAGCATTACTCTTTCAATGAAAATTTTTGTAACTCAAAGCCAAATCTTACAGGGTATTTTGGTCCTGTCTTTCATATTGCTAAAAAGCAAAGGAAAGATATTGGGGAATCAGGACTGGACTCTGGAATCACCAACTGGACTGTAAAGTCCAGCTTCTCTTGGCAGAAGACTCTCAGCACAGAAATCCTTAAGGACAAGGCACAGCAGATCAACATAGGTTAGACACCAGAAGTCTTCAAAGGCTCAGCTACTGGGAGATCAGGCTGAAGTCTGTTCTAGGTAGTAACAGCCAGTATGTCCATTAAAACAGTCCAGTTTGGACATTAAAGAATTCTGGAAGTTCAATTGCTTCACTTTTTCTCAAAGGCCAGGACTGCTACCTAATACAGGTTTAAATTAAAACACAAACTCATTTATTCATTAACACTACATCTGAGGTAGCCTATGGGAAAGATGAGACTACAATGTCTTTTTTCCTTTGTGTTGTCACTAAAACAGTGCTGTCCTCTATCACTCACTAAATACTGGATATTTCAGAGAGTTGCACAGTTCCTTTTTATTAAAGATGTAGGAAGCCACTTTATAGCTCACTGTTCTACTAACAAGGAGAGAATTCAGGAAAATATCCCTCCTGAAATCAAACAACTGGGTAACAGCAAGGCCTAAATGGTTACACTGTGTTTAGAATTAAGAGGACAGTAAAAACAGGAAAGACATTGTCAATTAAGTAACAAGCAAGTGAGCCATATTTTGACTTTTCAGGCAGGTGTCACAGCCTCATGAAGTATGACTCAGGACTGTTTTCATTTCAATGTTATTAAAAATATATATTTCAAAAATGAAATAACTGTTCGACACAATTTGTTTGTTAGAAGAATCAGTATCCTAATGAAAACTTTATTTACACTGATACCTCTTTCATAACAAGTCAAAGTAATAACCTACACTACTGTATTTCAGATAAATCAGCAATAAAATAATATTTTTCCCTACATCAGAGGAAAAAAATGTTTATGGTGCATCAGCTTGGATAATCAAACAAGCCAAATGCTGCAAAACACTGAACCTATCTTAAAGACCAATACTTTTAAATACCAAAAAAAAACATGCAGACAAAAGCAAGTTCAAGAAGCTAGCAGTGGGGCATGAACCCTGTAATTTTTAAATCCACTGAGAAATCTGTCAATTTAGAAAAATGCAACAATTCCAAACATACCCTGAGTATCCAAGTGAAAAAAAAATCAAAATACTGACATAACTGACACAACATTTGATTGACACATTTATCATTTATCATATTAGCAAGAATCCCATTAATAGCCAATATGATACTTATGTTCTCATATTGTAATATATGTAAATATAAGTATTAGAAACACAAATTAGGCAATCTTTTTATTGTCAGGTATACTCTGGCAGATGAAAACACTAGTCTGCTTTTTTAATCAATTAATGCAATTCAGAATGCCATTCAAGCCAAAACCACAAAATTAAAAGTCTGAGGTTTTAGTTCAAGAAGACATTAACTGATTAAGTAGGTAACAACAACAACACAATCACACAAAAAATTGGCATGCTCTTATTAGAGAGCAGTTTCTTACTAATATCAGTAAACAAACACAGAGAAAACAGAAAATAACTATTCGAGTAACAAACCTCCTGAAAAATAAGTGATTCTTTCAGGTCTGCATGCTGCAACAAATGATAAACCTTGCTTAACAGAAGGATAGTTTCAAACATTTGGATTTAGTAGTATTAGCCACACAGAAACAGTGCAGAACCTACTGTCACTTTCTACTCTTTTTTTGCAATTTGCATGTTAGTCAAGCTGCAACATAAATCAACCTTATTCCTTCACAGCTTGGGAGAGACAGTCAAGTATCAATGCAATTAACCTAAACAGGGAGCACTTAGCTCATTATGCACCATCAAACACATCTTTGTCAACATGCACTGTCAAACATATTTTTTGTCTGTATTCTTACAGTTTGTCAAAAGTGCCCAAAAATAAAAGAATCAGATTTGCAAAGTACCTATCAACGATAACAAACTTTCAGTTTAAACATGGTCTTACTTGAATACACTTAATGTTACAACCTTTAATGTCTTTCCTGAATTTATTGTCCCTAAGAGAGCATTAATAATCACTCTGGGTGAATTCAGCTGTGATACAGCCTTCACCAACGCTTGACCTCAGGAGTTGAGTCAGCAAGCAGGTGCTCTCTGCTAGAAGCTACCGATGACAACTCAATGTGGAAGGAGGAAGACAGAATTAGAGCACTCCCAGCCATTCCCTCCTTATGTAAGCAGCACTGTGCCTCATGGCAGCCCACAGCCCTCTCTGCAAGGCGCAGATGGACTCATTCAGCTGTGAATGCAGCACAGCCTTATTAGATCTCTAATAACCTCCTCGAATCCCACTGAAAGGACATTGCAAATAAACACTCAAGCTTGTAAAATTCATGGGTGAAAACTTGTCACTTATGTTAAATGGCAGCTAGCAAGCCTAGGGACAAAAGGGTCTGACCCTATCAAAACCTATTTACTAATTTATGAGTGGAAAGAAAGTGGTAGGACAAGAGAACAAAATGGGGATGGCAATACTGACATTTCCTCATACTACACTTCAACTCATAGAACACAAATTATAATGAATCATTAAAATATTTTGCTTAGTTCTGCAATCATAAAAGCAACAGGTTAGTTTAAATCTAGCTCAGCACTCTAAACAAAAAGAGCAGGCATTCCTTCTGACTCCTTAATGGAAAGAGCAGGAGAAGGACGTAACTCTCAAAAAAATCCAGAAATCAATCAAGATTTGCTCATATAAGACAAGGTATTTTTATTATGCTTTGGTTGACAATCTGGAACACACTGGTCATCCAGGAGCCAGTCATTTGGCATGTGCCAACACAAAGTAGATGCACTCCTTTCAGGAGCAGAGTCCACACTCTGCTGCCACTCTGCTGCACCTCTGCTGCAGAAAAGCCTGAATTAACTCTGAGGACACAGAATTCACAGCTCCATCACAGCCAGTGAGATGCTAAGTAAGTTGTGCTGCATCTGGCCAGGATAGAGTTAACTTCCTTCCTATCAGCCCATATGGTGCTGTGTTTCAAATTTGTGACTAAAACAATGCTGTTAACATCACTGCTTAAGCTATTGCTGAACAGTGCTGCACAGCATGAAGGCCTCCTCTGTTTCTCACTTTGCCCCCACAGTGGGTAGGCTGAGGGTGGGAGAAAGGCTGGAGCTAACACAAAGGGATATTCCAAGCCATAAACCATCATGCTCAGCAATATAAAACTGGGGGTAGTTCTTCCAAGGTAGTGTTCTTGGCTCAGAGACTGAGCACCAGACTGCACCTCTGTGAGCGATGGCAAACATTTACCTTTGCACCACTTGGTTGGCTTTTTTGTTGGCCAGCAGTTTGGTTGGTTTGGGGTTTTTTTTACCTTTTTTTTTTTTTTTTTAAAGGTCCCCCCTTTATTTCCTCAACTGCCTTCATCCTAATTTACAAGCTTTTTCTTGCTCTTGCTATTCCCATTCTTTCTCTCACCCTACTGCAGTAGAAAGTGAGCAAGTAGTTGGAGGGTGCTTATTTGCTGGCCAAGGCCAACCCACCCCATGGATACAGCATCCACATCATCCTAACCTACACAGACAACTGAAATTTGGCATTTCCTCCACCAACTTTGATAGCTTCGTTTGACATTTAGGTAAATATTGTTACATTTATTGCTAAATACCCCAAAACAGGAGTTACACTTTTTTTGACAGCTGCATATGAATATACCAAGCTACCATTTTTCAGCTGTTTGTTTCCACATGATTTGGATTTCTCATCCGTGAAGCCATGACCTTTACCAGCGCCCAGCCACTATACTGTTAACAGAAACTTCTGAATTAACTAAATGCCTTACTTCATGGTCTTCCCTCTTCTGGAGAATGAACATAATCCAACTGCAGCAATAAAAATCAAAAGAGGGACATGAGAGACCTAAATTTGAAATTTTAATTGCATTTGGAAGCACTTAATGCATGGGAATAAATGAGGTATGAAGGTATCAGCACAGATGCAATAGGAAATAAAATTTTCACAACTGGTGGAAAGCTATGGACAAGGGACAGAACAAGAACTGAAGCTATCACACAGACAGAACACAAGTTATTCAACTTGCATAGATTACTTGGGAAAAGACATGGAAATTATTTCAAGTATAGTGACGAACTAGTGTGGAATTAAACCAATGTAATACAAGTTTATCATCTTTATCACCCAATATACCCCTTTACATAAATGTGGATTTTTTTTTACTGCAGAATAGTGAGATACCGGAGTATCACCACTAAAGCCTAAATATTAACATTTTCTAAGGCAAAAGCTTGAGCAGTTGTTCCTCCTGCATGTTTTCCAAAGAAATTACCTATACCTATTGTATTTAAGAGATTTAGAGCACACCACACAAGCTGTACCATAACTTCGTAACTCTTCATTCTTGCCTGCATGACAACCCTCACCTATTCTTCTCTTGTCAGAGGTCACCACATAAAACCCTAATGCAAAACTACTAAAATAATCTACCTAACAAAAATTTGGTAAGATTTAACTGATGTGTTCAAGTTTCATTTTTCTTCAGTAATATAAAATTGGGATGTAAAGCCTCTAAATTGATTTTCCCCTAATTCAATGTACTCACACCCAAAATGCTGCTAGAAGACTAACAGCAGCAAACAAAATGCAGCCAGCTTTGCAGAGGCAGACTTAAAGCAATGTCACCTCTGTGTTTCCTAGCTTTGTCTATTTATCACTCTTCATCTGTGAGTTCTGTTACAATTCAGGCCCTCTGAAGACATGAAATACTCAAGTTTTAACTGCACTCATAAAGGAACTAAGTTCGGACTTGTTTCAAACTAGCCCTTGGGTTTAATAAAGGACATACATTCTAGGCTTAAAAACTGCTTTAGTACAACCTGAAATATTTCATTTTGCTGTTCAAAGCATTCCTTTCCTGCTATTTGAAAATGATCAGATAACAAAAGTCAAAACTGCTCATTTCATGTTGCCGCTAGTCAGTGACAAACATCACAGGTAAAAACAGAAAGGGCCTCTCTATGGAAGGAGACTCTCCAGCTCCCTTGTGTAATCACTGCCTGTGTTCAGCCCCCCTCACAGTGAAGAAGTGTTACCTTATGCTCAGACAGAACCTAGCATGTTTCAGTTTTGACCAAAGAGGTTAATTTGAGCTGTTCAACTGAGTTAAAAAAAAATAAAATTGCAAGATGGTTTTGGGAAAACAATACAATACCAAAAAAGGAAAAGGATCTTCTAAAATATCAGCTATTGAGGTCAAGATATTATTTTGACTACTGCTGCCTAGAGTTCATTTTTCTTATCCAACAGATTTAATTTTCCTAGAACAAAGAACTTGTTCTAGTCTTTGACATGCATGGTGGTTAGTCTAAGCAAGCTACACGAAACATTATTGATTCACCTTTATTTTCTCCCAAAGCAGAATTACCATACAGACTGTACAACTACAGAGAGCAACATTTCCATGAAAGACATCGGCATAGCATGGCTATAGGAATACCAAGAACCACACTTCAAAAAAATCTAATGCAATCTCATAAGATATGAAACTTATTTTTGCAAACACCTATTTTCTAAATAAAATTCCTCCTGGTAAAAGTGAAACCCATGAAATGCACCACCAGTTTTCAAAGCCTGTATCTGAACAGGACAATAGCCACAACAGAACTAACAAAAAAAAAAAAACCAAAAAAAAAACCACCACCAACAAAAATCCTCCACCACTTCTGGTAGGAACCTGTGGCCCATCTGGCTTTCCATACTGTATAAAAAATCTTGCCCAACTTCCCAACTCTCATGTAACAGTACAGCTTTTTCTTTGCCTGTCAGCACATTTCAATGCTACAGAAAAGTATTCCACAGAAGGCTCACCTACACATTTCCATTGCAGAGCCAGAACTCATCCGAAAACATTAGGAAAACAAAATACTCTAAATATATACTGAAAATATTAATTGGCTGACTTTTCATTAAAATAGGCATGGTATTAAAATGCTTTATGAAATCTCTTTCGATTCTGATAAAAAATACTTATTTCTATTAAACACCTACTGCTACATGCTTGTGCTGAAGGTGAAGTCACTTATGAGGGTTTCAGGCCTACCTGAATCACAGCATTTTTTGTTTGTGGACCTTACTTCGATATTGTCCACGGAACTAAAGTAACATCAGCAGGAACGAACTATACAAAAGAGCCATAAAACTCACCAGCTACCAACTGCTGTCAAAAAAAAAAAAAAAAAGCTCCCCAACCATCAAACCAATCCTGCCCTGAAAGTGTTCCCCAGACATCAACGGCAATAAAATACAATCAAAAATGTTAAAACTTGAGCGTGAGACTAACACATGTTGGGAGAGAAAACCAGCTGGGTTTGGGGTTTTTAACACATATATTCGCGTAGAAAACGACTGCAAAGGTGTTTTTAAAGGACAACAACAAGAAACTTAAAAATAACGTCGTCCTTGCAAATCAGAGAGATGGACGAGTTGAAGCTCATTTTCTATTTGTTTATCACGCTTTATTCGCAGGTCGCGTTAATTTGGCCGGGAGAAGGAGAGGGAGCGGAGTAGCGGAAGGAGTCGGAGCCTTCCCGTCCTGCCCGCCGCAAGCCGGCCAGAGCTCTTCCTCCGGCTCCGAGTCCCGCAGCGCGGCAGGAGGAGGAGGAGGGCCAGGCCCAAGGAACCCTGCTCCGCCGGCCATCACAACCAGGGCCGCCGCTGCTCCGGCCGGAGGCTGCGGGGAGGCGGCGAGGCCGTCCCGGCCCGCTCCGCCGCTGCCCGCTCGGTATCATTCCGCAGGGCCGGGCCGGCTCCCTCCGCTCTCCTCTCCTCCCCTCCGCCCTCTCGCCTGTACCCTCGCACAATAGACCCGGCCTTCCTCCCCCATATCCGGGGACTATATGCGGAGCCCGCGGAGGCTTCTCGCCTCCCACCCCCGGGCGCGGATCGCGCCAGCCCGGCCGCGCTCGTTACCTGCCTCGGCGCCGGCCTCGCCACTCTCCCCGCCGGGCTCTGGGGGCCGCCCCCTCGGCATGGCCGCCCCCAACCCGTCCCTCCCGCCCCCCCCCCCCGGCGCACGCACACACGGACACACCACACACACACACACACTGTTGGCAACGGGCGGAGGGGGGACGGAGGGGCGGGGACGAGCTGGCGGGCCCGGCCCTACACACGGGCTGCGGGGGGCGGGCGCCGGCGCTCCCGGGGGAGGCGGGCAGGGGGCGAGCGGGGCAGCGGCGAACTCACGGCAGGGCCGGGCGGGCGGCCGGGCGGGGGGCGTATGGCGGGTGAGGGGCGGCGGCGGCCCCCAGTGCGCATGCGCCGGCCTGTGCCGGGTTTGGGGGAGGTCGGTACATCCGGGTGCGGTAGCGGGCGGGGCATGTAGGGCGCCCTTGTGGGGCAGGCCCGGGAACGGGCCGAGCGGGGTTTGGCACGGTGGGTCGGCCTGCCTATGGCTTCCACCTGGACGCGTATCTGTGTCCCCTGGTGTAGCTGACCGTGCCTTGGCAGAGGGGTTGGAGTACAGGTCCCTTCCAACTCTTAACACTTCTGTGATTCCGTGAGGGTGAGAGCCTGGAAGTTAGCAGGACTCGGCCAGAGCCGCGTGGTTAATGGCCTGAAGTTGTTAGGGCAAATTTAGGTTGGATATTGGGTACTAGGAAATGGTTCTTCACCCAGAGGGTGTTTGGGCACTGGAACAGGCTCCCCAGGGAAGTGGTCACAGCACCAAGCCTGAGAGAGTTGGAGAGGCCTTCGGGCAGTGCTCTCAGGCTCGTGGTGTGGTATTGGGACTGTCCTGCTGAGCTCTGTGATCCTTCCAGCTGTGGGTATGCTCTGTTTCTGATCCCTGTGGGCGATTGTTCCTTGCTTTTCCCTCGCACACCCTCCGTGAATTCTGGTTTTAGGCTGAGGGGCACAAAACACATGAGCACGTGGCACTCACCTGGTGCCCAGGAAGCCTCCAGCCCACACCACTGCCGGGGCAGGCGGGGTTTGCTCCTGAAGCCGGCTGAATTTGCTGAAATTGTTTGGCCTCGCTGTGCCCTGACCAAGCTTCGCTACCTAAACCAAATTGCTGCCCAAGGAGATCTTAGAATCACAGGGTGGTTTGGGTTGGAAGGGACCCTATAAAGATCATCTTGTTCCAATGCCTCTGCTCACGAGCAGTGACACTTTTGACTAGACCAGGTTGTTCAAGCCCCAGCTAATCTGGTTTTGAACACTTACAGGAATCTACAGCTTCTCTGGGCAACTTGTGACAGTGTCTCACTACCCTCGCAGTAAATAATTCCTTTCCAGTATCTAATGTACCCTCCTTCAGTTTAAAATCATTCTCTCTTGTCCTGTCACTCCTTGTGAGTGAGCCTTGTCAGAAGTCCCTCTCCTGATCTTGATTTGAGTTGTCATAAAAGATAACTGGGTCATTTAATAGTGATTTTTTTGGTATCATAGGCCATAGTGTTTGATTCTGTGTCCTGTAACTTGTGTGCAATAGAACTGCACTCACTGGAAAGATACAAATAAAGTTGCATATGCTTTTCTTGACAGCATGTTCTGCACTCCATAGATTTCATTGCTTCCAAAGACACTGCTGTAAGTATCATGTAATACACAAGTGTTGAGCTTCTAAAATTAGGTGTTTATTACACTTCTGTCTTGCTAAATAAAATTTAATACAAAATACTTACTTTTGATGAATGACTTGATTCTTCTTCCTCCATTATCTCTAGTTCAACCTATTTAAGACCCTAAAGCTTGTGAGTTATGGCGGTTTCCTGCAACTTTTGGTTTTTAAATACCTTTTTAAAATGAGTGTATTTCTGTACAGAGGGAACTGGTATGAGAATACTGCCTGCAGTAATCAAACTACCTTTTTCAAAATTTTTTTGGCAATTCAAGTCTTACAGCCAAAAATGTATCCAAAGCCCATTGCCACTGAACTGGCTTGCTGCTGCTTATTTGCCAAATTGTTAAAATGCTCAAGTTCTTTTCATTGCCTTCAAGGATGTCCCTTTTTCCTTCCCATCCCATATGCCAGCATATGTCCAGTTTCTTTATTACGAGCTACATACTGCCTGTATTAAAACATGCTTAATATGATGCATTAACCAGGCTGGATGATCCTGTCCTCGTTTGTTACATTTACTACTTTAATGTCAGTTTCTGTAGTCTCCGCACGTAGTACTTGTCAGGTACTTCGGATCACTGGTCAAAAAACAGGGTGGGTTGGGTACTGATATCTGTAAACTGTGGTAGCAAAGCATTACTTAATCGTTTTCTCATCGTTGAATGTTAATTATCACTTCGTTAATTCATCTATCTTGTTCCATTTCAAATAGATGTTGGGGTTTTTTTCTTGAGTTAAAGCCTTTCAGTTAACTAATTAAATTACATCTTAAAACTTGCCTTAAGCAACCCAATT
The DNA here is from genome assembly GCF_022539315.1 of Serinus canaria. Lineage (NCBI taxonomy): Eukaryota > Metazoa > Chordata > Aves > Passeriformes > Fringillidae > Serinus > Serinus canaria. The sequence goes on from NC_066315.1 coordinate 92,797,334, forward strand.
TAATCATATCAAAGAATGAATTCAGGTTTTTGGAATGCAAGGTTTAGTTTCTTCCTGAAGGCTAAGGTTGGGTAAGCAATATTTAGATGATTTCACATTCTGTCCGCCAATAAAAAGTGTACTGTATTTAATTTTCTCTGGAGAAATGCAGCATTGGCTGTGTAAAAATGGAGAGGAGGACTGAAGCTGGTGTGACAATTGCCTGGGGCTTCTGTGAGCTCGCTCCACGCTGCAGCCCAGCTGCAGGCAGGAAAAGAGCGAAGAACAGCAGTGGCCTCTGGTGGCTGTAGGGTAGTTCTGTGCTAAAATAAGAAGATCGCCGGTCGTTTTGACAGTGAGCTACAACATACAAGTTCAAGAAACGAAGTGACAGCTTTTTAGGTGATTTCAGAGAGAGCCCAGGAATCAAAACCAAAGATATAGAACCGAATCGGTATCTGGAAAAACTTTTCACAATCTCAATATCTTACATGTTTCTCCTGATTTTATTCTACATTAGTTATCAAGCATGTCTGTATTTTTTGTTGAGGACATCTGCTTTAGGATTAAGAACCTTTATTTTGAGTTTATTTTCAGTTTTGAACTGATGCACACTTTACAGGAATATGGGATTGTATGTGCAGGCAACTTCTGTCTGTACAGATAGTAATGAAAGCCATTTAATGCAAAAGCCAACTTTCATTTCTATTTTAGCTTTTCAATATTATTGTTCCCTGCATGTCTTTCAGTGTTCAGCAGTAGTACATACAATTGTGTTTAATTTTGTACTGCAAAAGTCTGTTCATTATCTGTTCCAAATTTATGTTTGTCATTGCCTATCAGTCTTCTAACACTTCTGCATCTCTCTCATTCTGTATAAAACTAGCTCTGCATAAAAGCATAAAAACAGAATAGACATAATTTTTTTCTTCAGAGCCTTAAGAAACTTGTGGTACTGGGAGACAAGTAGTTTAAGAAGAGTGTATGGAACATTGTTGAAGAGGATATGAAAAATTTTATTAATAAGGAAATTCAGTGGTATATCACATCCCTGACTTTACAGACATTTTCAAGCTGTCTAACCTCTGTGTAATTTTCCTTCTTTGTCTGTGTGATTGACACGATATTTTTCCCCTGCACTTCGAAGCTCCTGGAAGAAATGTACTGCATGCATTGCTATAACTTCTGTGCTACTTGTCAGTGATTCTATTGTCTGCATTTGCAGAAGTGCTGATATTTCAAAATATTTCAAAATTTTTGTATTTTGTAAATAATAAAATCACCAATTACAGTCTCTCTCTAAAGTCTCTGGCATTACTCCAGAAGTGCTACACAGGACACTCTTGGTTTTGGGGTGTGCCTAGCATTATGACCCAGTGCCTTCTCAGGTCAGAGCCTAGCAGATCGTTACTTATGCTCTGCTGTCCCTCCAAAGAAAACATGGGTCTGTTTTCCAGATGGACTCTGTAATGTAATACCGAGTGTGAGATGGTTAGCCTTTAACTCTTTCTATGATTAATTTTATCAGGTATCACTAATTTCTGGGCAGAAAATTAGCTATAGTGTCAAGCCTTAAAATATGCAACAATAAACCTTATGCTTATTTCATACTTGCAGATGAACTATAGCAACAGAAAGTAAGGTTAACACAAGGCCACAGAACAAATTGAGTTCTAGGTTTTACTACCAACCAGTAGTACTAGATGTGCTGCTGAATTTTAAGGCAAACTAGTGAAATTCAGTGAACCATTTCAGTAAAGATAATTACTAAGTAGGGTACTATTTGCAGTTGTCCGATACTGTTGTACTATTGTAAGATAATTTTTTTCAGTTTTTTATGGCTTTGCCATACTTTAAATCTTTGGACTAAAATTTCCATGTCAATTGTCTCACTGCTGTTGATTTGAACAGTCTGCTACTGTTTGTCAGCTTATGTACCAACCTTGGGTTTGTTTTTTTTATTTAAGAAGGTACATGAAATCATTTGCTGCACTCACCAGTGAAACCAGTGGTTGAAAATTTTGATGTTAGCTTGAATTTTAATTCAGGAGGAGTCCATTCCAATAATACTTTAAATTTATTCTTTTTCTGCATGTTTCAAACGAATGACTAGAATATGCTCAATTTTTTTTTTCAATTTTTATTTTTCATTTTAAGGGTCATGTGACATCTCTCTGTCCCTGTATTCCAAGCTGGAGAAGGCAGCACAGTACTTTCCCTGAGTTAAGGCTGTAGATGTGTAGTATTCCAGGTTGAAAAATCCCTCTACAATTTGCTTAGAATCATGACATTTAGATAAGTAAAGCACCTTCTGAACTCTTATGTTTTGGCTTTTGCATGTCTGAATGCTTGTGAGGTGCATTTTTGTGTCTTGGTTTGGCTTCGGGCAATGGCATTTTAAGAAAAAAGTATTGCAGTTTTCCCAGTGTGATGAAAATGCTGATACACCAAAGTAGTTCTGTGGTTCTGCATTCAGCCAGAAGTGAGAGAAAGAGAAGTAATCTCAATATGCTAGATACACAGTAGAGCCAGGCCTCCATAGAAGGGTGGTTTAAGAGCTATACCATGAAATTTTGTAGAATGCTTTGGGTTGGAAGGGTCTTACAGGTCATTGAGTTCCACCCCCTCTGCCATGGGTAGGGAACCTTCCACTAAACCAGGTTTTCTCCCAGCCCCATCCAGCCTGGCCTGAACACTGTATTTGCCAACTGTTGGCACAAAACAGTAAATACACTTAAGACTGTCTTAGCACTGTTGCCAGAATGAAATAAGCTGTCCTGGGAATAGGAGCTTTATGATTATAGCGCATAACTTGGAGTAGAACCTGCAGTAATGTGGAAATGTCAACAAAATCAACAATCTTCTGTCATACTGCTATAATAGAAAAAACTAGAATAGGCCTGGTATATGTTCAGAATGTATAAATTGTTAAAATTATACAGTGTGAGAATTGCAGTACACATTGTTTATGAAAGATTTCACTAAAGAGGTAGTTTTCCAATGTTAACATATTAATTTCCAAGAAAATGAAAATGTTTCCTGCTTTTTTGGGTTGGTTTGTTCATTTATCAAAGAAATGGTGCCTCCTACACTTTCTTGATTTCCTTTCGTGTAACTGAAGGACTTGGGTTTCCAGCACAGTCAACTATCTTGCTTCTAAAGGTGCTATTCCAGTGAAAAATAGTATTTTGATGAAAAACTCATTCCCTGTGAACATCTAGTGTTTACACTCATTACAAACCCCCACACATTTAATGAAGATTGAAAACGTAAATGCCCCTTGAATAATATCCATAAAAATCTCATTGGCAGCCCTGAGGCTGCATGTACAGTTCAGTATTTTAAGAGGAAATTCAGTATAGTAAGGCAGGGTTGTATTGTAGCATATTGTAGTAATAGAGCTGTACCAAAGGTGAATTCTATTTTGAGACCAGGATGACTAATCAAATAAGAACAGCACTGAGTCTAGCAGCTTCTTTTAACATATGCTACTGAGCTTAGATATTTCACATCTGTGTGACTTTCACCTTCTGCCAGCTGGGCACTAACTCAAACTGATCATCTAAAGGATAGGCATTACATTTGCTGTCAGTGTCAGAGTTCTAATTGGATTCCTATGAATTTCTACAGAGCCATGTTACCTAGTTTAGCTCCTACACTGGGATTTACAGTCTCCTTCCATGTTTAAAACCGAGGACAGATACCACCATTTTTTGTGCGGCTTTCTTAAGGTGCAGTTTTTACTGTCACATTGATCAGTCTGAGGCTCTGTGACCAGAGCTGTCTCTTTTCTATTGCATTTGATTCTCCTATTTTTCTTCTCTTTATATAATATATATCCTATAATGCAGATTCTCCACCGGCTGAGCTTTATTTGCTGTTGTGGGTATAACATACCTGGAAGATGGTCCAATCCTTCACATACAACCTGCTAATCTTTCAGCAGCTTTGCTTCAGGGGTACCAGTGTATCATATGCTCTAGATAGTATGAAGTGTTGATTTTTTTAAATTTTTGAATCTGTTTTAAATCATTTGTCAGAAACCTCCAATAAGTTTCATTATTTCTTTCAGTGACACTAGTTGTTGTTCCGTGTTGTCTGCATTACCTGAAATCTCAGCCTGTAAGCCTTCTTGGTATGTTTTCTTTATGTGTCTTTTTTGGGGGGTTTATTGCATGGTCCTTGTGGTTTTATGGTCATGCATTTTATAATTTTAATCTATTTGTTACGGTTTCAATTTTATTTTCTATTCACAAGTAATAATGTAGGAGTCTTCATAATCTACTAGGTTCACTGATGCCTTACTGTGAACTTGGCATTTAATTTCCTGTTTGTAGGCTGCCTTGTCTTGATGTCTTATGATAGGCTGAGGTTTATGTTTTCTGTTTTATGTTGCCTTTTTGTTCCCTTCCTTCCTTTTTCCTCTCCTCTTCCCTCTCCTATTTCCCTTTCCCTTGACTACAAGTGTTGGCGCAATAATTTCTTCTGCCGCAAGTGTATGACCCCAAACAGAAGGTCTATTCATCACCTAATTTTTTCTTCATAGTACATCATGAGCAATTTTATGTGGACTTGTAATTTGGTTGTCTTTTCTGCTCTGTATTGTTTTTTCATGGTTTTGGTAATGGGAATGGGTTCTTGGGCAGGCTTTCTGCTGTCTTTTTGTTCTTTTTCTCTGTTGAATGCCAAGTTGTCCCTGACACTGCTCTACTGGGGAGTTGCTGTCCATATTGTGTTTGTCTGTATCTCCTCATAATGTTTACATGAAGTTTTTGGACATTTTTTTTCAGTCTTCTGAAGCTTCATTCCAATTTCTAAATGATGACGATTTTAATCTGACATTCCTATAATTCAGCTTTCTTATATGATTCAGTATTGATCTTCCCCAGATTCTTGACCACAGTTGTTTTTCTGTTTATAAAAAACCTCTTTCATTAATTCTTGAGCTAATGTAAAATCCTAGAAATCCTCTAAAAGCATGTACTGCCTCAGTCTTGTCTTCATATGCCATGAAACATGTAATCACCTTTACAAGTAACAAGTACAGTCTCAGGACATCATTCTGCCCTCCACAGATAAACCCCCCTAATGAGAGCAGTTTCAGAAGTAAGGCTTGCCATTCATAGAAATTACAAATTACATAATATTTTCACTATGAAGACTATGTTTGAACCATTGGTCTTTTCATGTGAAGGAATTTTTAACAGGAAAAAAATCTTTATACTTGGACTCTACTTGTATTTCTTTAAATCTGTTGTATTTTTCCATCTTTGGACATGCTACAGAGCCTTGGTATCTGGATGCTGCATAGACTGCAGAAGTTTGAACAACTCAAGTACATAGGAGATGTTTTTCTCCCAAAATTTTCAGTGGAAATAAGCTTACAGACTCCAGAGTTAGACTATGCATAGGACTTACCCTGAAGTAGGAATGTAGGCTAAATACTTTGATCCTGAGGAAGAAAAAATTAAGTTTCACAGCTTCATTCTTGAAAGGCAAATATCTTACCTGCTGCTACCAGTGCTAATCCGTTCTTTAGATAGATAACCAAGGAATTTTTATCATTTCACAAGCCTGTATTTTCCTTACTTGTTGATGGGAGTCTTTCACTCTGTATCACACACCAAGATAATATAAATGAGCTCGCAGTGAGAAAACACATAACAAAGTAAGTAGGTGCTTGTAGTGAAGGTGAGAGTAAGAAAGTATGCAATTATACTTCCTTGAACAACAAAAATATTATTTGAATAATAAAATTTTCTTATTAACATTTATTAGAAAAATCTCATAGAAATGTTTCTGTCTTAAACCTAAGCCTGAACTTTCTAGATCAATACAAGTATCTGAATGTTCATGTTCATAGTCTTGTAATTTTGAAAACTTGTGCAATAGCAAACAATACAATATAATTAATTGTTTTATGTTTTAACAGCGTTAATTCATGTGCAGAAGTGTTGCTTAGACAGAGCCCTTCTGGGGATGTAGCTGCACATTGTGAAATAGTTGGTGGCTGTTCTCACTTAGAAATTCCCTCCCTACCATTCTCACACTGATTTTTCTTCACTCCACAGCTTGTCACCCTGGGCTGTCCTGGCATGACAATCCATGAGGGTACACCATACTTGAAAGAGATTATGGAACTAAGTCCATTTTAGAAAATTTTTATTTTATGTTTTTGGCAAGCATAATATGTGGGTCCCCAACACAAATGCCGTCCCCTCAGCCAAATATCAAAGCTTCAAAATCTGGCTGCCAGATTTACTAGGATTTAGAAACATTGCTTCATACAAGGAAGACATAAGAGAGGGGTCATTAGAGAACTGGGATTCTGGCACTTAAAATCAGGAGTATCATGAGCTTATAAACAAAGAAGTGTTGAGAAAGCCAGTATGTTCAGAAGAACATGTGGTTTGAAGTGGAAATTGTGGTACTGGTAATGCTGTGGGATTTCAGATACATCAGTCAAAGCAGAGAAAAATCAAATAAACTGCCAGTTAAAGAAGAAAATGTGGCAGAAACAACTGCTTAAAAACTAAGATAAATGATGAGGGAAGCAAGTCCAGCCCTAAGTGGAAGAGGTGGCATAGTACACATAGCAGAATCTTGACAGAAGAAAGTTAATCCATGGATTATAACAACAAAACAAAAAATTTGTTGATGAAAGTGAAAATTAAGTAAGCCTTCATGGTAGTGATATGGTGTTACTTCTTATAAGTTAGAATTTAATGAAGAAACTCCCTGCTTCATCAAACAACCTTATGAATCCACGTGGATTGATATTCAAAGCCTAAATCAAATTAATCATTTGGTTGGTAACTGCCCAGCAAAGATGGTAACACTGCATTCAGTGTCCTAAGACCACCAAAGAAGCAGCCAAATCAGACAGGAGAACAATCATGGGCTGCCTTATTTGCCTGCAGTGACAGGTGGAACACCATGAGACTGTACCGTGGAGATCACTCAGTAGTTGGGTCTGGGGCAGGTGGTTGGGCAGAGCCTACGTGCAACCCTGAGCTGGATCAGAGCAGCTTCCAGGGGCTGCCCCAGAGCCCCACAGCTCAGGGATTGCTGTGCAGCAGCTGCTGCAGCACGCTCAGCTTCAATGTTCTTCTAGAGTATCCGCAGTTGGGCTCCTCAAAAAGGGGAACTGGGGGAAAGAAGCACCTTGTTAAGTTAAAAAGCTCAGCCAAGAGAATGGAATCCTCTTACTTCACTTAAATTTTTTTTGGTCACCACCACCCTGGAAGCATTGGGCCAACACACCCTCTTTACAAAGGTAAGTATGGAAAATGGCAAAAAGAAAACCCACATACTAGGGAGGAAGTGACAAGCATAACAAAAGCAAGGAGATGCTCTGCAAAAAACTGATGTTCATATTAAAAGAATAGAAAGAATTATATATTCTGGCAGGTAGCATGTAAAAGCACAAGAAGGCAAGAAGAATTTTGAGGAGCATCTCAAGTAGCAACAAATCTTTCTTTCAATATATCAGAAGTAGGAATTAAGCCAAAATTGGAAGGGCAAGGATAGTAACAATGGTATGAAGAGAGCACTCAGGCGAGTCAGGCCATTGCAGAGGAATTACATTAATTATTTTCATCGGCACTCACTGCACAAGAAACAGGGCAGATTCTGATCTAAAGTTATCTTTATGAGGGACTTCTCAGAGGACCCACATGGAAAGAAGTGCCTACAGAAATGGAGAAAACAGAGCACAGAAAGAGCAGCATGGTGGCAGGACAAGGTGGTGTTCATGACAGAGTTCAGGAGGAATTCAAGCCTGAAAGAATTAAATGACTCCTAAAACATGACAGTGGTAACTTTCTCAAAGGACAACTGAAAATCTGAAGGCAACTTTTGAAACGCTTCTCAAGATGAGAAGTACGAAATTCTTAAGCATTTTTTAAAGCATGATATCTATACCATGCAGAATAGCTATCAAATATCTTGATAAGATGATGGGGTTTTTGGCCTTTCTGAAGTCTTATCAACATGTTACATGGATAACTGTGATGTGCTTGATGTGGCTTACTTGGTTTTTCCAAAACGCTTTTGAGAAATGTCTTACTAGAGGTGTTTAGGGAAGCTTCACACCATGTCATGAGAAGGAAGACCCTTGTATGGTTAAATGCTTAGAAGACAGGAGTAAATGGTCAATTTTCACAGTAGAAGACAGTGACAGATGAGGTTCTGTATGATCTATGCTAGAGCCTTTGCTATTCAGGATGGTTATATATTACTTTGAAAAGCATGTTAGCACTGAGGTAATCAAGTTTGATGATACTAATTTATTCAGGATAGTAAAATTTGGTGACTGAGCAATAAAATGACAACTGAAATTCAGTATAGATAAATGTTCAGTGATATACATAAAGAGAAGAAATACTGATTTCACTTCCATGAGCTGCCTGGAACGAGAGTTGGGAATTATGATCGATAGTCACACAGAAACATCAGTGTTCATTAGTGTTCAAAAGAGTAAATCAAATATCAGGAGCTGCTAGGAGAAGAATGAAGAACAGAAGAGAGACTGGTGGTCTGCCACCATGAAAATCTGTGGTTTTACCCTATCTGTAATATTTTGTGCAGTTCTGGTCTTGTTCCTCCCTACCACCTCAAAAAAGTACAAGGGACCAAAGAACATTTAATCAAATTCAGCAAGGATGGTCAGAGACATAGATTAATTTCCATATTAGAAATTACTTAAGCTACAGCTGTTGAAAGGAGATATTCTCAGTGACAAGGTAACTAAATTATTAGGGGCAATAAATAATTATAATCACAATTTTAAAAAAGGAGAGTTGAAGGAAAAGTCAGAGGGCAAAAACCATAAAACCAGGGAAATAGAGATACTAAAATAGTAAGCAAAATACTTCTTGATAGCACATTGAGGGCATCCAAAGACATGGTGGATGCTGCTCAGCCATTCTGTGCACAGAGGCTTAGCAAGGTGTATGACCGCAACTCAAAACTAAATACTAAAGAATTTCTTTTTTAATCAAATGCAGTTAGTTTGATACTCATTTACATTTGCAATTTTTCAGATATTGTATGTTTTAACTCATTTAACTGTTTTGCTGAAATGCAAATGATAAGCATATATCTTTATATGTATTTCAGAGTCCAGCTCCACTTGAAGCTTTCAGATGACCTTCTGGGACTCTAAATTAAGCAAACCCCAAACTTTCCAATTTAAATCAGGAGGACAGCTATTTGAACTAATTTTTCTCTATAATCTTTATCAGTATTTGAAGAATATACCAGCTTAAAAATATATCAGTCATTCAGCATCCTAACAAAACTTTATTTTAATATTGTTCATTATTTAAATAATAAAAAGGAACTGATTTATCTATTTTCTGTCTTAAAACACATAGGGTTGAGACAACCAGGTAATTTCCAACCAGTTCATGAATGCTTGTCTAATATAGACCAGTAGTGGCTACATTATGGTGAGCTGTGGTTAAAATCACTGCAGGTGTTCTAGTTAATGGAGGGTTAGTTAGGTGGCAGATGACCATGACGTGTTGGGGTCATGTGAGTCACCAGTACAGGAGAAGGAAGGCGTAAATGCTGAGCCGTGTGATATGAAAGAAGGACATAGAGGACTGCCCTTGTAAATTGTAGTCTTTGCTACTTTCAGCATCTTCTGACCTTGGCCAAAATGTAGTTGCCAATGTACAGGTGGAAAGCTCTGTATATTGTCGTAGGTAACTCATATTTATTTTATAGACATTGTAACAGCAAAGGCTGATGGGTTTGCTGAATTTAGAAAACTTGGGGAAAATTCAGAGTCAAACCCCCAAGTTTTTTGATTCCAGATGCTCTTCAGAGGTGATGACGAGAAGAAGGTGTAAAATAATCCCAAATAAAAAACAAAGAGAAATTTCATATGGAGGTCTTAGCAGATGACCAGTCAACAATTACAGTCTTAGGGATGCCAGTAATTTCAAACAACGTTTATTTTATGGAGAATATTTCCTATATAATGTGAATGGAGTAAAATTATTTCTATGAAAAATACAAATGATTTTGTAATAGCATATGTCTGGACTCAGCTTCCAAGTATGCAGTCACGTTCACAGAAGCCTGATGCTGGCTTTCTGTGGGGAAGGTTAGAACAACTACAGGCTCATCTTCCATATGAGTTATCTCCTGGGCTGCCTAGGTCATTGGCACTGAACTTCATCATTATTTTACTACCAAAGAAGCAACAAAAATGTTATCTTTTTTTTTTTTTTTTGTGGACACTTAAGTAAAAAAAAAAAAAATGGAAAATTATGGCAGGTTTTAAAGATCAGAGAAGTGTCAAGATATTAAAGTTGCGATTTAATGCCTCATCGTTAAAATGCCTGTTGCCTCCTATAATTTTTCCTCTTGTTCCCTTCTCTTTTTCCTTGCTAATATTTGTTCTTTTCACTGGCATTTCATGTCCTACCAAACTTTTCTATTCTTCTTCTGTTTAATACATCCCATTGCAACACCTCTGTCCTCATCATCCTACAGACTTTGTCAGTGAGTTCCCTAGCTGTCTTCTTTTACTTTTAGTGATTTGTCAGAGGTAAAAGAAAGTAGAATCTTCAAAGACATTGGATACAGAGTTGTAATACTTTTCCACTTAAGTCAGTGTGTATTGTCTGATTTTTCTAGGGCTTGTAGCTCAGCGAAGTATGAATCCCTCTCTAGGGAACTTCAGTGAGTGAAAGTGCTGATTTTCAAGTTCTTTTTTCAAAGGATGTAGATAACTGATTTTTAAAAATGAAATAATTGAGAGTCCATATGAACTAAGCAAGCTGTTATCCCCCATGTAATTCTTAAAAATCACAAGTTCATCTGAAACACTGACTTTTAATCCTTTGATTTAATTCTGAAGATGACACTTATCCACTTATCCAGAAAATATCAGCCCACACAATCAAGCTGAAAAGGTCTTATGATGGAAAAAGTTAGGAAAGCTTAACAGCAGGTGTCAGTGTGAACTCTGCCTTTCTAATTAAGGGTGAAACCAATCTGATTAAGAAGTTTCAGCACCATCACATAATACTCTCAGTTGTGGATCTTAAGAGCTCTTTTATTATTCAAAAGTGCTTTCCAAATATTGTTCTTTCACATGTCAAATAGTTACCATATCGTAATCAGGCTATTTTTCTCTTTTTTCAGCAATTTTCACTAGCAGTAGCACCATTATAAAAACCTTGAAATCACACCTCTAAAAGCAGCAACCATAATAGCAAATATTTGCTGTTATATAATATCTATTCAATTAATTTTGTAGAAGAATGTGATAAATAAGTGATAAGGTTGATTGAAAAGACAGACTAGACTATGAAAAGACAAACAAAATACAATTTTGAAGAGATTTCAAGAATGGTATAGTCAGTATAAAAAAAAATCTAGACTAGAAAGTCACTGAGGCATATAGTAATAAAAATCAATTGTCCGCAGAGCTGGCTGAACAAGCTGTAAGACGTTAATGAAAGGAATTAAATTAGAATTACCTGGAAACTAGTAAAGTGGGAGGGTTAAGGTGGAAGACATGAACACTTTTATAATGAAATCCTTTTAGGTATTCCGTCTTCCCTTCTGCCTTTAGCCAATAGTTTTGCTTGCCCATATCTGTGCTAGGTGCGGAAAGATATTTTGCATTTTTGAAGATCTTTGGAGTGCCTACCTATATTTCTTCTCCACTACAGATATTCAAGTTACTGCATTATTGGGATATTTAGTCCTAATTTTTTTTTTTTTTCTGAGAAGAGATGCATTGAAACTTCTACCAAGATGATTGTTTACCATCATGGTCTATGTGAAAGCTGAGGATAGTCACAGATGAGGCATCTGTAGATTTATTCTATAACTAGATAGGGGACAAAAAACTCAGCCAATCTAAAAGATGTTTTAAAGATAATGATTCTTTCCAAAGTTCTGATATACGTATGTGTGTGTATTTTTTATATATGCATTTATCCATCCATATATATATATGTGTACATAAACTTACATATATATCATATATGCAGATGAGCAAGGTGGGAAGGCAGCCAGGTTCTCCCAGCTGAGAATTCCCCTGGCTGCCTGCTTTGGCTGGCACCTACCACACTCTACTTCTGTGTCACAGAGCTACAAGTATCTTGTCCTTTAGCTGTTCTCAATCAGTGCATGTAGAGAAGCTTTCACTAGGATATAGAACAGTGTGAGTCTGTCTTGAGAATCAGTGATCCATAAATGACTCCATCATTCAGCCTCCTCTACACCCCCAAAAACTTTCCATCTTTTTGGCTGTGTGTTTTGTCTGACTCAAAACACACAGCCAAAAAGATGGAAAGTTTTTGGGGGTGTAGAGGACTGCCTGAGTAGTGTGGTGTACTGCCTGAGTGACTCCAGAGTGGGAATGTATTATCTTCCTGATCACTGTAAGGTAGACAAGCTCTGCTACTCCTCATATTACACATGGGGAGTTAAGGCCACGCTGTTTCTACTGACTCTGAAGTCTGTGTTTGAATTCAAAGAACCAAATCACCTGAAGTTGTGTCTGCACAGCCTGGAGGAGCTCAGGTATGAGCCAGTCCTACTCTTTGCCTTAGATTTCTCTTTTGGAGAGGCATTTTGATTTTCCAGATGAGAAGCAAAGTGAGAGTCAACCTTCAGGCAGTCCTCAGGGAATTTTGCCTCTGGTCCCAAGTGACAAGGCAGTGTAAATACAGCAGCAATTTAAAAGCCTGAGCTGTTACAGTAATTAGGTGTCCATAATTGCAGCACAGCACAAATAAATTTTATGAGATTTGGACTCAAGAGTGGAATCCAAAGCCCAGATTTTGGGGACGAAACAAAGCTCGGATAACCCAGAAACATGTTCTGAGGAGTTATTTGGAATTATCTCAAAGGTACCAGTAAAAGGTTTGTCTGCAAACTCATTCTGTTTGAGACTTGCATGTCTATACTCAGACTACAAGGTAAGAATCTAGATTTCCTCTGGAAGTACTTACAAGTAGGAAGGGAGCCAAGTAAGCTTTGGTTGTACTCTCTGTCCCAATGGCTAGAGCATTCAACCTGCAGATGGAAACCTCTGGCCCTTCCAATTTGTCTTTCTGAAGGTGGAAGTATTTAAAATCATCATCTCTTAGGGACTGCCTTTACCATCAGAGTAGTTGGTGGTCTTCTTAAACAGATTGTACTGGAGGCAGAGGGGAGGCATAATCCTGTAGCCTAACAGGTTAGACATTATGGACTGGGCTGTCAACAATTTGTCCAAAACAAGAGAGGCACTCTGCAGAAGCACCAAATAATGCTCTGCTGTCTTGGCTTCCAGGACTTGAGGTGGTGGGCACTCATCTCTGGTTACTGGTAGCACTAGATATTCTATCTACATTGCAAATGCTACCTTTAAATGTAACTCCAGCCCGACATACTGCATGGGATTAATCAATTTACAGAAAAAACAAGCTGCACCTCAAAAAGTTTCTGAATTTAGTTGAATTTTGTGTTGCATCTGTTGCAGTGGGATTAAAATAAAAGGGGAAGGTGGCTTGTTAAAAAAAAAAAAAAGGAAAAAACTTCATCCATACGGATTTGGTTATCAAAAGTTATTTTAACTGAATGAAACTTTATTGACTTGGTCTTTACCTTCCTTAAGCATCCTACTTGCCCTGACCACTACTGAGAAAGGGTGAGAAGTATTTCTATACCAGCAAATAACACCATTCCCAAGAATATTCCCAGGCCCAGGAGTCAACTGGCATGGACTGACTCACAAGTACCCCAGTAAACAAACACAGCCAGCCTCCAGAACAGGCTGACTGGATGCAAACGCTTTGGTGCTAATGCTCTGTGGGATGTTGTAATTCCATGCCTGGGAATTGCTTGGGAGACAGCTAGTTGGTACAGGCCAAAAGCATGTCAGAGACTGCTCTAATAATTTCAGATCAGTCATATTCCAGTGTCTGAGAAGAGTCACAGGTACTCTGTAATTCACTGACATAGACATAGCCTTAAGTTCACTGGTGTATTCCACAAATTCTTTCCAACTGCTCGAAGATGATAAAGACTGGTGATTATTAGTGGGGAAATATTAAAAATTAAATCTTGGCTCAAATGCCTGCTTTGTTGTGGACCTTTTTACTTCTGAGAAATACAAATTTATAGTTTGGTTCTGAATTTTTGGTCTTGTAGTGTTTATTTAGATAGTGTAGCAAAACTTTTAGTGTCTCATAGTAATATAAAATAGCTTGAAGATATCCACAGGTTTTAGAATTAATTTTGTGGCCTTTTGGGCAAATTTAGGAGTAGACAACTAAATTTGAAATGCTTTATGTGATTCTGGATATATAAAAGGAGTCTTCTCTGCAGAGTCTTCTCTCTCCAACACCTACAGTTTTCTTTGATAACAGTTACTTATTTAGAAGATATTATAATTTTAAAGCTATCATTCCAGAAAACAGTTGCCTTTAAAAGACTTTCAGGTTTTGCAAAACACTGCTTCATTTTCTTGTGCAATTAACTGTGCTTATTATGTAGGAATTGAGTAAAATTATAATTGTGTTTCGTATTAACTTGATACAAAAAAAGTAAAGCAATGGTTAGGTGTGAGCAGATTGTCTATTTGAATTATTTTAATCTGTTCATTATAACATTTTTAAGTCTTCTAATCCCTACTTCCTATGATGCCTGAAGTTTTAGCTTTCATGTGATCCAGATTCTGTACTGCATTAGAATATAACTCTGAACTTCATGTAAAGCGTTAGCAAGTTCTCTTCACAGGGTGGTTAGACAAAACAATCCTTTTCCAGACTGACAACCAAGGACACCGTTGCAGCTTCAGGCCCAAAAACTGTAAACAGCAAATTGATGAGAGCAATCTGAGGATGGGACTTCATAACCTGAAGCTGTAATTGAACAATTAACCCCAATTTGTAAATGGACCAGAACTTATAAAAGTGTGAAAATGTGTGATCCATCGTCTGTCTTGGGTGGAGCCTCGGCCAGGCTCTTGTACTGCCCAAGGTGTATCCTTTGAAGGCTTTTTAATAAATACCTACTTTATTCCTTTAGCTCTGTCTAGCCTTTGTTCTAGGTAGCCTCTCAAGGCACCACCTACTGTCCACTAAACTTTTTGTGCATTAGCTAAAAAGGAATAAATAAACCACCCTGAATTTAAAAACATACTTGTAAGCACACAACACATTAAAAAAAAACCTGTTTAGCCTTTACATTGAATTTAACAAATTTTATCAATTCTTTCAGTTCTTTGATTGCAAATCTTGTATGAGAGAAAAAAATTTGAGGTTTTCACCCCATCATATATTCTTTTCTCTTGGAAAAGAAAATCAACTCAGGAAAAAGAGCACATAAAGAATGTAACCTGAACAAAATGGTTCCCTTTTTCTACAAATTATTTATTCATTGAAGTATCTTTATCTTGGTTGCTCATTATTTACAGAACTAATTTAAATCCCCTGATTCCACAAAAGGTCAGACAAAAGCTTCTGTCATAGCCCTAATGCCCTTCATGCCTTTGTACTTTATGTGAGAGTTTTCAAATCATGATGGTAAAGGAGCAAGGCCCTCAGAGGATCCCATGGTCAGTATGTTATCTCACGTTTTTGTGATGAAGTTATGTTTGCATATTTCAAAGACAGAGATTTGCAGAAAATTTGCACATAAAACTATGGTGAGGCAACATAAAGAAATCAGAACACAAAGAAGATAGCAGCTTATACTACAGCATACTCTTAAAAGGCTTTCTGGTATCCAGCTAATAGAAGAGATCTGCAGTATTAGATGGTGTCATTGTTTATACAGTGTTGCATATACTAAGAGAAAGGATGTAGAAAATTTGAATAATACAAGCATTTTCATTATAAAACAAAAAATAAAGCTAAATAAGCAAGCAGTAAAATCATTATTCTTCAGCTGTGCTATATCTTACCATCAACTGAAAAAATGTGACCTTAACACTCTTTCCTTTTGCTTTGCTTCAGAATCACTAATTCATTTAAATCCTTCCTTCTGCTACAAACAGCATAGTCTCTGTGCTGTGACAGGATATTCTAGTCCTATTCTGAAATATTGTGAGACTATTGATATAAAGGTAGTGCAAAAGGACATAAAAATATGCACCAAACAAAACCAGGAATGATGGTTAGAAGAGTAAAGTTTTAGAGGTTTTATCTAGATCTGAATTGTCATTGAAGCACCTATTCTAAAATAAATGTCCTTAGGCGTAGGTTGAGACTATGTGTTGCAAGAACTTTTCCTGTGTTATTTTATTGCAATAAACATGCATAAATAAAATACTGTGATTGCCAGTTTTCATGAGCAAAACAGTTCAATAAATAGATCTTTAGGACTGGACTCAAGGTAAATAGATTTGTTTAATGTACAACATGAGCAGAAGACTGCAGTCAATGACCTCAATGTGTAAAACCTATGAAGTTTGGTGTTTTCTTGTAATTTTCTGGCTCCAGGAACTGGTATGTTAAAAAACATCACCAAATGCATGGAAATCATGACACAGAGATAAGTTTGCAGCATTAGAAATTTGTGTCACTTACTCGTGTGTGTTGCCACATCTCAAACCAGCTGAATCCATTATAGCTGCTTGTTCCTGCTACATCTCCTCAACCTAGGGAACTTCAACCAATTCCAAAAAGTTGTGGAGTGTTCTTCTCAGATTCTGCAATTTCAAATGCAGGAGAAGGTTGCAGTGGTTGCTGCTAGTTGGCTGGGTTAGAGTCTGTGGGATCTGTGGTTTGTATTTTACAGTCTTCTCCGGGGGAGCTGAGTGACGCAGGCAGCGTGCGTCTGAGCCAGCTGCAGCTTTCTGCTTTTAATCACAGCTGATGGACAGTTCACTGCAGAGATTTAACATTGGAAGTAGCCAACGTTGAGGAAAGTCCAGGGACTATAAAAGCAAAGACATAAAGAGCATTTTAAAAGATCTTTTTATAGGGTGAGATGATGGAAGTACAATTTTCTCTTTAAATTTAGGGAAATTTAGTCTGAATTGATCTCTTACTCAGAGAACTAATTTATATGCCACATGTCTCTAAAAAGGTCAGGCAAAATGGTCTTTCACAAACTTGATAGCTCTTATATTACTTTGTATTTTCATGCCTGCACAGATTGTTGTTGACTCAACATGACACATCTGAAAAAACCTCCAGTCTATTAAAACCATGCAAGGGACAGTGAAATAGAGTTTCTTTAATGCATAAAATCTGACTAAAAATGGAACAGGCATAAAAAGGACTTGATGCAGAAGCTGTTGGATACTTTCTAATCTTGAAAAGGTACCTGATGGAAATTACCTACTGATGAAGTGTTGCCAGAGGGAAGAAAAGATCTGAGGATTAGCACTGCAGCTGGAGGATTGGTGAAGGAGTGATATGAAAATAGAGGGCAGAGGAAGGCAGAGAGGAGGCATTTGCGCAAGCATTTGAAATTTACAGGCACCTTAAATGAGATGACATAGAGGAGAGATACATGAATGGGTTGTATGACACAAAACTCCATATGTCATCAGTCAAAATGAAGGAAGAGATCATTATTGGAGGAGGAGATGAGTCAAAAAACAAGTGTAAATCACTGAAAAGTGTGGGCAAGGAAACAGAAGACTTATTTTCTGGAAAGAACAGGAGTTAACTCTTGGAAAGTGGGAAAATAGAGATAGCCAGGGAACAGAGCAGGAGAGGTAACAATGTAATATAGGAGACTGAATCACAGGAATATAAACTTATTGGTTGGAGGGACTTCTGAAAATCATCCAGTCCATCTGCATAGTTAGTTGAATGAGGATTTTTCTACAGATGGACAGGTCAGCAATGGCTTTGTCTACCTCAATCTTGAAAACCTCCAAAGATGAGGTCAGTGTCTCCTTCCTGGTGCTGTACCACACTTACCAGAAACATTTTTTGTAATGACCTGTTGGAACATCTCTCACTGCACATTGCTGCTATTGCATCTTGCTAAACTGTCTGCAACTACCATGAAAAATTTGTCACTGCAGTGTTGCCCCTTGAGGTAGTTGCAGGCCACTGTTAGCTCACACTGTATTTTCTTCTTCACCAAACCAAACAAATTTCTCCTCACCTATGTGAGGAGCTATGCCTATAGCTTGTCCAGTCGAGTTTGGAATAGCTTCCAAGACAGAGATTCCACAACTTGAATGGGCAGCTTGGTTCAGCGGTTGACTGCTCTCCCAGTAAAAACATTTTTTATAAGTTTCAATAGAAATTTCTCTTGTTGCCATTCAGGACCATTGCCTTGGTTTTTTTTTTTATGGCATATCAAGAAGAAACTTCTCCTGTGATCTTAAAACAGCAGAATATCCCCCATTACACTTCCTTAGTGCAGGCTGAACAAACAGGGCTCCACCACTGCCTTGGTGGGATGTGTTCCAGCCTCCTAGTCATCTTGGTGGCCCTCCAGAAGGTTCATTCTGGTATGTCCATATCCTTGTTTTATTGAAAAGCCCTAAACTGAACATCAGCTGTGGCCTCCTTATTACAAAATAAAGGAGAAAAACCCACTGCATTTGACTTGCTGGTTACACTTTTCCCAGTACAGCTGTCATGGTTTAATCCAGCTGGCAGTGAAACCCCATGCAGCCACTCACTCTACTCCCCAGTGGAAGAGAGTGGGAAGAGAATTAGAAGGGTATAGGTGAGGAAAATTTGGGGTTGAGATAAAGGTTTAATAGATAAAGTGAAAGCCATGTATGCAAGCAAAGCAATGCAAAGGATTCATTCACTTCCCATGGGCAGCCAGGTGTTCAGCCACTCCCAGGAACACAGGACTCCATCAAAAGTAATGGTGAAAGCATCAGTTTTAAAGTCTGCCTCCTTTCTTCTTATCCCCACTTTACATGCTGGGTATGGTATGGTATGGTATGGTATGGTATGGTATGGTATGGTATGGTATGGTATGGTATGGTATGGTATGGTATGGTATGGTATGGTATGGTATGGTATGGTATGGTATGGTATGGTATGGAATGTCCCCACCACAAACAACAAAAATAAAACAGATTCTAAGGGCTGGTTTTGGAGGAAGGTTTTGGTTACAAGGATTCTGTGTCACTGAGAATTTTTTATGAAGATTCTGAAAATGAACTCCACTTAAGTGTTGGAGTGCTGTTCTTCTGCCCAGCTAAGAGGAGCTTTAAAATACAAGCTTTAAGCTGTTCTCATATTTACAGCATTGTTTAAAACGTAGTGCAGCTGTACATAAATTACTTCACATTTTGGAAGCAGCCTGGCTGCAGCACAAGATTGCTTTGCTTATGCAGTTCAACCTGATGTTTAGAAATTGCTTGCACAGCAGGGGAAGACTGACATGGAGACTCATGCTAATTTCCACAGTTGGCAAAGGTACAGAGGAAGAAGAAGAGTTAGTAAAATAAAAGCACTGTAGTGGTGAGAAGAGCTAAATTTAAATCACTACATCTCATCTAATCCGTTTCCATTTTTTTTTCAGCAGATTTAAAGTATTTAATACCTTGATGTAATACTGTAATTGCATGGGGAATTACAAAATAAAACAGAGACTGAGGTTAAAAAATAAATGCCTTAAAAAGGTGGGTGCTTTGTTATATCCCAGTGGTTCTCTGCACTCATGTCAGATTTGAAGCATTTGAGTTCTGCTATGGAATACAGCAACACTCAGTATCTCTGCAGTGCCTTTCCTGATGTGTTGTGGGCTCCCTTTGCCCGTTGGTTCGTGTTTGGTAAATATGTGCAAAATCTTGTTTCCAAAGTACAAAGAGCAAAAGTTCTCAGAGCAAAAATTCTGCAGTTGGACTTCAAGCAGAGCACCTTGCACTTTAGGCTGCTGCATGTCACAGTCATATTTTCTGGAAAAATCCCTTTGCCCAGGATTTTCCTCCTGGGAATCTGAGAAGCCTCAGAGAAAAGGAAAACAAGAATTATCTGATTTGCTTCTCCTGTGTTTTGCTCAATTGGAATGTGTTTGGAGATTGTTTACCAAAAGGTGGTTGTTCCATTAGTTTCATGTGTATTGTTTTTACTTATTGGCCAATCAGGGTCAAGCTGTGTCAAGGCTCTGGAAAGAGTCACGAGTTTTCATTATTATCTTTTTAGCCTTCTGTAAGTATCCTTTCTCTATTCTTTAGTATGGCTTAGTATTCTTTAATATAATACAGTATCATAAAATAATAAATTAGCCTTCTAAGAAAATGGAGTTAGATTCTTCATTCCTTCCTTCCACGAGGCACCCCGCAAATACAATAGTTACATTTCACTGATAGGTATTTTTCCACTGCACTTGAGTTGGAACTAGATGGTCTTTAAGGTCCCTTCCAACCCAATCTATTCTATGATTCTATGATTCAATGGCATTCTAGTCCTGGCTTGCATTCTTGATGATCCCAAATATGTGACATCAACATATTTCATGCTGCTTGTGTCATGGTCATTAAAGAAAAATAGTAACTAAAACCGATGGGAAGCACAGGCACTTATGGAGTCTACCCCAGTACTGATGTTTTACCACCTGAACCAGACATCTGTAAGGGGGAGAAAAATATGAGGGAAGAAAATGGCTGTTCAGCTGAGGGACAATGCTGGCAGAATAACAAATACCTGGGAAATGACCATAATTAAATTTAATATGGGAGTTTAGAGCCAGGATTTTGACTGTTGCAGGGGCGTTATTTTGGACCTGCATTTCAGCTGAAGTAATGGAGTGTGGAAAAAGAGACAGTATCATTTCAAATGATACTGTTCTCTTCATGTGGTAGAACTCTGGACTTAGTGTAACACAAAAGGCACTTGAAAGAAAGCTTTTTGGCATTTCCACATCAGTTTTAATTGGTGTAAATACAAATATAACACTACCTCCTTGAAACTGGCTGGCTTTCATCTTAAACTATAAATTTAGTTTCATTCCTGAAAGGGGGTAGGCAATGTGGGCTTACAACAATCTTTATTTTCTATGGAAAAAGGGTAAGTGCTTTTTCCATATCTATCTCAGAACCAGCATGGTTGTTCCTTTCCAAAGAAAATTGTGTTTGGGGAAAAGCTAATCAGATTGTAATTCATTTTTCAGAGCAAGCCATTTGGGTAAGATGCCCAAAGGCATAGAGACTGGGGCAAAGTTTTTCTGACAGTAGTTAGTATGACACTTTCTTAAAAGGCATAGAATTAAATTTCTACAAAAGGAAACCATTATATCAGTCAAACTGTCAATATATAGTCATAGTATCATGATCTTTTATCACTTAACACATGTAGTTGTGTCATTGATTTTTAAATAGTGCACAGGAAAAACTGAATCATGGTTCTCTTTTTTATAAAACTCCATGAACCTTCAGGGTTTAACATCTCCATATAAATAAATCTTATGTGTTACATCACACTTTGGAACCTCATGACAAAAAGATCTGTTATATTGTGCTATAAAACATGCAAATATGACTGAAATTGCTGTTCTATAAATGCTTGAAAGGTAAGTTTCTCAGTTTTGGACATAAAGAAGAAATTCACTGCCTTTGGTAGCAGTGGTTAGCCAATATTAAGAGCCTGTCCTCATTAGCAGGAGAAATGGAGAACAGCCCAATGGTGACACTCCTGGTAATTTACAGGAATGTATGAGGCATCCTGTTTTCTAGGAAAGAGTCAAAATAAGCACTGTGAAACAGCATCTTCATTCAAAACTCAAAATCTGCCCAGCTTTCGAGAATTTTTTCCCCAAATATCTCTGCATGTCTTGCTCACAGAGGTATGCCCTTGACATCTCTTGCTTTCTTCTAGGTTTCTACTTGCCTCATATGTATGCATTTGTAATCAGTCTCACAGCACTCCAGGGACCTCCTCCATCTCTCTCATCTTCTTGAATTGCAACCTCTTTAGTTAGTTACTTAGTTACCACTCCCCAAAGGGGCCCTTACTTGCTCCCTCCAGTTTGGCTGCTGAAAAGCCAGTTTCTACGGCCCTTCTGATTTTACTTGTCTCTTAAGTTAGAGACAGCATCTCTTCTCAGCAGCCAAAGTGTCAAAAGTTTGCATTTTTAAAAACTGTTATGTGACCAATTGTTTACTGTTGTCAGATTTGGAGTGAGTTGGCTCAGTCCTAACTCAGCACTGGAGCAGGATGGTGGTGGAGCACCCACTCTTCCTTTCCCTGAGTGTGTCAGTGCTGTCCTGCTGACCTACTGGGCTGTGTGGTGAGTTCCACAGCTGGGGAGCTTTCTTCATCAGCCACAGCAATAAATAAGCATTTGCCAGGAAGGATGAGGAAGTTAAAGAAAAGGGACTGGACACACCTGGGAAGGATGGGTCCATTGAGGTCTCAGCTGAACAACCCACAGAAGGCTCTGATGCAGGATGTACCTGGAAATATGGACAATATTCCTATGAAACATTGCCCTACCCTTGGTCAGTTTCTGATGGTAATCCCCTCAGCAACCATGTTGAACTTCTGTCATGGGGCTCGATGGATTCTTGATCTGTCTGGTTATGTCAATCCCAGTATTCATTTAGGAACAGGAAAATAAGGTGGATTGCTCCTGGAAGACAATACCAGATGCCCTCAAAGTATAAAGCAAGTGAACGAACCTTTGAAATCACTTGAGAAAATGTTAATATTCTTCATTCCCTGCAGTTTGGAGATCCAGTTCAGCAAAAATACTCAAGTTTTTAAAGTACAGTCAATGACATGTTAGGAGAGGTTTCAAATAATTGTCTTTAAGTGGTGTGCTTGATGGTGTCATGTCTTTCTAGATATGTAATCTAGATTACAAAAAATGGTTGAGATGACTCTGGAAATTGCTGTCTCTGAGAATGAATGAAACTTGCTGTCAAAAGCTCTGCAGGATATTAATTAGGTAATCCTAGTAGCACCTACCTTTGCATTTGAACTCTGTTACAGATACACAGGGAACATGAACAAATTATCGGGACAAAGGAAATTGCCATGTTGAATTCTCTGTGTGCATTCTCTTACTTCAAGTAAATGTGAAGCAGCCTGTCCTTTAATTGAGAGAAAAACCCCCTAAGATTATAGCAGGAGAGGAGGGATGTGTATATGGGGCTGACACATGGCAATTCATTATCCCATGGTATCTTCTTGGTTTGTCAAAGCTTTATGGCTTCAAACTGATATTTTCTTACATTTTGCTCATTAATTCTCTGCATTGAACAGACCATATATTTATTTTTTGAAGTCCCTGAGAGAGACAAATAAAATGATGACATCTTGAAATTTTGACTGCTGGAAGAATAATTACAAGTGTAGTTATTTAGTTTATGATGAAAGTTGCAGCAAAACTGGCCTATGTCTCCTTTGAGAAGGTATAATTTCTGTCAAGCTTGTGTCCACCAATGCTAACATGTAATTAGTTCTCTACTCAGCTGCATTCCATTTCTATCCAGCATTTTTTTGCCTAAAGTTTTTTCTTCAGCACCCAGAAAATATAATGCACTAAATTAGTCATGGTGACAGTAAGTCCATGTTTTGAAACATTTTGAAATAAAAGTTGATGCTGCTGAGTATAAATAATAAAAGCTTGTAATAAAAGCTTCCAGGCAGAAGATACTGTAGTGACACTATCATGCCAATGCAATGGTTATTTTATAGGTGATCAAAGTACCACTCATATCTAAGAAGTCCCTGATTAAACAGAAAGTTGACACATCCTCAGCCCCCATATCCTACCGTATTTTCAAGTTAACATCGCCATAAATAACACTCCTGGTGCACAATTTCATATTTATGCCTATATCAAGTGCAGGAGTGAAGGCATTGAATTGAGGGCACCTTTATGAATTAGTGTCAGGAGGAGTGACTGACCATTTAGTGGTAACAAGCATGATATTGAATAGTAAACTTTTGTCTTTTATTGTAGTTCATGTTTCTAACAAAATAATCAAGAGAGCAGAAAAAAAATAATCTACAAACTCAGATAGAAGCTGCAAAGACACCTCAGCAGGAGAAAACAAGCAGCAAACATGGAATTACGTGTATGGATGGATCAGTAAGCAGTAGGCCAGAAAAAGGGCTGCCCAACAGGCTTGACATGAGGACTCATTGGCCCTATGTCATTGCAAGGCCACTTCTTATTATTCCATAATTCAATAGTGTTGGATCTTGAAAAGCTCATGAGGGACATAGCACCAGGGGGACCTCGACGTCTGGAGAGCTGGGCCAGCAGGAACATAATGAAGTTCAACAAAAGGAAATGCTGAATCCTAACCTTGGGGAAGAAAAACACTGGTGCAACCTACGGGTAGACTACCTGGGAAGCAACTTTTCAGAGAAGGTTCTGGGAATGCTGGTGGACACAATGATCATGAGCCAGTAAAGTGTTTCTGCAGCAGAGAAGGCCAGCAGCATCCTGGGTTGCACTGAGAGCACTGCCAGCAGGGCAGGAGAGCTGATCATTTGGCTCTGCTGAGCATCAGTGAGAACACATCTGGAGTGCTGTGTCCAGTCCCAGATTTCCCATTAATGAGAGACATGGACACACAAGAGTGAGTGCAGTGAAGGCCTGCGAAAATGATTAAGGAATTCAGTGAAGTGCTGCACAAATCATTAAGAAATTGGAGCATCTGACACAGAAAGAGAGACTGAGAGAGCTGGGTCTCTTTAGGCTGGAGAAAAGAAGGTTCATGTGGGAGGAGACCCCGAGGACTGCAGGGAGGAGACACCGTGGGAAGACACTCCCCTGTAGCTGTCCTTCATCCGGGGCTCCCTCCCCAAGTTCTGGAGAATTCTGTTAGCCTCTCTCCTCCATTGGCCTGCGTGCCAGCTCCACCCTTCTCCCTTCTCCCCATTTGCTCTCCCCTAATCACCCCACATTTGCCCCTCCTCTGGTCCCTCGCCCGATTGGACCGTGGCGCCCGAACCCCTCCTCTCCACCAATGCCTCTTAAGCCTTGTTCCCGGCCCTCTCGGGGCTTCTACAGCCAATCCATCCTTCAGACAGGTTGCCGTCTACCTCTCTCCGTCCCTTCCCGCCTTCCCTCCTCCATCTTCCTTGAATAAACCTGTCCACTGGAGTGTAGAGTTAGCCGGGACCGGGATCACCTGCAGAGCAGATCGAGGGAACCTCTCTCCCGGGGAGTTGGATCCGCTCGACTGCCCAGGAAAAGAACCCGAGCGGGACCCCCACACCACCGGGGACCTCAGAATCCCGCAGGTTCAGGGATATCATATCAATGTGCATAAATAGCTGGTGATTGGGAGTAAAGAATATGAAGCCAGAGTCTCCTCAGTGGTGATTAATGAAATGACAAGAGACAATGGAACAGGATAAAATAAAGGAAACTTCCTTTGAACTTAAGAAAATCTGTTTTACTGTGAGCGTAGTGGAACCTCGGAAGTGATTTCCCAGAAAGGTTGAAGAGTTGTTGTATTTTAAGATGCTCAGAAGCCAACAGAGCACTGTCCTTAGTAACTTGTTCTAGTTGTTACTGCTTTGGGCGAAGGAGGGTAGGAGGCTGGAGGAGGTGAAGTCTCTTCCCACCACAAACAAAGAACCAATGAATAATAGCATAAATGAAGGCATAAAAGTTGCCTAAGAAAAATAGTCTGAAAGGCATTATAAACTTTGAAAAGACTCTGATGCCACGCTGAAGATGCCAAATAAATTGTAGCCCGAATTATACAGTTTAGAAAGGGCTTTGCTGAGCATAAATTTAATTGGAAGACAGACTTAAGCAGCACAGGGTTGACTCTATTCTCCTACTAAAGGATTCTGACATGTTGAATGATTACAAGGACCACCATGTATACAGTTCTGTGCAGTGCAACTTACTTTACGTATTTTGTTTTTGTATGCCTGTTTAGAATCCTAGGGGAATAAATAACTGTGACATGTGAAGCCCGTGATAAACATGAATGAGGAACACACAAAAATTGTGTTTATTGAAAATTTGATGTAATTACAAGCGTTAAGTCAAAATATGTTAAAACATGAGATAATGTCTTCTTACTGAGTTAATGTTTAGCCTGTTGAGTAGGTGATTCTTAAATGGTCTTCACTCTAAGGATCAAAACAAGAACAGTTGAAGACTCTTATTTTGTAAAAGAGGTATAAATGGGAGATTAATCAAATATAGTTGCTATTGGCATGTTTCATGCAATTACAGGGAAAAACATGATTAATAGCAATGGAATTTATAGTTGATTAAAAATAAAATAGGAGGCCTAGAGAGAGGCCACAGATAAAGCTAAATGCATTAATATGAAAATAGGCATCTGCAAGTAAAAATCTGTAGCAGTGGTGAGCCTAAATGTAGTTGCTCTTAATTGTGGGGAATAAATATTACCTCTGAAGTTGTGGGAAAAGAGGGACTTGTTTAAAGAGAAAGCACATTTGTTCAATGCACAAAAAGACTAATTGCTGCTAGAAATCTGTTCATTTTGCTGCTCACACAGTAATGATCCTAGCATATACAAAAGGAGCACTTCAGCAAATTGAGACAGACGTCGAGCATGGGCTCAAGGTGACTTGGCACTGTGTTCCTCGTATCACCACCCAGCAGTCAGTCACTACAGCTGACTTTATGGACATCATGATTTTATAGGGCCAGGAGAGTGGGGTGCTACAGACCGCCCTGCATCTTAAAGAATGGAGTTGTCATTTTCATTTTCTACATGCAAAAGGAGCCTAGGGACTAAAACCCACCACTATCTTTAGACACCGGTGGAGGCAGAGCATGAGATCTACACTATTTGCAAATTAGGTGCATCTGCTTACAGAAATTATGGGAATTCTTTACATTGTTCAGGAAAGGAAGGGTATGAAGTAAATCTTTAAGCTGCTGTAATGAAACACATAAGAGTCTTCTTCTGGCAACCTCTGAACCTGAAGTGTGTGAGACAGACTTGATGATGAAGATAGTGTGTAAATATGGGTTGGATATTAGCACTGGACTAAAACAATGCTCATAAATGATGTATCCAATCTAGTATGCCATAAATGTACATACTCAACATCTGAAACTGGCCAAGCTGAGTCAAATAAAGGGAAATCAGAAACGTGGCCTGAGGCAAGTTGCTTTCTTTCATCTGCTTCAGGAACCTCCCACTAAAGGAGAAAAAGAGCTAAAGCAACCAGGCACCCTAACATTTTACCACATTTACATCTGTTTAAATTATTTCTTATTGACACAATTAAAAAAAATCCTGATATTTTTACAACTTTCCATGTTGCTTTTACCTAAGCAGTTGAGGCAAACTGTATCAAGAATAAAACTAAACATTGCCTACATATTTCTGTAATGAAAGAAAGAGTAGAGGGCAAAGAGAAAAATTCAGGGAAGTTTAGAAGAGTCATATGTTCAGACCTGGTGTAACAGATATAACTCTTGAAAATACTGAAATTGTATCAGAGATGAGTTCAATCCACTGATGTTAAATGAAGACAAAAATCCCAGTAGATTATTTGTGGGATGGACAAAATACTGTATTCCCTGTTCAGGAAGCTTGTAGTAAATACAGACACAGATGGGAATCCACAAATACTTAATTTATAACTACCATACCAGCTTGTACAAATGAATAGTTAATTATTTGCTTATATATTTTGCATCTTGCTGTTCAACAATATTTTGTGTTCTTTTTCTAAGCTAAGTACCCAAGTAGAATATAAATAAGGGCGGTTTTGTCATTCAGATAGGTGATATATATGTCATATAGGCACCTAAATCCTACTGCGTTGTAATAAAATTTTGAAAGAAATCAAAAGATGCTTTTTCCTTGTCATTTGTTCTTTTCAGTTTCTGTCATTGCATATTGTTTAAAGCACAGTCCAAACCTTCCCGTATGGCATCTTTGGTACTTTCCTACACATACATTTAGTAAATGGGCTTCAGTCCAAATTTTGATTCCTTTCTCTTTTGTTGCTCAAAACAATTGACATCAAACTGAAACATGAAAGGGAGAAGGAAAGGTTGTTTTCTCTCCACGAATAACCACAGCAGTGTTTTACATTTTCCATATGAATACAATTATTGTTCGTCTCTTTCTCTTGCTCTCACACTGCATCCTGCGTTTGGATTTTGGCAGGTAAAGTTATGCTTGCTGAGCTTGCCGATGCTTTGTCCAATTCCAAGCAGTGCTGTAGGCTTTGTTATTGTCCATTAGACACCTCCCCTCCCCCACAGCTACTTAAATCCTTTTTAAGATCAGTTTTCTGGAGTCCATCTGGCATTTTCAGACCCCTGTTACGAGGCCACAGCACTGCTGGGCTGTGCTGTGAGCTGCGAGAGGCCATCGTGCTCTCACATGCACACAGCAACAGAAGTGCTTTCTGTTTATACTCCTCCGCATGTTTTCTGCAAGCTAATTTCAAACACATTTATGCTAAAATAAGGCTTCCAACTACTACTTCTATTTATACACTTTAAGCTTTCTCAATCCTAGCTTTATTGGCTAAAAAAATGTTGATAGATAACATACCCCAGGCAAAGTTCTCTAATGCTTCATTTAAGAAACATTAGTTACTGTGATCTGTGGAAATTAACCGAGATAAATTGTTGCTTTGTTAACGCAGCTTCTTCCTATCCAATTTAAGAATCAAAGACCCAAACACTGGTAATATGTCTGAAGCATTTGAAGATGAAATAAGAAACAGCTATTGATAAAGAGGTTGAGTTTGCACAGTTTAAAGCCTGATCTGTACAGAATAACAATTTAAACCATAGTTTTAATAAATAAGGATGGGGGAGTTGGTGCCATTGGTCCCTGTAACCAACTCAGTTCCCCTATTTATAAGCAGATGAACATTACTTGGTTTAGATCTTCTGACTCCTCTTGCACCACCTGCCTAAGCATCACTTCTGGGGCTTCTTGTGCACGAGTCTTCCTCCACTGCCTTGTTTTCCCTGCTTCACCTTGTGTAACCTATTCAAGTGCTCCCTCACATCAGAATGGCTCTCTCTTGCTGCTTGAGGCACGTGGCACCAAACCCAGCAGCATATTTTGGGTGAGGACTCTGAGCTACTGGTTTAAAGTGGAGAGTTCCTGCTCTGACAGCTTGACAAACCTGGCAATACATTTTGATGGTGAACTGGAAAATCAGTTTTCAGAAAATCCCACTAGCAGTCAAAATATGTAATGGAACAACAGTCATTATCATTGTCTTTAATGAAAGACAGCAGTTCAGTCATGGCACCCGTGGCATTCAAAGAAAAGTAAAGTATTAGATGTAGTGAATCCTGCCTTGGAAACTACTTCTGCAAATCTGGATGTATTTTTCATATACAGTTTGAAGGTAATCATCTGCACCTTTTCTGGGAATATAACTTTCAGGACAGTTTGTCCACTATCGATTTGCAAGTTTTCTATGAGACCTAGGGCAAATGAAATTGTTCAGTCTAATCCTTGATTTTCTAGTAATGAAAAATGTTTGAGTGTTTGAGGACACTTTGCTTCAGTGATGATGATGAAGAATTCTGAATCTGTGGCAAGAATCTAGAGGAGTTTCCTTTTGCTAAGTAGTAGCAAAATCCAGAGCTGTGGAGCTGAGTTTTTCATATGAAACAGAAATTAGTGACAAGTCAGTTATTCACGTAATGTAATTTGTGCATTGAAAGATTATGCAGAAGTTCCTTTTCTGTAAATAGTATTAGGAACAAAGAGCATAAGGGTAATTGCATTAGACACTTCTGTCCTGCAACCAACCATCACCCAAATAACATTAAGTTGTCCTCAATCTCTTTCTCTGACCTTGAAAGAAAGATGAGTGAGGCCAAGCAAAATTCAAAACCAACTATCGTGATTGGAAATGTTTGAGTTTCACCATCTTTTTACTCATTATTACTCCCTCTTCAGCTGAGACAGATGAATCAAGTCTGTTAAATCACTGCCTTGAACATTTCAGGAATAAAACTGCTGGGCTGTGCTAACTCCTAGCTGTAATTGGACAGTTAACCCCAATGTGCAAATGGACCAGAACTTATAAAAGTGTGAAAACTCATGACCCATCGTCTATCTTGGGTGGAGCCTTGGCCAGGCTCTTGTATGGCCCAAGGTGTATCCTTTGAAGGCCTCTTTGATAAAAACCTACTTTATTCCTATAACTCTGTCTAGCCTCTCTTCCAGGTAGCCTCTCAAGGCATCAATGACAGTTCATGGCATCCAGGTGACTTGACATGATGAGAATGAGGGGCATACCCAAATAGTTTCATTAAATCAGCTTTATGGCCAATAATCTTCTGCTGAAGGCTTATTAAAATAGCTGTGGACAGAGGAAGAGGAATGGGTGCTACAGTGATTTCTACAATAATTGCTTTTTTCACAGCTGGGAAACTCCTAGCCAAAGGCTGCATGCTGCTTGTTTAGAAAAAGCAGATGAGACTGCTTCCCTCTTCTTTTCTTTGATTCCTTTCTCTTCATTATGCTTTCTGTTTGGGCTGTGTAATATAAGGGAACTTAAGGATCCAGATGCCTTTCAGAAAGAAAGAAAAAAAGAATCTGGTCATAGTTAATTAGTTTTTGTCAAAATATTCTCCAAAGTGTTATCCTTTTTGTTTACACATCTCTAACTTCCAGTGTACCTTAAATTCTTCTGTAATAGCTTTAACTTCAGATGCACTGTACCAATTAACATTCCAATTTTTGAAGTTCAGAATAATTATTTTCATATAATATTTTTAATATGACAATGTAGTGCCCGTCATAGATAGTACTGAAATGTTAATTATAAACATAGCATCTATTTTGCTGTATAAATTCTCTCGTAGAATCAAATGAATGATCTTTTTCTCATGTAATCCTATTTTCAGAGCCACCTTACAGAATTTGACAGTGGAAATTAGAAACTGTCTGAGAGCTAACTCAATTGTTTTCTTGGTTTTTATCACCTTAAATTCTTTCCTGGAGGAAACAAAATCAAATGAAATCCAAATTAGCTGAAACAAAAATCAAAAGTGACTGGTTTTATAGGCCCGTTTTCCCACATTACTTCAGATGTTGTCTGTTATGTTCATACCACAAATAATCAGGAGGAAAACACTTGGAGGGTCACATAGGTCAATAAACATCTGGCTTATGAAGTGTTGCCCCACTGCCTGTATTATGTTGATAAAATTACTTTAGTCAGGAGCAAGAAATATAAAGTACAAAATATAAGTGGTAAATTTTCCCATCTTGACATATGGAAGATTTGCATGTGTAATTTACATCGGCATAAATCTCAGTTTATCAAAATGAAATTCTATCCAAAATGCCAAGAGGAAAAGAAACATGGGCTGTGTGTTTTGGGGTCTGTCTCCATCTGAGTGTAGTATAGGGTCCTCTGTCCATCAGGATGAGACCATTCCAGAGTGCTTCACACTTCTCCAAGCAAGTTGTTTGAAGGCACTGCCTCTTTCTGCTACGGAAACAATTTTAATCTGCTCTAAATGCAGATCAGCAGCGACACCCCCCAGCTATACAAATTCTTATAGTCACGTTCTTCCCCAAATTCTTCTGTTTATCTCTCAAGCTTTTGCAAATATTTGAAATTCCTGGAGAAATCCGTCCTCACCTGCACCCACTAGCAGATTCACTAAAAGAATATTTAATGAGAAGGTGCTGTGTTGTCTGTGTTATCAGGAACAGCATGCTTAGCTTGCTTTAATTCATGTGGCAGATAACTGACTTTGTGATAAGTCAGTTCTCTTATTTTTATTGCTGTTCTTTGCATGGCTTTTATGTTCTCTTGTGATGTTAGTGAACGTTTTGCTTGAATAAAGATTGGGCTGCTTGTTGGATTTTTGAAAACTTTCTGTGTTAAAAAAAAATTGCTTTGGGCAAATTTTGTTTTCTTTTTTTTTCCCCAAGGAAAATTCCTGTTGACTTCAAATAAAGGCTTCTGGGGTCAGCTGTCCAAGAAAAATGAATGTATGATCACAGGAAGAGATTTGTGACACTTTCCTTGGCTAGGGGCATTCATCACATGTTTGGATGGCGTGCTGCCTAGAAAGGATCCAGGAAAATAGGTATTAGTTTATGAACTCCACTTATTGTGCAACCAAAGTGCAATTACATTACCTGATATGTTTAAGTGCCAATAATATTTTGTCCAGAGGAGAGAAAGCAAAAATTACTAGATGTGATACAAAGAAAAAAAATTGTCCTGTATTAACTGAAGTAATTTTTTTGCAGTGACAAAATTAAGCACAAGGCATGTGCCATAGACACCTAATTCTAATGCTTATTCCAAGAATCTTTTTTTTTTTTTTTTCCTTGAGGGAGATTGGATCATTTTTCAAATAACTTTCCCTGTCAACCTGAAATGAAAATTACCAGAGACTTGGTACTCACACCATCGGTAATGGAATATCCCCAGCAAGGCATCGTGTCTGTGATCATGGTATGCATCCTCCCAAACAGGAATAACAAAACCCCAACACTGATCTTTTAGTCTCTGTTTTGGGAAATTAGATGGTAGATGGTTACCAAGAGATGCAATAATATCCTCAAGAAGTCATCATCTGGTGTTTGTTAGGTAGGTCAGCTTCCAGTGTAGCCAGTTGCTGTCTGATCTAGACACTTCTCATCCTACATTCCAAGTAAGTCACCTCATCTGTACTTATCTGGCCACTTTCTCAGTTTTCACACAGTCAGACATGCTCATAAAACTGTCCTACACACCTTTTCCACATCCTTCAACCATTCCAAACAGGTGTGGTGATATATCAGAATTTCATCACTGTTGGCTGTAGTGGATTTGCTCTGTACTTCCTACATTTTTTTTAACATTTCCCTGGAACACTGCAGGTGAGTGCTGCATGGCAGCAGCCAGCAGGGACTCTATCTGTGGAGAAGAAAGACCAAAAGAACCTTGTGCTCCTCAGTTCTCTGAGCTGTCAGAACTGCTCAGGGAGTGGGATGGGCGCAGCCTCTGCTCCACGGAAGGAGTTTGTGAGATGTGTGTTTTTAAGCTGCCCTTCAGGACAAAATCAGGGCTGTGTGCTCTGGTTGAAGCAGTGGAATTGCTCTCTCCAAATTGTTTTCAGTGCCATTATTTGCACTCTGCAAGTGACTGGTGTTGGTGATGATTCCCACGTGGTACATTTGGTAGACATCTCTTGCCTTCTTCAGCATCCCCTGCTCTTTTGTTAACGTTTGCCACAACAAAAACTCAGCTTTGTGGGTTTTTTCTTTCTCTTGAGTTAAAAGCTGTGGCAGCCTCAAAAAGAAGGAAGATTTGGGTTCAAGTAGAGAGACTAACAATGTTTGGAGGCCAGTTTATTTTCCTTTGTGGTCATTGCAGTCATTTTTGCAGGTCATGGCAGGTTTGGCAAAGCCCGTAAGTCCTGAGGGTGATTCTGCACACTGTCCACAGCACGTATGTCAATGACCCCAGCTGACAAACCAGCTCTTCTGGAACCAGTCTTATTTCTGACCCCTGTGTTCCTGACTTAATGCTTCCAAATAGGTGTTTTGGGAAGAATGGATGGCATGAACAGAAATATTGTAGGACATCTGTAGACACACTCATCCTGACTCCTGTTATGACACCTGATCTGCTTTAGAGAAATTGTTTATGATTGCTATGGAGATCAGCAGGCCTGGAATTTATTTCTAAGCTTGCATCTTGCATTTTTTGCTATGTAAATTTAAAATTAAAATATTGGAATATGTATCACTATTCCAAGTTACACTCTAAAGTGTGCCTTCAGGCACTTAAATAAATGGCCAGGTTTTTAAATAATTAAGTTCTTGCAGCTGCCATCAAAGTCAATAGAAGGCTTGCAGCAAGGAACAGGCAGCAAACTTCAAGACAGAAAACACAAAGAAAAGACAATTTTAACCAGTATTGCATCAATCTGAGGCATGTGCAGAAAGAAGATAGAGAAAATGTACCCTTAACATGGATTCTGCTAAATAAGGGGCTCTCTGTTGATCTGTCCACTAGTTGGCAGGCATAGCAACGCAGTCAGCGATCCTGTGAATGCGTCCCTGGCTGCTCCCGGATCTCTGCCGAGGCGTCCTAGCAACTGTGTGCCAGCAGGGCACGGTGCAAATGCATAAGCATTAGCAGGATCAATCGAACCTGCAGGGGAGTTTTCCAGTGGCTGGTGCATGAAGCATTTCGCTGGAACAGAGTGAAACACCTGGCAAACAGGGATACCAAGATTAAGTGTACTCCCAGGACCACATTCATCTTTTTGTGTCTCATAAAAACCTAACAACTAGAAATCACAGTTGTGAATGCATAGCTTGGAGATTTTCCCCTTCCCTTCAAGATCCTGTTCCTGAGGATTATGCAACTCTGCAAGTGCCTGCAGCAGATGCTCAGAATACTCTCACTCTGATGGATTACATGGGTCACTTCAAATTTAGGGACAAAGGGACCTTACAGATCAGATTTACAGTATATTTAACTTTCCTGTTTCAATAGTGTCCAGTGCAAAAGATCAGCAAGGACTGAACTGTCTGATATGTAGTAGTGTTCACTATTTTTTTTTCACCTCAATACTATGTTTCAGAAAAATTATGTATCAGCAATTTTGGTTCGCTTACAAGAGGAGGTGCATTTTTACAGTTTTCCATTTTGCTTTCTGCCTTTGCATCCCACATATAACAACCCTGTAACATTTATTTTGGAGCAAACTTGTTGTTCATTCAGGAAACCAAGAAATGAGTCACTCAGCTCCTATTTCACATGAACATCTCACTCCATGTATATCCAGAGTCACAATTTCATTTTCTGCCTTCTGTGTGTTATCTGAGGTATTAACATGCTTTCCTAGGCTTCCCTCTACTCTTTCACTTTTTTTGTAGCTGCTGGAGAGACTTTTGTCGAAGCTTTTTTTTGTACTGAGGCAAAATCCTGTCAACAGAGTGCAAAAGCATGTTTAATGGCCTCTAGCTGGCTGCAGATGGCCACATTTCTGAATAGTACTCAACATCAGAAAACTGAACGTACTATTAATTAAAGCTTTCTTTTCAAATGATGCCAAAATAGAATATTTTCTAAAAAGACCTCACTTTTCCTCCAACATGAAGTAAGATGAAAGACATTTACTCTGTGATTTCATTTGCATTCTCTGAAGTGACTCTCTGAAATGTGCTTTGGCAATAAAGAAAGCACTTGTTGCTGAAAAGCAAAAACAAAGTATTGCTTGTCAGTCTTTATACAGTGTATCTGCAAATGTGAGTCTTCTATGCAAAAAATTACTGGGGGTGTAAAATCAGACATGTAAGGCCACACACTTACTGCTTAGAAGATCCTAAAAGGATTTTTTTTTCCCAACCAAATTATGCTTTCCACACCAAATATCTATTTTAAGGTTAATATATAATAGTATGCAAAAAATTTTATTTGGCATGTGAAACATTTATAGATAGTATTGAAGAGAGATAAAGCAACTGATTTTTTGCAATTAAAAAGCCCCCTTGTTCAACAGCGTAGCAATAAGTTTTTACAGTATTTCAGTTTTTATCCCTGCATCCCTGTAATGCTGCATAAATACATTTTTATTTCCTTTTATATATGTATTTCAATGTAAAAAGGAAAAGACAATTTAAATAAAGTGTTAGTGATCAGTGAAACGCATAGGCATTGTTCATTGTTAGAGCAAGCAAGTGTGTGCTCAGGGTTACAGGAGTGATATCCAAGCTGTGTGGAAGTTGTGCTTGTCCCAGTTCACCAAATTGGAAAACAAGCTGGTAATTGCCTTCCCCCACAACTTCCAGGCCACATACTGTGCTTTCATTGCCACAAAGACAAAGCTGAAAGGACAAAAATGCAACAGATTGCCCAGAGAGGTTGTAGATTCTCCTTCACTGGAGATATTCAAGAACTGCCTGGACACAACCCTGTGCCATGTGCTCTGGGATGACCCTGCCTGAGCAGGGAGGTTGGGTCAGATGAGCCACTCTGGTGTCCCCCAACCTGACCCATTCTGTGACTCAGTGATTTTGTCAGTGGGAATTGTGATCTCAGCCTACACAGAGTTAGGATGTGACGGCAGCATAAGTTTGGCCCCACCATCTGGGGAGACAACACAATATACAGGCAGCACTTTGGGCCTCAGGAAGCATTCAGGGCAAGAAGAAACATCTTGCTGTGTTCAACTTGGAAAACCCCTTCCAGCTCCCGTGCAGTTCAGGAAAAGGGTAAACAACTCTGTGCAAAAACCCAGCAGTGTGCTGGCATTCTGGCAAAGCTTTCTCCAGACTAAATCTCTATCTGCCTGCTCTTGCCTGCCTGCATGAGGAGAATACATCATGTGTCAGCAGGATCTGCCTCTCCTCTTTTCCTGTGTGCTGAGGAGCATGTGGATACCTGGTACCCTCTGTCCTCATTAAGTTACTATGCATTAGCAGGACACTAGGTGTATGCTTCCTTCCCAGCATTCTCCATGTCTTATTTTAAATTATTAAGTCCTGTTGTTCTTGCTCAAGGACTTTTATAATGTAGGCAAATACTTCTGCTAAATTTTAAAACTCCTTAAAAAAACAAGTTTTATTGTGAGAAGTCAAATTAATGCCGCTTGATTTATGAAGACTTGTGCAACTGCAGCTTCAGGGACCAAACAGACTCAAAGCTTTTTTTTCCTTACTGGGGTTATTCATAACAGGGCTCTTCCATTTCTACTGTAGACTTTTTAATCTTTAAAAAGTTCATAACCATCTTTTGCCTTACCAGAGAAATGTTTCTCAGAAACAATAGTGCAAGAGCTGAACAGGCTGTCCAGAGAAGCTGTGAAGTGTCAGTTCAGAGAGATGTGCTTTGCACTGGAAAAGTTCCTGAGCAAGCCTAGATAGCCCATTTTGAGAAGGGCTTTGTCAAAGTGGTCTCCAGGGGTCATTTCCACCCTAAATTACTCCATGTTTCTACATAAGGAATGGAGTCTCGTTTACATGTCCCCATCTATTTTTGTGGCACTGCTCTACTGCACCTATATGCCACTGAATCAGGTTGAATTTGGCAAAAGGGACTCAAAGGTTACAAGAAGAAAGCATAGAGCATGACCATGTCATTCTTATTGCCTTGCAAAGGTTGGCTCCATGTGAAAGAAAAAGCAGGTTTGTCTGAATAACAGGTTCAAAAATTGCTGATGTACAAAATGTAACTTCCATATATGGTTTTTAAAAATGTATTACTTAATATTGGGCTTTGAATGGAATTAATTTTCTATATAGATTTTTAATGACTATGCTAATGAATTTAGCATCTATATTAATGCTAACCTGTATTTTTTCTTAGAGTGACAAAATATCAAATTCTCAGGCAAATTCTGACCTCTGCAACACTGAATTACATTGCTGAATTAATATCATATGAAACAATAATAGAATTTATTCCAGTGATTCAGATGAGTTATTCTGGCTATTTCAGTACAGATTTTTAAATAAATTATATCTTAATAAATAAAAGTATATGCAGTGGAGGACACTTGTGCCTAAGAAGACAGAAAAAAAACCACAGCAGGTTTTTTTAATGTAGTCAAATAATAATTATTTGTGTTATTTTACAAAAACTACAACTGTATTTTGTTGCTTTCCATTTTTTATCATTTCTTTCATGAGATACAGGATATACAATATTGGAGAAGGCTCTGGGGCACACAAAGGCTAATTCATTTGAGGAACATCAGTGATGTCACACCCACAGGAGTAAAGGCTGAGGGAACTTGGGACACTAAATGAGTTATGCCTGCACTGAACAAAAAGATTGCAGGAATATTTCAAGTGTTACTTGTTTGTAAATCTAAAACCCCCACAAAATTGCATGACAGGTCAGGTTTTCTAAATCAGTCAGATTTGTGATAATGCAGAAAGTGAGAACACATATCTTTAATGTAACTTGAGGAAATTAATTCAGTTGTAAAACAACAATTCTTTTGGAAATGTCTCATTTCTTTCTACAGTAGAAACAAACCAGTCTCTGCTAGCATGGTGAATGCTGCATTGGTGTCATCTGGTGGATGTCTGACATAGTATCCATGCTAAATAAAGCCAGAACCAGTCAAAAATCATATTTTGGGAAGCATTGCACCCTTTTCTTTACCATTTTCTCCATCCTTGGAAAGGAAACTCTAGAAATAAAGTGTTTCTAAATCAAGCCCTTAAGATTCCTTTCCATGCTATTCTAAAGATCCTAGATTTGTCAGGACTTGCTGAGATGTCTCTATCTCCAGAAGGATAAAACAAAAGCAATTATTGTTTTATAACTTCATGCATAATTTAGAGAAAAGTGAAGAGATTTGAAAAAGGTATTTACACCAGTTTTCTTCAACTGGTGTAAATTGGTCTGCATCCCTTAATTTCTGAATTCATACCTGGTAAAATTGCACATGGGTTTAGCGCTATCAAACAGTCCCACAGGAAACTGCAAGATGACTTTCTAATTTAGCACCACAGTACACTCTAAAAGCTTCTTGCCTAAGTATCCAAGGTAATATTATAATACAGAGTTATGACAAAACAAAACTGTCTTCTGGGCCTGAAGCACAGCCCTAGCTTGCCTGTGCTTACTGCAGCTCCCTCTGAATGGAAGTGGATTTCCTTCCTTTGCAGAAGCCCACCTTTGGGGAGAGCTGGTGCACTTGGTGCTGTTGATTCCCCCACCTTGAGCTGTTAACAGCACCTAATAAGATTCTTGTCTCCCTGCCAGCAGTTGCAAGGTGGATGATAAGGATGCAGAGAAAACATCATTTGGTGAGTTATGCACCCTTAATGTCACTTTTGCTCCACTTGTGGCACGGAGTTTCTGCACTGATGGCCAGGATCCAAGTCCTTCTCAGACTTGTAACATCTACAAAGTGCACTGCAAACAGAAATATTTGCGCAGGGTCTTCAAGTGTTGCTCAAGGTAACCGAGGTTACCACAAAAAGGAGACCAGTGGTGCTCATTTTTTGCAGTGTTTCTATGCCTGTACTCGATGACAGCCCTCCCTGTGTTTTGGCAGTCCATGTGAGTTCCATGCTCAGATGCCAGGCTTACATACATAATATGTAATAGTCTGTTTGCACTAAAACAAGCAATATTTGTCCAGCATTTATGCTGGTAGGTAGGTGTTTATGTCTGGCTCTGCTGTGTGTTTGGGGAAATCAAGCCACTGCAATGCAGCAGGATATATGTCTAAATATGAAAAATACATCTAAATTTCTGGAGTGCTTTCTGATTACCAAAAGCTATGGAGGAAGAAGGGGAAATGAATTATTCAGTCACAGTTGACTAAGTAGGTTGGGGAAAATGGTAAATTTCTAAAAGAAGAGATTCATTGGCATGAGGCTAAAGGATGTGCCCTTTAAAAGGGATCCAAAATTCCCAGGAAATTTGCACCTTGGTCACTATGCAGGATATCCCTGAAGTGTCCTTCAGCTCCAGTTGCAGCTAGTTAGAGGAACACTGACTTTTGATAAATGAAATCCCAGACTGGATATGTGAGAGGAAGGGGATAGTGAACAAGTCCCATACCCAAAGCATAAATATTCTTTTTTCCAAAGGCAAAATGGAAGTGCTGCAAAGAAATTCCCTTGGATAATTGTAGAGGTTCCACCCATAAGGATGAGGAATTCTGTCTCTAGCCAGGGAGGGAGTTTTGTAGCTCTGTGAAAATCCCTGTTGTTGTAGCTAAGCTGACTGCCTGCAGCTGCCTTGGGTGGTTAGCAAAAGAAAAAGTAGGTTAACTCTACTTTGTACTGTACAGAGTAGCTACTCTGAATCCTACCTTTTGTAAAGAATAAATAATAAAATCCCCATTTTTTCTCAGCATGTTTAAAATCTACAGGAAAAGAAAAATGTTCCTACTTTGGTGTTTGTATAATGCCTTGTTGGTGACTAAGGCACTCTATGATGACAAAAACATTTAAGGTAATTCTTCTTTCTTCTTTACTTAAAGAATCACTCAGAGGTATTAGGATTCATCAAAACCTATGATGGGTAATAAAGAAAATGTGTTGTGTGCCAGATTTAGAATAAATTCAGTAGCAAATAAACATGCTATTAGAAAACATGTAACTGTAAAGGAAAATTCTTCTCTGGTTATCTCCCTCCGTACTTGAAAACCTTATCCTTGATCTACTGCTTCACCCTGGATCAAAAATACCCCACAAAACAAACCTAAAATCAGTGTCACAGAACAAAAATGCCCCAACTATTAGTTAAAGAAATTGAAAATGTAAGTCCAAAGTAGGTCAGCTTTAACCAACTGACACGACTTCTAAGGTCAGGAAAAACTTCAGTCATAGTTTGTGTTCCTTTGCTAGGGAAATTATTACACAGTAATGTCTTGGGGCTGTGTGCTTGCTGGTGCTGCCAAGACAAGTAATCTCTGTGTGTGCCGTGAGGAGCATTCCTTCTCTATCATATGACTCTGAGATGGACATAATGCTTCACAGTAACAGCACTGACTCACCCTGTGGTTTACGCCAACACTTAATGTCATTCATGCTTAATAAAACTGCAGGGTTCTGCTTTTCCACCCACTTTTTGTTATTTTTCTTGAAACCTACCACAGCACAAGAAAAGTTATGGCAGCTTGATATAAAATGCTTATTTTATATCCTCCATTCAAATATATTTGACAGTATTCCTGAGAAAATGTTCTCTGAACAGCCACACAGATGGCCAGCACGCAGCTGAATGACTGCAGCATTCTTTCCAGAGAAATAGGTATATCTGCTAATCTGATTGTCTAGTCTTTCTGTTTGATTTGGAAATCACAAATTCATGCGAGCCAAAATCCCCCCCAAAACCCCTCCAGCTCAGATCAGCAAACTGACCCACTTCTGGCCTCCTCAGCTCAAGCCCACCTTTGCACCAGCTGCCATGCTCCCTTTGAATGACTGATGTGAAGAGAGTCTGTTAAATATTGCAGGTAAAAACCTTATTAAAAAAATATTAAATCAAACATGTTTCCCTGCGACGCTGTAAGCCCAAAGACAACAGCAGCAGTGTGGTTGCTAATGAGAAATTCCATGCTGATGCACCTCAGTCCCCAGCTCCAAAATGTACTGCAGGGAGGCAAATGCCAGCTCTTAATGCCACCTCTTAATGCCACCTCTTAATGCCACATTACGCCTTGCCCTACACACATGTCCAGAAGGATTTAGCTCCGTTTGAGCAGTGAGCAGCTGTAATTCCAGCTCTCTCCCCTCTAAGTAGAAGCAATGAGGAAATCAAATGGGCCTGAGGATTGCTTGTCTTACACAGCAGCAAGGATGGGAGGGCTGTGGTGGCTTTCTTCATGCTGTGCTGCCAACACACCTAAACAGCCACAGGAAATTCAGTGGCAAAATCCTGAAAATTGTAGTAGAGTGTGCAATTTTCATGGACTGTGATGCTGTAATGTCTAGTGAAATTAGAGGTGTTCTGCATTTGCTAAAAGAGAGTGGACTAAAAGAAAATCATATTTTGCTCTTGTGTTCAGTTCCTGAAGTCTTATGCCCCAGCAGGGATATTGGAAATACACAAGATTTGGTGCACTCTGCTTTCTCCCAAATGGAACAAAATTATCATTCAGAAATATCTGTAGCAGTTCCAGGAATAAATTGTGTCTCTTATTGATTTAGCAATACTGAGGCAGTAGAAAATTCTCAGTTCTATATAGAGGCAATTGTCCCAGTTTTCATTGTAGCAACAGAACTGAAATACCCAGTTCCAGTAAAATGCAATTTTATTAAAACCACTATAATTGCACTTTAACTCTTTGTGTGTTTTAGTTCTTCTCCTCTTTCCAGCCTGAAAAAAAAAATCACATCTTTCAGTAATATTGTTTTTCCATTAAAATTAGTAAACTGGCTTCTCTGTGTAGTATCAGCTTAATTAACAGCTACCACACTCAAATTCATGACCTCCTTGCTCAGGGAGCCTTTTAGGAAGAGTGTGGAGTGTGAATATAGATGTGATAATGAGTGGATGAGTCACGCATTTGTGCCTGGTTTTACCTCAACAATAGTATTTTTTCCCCCCAATTAAAAACAAACAAAGAAGAAAGAAAAAACCTAAAAAATTCTAATGAACTGAGGATTTTTCATTGCTGGATTTTAAGATATGCAAAGGATTCTGCCAGTATATGTGATCATCACAGAATATTCCCACAAGAAACAGGACTATGTTGCTTTAAAGTCTTCTCTATTTAATATATTTGTTTTGGGCTCTCTTGTGAAAACTGTCAGAAGAAAAAGAAGAGACAGCATGTGTGTAATATATAGTTTGATCATTCAAACATGGTAAAAATGATATCTGTTCTCTGTAGATAGAAGCACATTTTCAGCTAAAACAAACCTGTCTTCTGCTTTTTGTTTGATGCAGGGAGGCGTGCTGCTCTGATTGGGATAGAGTACCTGATATCAGGGAAGTTACTCTTCATGGCTCTGACAGGCACTTCTCTGCCTGAATAGGTCACTAGACCTTTATGTGCTTCAGTTTTATTATTTGTAAAACAATTCTTATTTATTTCAGAAGGATATACTGAGACTAAATAAACTAGGATTTTAAAAAGCATATTTAGATCTCCAGTAAAAATTCTGTAAATATGGGACACATTCTCTTTGGGAAAAATAAGTTGACAAGTAAAATGAAAGTAGGAAAAATTTTTAAAGGGAGGTTTTAAATTTTTGTAAGATTCTTTTAGTTATTCCTGGCCAATTTTTATCAGTGAAGCCTGGTAGTAAAAAACAAAGCTAAGTGTTGCAGTAGGAAGGAATGGCACATGCTGCTGCCTCCTCTCTAGCACCCTTACAGTATTTGGCGTTGCTGACAGGTACCTCAGGGTTTTGGAACAGAAATCATTCAGACCTCCAAATATTGCACCAGGATCATACTTGGCACTTGCTGTTCAGCTGTTCCCATGCAAAAGGACCCTCTTCCAATCTCGTTTGAAGACTCACAGTCAGCAGCAAGATGTGCAGCCCAAGATTGGTTTGGGTCCCACCATTGCTCCTGGCTAGCAAGGACAGAGGGAGAGCAGGAGGGAGAAGGCCAGGGCTGTTCCAGAGCTGTCTCGGGCAGAGAGTGCTGCTGCCTGTCTGAGACACCGCCTGTCTTGGAGAGGTCTGAGGCCCAGGGTTTCAGCTCAGATGGCCTTCAGTGTAGCTGTTTGGCTTTCCCTGATGAAATGGTGTCTGAGATAAATCATTCAGTACTTTGCCTTAGGCCTCATGTCCTATTGCCACAAGTGTATTTAGAGGCTCCCCGAGTCCTTTCCAGCTATCATAAGGCAGCAGACATACACATCTGTTGTATATACACATCCAGATTTATCTTCAGGTTTCTCATCTCAAGGCTTTTTTTTTTTTTTGCTCAAGGTTCTTCAACTGAATTGTGGTGCATGTGAGTCACCCATGTTGCATTCAGCTCAGTACCCTCAGGGCCAAATAAGAGATGGCACCTGGCATACAGAAGAAAGTAAACTATGTACAAAGAAGTCGTCATACTGTAAAGAAGCACTTGAAACCAAAGGGTTGAATTATGTCCCTGTGGGCTGCTGTTCTAGATAGATTCACAGAAGAGAAAAAACAAAAACAAAAAACCACCTTTTCCTACCTCAGCCTTATGGAGACCAGACTAGGATTACTCAGGTGCATAACTGTTTGTTCAAAAGCATCACGTGCCCTCAAAATACCACTAAATTTTTGAAACCTTGTTTTTTGCTCATAGAAAAAAGTATTCTCTGCCTAGTGTCTTAAAGTAGGAAAAAATGCACCACCAAAGCAGTTTTATATTAGCTTTAGGTATTGTTATTTCTATTTAATATTAGTATAAGTATTTTGAGGACAAGCTACATTAAGGTAGCTGACTGTCAATCTGAACAGTCCATACTATGACAGGTGGGTCATTTGCAAGTGTTCTAACCCAGCTTTTGTAACTATGGTTGACAACACCTATGGGACTGACTGCTAGATGAACTCACCAAGAGGTGAAGCTCTCCTCACCTAGCCAGTGACAGCATCTGCTGCCTGAAGAGCCCCTTTCATTCTTTGTTTGAATGGTAATCCCACTGATGTTCTTAGCTAGTCATCCTGCTGCTCACAACATCAGGGTCTTGCACAGATGAACTAGGAAAGAAAGAGGGAAGAGAAAACCAGGCAGACCTGAAAACCACGCAAAGCTCTCTCCTGTCATGTCAGAACAAACGATGTTATCACAAATTTGTAGAATCGTGGAATCATAAAATCACAGAATGGCCTGGATTGGAAGGGACCTTAAAGATCATCAAATTCCAACCCTCCTGCCATGGGAGGTTGGGTTAGGGTTGGGTTAGGGTAGGAACATGGGCAGGAACACCTTTGACTAGACCATGTTCCTCAAGGCCTCATCCAACCTGTCCTTGAACACTTCCAGGGGACATCTCCAACCTGTCTGGGCCTTCTGTTGCTGTGTTTTACCATCCCTCAGAATATAGAATTTCTCTCTAATATCTAGACTGAATCTACTCTCTTTCATTTTGATGTCATTACTCCTTGTCCTCTCAGTCCATGGCCTTGTAAAAAATTCCTCAGCCTTCTTGAAGGTCCCCTTTAGGTACTGGAAGGTGCTGTGTGGCCTTCTCAGAGCCTTCTCTTCTCCAGGCTGAACAACCACAGCTCTCTGAGTCTGTCTTCTTAGGAGACGTGCTCCAGCCCTTTGATCATCTTCATGGCCTCCTCTGGACTCACCAAAGCAGGTCAATGTCCTTAGTTTTGGGGCCCCTGGAGCTGGATGCAGCATTCCAGGTAGGGTCTCACCAGAGCAGAGCCGAGGGGCGGAATTCCC
Organism: Serinus canaria; assembly: GCF_022539315.1. NCBI lineage: Eukaryota > Metazoa > Chordata > Aves > Passeriformes > Fringillidae > Serinus > Serinus canaria. Next base: position 92,841,970 of record NC_066315.1, read on the forward strand.
TCCCTTCCCTGCTGGCCACGCTGCTTTGGATGCAGCTCGCAATAGGTTTGGCTTCCTGGGCTGTGAGTGCACACTGCCAGGTTGTGGCTTCTTATCAGCCAACACCCCAAAGTTCTACTCCTCAGGGCTGCTTTCACCCCATTTTCCACTCTCTCTTTCCATTTTAGCATACATCTAGCCTATTCCTATTAGCCACTGTAGGATTAGCAGAATATAAAGTTGCAGTATGAGCAACCAATAATTTGCAAATAATCCAAGCCCCTTGTTGCCACTGAATATCTCTTACATATTTATTGCTGTCCAAAATGTTAGATATCATTTCTTACATTGTTTAGTATGTCTGCATACCTAAAATTATTTAGATTATGTAGTGTTGTTCCACTGCAAAGTGGGAAGGAGCAGAACATAATTCCTTCTGGGATCCACTCATCAATTATTAGGTTATGGTAACATATGTTGCATAACAGAGGCCAAAGTACCTCATCCAGCAATTTACTCTGTCTGAGTTGGCATGGATTTTTAAGGAAGACCTAGTTCAGATTTTACCCCTCCCAATACAAGTGATTTCATCAATTAATTAACCTCAGCAGTCATCATTTGTGCCGTGCTTCTAGTGAGCATTTGCCCAATGTGTGTTTACATTGGAACACTTGCCCTTTGCTTTGCTGTTTACTTGGGCTTTTTTCCTAAATAGAAAACTACCTTCAGTCAAAAATCCTTTACAGCAGAGGAGCTCTAAAACAGATTGCAAGTCACCTCACAGCATTCTTAATGGCATTTGCAACAAAAGCATGAAGAATTGCAGTTTGCTTTCTCAGAGCAACCTGGGGGAAAGCAGACACAGCTGGGCTGTGCAGGGCTGCCCTTAGCTGGAGCAATGGGAATGTACTGCCAGAAGAAACCCTAGAGCTGCCACTCACCAAACTCCCAGGGCTCCCCCTGGCCCAGAAACATGAATTTTACAGCAAAAACAAAGACAGAAGAGTCGGAGGCCTGCATATGTCTCATCCCAGTATGGGCTCCATACCTTGTCAAGAGGTGTACCTGGGTGTAGAAACTCAGAAATATTACAGCTGCTTAGGCATTCTCTTAACATTTTTTGGAGAGGAGATATTGCCCTGCTTTGTGCTGGTTTGACTCAGTAAGTGCTCAGGGGTGCCCAAGCAGCCGTACTGTGTCTTCTTCCCAAAGTTGCACAGCAGGAGAGTTATTTTTCCCTTTGGGCCAAATATGAAGAAAAGTGTGGAAACTGTATCTTTTCATATATTATTAATAGTGCTAAATACATTCTCTCCCACTCTGTGCGTGTTCCATTTTTATGTAAATAGAATGGTTGCGATAGCATGGTACTACCCGAAGTTTATTTGAGGGCAAGTTTGTGAAAGAAATGCCTTTTTTTCCTCTGGGCAAGGAGGAACCCTAGAGCAGCCAAAAATTTCCAGAGATAAAGCATCTTATCTCATTTATCTAGAACCTAATGCATCTATATTTTTGAAGCCAGAACACAAAGCACACTGTATTCTGGGCAAATGTCATAGCTCAGCTAATGTATGTGTTCCCTACATTTTGTGCAGCTCAAATGTATTATGGAAAAATGCCTTTAAAAAACTCCCATTGCTACGCTTGTAGGTGATTTGTGTTGAATTCTTTAACCTGCTTCCCCTTTAGGTAATTTTGACAATGGAAAAGTGTATGCCTGTACTATTTACAGACATTTGGTCTGTGATGAGAGAACAAAAATGCACTATAATTAGAGAGACATTGAGCCACACTATTTAATAGATGAAGAGTCCTGACAACAAGGTAGAGTTATGCCTAGACCTTTTTTATTCACTGGGAGATAGTATGTAAGCATTAAAATCAGATAAACATATCAGAAAACTATTAGCCAAATCTTGGTAACAGTTGTACCATTGTAATTTCATGGTTCAAAGACTATTTTTGAATCAAGTGAAACATTCTTCAGCTCACAAGACCTTTTCCTTCTTTATAAGAGATTTTAATAATGAAGAAAAATGATAAATTTTTGAGCTTTGATTTGTTTATTACTTTTCTTGTCCTGGAATGACCAATTAAATTAAATTTAAAAAAAAAAGAACTGTGGGAACTTAAAAATATTGTACAAAAATAATTTCATACTTCTTTGCATGTTCAGAGTTGCATATGACCACTGATGAGTCATCCATGTTTTGGTATTGTGGTAAATTTGATTTAATCTTTCTAAAGCTATCCCTGATAAAAAGACATCTGCTTCTCTTCACTGCTCTGACATTTCGTCTTGAATATATCCATTCATGGTAGACATTTACAGTTTCATATTCCTGTAATAGTCATTGGGAATTCAAAGGAATGCCCTTGCATGCCCAAAAGGCAGGATTTAGTGAAAAATATGTGATGGCTCAGAATTACCCATTCACTTTTAGACCTTTGACTTCAGTGGGCTGAATTTGAAGCAAAGACTGATCTTTCCCAACTCCTTTCTATTTATGGCTGTATCAAAGGCAGAATTTTTTAAAGGCATGTAGAAACAAAAGCAGAGGACTTTGCAGAAGCTTTGAACAAAGATGCACATGGACAGGGGAAAAGTGAGCCTAAGTATGGTGAAAGAGCAACAACCATTAGAAAGGTGAACATCAACAAAGGTATCTTTTCCCTGATCAGAGAGGTGACATCTCTCAGAGGTGAAAGTAAGTGCCTAGGAGATAAGAAGACTTAAGAATAAGAGCCAGCATATCATTAACAGCAAAATAAGTTGTCAAAAAAATCATTGTCATTTACAGGAATCTGCCTTTACTCTAAACAATTAAAATGGATTAGGTAAATCTTAAAAAAAATTGACTGGGAGAAGAGGCCTTGTAGAATAAGAAGATAACCATCACAGCACTGCATGAAGCATCCAGGACTTTGAGTTACTGGCCTTTTTCCTGAATTAAGATAAAAAAGGAATCTTCCTGTAATCCTGATTTTGTTATCACCTTACTCATAGAATAATTTGAAGAATAATTCAGTATCTTGAATGATGCAGTTCATATATAAGGAACTTATCTTTTCTTCTGTTGAAAAGTTAATATGTGATAATTGATGGTTGTCCACCTTACACCTTGCTGTACATGATAATGAGAAGCCACAAGTCCCTACCACTGATTTTTGGATGCCAAAAGCACAGTATAAGAAATCACAACCAAAAAAAAAATTAGATTGCACTGGGCTACTGTCAGTACAGTTCTGAGGAGCACCCACATCTGTCACTGCTTTTTACTTTAATGAATCCAATCTCCTCTTGAAACTCACTGAAAGGATATTAAGAAAGGAGATTTAAATAAAAAGTCTCATGCTAACCAAAAATATCAGTAAAGCATTTTTGAGGCTCAGGGCTCAAATTGAGGGGGAGACTATTGCCTTTGTTTCAAAAGAAAGTAGCTAGAGTCTAACCTTGTTTCCACTGAAGTATAGACTTCATCATACAAACATGGAGAGAGAAATTTACTTTGTTTAATAGCTGTAGTTTCAGTTCTTTGTGCTTCTGTTTCCTTAGAGACTTACATGCTTGTAGATGGGCATACATTTTCGGATAAACACATCTCATTGTGCTTCCTTTGCTTTCACAGGTTGAGGTTTAAAATGTGTTCATGCATTCTTTCATCTTTTGTTTTCCTTCAAGTGCTAATGAAAAAAGCAGGGCTGCTGCAATATCATATGCAGGATAAAAACAACAAAACAATTACCTTATAATCATAGCCAACACATTTATTTAGGCAGGGTACCTAGTTCCTCACCAGTTACCCTGCCTAAATAAATGTACTGGCTATGACTAGAACAGATCAAAACAATGATATTGGGAAATAAATTGTACACTCAACTGCCACCAAATATTGATGTTGTTGTCACAAGTATTATTACACCATGCTCTTTTTCTTAATTTCTATATCTGTGGCAATCCTTATACAATGAACATTGCTAAACAAACAGGATTAGCTCTCATTTTTTTAATGTGCTGAGGTAAGATAACAAGGTTGATATCCTTGATCTGGTGGATTGTGTCAAGAACCTGCAGGATTTATCTTTCCAGCATGTCTGTATAAACCTATTATTGGATCATCTCAAAATCTCAAATGAATTTAACCTCTCAGAGCCTCTATGAAAATTCTTATAATTATCACTTTGGAGTATTTGGAGTAAGCATCACAAGCAAGACCAGAAGCAAGAGAAAGCATAAGACCAAGATTATGAAAGCTACTAAAATGTACCTGCACTCAGGAGCACATAATTTTAGATGCTTAAGTCTTCTTCAAGTCACAGACCCCAGTAACTACAGCATCCCTTTGACTCAAAGCAGAGGGTGAGCCACCAGCAAACCCAGGAGTGATTCATAGTTGTCAAACTATCCTTTTGGGAAGTGCTGTGGATCTGATGACAACAAAATCTTGTTTCTTTTTACCTTGTTGAAGTTCTGTCTAATAATTGCCAAAGAGCACCTACTCTACAGCATGGCAGCTATGTTACTGCAGGATAGTGGGAACTGGCACCTGCTCAGAGGGTGGAATTGTTCTGAAGGAGACTTTTCTTTAGGCCTTTCTTTCATTAATAACCCTGAGAAGGTCACACTGTGGAAGTTCATTCTGCTATCCTGTTCATTGAGTAGCAATCTCAGATTTAGGCAATTGTTTAAAAGGGTGCAGAATAGGGAAATAAATCAACATTGATGTCAGTTTTATTTCAATAATGGTCACCATGGAAACAAAGTCACTGACCTATTTCTTTTCATACATACAAGTAAACACCGGGGTTTCCAATTTTCATACACACCGTCTTTCATGCCAGCAATTTACCTTACAGAATTCCCATAACATACTATCTTATTGAAACTCCCAATTTTTCCCTAAGGGGCTTTTTTACTTTTTGCCAATTTCCTTCACCAGGAAGGCAACGAAAACTTAGTAATGTCATGATAATTCCAGACCTCTTCTAGTTTCACTACACCTAGACTTGCACAGAGGTGCAGTGACTGTAAACCAGCAATCCAATAGCTGTATGATTAGATGTGCTTCAGCAGTCACGTCTGACTCATCAGATTAATTTCAGATTACTTCATTCTGCATCTTTTGAAAATACTGGTCAGTGTTACTACACAAGAACATCTTTCTAATGAGAAGCTACCTGCCATTGTATGAACATCATCTGCTTCCAGTGGAGGAGGACCTTCCTCTCACCTCCCCATCATGGCACTCTTTAAACAAATTATTACTGCTGACCTGGCTTGTGCCATACTGTTCAGAACCTGTGGATTCATTCTTGGCTTCTTGTATTTGCATAATTCACGTGGATTTATTTGCACTTAGATAAGCTGTAGGTGTCAAGAGCCCACAAAATTAACCAGCTGACACCCAAAGTGAGTGTGTGTGTGTAAGAACAATGTGTGCCTACTCACATAAGGAAGAAGATAATGGAATTTGCAAGGAATGCTGCAAAACCATCAGGCTGAAATGCCACTTCTGCTTTTATTATTGAGCACACAATAACACCCTCTCCCTAAACATCTCAAGCACTTACTACGTATGTTGAGTGCGTGCAATGCGCTGTGGCCTCAAGGATAATCACCCACATGTGTGGGAAGAGAGAGACAAATCATATGGAAATGCTGAAAACTGAAACAATATGATACTTGCTACGTTATGGCCTCTGAAACTGTGCCCCGTGCTTGTCTCATCTCAGTAACAGTTAAATAATCTAGCACATTAGCTGCACATTTGAGGCTAAATGCGCTGCTAGAGTAACTCCAGAGATGTAATGAATATACTTTCTTCTCCTTTAAGCAATTTAAATCCATGTAACACCATTGAATTTGATGGCATTACTCCAAGACTAAATAGATATAACTACGAACAGAATTATCTGACTGAACCAAGCTGTTCAGAAAGAAATCAAAGACGTGCCAAAGAGCCAGTGCCTTTCATTTTATATTTCTGTGACAAACCCGACTTCTGTATCTTTCACAGGCATTTTAGGTTCAAGCTAAAGGCATATGAAAATAGTTGTTTTAAGTCAATTTCATCTACATGACTGTTCACAGCAGTCAATATATGCATTTTACCTGACATGGGAATTGAGCGTTGTCTAGGTCACTTTATAGTGAGATTTGTTGGATTTTTTTTTCCTTGGCTGCTTTTATTTCTACTGGGCAAATGTGGTTACAATTTCCTAAGTCCCATTTACCAAATTTACTTAAACTGCTTCATAAACAGAATTTACACATGCCTTAGTTAGTGCTTGTGATAGATGAAACTTTTCCTCTACTACACTTCCAAAGCTTCTGTTCCAGCTGAGGGCACCGACCTTGCAAACAGATAAAACATGTTTTGTTTCAGTGCTCCGTATCTATCTCAGTTGCCTGCAGTCTTTCAAACTTTCCTTCCCCCCTCCTCCTTTTGGGTTTTGCTATTTCCCACAGATGAGAGGGTCACAGAAGTTTCCTTATTGGGTAACTTTGGGCGAGTCCAAGCCCTGCTGTCCACTGAAGGGAGATTTCTGCAGTGACGTCGGACCTTTTACAACAGCAGCCTGAGATCAGCAATCAACAGCCTGGGGAACTAAACAGGAAGAGGAAAAACAATAAGAAATAAACCCCAACAACAACTGCTTGAGTCTTAATACATTCAGATGATTTTTGTTATCTCAAATATAAAGTCAGGGGACTTTCTCCTCATTTTCATTTTAATGTTGGCAGCAGCTCAGAACACTCACTGATTTTATTTTTCAAACTGAAAATATTTTTTAAAGGTTGTCTGATATTTTTATCTATCACTTTGTCAGGGATGCAGTATGTTGTGGGGACATAAGGGATGGTGTGTCTTCAGTGCCAAGCAGAGCTTAGTTCTAGTGTGTTGGCTGCCCTGGGTCCCTACATAGACTGAAAATCCATTGAGAATATAAAAACAGTGCCCTTTTACTTCATACCATCAGTTCTTTACATATTTGGAGGTTTTTTGTTTATTGTTTATTCTGTACTTTGTTTATTTCAATAACAAAACTTAATTCATACTACACCAGGATTGCATTGTCCACTAATACTCCCAGACCAATGGAATCAGTGATGCTGGTTGCATATTGAGTTTTCCAAAGTAAAAGAACCCTAAAAGGTTCACTGTTTTCCAGGAGACTGCATGGGGAGCCCAGAGTATTCTGCAGCCTGCCTCAGAGCGGAGGGAAATTTTAACTGGAGGAGCTAGTAAGTTTCAGAAGGAGCTTTTATTTTTTTGTCAGATGGAGTTTGGAAATGGATGTTAAAGAAAACTAAATTAAAACAGGATAAAACAGGCTTTCCTAATCATTAGACTAAACTTGATGCAGTAACCACCCACATAAACACAGAATCTTAATGATTTAAAAATCCTAAATATGGGCATTGTTGAGAGAAGTAATTTCAGAGACAGTGAACGAAAAGTCCAGGTCATAGAGAGAGTATGCATAGCAGTAATATCTCTTTAGAAATATACTCTCCTTTTGGTTTTGGCCACACTCCAAAAGTCTACTTCTGAGACATCCCAAACAATGGAGACCTTATAACGGGAACCTGTGGAGCAGTGTCCTGCATCGTGCTGATGATTTATGAAAGAGTGGTTTGTCTCGGCTCTAATCATTCCAAGTACATAGAATTAATGGTCTCAAAAGACAAGCAAATTCATCCTGCACACAGCAAACACATTGCAGAAATCCATTTAGATGGCACTAACTTTCCACTAATTTTGTCTATACTTTCCTGGGGAAGCAAGCACTCAGCAGGGTACTCCCTTGTATAAGCCCAGATCTTGGAAGTGTTGATTCCTACAGGCAGATTCCTCGTACCATATTTAAGCTGCTTAAAAAGGAAGCGGTCAGATTTTCAAAACTGTGAGAAATGTGCAGTTACCCTGGACATTGAGGAGATTTGCAGCTTCCAGGCAAGCCAGGTACTTCCTCCTTGGGCAACTAACTATGGCATAGCTCTGGCTGCTCAAACTCAAAAATCTTTGTGTCAGTGTGGAGCTAAAGGATTTTGTAGTGCTTGAAGGTTTTTTGATGTTATTGGGGATTTTTATATTAAGATTATCAAGATGATGCATTTCATGCAGAGACTTCTCACCCTCTTTCTCCCTAAAAATTTGAGCCATGCTGCTGGGAGTACCTGCAGGTGTGCCAAAGGGATCTAACTCAGCCAAGGGTTAAGTGGCAGGAGCTTGTGTTGCTGGTTTGGGGGTGGCAGAGGGGATTAAGCAGTTGCAACACGACTACCAGGGACACAAATCACTGACAGATCACTGCCACTAGATGATTTAGTGATGTTCCACCTCCACTTCCCTGGGTGGAGACTTTCACAAATCCTGTGACATAACTGTGTTTTATTTGTGTGTTTGGAGATATGGAATTCATTTTATTAGCTGGACGTAAATGAAAGAACATGGTCAGATGAAACCTGTGTGTAGGTGGACTGTGATCCACCCTGAGGAAAAGCCTGTTTCCTCTAAGAAGGGCTCTTCAGCACCTTGTCTGCAGTGAACCTCCCCCTGCCTTCTCCCACCTTTATACTCACCCCCATGCACAGGGAGCACAGCCCAAATGGCAGCTGGACACAATCTGCAGATCTTGGGATGGGGAAGATGAAGACAAACCATGTAGCAAAATTTTTATTAAACTGGGAATTTGATGGCAAGGACTGGAGAATCCTGACTTCAGGGAGTTAAGAGATGTCCTCTGCTGTAGCTCAGCCACTAGTCATTGTGGATGCCTGACATTGCCATCTCTTGAGTCATTGTTTACTTACTTTTTGATTCCATTCTATAAAGTGTCTTCTCTTATGATATTTTTTGAGAAGAAAAAAGTCATCTTTCAGTTCTTGTTCAAAATTCTCAGGTCTGTGGAAGAAATGGAAAGTGATTAAAAATAGGATTATTAATTGATAAAAAAGTGATAAATTAAGAGGATTAAATCTACTGCTTACTACATAAAAGAAAATTTCATGTGCATAAGTGATGTAATTCTTAAATATTTAAAGTAGATATTGATCTACCTTTATGAAACAAAAGGTATTTTTATGATATTTTCCCAGTATATTTAATAGACATAACCCAGAAAAACATTTAATATGTGAAACCATGCTTGCACACATTATTTCAAGGACTGGTCCATATGATATAACTAACTTCTTTTAAAGAGCAGTTTGAAGACAAAGAGTTCATTCACCTGTATATTTATTAATTCAATAGGCAAAACTGCATTTTTTTACATCCATGGATTTTATTCCCTGTTACATCTCTGTGACAGGAGAAAGCTGAATGGCATGTCAGTAGCAAATAAAAAGCATAAGGGTGATGAGGAGATGAGTCTGTTGTTTGACATATGCAAGTTGCAGTTTAGGACTTAAGAGAAACATATCTTCTCTTGCGTGCTAAGGAATCATATGGTGTTTTAAGAAGGGAATCTCTGGGTTTCTTCTGTCTCTTGCACATGTCCTGTGGGACAAGAAAGACACCTCAGAGCAGTGTCATGGGCTGCATTTCAGACTCATATCATTGACTCAAAACATCACATGGCTGCATTGTAACTCCACCACTGCTTAGTAACTGATTAGTATCATGTATTGACGAATCTAATCATCCAAATCTTCCGGTGCCTTCCAGTGCACAAAGTAAACAATGACATTTTCCATGTAATTTGAGGTTTTCTGGTGTAAATTGTGGGAAGTTTCACAAATTTAGACGTGGAGGGTAGTCCTAGCTACACAGAACTTATCTGGTGGCTTTATAATGCCCTCCGAGAGGAGGCAAATACAATTTACAGGGAGTTTCCGTGCGAGGGGCCTGCAGTTTCTGCTGCTCCCAGGAGATGGCATACATCTTTTGGAAAAAATGTCTGCTCACTTCCTAAAGGAGCAGTGAGGTGCAGGAGGAAATACTTCAATGCACCATTCAGTCCTGCGACTTCCACTTGAAAAATTGAAAGTCAGTTGGCAAACCCTTTGGGATTTAGGAGAGATGGAATGGGGATTGCCATCCACAGAGGAGAGTTTGCATGAATAGCTCAGCAGGAGGAGGGCGAAGAATCCCCACCCAGCAACTGCATTTTCTTTGTGGCATAATATATGTAAGACCATAATACAATGCCCTCCTACTTTCATCTTTCTATATTGCCACTCATCAGCATTACAAAGAATGTAGCTATTAAAAGAACTGCCTCTTGGCACCCAAAAGCCATAGCACTGTATTTTCTACGACAAAAAACTTGAGCCTCTATTATTTGTTTTGCCACATTTGCAGCAGTCTCCCCATTAAGCTTGCTTCTCACAGCTCCCTGATCTCATTCCCCGTTGGACCTAGATCAGACACACAAGAGGTCAGGCTGACTTTCAAACTTTCTTGCGGGCTGGCAAGCACAGAAAAGTGTAACTGTAATAAGGATTAAGAAGTTCTCAGATGGGCCTACCAATGTAAAAAGTATCTCCCTTCCCCAGCTCCGCCACCCTCTGAAACCCTTGGGGTAAACATCAGAGTCAGATTTATCAATAGAGCATTTAGTAACCCCTGGTTGTTCGAGACAGCTTTTGCAAGCATTGGGGCCTGAAGCTCCTGCAAAAACATTCTCTGGCATTTCAGTGAGATTTTTAAAAGTCCTGCAACTCCTGGAATGGAAAAGAATTTCCATCAATTTCTTGTGGTAATCCCAAATCTGGAAGTGCAGTCTGAGGCGGTGAAGAAGAAGCCATCAGGCATTGCTCCTGCCAAAGCACCCATCTGTAGGTGTTTGTGGTAAATGGAAAAGGTACATTGTGATTTGTGACACACTCCTGCACGTTCAAATTGACATACATAAAACTAAAAATACCCTTGCTGAAAGGGAAGCAACCTGATCATCATCGAGGGCTACAAGAACCAAAATCTAATTTATCAGCAACCACCTGCTGACAGCCCAGACTCAGGTAGCTGCAGTGGGAAAAGCCGTGCATGGGCTCAGCCATGAAGGAAGCTGCAGCCAGAAGGAAAAGCAGAGATAGTGAGAGTTGGTTGCCCAGGTGCTGCAGCAACCAGCATCTTCACCACATCACAGCTGAGGGATTAGCTTGTCTGCAGTCTGGGTCAGGTCTAAACTGATCACAGGGGGATGTGTGAGGTTTCAGAGGAAATTCCTGAGCACTGATCTCCTGATTTATCTGGTCCAGACCATTATATTGTAGACAACATACACACTCATTTCTGAGAGTGTAGGGAGGGAGTGCAAATTAAAGAGGGCTATAATTCTGATCAGTCTCTACCAGGGGTTACTTGTGCTCTTCCCTATGCCATGGCTTGCATGGTTGCACCTCCCCATCCCTCCCAGGAGCACAGGAGCTGGAGCCATTCCCACGGTCACTCTACAAGTGACCCTAAAGATGGTGTTTGCCACTGGTGCCATTTATGGTGACCAACTTTTAGCTAAGGCTTTGCTGTTCAGAGCAAGGCACACTTGCCCACCTCCCACAGGACTTCCTGTGGCTGTGAGCAGTGTCTGTGGAGCCTGAACCTAAATGCAGTAAGACTCCAAGAGGCACCCAACCTACCCTAATTCCCCTAGGCAGCAGTCCCAAACCCAGAGTCCCCATGCCTGTGACAGGGCACTGTTGGATCACCCATCCTGAGGCTGGGATACTGGCCCTTCATGAGCCTTGCCCTCTGTCCTGCTTTAGGGACACCATCTCCCACCAGGTGGGCACTCTGATAGTGGTTGGTGTGCTCAGGTGCCTGGCCACCAGTTGTCAGAGATAATGTGGCCCCTCAAAGTCACACTGGGAGATCTTAGCTTGACAGCAGGCTGTCAAGCTGCAGCAGGCTCCTCTCAGCCTGCCTATTTTCCACTGTATTTGACAGAGCAGAGGTGGAGCCAGTTTCAGACTTTTGGGGGTCACAGCAGATTGGGATAAGCCTATGCCAGCTGCGCTAAAGTAAAAGTAAGTGAAACAGCTGGCAGCAGGTGAGTGGTGTATTTTTAAATTTCCTGGGGGATGCTTGAAATGCACTTATCTTGATGCTTGTGGAGAGTTTTAGAAGAGCTCCCTGGATTTGCTGTAGTCAGCTGTTTGCTTATTCTAACAAATAAATATAAGAAACTGCTCTTCAAGAAATTAAAGGTTGAATCTGGATGCCTTCCACAGGAAATGGAAGTGTAAGGGTGAGTATGTGTTTTGAAATACGGATGTTACAATTCCCCTTCTAGCTTGCAAAACAAACCCCAAACCCATACTATGTCACTTTAATGATTTATAAGCATGTCTTTTGAAAAAAATCACTTATTCAGTCTCTCTGGTACACACATGAGGCTCAGCAGCCTGCCTGTTTCTCATGCTGCAGAGATTATTGCTTTTACTCATGGCCAGACTGTGGCTGCCCAGGAGCAGGTGTGTGAGTGAGGGGGAGGTGAGGAAGCCAAAAGCCTTCATCTGCTCAGGCAGGTATTCAACCAGCAGCAATCCCCATCTTGCCTCTTGCAGACAGCATCTCAGGAAGAGCAGGCAAGCCACACTAGTTGTGGTTCAAGTGGGGTAAATGCACTTCCCTCTGACACTGCCCACTGGGGCTGGTTTGGAGACAGTTGTGCTGCACCTTGAAATGTGCTGGTGAGCTGCTCCAAGCACTGGGGTGGTGCTCAGCAAGGAAAATCAGCTGGCTCCTAGCACTTTCTGACCCTCCCTCTTTAGTCATAGGAAGAGAAATTCTGTATTTCTGTTAATCTGAAAGGGCTGGGTCTTTCAAGAGTATCTGTATAGCCTGCTCCACTGCTGAGTCCCTCTGATGCCTGGGTCTTGAGTTCAGAAGGGCTGGACACCCAAGACTGTACAGGTGCTTCCAAGGCACATCAGAAAACCAAGAAAGTGCAGCTATAGGAATTTTGCTAGTGAGGACATGAGCACATTCAAATACAGACATGCACACACAAGAGCAGAAGTGAAAGAAAAAGTTAAAGCGAGATCAAGGTCATGCAGACGTGGAGTTATTAAAGCAACAACTGCTCATTTAACATTTACTCTGAGCCACTCAGAAATGGAACAAATCAAAGGAAAGTGTTTCTCAGTTTTGTTTGACTAATGCAAAATCTAGACTGTACTTAATATATCACTGGGTTTCAAAAACTTATCTGACGGCATGGTGTCTGCTTCTTCTGTGAGATTTACTGCTCTTCAGAGCTGAAATATGCCAAGGGGGACCTTTAGCTGGTTTTGATAAATGGCTTCTCTCCACTGACTTCACTGAAGCTATGCTATATCGGTCTGATTTTTTAATATCTGACCTAAAGAGCTAAAAAACCTTTGAGGACACGGGCACTAAAGCCTGTTTCTAAATGCAGATACTGCAACAGTTTTTCTAAGGACTGAGAAATATTAAAGGGTCAAAGTATGAAGTTTGCAAAATGTTGAGAATATTTCCAAAGATAGAAAGAACTTCCCACCTCTTCCTGCCCTGACTGAAATTCTTCTCATTGAAATGCAGGTATATTTTTCATGACTTATCCAGATTCCTTTTTTCAAGGAAGAAGTAGCTCAGCTTATGAGACTAAATGCTGGTCTTTAACATTCTCTGTGGAATCATGTTACAGAGAATTAGAAACTTTCAGAATCTTTGGAAAAGGCCTCAGCCCTCTTAGCACTGAAATGACAGTGATTAACATTATTATGTCAATAATTGCCACTTTATCCAACTGACAGATGCCCTAAAGATTTTCTTCCATCATATAACCACAGCTGAACACCAAAAATGCTTTCCACTGTAGGAACAACTATCTGAAGATCATTTTCATTTCTCCTTTTCACGAACAACTGTTTGCTCCATTCTCAGAGTAATGTTTTTTAAAAATGTTGGTAAAAGCAGAAATGAAAGCAATTGAAAAAAAAACAAAAAACTATTTCAATTTGGTTAAAATTGAGACTTTTAAGGTTAACTCTAATTATGGGAATCAGCAACAGATAGTCTCAGGGGCAGAAGACTGAGGAAGAAGACACCCTACACTTGTCACCAGGAGCATTACTGGCTTCTTCTCAGAGGAAACATCTGCCAAAACTTGCACTGATCAGGGTGGAGTTAGCTTGATACAAAACCAATTCTGTTCATCAATTGTTAAGGACCAGGCAGGGAAAAGTTACAATCTGATCTTGGAGCAGTTGCTGCACCATAAAACTTCCTTGAGAATTGGTTTATATTTCTTCTGCAGTCTAAATGTTTTGATTACCAAGGCAGTGTTTTCCCATGAGGCATATCTCAAAGAGATGTGGTGCCAGGACCAAGTGGGATGAGATTATAAAATATAAGAAGCTGGAACATGAGAAGTTTGAAACTCAGCTGTGAAAATGTTTATTGGATAAATGTTTACTCTGCTGCATGCTCATATTTATTTTTCTTTCAAACCTTTGAGTTTCCTTACTGCTGCACAGAGACAATTAATTTTCTTTGGAAAACATGGCATGGTTAATTAAACAGGTGAGAGAAAGTAGTTTCTCAACTGTCTGGAGATTCAAAGATTCAATTGCAATTTACAAAGAATATATTACAGTTGTCAACATCATGTGAATCCTGGATTGTGTGAAAATGATAAACACATGAATGCTGTAGGAAACACTCCTTAGAAACCTGAAACCCTTTAGAAACTCATCAATGCCAGTCCTCTGTTGTTCCAGGTGATCACAGCACAGTGTGCTTTTCATGAACCGCTTGTGCTTCGTCTTATAAATATCTAAGGATTTTGCTCCTTTTTTCTTCCTGTAGACTGGCTACTCTGAAACCTCCCTATGCTGATGGCTGGGGAATGAGTTAAAAATCCCCTGGCTGTTTCTTTTTGTGCCTAAGCTGTTTTTAGCTTTTGTAGCCTGTCTTCATCTCTGATTTTTATCCTCATGGTAAATTTACTAAGATATATTTGTGTTCTCTTAAGTCTTCACCAGAGCAGTGCAAACTTGGGGGGGCATACCTTTGTATGGAGGTATGTGTGCTGACTTCGGTGCTGTGAGCCAGCCCTGCTTGTCCCACACGTCCTGGTCAGTGCATCTTCTCTCTGGAATTCAGCCCAGCTCTGGTCTCACAGCTCCTCCTCACCAGCAGGCAGCATCAGGGCCTTGAAGATGTGCTGAAGAAGGAAGCTAAAACAGACTGGCCTGGCTGAACACAGAGCTTTGGCTGAAATACAGGGAAAAACCCCAGAGTTTATGACCTTTGGAAGAAGGGGCAGGCAGCAGGGAGAAATTTAGAAAGGCCAAAGCCCAATGAGAACCTAATCTGGCTACTCCTCTAAAAGATAATGAATATTTCTCTAATTAGAGTATCAAGAACTGGAGGGCTAAGGAGAATCTCCGTGTTTTATTGGATGGAGGGGTAAACATAGTGACAAAGGATGAAGTAAAGGCTGATGAACTCAATGACTTCTTTGCCTCGGTCTTCCACAGCAAGACCAGCTGTCTTCCAAATGCCCAGCTTCCTGAGCTCTTTGGAAAAGAGAGCCATGGAAGGGAATGAAGGCCCCACAATCCAAGGGGAAATAGTCAGTGATCTGATAGACCACAGAGACACCCACATCCCTATGGGGCCAGCTGGGATCCACCCAAGGGTACTGAAGCCCTTGGCAGAAGTGCTCAGTGGCACACTTTCCATCACTTGGCAGCACTCCTGGCTAACTGGGGAGGTACCAGCTCACTAAGGGTTAGCAAAGGCAATGCCCACCCACAAGGAGGGCTGAAAGGAGATTTTGGGGAGCTACAGGCCTGTCAGCCTGACGTTGGTGCCAGCCTGACCTTGGTGCCAGGGGTCATATGATGACACCTAAGATGAGCTGGTCATGGATCAGCTCATCTTAGGTGTCATCATTTGACACATGCAGGACTACCAGGGGATCAGGCCCAGCGTGGTTTTATGAAAGGCAGGTCCTGCTGGACCAATCTGATCTCCTTCTATGACAGATTGACTCAGTGAAGGAAGGAGAAGCTGTGGGGGCTGTCTACTTGAACTTTAGTGAAGGCTTTGACCCTGCCTCCCACAGCATTCTCCTGGACAAACTGGCTGCTTTTGTCTTGGACAGGTGCACTCGTTTCTGGATAGAAAACTTTCTGGATGGCTGGGCCAGAGAGCAGTGGTGAATGGAATTACATCCAACTGGCAATCAGTCAAAAGTGGTGCTCCCCTGAGCTCAGTATTGGGACCAGTCCTGCCTAATCTCTATCAGTGATTTGGACAAGGGGATTGAATGTATTCTCAGTAAGTAAGAAGACACCAAGTTGGGTGGAATGTTGGTGTGCTGGAGGGCAGGATGGCTCTGCAGAGGGATCTGGACAGGCTGGATCAATGGGTTGGGGCCATTTTGTGAGGTTCAAAAGGCCAAGTGTCGGGTCCTGCCCTTGGGTCATGAAAAACCCCAGGCAGCACTACAGGCTGGGGGCAGAGTGTCTGGAAAGCTGCTGGTGGAAAAGGACCTGGGAGTGCTGATTGACAGTGGCTGAACAAGAGCCAGTGTGTGCCCAGGTGGCCAAGGAGGCCAGTGGCTTCCTGGCCTGTGTCAGTAAATTGTGGCCAACTCAGGACCAGAGTGGGGATCATCCTCCTGTTCTTGGCACTGCTGAGGCTGCATCTCCAACCCTGTGCTCACTTTTGGGTCTCTCAGGACAACAAAGACATTGAGGTGTTGGAGTGAGTCCAGAGAAAGGCAAAAGAGCTGGTGAAGGGACTGGAGAATAAGTCCTGTGAGGAATGGCTGAGGGAGATGGGGTTGCTTAGCCTGAGAAAAGCAGGCTTGGGAGAGACCTTATCCCTCCTCACAAATACTTGAAAGGAGGTTGTGCCCAGGTGGGGGTCAGCCTCTCATCCTATGTAGCCTGTCGTCCAAGCAATAGGATGAGAGGAAATTGCTTCAAGTTGCACAAGGGAAGGCTTAGATTGGATATGAGGAAAAATTTCTTCACTAAAACGGTTGTCAAACATTGGCACAAGCTGCACAGGAATGATTCTGAGATTCTAAACCCAAGCCCTCATAAAAGCAGCTTGCAAAAATAGCATTTTGACAATGAACTTGAGCCTGTATTTTCTAGAAGATAAATCTAGAAAATGGAACAGAAATTGCCATATCAAAGAGTTTAAGCTCTCTGAGGCAGACTGTTACTGCCTCTGTTTTTGCCTTAAATGTAGAATCATGTGGCCTTGATTGGTGGCTTTTTGGTGCTATTGTGATCTAAAAATCGAGTATTTATAGCTTCAAACAGCAGGGAGTTTTCAACCACACTGTACTATCTGTTGTACTAAGAAAGGCCAGTGCAGTAAGCTTCATTTATGTCAGGAGGGGCTTTACATGATGGAAAAGGCACTGGTCTGGGTGGGGAACTAGATGAGGATGCTCTGGCAATGAACTGTACTTGGTGGTAAGATGTACTCCTCTTTACCTCCCATTAGTGACTCCAGACTTTCTTTCATCGTTTTCCACACAGAAAGATTGAGCAATTACATAAATTCTTTAAATTTGACTGTTGTTTAATGCCTGCTTTATTTTACTGTTTTTAATGTGTTATCAGTAAACAAGCACTGCTCTTTGGCCAACTGTCATGTTTGGCTAGGGTTACTTAAGTCTCAGTTATTTGTGGAATGTTCCTATATTCCTTTGGGCAGTCAGTGCATGACTCACAATTATCTAATATCTTTTGGGGGAAAAATATCTCAGATCACTTCTATGCATCTTTTACATAGCTGTTAAATGTTATAGGACATACATACTCACTTCAACACCACCACATCTGCAATTGTGGTTGAAAGGAAGAGATGCTCTCTATAGCAACCAGTGCATGTTCAGTTTTTTTTTAAAATACCAGACCCAGATCTTGTTCTCAGATCCTCAGTAGTTTTGGGGTTTTTTTCTGATTTTCTTTTTTCTTGAGAGTGAATAAAGTCCTGATACTTTTCCACTACACGTGTCTCAATCTTATTTTGGCAGCTTTCTGAAAGAAATGGTTTGCTGACTTTTCTCTAAATCAAAAATGTATTAATGGATCTTCAGAAGTGGATGTGCTTTGAATGAATCTGGACAGAATTAGTGACGATGAAATGTTTACTGCAGTACGTTCTTTCTGCAAAGCCTTTAGAACTAATTCCAAATGCATACATGACTGTGGACTTCTAATTGGATAATTCTTGCCTGTTGACATTCTTCCAGCTTCATCCTGGAAGGCGATGTGTGTCAAGATTTCAGAGTCGCTTGCATATCTGTGTGTCCCTATTTTTCATCCGTGTGTGTAAACAACTATTTGCCCATGCAAAATGGGTCCTTAGATGTGCAAATACTTGATCTTCTTGCATAAATATTTTTTTGTAAGCAGATCTGTTTACAAGAATGACTACATAAAATACAGATATGTTTGAAATTAAATGAAATACAGTTAAGTGCAGGTCTATTTACATGAATGACTACATACACAAAAAAAAAAAAAAAAAAAAAAAGAGGGCCTTTAAGTCTGAGCTTGGGGACTTCTGTCTCATACCACTGTCTTTCTTTTTGTCTGTGAAACTATCTCACTAATAGAGTAGTTTTAGCAGTGAGCCCAGCAAACACATTGATAAAACAGCTATGCACATGTTTAACTTCACTGAAGCTTAACCAAGCTTTTAATGCTTTTCTGAATTGGACCAGCATTTAGATCCAGAGCTCCATGTTTTTCCATGCCTCCTGATTTCTTACACTACAAGAGAACCAAATTTCAATGGAAATAGTTTATAAAGGATGCAGCATTAGGTGTTGTCAGGGAGAATCCCGTTTGTTGATATATTTCATAGCCAGTTTCCTTATGTAGTCAAAGGCTGACAAACTCAAACACATGCCATGCACTGTATGCAGCATTTCCATAGTTATTGAGGAAATGGCGATCCTATTGATCCGCACGTTAGCTTGCAATTCTCCAAGAATGAAGTCTGTGACATTTACTTCTCCAGAAAAATTTGTTCATTGGCCTTTGCATGTTATTTGACAGCACAAATACTAATGTTTAATTTAACTGACCAGCCCATTAAGTGGGAATCCCATTATTCACGAATAATCAATGTTCAGCCGGTGATCCAGGGTCTGAAGAACATTGCATTTGTCCTCATTTCAAACTGGGATAGATAGTTATTGTGGAGCAATATTGCAGACAATTAGTTGTGGAGCCTTCTTTTGGCCAAAGCCCAGCCCCGAGCAGGGGGCTGAGAAACCATGTTTCCCTGGTGTTAAGGTATCAGAAGGGAACTTGCACTCCTTGAAAAACGACCTTTCCCATAGGTTAGTAGTGCACAAGACAAGTGCTCTCTTCTAGAAGTCTTTGGGAAGTGGGGGAAGTGTGCAGCATGGGGGAAGGAGAGTCCCTGAGTCCCTGTGACTGCTTCAGTTATCTTTCAGATATGGCATAAAAAGGGCAGGGCACACCTCTGTGATCTGTTATCCACACTGTGGTTCTCTTCCAAGCTTTTTGTCCTGTGCCTGTGCTTCCCATCCCCCACTCCTCTTAGTATTATCATTACAAGATGAATGTGGAAATTCAAGGTCCTGGCCCTGGAACCTGCAGTTTGTTGGCTGTACTGGACCAGGCAGGGCTGAAGATATTTCACAAAGTTAGAAAGAACCAAGAAGACCTGACTGGTTTTATAAATTGTGATGATGATTTTAATGGCACTTAAAATTAGAAGTAAGTATCATGACACTATTCCATAAGAAAAACACAATACTTCTGGTTAGAAATATTCTGATTTTCCATGTACATGACAAGTTTGTACCTATTTTTATACCGAATTTTCTCCTTTGCCCCACCCGCCATATTTTTGCTGATTCATGTGTGATTACCACTGACTTAATACTAGATAGATTAATTTATTTGTACTTCAGATATGTAATTTTCATCTCATTTATAAATATGTATAGTGTGCTCAGCCTTTTAAAAGGATAAGTTTTTCTACAACTTTAATTAGATTTGGTTTCTTTTGAAAATATTTTGTTATTATTTTCTTTAAGTTTAGTTTTGAGTTGGCAAAACATCTGTGCATTTAGCCCAGTTTTTTAAAAACGTGCAAATTTTTCTGCGCTAAATGGTTTAATTCCCTGTACGCTCCCAAAATACCACTTAGTGAAAACCATCCGCAAAGACAAAGTCTGTTATTTAGCAGCAGTGTTCAAGATAGCAAAGATCAGCTTCCATGTGGATGGAGCCTTCGGATCAAACAGGAGGAATGGGCTAAGAGATTGTATGACTGTGAAGAGATGAAATCATGTGACGGGCTTTATTGCTGGTGAAATCTGTTTCCACTTGCTGCCACCCACTAATTTGACAATAGATTGCATCATGTGGTTGCAGCAACTGAGATGACTAGCAACCATTTTAAAATGCTTTCCTTAAAGGGGAAAACACTCCACTAAAGCAGCAGAACAGAGAGGCAGTGTTGAGAGCACATTCCAAATTTTAGATAAATGCAGTTCTGTTTGCTGCCGTATATTAAATTTAACACTACCCAAGTATTTGTTGAAGAGCTATGTATTAGTCAAAATTTGTTTATTTAGAGATTATTCTTAGTGGACAAAAACAGCTAGGAGGTTTGTTAACAGTAATTTAGCCGATCCTAGAATTGCAATTACCACCTAAGTGCTGTATGGGAAACACACAACATTTTTCAAAGCAGAAAAATAAATAATAATGAACCCTTAGCTTAAAAATGCAATTCTCTCTGTGTTCTTTTCTTGTAAAGAAAAATCTACATTTCAAAGGAATATTTTCTTACATATGGAAATGCTTATTTTCTAGCTACTGAAGATCTGCCAGGAAATATTAGAGAATATCATGTTCAGAGTTTTAGAAGGCAAATTGCTTCTGCATACGGCGTATCTAGCAGACAGCTTTATGGTGCTCTTTACCTGTCTGTCATAACATCATCAGTTTTTCCAAAGTACCTGAAGCCTTTGAAAGTTAAGGAGTGTAGCAGTACACCTTCACATGACACATGTATTTAGCAATGCTAATCTGATTAGCCAGTAAATACAAACTACAGTTGTGCGTACTTTAAACCCAATTATTAAGTGTTCCTTGATGGAGGACAAAAACAACTTTGAAAGTAAAAACTGGCTTCAGAGTAAGAAGATGAATTTTAAAGAGCACTAATCAAAGCACGCTTATCATGGCTGTGCACCTTTAAAAATGAGTTTCAGATAGACTTTATTGTCTTAATTTATGTCTTAGGGAAGCAAGAGAGCCACCTTAGCTGTGGAAGATTTGGCTTTTTAGATATAAACACTGATTTTAAAACATCTCAGCAGCGTTTTCAGATTGTCACAGTGAGCAGAAACATCCATGTTGTCAGCCAGATGGGAAATTTCATATGCGTTTCTTAAACCAGTTAATTTTCTTCTTCAGTACTGAGAAGCCAAGAGCTAATGCTGAGGTCTGGGACATACTTTCAATTGCTTTTTGTGTCAAATTCCATGCACTCAGAAAGCCTTACTCTTTTATTCCTTTCTTTGGTTTTATTTTAGGGAGAAACCAGCGCATTTCTGGATGTTTATTCTCAATCTGCCTTAAACCATTCTAGTATTCTGACAGAAAAAAATATTTCTTTGAAACTGTCAGAATAATTTGAAAAACTGATTCAGAAATAAAAAATGGAGTTCTCCTTCTCCTTAGATTCCATATTGAGACAAATTTTAACTGCTTGAGTAAGAGCTGCAGAAATGCCCTGTGGCGCTTGAGGAAGTTTTCATCATCACTGCGTTTACCACTTACTTGGTGTACCCCTTGTTTTAACAAATTACACAAGAAAAACGTTCTCCTACCTCGCTCTGCTTAGTTTCTTTCCTTACCAGTACATTTTTTCACTTGCTTTTTCTCCACTCCACATTACAGAGTCGAGATCGGTTTTATTTATTGGGTCAGCATAATGCAAATAAATCTCTGCTGTGGGTTACTGCTTAATGCCTGCGAGAGAGCGAGCCCAGCCCCCTGCCCCTGCATCTGCTAACCAGGGAGGGGCAGCCACCCTGGGGAGATCTCCTGGAGGCAGCCATGGCCCAGGGCAGCTTTTCAGAGAAGGAGAAAAATTAATTCAAACCCAAAGCTTTTTGAGGAGAAGGCTCTTGCAGGCAGGGGTGAGGAGTCAAGAAAAGCACCAAGTGGGATTTGAAAATGAAGCACGTTGAAACTGTGTTCCTTGGGAGCGCAACCATTGTAATGCACTTGGTGTTCACACTCAAATTTTAAAAGCAGATTTTAGCAAAGTTCAGAACAACAGCATTTCCTGATACTTAACAGTTGTGAAAGCACAGTTTTGAAAAGCAACAATAGAGAAAGACCATCATAGGTTCAGAAATTATGAGAAAATCTTTAAAACATCTAGGTTTTATCTTTTAATCAATACAACCAAAAATCCTGCCTGGAACATCAAACAAAAGTAAACTCCCCTTCCCTAGCTGCTGTTTCTACATGATGTCACGAGTGGGTTTTGAGCAAATGAAATGCAATTGCAAGGGCAAAGAAAACAAGGGATTTCCTACTCCACATGAAATTGCTTGTGTTCACAGAGAGGAATTGTGGCCATCTTACAGAAATGCCACCACAGCAGATGCATTTAAGAAATGGTTGACAGCTTAGTGATACCTTTACCTGCAGTGCACCACACTGTGTGCCTCCACAATGCCACCAGTTTTGATGGTAAATGATTAGTAGGTGTGTAATTCATAGCAATACCAGCATTCAGCTCGTTCAGCTTGGCATCCAGACAATGGAGGAAAATAAGGTGTAGGTTTCAGTCTGGTAAAAGACCCATGGAAAACTAGAGAACAAAACTGCATACCAACCCCCTTTTCATGAATGCAGTGTTCAAATGCCTGTGACAGAAATAAAGGGTTTTCATATTCTATCATGAGATCCCCATGCACCACAAGCTGTTAAACGGCACAGCTGACCAAGAGATGAGTAGGACTCAGTTTTATTATGGGTGGGCTGACCTCAAAAGATGCAACAGACCTTTTCAGTTCACAGAGGAATAAAATTACCTATATGCTTATGCAACCTCTATTCAAACTTCCTGCAAGCTAACAGAACTTCCACTCATGCTTAGACATGGGTAGAAGAATCTTTAGGATCAGAACCTAAAGTTTGCCCAGGTTCCTAAGCTGGAAATAATATGAATTCTATCCCAAGCAACTTACAAGGAATGTAAGTGGTTTTGAGTTAAAAAAAAAGGTAAGCATGAAAGAAAGTCAGTTATGTCTTCAAATCACCACAAAAATTCTTGCAAGAGAAATTTGGAGATTCTTTTGCAGTGTGAAAATGTATTGCCTTTATTCACCATCACTTATTTTTCATGATGAATGCAGCAATCTGAACCTCATGCCCACTTTTTGCTAAGTTTTTCATTCTTTACAGGCCCTTACACTCAATAGTCCTGTGACATTCAGCACTATTGCTACTGTAGTTTGAGGATGTGTCTAGAGCCTAAAAATGTTAGGTTGGACCTCTACTGGAATTTGCCTATCGCCTTGATGATTGTGTCTCTTCTCAAAAGCTTATTCAGTTTTTAACTTTGTAGTTGGTTTGCTTGGCTTTTGCCTTTTTGGTGTGCATGTGATCCTTCTGACATGTTGGTTAGGTGCTGCAGCCTTCCCCTCCCACTGTCTCTGCTCCCATGGGGAGCTCTGGCAAGTATTCCGTGGCACCATGAGGAAAGCTTGTTCTCAGCAAGAACTGCAGGGCCCTTGGGTCAGGTCCCACAAATCCTTTCATTCAGATTCCTAATTCAACCAGATCTGAAACCCTCCACAGCATAAACTGTACCCTTACTCAGGAAAGGATTGGTGGAACCTTTTCGGTTTTGGAGACTCAGGTCCTCTTGCTCATGTGGCACTGACAAAAAGAGGGTAGTCCAGGCAGGAGCTGGCATCCAGCAGCTGCTCCGGTGCCCAGCTGCCTGGGAGTGAGGGGCCCTTCTGAAATGCTGAGAAGAGCCCCATGCAGTGCAAGTATAGGACCATCATCTAAGGGGGGGATTTTGAGCTGTGGAAAGCAGCATTCCCAGGACTGGGTAGTGGACCCAGCCCAGCTTCCTTGTCTAAAAACATCCCAACAAGGCTCAGGTGCCAGTGCAGAGGCAGTGAGGTGAGGAAGGGAGGAAGGTTGCAACTCTTCTCAGTCGTTGTCAATCTGTTTGGTCTGAGGAAAAAGTACAGAAAAATTGACATCACTGAGATACTCAAGACCTTTAAGACAGCTTTACTTCAGGGAACTGAAAGGACTGAAATCACTGACTGATTCAGTCAACTGTCCTGAGGTAAGAATTTAGGAGATACTTAGATTTTTTTTTTTCTTTTTCATTTCACCTTTTGAGCAGCTAGACAGAAATGGCACTGATGAATCATTAGGGTATTTCTCTCATTAATCTGGGAAGCTGCATGACTTACTGAAAAGTCAGAAAAAGACATTTTATCTTTGTCAGTGCCTACAGATGTTTAGATGCTGTTGCAATGCTGTTGCTCTTAAGGTCTCGGCCTCTGTATAAAAGATTTTAACTTCTGACTCATAGGGACCTGGTCTGTAATGAGAAATGATTCTCTCTGCTGATGAGAGGGAGCAGAAGCAAGTATGGTGGCCAGACAAAAAAGATCATGGAAATTACACTATTAGGTTAGAGGGTAAGTGGGCTCTAAAGGTTTAAGCTTATGACTGCTGATTGTTGTTTAACAAAATGGTTATGAGTGTTTATAGAGGACACAAATCCCATTAGGTGGAAGAAGAAGGATTTAGGAAATATAAGCACAAAGGCACTTGCCCAAACCTCCCATCCTGTGTGAATGGTGGCAGCGAGAAGAACTGGACAGCAGGAGATCCTTTCCTAATGGGTAGAATGTGACCAATAATAACTGTTGGGAACTTTTATTCACCTTACTGAGGAGCTGCATTTGCATAGAACTGTTCTTTATTTTCTTCTTCTTGTTAATTTTATCTCTTACTTCCTATTCCTCAGTTTTAAGGGGAAAAACCCCACCTTGTCTACATACCAAAGTGAAACTCCATTTTTCAATAAACTAATTTTTTAAAAATGGCAAAATTCTGATTGTTCTGATCTGCATCGGAGATCATTGTAATTACTCCTAGTTCTCCTTATCATTCACTGGTCATGCATGCAAAGGACAGTTTTACAGCTTATGCCATCATTATTAGCAGAAAGTATAAGATGCTGAAGCCTAGAAGATACTAGGAATAGGAAACTGTCCACAAAATATAATGACTGATGTACATCATTCTTTGGAAACTTCTATTCATAGTATTCAGAAAAGCTGGATAACATCTTAGTTCATTTACTGATGGTATAATTCACTTTATTTCCATTTCTTCCCTTAAAATCTCAAAAATTTCAAACCCCGAGTACCATGTGGGCTTGAAAAGCATCATCAAATACATTTGCAGTCATAGCTCCTCTTCTTCCTTCCATGTTTGCTTTGACATTTTTAAGTGCATTCTTAAGGGTCTAGATAGTGGTTTGTGTGTTTTTTCATTTTACTGATTTGGGCAAATACTCAAGTTTAAATTGCTGTGCATGGATGACTCCTCTGAGCTCACAAAGATGGAAACCACACTGGGGTATTCAGAGCCAAACTGATCGTGACTATCCCAAACCTTCAAGCTGGAAAGTACAACCAGTGAAATTCTGCAAAAGCAAGAGTGTAATTGTAGTGTTTTTAATGAGAAACTGCTTGTAGAGGGGCAGGAAATGTCTACACAGGAGTGTCTACACAAGCATGATAGCAGTGGCCTTGTATTGTTGGAAGAACTGGTCTAACCTGACTAACAGAAGTTCAGGATTTTATCTGGCTTCAAAATTAAGTGTGGATGCATAAGTAGGATGATCTATACAATTCTGTAGTATAAACAAACAAAACAACAAAAAAATGTCAATTCTGTGTCTGCAAGATCGTGTTCTATAAAATAACCAGGTTTACCTGTAATTGAGATTATCACACTGAAAGGTGTGATTTGTTCAGAGAGCACTATAATAGGCCTGGATAGGTACCAACATAAATAGAGACTTATTTTAAAACTTTGGTTTTTTTTTTTTTTAACTGAGAAGTAATGGCTGCTCAGTTTACTGTTTCCAGCAGCTCCCAACAGCTGGCATTGCTTCAATTATAGTGAGCAGGACTTCCTTTCTGTTGTGAAGCAAAAGAGCTGTCATATTTTTCTATAAAGAGAAAGAAGATGGGTGAGATATGATTGTTATTTGCAAGATTGTGAGAAAGGGCAAGTGACCAACCTTGAGATGGTACAGACCTCACTCTCACCATTTATAAGGTTGCCTGCACAAAGCCTTGCTCAAATCAGTGGGCCTGAAAAAAGAGCAAAATCACTGCAAGTCTGGTTACATTTTGGGCTCTGTTGATTAAGAGAGCTGTAATGTACATTTGATTAAATGGTACATTACAGCCTCAAAGCTAAGGAAAACCACTAAGTCATCATCCTATCTGTCATTCCTGGGCTGCTTTGAACCCAAGCGTGCCCTGCTTACATGAATTAGAGTTGATAGAAAGGGCTGACCCGATTTATGAGGGACATGCAACCCACAATACAGAGAGTACAGAGTGCTGCAGCCACTCCCTCCTCTGTCTCAACATGCCCATTTTCCTACTGATTCTGGGCTGAGGGCTGTGGCAACAGGAGCTTCTGCACCAATTGTAAAGCTGGTCGAAAATATGAGCTTCTGTGGAAAAAGATGTGCACATGAACCATTTCTTGGTTTTTCCTCTGTCTGAGAGAATCGTTTCAGCTGGGATGTTCCTCCATGGAGAGCTCCTGTACCCATTTCAGGCAGCACACAGAAGCCTTGCCTGGCCAAATTATTTCGCCTAGGAAATGTCAGGCTTAACTATAAATAATGACAGTAGCATGCCATGATAGCTATTAACCTGCCAAAAGCAGGATTTCTTAATGTTAAATTAAAATTTAAAAAAATAACCAGGAATCAAGATGCAGTTTCATTATGTTTGCTTGAACTTTCTTTAATGTTTCAATTCATCAGTGAGTTCTTCTGATGAATGACAAATTAATCACCATGCTACAAAAATAATACCATGAGAATCCCACAGCAAGCAGAAATCTTTCCTTGCAGAATATTTTTCCTCTGATGCATTGCAGCATTTTTTCTGAGCACATACCTGTTACACACCAGCAAAGTGTTTAACTCCTAAAGAAGGTTGCACCATTATTTCCAAATTAACTGTGTATTAATTGAAAGCAGTGTCTGACATTGGAAATAACTAAAGTACTGACAATTTCTAAGAGGATATCTCAACACCTGTTTTTCTGTTACTAATGTAAAAGTCTTGTAGTTACCATAGAAACTGGCATATCTCTACCTACACTTCTCAAAGAAACACACCAATATACTAATGTTTGTGTATTTGTGTGTGTGTGTGTGTGTGTGTCCCACCAAGTGCTTGAAGGTCATCCTGAATCCTGTTAATAAGTGGGGAAAGAAATGAAACAGCATTAAGTGACAGTTTATTGACATCAAGCCTGAAAATCAAACTGATATTCCAACCTCACCAGACAAAGTTGTTCTGCAGTTCACACAGAGGTCCCTCTCCTGCCAGCTACTTTGTGTTTCCCAAATCCCCATAAAGTTGGGGATTGGGAAACACAAAAGTTGGGTTGGGATAAATTTGTCCTTGCAGTGAACATTTCAAAAGATAGTAGTAAAGAAGGGAAAGGTTGTTTTTTTTTTTTCCAGAAATGCTCTTCTGAAAGAAATTTGCATTTGTGATTAACAGGTCAGATCAATAATTCACACCACTGTTTTTAATTTGATGCACAAATATCAGAGTAGTAAATTTTTCTTTATTTCCTTTTTGATGCAGTTTCCACTTTCATTAGAGAAAAGTTAATCCATCACAACCATTCTGTGCTCTGGAAGGAAATTATTTTAGCTGGCAAAAGTGAGACAGTTAAATCAGGTTCCTATCTAATTTTTATTAATTCTATAGTTCTGCTTGTCACTTAGATACCATCTTGACAGAAGGGAGAATGCTGAGGTTGTTGCTATGTAGAGTGCAAAGGAAAACATTTACAGCAGAACCATCAAGTAAATAAATACAGGTACATCTCTAAATATATGTTTGTTTCTTTTCTGTCTCTAATTTTTTAAAACATATATAGCCTCTGTCTCTCCATGTATAATCCCCAGATTCTGTTCTATAAAGTGCTGGGTTGCTTATGTCAATTTAAATGTTTTTTGAAGAGAGAAAAGAAAGGGAATTTTTATTTTGAGGACTTACTTCTTCATATATTGATCCAATGGAGCACCACTATGGCTAGAGTTTGATTATAGTCTGGGCTCAGTAAACTTTAGGGATTTTAACAAGCTCTAACTTCCAAGGGTAACTAGAAATTGCATTACAGCATAAAACCTTCTCAGCAACAAATCTGTCTGAGCATTACAAATGGATTTTTATTTATGAATGTACTTAAGCATATGAAATTCATAAATTTCTCTTCCTCATTAGCTTACAGAGGGATTGCATGTTATGGTTTGCTAAGAAATGCAGTATTGGCCACATATAAACTGGGCTGACAGAGAAGGAAAAATCAGTTGGAAAAGTTTTTCAGTTGGAGTTTGAGGAGACTGCTGGGATAGAGATCTGAAAGCAACCTTTTTCATCTCTACTTGCAATGAAAGAGGGAATAATATTGTTCTCAAATGCTGCCTGCAGGAACTTTGCGTGCCTGTGCATAAAACCCTCAGGGATATGCAAGTGGCTAAAATGTCATAGAATTTTGCAACTACAAAAATGGATTTATATGAAGTTATCAAGGAAATTCAGTTGAATTCTGTAGCCCCAGAGCTCAATTGAATTTGAGTTTGCTATTTTCTTTGTTTTTCTTGCAAAGTCTTGTACTTCTTGAGAATCATGGAAAGGAGAGAAGGATGTGAAATGGGTGAGAATAGGGCTGCATGAGACTTACTAATCTCCAAGTGAGGGATTTAAAGGATTTTTTTTGCTTAGGTAAAAGCTGAGAACAGCCTGACAGACCAATGAGACTAACAAAAAGTCTTGGTCTTGCTGTGGTAAGTGTTGGAGCACCTCACAATGAGTACTTTCCTAGGATATTCCTAGTGTTCACAGCTGAGAATGAGCTCCAGCTAGGGACTGGACATGTTTTCTATATTCTAAAGCTAACTAAAATCTCAAATGCTCTCTCCTTCTTGTGTTTAGGATGCAGTCTGCAGCCTGCAGCATCACGCTGCTGAATGAGTGGTAGTCAAAATGTAAAGGTGTCCAAGGTTTATGTACCTGAATTCCAGAAGGTGACCATGGCAGCCTTCAGTGGGCTGGAGGACTCAGGGAAAAGGAAACGGTTTTAGATCAGAAAGTTCTTGAATTCACAACACTCCCTGTAAAGGATGGTCTGAACCATCAAGCTGTAGATAACAACTGAACTAGTTTCCATGTCACTATAATGCAAGGACAATGACTTGGATGTTTTTGGATTCCTTTCAGAATGACCAATCAAATAAAAGTAGTATGAATCTAAGTGTTTTGATGTTGATGAGTTTGTAGCATTTGCAGCAAAACCATTAATTTGTTTTTTTTCCCCCAAGTTCTCATGTGACTATAGGTTTTACAATGTAGCAATTTGGCAGAAATTTTGGACTCAAAAACTTTCCCAAACACAAACTTACATCCAGTGAAAACACTCAGGTTACACCTTATTTCATGCTTCAACCATGCAAAACCATTAAGTCTGCTATAGTGTTTCAGCACAAACCCATAAATCACCTTGAGAGGAGTTGAAAGGCCACAGAATTAGTGACCCTACTCTAAGTTTTGAATTCACAGCAAAATTGCAAACCAATTAGCTTTCATCTTGGACTTTTTGTGCAGGTCTCCTTAGACATTACCCATGGTCTTTAACTGTATCCCTGCATATTCCAGTATTTAAGAGAAAAAAGCTTTGAGTAAACAAGTGCCACAAACGGGAAATAGGCATACATCGTCTGAAAAGGGCTGTTTGTAATCTGTCAGAAGGTGATTAATTTAAAATTAAATTAGTAATCCCAGGCTTGTACTATAATTTAGGACACCTCAGTATAAGAAACGAGTGAATATTTTAAAAAAAAAATTGTATTTTCTCTTTCAGAGAGTGTCTTGAATGACTGAATACAGGAGAAGTAGAAACACTCTGGAAACACCCCAGTCTGTTCTACCAGCAATGTCAGGAGGCATCAGGTCAGAGAATAGCTCACTGGGATGTAGAAGAACTGACTTGTACTGTGAGCAGCTGAAGATCGATTTCAGCATGTTTGTCTCTGGGGATTGCATTTTTAGCATGTTAGAATGCGTTACTCCGAGTGTGCGTGCAATTCCAATATGAGTCACGTTTGTTTCAATACATGTATGCCATCTTCATGTAATGTGAGCAGCAGCAAACAGGAAAAAAATGCACTTTTGCATATGTATGTGTTTGAACATTGTTTAGACATCCTCAGAAATGGAGTATAAAAGTCTCCAAAATATTCTGTTCTACCCCACAAGGAACAGATTAGAGTTGTTAACTGAATCTGTTCACAGTGAAAACACACACTGTGGATGCCCAGTTGTAAAGACAGAAAGCCTGATTCATTCCTGTGAAACAGAGCTGTGGAAGAAATCCATGTTGCCGTCCATGTGTGGATAACAACCATTCCCTTATCCCAGCCATCTTGTACTTTGACTGATGGAGATAATATATTTTAGGCATGCCGTAATGCCAGATTGTTGTGGCATAATCAAGTCCCTAAAATTATATGCAAATTTTTGAAGCTGAAGGCAAAAGACCCTGTGTTTACAAGGTTGAACCAGGTAGGGAAAGATTCTCCCAGTCAAGCAGTATTTGCCTTAACTAGAAAAAATTACTGTTTGCTTAATTTTTTTTTGCATTTCACAAAAGGCAAATTGTTGTTAACAGATGCTGGTTGGCTGCAGGATGGCGGCTTGAGAGCGTGTTAGTAAATATTCTTGACAACAAACTTTTTTTAACATAGTCAAGAGAAACCTTTAGTGCAGCCAAAATATCTGCAGAATTCACTCAACATGCTCAGATGTAAGTCATCTTCTGTTTCTTTAAAAGCAAAGAAACCACACAGTAAAAAAAGCTAAGCAAAAACAACTGCAAAAAATCCTTCACTGAGTCCATTTGAATAAATAATGTAGTTTTCTCCATAAGGTTCAACAACAGAAAACTGTTGCATGATATTCATAATTTATATGTATTTAATACATTTTATTTAGTTGCAAAAGATGAATCAAACATATCAGAAAATCCTGCTACAGGATAGTTAAAAAAAATAAATTATTCTGGTATGATTTGCATGGAATATACCTGCCTTTTTTGTTGTACTGGTGCACCAATTGCTTACCTGGAGAGAGAAATTATTTGCCATCAGGCACATAGTAATGGTGACTGAATCATGCTCTACAGCTAGTATGAAACACTATGACCTTGATTTTTGGGCATGGGCTTTATCTTGGGAATAGTCCCACAGAAACTGAGGAAAACATGAGAAAAGATAGGCAAGTCTGTACAGTGCCAATAGAAATTAAACGAATTATTGCAGACTTATGAGAAACTCTGGGTTTCATAGCTATTAACATAAGCATTATCAACACTTTGTGTCCAGATATGCATTTAAAAGACTTTCTGGTAGCAGAATATTATATGTCTTCAAAGTGTGTCCACTGATATCTTGGCTGGAGTTTTAAAAAAATGCCACTGAATCTCCTTGGGATTTGCATTCCTAAATTCTAAAGTACAGACTGATTTTAGAGTACAGAACTGAAAATCATCATCATCTCTTAACTGAAGATAGAAATTAAAATTTCCAGCTTCCCTTATTGCTCCTAAATGTGTGTCAGGAAAGGTGGCTGCACTTTTTCCATATGTAGTTGAGTAATCTAAAGTTTGCAATCAAGGGTTTAAAAAACTATCCATATTGCTAATGCTTTTAGGACACAAAAACAGTGTCTGCAGCATTGTACAGAAGGCCATCTGATCAGTGGAGTGTTGAAAATATGTGCACAACACTAAATTTCTCAGGAAGTCTATCCAAGGTAGAGGGAACAAATAACGCAGTGTGATGAGTCACGAACAAATGTTTTAGCAGAGGTGAAACTGCATTGTGCCAGCATTTTGTTAGTAAGAGCGGTGCATCTTCATTTTGTGCTTATTCTGCAATGCTAGTGGAAAAATATTTCCACTACAGGGGCAGTGAGCATATGTAATGCAAACATTTTGACAGTGAATGTAAACAGCTTTCCTGCATTTTAAACCATTAAATCAAGGACACAAATTTCCATGGTTTTGCAGATTGCAATCTTCGCTGACTATAGAGAAGATGGTGTTGCATCTGTTTTGTGTTTATAATTGCATGCTATGTTGTGCCACTGGGGCTGAATTTTAATAAACGTGGGGGTTATTAATTGTTATGGGTCCTGGGGTCTCACTTGTAACTGTGGTGCAAGATCCAATAATACATTCCAGAAAAAAATGTTTTAAAAGAAATAAACAGTGCTTGGGATGACTCAAATATTGCTTTTACTTGCTCATCTGCTAGAAAAGTACAACAGCCTGCCCCCGTTTGATTTCTGACTCCTTGCTTTCCAGTTTCAGTCAGTTGACTTAAACTCCATGGTTTTGGCTTGGTGCATGAACAGGAGCCTCAGGAGAGTACTCTCCATCAGGCTGCTCTATCTAGGTTTCTTTCACTACTTCTGTCACTGGAGACCATGTAGGGTCTGTCCAAAAATGCTTTCCCCAGCTTTCTTCTCCATCTCTCCACCCTGTCCCAAAATAGTTTCGCAGGGAAAATGAAAGTCTTATTGAGCTGACACAGAAAGCACATGTCAGGATAGGCTCAGCATGCCAGGGAACAGTGCCCCAGGGAAAGAAGTAGCCACAGACTTGTGGGTCAGGAGGATTTTTGTGGAGGAGGAAAAGCTAAAAAATTGAGTTGCCAACAACAGGGCAAATGATTTGTGAAAGAGGTAATTTGACTCTCTCGGCTTAAAGGAAAACTTTTCTTTTCTAATAAATTATTTCTCCCCTTGGTTAGTAAATCTTTTCCCCTTCCTAATACACTTAATTTGCTATTCCCTTTAATTATTGCTTGTCCAGGTGGATCTTAAAGGCTCCAACTTAAAAGGAGTTTAACCTAACCTTGGCAAAAAGCCACCCCCTGCCACATCATTAACTGAAAGACAATCATACTCTGTCTTGCCTTAAAATAATACAGACAGGGTTCAAAATGCTGCAGTAAGTGTTTTTCTCAAGGCAATATCTTGCATTAATAGGAAAGACTATGGTGGGGGTTGTGTCAGGCCCATCAGACCCTTCTTAAATTAAATGACACTATATTAATATCAGAGTTTGTGTCCCTTGGATAATGTAGTTTCACAGAGATGCAGGGGATGGTATTTCTTAGAGGAAAATTGCCTTTGCACTGTCATTACCTGGCTTTAACACTAACCTGTTACAATATAGTATTGTAGCTGACTTCCCATGGGAAGAAAAAAAATTGGAAACGTAGTTTTTATGGAAAGAAAGAAGTTTTTTTTCCATCCTGAGCCTCAAAGTATTGAGCTGTGATTATCTTAAAACCCTGTTTCTTTCTCAGTATATGGGTAGCAAACTTGTACATTGGGTTTTATTTCTAAATCAGCTCTGCAGCACTGTAAAACATCTACTGAATACTTTGATTCACAGCTGTCTTGTCCTGGAGTTTTGCAGTTATTTCTAGTCACATATGATATGTTCCGTCGATCTTTGTATCTTGTGGGAAGGAAATGAGAGAGAATGGGTGAAAAGAAAAAGAACAACCAGACAGAATCAACTCTTACCTCTTTTTCAGATATGGTTTACAAACCAAGGCATCCCAAAATCCCAGGTTGCCTGATCCCTCTCTGCACGCTTCCCACAAAAACCATCCAGCTCTGTCTACTGTGAAATACCTCATGCATCTACAGCTTTTATAACATGCTCCCCCTCAAAGCTTTAAATCTTCACAGGAAGACAGCCACTGTATTTCCCTTCTCTCCTGAAAACGTGTTTGGGAGCTCAAGTTTGAAAGAGCCTGGCATGCTGATTCCCAGAGACAGCAGTGGAGCAGTGGGAGCAGTGGGAGCTCCCAGCCCAGGAGACTGTTTGGCACTCTGAGGCACAGACTCTGACAGAATGACTCTGCATTTTAAAAGCCCAATTATCAACTGTCAGAAGAAGAACATGAAGGATAAGGTGTCTTGCAAGATGCAGTCGGAGTCATTCTGATTATGCCATTGCCTTGGGAGCGTGCTTGGGGCACTAAAGGAAAGCTTTTCAGACCAAGAAAGCAGCTGGTCAGGGCTGTGGAGCACCACTGATCTACCACTGAGGAAGGGAACAAGCATCCCTGTGCTGGGGTCTCTGTGCCATGCCAGCCTTGTGGTGGCACAGGAAGGGTACAGCTGGGTGACATTGGTAAGGGCCAAATTCCTGTTTATGCCTTCTCAGATTAGAATCAGTCTTACAAGCTGCAAGTCTGCACTCTAGCTGCTGTGCTATGTCCAGGGAATCCTTAAGTTTTTTGATTCTTACAGCACTAGAAGAATATTACTGATAACTCACAATGCAAAAGAATAGCTGGATGCTAGAGTTAGAAAAGAGAAATATGGGAAGTCTTCCTTTTTAAATGTTTATTAGGATCCTCTACTTCTCTACAATTTTAGAAGACCAGCATTTTGGTCAATTGTTATGGTAAGGATATAATTTTGTCTGTCTCTCCTTACTAATTCAGGCTTTTTTAAAATAGCCAGCTAACCAGCCTCATGTACAAGTTTCTTTACTCACCAGATTTAGTGACATTAAGCTTGTCTTCTACCCTTATTTTTTATTCCAATTTTCAAATCCTTCATGTGAATGAGATTTATATTTGACTTATTGAAAAATTAGTCTCCTGTGTTAACCAAAATTGTCAAAGAAATTGATAAAAAGTGCAATTATTTCCTAAACACGGTGAGGTTCAGAGGCAGTAGCACCACTATAGATATGTGTGTGTATAAATACAAATACAAATACAAATACAAATATAAATATAAATATAAATATAAACATAAATATAAATATAAATATATATATATAAATATATATATATTTTAATATATATATATTTCTACACCTGTTACTATATCCACTTAATGGACCAAGCTGAGATGATAAGACTCTTTCCAGATGGCTTTTGTTTTCCAGCTAGTCACAATTGCAGAGGTTGCTTTGGAAGAACAACTGCAGCCAGTGTGAGCTGCAGGTATTGAAGACCAGCCTGGTGCCACATCACACCCCGAGCCCAGAGTACAGCACACACCATTGAGTTATAGAATGGTTTGGGTTTGAAGGGGACCTTGAAGATCATCTAATTCCATCACTCACAGAATCATGGAATTTGGGCAAAACACTGGATTTCTGCAATTGCATTTCCAGGAAACATGAGGGAAGACAAAAAGGTAACAGTGAATAATTCATCTGTCTTTAAATAAAAATGTCCTCTACAGGTTACTTATATAGGATTTAGCTGGGCTCATTGGTGTATGGCTGGACCAGTGCATGCTTTTGCCTTTCACTGTTCACTGACTCCAAAACTAATTTGATCTCCTCACTGGGACAGTGCTCACTGATCAGGGAGTCATTATAAGGTGCCATAAATGTGGCAGAATGCTATCTGTCCCTGGAATCTGCTCGACACTTCTGAAACATAGAAGACCCCTGCTATAAAATAGGAGTATTACACAAAATTTAACAGATTTATCCTTAAAAAATCATGAAATACATGACATGAAACTGTGAAATTAAATCATTCATTTTCATGTGGGAAGCTGGGTTGTATTATAATGGGATTGTTCCAGCTGTGGGTATTGAGGCAGGAATATGCCCAGTCCAGCAACACACTATGGCCTCTTAAAGCATCTTGTACTCTTCTTGTTGCATGCATCCTCCTTCTTCAGATCTGCCATTACTGCCACAGACTTCTCCTGTCACACTCCTGTCAGAATCCTTCCAGCATCTGCCTTTTGCAGCACCAGTTTCACTTGCCTCTGCAGGGAAATTGTCCATAAGAGCACGG
The DNA here is from genome assembly GCF_022539315.1 of Serinus canaria. Lineage (NCBI taxonomy): Eukaryota > Metazoa > Chordata > Aves > Passeriformes > Fringillidae > Serinus > Serinus canaria. Next base: position 92,878,119 of record NC_066315.1, read on the forward strand.
AACAAAAGGACAAGGAGAAAGCAGAGGATGGGTCAGGGCTGGGTGTGTGGGCTCTTCACCTTCTCCACTGCCCCCTCATCAGGCTGGCTGTGCTTGTACCTGGCAGGGCTGATGGAGCAGCAGCCAGCTCCTGGTGTTTCAGGCTTGGCTCTTTTGGAAGCAGAAAGCCTGGCAGCCCCTGTGGGCTCTTTTCCTTTTTCTGGCAAGTTATCTGGAGGCCTGGAAAGCCTCTGGATGAGGCTTACAGACCAGCAGGGCTCACAGCACCCAGGTGGGAGGAAGAGTCTTTCTGGTTTTCCTTGGTGCATGAGCAGGTGGTAGAGGTGCACTGAATTCAGAGCTTAGAGGACAAGGTCCTGCCCTCAGGACACTTAGCCAGGGTCCCATCGATGCTGAGGAGCTCAGCATCAAATGACACAGTATTAATTCCTGAGAGAGCCAAACTGTGTTTGTCCTCTTCTTCACGTGGGCTGGGGAAAGGGATCAGGACCCCCCAGACCAATGGCTTTTAGTGCTCCCAAAACCTTCTGGAATTCCCCAGAACCTCACTGGGCTTGGTCTCCTGCTCCATCCTGCTGATCTGAAACTAAATACTAGGTGGGGACCACATTCCATGCACCTCAACAAAAAGCCAAACAAAGCCCCTGCCATCATCACCCAAGCGGAATAAGAGCATTTGGCTTGAAGCAAACCCCCAGAGGCCACCAAAGAAATCCTTGCTCCTCTTTCCCCTCCCTCTCTCAAATTTGGGGGCCTTGAAGGGGTGGTGGGGAGCTGTGAGTGACCCCCAGCGAGCCAGGGGCTGGGTTTTAAGGGAGAGAGCTCAGGGAATCACGTGGCTGGGGTGGGAGCCTCCCGGGCACCTCTTGCAGCCCCCCGGGTGCCTGTCTGCTCACCTCTGTTCTCCTGCCTGGCTCAGGGAAACAAAAACCCATGGCAGGACAGCCTGGGTAAAGTAACACTGACAAACTGACCCCCAAAATGGTTTTGGTTAATCCAAAGCACAGCTGGGCACTGCCTTGCTTGCAGGGGAGCTGCCACAGTGCCATTCTAAGGCAAAAAATCCCAAATTTTATCCTTTTTGAGCTCTGCCAAAACATAGCCCTGCGCTGCCAGCTCCGTCCTTCTTCCATGCCTTTAAAATAAGTGTGCACAAGAAAAAGGGGGAAAGTGAAAAAATAAGACAGCCTCAGGCTTTTCTGCTCTTAGGCTCTTTGGGGTTTTCCAAGTTCACCATTTCCTTGAGGAGAAAAATAGTTTGTGTGTCAAAAATGCCAGGCCTCCTGGCTTGGAGCAGGACTCACCGAGTTCACTTGCTAGCTGTGTCAGGGTTTGTCTGCCAATTAAACCTCTCCTAATGAGAAATAAACCATTCATTAATGAGTAAACATCTGTTTAGAATATGGTGTCCTCCTTCTTCCTAAAAAGCAGCATCACAGGAATAGCTATTTCTAATGCTGATGGTTTCTAGCTGCAATAAAAAGTCCTTCCTTTTGCAGTATTTAGAAAGAATTGATGTTTGCATAACAAATTAAAGAAACTCAGACTGGGAATGCACACATCTGCAGGATGTCCTCGAGGCACCAACCTTACCCAAGAACACAAAGTCCTTGTTATGATATGCAAACTAATGAATCAGCCGAAGGAAGCATTTCTATTTTGACAGTGTTTTAACTTTCTCTGCCTCAAATTAGCTGTGACTGTGGCTGTGACTCTGTAAGATTCTGTGAACTTTCCAGCTAAAATTAGTCTTTCTACTTCTAGTAGTTATCACAGAGGAAATAATTTGCTGGAAAAGCAATAATTGATCTGAAGCTAGCCCCTTGCACATTTTGATATTTGGAGAAAACGTGTTGCAGATCATAACTGTGTTTTTGCTCTTTTGCCTGGGATGTGGTAAACTTATACTGATCTCAGCTTGTTTAAAAATAAAATTAAACTATGGTCAGCACTGACTGTGTGTGGATAGGCACTCATACAATGTGGATTTTTTTATATTATTGTATGAACAGTTGAAGTAGATTCACATCTGAAACATTCCACAGGCTGTGGTATATTGCCTTTTATTGAAACAATGCCTTGTTGGTTGACATTGTTCTGTCAGAGCAAATTTTTAGGAGCCTGGAAAGTCAATTTATTGGCATTTTTGACTAACATTTATTAAAGTCTGTATAAGGCATTTTGTGCAGTGCTTCCTTAGAGCATCTTAAATTTTTCAAACATCAAGGTCCTTCTTTCTTCTGCCTAGCTTTTCAAAGTAATTTTCCAGAATTACTTTGAAAAGCTAATTGGTAATAGCTCTTCTGGTTTCTTGGGGTTTTGGTTTGGTTTGGTTTCCTTTTATGTTTTTGACATAACTTGGGCTTTGACATTGATTTGCCAAACTCAAAGCCTTACTCCTGATCAGGTTGGAGGAAAAGGGTATTATGGGGACTTCTTTGGCTTGTATCACATGGGAGCTCAGATTTGAGCTTGTGCTGCAGTTGTCCTGGCTGTCTCCAACATGCAGAAATATTTGAGTTGTAGTATGCTTTGTGAAAACATGTCTGCAGCACACTCCCAGCTGCAATTTTATTCCAGCTGCCTGGGACAGAAGTTCTTTGCTGTCCAGCCTGTTTTGGTATCTATGCTCTCTGGCACAATGACTCGGGAGCCAAAAGCTGTGCTGCAGTGCCAGAGCCCTCGGGAGTCAGAGGGGGCCTGTTTGCATTGCAGCAGGAGCACAGGGGGCTGAACCCCCCCTGTGGGAAGGGGAACATGCCCTGGGCCATTTACGTGTGTAACACTCATGCAAAACTCTCATCTGGCCATGCTGGAGATATTATTTAAAAGAACAGACTGTATTCTCATTCAAAGTACACAAACACTGCTGTCAAGGTCAGTGTCTAGAAGGATTAGCTGGCATGTAAAGGCCAATCATGTAAATAAAGCTCCTCAGGAGTCGCATTAGCTTGCCTTGTAGCACATAGATTTGTTCAGTACCTTTCTTCATCTCTTTATTTTGCAAGTAAGCCTTTTTATTTGCTTATGCTGTCTCCCACTTCTTATCTGTCTTTCCCTTTCTCTTTCCTTCTGTAGTGTGCTGGCAGGTGATATTTCTAAGTGACATTTCTTCCACCTTGTTTGTATGTGTTTCTCTTACTCATTGCTTGAGCATATGGTGAAAAGAGAAGGTGGTCCTTTTCAAGTTTGCATCTCCAATTACTGAAGTGTGGTACATTTGCAAAACACTGCCCTCAGATTAAATGATGGTGTGTGTAAAGGTGCTCCTTTACACACCCACATGTACAGACATTGCTCTGCCTCTGAAAAGGTGCCTTACCTATAAAATTACTTGCATCTTAAAAAAAGCTGAATTATTGCTGAGGATTCCAATGTTTCAGAACAGGATATGACTATAGGATGAAGCTACTCGCTGGTCAATTCTTTGCTGAAATCAGGTTGTAAGCCCACAGCTCCAATCACTGCAGCAGAATCAAACACTTAAAAGATAAAAATAAATAATAAATGAGTGTCACTTCTCATCCATGATAAGTTCTGTTTTCTCTGTTTCCCAATGTATTTTTTTCTAAACTTGAAGTCTTCAGAAACCCGACACCCAGACAGCTCTGGTTGTTCCTGAGATAAGAGCCCTCCTATATATTTTTTTCTCTGCACACTTTACACTACTTTGATACCTTTGAGTCTCTGTTGTTGTAAGTGCCAACACCATCTTCACTCATCCATTTTTCACTGTCTACGTTTCCCCTGCACTTTGGAGGCTCTTCACCTGCTGCTGCTGGGACACACCCCCATTCCCAGATCTCCTGGGCCATTGCTACAAGCCCTGTTCTTGCTCCCTGGGGCTGGCCCCAGCCCTGGCTCTGATCCACTCCTCCAGTACTGCTCTAACCACTGTTGCTTTGTTTTGTACAGTCACAGCCTTTGCAAGCCTGCAGTGTCTTCCCTCCCCACTTGGTTGGTTCTGCTTTTCCCTCATTTGTTCCTGGGTAGCAGCCACAACATGCTGGGATTGTGTCACAGAAAAAGTTCCAGCCTCAGAGAACCTGCCACATCACATTATTCCTATTCCAATTGTTATTTTACCACACCAGATAATTTTTGTACTGCAGAACATACTTTGTGGCTTCTGTGGCTGTATTTGAAAGAGGATATATCTAAAATAAATCAAATAGCCATCAGATTAATAAAACATATATACAATAAAAAACTGCATAAAATTTCCATTCTGTCCCATCCTATTGCGTTATGCTACCCATAGTCAGTATTTGCAGTTTGGTTGTTTTACCTTGAAATGTATATTTAAGCACCTAAATAAATGTCATACCAAAGAGAAAGCTCAATGTCTACAGTTTTGTGGAAATCTAGAAGATCCTCAGATCAAACCCTAGTAGTGATCCTTTTTTGTTTTGTTTTGTTTTGTTTTTTAACAAGATTTGGTGCCAGACTAGGCATTTCCAACTTCATCTATCCAAAATCCATGAATCAACAAAATACAGAGATTGGCTTAAGAATTTTGAGATTAAAACCAACTTGCACAAGAGCTAGTTCTGTTTTCCATAATATGTTTTGTTTGCTGATGCTGCACTCTTTAAAGTTCCATTTCCAATATTTTTTTTTCTTCACAACCAGGATGGATAGCAAATGCCTTTGCTGCCAAATGAGAACTTCACAGGGCCATGTGAATTCAAGAACTGTGGCTTTCATTATTTTATCGTGCTTGTTTGTAATACTTAAGGCTCCTCCCAGAGTTGGTAACAAAGGATTTAACTTAGAAAATTTTAGCATCTGCATCTGATTACATCTTTTGTAGGATTTCTTATGGGCCTGAACTTTGAAATAGCTCCATATTACTTAGAACCACGAATCTGCTGAAATAAGGCTCTAGGTCTAATCCTGCTTACACAACACAGGTCTTGTGTTTCCCAAAAGCAGTGTCACAGAAATCCAAGCTTTGAGGAGACACGCTTAGCCCATAAATTAGGTTCTTGTCTATAAAGTTTAATCTTTAGCTTCCTAGGTGAGAGTTATTTGGTGTCACTTTCATTGTGCAGAATTTGGATCTATTCTGTTTCCTGGTGGGATTATAATTTTTTGCTTTATTCTCTGTTACGTGTGACCCTCTGTAGATGTGGTACACAGCTGCAGCTGTTAAATCTGTGCAAATCAACATGGACTGAAAGTTTGTCTTCCTCAGCACTTGATACACTTCAGTGTGTAGTAGTGTCATCTTCAGAGAAAGAGATTGCTGAAACTCTAAGCTGCTTTACATTTATTTTGCTTTAAGACATTACCTCACTCCTTGTCATGTAAATTCAGATGCTTCCTGAATAGTAGAAGTAATTTAGATGCTTGTATTTCAGAAAGGATATTCCCTTTAAAGATAAAACCCAACACAATCTCTTAGGAAATCTCAGGGTTCTGCTTCCCTCCCCTTCAGCTATTCTAGCTCCCCTACCCCACAACCCTTCCTTCTGCCACTGTTCCCAGGAATATATTGCAAAGGTTGCAAAATGCAGGAATTCAACCTGTACCATTAAAATCAATATGAATTGTCATCAGTGACTTTTATGAAGACTTATGTTTTACTAGTAATGCTGTCTTAGCCTGTTTCCCCTTCCCCATCATTTGTTGCATCTGAGAGGAAAAAAATCCAGTGGAAGTAGGTAAAATCTGTATAATTATTTATACTTTACTTGCTATCATTTACTTGTATTTCATTTATCCATTTTTCTTTATTTATTTTGTTTTGTTTATTTATACACAGAATAATATTTTTTTTTTATTAATACATTTGAAACCTGGATTAGCTGGTTGATCTCTGTGACCACGCAGCCTGGCAAACTGAAAGAGCAGCAGAGAGACAGTAATTAGAACCTGGGAGGAGGGCCTCTTTAGTACTGCTGCTGGAAAAATAATGATGCAGTTGTGACTTCAGCGAGTGGTTCCGTGGTTTATATTTTATTTGACTGGGAAGGAGACTAAAGATGTTGCCAGTCCCAGTTTTCCCATAAGCTCCTGCTCTTGAATTGCTGTTTATCTCTCTCTGATATGTGCCAGTGAGACTGGGCTATACAATGGTCAAGGAAATGAGAGAACACGAGGGTTTTAGAGGCTAATTTTAATGATGAGTTTACAGTGCAGCCTCGCAGAGAGTTGTATCAGCACAATTCAGGGTGACAGTGAACTGTGGCGTGGGGGATGCACGAGTGCACAGGAGGTGATGCTGGAAGGCAGCTTACAGCCAAAGAAAATGTGCCCACACCCACATCCTGTCCCCTGGCCCAGGTGAATTTGAACCAATCGTGTACCTTTAATGCATGACATTCACTGGTATTAAAAAGCATCTGTTTCTGTAAAGCAGGTAATTAAACTACTCCTATTTATCTGGTAATGTAAAATAGCTCACACATCCTTTAAACTTCTGGTGGCACATTAAAGGCACTCCTTTTAGGAGACACATAAAATACATTTCAGTGGCACCACTCAGTGTTGCTAATTTTTCACAAGCAACAGAGAATTTGAGATGCAGAATTCCCATTTATTTTCAATGGAATGTAGACCCTCAAGTCATGTAGGCTCTTTCGAAAATTTTTACTTTTTATTATTTTCTTTGGGAAAGTTAAAAAGCCCGCATGCCACTAGCAGTTGTTTAAAAAGAATGCTTACTGTGTTGGGTGCTTAGTCATAAGGATTTAGCATGAGAAGCCTTCCTGTGTCTCTGTGTGTGCGTGTGGCTTTACCACACATAAATTATCCAGCTTTCCTTTTTCCTCCTACGTGCGGAAAAACATACGGATATTCAAAAGACGAGCAAATCATCCGAAACACAAACCCATGCCTTTTATTCCCACCTCAGATTTAATCTGGAAGATAGTTCCAGAACCAGCCCCAGTAAAAGAGCTGCTTTATGCAAAGCAAAAGAAAAGTACAGTGAAAAACTATTGAGTTGTAAAGGCAGTGGAGCAACAACTCTTTAACATTCAAGCAACTATCTCTAGAAGGGAAGCAGATTATGCGGGATCATATTGCAAAAAGGCTGTTCGACCCTGTTGCACTTACTCAGAGCTACATATTTACTTTTGTCACTGTATAGCAGTGATTGCATTATATCCTTCCTGCCAGGACACTAGGAGAAACAGAAGGTTAAGTGTAAATGGGGGAGGGGAAAAGAAGGAGGGAGAAGCAGCAGGAAAAAGTCTAAAAAGGGAGAAAAGAGCAGCTGAAGAGAAAAGAAAAAAGTTCCTCATGAAGGCAGGAAAAGATCCTAAAGAAAGAGAGAGAAACAGATCAAGCCCTGCACATATGGGATTACTAATGCTATTGTATTTCATCCCTGATATGACTGAAACCAAGATAGTTTGGTCATAAGAAAATAGATCCATTTCATTAAGTGTACATAAAAGTGGGAGGCACAGAGTCTGGCACCAGCGTAGCCTAAAGGAATTTCCATGATTTGTGCCATGAATGCTGAATGGGAGACTTGTAAAAAGCACCTTTCTCTTAAGGATAGCTTGCTGGAATTTGTAAATATAGCCAAAAAAACAACAGACCAACCCTGAAGTAAAATAGCACAAAATGATGAAAATACCAAGGGCCCTTTCACCAGGTATAAAAACCTGCAAACAAAACTTTTCTTGAGGGGAGCTCAAGCAATCCAGAGGTCAGTTGGACTTATGGGGCTGGGAGGAGGGGTGGTCTCAAGATGTTACTGAGCAGTAGAAATGCCAGAAGACGATGAGATCTGGTTTCATAGTTCAAGGTTTCCAGAAATCAAGTTTCATGGGGCTGTTGGGGAACACATCTGACAGAAAGCATCCAAACTGGGTTCCTTACAATCACTGCCACTTTCACCAAGGCAGGTCATGGCATCTTGCTAGTAATTTCAGCAGATCAGATCAAGTTTGACAACCAGACTTCTTGTGTTTCATCCATTTTATGGAGGACCCACCACCCTAATATGCCCAGGCCATCACTGTCCTCTTGAGGTGCTTTTACAGCGCTGTGCCTCAGCTTCTCCTGGTGTTCCAGAAAAGGGTGGGACTGACCAGTGGGAGAGGTGGTTGCCTTGCAGCCAGCATGGCCCCATGTGTGGCAGGGCTCCAGCCAAAGGCACCTGGCCCTGTTTCCATCCTCCTGTGAGGCTCAGCTGCTGCTGAGCACTCAGCCATGGCCCAGAACAGAGCCCTGCAGGGCAGGGGTCACTCCATCTCCTCACACAGTCCCATGGGCCAGTCTTCTTGCCTCTCCTATAGTGTGAGCCCATGCCAGAAGTCTGGACAATGTAAAAACTATTTTCCCTTTGCTGCAGAAAGAGCTAGAAGGAATATTCAACTCATTAACAGAATGTCTTGGCTTCAGTAGAAGTGGCATTTTTCTCAAAAATGTGTTAGCTAACTCATTTTAACTACTATATTATATATTCTGGTGCAGGCTTAGCAAGTAATGTTTTAATATGCCTTATGAAGTGTACATGAGTCCTAGGAGTGAGCCAACTAAACCATATTAAAGTACAATTTATCCTCTCGATAATAGGAATCTAAAACCTGTTAGCTAACACACCTGAGAAAAGAGAAAGAAAACAAAACTTCTTTTATTCCCATCCACCAGCAGCTCTAGCACTGAAGTAGGTTTGTGGATCTCAAGATGGTTTCAACATGAGAAATGGTGACAGGCAGCCAAATGGGTGAATTAAGTTACAACTGTCTCTAAAATTATTGGTTTATAACAGCACAGAAGCCTTTTGAATCTGGCTCTTCCAAATTAACTGTATGAAAGAATTGGGAATCTCCACTAAGTAGATGGGACATGCTTTAAAAAAAACCCCTGGGCTCTTGCTAGACTTTGATGGGAAGCATGAGTCCATAATAATCCAGAGGGTACTGAACTGATGAAGAGGAGAGAGACAGAGTGGTACTGCTTTGGCAGTGGTACTGCTTTGGCAATGAAATAAAAATAACTCCACTGAATCCAGCCAAATTTATTCCAGGACAATGAAGAATAGCATCCTGGAGCTGTAGTGCTATAATCATTGGATAACCAGATGTTCCATCATGTCTCAGCAAGATAAATATTAACTAGGGAAAGAAACTCAGAGAATCATCAAGGTTGGAAAAGGCCTCTAAGATCATTGAGTCCAACCATTAACCCAGCACTGCCGAGTTCACCACTAAACCATGTCCATAACTGCCCCTCCTGCACATCTTTTAAATACCCCCATGGATGGTAACTCAACCTCTTGACTGGGCAGCATGTTCCAATGTCTGACCACTCTTTCCACAAAAAAAATGTTTCCTCATATCAAACCTAAACCTCTCCTGGTATCACCTGAGGCCATTTTCTCTTATCCTCTCTCATGTTACCTGGCAGAAGAAGCGAACTCCCACCTGGCCACACTCTCCTTTCATGTAGTTTTAAGGAGCAATAGGGTGTCCTAAGCCTTCTTTTCTCCAGGCTAAAGAACCCTAGATCCACCATCTGCTTCTCATAAAACTTGTGCTCCAGGCCTTGACCAGCTTAATTGTCCTTCTCTGGACCCACTCCAGGGGGTCTGAACACTGAACTCAAGGTGTAGCCTGACCAGTGCTGGGTACAGGAGCCTCTCCCAACTCTCCCTAAGTCTGCTGTGCTCTCATTTGCTGCAGGAGTAACACGCTTGTTGAACGCTGCAGAGCTGTGGGTGTCTCTGTCAGAAGTGCTGTAATCCCTGGGAAGACAATTTACTGGCTCCAGTCCTCTGAACCTGTGCTCTTCCACAACAAATTACTCTTTTCCATCACACTGGGACAGCATCCACTATTGACCCATCTAAGTCTTCTCCGTATATTTATATACCACACAAAACATGCATCTTAAGTAACTAAAAGATCTTACAGTATAACCTAGGCTTAACATAGAAAAGGATCACAATAAACAATGGTAGGAAAGAGGAAGAATGAAGGGAAGAATGAAAAACCATGATGAACATTCTATACACATCAATTTTTACTTCCTTTTATTATAAGTGCTTTATTTGTTTAATTTAAATTGCTTAATTTATCAATGGAAAGTACTTTTGTCTCATTCCATTGCCCACTATTTGATTCAGTTTCACCACCTCCATGGTCAATAACTGCACCCATGGGTCTTCCCATCCAAAAGGATAACATTAGGTTTATGAATTTGCCATTTCCAGTGACTTGGCAAATGCAGACTTCCATCAACTCTCCCTACTCCCCTCTATATCCCAGAGAGCAGGAGGATGATTTATCCTGCAGCAAAAAAACCACAGGTTACTGTTAGTGGTGTTCTGATGATTGTACACAATATCCTCACAGCAGAAACTTCCTGGGTTGCCGTGTAATAGCATCACCCCAGCTGTCAGCAATGCCCACTTTGGGAGCTGCAGCTTCCCTGTGCCCCTCACACATTCCCCTCCCATCCAGCCCTCCTGCCACAAGGTCCTGACCTCAGTTATGCCAGAGGAACCCAGAGAAGTGCCAGGGCTGATGTCTGATGTGGTGCATGCCTAGCGAGCACAGAGAGGGAGGACAGCTCCCTGCCTGAGCTGGCTCTGGGAGAAGGGAAAGGCTTGGGCTTGCTGTGGTGGATGGTTCTCCAGCCACAGGCTAAGACAGTGATTATGTACAGACTCTGTCAGCCTCGTCTCTTTCCCCCATTCCAGGCTGCTACATGCAATAGGTCCTTCCAGAGGTAGGCAGATACCTGTGGATTGGCTTGGTTGTGTTTGCTTTATCTAATTACCCCCAGCAGCTCATTCAATACAGGGAAAAAATGTAGTCTTACACTAATGGAGTCTTTTCTGGGCAGTGTAAATTATCTTTCTTAGCCAGGATTTTATGAAATTCTGAAATTAATCCTTCTATATAATGAATTTTTAAAAGTAACCCTTATTGTACTGTGTTAGCAAAACTAGGGCTGTTTGACAATATTTAATAAAGATATTAAAAGAAAGAAAAAATATCTTTCTTCTGTTCAAAAACATTTTCAAATAATGTGACCAGACTGAATGTGTGGGAGGTGCCACCTGGCAATCTATGAAAGAAGGAAGTCAGACTTGGTCGTCTTCCACTGCAGAAACTTTTGCCAAGGTATACAATTCTAAGTGTTTTATGAAACATTGTTTTGTCAGCTTGCTTTGGTAAGCAAAATCTCTCTGTTGATTTAGCATCTGGTAGAGTAAAAAAGTCGAATCCAATAGCACATCAGGTAATGCTGACCTTGGTATCTAGTGTTCCTATCTAATACTGCAGAGAATATATATCCTTAAAATCAGCGTCTGTCAAAAGATAATTTCTTCTCATGGCACTTCTGTTATTATCAGACACGAAAGGGGCCAAGATAATAACTAACAGTCACAACTTACCTGTCACCAAGGTACCCTTAATGGAGCTGAGGGGGACTCAGACATAGCTTAAGCCACCTTCTCTTTTCCTTTGCACTCTTAGGTACTTTTTTTTTTTGTCCCTGAATAATTTAAAGCCTTCTCTTCCTTTGAGTCAAGAGGGAAGAGGAAATGGCTTGGAAGTCTTCAGGCCCAAAAGTCTCTGCCCTCTGGTTGAACAGCCTTAAGACACCTTAGAATCCACCATGCCACACTACAACCTGCAAAGGGAAACCTGAGCAATGTGTTTCACTACGCTGTCTCATCAGAGACACACTGGGAGAAACACAGTTATTTGGAAATGTTTTGTAAATATCTCATGACTATTGGAAACAGTCATCAGCCTGCACCAGCTTGGCCTGAGTCAATCAAAATGCTGCAAAATCCCACCCTTGCCAAAGGAGGACCTAGCCACTGACCTAATCTCTGGAGAGTGGATGGGAGGTGACTTTTCTGCAGCTAGTGAAGTGCAGCCCGTGCCTGATGCCCTCATTCCTAGGACAGGGAGCAAATGTGTGACCAGAACAGAAGTCCCAGCTGCCCATTCCTCTCTGAGAGCCAGAGGATGGGGCTGGGTTGAAAGTGTGAGTGCAGTAACATATGTGGTTCACAAAAGGCTCCCTGCCGCTATCTCATTCAGTCTTATCCTCAGAATGTGGAAAATACATAGCTTAGGACTTAAGGCTGCTGCTAAGGGGTAGGATCTTCTTTGGCCCCACAGAACATAAACCCTCTGAATGAGGCTCCAAATCTGCCTAGGAGGTAACAAGGGAATCAGCTGAAGTTCCTGAAGTGGTCAGACTGAATCATTCCTGTATGACCTGGGGCCACCATTAGCAAGCTCTCATCATTAATTCTGAACCAGCTGGATGCATATAGGTAGAATGTTGTCAACATGTGAAAAAGGCTTTCAAATGAACTTGTTTTTGGAGGCTCTAGGCAGAAGAGTCCAAATCATTAACTTAGTCTGTCAGAGTCTGTACCAGGGCTTCCAAAGCTCAGTGCTGGTTAAACTCTCCTTCTGCAGCTCTGCAGCTTCCTTGCATTCTGGAGCTGTGTTGTTGCTGTCATACAGTCTCTGTGAACACAGTACCTCAGAAGAATTAAAGACAATAAGAAAATTTGTCACCACATTTACATATCAGTATAAAGGTTTAGCTATAAGCTGCATTAGTGGTGAAGGGTCTGGAGCACAACTGTTATGAGGAGGGGCTGAGGGAGAAAATGAGGCTCAGGGAAGAGTTTATGGCTCTCTACAACCACCTGAAAGCAGAAAATGGACTCAAGTTGCACTAGGAGAGGTTTAGATTGGATATTAGGAAAAAATTCTTCACTGAAAGGGTTGTCAAGCACTGGAACACAATGCCCAGGGAAGTGGTGGAGCCTGGAGGTGTTTAAAAAGATGTGTAGAAGCAGCACTTGGGGACATGGCTTAGTGATGGACTTGGCAGTGCTGGGTTAATGGTTGGACCTCATTATCTTAGAGGTCTTTTACAACCTACCTTTTTTTTTTTTTAAATTCACAAAGCTTGTCTGAAAAATTAGTGGCTAGACCAGCAATTAGCACAGCTAACAGAAGTGAGCAAGTGGGAGGGATTTTTCTTCCACAATGCAGACACATTTGAGTTCTGTAGATGCCTCTTTTGCAAGTGGCATTTTCTGTTTCTTGCAATATCCACCTTTAAAGAGAAAGCATCATCCTCCAGGCTGCATTTACAAAGATGCGTGGCTTGGATGTATCTTGTAATACGAAAATGGCATAATTACTTTGCTTCTAGCCAAGTCTATGGACAAAGTGACCCAAAGTCTTGAACTTTCAGGAGTAAAAATAGGTTTACATTATTTCTACTGTCCTTGGTTTGACAATATACCATATGCCTCCAGTCACTGTGAAGCTTACTAGAATAAGGATAAAAACTGAACCCAGAATATATTTGATTAAGCCAGTCTCTAACTAGAAAGTTTCCTTTCCAATAAATCCATTGAGATTTTTGTCTTTCTTTAATTCAGCAGTATAGTCATAATCGCTAGAAGTGGTAAACCAGGTTGAATAATTTTAACAGAAAGTTTAAAAATCTTACATAACTTTGTATTTTTATCTTCTGTTCTAGTTTTCAGACACACGAGGAAGGCGCCAAGTAAAATCCTGGCCTTGAGTTGATTGCAATGTTGACCTATAACATAGCCTGAGGTTGTGATGCTGGTTTGTAACCTGCCTGATCCAATTTGTCCCCTTTGCTGTTAAAGACGAATGATGGCCTCATGGCTAAGGCACAGAGTGAGAGTATCTCAGTTTGGTTCTCTGCTTTGCCATGGTCCAGACAAAGTCATGTGGTAGAAAAGCCTTTGAGGGATTTCACTCCTCTTTTGCAACTCCTAACTGTCACCGACATGTTTTATGAAAAATCCTTTCCTTAGGATTTTTCCCCTCTTGAGAAACTGAGAGGCCTCAGGAACAAACTGTAAACAATTCTTATCTGCTGCTGTGGAATGCAACGGGGAGAAATCTGTGATTGGCCTCATCAGGCTGTTTCCAATTAAGAGCCAATCACAGTTCACCTGGCCGGCCGGTCTCGGTCTGGGAGAAGACTTTGTTATTCACTCCTTTTCTATTCTTAGCTTAGCCTTGTAGTGAAATCCTTTCCTCTATTCTTTTAGTATAGTTTTTATATATTATCTATCATATAATAATAAATCAAGCTTCTGATACATGGAGTCAACTTTCTCGTCTCTTCCCTCATCCTGGGACCCTTGTGAACAAGACCACACCTAACCTCCATTCATTTCCAACACACAGGTCAGACATCTCAGAGGATTTCAACATTGAGATCTTAGCAGCAGCTCATCCCCTCTGAGAGGAAGGATTGTAACTCATCCCTCTTTCACAATAAGGAATTCATAAATCTCTGGAACACTAGTGAATTGTAGTGATGGGCTCAGTGACCATTCTTCAGGCACAAAATTAGGCAGAAACTGGTATGAGTAAATAAAGTTGTTTTTGTGTACAAAAAGCTGTGGAAACTCAGTTGGAATGTCAAAAACCTGTTTTCCTCAGATGTGGAAATAATCCATGGAAGCATTCTAGTAGTGACTATTGCTTTGGTGTCTATGTAAAAAATTTCCCTCATCTGCAACAGCATGTACACACCCTAAAGGTCCTTTCCAACCAAAGTGATTCCATGAGTTTGGATTTTTCACGTGGCTGTCCTAGAGCAATAATTTCAATAATTCAATAATTAGTAACATTTCAATAATTCCAAGTGGGCAGCAGAGGAGGAGCCCTCTGAGCCTGACAGCCAACCATGACACAAACACACAGCAACAGAGCACATGGGGGAGATGTCTTCTGTTTAAATCTGCAGATAATTACCTCTTCCCCTTACCTGGAGTCTACCAGCTGTAAGTATTTGGCATTCCTTGGTGTGAAAGGTAGAGCAGGAATTCTAGCCTTAGCCCAGCTCTCGTGGGCAGTGCTCTCAGAACAGCACAGTGCAGCCCCACCATGCTGCTGCCAGCCAGCATCAGACATCACACAGAGCTCATCAGTCAGTTTAAAGACAAGCCCTCTACCTGGAGTGTGGTTTAGAAAAACTGTTCCCCAGTGTTCTTGCCTTCAGATGGAGATACTTTAGCAGTAGAGTAACTCCAGCAGTAAAGACTGGCCATTTTCAAAAGAGCTTTACAGAATATAACAGGAAGGATCTGCAGGTATATATATATAATTTAGCCTTTTAATGATGTATGCCTTTAAAATGGATAAGGACAGGGACTCCCTCCAATAAAAACTTATTGCAATTACTATTTATACTTTTAGCAATATTGAAAAGTAAGATCATACTACTGTACAGTTTGATATCATAAAAAACCAAAAAAAAATCATAACAATCCCCCAAATTCTCATATATTCTTTAATAATTCATAAATAAAAAAATCTAACCAAATTCTCATAATATTTCCAGATAACTAATTGTATATTGCTGTCTGCTAAACATTCTTCCATCTGCATATACATATTTGATCTCACAGTAAAGTATAATAACTACATATCTTTTCTGTACATCTCCAATACAGAAAGTAGTCCTGAGTCCTGTGGGTTGCATTTTGAATACCTATTTCAAAAAGAAAAACAATTTATACTTTCTTTGTTGACACATTGCACAAGTCAGATGTCAAGACTAGAATTATTCCCTGCCAATATATTTTCACTTGATAAAATTGATGAAGATACAGAAGGAAAATAAATAGGGCAATAACTGCATGATATAATTTAGTGTAAACAGTAAAATGAGCTTCTTATTTGCAGCTTCCCATGGGACATGAGTACTGACAGGGAGTTTCCTCTTGTTTCTAAAGTGGAAAATGAAAAAGGAGGGATGGAGAGGCACCAGTTACTGATCTGCAGAGCAGCCAGTAAGCTAAAAACAGATGGAGACCTGGCTCAGAAGATTGGTAAGAGGATACCTTTTCCTTCTAAGTTACTGACTTTTATCAAATTCAGGTTGTTTTCCTTCTAAGTTACTGACTTTTATCAAATTCAGCCACTGAAAACTGTGGTATTACCATTCAATGTATGTTCAGTGGTCTTTATCAAAAGGGCTGTTTGTTGCAGTCCAGTTTTTTGTAGCTCCAGGACCACTTGAAATGGCACCCCAGGCTTATTCAAGCAGAGACACTAAGCTTTGGGTAGAGAGAATAAAATTCCCACCCAAACTAAATCTCAATCTCCCAGCAAGATGAGGAGATGGAGCAGAGCTGCCAGCACACTGCTGACTTTGCTACACCTGTTTTCTGACCAGACAGGAGTTGTTTTCAGCTACAGACTTTCAGTATCTTTTACTGACAAATCTTCTAATGTAGCATTCTCTGATGATGATGATGATGATGATGATGATGATGATGATGATGATGATGATGATGATGAAATGATGATGCATAATTTATTCCCTTCCTAATGTGAAAACTGCTTCCTGGGCACCACACTATCTGTTCTCTGCCCTTCCCTCTATTTCCTTCCCAGTCTTTAATTTTTCTCTGTATTGTTCTGGTCTATTGACACACTGTCTATTTAAAGCAATCAGTAGAGATTATGAATTAACATCTTTGCTTCTGCCATTAAAATTATCTAGGTTTTGTCTTGTGCCTGGTTCTTTTCCTTTGTCTCTCTTCATCCTGCCATTTTTCCCCTAGTGAGCCTAAAGCTTTTAGGTTTCATCAAGAGGGCTGTGGGCAGAGGTGGTGGTTCACAGGGTGCTCTGCTGTCTGCAGACCAGCTGGGAACAAGCCCTCACTGGGATAGGCAGGCACTCCCCCCCTCACTGGGGGCCAGTCTGTGCCTTGGGGACATTGCTCTCTAAAGTGGCAAGCCTAAAGCATGCAGAGAAATACTTCTATCTGCATGAAAAACACCACAGGAATGAAGAGCTCAATCTGATCATGGCAGTAGTTTATTTTGAGTGGCCTTGTATCTGTTAAAATTCCCTATGTGAGCAGTGTCCTTTTTTTTTTCTTTTGTCTTTTTTTTTTTTCTTTTGTTCCTTCTCCCAGGGCTTTGGAATGAAGACAGTATTCTCACCTCACACCAGGCTGGGGGTCTCATGCCTGGTTAGTAGCAAGTAACCTAATCTCATGTCAAAGCCCAGCATGCTGAGCAGGTCAAAGAAGGTGCTCAGAATACCTGAGAAATAAATTGCAATTGTTACAGTTCAGCAAAGATGATTTTTCATTTCCTAAGTGACTCGGTCTTTTGAAGAGGTACATCATAAAAGGAGAGCAAAGGTAAAACTTTTCAGTCTCTTCTTAGTGATGAATCTATACTGGCCAAGATGTAGACTAGCTGGAAAAGCAGCAAAAACTAGATTCCCCCCTCCATCTTTTCATTTTTAAAATAACTTTACATTTAAAATTGAAGAAAAAAATAGTTTAATGCCCCATTGTCTCTCTTTCCAATCTCTCACTCCTCACCAATATTTTTAAGCACACTATAAAGTTAATCCAAGAATTCAGTAGTGATTTAAATTCTTATAATAGCCACTAATAATTACCATTCTGCTACTATTCAGGAATTCCATCTATTTTTCTCAATGACAGAATAGGCAGAAACACATAAAGTAAACAGAGTCAAGTCTGATTAGAGAAGCAGGCACTGAGTTTCATTTCCCAAGGACATTACATTTGTAAAATTAGTATCTGAGAAAGAGTTGAAATGTCTTCAAACTGGAAAACTAATAAGAGATTTTTTTTCATATTTTTTTTGTAGAGGTAATATTTCTGGAAATGAATTATTCAACATTTCTTTAATGCTTGAAAAGATAAAGAATATCCTTTTAGCTTTG
This sequence comes from Serinus canaria, assembly GCF_022539315.1. Lineage (NCBI taxonomy): Eukaryota > Metazoa > Chordata > Aves > Passeriformes > Fringillidae > Serinus > Serinus canaria. The sequence goes on from NC_066315.1 coordinate 92,895,834, forward strand.
CAGATATGGGACAGCAGAATATCTACTCCTATAGAAATAAAAAATGTACCTATTTTCTTACTGTTTCGACAATCTGTGTGACACCTGCATATCAGATAAAAATTCCTTCAGATGTGCATTTTGATATGCAAAGATTGCTAATTGTCCTTGTAAGATACATTGTATCATTATGCAAGATAAACCAGAAAATACAAGACTTTCTACAGCATTTTAAAACTAACTGGGAAACATAATAATGGACTTAAATGCAATATTACAAAAGATTATGTTTTTTCCAGACATCAATTAAAACACTAGGAAAAGCATTTCATTTTTCATTGCTTCCATTAGTTTTTTTACAGTAATTTTCTGCAGCAGACCTGTTTCCTGAGAGCTTAATTTTTGAAAATTTTCTTGTGTTTTATTATTGATGCTAAAGTTAGGCTAAAAATAGTTGATTAATTTCTAATTATCATTGCTTCAGACAGCATGATGGTATAGTTTTAGTACCTCTGGATTAAGTATGAACCTTGAATCTCAAAGAATTTCTACAGCTGGTAACAGGCAATCAAAAAGACAATACACTGTAAAGGATAATGCCAGAAGCAGAAAAAGAACTGCAGTTTTACTTAGCAAAGATGTGTGCAAACAGTTTCTGTTGGCTTTTACTTTGAATACCTGTTGTGGGTGTGTTGGAAGCTTTGGATGTTTCTATAAAAATCAAAGCAAAACAAAGTTTATATTTGATGAAGTTGGGTTATGGCCTCAGTTTTGCTCTGAGAAGCAAATTATCACACGTTATGCATGATGTCACTGTAAATATGTATTGGCTCAGGTGAATTTGAGGGAACCTTTTAATGTATCTAGTCTGAATCTCGAGGTTATAATGAAGAAACAAACCACAGTACTCTGAAGCATCATGATATCTCTGACCAAGGGGTCTGCTTATTATTTACTCTGAATATGCCCTTATAATATATCCAAGTTACAAACCTTCCTGTACACATGCAGCAGAGATAGAGACAGAGATGAATGCAATGCTTTCAACTTCTTAGAGGCATGGGCTTTACTTGGATGTACATTGAGCTTTCCAGATGAAAGTCACTGCAGGCATAAGGAGCAGAAGTTCATTGAATGGAAGGCAAGGCACACAAGCCTTGGGTGCTCCCAGCTCTGCCTCCGATTCACCTTCTGGCCCCAGTTTAGTAGCTTTGCATCCTCAGATGTTTTTTCTTAACTGTTTAATGAGCATTTCTGATATTTGACTACATATTAGAGGTGCCTAAAGGTCACTGTACAGAAGTACTAAGTTTTTTTGCTGCCAAGGCTTTATTGCCAAGTCTTCTCTTGAACACAACAGTGTTCAATGAACTCCTGGTAGAAAAGGGCTAGCGAGCAAGGCAGGAATAGGACACCTGGAATACTGAATAGATAAGATGAATTAATGGGAAATTTAGAATAAAACTGAGCTAAAGAAGGAAAACCTTAAAAGAGGAACGGAAAGGAGCTGAGGAAAAAGGGGTCAGTAGAGATGGGAACAGGAAATGAAAACCACACCTCACATCTTGCAAAGAGTAATCCTTTCAGGATGGCATTATCCATACACTGTTATCATGGATTCATTGTTGGAAAGAAGGTACATCCTTGTGGTAGGCACCTAGCCAAAGGAAACCACAAATGCCTCATCATCCTGCTGATGATTTGCCATTACCTTCAGCAGGTGAGATGCAGGTGAGACACTTCAGGTCAGACACTGATGGTGCTGAAATCTCTCTTACAACAAAAATGGGAAAGCAATATGAAAGAATTCACTTTGGCATGGCCCACTTCTGTGGATCACTAAAGGTTTGAATTGTGAATTTTTAAAAAATGGAACAACAAATTTGGGTTTCACAGTACATTTCTGTATAGTTTTTAACTTGTGTACTGGTTAATGTTTATTAGGTTTAGATCCTTGCTTACAGGATACTTTCCTTGCAGGTAAAAGCAACAATAATCGATGAGAATATAAAACCAAAAAATTTAATATATCGACCCCATAATTTTCCCCAGCTTGAAACAATGATATCATACTTTGCTACAGCCTAAATCAGATTATTTTTTCCTATTTCACCAAATTATATGGCTAATAGAGATATCATCAAGATGGAGAAGTATATGTAAACTGGCTATCAGGCACAGAACAAACCATATTTTGTCTCCCAGTAAACACTTAAGCCTGAAACCATCCGATTATCACCAACAGGGAAAAAAAGCTAAGTTCTTGACAAGTTAGTAAAAGCATCTGGCAAAGGATGGAGATTTTTAATTTTTAATTTAAAGACCAACTATCATTCTTACTAAAAATATCTTGAAACAATCAGGTGATCTTCAACACTCCAGATGGGTTAAAATTTTCCACAGAAAGCTTTTACCAGTCTGCAGGAATCTGTCATGACTCTGCTTAATATGAATAGTGTGGATGAAAAATTTGTGGTTTATTGGTTCACATACAAAATGTGTAAATAAGGAAGCAGACAAGAATGTGTGGGCATGTGTTTTTATCAAACTTTCCTTGCTCATACACAAAGATTATGGTCTTGAATATGGCATGCAGCCCTAGTGAGTAAAATGTCTAGGGTTCATTTCCTAGGAACTCAATGACTTACTCATTTCCTACCTTTGCCTATGCAGGGTCCAGAGCTGCCTCTTTATCCATTTGAGGACCACAGTAAGAGGAAATAAAGTTTTGGTATTTCCAGCAATCTCAGGTGAGGAAGAATGTCATGACTCCTAAGTCCTTATTGCACACAAGTCAAGATCTGCTTTCATGTAAATAACGGTGGCTAAACCAAGGTCTCAGTCATTTTTTGGTCTCTAAGTCTCCCTTTCCTTTTCATAAGAATGTCATAGAATATCTCCAGTTGGAAGGGATATATCCTAGACCCTTCTTCTTCTATCCTGAATTTAAAACTGTATGTCCATACACCTAAGAAACACTTTTTATTCAATCCTATCCATCTAAGATTCATTTCCATTGTTTCGTACAATCTTGAAGACAATGCTTGTCTCTGCATTAATTTAATTGACAAATCATTAGAATGACATATGTTAATTTGAAAGCAAGGAATATGAACTAGGTGTATTTTTAACTTAGCTTGCACGTCTAGAATGTGCCACACTAAGAAAGGCTTTTTTAGATCCCACAGAGAACTTTTAAGCCTTAGATACCAAAACCTGTATTTTGGCCCTGAAAGCAAAAGCTTCTGTTACTTTATCTCAGGACAGGCAGGTCGATGTAGACTAATTCTATTTGGATGCCCAAAAGCTGGTTTAGGCAGGGATCATTCAGCATGCTGGACACAGCTGTGCTAGCAAGGCCTGTAAGACAATGGAAGGAGCACTGTGGTGTCTCTTACAGCTTTGGAGAAAAGCTGGTACATCCCACCCTGCAGCAGCCCATGGCACCAAGTAGATGCTGCAGGGCTGTGTCAGTAGCAGAGGCTGAGCTTTAGTGTGTCGAGGACAAGGATAATGAACCTCATGTGAAAGCAGATTTTTGCTGGGTAAAAGGAATGATTTCTGCCTTAATGAGAGTGCACCTTCATGGTTAGCAAGGCAGTTTATAAGGCAACTAACAAATCCTGATGTCTTTCGCTTGTGAATCGGATTCTTAGAAGGGAGAATTCACTTTATCTGCCTAAATATTTCATTCAGCATCATGTGTTCTTAGGGAGGCTTGTTCCCTGCCCACTCCTGGCTAGTCTCTTACTCTGCAGACTGGATTTAAGGGCAGGGTGCTTATTCCCCCTAGGAGAGTAGGAGTTGAGCACGGAGACACCTGCCAGAGCCCATCCTTCTGTCTCCTGACTGGCACAGGCACTCCGTGGGCACCACAAATGCCCTTCTCTGCCACACATGCTGCAGTGCCAGGGAAGGCAGGTGCAACATTTGGAGTGACCTTTACCCATGGATGTCCCTTCACTGAAAAGCATTGCACTTCACATCATTTCAGCACTGGGCAAGCTTTTCCTTCACGTGAGCTTTTGAATGTTGAGTCTCCTCTTAATGAAAAAGCACAAGTGCAGTAATCAAAGCAAGAGTTAAGAGGTGTCATTAAGGCTGAGAGATTTAAACTCTCTTTTTAATTTAAAAAACCAAGCCAAAGAGTGTGACAAAGAGTGAAAACAGGCTTGTACCTAAAGCTGCTTGAAGGATGTACTAGAAAAACAACCAAAAAAAGATCTTCCATTTCCTAGCTATGCCTTTACAAGTGACCTTTACTAAGACCTATTGGCAGTCCCCAGGTCAAATCCCTGGCACTGACAGATAGACTTTCATAGTGTACATCATGATGGACACCAGAAAAGGAGGTGGAGAGAGACAGGAAAATCTATGGCCACTGCCTGTCATTGCAGAAGAAATCTCCATATAAATTGTGCCTACAACCATGGGAAAGTTTTGCTTTTGCTGTCCCAAAGGGTTAGGTATTCTGTCAAATAAATAGGAATTAGGCACATGTAGTTTTTTAATATCCTAAGAATTCAGTACATATGTTGCAATGACATGAAAGTGGGAATATTGGCGATTTTTCTTTTCTGCTAGAATGCCACCTGCACACAGAACAATAGAAGTCCATATCCTCTAACATCTGCTCAGGGTGATGATGTTGTGATCAGTCCCTGTCTGCTAACTCACACTGAAATCCACTTCATCCACAGTTTGAAGGGGTGTCTACATCATGGATTGTGTAATTTCCACTACTCCTTGGGTTTGTGGGAGCTAGTATGCCTTTGGAAATCAGCTTTGTTACACAATATACCAATCATAGGAAGGTCTGAAAATGAACACTTTATTATCTGGCCTGTATTAATATTAAATAGTTATATATTGTTTAATGAATACAAATATCTTAATAATATTTTTCTACCAGAGAAAGTAAATAGATGTATCTTCACTTACAATTTTCTGTGAATTTTTAATGAAATTATCAAGTGGGAGAGACTTCAATTTTGTATTTCTTACATAAAAAACCTCAACACAACAAACAAACAAGCTGCATTAGGTCAGTTAAGATTCTTCCCGTTGCTCCACCCATTCTCTTCATTGTCAGTGATATAACAGAAGGAGTTTGTAGGAATATGCTTTGTAACTGGGACTTTTTTCTAATAGTTAAGGTCGTGGAACAAGTTGAAAAGCATGAAATTCTGCTGCATAAATTATCATTAACAATGTGGTTTATTTTTCTTTGGCAGTTGAAATTTTAATGTAATGTTCTGCTGAAATTCTGAGATTCAGTCAAGTTTTAACAAGCTACTGCCAGGAGATTGCATTATTTTTTATGCATTTGTTATTAAAATTCTTGATAAATGTTGCAGCAATTCTACCTGTGAGCTGTTTTTCACTCTCTAGCTGATATTAAATACTTGCTACCAGAGCTGGATTTTTGATGGTGATTTGTCACATGGTATTATTTCTGCTCCTAGAGTGAACGAATGCAACCTTCATCAGGATCCTTGTCTGAAGCCTCACAAGAAACACATTTCAAAATGGAAGTCATCAGTATGTATGTGCATAAAATTTTCCATAAAGATACACCAGTACTATTTTCTTGCATTAATGTTTATGACAAGAGAATGCCACAGCTTTCAGCATGGGTGAAATGGATACATATTTTAATACTGAGCAAAATTTAATAGAAAAAGTTTGTGTTGTTCACCCAACTGCATTTTGTTTTAGTCAGCATTTGCGCTGACAGAGCCACTAGGAGCCTAAGAAAAGCCCACAGAAAAGGTTCCTGTGATTCCAGTGGCCTTTGGCCCAGACGCCCTGGGTGGGAAGATGGGAATTCTGTGGGTTCTGGCATGCTCTCCTCAGAGCATATGAAGGATCAGTTTTAGATCTGAAGGGGAAAAAACCTGATTTTTTCTGATTTTTCTCTGGAACGCTTTCCAACATCTTAAGCTAACAGGTTCCCAGCTTGCTCCCAATCCTGGTTTATCGCTGCTCTTTAGGGGTTTGCAGAGCATTTTGTGCATGCAGTGCTGCTTTCTTTAAAACAGCAGGAAGTCAGCATGGTGGCAGTGGGGCAGCCTCCAGGGGTGCCAGCCTGACCCCAGGCCCTCCAGCCAACTGCTGCAATGGGAGATGCTGGCACATCAGTGGCTTTGTGCCCCCATTTGCCTCAAGTGAGCGCAGAAAGGGGGGTCAGTGATTCTATGAACATGAGCCTGACCCACCCTCCCTGCTGGCTCCTCTGAGCTTTAGACTTCTTCCAGCTTTTCTGGTGATTATGTACAGTCAATCCTACACCACTGAGTTCAAACCTCAGCAGGGTCTTGCAGGTGAGGATGAAGGAGTTTGATAATAAAACTTGTAGAAAAGACTACCATGAAAAGAAATCTCTCCAGTGGTTCTTCCCATATCACATAAATGGCCATGCAAACCTTAAACATCCTGGGAGCTCAGAAGGAATGTGATCTGTGACCCCAGTCACCCTTTCACACTACAGTTTCCATGAAAAAGCAGCTTTTACCAAGATGGCTGTTTTCTGGATGGACTCCTGGGAGTGCAGACCACAGTCACAGAGGTAGCTGCCTGTGAGTCATTTCTCCTGCCTGTCATTCCAGGTGGACCCAAGGGGGCTCTGTGTTATCCTGGGAGGGTGGGTGGCTGGCCAGGGGAGGCTGACTGAGAGAGGAGGGTGGAAAAGCCTGCAGCATCCTTCCACGTGAGGATCTGCTGCTAATATCTGACCCATTCCTGTAAATTGTCCCAATATATGAAAACAATTAATGCTTCATCTATAGGTTTTGTATATGTGGCAGCCAGAAAAAGGTTGTGTGCCTGGTGTGAGTTCGATTTGAGGGAGGAGTGGGATCTGAGAGCTGTAGCTGCTGTTTTAAAGCTTTTCTCTAAAGTACTGATGATAATGAATGATGTAAGCCATTCCATCGGCCTGATGATTAATGCCAATGAATATGTTGCATACGCATGCTTCACGGCTGTCATTAAGCTTCCATTTTAACTGCTCTTCCCCTTTACCCACTCCCACCCATGCCTGCAATCTGCAAACTCTTATTCCCTGTAGGTATTTTGATAGAGGAACAGACAGGTAACGATCCCGATGTCAGCCTGTAAGCTATGCAACTGTCAGTTCATATTGTGTCTGACAGCCATTGACAGCTTGCTTCTTCAATTTTACTAAGATTAATATTCTTCACATGTTTTATTTATATTTACTGATCTTGCTGCAGTGAATTTTTAAAGAGATGTTTTCATGTTAAAACCCCCTATTAAAAATCGAATCTGCATTTTCTTCAAAATTTGGGTTTAAATTTCATAATACTGCTTGCAGAATTTTTGCACGTTGCTAATGGTACGATCTCATGAACAATGCTTTATCCATACAGTGGTCAATAAGGCTTATTCCTATCAACCCCCAGGATCATCACCGGGGAACCTTCTCACCCCTGGATGCACATTCACACGTGGTTAACTTGACACAAGGCAGTAGTTTCACAGAAGACAGCTGCTCAGATGCACAAAATTATTCACATGTGAAGCACTTGAAAGATCCAATTTCTGTAAGAGTAACATTGTCACCAGAGTGATGCTACTGAGCTTCAAAATATTCACACCAGCAAACACCTGCAAGATTAGACTTGGGCTCTGTGGTGAAACTCTTGTACTGTTCTGTCCATCTGAGGCAGCTCACCATCTCTCTGGATACTTGAACTGAAATAGAAACACATTGGGATGCTGAAATTGTGGATACGGTGGGGGAAATTACACTTAAGCCAAAAGAATTTTAAACAAGACAGAAATACTTGGAACCTTGGAAAAAAAAATTTCTAAGTTTCTGAAACTTTTTATACAAATAGCAATAGGGTATTTAGCTAATTTATATAATGTTTGGAAAATGTACAATTTATATCTGTGTATATAAACATATAATTTTACATTGTATAAATACAAAGACAAAAGCTTAAACTTGATTCCTGTGATATATCTGCTTTAAAAGGCATTAGTCAAATCTCCCACTCCTTACTCAAAGATTTTGATCATGTGTCCTATCTGAGTGCAGGCTGACTTATTTGACTCAACGTAAGGAAATTCAGATCCCCATCTCCCCACGTTCATTAATCAGAAAATTTCCACTTCAGGACTCCTTTTAACCTCTCTGATCTTTCAAATTGTATGTCTCTAAACTTCAAGAATTAGCCAAATCTGACTTCATCTAACCATGAGATTACAGTGGTGGTTTATCTTTTTTTCCCCTTCCTTTCTCTCCAAATCTGTAACATCATGTTTTTTCCTATTGCCATGGCAATGCAGCTAAGTATACACAAAAATGCAACAAGCCAAGAGCATGTAAAAAAGTTTGCACAAAGACAGAATTGCTTACTAAACAAGGGGCATTGCTGATACATGGCTCCTGCAGGGATATTAGTGGGGGGGGAGAATCCCTTTTTATCACCTCTCATTACCAAGCAAAGTGAAAACACCAGCGAGGAGGCAAGACATATCAGCATGTCCAGACCAGTTACAGGAAGGGATATCAGCATCAAGTAGGACCAGCAACATGGAAGTGTGAAGTTTCCTTCAGACCATACGGAGCTCCAGCAGCCTCTAATGAAAATATGGGTGATTTAACACTTCTTCACCAAAAATAACCCTGGACCTTGGAGAGGGGGCATACTGCTAACTGAGAAACAGTGGCACAAACAATCAAGGGCACAGAAAAGTCAATGAATCAGTGAAAAGCCCCTCCATTTAGCCTAATAATTCTCTCCATATTATCACATGTGAAATTAATAATAATTCGTCCTTCACTGACAAATCAAGACCACTTTTTAGTCCAAATAATTGTAATAAAGTAGTTAAAAGAGAGATGCCTTTGGTTTTTCCTAATGTAAGAGGAAAAATTAGATGAACAAGCTGTGGTTTCTTACTTTTTAAAATTTGATTTCATTTACATTTTGTTCATTAATTATTTTTTACGGAGAATAGGTTTGTCTTATATTCAACAAAAGGAATGTTGATTGTTCTCCTAGGGATATTATAAGAATGTCAAGGAAAGCCATAAATATTTTATAAAGACTGATAATAGAGTTTTCTGTGCTAAGGAAAAGTCAATGATTTTTGAAAAGGGATACATAATGATTTTCTGACTAACTGCAAAAATGAGATGGCAGTAATTTTAGTATTAGCTAATAAATATTGACATTTGTATTTCAATGAGTGTAATCAGGCTTTGGTTGGATATGAAAAGTCATGATTTTTTCATCAGTATTATTATAAAAGCTTGACTATTTCCACCAAAGATATTAAACAATCTTTGCAGGAAGCCTCAGTAACTTCTCAAAATAAATCCAGTAAGACTGCAAGAAATAACATGTGCTCTCTGTATAATATTGAGAGCTCATCTATTTTGCTCTCTCACTTAAAAACAACATCGTGCAACAGGCATCCTCACACAAAAGCAGCCTGCATGCAAAATGATCTGGTTAAAATGACAGCTTTGAGCATAGAGGTAAGCTGATGCCCTCAGCATACTTTACCTTGTTTTATCTCATAGCTATTCAAATTTACAGTTAGGGGGGAAAAAAAGACCTAGAAAACACCCAGGGGTCACTCAGAGTCTGAAATGTCAGCTGTTATTCATGGTGCTAGCCTATTATTGCTGAGGCAGTCAAAAAAGTCATAATTCTGGGATGACTTCTCCAATTTTCAAAAGCTTGTGGTCCCAAAGTTGCCACCCTTCCACCAAAGCCAAAATCTCAAATCGGTTTCAGGACTGCTACATTCCTGGTGAAGGATTCCCCCTGGGATACCTGGTATTTGATGAATTAAAAATGCCAACACACAGCAGTGAATGGTTGCAGAGGGAGCGAGCCGAAACCCAGCGCTTTGGTTACAAGTTCATTAGCAGACATGTCTGAAACAAACAGACCAGATTGTAAAATTGACTTGTTTTCACAATGCAGACAATTTTCAAGAGAAGATTCTGGAGCAGTGATACTGTTTACTCACAAAACGGCCCCAGTTTCCAAGCAATGTATTTTTCAGGGCAGCACATCTATCTCCTTGGTTGCCCACTCTTCAAAAGTCTCTCCTATCGTACCCAGTGAGATGGACTGGGAAGAGAGCTGGCTGAAAAATACCTGGCTGTTTTGGATAATCTTTAGATGGGTTAATTTCTTGATCCAGGTGAAATTTTAAAAAATTAGCCATGGGAGTGGGAAAAGTGAAGCTGGCTGGTATAAGAAATGCTGCTCACTGATGGGGAGCCATGACCCCATCTCAGTGAGCACCACCCTCACCTTGGACTTGGTGATGTATTTCCAGACCTTGCCCTTTTGCTGGCCCTGGTGCTCCCCTGACCTCTCTGTGACTCAATTCAAAGTCTGAAATCAACTGAAAAGTAACACAGAAAAAAAGAAAGAAAAAAGAAAAGGGCTATTTGTTTAAATTGGCTCAATAAGGGGTCAGATAAGCAGCAGTGCTACTGCACTTCTGTGCATCTGCAACATGTGGCATAGCCCAGGGAAAAGGGAGGACCCTCACTAGCTTGACCAATTTAAACTGTCTTGAAACAGCTCCCTGGATATCTTGCCAGGGGCTGTGTAATTGAAAGAGGAGCATTTCTGCATCACAATGTTTAGTCCTGGCTAATTTTAAAACATCATGTAAAAAGGCTTCCTTCCTTTAAAAGCACGGGACTCGTGACCCTTCCTTTTATAAATACACACGCACATACAGATACACAGGGTATAAATTAATCTGAAAAATGTGTTGATTTATAAGAGCAGGGAACAGAGGGAAGAGGAAATCTAAACAACCTCATTTAGTCTTGGCAATATCAAGAATGCCAAGGCTAGTTTTCCCCTGCTTGTGGACAAGGAGGTTGGAAGCTTTTGAGGGAGGGACTGGGATTATATTATGAGGTTTTTCACAGTTTAGATAAACTGAGAGTGATGCTGGAATTCTTAAGGAAAGGTTTTTTCCTTCTTTATGATTTTGCATGCTGAAGTTTAACAGCTGTTGCAAGCAAAAAGAAAACATATTTTTCCCACTACATCTTTTGATTCCACCATATGAACTGAGTTGCTCTGGCATTATTTATTTTTAAGAAAATTCAGAAAACCAGGCAGTTAATTTTAACCCAGATATAACTCTGCTGATTCAAACTTACATTAAAACAAAGGTCATATTTGGCCAAACCTTTTAATTGCTCATGACCCCATTATTTTCTGTCCCCCTTTTCTCCCTCCTTAACTGGTTGTCCCATTGTTTCACTAGGGTTTAAAGTCAGATTTACTGGCTGGCAAATACAAGGATTGCTCTTTTGCCCCTTAACTCATTCCCTGATTTGAAAAATAACAGGAGAGGGGATGGGTGTAGGGAGAAGTCTCAGAGGGGTTTGTTTGTTTATTTTTTCCCAGCATCCCTGTAGGCTGCTAGTGTTATACCGTGAGTTTTTCGGAAAAAATGGGAACACAAGCCAATCAATTCCCTTCAGCTCTGCAGGACTGCACTTTCCTGGGACAATGTAAACATCCAGTTGTGCCGTGAACTCTCCCATCTGATTTTATTAGATTTGTTTTCCCCTGTTCACCATCATTTTTATAGATATTTGCCCTCCCATTGCATTTTTGCTGTCAGCTAGAGCAACAAGTGGTTGTTATCAGCCCCACGCAGGGGAGCGGGAGCACCCGGCACGCAGTGTCCCCTCTCGTGTCACCAGGTCCCCTGTGCCACAGGGGGACTGATTCACTCCCTAAAGACACAGAGTTCCCACTGGGTCCTCCTCCCCCGTCAGACTTAGCTGTGCTGTGTGTGCAGGCGCTTGCTTTGGTTTATGGCTGTGAGCAGAGGTCGTGGGGGACGTGCTGGCACAGCCCGTCCTGCACCTCCCCTGTCCAGCAGAACCCAGCTGGGGGATGCTGCCAGCCCCAGGAGGTGCTGCTCACCCACAGAGGGGCATATGGTTGGTTTTGGTGGTGGTAAATTATTCTTTCCCACCTCAGAGGTCCCCTCTGGGGGTTTGTATCATCATAAGATAGGACTGGCTGCGATTGAATCTGACCCCCTATTTATGTCCAAACAGCAGTAAAGCTGCAGACAAACATAAATAACACATGCTTGCACCTCCTCTGCTGTGCTGTGATTCCAGAAATGCTGAAACTGGTGTCTGAGCACTTCAAACCCTGCTTTTAGAGAATTTGAAATGCATCCATCAAATTGCAGCTTTTGCTGAACCTGTCAAGAAGCGTTTCTGCCCCAAATGGAAACTGTCCAAAAAATTATGCATGGCCATTTTAAAGTTATGCAAGGTTAGAAAATACAAACAAAACAAGCCAAAACAAAAGAGGGACAATTGAATGGCTGCAGGACAAAATTCTGAGTGAGCAGAGTCTATCCCCTTCAATTATGCCCACTTAGGCACGTGAAATCAGGGCAGTGGTGAGTTGCATGAGGATGAGGTGGGGGTCATCCCCTTAACCACAGAAATCTGGATTCCAGTTTTCTAAGTGTTTTGAATCCTGATGTCATTTTAGGCTAATAGCTGGGGTTAAAATAAAATGCTTCATTGAACTAGGTGGGTGTGTGAAATGTTTCTTTCTATATCTGCTGCTCTGGGGAAAAACAGAAGGACAGGCTGGGATTCAGTGCTCATATTAGTCCATGCTGCTGCCTGTGCTAGCAGACAGGTGTCCCAATATCAAGGGCCCATCCCTTTTGTTCTCCAAACATGAGCCACAACCACTGTGTTGAGAACGAAGAGAAATATTAAGTGTCCTCTGATTAATAGGTGGTTTTTTTTAAGTTTCGTGCACTGGTGAATTCTGGGGGTGCCTGGGAGACAGTTGTGCTTCCTAGCTTTGCTGGATCTGTTTTCTGGGATACTTCAAATGAATAAATATCCAGAGCCATCAGCAGCTTCTCATTCCTTGGAGCCCTCTTCTCCCCACTGCTCCCCTGACATACATTGCAGCTCCTGTTTTTTAGTGTTTTTCCCCTTCATTAGCTGAATTCTAAACTCAGTTAATCTCTGTTTGCTGGATTAGTAAAAACTTCTTGTCTTTTTGTGAGCTGCTCTTTTTCTGATCTCTGATTTGAAGTGCCCAACAAGCAAGTCTAAAAAGAAATATAAAGGTTTGCTGGCTATGACTGTGAAATCAAATCAACCATGAGTGACAAATCGGTTTTATCAGTGAAACTTGTTAACTGCAATGACTAATTTTTAATTTAACTTTCTTTTTTTCATTTAAGTTCATTCATTTAAGAACTCTGAAAGGGTTTTGAAGAAAGTCTAAAAAAACCTCCCATCTCTCTATATAAAAACATGTCTCCAGAGAAAATTCTCTCAAAATACAGAAAACAGCCATATAATTTAGAACCTGTGGGTTTAACTTCGACAAGGCATGACAACCATTTTGCGAGCTTGAAGGCGTTTTGGAACCATTGAAAACCAAAACCACAAAGATATTGAAAATTAAGGTTCCAAGCCTATGTACAAACTGCCTCCCTGTGCATCTATTGCAGCACACACAACACCTTGTGTCGGGGAAAGATCACTCCCTTTCTGTCCAGGGAAGACTGGAACACATAGCTGCAGCAAGGCATGAAAAAGCTGGAGTTTGGCTGTAGCCTCTTACAGAAAGGAGATTCCTGGTTAGGAATTGGAATACTCTGGTTTGTCCTAGTGTAATTTGATGAATAACTTTTCAGGAAGGCTTCCAGCAACCTCCTCTTCTCTGCCCCCTGCCATTGCTTCATCTTGGCCTTGGCCCTTACTGATTTGTCCTGCCTTACAGTGAAATGGGTGAGAGAGCAGAATCCCTGGGAAAACAACACTTTACCTTGTAATATCTATTTCTTTGTCTATTATATTTTGCCTGGGTGTTTTTTGTTTCCAGGGAATCAGGTCCACCATCCAGCCTTCTACACAATCAGGAAAACATTGCAGGATGGACACAGGAGGCAGAAGTTGCTGGCAAGGGTCAGAAATTGTCTAAAGTAGCTAAAGCACCCTCCAGTTCATTGAGTTCCAGGTAACACCTTTAGTCCATCTGGTGACCACAGCCTGATATGGTTATTATACCTATATATTTACTTGAATGTCTGCAGCCACTTATTTTCTACTGAATTGTCCCTAACTCACACCAAAGCAATGTGAACACAGCCTGTCTGCAGAGCACTGCTGCCTGACTGCTGTTTTGACTTGCTTTGCACAGCTGTAAATACAAGGTAGAAGGCAGCAAAAAATTATGAGCAGAGTAGTTAAGGACATTGTAAACAATGCCTATGAGCTTCATTTAAATTTAGCTTATGTTTCTCAAGAGTCATTAATGATAGATTGCTTTGCATTCTTAGAAATGGGGGGTGGGGGGGGGACAGTATCCATGTAAATTGACACTGTTATCAAAACAACAAAAGAAATCCCTGGAGGCCATTTAGATGCTGTTGAAACCAGATTTCCAAAATCACGTTAATGGTATTCTTCCCCGCTGGTGTGTTAAAGCATGAATGCAAAGGTAACAGCAAGAGTAACAGAGGAGACAAAAGTTGCATGCAAGGATGCGCTGCGCATTCTTCTTGCTCTTCTCCCTCTTCCTCTGCTTCTCAAGGTACTTATATATGTGTGCTGCTCTGATGTGACTCCTTTCAGAGGAATAATTGCAGACAACAGACTTCACTCTGCTTTATTGGCAGCTTAAGGCATTCAAGCACTGCAAGGATTAAGTCCTGTATCTTAAGGGACACCTTTCTGTTTCATGTGCTTGGGAGAGCTAGTGGTTATCAGGGATGTATGGGCAGGTGTGTGACCGCCTTAAATATGAAGGATTTTGTGGAATGACTCAGTGTTTATTTTATCTTTTCATGTTCTGACTTTTGCTTAAGTTACCCTGAAAACCTTTTTCCCCCCAGATAGTCTTTGGTGCAAGGTTCTTCAGGCGTCACCTTAACCCAACATCTCCTCCCTGTGCTCTGCTCCTTGTACACAGTGCTGCCTATCACTGCAGAACATAATGGACAAATGCTTCTTATTCTTATTATGTTTAAAATGCATTTTCCAATTACATGAGTATATAACATTTTCTAAACAAATAGTCTCATTTTGTATAGCTAAGCAGCTTTTTAATAGGATGCCCCAATTGACAATTACCATACAACTCCTAAGGCCAAGAATCACAAACATGTCATTAAATTCCTAATGAAAATATCTGATCTCCTCCATGCTTCATTGTAGAAATCCCTGTCTTTTTTCTTTTTTACTTTTTACTAAGTGCAGGTAGCTGATTGTTTTGGGCTATTGGAAACAATTAAATCAAAGTCCATGGGGCTTTCTACAGCTGTACTTAATAGAGAAAGGCAGAGTTCTTCCTGCTGGTTAAATTCATTTCTGCAATGCACAGCTATTCTTACTTTTGTGTGAAAGTGAGGTTTTGAAACCTTAAAAATAAATTATGGACTTGGCAGAAGAAAAATACTTGTTTATAAATCAGCACAAATATAGTGTCCTGTATTTACTCTGTGGTGTGTATCTAAATTTCTATTTTGATTCAGGGACTTACCCTGATAGATTAATCTATGTTTAGTGAGAGAAAAAATTCATGCTACCTGTTTCAACAGTGAATTTGCATTAAATAGGATGGGTAAGAGGTAAGCTGAATACCCCATTTGCACATTAAAAGCTGATCATTAATCCTATATTTTAACTCCACAACTGTCAGGAGCTATTATTTCCCAAAGAGCCTGACAGTTCAAGGGATAAACTGGAGTGGGTCCCATTATAAAGGTCTATGAATAGACGTCAGAATAGTTTGCGCATCAAACCCCAAAGGCTATTAGATGTGATACTTTAAGAATCAATTTGTAGCTAAATGAAAAAGAAGGGATGTGGATCCTTGGACAGATTTTAATAAAGCAGAGAATTTAACATATAGAGAGGCATTTTAAATAAAATTAGACAGATGTAAAAATTTTTTAAAAAATGTATTATTAAGCATAAAATAACCT
This sequence comes from Serinus canaria, assembly GCF_022539315.1. Classification (NCBI taxonomy): domain Eukaryota; kingdom Metazoa; phylum Chordata; class Aves; order Passeriformes; family Fringillidae; genus Serinus; species Serinus canaria. The sequence goes on from NC_066315.1 coordinate 92,911,821, forward strand.
CCAACATTGATTTCAGCCTGGTGCTTGAAAAACTGTGCCAGAGCAACGAGATCAAACAAGGAGAGGTGCTGAAAAGCTGCTTTCAAAATTATGTTTTCAAGTGACTCTAGAGTAGATCAATAAGAGAGCTGATAGCTTACGAGCTTCTGAGACAAGTCAACAAACGCAAGGCAAGAAAAGAGGACCAAAGAGCTGTCTTCCTACAAAAAAATTTGTTTCCAACAGGACATCCTGCTGAGTTTTATCTGAGTTCATTAGGCTTGAAGACTGAGATCTGCTAATTCCACATGAAAAGTTCCAGACATTTGCAAAACCAAATCAAATGTGATGCTGTACTTAAGCTTGTTAAGAAGTTGAAGTTAACGCTAAAACCCGCTTAAATAGGCTCTCAGGAAATAACACTGCACAAGCTCTACTGTACTCACCCTTTCAGAAAAACCAAAAGAAATCATGCAAGCTCTGTGCAGTTCATGTGACGCTTTTAAGCACCATAATAGACTGGCCCTCCAAAAAACAAATGTTGGGAGAAGAACATGATCCCACAGTATGTTACTTCAGGTTTTCTCCCAAGGAGTCTCAAATAAAGTCAGGGAAGCAGGCCCAATACATACAGTTATAAGGGCAGGAGTACAGAAAGATTGACAGCCTCACTGTACTGGGAACAGTGTTCTCTGTCATTTATTTCTACAATTCCTTGCTCTTAGGTAGTTTATATCCTGAAGTCCTTGAAACAGGATGTGCCTTAAAACTTATACATCTTCTGTGCTCTGAAAGTTAATTGTTGTTTATTATTCAAAGTAGGCTACTGAAATTAGATCTCATAAAAATGAAATGGTTCATTTCCATAGCTGAAAATGGAGCTGCTTGCATACTGAAGCTGGAAGAGGTGAAGACAAAGAGAAGTTTATTGTAGACAGTTCCCCCTGGTTGTTCTGTTAAAAGCCTGCTGAGACATGAATGGAAACTCCAAAAAGCACCTTACTCTGTACTTCACTGATATCACAGTTTTTAATGTCCCGGGGAGGATAGCTGAAAGCTCTACGCTGTGGGTTGTCCATAATGTCTAGCAAATCATTGTCTCCAATAACTTCAGATAAGCTATTCCTACCTTTTTTATATTGTTAAATGCAATCAAGTATTCACCCCTTGTCCACCATTATTTTACTATTTCGAACAGGAGGCAAGCTACTTATAGACAAGTGGATGTGTGAATGTATCAGTTAAAGGAACTAGGCTCTTTACTGTGTTCTTAAATCATGTAGACAAACTAATGTAGAAAGTTCCAATAGTGAGGATTCCAATACTTGGTCTGTTTACTCAGCCCCTTATATGTGTGCTCTAGGGTATCATCTTTAATTGCACAGCCACATAATAACTTTATTCAAATGCTTCTCTCAAAAAGAAAGAATCAAATTCCTCGTGAGCTTTTCTGTGGTGACCAATTCTGCAGAATCTGAATGCTTCATGAACATAAATTAATTTATCTCCCTCTTGGCAGTTGCTGTTGGAACTCATCCCACCGTTACTGCTCTGAGTTTGTAGTACAGTGAAATTTTGGCTTTGCCCATGTAATCTACCCTAGAATAATATATTCGAGCATGCAATAGTGGGACACTGTAGTCTATAGCTGAGGACGTGGCATATGTGGTTCAGTCGGCGCTACCAGCTGTGAGAAACCTGAGCATCCTCAGTTACAGCAGAATCTTAGAATTCAGCGACTCCAATTGAAGAGGTAGTGATGGAGCATGTGCAAACTGTGATTTTTCACAGACTTATAACACAGCCAAATGTGTAACAAGAATAGCAAAAGGCAAAGCTCTAGCATAGGGAGACTTTTTCAGACTCTGGCTTCAGATTGTGAAGGTGCTAGAACAATACAGAGTGTTTACTGATAAGCAAAACAACCTGCTTTCTGTTTCAGAAACAGTCAAACAGTTTTGGCTGAAATTGTCATTAGCATTTGGGCCTAAATTAGATGCTGCACAGAATGACAGCAGAAATGGCTAAACTAATACAATTTAGCTGTCTGTGAAGACAGGCTTATAAAGGTAGAGTGTCAGGCAATTTTTCCTTTTCACAGTGCACCTACACAAACGTGTAATAATCTCATTACACATAATGCTGTGCGTTTGATACGACTCTGTGTGTGTGTATTTGCACGCAGTTGGAAATGTGCTTGTGCAAATATACACCGAGAGATCAAATGTTTTGTCATGTTCAAGATTAGCACCTATAGATAGTCACCATGTGTAATTCGGGATCAGTTATGCAAGCACACAAGCCTACAGCTCGTGAGCCACTCAGCAACAACACTACCTCCGACTGCAGTCAGAACAGGACAGTCAGGATCATAATCTTATTAAAGGAGAATAGATGCAGAAATCATGTCCTACTTTTGTTAAATGCAGCACTGCTAGGTTACATGGCTTGCACGCAGTTTGAAATGCTCGTTGTGCGTCTGGCTTGCAAAAATGCTTTGATTCATTTGCAAAATTCTAAATTTTACCATTAACAGAATTTTCTCCCTTAGGCCTATAAATCCAGGTATATATTAAAAAAGAAGGCTTGTGTTTATCATCTGTAAGAAGTTCTTGTTGTCTTTTATTGCAGAGATCCAAGTGTAATCACCACAAGAGGAAGCAATCCAGTTCAGCAGCAGCCTCGGCAGGAAAGCTGACTGCCAGGTGCATGAAGTGTAAGGATATCTGTGCTGGCTATGTACGCACCAAGGGTTTGATTTGCATTAAAACACTGCTGAGTTGGAGGGAAAAGAATGGAAGAGAGGACAGGTAGGCACCTACCCCACCACCATCTCAGTGCCTGCTGAAAAGGTTTGGGTTTCACGGCAGAAACACAAATACAGAGTGAAGATAAATAATTAAAGCCTGGCATAATGGGCCAAAGTAATTTCTCGTTATAGGGAGAGTATTTTTTTTGCGCGTGTGTGTGTGTAACAGATGAAGCTAATTTTGAAAAATTTAAATGTGTTAAAGCATTCTAGCATTTCTTCCAGTATTGGCAGAACTTGTATTACCTTGGGAAAAAAAAAAAAAAAATTACCCAACACCACTGAGCACATGGGCTTATCTGCAACCTAATACTGTTATTGTAAGGGTTTGTATAGCTCACTTCCTGCCTTTGGGCTTACACAACAGGATATTTAAATTACAAAGACTGAAGAAATGAGGCAAAATGCTCTTGATATTAAAAATTTTCTAGTTGTTCTAATTCCCCATTAAGTGAGTTGCAGAATTTGTCAGTAAACACAAGGTCGTTCGTGGAAAAAAACGACAGGCAAACTAAAGGCAGCAAGGCAGGTTCAGCGTTTATCAGCTGTCCCTCTGTGCTGTGAAAAGTGTAACTTACGAGTATAATGGCAGCTAGCACCCTTCACTACTGACTGTCACTGTTTCCATTGTTAACTTGGTCTTCAGGGTTTAATATCTCACCTGTATCAAATTGCGCCAGGTCAAAACTTGGCCCATTCACAGATGTGTCTGGATGTTACTTTTTTTTTTTTTTTAACAAAAAAAAAAATATGTATCAACCAAAGCTGGGATGAGGACTATTTTTTAAAAAATGATATTATTATTATTGATATTGATATTTTTTTCTGTTCACTTCCCAAATCTGAACACAAACAAACATTTTACTTTTCACTCCCTTGAATCATTTTTTTAATATTCAGTTTGTGTTGACAGAGATATTTTTATGTTAGAGGTCTGTCTGAGTGGGTTCTTCTTTCTTATGCTTTCCTGATCTACCATCTTGGAGCACTGCAAGAAAATCTGCACTGGATGTGCAGCAGACACATTGCTTTTTTTCTCTGGTGCACGTTTGGGACAGAGTTTCTGTTCTATTCACAGTATTTCATTCTCTTTTAGCTGGATGACTGACTCTGGTTAGGCAGCCAACTCAAAGAAGGTGCAAAACTGCTTTCTGCAGAGATTGCTGAATGGATATAACCCTTGCTATGTGAGATACAAATGCCAAAACACAATTCCAAGCACAGGTACCAAGCATGACTGTGCCACAGTTTGCTCTGCCAGGGTCAGCAAAGGTCTCAGGGTATTTCATTACAGCAGTAGTGAGCACAGCTCTCTGAAAGTACTGACCCATTTTGCAGCTAAAGGAAAATAAGTCTCAGAGAGAAGAAAAACTGGCTTATGCAGTGAGTGGAGAGTCCTCCTCAAACGCAGTATATACAGCTGCAATGGGGACCAGACCCAGCAAGGTGCTTTGGGAGCAGGGCAAAGATGCCTTATTCCTGCATCCCCTGCTGCGACAGCTTCAGGATACCCAGGGAGAGGGGACCATGGCACACATCACCCTGCTGACAGGGAGGTGCAGGTGCAGCCACAGGCAGCCAGTAATTGCCTGGGATTGAGAGCAGCCACATCAGCTATGCTCAGCGGTGCAGTCCTTCCCCTCTCCTCGCTTACCTGCACTGCACAGGGAAGAGAGGATGAGTCCTACAAACCCTTGGTAAGGACTGAGTATCCACTTGTGAGCAAAAGTGAAATTCAACTTGGATTAACAGCTGGAGTTCTAAACCCGTTTTGCATTAGTGATGAAAAAAAAAAAGCGTTAGTACATGCATGAATGTAACTTATTCATGGGTTTATGGGCCCTAAGGTCAGGGAGTGAAGGACTCTGCAACAGCTTTGATGGTTACATTCTTCCATTCATATCTCTGATTAAGTTTAAGTGTAAAACTCATGGAATTTCCCATTAACTGTACATCTGAGGAAGCTGCTGAATGCACTTATGTAAGTCCAGATAAGAAATTTAAGTTATACAAACTAGTCACACATCCCCTTGCTTTGATAAAGAAGAAGGACAGAAGGATTGTGTGCTAAATAAATGACATTAGATGAAGTAATGCCTTTTTTGGACATTTTCCACTTTACATTTGGAAGTCAGGAGCATCTGGAAAACCACATTTGTTTGAAATATGGTGGGAAATTATTAAATAAGAATGTTCCTGTCAGTCTCTTGCTTGCAATTCTTGCAGGGTCTGGAAATTACCCATGAACTTTGGAGAGAATTTTACCCTTAATATGGACTAAACACACTTGGTAGTCAAGGAGAAAACACTTGGCTATCAACCAAGCAAATACTTCCTTTTAAAAATGTTCTAGTGAGCAAATGAAAAATGAGGTCATTCATGCAAATATTCCATTCACCAGCACTTTTTTAATAACCAGATTATGGATACTATGCCTGCCTTACAGGAGAATGGTATGAACTTAGTAAAAACTCTTGAACATAAACTTAAGGTCATATATTCCTTGCAGAAGCACTTCTGAATGAAGTAAGGAGTGTGCAGAGGTAGTGTTAATGCTCTGGCAAGTAGCTTGCTCCAAAAAAGCAAGGGTGAGAACACAGAAGGCTCCAGGAGCAGGTGTAGAGCCAGGCAGTGGGTAGCCAGAACTACTGGCTTTGGCCCAGGTCCAACAGCAGAGCTCCTGGCTGCAACCTCTACAGCCACCCCTCTTTGGTTCCTGCAGCTTAGGGCAGGAGTTCTTGTTCAGCTGTTCACACCAGTTTCCAGTTGCTGGACTCTCACAGACTTGGCACTTTAACCACCACAACAATCGCTGGGGTTACAAGGCAGGAGGAGAGCCCTTCCAGAGGGCTCCCGCCCTCTCTTCACAGCCTATTGACCCCTTCTTCCCACTTATGCTTAATGGTGTCTCTCCTGTGGACTACAGATGTAGACACTTGTGTCAGTTCTACCTGGAGGAGCATTCAGGGAGTTAAGCACCAAATGGTGAACCCAACTCTCTAAAATTCTGTAACACAAGTAAACAAAGCAAAGCAAAGCACACTTTAGCCTTAGTAACACCAAATGGAGTTGACAGCACACACTCACATGGATCCTTCTTCTCTGGAGAAAACATTGGCTTGGACAATACTAACAGCATCATTCTGCGAGCATTTTTGGCAGTGTTGTTACCGCAGTTATTTTGCAATCTATTCTTTTTATTACTCTAACTTCCATCAAAATAAATAGGGTCCTGGACTCCTTAGATGATAGAGGGATTTGGCATGAAATGTTCTTATGTCTTAGGGAAAAATAGGTGGAGTTTTTACAGAGCAACATTCTTCACAGCAATAAAAGTATGAGTGGTGGTACATCTTGAATTGCAAGAACATTGCCATACTAGTGATGTGAAATGCAGATCTATTGCATTTGACTTTATAAAGCCCCTAGGAGCAAACAGGATGTTTGCACCACTGATATTAATGCAATCCTTTGCAATAAAAACAGTTCTCGGGAATCTTTTGAACAGCAGAAGGAATCTAAGAGTTGCTGGCGTATGTGATAACTGCTTTATTGAGTGAGTACATCTCTGCTTTTGTCAGAGAAGCAAATGAAAATGTAAATAGAAGGAAAAAAAAAAAAACAGATAAGGTATTGCTCCACAAGAACATTCAAAACAAAGAAGTATCTTCCAAATAGCCCGTTCTCTTCAGGAAGCTAGATAAGTGTTTTAGAATAAAAGTGCTGCTTATTCCTGAATGAGGCACCCACATAGGGAGCTGCTTTAGTTTGGTTATTCTGCAAACAATTCCGATAGCAAAAGCCTTGCCAGCCGGCTTCCTTGGAGAGGAGGGGGGAGGAGGTCTTCACTACATTAGGAGCCTTTTGTTGGTCTGATATGGCTATATTCCCTATCACACTGGTGTTCAGCAGGGTTTCCAGGATAAAACAGAAATCCAAATAGAAATCCAAATACCCCTTTCTGTCTGCTTGAAAGTTTGTTCTGATTTGAACAGAATTTGTGTACTTACCAGACAATTGAACAGTGTAGTTTAACACTCAGCCTTTTCTGCGCTCGTTTTAAAACACAGAGGGGGGAAAGCAAGGGGGATTATACTGTAGGAAACAGAGAAGCAAAAGTGCACTGCATATGACTAAAATATCTTCAAATCCTTACTAAAGAAGTTTCTCAAAACCTTGCTGTCTCTAAGTAAGGTCTTTGTTGACATGAGTGCCTTGCTTGTTACTGAATGCTTCGGGTTTATTAGCTTTGGAGTTTAAGGAGGGAAAAAAGGCAAATGCCTCACCAAATCTGTAGTGGACCAACTTCCCTAACTCACTTCTGTCTTTCAAACTCTATGAAAGCAACAAATAAGATGCTGCCTGCAACTTGTTGTTATAAGTCAGGATAATTTTATGCTGATAATTTTACGCTAATGATCCTGAGTGTTTGTTTCAGCCTCTTTGTCTCACTAGAACAAATTCTGTTGGTTGATTTGTGAATCCAAATGTGAAAAAAGGAATCATGAATTTTGTGTGATTTATGGGGAAATTAGAAAAGTAGCCAATTTGGCATAAAATTGTGCAGGGAAGAAAAATGGTCTATCAGCAATGAAAGAAATAGTGGAAAGTTTTTGGAAGAGTTCCTGTTCTCAAAATAATTTTCCCCAAAATTCTGCATATTTATTATGACTTATACTGTTGCAAACTACTGCAGCTTCAGATGTAATCATTGTACTTTTACTAATTTTTAATTTATGCCAATTCAGAAGTACAGGCTGACACACACAGTTTCAGGAGCAGGAGACGCACAGCAACATCTTAGCTACCCACCCCAATCAGCATTTCCTGATTTTACTTTGGGATGTGGGCAGTAGTATGCTAAAACTAGGCTAATGACACACATTTCTGATTTGAATGAGATCCAGAAGGTAGAAAAAAGGTTTGGGAGCGTCTGAATGCTGAGTTTTTGTCTGGCTTGCTGAAAGGTTAGAAAGCTCTGGCAAACTTTTACTCCAGCCTGTGAATGGATCTGTATGGATGGACTTTGGTGTAAGTTGCAGCATCTCTGCAGTGAGGCATTAAACTCTGGGATTTAGATTCTAAAGCATCTCTATTTCTCATCTGCAAGTTCCTGTGTGCTTTCAGCCAAGTAAATATCTGATGCTGGTTAACTTTTACTGTTCCTTCTGCTGCTCGTCATTGCAGATCCACATCCGAGTGCTTATGGCGTATTATGTTACAGCCAACCAACTAACTTCCTCTCAAACATGTTACTTCTACTCTGTTGCTTGTGATATTGATGGCTGTTTTGACCTCTGCAGTTCTCTAATTACTGAAGCCTTAAAATAGTACACATCAGGTAAAATATTCTCTTTTTGAAGTTCTTTTTTCCTCGCATGCCTGAGCTGAAAGACCATATAAACTAAGATTATTCAACCACTTTAGACCACTGCACAGAATGTCAAGGGAAATTTTGTTAGCCAGGACAAGTGACTGTTTTGTTCCACTTTTACTTTTGAGGTATTTTTCACTCAGCAGAAGATAGTACAATGATGTATTTGCCATGCTGTTCCATAAATCAATTAAATTCTTCTCCTTGCTAAACTCCAGAAATGAACATTTGTGAAACTATTTTTTTTTCTGCAGTCCTTTATTTAAAGTTTGTGCAACAGCCCCAGATAACACACTGTTTAAAGCTGGCAACCAATTTCCCCAGTTTTAGCAAGCGTCGCATTTGCTGTAACATCACAGGTCATTTTTAGCGATTGTACGTCTTTGTCTGGTCCAGTCAGAAAAGCGCACAAGCACTCCAGTACTATCAGTTATGCTTGGAGGAACATAAGAAGGATGAGGGGGAGGGGAGAGAAGCTGACACAAACTCAGAAATACCCAGTTTTTCTGCTTTGGGAGAGCACAGCCTGCTTACAGCCAGGTCCAGCCTGCCAGAAAACCAGCGTACTGCAGTATTACTATCAGTAAACAGAATGGAAAAACCCAAGCCACAGAAATATGCCCTCCCAATGATCTCTGTTGCAAAGCGAAAAAAAAAAAAGTCTTAGAAGTTGCATTCTTATTGAATTTTTCTTCCTTGAAATTAATTCTACTTTGTGGCCTAGTTCTTTTTTATTTCTGAACCTATTATGGGCCACATCTGTGGAAGTCTGATCAACTATTCTGAAACCAGCTGCTGCTGAGATTCTTTCAGTTAAACTGAAATTAAGAACAGGTTTGTGGGCTCCCTACCTGCTGTGAAGCCGTGATGTAGTTTATAAAATTACATATGGGTGAGAAAATCTGATTGCCAGGGCTGGAAAAGTTGGTACATTTAGCATGAACCTAAAATAGCCGTGTACACTAACGCTGTACTTATTTACAATATTAACTTTTTCTGCTCTCTTCCTCAGTGTCATTGTAACAGCAAGATTGGATAATTCAGTTAAAAAAAATGTGGGTTTGAGAGGATCAAAGCACAAAAAATCAAAATCAGGCTATATCCTAGCAACTCGGTTGGCAGTAGGGGCAAATATGAAAGACATTAGAGTTAAAAATGTTGATTCTTCAAGAAAGGTCTCCAGATTATTTCTGCCATAAGGAAATGCTCATTACATGCCATACATGAGATGATGGAAACAAACACCAGTCATCTTTTATCATTGATGCAATTACATCAATAGCAAGGGGACAACTTGTATGAGTAGAAAGTAAAGAGGTTATGACCACATCCTGACACCTGATACAATTTGTCAACAGATATGACCAAGTTGCTTATTGCTGTTACACATTAATAGACATGTCAGATCATGAAATATGTGCACCTCTCCAAATGGAAAAATATTTTCAAATCCTTTCACTAGATTTATGTCTGACTAAATTAACAGGGTGCAAGAGCTTGACCTCAATCCATGCAAACCCGGGGTACGCTGCTGTGCCAAACTTTGGTGGGTGGGGGGGGTACAAACTCTGGAAGCAGCCTCACACCACACAGCTACTGAGGAATGATTAGAGAGGAAAGAAAGATTGTTGTGGTGCTCATCCGAAGTCAATGCATTTAATCCAAGTGTATAAGCTTGTTATTAATTGAAATAGTTTTGTTTCGGAGTGGAATTTGTGCCACCCACAGAAACTCTGGAAGCACACCAGTGTTAGAATGGTCCATTTTCACTGGAGTCAGAAATGTGAGATTCATATTAAAAGCATTACTGGGAATGCTTCTGTGTGGTGATCTGCAGACATAGATGGGTATTAGAGCTGCCTGTGCCTTCCAGTTTGTAACTTCTGCACGTGTGTTTTGTATCTCCAGATACACCAAGAAAATTCTGGTTTAGAATGTAAAGATGATTTGTCATCAGTTTGTGTGCTCTTTTTTTCTGACCAAGCACAGTTTGAGAGCAAAATCTCTGTCTTATATTTAAACAGAATTTCAGACAGATTTGTAATAACTGAAAATATTAATTGGCACAAAACCTGAGTAACTCTGAGCAAGCACACAGAAAAAGAGACTCACTTCCCTAGATTACATTTCACAGACTGTATTTGTGTATGTGACATGTACACACACACATATGCACGTACATATATATGAAATGTAATCCAAACTTGGCTTGTTTGCCTGTCTTGAAGTATTTATCTATGCTTTCAGCCTTGCTTTTACAGAGATGGTCTTTTTCCTCACTACTCTACCACAGTGTTTCCTGGGAACCTTTTCTTATCTAAACTTCCACCAATCACTCCTAAGGCTAAGTTATGCAGACAAGTCATCGCACAGAATTTCATCAAACTGCCATTTTCCCTAACTTGAGAAAGCCTGGTCCCAAACGCTGAACAAATAATTTATTAGACCATAGCAAAAGTAAATAAATGCTTTCCTGCTCCAAATATTTCATTAGCCAGAATTATTATACATGCAAGTCTATAAATAGCAAAACACATATTGAGCCATTAATATCGCTGACATTCTCATACAAAATACTGTAATTTAAAGAATTTGAAACTGGAGGACATCTCCTGGAAGATTTCTGGCAAACATAAAATGAGCAAATTGTCTGCAAACAAATTATTCACCCACGGAAATGGTACACTACTAACGAATTAAACATTAAGAACATAATCTCTACCTGAAATTTCTAATGACATTGATGATACTATGCAAATATATCCTGCATATCTTTTGAGTCTATAAATTCTTACACTGTTTCAGTTTTGCTTATAAAACCCAGAAGTGCTGGGCTCAGCAGAAGAAATGTGAGAAAATCTCCTATTTAAAATTACATGGACAGAGGAACTCTGCTGGTGACTTTCCGTGAAATTAATATACCGCTTGATTGTTTTTAAGGTCTCTGCATCTTCTGAATTTTTAATTGCCTTTCCATTAAAATGGAATACCCCTCGTGTACTAAGCTTGAGATGGGTTCTCCAGTCCTTTCACTCCTGTAGCCTCCTATTTTCTTACGGGAAGAAGGAGCGTAAGACTGGGCCCTATGGAAGCAAAGATGGAAAATATTAAGCATTTTAAGCATTACTCTGTCAAGTAACAGAGCAAGCACTGTGTTCTGTATTCTCATGTTTTACTGTCTAAGGAAAAGGATCTGTACAGACTCTGAGAGAAAAGGAGTAGGTCATAAAAATCACATTTTTACGTAGAGCAGTTGAGAAGTCTCATGCACCTTTCATTGCTCTGACTTGTCAATTTTTGCCATATGGAAATTGTTAGCTTAATACTGTAGTTCTAAATATTGCCCAGGAATGCTGATTTATAATGGATTTCTTACTTTTTGTGTAAAGAAATGCTAAAGTACTATATAAACTGTGATTAGAGAATCTACACACTTGTGTTATAGGCGTGTGCCTGGGATGGATTATTCAGGCTCAGAGGGGTGACATCTGCCCTGGTCCACTCACAGGTAAACCTGGCACCAGTGAACTCGGAATTCCCACAAAACACTGCACTTCTGGAGTAACTGGGAACCCGATTTGGTCAGCAATTGAAAAAGTGTGCAGGAAAGATGCTGATGCATAAAGGACAAAATCCAGACATTCCAGATGCGTTATTTACTATTGAGGCACTTAAAGACACCACATTAATGTAATGAAGCGGCTTTTGAAGAAAAGGCAACACACATTTTTTAAAGTGAGTCCTCTCTATATTTTGACCAGCTGCTGTGCACGTCTAGTTATTTTTTTTTCCTGTAAATTATAATTAAATTTGATTGTCCCAAATACATCCCACTCAGGCATTCATGCTGAAAGCAGCAACAATTGTCAATGACCTTTAACACGCCTGCTATACAAATTAGTGCAGATCATTAATCACACATAGCTTACATTTTATGATTCGTGTATCCTTCATTACCAACTTTCCCCTCTCGCTCGCTGCCCCCTACCCCCACCGCTTCCCTTTATTCCGAGGGTTCTTGTAATAAGCACTGAAAAGGGCAGGATTTAAAACCTGCCCCCGCCCCAATTTTGTTTTCTTCTCATTGCCGGAGCACTTCGCGTCCCAAGTGCAAGACGGAGGAGGGCGGTGCGGGGCCGATGCGCCCAGGAAGGGCCGGGCATGGGGCGGGGGGCGACTCCGGCGGGGAGCTCAGAGCCGGGGTGCCCGGGGGCTACGAGGTTCTGCCGGCCCGGGGGCGTCAAGATAACACGGTCCCTCCGTCAAAAGCGCTCCGTGTCAATTGTACGTCATCGCACATTATGAGACAAAGAAAGAAAGAAAAAAAAAAAAAAGAGAGAAAAAAAAAAAAAGGCTCCATCCACACCCTTAATGTCTAGTACCGAGCGTTAAATTAGGCTTCCCAGCCATAGACTAAACACACTCCCCTCGCCTGTGGCACACACAGATTTGGCGTGATTAAACAGGGCTTCGCAAACAGGCAGGAAAATAAGAATTGAACTTTTCAGCCATAGGCCGGGGGGGGGGGGGGACGACGACGGGACCAGAGGGTCTTTTTGGTTGCTTATTTTTTTTTTTTCTTTCTAAAGCCATATGGCAGATTGATTTGTTCGGAGGTCTTTCAACTTCCCCAGCGTGGCTGTTGAACAGTATTCCTCTTTGATCTTGATTGAGGACTTTAATGTTGTTGTTTCTGCGCATTTCAATAGATCTATAAATATTTTACCAGTGGAATTCGCCAAAAAAAAAAAAAAAGAAAAAGAATAAAAAGAAAAAAAAAGAAAGTTTCGCATAGAAATGCATCTGGGGCAACTCCATACCGCACCTTTCGCAGCGGAGGAGGTACGTGGGAACCGGGGCGGCTGTGGGCAGAAGCGCCACTCCGCGCCCGCACAACGCGGCGCCCGCCTTCCTCCCCCCCGCTCTCCCGCAGCGCCCGGGGGCGGCGGCACCCGCGCCCCAACTTTGCCCCGCGCAGACAATGGTCCCCGGCGTGTGCTTGCGGGCTCGGCACCGGCCACACCAGCGCAGCCGCCGGGGGACGCGCGGTGGCGGTGGCGGCGGGGCGGGCGGGGCGCGGGCGCGGCGGGGGCGGTGCGCGGGCGCGGGGCGCGGCGGGGGCCGGCGGGGCCGCCCCCGCCCGCGCCAGTGGAGCCGCTCGGCGGATCATGTGCAGCGCGGCGCCGCTCGCATGTGGCGCGTGGTTTCACCTTCAGAGCGGCTCGGCGCGCCCTTCCCGAATGCTGCCGCCGCCGGCCGCGCAGGAGGTGAGGGGCGGCGGGGCGGGGGAATGGCCCGGGGGGGCGGGGGGTCCTCGGGCTGTGCCCCTGGGGGGAAAAAAACCCCTCAACTTCGCGCCTCCCCCCAGGTACGGGGACTGTCCCCCCCGGTCATCGGAGCAGCTCCAAAATGGTAACTTTGCGCTGTTCTGCGAGGAGGTCGGGTTTGCTGCAGTGGTGGTGCCGGGGGGTGGGGGAGCCCTGCGGGCTCCGGCAGCCTTTTGGCTTTGTACGCTCCGTCAGGGGCGTTGAGGGGAGGCGGAATGCGATATTAATCCATTAAGAGACAAAGAACAAATTGCCGCACTTTAAAGTAAAAAGCTTCGGCTGAAGAAGGTGGGTGATGGGTCGTCGAGCCCCGAGTAGCCACTTCAATTATTAACAGTAGGTCGTCCCCCCCTCTTTCTCCCCCCACCCCCCCTAATATTGATCCAGCGTGTGCGTGAAATGCCCGATGTGGGGCTGTGCCCGTGTGTGTCCCCCCCTTGTTTGCGAGTCGCTCTCGGTTCCGTGGCGAGTCGGTCGCTGCGTGATCCCCGTTAGAGAAGTACACAGTTTATCAAAGGAAGTTGGGGGTGGGCGGGCAGAGAAAACAATTATTCACATATAGACAGCGAGGAGGACTCGGAGGACAATGTCTCCGTAGCGATTATTTCCAGAAGAGGAAAAATAGCCCGTTTGATGCGGGCGGGGTGGGGGAGGGAAGCAGGGAGTTTAACATACATGTTAAAAAAAAAAAAAAGAAGTGGGGGGGTCGAGAGGAGGGAAGGAAGGGGAGAGAGATGGAGAGGAAGGGAAGGAGAGAAAAGAAGAATAGAAATAATGCAGTTCCAGACATTTTGTGCTATAAAAGCTTTCCTCCTCCTCGTCCCTCCCTCCCTCCCCCCATTACTATCTTCGGTGATCATTAGCATAGCGCCGAGTCGCGATCCTAATGCGAATTAAGCACTTGGGCAAGTTGAGGAAAGTTTGGATGGGTAAACTTTGCTATGAGGGAAGAAGGTGGGGTGCTAAAACTGGCAGTACGTGTGGGGAGGCGTGTGGAGCATGACAGCCGGCCGTTGTTTTTTCCCTCAAACCAGCTAACCTCTGCAATTAACTGCTGGAGACAAACCCTGTGTTTTAAGCCGAAAAGTGTCGGTTTGGAGTCAGCACCATTTATTAGGAGCGTTAATAAGCTCCCATCAGCAGACAGGGATCTTCTGGGGAATGCGCATTGTGTGTGCCCACAGCTTATCCTTTACATTACCCCTATAGATACGGAGGCGCTCGGGCACTGGACGTGCAAATATCATTTTGCTCGGACTATTTTCGAAACATTAATTCTGTTCTTTATTTAATCCAGATGCAGGGTTCCCCTCCCCCCCTCCCCCCCCCCGCATTTGCTGCCTTATTGTTGGGTGTACATTTTCTGAAAAGGCGACTGGTGTAACCTGTGGAATTTGAAATGCAAATAAAAGCCTGTGGGAGTTGAGGCAGAACAAATCAGCATTTATAAAGTGAAAAAGATTTAATGTCTTTGAAACCACTGCGAGATTTTTTTTTTAACAAGAACTGAATCGTGACGTCAAGTCGTTTGGGCAAGATTTTTTTTTTTTTTTTTTTAATGTCTGAAACGCGGGTATGCGAAGTGCTTACAGGAAAAACAGATTACAAGATTAACATCTGTTAACATGATCGTTTATCTCCAGCCAAAAATAGGTCAGTCCTTTCTTAAGGAAACACGATTGCTGGGCGCATGATTAAATAATGAAATTAGGCTGATGAGTTCATAAATTAGACGCTGTGTCGACGTGCGTTAGAATCCGACCTGTGACAAAAATCTGTAATTCGCGGTCCACCGGAGAGCGGTGCAGGGTCAAAGTCCCTTTTTGGGGAGAGGCGCAACTCTCTCGCCGCCTCCTTCTCTTCCTCCTCCCCTCGCTCCCCATCGCCGGGCGCTCCCCGCTCGCACCCAGCGTCTCCCCTGGCTGAGGAGCCGAACTCTCCCAGCGAACGTAGAAGTTTCCTCGGCGGGGAGGGACACGGGGGTGCCGCGCTAAGGGGGGGTTGGGGAATGGAGCCGGACGGACGCCGAGCCGAGCCCCCGCCCGCCGGCGGCCCCGCCTCGCCGGGGCGGCCCTATCCCGCGGGCCCGCCCCGCGGCACCGCCCGGCCCGGCCCGGCCCAGCCCCGCTCCGCTCGACCCCGGGGTGTCGGGGCGCGGCGAGGTGGGACGGGGAACCGCCGTGTCGCCGCCTTCCCGCTGCCCTGCCCTGCCCTGCTCTGCCCTGCCCTGAGTACCCCCCCGGCCCGGCCTCGTTCCTGCTGTCCCTCCCCGTTCCCCCCGCAGCGCTGGGACCCGGCTTTTTTTTTTGGAAGTGGGTGTAAAAGTGCCTTTATGAAAAAGCTCGTCGGGCATGGCGGGGCCATCGATATTTTGATTTTTTTGTGGGGTTTGTTTTAATATTTGTATTATTTTGAGGCGGATTCAGCGGTTTCTGGAGAGTGTCTCCCCAGAACTGGTGGCTGGGCGCCGTGCTCAGGGCCGGCTCCTCGGCGGCCGGGGAGAGGTCCCAGAAGCCCGCCCGGCAAAGGGCCGCTGCGCTTTGGCCCCATGCCACGGACTTTATTTCATGCTTGCTGCACTAAATGAGTTAACAGCCAAAGGGTTTTTCATTAACTCGACTTGGCAACCGTGTATTTCGTCGGCTTCTCCCCCCACCAACATTCCCCCCCCCCTCCAAAACGTGATTTTAAGCAAAAACTGAGTGGCATAACATGGGTTGATTTTGATTTGGGAGGGGGAGTCTTTTTCAAAATCTTCTGTCAGATTTCCCTTGTGCCCCCATCCCTGGGCATTGTGCATCGGTGGGATGATAGCTGAGAGTTTTATTTTGTGCGATGGCGCTGTGTGTCCTGAGTTTTGACTACTGCTTCCCAATGGTCTTTTAAGGCCCTGTGTGTCCCGGACCAAGCAGCAGGATGCTGACCGTGTGGCAGGGCACCTTCAGCTGCCCGCCCTGAGCCCTCTGAGGGATGTGTGGATGGGGCTGGGGGAGTGTGTAGGTGTACATGCTGGGAAGCTGGGTGCTGCATGCCAGGCAGGTGTGCAGAGCCTGGAGGGGCGTTGCGGCAGGTGGATAGGAGTGTGTACGCACACATGCAGGGCAGGGATGGGGTTTGTTGCATTGCTGCATGGGAGCCAGATGTGTGTGCCTGTAGGTGCTGCTGGGGATGTGTATGGAAGACAGAATGAGGCTCACGGGGCTTCGGGGTGAGGGAATGCTTCATTGACGCAGGTGGGTGTGTGTGTGCGTTCATGTCCGCGTGTTTGTGGCAGTGTCCTGTGGGCAGGTGTGGGGAAGTAGTGCAGCTTGAGCTTCTCTAGTGAGGCCCCCATGTGCTTACCCCCGGGCTGGCTACTGCCAGTGGCCGAAAATAACAGAGGTGTTGTTTGTTTTACGGGGGAGCCGTGCCAGGGAGGGGCGTTGGTGATGAGAGCAAAAGTTTCATCTCGGTGGGGAGTATGTTGGTAGTTTTGCTCCAGTAGTTTTGTCCGTGGCAGCTGGCCGGAGGAGTTGTATGTCGGTGAATGTTGTTGCTTTGTTTCTCTGCCAAAGTGTCTTTCACTTCTGTCACAGCAAACCCACCATCTCAGCCTGGTCATCTGCTACTCTGTGCACCCCAGCTTTGTCCCACCAGGGTGGGCACAGTGGTTTTTGGAGCTCTCCCCTGCTGAAACTGGAAGCTGAAGTTGCATAGGAGCACCTGGGGTGTAGTTAGTATCAAGGTGCAGATATTCCAGGAGACATCTTCAGTTTCACAAGAGCAGCTGCCATTGCCATCTTGAGTGAACTCTGTATAATAAAGTCATTTGTGTGGGGCTCTGTGTTACTGGCACAAGCACACCTTTACTAGCTCCTGGTGTAAAGTAGTTTTTAGCTATCTCTAGAAATTCTTGCCTGGGGTTTGTTTTCAAGCCTTTAGTTCCTATAAAGCTGAGTGGTGTTGAAGTGACATCTAGTTAGTGATAAGTACTGTGCAGTCTGTGTGAACAATAGGGCATTATAGCCGTCCCTCTAAACTGTTAGATTAATATGCAAAGATAACGCTTTAAGAAAAGAGAGAAAAAATAAAGCATCAGTGAAAATAACATTGTCCTAAGGAGTGATCTAAAATATGTTTAAAGAGAGGGGTGGTCTTTGTTAGCACAGCACCTATCTAAGCTTAGCACAACCTTCTAAAGTCCTGTACCAGACAAACTGTGTATTAGTCCCTCCATGAATGTGAACGACTCTTTCTGTGTGCCTCATAGAAGAGAGTCTACGTCACTAGGGTGAAATCTACCTACTGTTACTTGCAAGTGGCCCCAATAACTCTATCTGCCTAGAATGCAGCAACATTTTGTAGATTAAACTTTTCCTGTGGCAGTGACTAATGTATTTACTTTAAAAAATAGGTTCATTGTATGATTTTATAATTGGTCATAGTATCATGCTGTCACCAAGATTTAATAATAGCAATTATCAGTACAGAAGCGTTCATTGAAGGGGTTGGAAATGATTGTGCCGTTCTTCTGAATCTCTGCCTGTTGAATTGATCATCATTTTAGCAAAGGTGGATGCTTCTGTCTTAACATTTTACAGATTACCTTCAGAAGCTGGGCTGTTGGCTTTAGTTGACTGAAAAATGCATAACTTTTCAAATTCGTCCTGCTGTGGGTGCTTACACCAGAGGGGAAGAGTATCCTCATAGAAGTGGTGTACTTACCAACTTTTGAGAACTCTGGGCAGTCTGTTTATGTGGATTTTTTTGCTGAGGTCCTTGTTTACAGGTGTCTTCAACACCTTACCTTTAATTACCTCTAACTATTGTCTTATATATATATATAGTTATAATTACCGATCAATATTATCGGACTATAGTTATCTATATTTGTAATTATCTATAGTTACCTGTCTGTAGTTCTCTGTGATTGAGGTCTGATGAGTTCTATTCTGAGGTCCCATCTAATGAAAGGTACTTACATTTAGTAAGATCCAAAACCTGTCACTTTTGAAAGGCCTAACGTCTGCGAAGACTTCAATTTGTGCCAAGAGCCTGCAGGACTTCTTTGGGATTACATGCAATATGCAGAATGATCCAGTGCAAAAGCTTTCTTTGAGACCAGTGATGAAGTCTGCATATGTGTGCTTAAACTGGAAATCTGGGTTTGACTATGCTGTTTCATAAAGTCATCAAAATAGAAAGCTGAAATGCAAAGTGATTGCATATTGCAGGAAGCAACTTGTCCAAGCTTGCAAATTTCACAAGAAAAGTGCCTGTTTAAGTTTTTGAGACACAAGTATGAATTTGTAGATACATACCTTTTAAGACTGAATGGGCATTGGATTTCTGCACGGAAAGGAGAAATGGACGTACTGCTGTTTTTCACAACCATGTGGTGTTCTTTAGTTGGATTAGGCCATGTACAACCATCCTAAAAATTGACTTGTTGCTTGTGAATCCACTGCTGACCCATAATAAGTGCCCTTTCCACTCCCATTGACTACTGGGATTTGCATGAGGGTGATTCTGGGTGGACTTCCAGTTTCTATATACATATCTGAAATCCTTAATTATATTGGCAGTTAATCAACTTAAACTTGTTACGGTCTTTTTTTTTTTTTTCCTCAAGCCATAAGCTTAATCCAGATACCTAATCAAAGCCTGGCCAAAAAAAAAAAAAAAGTCACATTTATTTGATTAGATATCTGCAATATAAATATTTGAAACTTGGTGCAATGTTGCTTTTTCAAAGCAGACATCTTACATGCTGCAAATATTTATACACTTCAGTGCTAGTATAAAGCTGTTCTGACTCAGACACTGAAGGCAAAATTCTGTTTTTCAGTTACCCACTGTAACTGCACAGAAACTGTAGAGTACTTGGGAGTTAGAATGACTTACCAGATAGCAATATTTCCTGGTTGTCACTTCTATGTTAAAAGTAAGTGGAACTTCCTCGCCTTTTCCAGCAGGAACCATTCTAGTAAATATTATGTTAGTGAGCCCACGTTAAAACTTGGGAGTCGATTATGGTCCAGGTAGTTAAATGCTGCCACTTAGGCTTTCATTAGGATGATGACTTCATTACAAATGTTTACTTTCATTACCTAACTGTTAGTCAGCAAATGTTTAGTCTCTTAATCTGCTGAACCTGCTTTGCCATTTGAAGCCAGTGAGCTCTCTTTTTTTTTGGGGTGATGATTACTCAACGCTGGTTGTTCATTTTTTGATGTTGTTTACATCTTGGTTATCTGCAGAGGCCCATCACTGTTGTTACACACTTGGTGTTAGCAGTTTCTCCTTGCTTTCCTGAAACTGCAGCAGTACTTGTGCAAAGGAACGTGGGGCATTAAGCGTGTGTTCCGAGATCAAATTCGTGCGCGGATGGACAGAACTTGCATCTCTCAAGTTGCTACCAAACTGTTTATTGCCTAATAAGTTCTAGCAGGTCTCATAGGAGTAGCACACATCTGCTGTAAGATAAGTTGTTTATTTACCACCCCCAAGTTGTGAGCTACCGCTGCACATGGTGTCCATGGCAGAGATGCTGGGACAGAGGCTGCTGGACACTGGTCTATAAACTGTTTCAAGTCATGGAAGAACAGAGGCTCTTTTCTGTGGATTCAAGACTGCTTACCTTCTGAGGACTACTTAAAATTCACTTTTGCTAATCTTTCATTTTAGTGATTACTTATGGAAAATAATTAAATTTTTATCAGCAGGATATTGTGTTGCTTAACGCTTGTTCAACAAAATCCACATTTCATTATGGACTGTTGCAGAAGCTGTAGGCCTGGCATTACTGTTGTACTGTTGTGGTAAACCCAAGGTAACTTTAGTAGGGTGGCTCTGAATTTACAGCACTGGATGTGGGGATGAATTTAGCACACAGCACTTAGCACCTAATTAAAGCTTATAGTATTACATCCGTAATCAGGGCACTCTTAGGATCTCTAAGAAATTACTTTTTCCTTTGTCTGTTCTTCTCCCTTTTCTTTCTTGCCATCTCACTGTGTGGTGTTGGGAGCTTGCTTCTCCATGTTGGGGCTGTCGTATTTATGTCCCAAAGGAAATGCTTTCCAGCAGTGTACTTCAAATTGCAAAGTAGAAGAATTTTGTGGCTCCCTAAATCTATAAGGCCAGTTTCTAAAATTATCTAGCTTTTAATCTTCTTTTCAAAGTAAAATAAAAACTACAAAGTGTATGTAATTACAATTTGTAGTTATTTTTAGACTCCTTACATGTTTCATTTATAGTGTAATGATAAAAACAAATAGCACAGCAGCTAGACAGACAATTTTCAAACCAACAGCATCCACTTCAGCTCCCCTGTGTGTATTTCATATGTGTTTCCTTTGGTTCTTTCTTTTTTTTTTTTTTTTTTCCTTTTTGGCTGGGAGTTTACTGCAACTGTATGTCTCATTACATGCTGGGGGGTGCAGAGAAAACGAGAGCTCTGTCTGTCGGGCAGGTCCTGTTGTGAGAGCTTGCTGAAAACCGGATTGTGTGTCAGTGAGTTTTAATGTACTGCACACACACACACACGCACATATGCTTTGCTTTCCCGGCAGGTATAATAAAGGAAGAATGGTGAGTTGGCTCGTCACTATTTTTACACTGCATAGAAATGCTTGTGTTGGCTTATTATGGGGATAAAGCTGAGTGAATAGTGATTTTTCCTTGTCTTTTTTAAGAACATGGTGAGCAGAGAAATGGTATTAGTTTCAGTAAAGAAAGAGGGAGAGAAGGTGGTGGAAATTGAGGTGTTCTAGACACAACTGTAGCCTAATTTTAAAATGGTCACGTTTACTTATTTAAAAATAGATTTGGGAATGAAATTAGCCATGTTCTTTGTTTTTGAAAGGGTAACGTGTGTGCACTCACCATATGGTAGCGTTTAACCCATATTGTATTAGCTGACAACAAGTCACATTTATTCTCTGATTTATTTCAGTGTTTCAGAATGTTCTTTTTCTGAAATCTAGTACAATAAAAGATGCATTTATGATTGTGCAATGTAATTGTCTGTAGCTGTTTTGCCTCATTGCTAAAATGATACCAGGTTCATGAGTAAGCAATATTTTTCCCTTCTGAAATAATTTCCTTAAGAAATAGTCGTTCTCCGAATGTTGAAATGGTTTGCGGGAAGAGTTATGAACAATAGCCAGTGACACGGTGTGTTGTAAAGGATTGCGGGGCGAGGTGTTACAGTCTCTGCTGGCTGAAACTAGAGCTCCTGTTTTGATGGTTGAGTATGTGCTTGCAAAGTCTTTCTCTCACCCCCCCTCGTCCACCAGACTTTACACAGGGGTTGATTAGTTGTCTATTTTAATGGATGCATTCTGGCTTCCTTTGTGGTAGACTGTGAGGCACCTGCCTTGGTGAGCTGGTAGCAGTATTGGCAGCCACAAGTATGATAAAACTATGAATCGGGCAACTTAAGGACTGACTTAAACTATGCAATTAGGGAAATAAGGTATCTTATTTTCCCTTTGGATTTGGATTTCCCTGGGAGTTGTATTTTTAGGCTTTCTTTCCCCTGTCCCATGCTGTCTATGCGCATCTTGGAAGTTTCAGGAGCTGAGGCTCTCCTGCAAAGTCCCGAAGTGTGCAGTAAATAGGAGTTAGCCCCATGTGGTGTGTTGCGTGAGAACTTCCAGAAGTCGGTGGCACTCCTCACTGAGGTACCAGTTGCTCACCATCTGTCTCTTAAAGTAATTTCTTTTAACCTTGGGACTCAGAAATATTTCAGCAAGGTTATTCATGTGTTTGTGTGAAGAGTCTGTAAGTGTACCGAAAAACTGCTAAGCTTCTAATTTCAACGTGGTGTTTCAATACTAATGTATACCAATTAGGAATGGCTGACATTGTAATTTATAGAAGTTGAAAGGAGCATTAAACACCACCCTTCCAACACTAAATACAGCTTTTCCTCCTGTGTAGCTGCTTACGTGAAACCAAGGGTCTGTCTTCCAGATTGTTGTGTTAGCACGTTGATACATCCTTGGATAAAATACCAGTCTCGTGTATTATCACATCAGTCCCTTTGCAACATCCTGTGTATAACTGTACCTTTAACTGATTAACACAATGCTTTCTTGGTACTGTTTGTGATGGCTCTGTGAATCCTTATTTTAAGACCTTTTTTAAAGGAGTGTTTTCATCACTAAAGAGAAAAGCTGTATGAAATCTATAAATACTTCCTTAAATTCGATTTGCTCTGTTTGTCTCTTTTTTCGTTCCCTGCAGATAAATTTTACCTCAGTAATGAATGCTGTGATCCTCAATGCATAATTTATATTGACATTAATAATGATAGTTGGGGAATATTTTAATGCCAGTTTGAGAAAACATGGCAATTTATGTTGATAAACTTGGTCCCATTTAATTAGAACAGATTTTAGTAGAGAGTTGACTATCAGTGGTATGATGAAAGAACCCACTCCTTTTCATTGTGGCAAGCATATTGGAGAGTTCATCTTATCATGAGCGGTACATACCAGGTGTCAAGTGACATGCCAGACACACAGCTTTGCTTCTGAATGACTCTTTCCAATTAGAAAGTAATGGCTTTAACGGGATCAACCGAGTAATCGGAGTCTGTCAGTTCTCCCGTGCCAGGAGGTGTGTATTTGCAAATGTTATTTATTTATTTATTTATTTATTTATTTATTTATTTATTTATTTATCTGCTTTTTAATGAGTTGCAGAATTTTCGGTAACCTTGAGTAAATTTGAGGGGCGGTGGAAATACTATGTAGAAATTGTGGGATTAATGGTTTAGCAGTTGGGATTAAAAATAGTCTCAGCAAATTACCCTGTTGATACTGAAGCCAGAATCTGTTAATGGGGTTACAAGCAGATTGGTTTATCGGTCATTTATTTTCTAGGTTGATTAGGGATTATAGGTTGCCATCACAAAAGTAAGCAGTGCAAAAGGCGAGGATTGCTAATATTTTGCTTCAAACAGAATATTGCTAATATTTTGCTTCAGACACTTAGAAGGAGGGTGTCTGGAGCTCAGAAGTGGTTTCTAGATTGTGGGCAGCCTTTTCCCTCGGATTTTTATATTCTGAAGTAGATGTCTAAGGAGGCTGGGTATTGCAAAGGGGTGGTTTTGATTGTTAGAAGTTCACAAAATGGTAGAAAACAGTAATCTGCAGGCCACTAAGAAAATTTTAAATGCCTCCTGCTGAAGTGCCTACTGTTCTGTTCCCTCTTTCAGTGCAGAACCCAGAGCTTTTCTTACTTGCAACAATATTTATGATGTGCAGTCTATGCAATAGACTGATGGCTTTTGTGTGTCCTGTTCTAACCTGCAGACAAGCTGTATACCTGTGTAGAACAAAATCCTTTAACTGCCACCTGTTTATTGCAGATCACACATACACCTCTCAGCTAGGGATAGAGTTGCAAACCAGGGCATCCTCTCTGAAGGGTAAAAAGATGGCACCCATGATGGAACCCTTTAGATATTACTCTTATCTTCTATTTCAGGAGATGCTGTGAATTCAGTGCTCTTTGCTACCTTGTCCTGATGTACAGTTTGAGATAACATTAATAAATGTCACTACATTTATTTGGCTTTTCAATACTTGCTAAGTCAAATGCAATGAAATAGCAGGTGAACATTTCTGAAACTTTTTAGGTGGATGTGAAGCACTGCACAAGATAGTTGGAGAGAGCTGTAATTGTTTTTGTGTGCTTGGCTGTGACAGAAGATAAGGGAGAGAACAAGAAGTTCAAGAAGAGAAATGCTGACTTGGTTAGAGGAGTGGAAGATGCAAGTTTAAAAAGAATCCTCTGGGGACTGGCTGATCTGGCAGGCTGGCAGAAGGGAAGGAAATGGGGACCTTGAGATGTAAGACATCAAGCTAATTCCTTACCCTTCTAAAAACTAGGTTTTCTTCTGTCCTTGCAGAAAGCTTGTACAAGCTTCCTGCAGGTTCTAAGACTGATATCCAAGGATCAAGACTTGTAACAACAGACTGGAGAGGAAGACAGGTAGTTACCTGCCTAATGTAGCTTTCCTGTGAATTTTGTGCTCCTAGAGGATGGGAGAGAGAGCATAATAGACTTGATGACGGATGAGCAGCCCAGAGCAGTGACATGGTCAAGAAATTTGTCTGAATTTTGGCTTAAGTATTTTCTCCTGCAGTTCAGTTAGCACACCGGTGCAGGTTACTCTGGAGTGTGTAGGGAGCCTAAAGCTGTCCTGCTGGCTCAGTGGGATTGGGAATGCTGCCCTCTGAGTTGGTCCTTCCTCTGAGCAGGGAAAAAAAAAACCTCATCACTTGGTACAGTCTGTCATCTGTGATCCTCATGGAAGAAGAACACTCTCTTAAACTAAACTCTCTTCAACATGTAAGAAAAAGGACAAGATGATGAGAGTTGAGAGTCTGTCAGCTAAGAAGATGCTAGACATGAGACAGATTTTTGTTTTCTTAACCACACAGTTTATTCTGCTTTATTTGTTGTATTTTACACTTTGAAGAAGATAACAGTCTTTGAAGGGCTAAAGTCTCAGGTTCTCATTCTAATATGCAAAATGAAGTTTTGAACTTGAATCTTATTTTAAAAAGAAAATATTTATGTAGGTATAGCAGTATGTGAATGTAGGAAAATAATTTTGCAGATGAATAATAAAAATGCTTTTCATACAGTCCTCCCTGTTTTCCTCCCATGCTGTTAGGGTCTAATGGATTTTGCCGATCATAACTCAATTCTTCTGGAATTTTACAGCAGCTCTGTGAAGTTTATTGAAGACCAGGCAACCAGAATTACTCCTTGTGTAATTCCACCCACAAGTGAAGTAATTACACCTTGTGTTGGGCATTAGCGGAGCTATGCCAGTGTGAGCTGGTTCACTTGTAAAGATCTCTCAGCCGTTTCACGTCTGGCATCAGTGTCGGTCTCTTTGCTCAGAAGTGATAAAGAGCTGGTGCAGCAGCAGGCACAGCAAAAGCTGGAGGAGAGGAAAATAGGGTGTGTTGAGCTGAACACAGCCTTAAAGGAAAAAAGACTGTAACAAGATCATACAGAAAAAAGGAGGAGGACATGGGTGTTTGGAGGAGCTGTGGGTGTCCAGGAAGACTGTTGAAGGTGGAGAACCACTTCTCCCCGTACCTAGGAACATTGAGTTTCTGTAGGTGATTGTCTGTCTTTCATCAGAAATCACCGTGGCAGGAATCTGTAGTTACCTGCGTTAAGGTAGTAAAAGAATCATTGCCCTTTGGTGGTGCTTTTCTTCATGAATGGTGAAGTTGAGGTGGTGGCTGGAACTCCCCTGGTCATCATGTCCCTGTACGGTGTTGCTGGATGTTGCTGTCTGGGATGCGTTAACGGGGTCTGACTGAGATTTGTTTTGTTTCCCGTGGCACTGCTCTGCTGGGTGGTCTCTGCCATCCTGCAGCAGCACCAGAATGAGATGGAGTGCGTGCAGAACTGTGTAGAAGCAGGATGTGGGAGATGCCTGGTGTTCTGTCTGGTGCCTAGCTTGGGCAGTCCTGTTTCATCACAAGGAGCCCTGGGAGAAATTAGAGTGCTGGTGGTTACAGAGAGGAGATGTTAAACAGAAGAAGAGGAGGTTGGCTGAGCACGTGTTTGCATGTGTGTGAGGTAACTGAATTTTTCTTCTATGTAGTTTCTTGAACGGGGGACTTGGTTCTACTGCACAAATCACCAATTATTGTAGGCTCCTTTCCTGTCTCTTGTCCCCCAGGCATACTTTGCTCTGCAGTCCCTTTTTCCTGGCTGTTACGCACTTCTGAACTTGAGCTGGTGTCAGCACTCAAAACTTGAAGGTGGCAGAGACTTGGGATGAGTGGGTGGATGTGGCATGCTGAGCATGAGAGTTTTTGGAGGAGGAATATGAAGTGGGGCAGGTTTGTGTTCAGAATGAAAACAGGAGTGATCCAGGTGTTGCAAGGGGCCCGTGAGAAGGATTGAGGTATGCTGAGAAACCAGGCTGTTGGCATGGAAGGGTTGGGAGGGTGTCAGGCACAGCGCTAACAGCCACCTAAGACTGATTAATTTTTAGCACTGGTAGCAAATTTCCTTAAAAAAGAAATTGCTGTTAATGAATAGAATTTGTTAGGACTAGCTGGGTTTGTGAAAGATGCATGTCAGCAGAAACAACCATGAAAAGAAAAAGCACTTGGGAAGTCTGTTGTTCATCCTCTGTCTTTTCTGTGAATACTGTCATGAATCTGTCCTGAAAACACATTTTCTAGACGTGACTTTTACTGCTACAGCCTTAACTCTGATGACTTTTGCAAAGAATGTGCTGGGTATAATGTTTCTGCTCTCTTAAAAAGAGGTAGTAGCTTTATGTTTTTAGCATAATAAAGGAGATAAAATGAGGACTTGCAGCAGTTCCCTTTTCCAGGCTTCTGTAGCTCTGATCAGTTCCTTATGGTAACAATCATCCTCTACATCAAACCACAACATGATGGTCAGGTAAAGGTGCGTGGGAACACAGCAGGCATCTGTTTTCATCTGACACAGAGTCAGCGGTTTAGGCTTACAGAAGATGATGATTTATCAAGAGAGTATAATTATAAGCTGTTGTCATATGGTGGCACCCAGTAGCAATGATGATCTGTTGCTGCTGTTCTGGGATGTGTACAAACACACAGTAAGAATAAGTTCCAGGACTTGATTGTATCTCCTCTGTGTACATGTGGTTGTATGGATCCATTAAGGGGTCATTAAAGTTCTCCAAAGCATATCTGCTGTCAAATTAAATGCTAATAAATGTCTGTTAATTATCACAGTCCTCTTCACAATAATAAGTTATTAGAATTGAATTTACTGTGCATTTTACTATAGTGGGGGGAAGCCAACTTTGGTGCTTGATCCTCATGTGGCATTTGAATGTGTATGCATAATGCAGGGCAAAAATTTGGCCACAGTTTTCCTGGTACTGAAGGCTGCCTGTGTGGTGATGGGGTAGAAATGTCCTCTGCTCTCCTCCAGACTCATCTGGCTTCTGTGCAGAAACTGGTACTGCCACAGGCTTGCAGGAGAACTGCACCATGGGGCTCTAGTTCTGTATCACACCATAGATGCCTAGAAATGTGGTCAATGCCAGTGTCCCTGGGTTATTCCAGAAATTACCCTGTTAGCTACATGAAAAATATTATACTCATGTGTGTACAGCTCTTTTCCCTGAGGAAGAGTATTAAGTATGGAATTCTCTTTCATTGCAAAGATACTTTCCTTTTGCAAGCAGCAGCAGCAGCAACTTTCTGGTTTTGGTAATTTAGCCTGTTAGTAAGAGCTGTGTGGCATAGTAAATGTGCACAGATAGGAAGCTTACTTTTATGTATTTCCTGAGCAGAGCAGCTGGAAGTGAAGTGGTGCCACATCCCCTGCACGTGTAAATGGCATTGTAATTTCTTCTAGACAGTGGTCAGAAAATGATACATATTCCATCACTTTAGGACATTCCATCAATTTGACACCAGAGGCTAAACCTTGCTCAGTTACTGTGCATTTTGGTGTTTGTCCAGTTACTTTGGTCATGTTAGTTTAAATTCACATCAGCATACGTTAGACTAGAGCTTGGTATTAGGTGTGCTGAATATGCACTGTGGCATAGAAAGAGCAGGATGACAGGGAACTGGGCTGGCAGAAGGAGATGTGCTTATGGCATCTGTTTTGTGCCTCTTGAATACTTTATTTCAGCCCTGTATTCCCTGAGTCATGTTAATCCTGGTATCGGTAGGTACTGCCTACGCCCAGTTTATTTCTACCTTGAGGTCATGGCATAGGGTCATTATCTCACTTTCTGACTGCAAGCCATACTTCCTTGTAGGTTGATGATGAATTCATGGCTTTTAGGGAGTCATGTCTGCTCCTGTGCATGTGCACACACACACACCCCCACTACAAAATAGCAACTTCAAAGCCCTCCCTGGGTAATCTTCACTGACATCAGTGAGCACTTCTTACTCATCTGAGGAGCCTCACTGACTTGAGAGGCACTTTCTTGTGAGTAGGAGTTTGCCAGTGTTAGCAATGGTGGCCCAGCCTGGCCCCAGAGGGTGATGGTATGACTCAGTTACCCTAAGTTTGGCATTGCCTAGGCATGGGCATATACACACACATGCACAAAGAAAAACCCAAATAAAGAAAAAAAAAAGTTCTTGGTGTTACCTGACCAGGATTTAAAAAAAAAAAAAAAAAGGAACTGTTGGTTTTGTGTGTGTTGTTGATGGTGTTTAAAGTCAAGCAGACAGAATTACCTGCAGCTCAGTAGGTAAAAGTGCCTCCTTGGCTGCACATAATGATGTGGAACATTTTGTGTTTGTGGCAGTGCAACATGATATGGTTCTGTCCTCCTGCCTCCATTGTGACACTGTGGTCTGGATTCTCCTAAACTCTTTGCCATCTCCACCCACTATATGGAGAGTTCAGGGATGTAGGCCGGGCTGATTTGGTTCTCTGTTTATATAGGACACAGACCTGCGTGCTCTGAATGTATTTGTTTAAACAACAGGTCAGCTGTTAACAGAAAATGGTACATGCCTTGCCTGTTAGTGGGAAAATAAAGGCAATATTGTCATGATGATGGCTGTAGAAACAAAGATTGTTTCCTGTAGTTCCTCAAGTATGACAGAAGACACCTAGCTATGTATTGTTAAAAAAGGTGCTTGCTTGAATAATAGTAAGAGTATGATGAACTTAATGCCAAAGATTACAATGCAGTTCAATA
The DNA here is from genome assembly GCF_022539315.1 of Serinus canaria. NCBI lineage: Eukaryota > Metazoa > Chordata > Aves > Passeriformes > Fringillidae > Serinus > Serinus canaria. The sequence goes on from NC_066315.1 coordinate 92,941,010, forward strand.
GAGTGACTTCAAAATCCTGTTGTCATTCAGTATTTCTGCTTCTTTGTAGCTTTCTGTCTTGCTAAAGAGCAGATTTTAATTCCTTCTCCTCCTTCAGTTTTGCAGAAGGTTGTCTGTAGTATGCTATAGCTTTGAGTTTATATATTATCAAGCATCATATTATTAACCATTGCAAGTCAGTGTTGATTTTTTTAGTATAAACATAGTATATGCCTATACATGTGGAAACAAAAGTCAGAGATTTATTTTAAAACTTTAAGGGTGGATATGTGGTGTTGGCAAGAAGCAGAGTGTACCCTAAGGCATCCTTACATCGCCAGTTGGGATTTAAGCTTTTATACTAGTAAATTTTATTGTCTAGGTTAAAAGCCAAATTCATGCAATTAAATTAATCTCTGGTTCTTTTCCAATGTGGCAGAGTTTAACCATGGACGAGGGTAGCTGTTTGGTTAAACATTAAAAGATGCTGATGATTTGATATTTTTTTAACTAATATTAGAGTGAGCTCAGAATGAAATGAGGTTTTGAAGTTTTTGCATGGGGCTTCCATGCTGCCGTGAATAAAATGGAACTTTATTTATTTACTTATTTAATCAACATGCTTGCCACGATTACAAAGCTTGTAATTTAACACTCCTCCTTGGTCTGGCAAGCTGATCCCTGCAGGCAGATGCTGGTGGCCACTTGGAAGTCTGTTGAACTGACTGCAAAGATTTGATCATGTGGGTCAGTCTGTACAATGTGGGGTTTAGTTTCAGAGACAATGATTCACTATTGCCTAATTTTAGAGCTCAAATAAATGCTTTGCTATCAGTGCTTCTTTTTGAAGTGTTCCTAACTAGGGTGTAAGAGCAGGTAGTTTATATTAAATGGCAGCAGAAACAGTTTGTCTGCTGCATGAAACCGCTGTGTTTATGTGTCAATGTAATTAATGTGTGTAATCCATCCACAAGTTTATGCATTCGGTGTCCTCCTGGAAGTGTCAGAGATCCACAGTGCCCCTGAGCACTAGATTTAGCATTTGATGCTCAGATGTAGTTTTCAGATCTATAAAGTGTCTTCATCCTTTACAGCTCCCCACTGGCTGTGTTTTTCAGGACCTTGAAGGAGCTTGGTACTCTTTCCAAGTCAGCTGTGATTTATGCTCAGTCAGAGAGGACTGAGGCAGCCCGTGGAAGTTACCCTAAGGGAAGCTGTCATCATCAGGATGATTAAAAAGCCTCGTTGGGCATATGATGCAATATCAGTGTGCAGGATAGCCCTGCTGCAGGTCGAGGGCTCTGGCCCCAGCTGATGCTTCTGCCCAGATACCTGAAGGATGGCAGAGCTGCAGGAGCAAACTCAGGAACAGAAGGAGAAAGAGCAGGCAGGAAGGGTTGTTCCTGTGGATTTTTCTCTAAGCAGTGAGGAGAATATGAAAGAAGGTTTAGAAAGGCTAAAATACGAACTTGCATAAATGGAAAACAGCTTATTAAATGCAGTGCTGACATAGCATAGGTGAGATCTTGTTGCCCGGTTGCTCCACATGCCCTGTTGTGACAGCTGGGGCGGTTGAGCAGGGGAGCACGTATCTGCTCCCCTCTGCAAGTTTTCATGTTGCAACTCCTATATGGATGTCTTCTGGCCAAAAACTTCTCTCAGGCATCACTTTAGGAAGCATGTTTTGACACTGCCTGCATGCATATGTGCTTAGAGGGAGTCACTGCAGGTGTCAGTGCAAAGACAACTCTTCTCTTGTGTGTTGTTGAAAGGTTGCAAGGCAAAGAAGTCAGCGAGAATTACTTAATCTTCTTTGAAAAAAAACAAACCCTATCACTTCCTCATTAAAATTGCATGAATTTAACGAAAATGTATATCAACATCTGATATATTTGGGAGGAGATGGTTAGTTTTGATATGAAAAATTAGGTTTCGAACAATCCAGATCAAGGACATGGTATTGCAAATATAAAAGGTTTCAGGTAAAAACCTTTTTTGGTTTTTAATGTTTTTAATGTTGGTTTTTTTTTTTTTTTATTATTATTTTAAGCACATCAGTATATGCACCTGGGTACAGAGATTACTCTTCATTGTTATTGCTTGTGGAGTGGTGACCTTAACAAGAGATACTGGCCTAAGCGGGTTCCTCAGCCTTACCCCTTCCTTCAGAGGAAAGGTTTGGTATGGAGTGGCTGATTCAGTATTGAGAGGTGTGGTTCTTTGGGTTTCTTTTTGGATTTGATTTTGCCTTTTTTTCTTTTTTTTTTTTTTGGGTTTTTTTTGGTGGTTTTGACACTGACATAGATGAAAACCAGGTCTGCTGAGAAACATCATTAACACACTAGATGTCCTGTGTAACTTTGCCAGGGTGAGGAGGAAGGGATTTGGTTGGGATGTAGCAATTAGCAATTGTGCTGAAGTGAGGTAAGACCAACTGGATGCAGTCACCGGGGTGCAGTCAGATTTGATTGTCCTGTGCTTAGTTACTCTTCCTGTAGTTACTGACAGGTAACATCCTGCAGTGTAGCAGGCATCTGCATGTTTGGGCTAGGTCATACAATACCTGATCTTACAGATCTAATAATCTGGGGTGGTTTCACAGCATGACAAAAAGAGTTTGCATCCTACTTCAGATTAATGAGATCTGTCTCTTAAAGCAGGGGGTTTAAGATGCAATTACTCTGTATTTATACAATAATCACTTGTTGTGGTGTAAGTGAGGTAGCTTGTGTAAACTTTTCTTTAGCATTGTTTTTGTTACTGTGAATGAAAAGTTGGTTTGTTTTTCTTTTAAATAAAATTTGAAAGTAAGATCAAGCTGTTTTTCCTCCCTGCACATAGGATGTAACCACTACAGTGGTGCAAATTGCAGCAAAGGTGTTGTTGCTTTGTGTAGATTCAACAATGTGGAAGTTCTGCCTTGTGCTGTGTGCGTTTCTTCTTTCAAGGCCAATGGGCTAGACTTCTTGAGCAGCTGAATGCCATAAGAAAGAGCTCCAGTCTCTTGTGTCATGGTATCTATCTTTGTGATAGTGGCTGTGCAGTGGAGGGCAGAGCCCTGGTGGAGGGGTAGGGGTGGAAAAGGTGGAGACAGGAGGGCAGGGATATAGCCTGGAGGTGTTGGCTCACCTCCATGGAATCGGTGATACATTTTTGTTTGAGTTGGGGAGTGCTTTGAAGTCCTCTGGTGGAAAGCCTGCCTCCTCGCCCCTGTCTTCTCTTTCAGGTGGGTAGGTTTTCTACCTACACTTTACCAGAAGTGTAGGTTTAGCTGCCTGTGCTTTACAAGAACAGAGTGTTTCCTGTGTCAAACAGAAATTGCATGCAGAAACCCAGGTTTGATTTCTCAATTCTGAGTCTCTCTGTTCTTACAAAAGAATGTTTTTTTTGTTCGACTTGTTAAGTTTTAAAGGAAAGTATTCAAATTGTACTTTTCAAGACTATTTAAAATATTTGAGTCATTGTCTTGGCCAGCAGAGAAGACCTTGGGGAGCTGGGAGGTAGAAAGGCAGAGAAAACAAAAGTACCTGTTCAATTACAAGTGCCAGTGCAGATTAAGGAATGGGTAGCATTTTTCTGCCAAAACTCAAACAGCAGTTTCAGTTCAGCTGTTGACTGACACAATCATTGCCCCTGTTGCAGCATCTGAGTAACTGTGAGGAAATACCTCAGTATCTCCTGGCTGCTGGTGGTGTCTTAGTGACCTCATGCACTGATGTGTGTTTTCTCCCACTGGTGCCTGAACACATGTTGCTGCCAAGGCTTTCTGCCATCCACAGTGGACAGAAGCGAGCACTAGGCTTCATCTCTGTGCTGCTGCCTATTCTTGAGACGGTTGTTGCCTCCTCTTGGTGCATGGAAACACATTCCTGAATGTTGAATGCTGGCATCTTACTCTTCAGTTAGATGTGAAGGCAGCCCTGTTAACCTTGGGCTTGAGAAAGTCACTATCCTGGTGGGTTTTAGGGGTTTCCTTCTTCTGCTTCTGTTTGTTTTTCAGTAATTAAAACTTGCCGCTGTTTGAATTCTGAGAGCGAAATTCTAATTGCTAAATAAAACTTTAGTTATTTGTATAAATAACGAGGGAATCAGTTAACAGCTTTGTGTTTCTTACTGTTCTGGTTATGCCTGCTAGGAAACTTTAAGGAAATATATGAAGCTGTCAAGACTGCAAAAGCAAGAGAGTCTCGTTCTTGAAGAGAAGAGACTTGGATAGCTCATAAAATAGCAGCCTTTGGGTGCTGCGGAGAAGTAAATTGAAGTCATTATGACATTATGGCAGAGAGCCTCTGATCTGCCAAACTGTCAGCGTTTGATGGACGTGGTATCTACTGACACGATGTTGCACGAGTGCCAGCCAGTTTCTCTTTCTGTCAGCGCAGTGTTGATACTGCCAAGTGCCTGTTACTCCCTCGAACTACTGCACGTGTAGAAAAAGCTGCTGATCAATACTATAAAAGGGGCACTTTATGTTTGGTGATTATCAGATGCGAATTGATCCATCTTTCGGTTTTGGGCGTGTAATGTTAGGAAATCAGTGATTGAGACGGTTGAAGTATTGGTAACAGATAATTTCTCTAAATTACAACATAAACATTTGCAACACCTAATAACTTGCCAGATAAATATAGTTTCCTGACAGCTTTCCAGCATCAGTTTCATTTGGGAGCTGAGTCACTAACACCCTAAAGTTTAGGAGGAGAAAAACCAATGAAAGTATCAGGAAGTGACTTTTTTTTTTTAGTATGTTTGGTGTGCTTTTGTTTGTTTCTTTGTTTGTTTGTTTGTTTAACATAGCACAAAATGAGCATCCCAAAGAAATGATCTCACCAACCCTTCTGTGACTAAGTGCGTCCAAAATGAGTCTGGAAGCAGGTTCTGAAAGTGGAGATGCAGCAGAAACAAAGGTGAAAGAGCAAATGCTGATGTTATGCGAGATAGATGAGAAATGATTTAATAATGGTTACAAGCATTCATACAAGGGAAGGAAAGCCCACCCAGATTCCCTCTTAACAATATTGATTGCACACTTGAAAAATGAACTGCAGTTTATTGCATCCAGGTTGTAGAGAATGTGCAGAGGTACGACAGGAGGGGTTTTTCCTAAGTAATACGGGAAGGATTAAAGGACTTCTCTGGTGAAGTCATCCTCTATTTAATGCCTATGGAGAAAGCACTGGCATCTTGTAGTCTTGGCTGAATATATTTTGGAGGATTAAGGATATTTCTGCCATTGTATGAGTGACTGTTGAAAATAAGATCAAAGCTCCAGTCTTTTATTGGCATTCTCTCATAGCAAGGGCGTATGCTTTGTATTTTACTGTGTCACAATTTCTGGGGGTTTGTTTTTGTTTGGTTTTTTTCTTTCCTTGTTTTTGTGTGTGTGATAGCTTGTCGTCTCTAGTACAATGTACAAATTAGTTATTCAGGTAAAAACTGAAAAATCTGGATGACCTAATTATAGATTTCCTAATTTGTACTCCTGTGTCCTGTTATTAAGTATTCCCTAACTCAGAAAAGCTCAGTACTTGGAAATCCCATTGCAGTCAATGGGAAATGCTATAATAAGCACTTTGAAAAGCAAGCTTTCCTTGTTAAGCACTTAAACATGATGGTTTGTAGAGATATCCGAGACATGAAAATTCTTTACCTAAATTAGTAACCTGGTTAGTATGACCCGAGCCAATGAAGTGTTTGAGAAATGTTTGCACATCATTTGAGAAATTTCAGGTTTAATTTTAATTAATTCTGAATCTTGTGGGTATTTTTGCTTAGAGCAGATGAGTAGAATTTGATTATGTATTTTAAGTACTGTTTTTTTGGAAGAAATGTTTAAGTTTCATAGTGAAATACCTGATTTTGTTTTTTGTTAAATGTACTGTGTTATGATTCTACTCAAATTCAAAAGGTATGAGTGGTTTTGAAAATAATAATAGTCTCACTGGACTTAAGCAGATTATTTATGTGCATGAAGTTACTCAGTTGCATAAGTGTTTGCAGAACTGGGGGTTCTGTAAAGTTTCAGTTAATGGCTTAAATTTCTTTTTCTTCCATTCTTAATAACTTTATTTTTAAGATGCCTGAAATGCCTGTATTTACAGCACAGCTCACTCTCTGCATTTGGTTTCAGAAAGGAAAATCATTTTAGGTCAACTTCTGTTCATGTAGAAGGAAAAAAATTTATGTGGAAATAGAACGGATTTTGGCTTTATGCATGTTTCATCAGTGATACAATGGATTCATTCATAAACCTTTAGTAAGATGTATTTTGATATTTTCCTTTCATTGTAAAACATAGGTACAAGTTTTCCTGGAGAATTAACAACACAAAAGCCTTAATTTAGAGTTATAATTACAAAATGATGACTTTACCATTCGGAGCAGTTTAATGGTTTTATGTGGAATGAGAAGACGGATGAGGCTTTCTCAAATGCAGACCTTTTTAGGACACTGTGAATAATGTGCAACAGATAATTTTGTTCTAGTAATATGCAACAAAGCATGGAAATGATAAGACTACATATTTTAGGAAAGTGTATTCCTGAATGAGCAGTTCTAAATACATCCTGAAATAGTTCCATCCAGTATGGACATGCTGTGAAGCTCAGGACATCCTAGATTTCCTTAGACAATATAAAATACTTCTCGTTACTAAATTTTAAGCAGGATTCACTGTGTCCTTTAATGCAGTTGTTCTGGGTAATACCTGGAGGTTTAATGGTTTCAGACACCTTTTAGTTTGCTCTGCAGACAAACTGGGGCTTTTTCAAAGTAGCAGTTAAAGCCTGCTGAACTCCATGCACTAAAGGGTAGACCAAAAAGTACTTCCCTCAAAAACACTATAACCTTCCTCCCTCTGTTTTCCCCATTTCCTTCGGTATGCTAGAGCCTTTTTTTTCTTTCTAGCTATGCATTCTTGAGTACTTATCACTAAGTTATCTGATTGACTCTTGCATTAAAAAGCCAATGATGAGACTTTAAAAAAGCGTAGCCAGAGTTTTTAAAGGAACCTCCTTAACACCATTTCTAAAACTCTTCAGCTGCTTTGAAAATTTCAGTTGATGCCTCTTCCACTGTCTGCCTGTATTGTGCATCTCTGCACGTGTAAGTATAGAAAATGTACCGTATGGTAAAACTGGCTAAATATCTGTTTCAAATTAAATGTAGTCATTGAGGAAAAACTGCTTTAGGCTCAGGTTATTTCACCAATATTCTACATTGAACTTCTATTCAAACCCAGCATTGCCTGGTTCTAGTCTGTGGAGTTGGAGTGAGGCTTGAGTGAAAAGAAACTTCTTCAAGTGGTTGGGTGTCAGAATGAGCTGACCTCTCCAAAACATTTGACCTGTGGAACTCACTATACAAAGATATTATCAGAGTAAAACGTTACAGCTCAGGCTAACTAATGGAGAGGTTATGACATATTACTTTTGGCATAAGAGGGCTACTCAAAGCCTGTGATTGAGAAGACATGTTTTCAAAGAAGGATGCTCTTGCCTACTTCTAAATCACTTTGTGCCCTCTGAATTTGGGGTACTGGTCTCATCTCTTACTGCTTTTCTTAAGATGAAGGATGGTGCTGGCTTTAGAAAAAGTATTTTTTTCATCTGAATCACTGCTATAGTGGCTCAGATTTTAAAGAAATGTCCTCATGATTATGTATGCTCTGTATTTGGATACCAAATATGAACAGTGTCTGTCAGAAAGGTGAATTTATTACCATAAAAATGATTATAAAAACCAAACCAACTAACATTGCAGCAGTTAAGCTCAAAGAGTGCTTGCAATGTCTCTGAAATGACACTAAATTGTATGACAAGGAATGGTGATGGCAGCACTTGCACTTGATCATCCTCAGAAGTTTTGTACAAGAGGTTCTAATTCACATTAGGAACCAACACAGTAGTTTTAGGAAAGCTGCACACTACTGTGGTCTACAATTTACGTATCGTGTGCTTCACTGAAGATTTTCTTTATTAAATCAGCCACTGCTTCCGGATCTGCTTCAGCAAGACCAAATCTGAGACTTTTAAAGTTTTTTTTCATTCCCTCATTGATGAAACAAGCAGAAGCAGACAGGCTTGCTGCTTGTTACTTCTCCATTCATGGAAAAGATGAATTCAGAACTATTAAGCCAGTTTTCTGTTTAAATTGCTGAATTTTTTTGTTGCCTAGAACTGGAATTCAAATGAAGCAAGAACCAACTATTTCTCTCTGACCTTGACACATGTTTCCTTTCTTGGCCAGCTGGAAAATTGTTAGAGCAAACTTCATGGCAAGACATGAAGAGAATAGTTAAAGCTGTACATGTAGATTTTCAGCTGTTGGTTGTTTCTTTAGAGAATTGATTAAAATAATTTTCGATAAAAGTAACTGTAACACTAGTAGAAAACCTACCTATGGATGCTGGAATTGAAGGGTGAAAAACTGTGATTTTTTGCACATTTTATGATTGATTATTGATGATTGTGGCAATTCTGGAAATGTTTTACTGTGCTGAATGGATGTGACCAGCTTTTGACTTCAGCTTTTGTTCTGTAAGGTACTTAAAATGAGGAGCACCTTCGGTGCTCAGCAGCTGCATTTCTTCCTTTAGTGCTTTCATCAGTGCAGAACAAGAACAATAACGTGGAGATAACTTAATTATAAAATGCATAATGTTGTTTCACTTACTTGCTCAACAGGCCAGAGACTTGGGAATATGAACCAGTGAAGCAATAAGCATTCTTCTAATAAGGATGCATTTATAAATGAAATAGCTTTTAAATTTGATATTTCTATGCTGTGCTAAAGATTATGCCTTGGAGTTTAGTATGTTCCTGTCAGGGGGTTATCAGAGTAGTTTAAATGTTTTGGGTTGCAGCTCCCTTATAAGGAAATGCGGCATGATTCAAGAGGTGTTGGTTCAGTTGCGCTTTTGGTTGTTTTGATGTATACGGAAACACAGTTCTCAGTTTTGTGAAAAAGACCACTCTAATAATATCAGTACAAAATGTGGCTCTTTTCCCCAAGCCCCATGCTGTGCAGTTAAACCTAAGCTGGGCTAGGAATTGCTCTTTTTTTGCAATACAAGCGCGAGCTCCATATTGGCATAGCTCACCCCCGTAATTAGCGGCTGCCGCACAGGCGTGGTGGCCCAGGGTACAAACTCTTGCAAGCACATCTCTGGATCTGCATGTGTTGTTTTCGTTTCCAATGTTAATGTAGATGACAAACATTATTAATATAGGGTAATTAAAGCGTGCATCTATAGCTTTCTGACATCTCTGCAGTTTGTTTTATTTCAGGCTGCAGGAAGCATTATGAACTCTGAAAAAGCTGTAAAGAGAGATTAATGGAAGTTACTCAGAAGAATTTGAGATTTAAATGTGAAAGCCTGTGAAGTTATTGCTCTTTCTCTTATTTAGACATTACCATATATTTCATGAGTTCTAAACTGCTTTGGTCAAGGGCTTATATAGATTCTGGGTTAGGAGAAATACTTTAAAATAAATGTTGGGAGGAAGGTGATAATAGATGAGTCCAACTCTTTTCAATGTTTTTAAGTTTTATTCAGTGAAGTTAGACCTTGCTGCGCTGGTAGACATCTGGTCATTACTTTCTTTTGGCTGGATTTCCCTAACAATTTGCCTTTATTAATAGTTACCAACTGACTCTAAGTAAAATAATTAAAATTTTATTTGATGGTATTTGTAATACGATGGCGGTATTGTTGCTGGAAAGTGAAATCTAATGCTTGTTAGCTGCAAAATTTCTTCAGATGAGCTTCAGTGTTCCAGAGAAACTACGGGTTTTGCAGTGAGAGCTGTGAAGTTTGGTGTTTGTGCAAATACACTGATAGTGTCATCTCTTCGTAGTAGCATGTCCTTTACTCAAAAAAATCTGTGTACTGAATGCCCTTTAAATCTTACAGACATCTTTTTTATGTATCATTGTTTAAGATTTAAAAAAATCCCTGTCATTAGTTACAAAAGTTTATTAACTTGATTTTTGTTCCTTCCCTTTGGCTGCAAGATAATTGTTGTGAGTTGGTCACTCAAGTTCATTTGATGGAGGCACAAGGAGGATGTCTGAAGCCTCTTGTTGGCAGCCATGGCAGTGTCTGGTTTGCAGTAAGGAAGGTGTCTGTCTTCCTGCTGGCCTGTGCAGATGGAAGTAGTGACACACAAACAGAGCAGGTAGCAGAGTGGGAGATGTGTGTGTTTGGTGTTTTCAGAGCTTTTTTTTTTTTTTTTTTTTTTTTTGGTTTTGTTCCAGGGAATCAGCACTATTTGGCTTCCAGGTTTGAAAGTTGTGTTGTCAGCTCTTTTGGATGGTGTTGACCTCATGCATATGTTTCATAAAAAGGCAGGGAAGGGAGTCTTCTTCACCTTGCCAAGCAGTATTCCTGCTGCTGTGCCAGAGATGGTGGCTGTGCTCTGGGTGGCTGCAGTGCCAGCTGTTTTGCAGATTGCCATGAAAGATAAGCATTGCCCTGAAATTCTGTGGCCACATAAAAGTGACTCCCCACCCTTTGACAGGAGGTGGCTGGGCTGTAAGATCTGAATGCAGGGAGACCTTCACCCTTTTCTCATACAGCAGCAGATGGCTTTGGACTTATTACTGATAGTCATGGGGAGGTAAGAGGGTCTGAACTGGGTCAGGCTGAAGATTCATGTGCTCCCTCCCCTATCTTTCCTCTGATAGTGCTTGGAGCTTCAGAAGCCTCTTGGGTAACTCTCCCAGTCTGACCAGTTTGTGGTTCAGTGACTAAGCTAGAGGTCATATCTGAGTATTTTTGGTTTCTTAGTCTGAATGGGCTTTTCTTTCTGGAGTTTGTCCATTTGCAAATATTAAGCCTTATGTAAATGGATTAGATAGTGGTGAGGTGTGCCAGGCAAACTGGGATCTTAAATTTTGGGTGTCTTGATTTCCAGCTGATGTGCACCTTGTAGGCTCAGGCAGGGTTTAAAAAGAATTCCAGTGCAAAAGCAAGTAATTCTAAATGTATAAGAAAGGTAAGTGTCAGCCTTGGACTTCAAACCAAAAACTGAAGGGCTGGTGTCTCTCTTCTTGAATGGGTATAAGTGTGCAGCGAGTGCTAAAGTCATTGCAGTATGTCAGGAGGGACACTTGTCTGACTCAGGCTAGAATTTGGCCCTCAGTCTGTAACCAAAGCCTTGAGTGGGTGTAAACCTCTTGTATGCTGGCAGTCTTTCTGCAAGCCCTGAGATGAGAGAAACTTTGTGATTAAATCAGCTCTATCCAGCTGCCATAATGGGGCTCCCAAAGACCAGTTGCCTGTGCAAGAGGTACCGTGTTGACCAGACAGGGCCTGTTGATGGCTGAACAGCACTTCAGAGGCTGGACCAGCTTCTCGTGGTCCAGTCAGCTAGATAACAGCATGAGACCACCCTTTGCACCTTTGGTTTGTTATCTGAAGCAGATGCAGGAACGTTGTTTTCTCAAGTTCCAAGTTGATAATACGCTAGAGAATAAGTGATGAAACAGAGGCTTTTCTGGACTTCATTTTCTAGCATTATTGCTGTGTCTCAGGCGGTTGGTCTGTTGACTTCTTCTTTATGGGATACCTAACAATTTGGGCTGAAACAACCTCTTACTGGTTTGTTAGCAGATGCTGTAACTGTCTTTAGCTGTACCCAAGACAGACAGTTTTTCAAATGACAAACCCAGTGAGACACAGTGAGATTTCTCAACTCCTTCAGAGTTATCTTGTCTTAAAATGGTGTTGTCACCATCTATTCTACTTACATTCAGGGTAGTACTAAAAGCATTCTGGCAGAAGATTTCTTTGCCTAATTTTTTGATTACCTCTAAATCCCATGGAGTAAGTGAAGACTATGAATGCTCTGTGCATTTGACCATCCATGCACTGAATGCAGATGGGATTGTTCTGGCCCCCTGTATGAGGTGTTTGTAGGTAAGCTGTTGTAACTTTCTGAGGGTATTTTATAATTGAAGCAGCAGAGCAAAAGAATACCACATCTGTTTGCTTCAGTTATGGTTTTCCCATTTACAGTTTAGTCAGTGGAGAAGGCTAAAAAAGCCAAAAGCCCCTTTTTCTGAAGTCCAGCAGTTCCAAAAGAGAAGATGTAAGCCTGTGAGAACAGAAAGTTCCTTGACATGGTGGTTATTGGAAGAACCTTGAGATATGACTGAGTGTACTATAAAAGCTCAAAAGACAAATACGAGAATCCACAGCCAAGTTTTGGTCAAAAACCTCACTTAAGCTGATGGATGTACCATGATATTTGAGTGCTTGACCCATAAGGCTTAGTGGTCTGAGCTGACAGTACTATAATACCCATTGTTATTGTGCTTTCTCTGCAAGTTTTATCCATAACCTGGTTTTGGATATTGTATTTAATTGACTTCTTGATTTTAAATGTTAGTTGAATGAATCACGCTTGAATTAATCAAGTTCAGGGGGTACTTGAAAGCCTATGAAAAAAGAAGTGTGACAGAAGGAAGGACAATACTTTTGACTGTAAACCTGTATTTTTAATGTTGTGATCTTGAAAGGAGTTTGAATATTAACCTGATACAAAGGTTTAAGGAAAAAGTTTCCTTATTTTTACAAAATACTTGCTTATAGATAAGGTGGTGTACTTTTGACCCTGTACACAGTAGTAATAACGCGTATGTTTTTCTTTCATGATTGTGGTTTTTTACTGTTGGTCAAATTGAGGCTGTTTGTTTCTTCCATAAATGGCAAGTTTTTACCTGTGAGAAAATCATCTCTTCAGATTATAAACAGTAGCTTTGGTAAATGTACCCATTACTAAAGGAAGTGAATACAGGTAGGCTTATCTAAAACTGTTAAAAAAAATAAAATCCCAAATCCTCTAAAGTATTAGCAAATATTGTAACTGACTCTTGTAAACCTGCCAAAATTAGATTACACCTGCCTAAAAATGTGCTTTTAGTCAGGCATTTTCTACAACTTATGCTTGCTATTTCTGCTGAAATATAAACCTCCCTGGTGTAGATTGCTTCTTTTTATTTGTGTGCTCTTTGTTTAGTGCTGCAAGTAGAGTAGGCATGGAGTACTAAAGGTGATATATAGTTATAAATGGTTTGTTTTGGTAGTAAGAAGTGTCAGGTAAGTGTATTGTAGCAGTTATTTATATCTAGAGCAAATATAATACTGTGCTGTTACGTCGTGATTATTTAACACTGTTTATGGTGTAGAAATATATTAAATAGGGAGTAAATGAGTAATAAATGGGGGAGATGCAGAGAAGTGAAAGCAGTGATAAAGATGGATAACCTAAAATAGGAGAACAGTCTTTATGTATGTGGCCAAGACAAATGGCATTTGTGTGTTAGGAATAGCATCACAAAACATCCCATAATGAACCAGCCACACTGTAATCCATGCTTATTTGTTGTGTAACAGGTTTAAGGATTTAGCAGTGTGGCTCAAATTCTGCTCTTGGAGTTAAAGAGTCACAGTGATGTTGTGCTTCTCTGGTGGAAAATCTACTTGCTTCAGCATTGCCCTGAGGGGTGAAGGAGTATATTTCTATTTGCAGAATGGGAAAATGTGTGATATAAAGCAGCATGCTCATGCTGGAGGAAAGTGAGTTTGAAAAGCTTTCAAATCATACCTAAAGTCCCAGGTGTAGAAAGAGACTAACAGGAGTAAGAATAGGTCACTGAAGTGAGCATCACCTCTAAGGATCCTACCCTTTAATTTGATGTTCTGCATAGCCTACTTTTTTTCCAGTTGCTTATGAAGAAATGAAGAGAGAAGTGCAGCACTTGAATCCTATTTGTCATTATGCTTCTTGTTTGTTATTAAATGTAAATACGTAACCTTGGCTGGGAGTGTATGTTTCAAATAGGCAGACAGGCTAGGGGTTAGTGACGTGCGATTTCTGCCTTGTTAGCTTCTTTACTAGCTTCCCTTTACCATTTATTTGATGGTCCTTTTGGTTAATTTAAGAGATGAGCTCTGGGTAGGCAGGGTTAGTTTACTTTTGGAGCTCATGGGAAAGAAGCTATTTCTCAACTTCTCTCTGTACCTCTGATGAAAAGAGGGACTTTGACTCTTTGAAAAGGTGAATCTTGACTTTATAATGATAATTTGCTCTTAGAAATTATTTGAAGTTGGAACATTTGGCGCTGTATAAAAGTATATAAAAGAGCACATACAAAAGATCTCAAGTTCCTGCCTTGAGGAATATACATACCAATTAGAACATAGCAAAATGTAACACACGTATTATGCATTGGGGAAAAAACGATACAAAACGGAGTGACGGATTAATTTTAGAAAATAGTTTTGAGTCATTTGTGGAAAATATAATTTAAGAATGAATGAAAATATAATGAAAAACCAGTTCTAAATGCAGTGTCAGAACACAAGGTCGTAAGTGGGAAACCAGTATAAAAGCTGTATTAGAGAGAGTGAGTCACTGCCCACACAGAAGAGGGTGGAACCGTGTTGGTCCTTGAAGAAGAAGAATGGCACTTGAACCTCACACACAAGGCATTTGGGTGTTGGCATCCTTTGATTTTTGGGACAGCAGCAGTTACTGAACAGACAGAGGGGGACAAGTTACAGGCTTGAAGGCTGGAGATGGTTCTGTTGTAATGGAGGGTATAAAAGCCTGAAGAGTGGGCATCTTCTGGGGAAGAGGACAGAAGGGGCAAGCAGGAGGCATGTGAGTGTGTGCTGGAATGTCCTGGCAAACAACAAGCCAGTGAGCAGGGACTGAGCCTGTACTAATGAGGGAGAGCCCAAATGGAAGAATTTGTCATGAAGGGCCCAAAGAGGTTTGGGAGACACAAGGAAGTGAAAGTGCTCCTGGAAGAAGCAGAAGTGTTGGGGACAACTGAGAAAGGGCTGGAGGGCAGGCAGACAGGGAGGAGTGGGGAAAACACGTGGCCTTTAAGGTACATCTGTGGGATGGCAGTGGCCAGGAAGGGAGTGTGAGCCTGGCAGCTGGCCCCAGGTGGTCCAGGAGGAGTCTTGACAGGCAGGCAGTGTGTGTGGATAGCTGGGGGTAGGAGGCATGGTGGTGGCAGTGGTGGGGTGGAGCCAGGTCAGAGGGTAGCAGTGCCACAGAAGGGACGTGGGCTCTGGTAGAAGGTGTAGTGACATGTGTGGCAGTAGTGGAGTGTTGAGGTCTCTGTTGTGAAGAGTGGTGAGAGGAGATGGTGCTTGATTATTCAAGTGTGATTCATTCAACTAACATTTAGAATCAAGGAGTTAATTAAATACAATATCTAAAACCAGGTATGGATAAAACTTAGAGAGAAAGCACAAAAAAAAAAAGGGTATTATAGTATGTGGTACATACACCCATTTTTTGAAAGCAGTAATAAAGTCTAACTAATATTTTGTCATGCAGACAGGTTGGTGTTCTTGGTGTACGTAATTCATGTTTTTCTTACCAGTTGATAGATTTGTCTTGCAAGTTATAGTTGTGGTGTATGGAAAAATAAATAAACCGGCAGCAGCCTGTGACATCAGACCTTTCTTTCTTCCTTGCAGACTTGCCTGCTTGCTATCCTGTGAGTGATAATTTCAGAGGTTTTGGTTTGTTTTGAAGTAGTTGCTCAGCATTTGAATGTTGAGGCTGTTACCAGAGTATCTGAGTAGGGGTGGGGTTTGTTCCTTTACTTTTTTTTATACTCTTAACTCTACCTTCCTGTACTAAAGGCAAGCAGTGATCTCAGGAACGGCTTTGGAGGTGTCCACCTAGGCTCTTATTTTTCACAGATTATCTAACACAGAATCATTTTCTGCATTTGGGTAAATTTCTGTCTATCTTTGGAGTTCTAGGAAAGTGCCTTGTACACTGCAGGTAAAGGACTGGCCCAAAGGTTCCAAGTCTTTGATTAAATTGCAAGGAGAGGAGAAGTACGTGTACGGAGCAGTTCTGAACAGAGTTATCGGGGTTCATCTTGTGATTCCACAATGTCCTGACCTGCCAAATTCTGAAGCATGCTTTTCATTGTGCCATTATGAGAGCAAAGTTGACAGGGCTGGTAAAATAGGCTTTGAAATTGTATTTAAAAGGAGTGGATGGGATGTTTGTCTCTTTTAGGTGATGTACTGCAGCGATGTTCCACAGAGATATATCTGTTCAGCACTTCATACCAAAAATAAGCCAGAAAAACAGACAGCTGAAAGATTTTATTTCAGGTTTAGTTTCTTTTCTCCTGACTGGAAGGTTTGAAATCCAGAAAAAGTTACCTTGTGCTTTGTATTCACTTGACATACCAGACAATTATTTTCTTCCCTTTGTATTTAAAGAAATAAAGTAATGAAAAGAGGAGAAAAGTAGTTACTTCACTTTGCAAATCAGCTCATGTTTTATGGTTATGCCACTTTTATTGTACTGGCTATGCTTGTTTGCTTTTCTGTGCTGGCAGGGACAGGCCAGTACAAGATTCAGTGTATTTCAAAGTTGGATTTATCACATATGTAATGGAAGTGGCTTTTAATGATGATAATTGCAGAAAACTCTAAAATGAACTGTTGGAGTAATGAGGCAGCAGCTGGCATGTCATCTTTAAAACTACTGGTGAACTTAGGAACTTTTGATCCTTCTCTTAAACTGCTAGCAGTCATCCGTCTTACTGCTACGTGTAAGATAAACTCATCATCCCAAATTACACTTGTAGATGGACTGATCTTCACGGGTACTGTGTACTTCAGTATAAAGAAAGGGAAATGAAGGTATTTCTAAGGCACTGGCTATCCACAAACTGTCCTCTGCCAGCTTGGGGCCAGTGGTGTCATGGAGCCAAAGCTGTGTGCGATTTAAGCGGCACAGTAGGTCCTGAGTCTCAGCTGATGTAGAGCAATCTTCAGCTGAGGTGGTGAGGGTTCTCTGAAGTGCAGTGTCTTCATCTGGGCCTGGGCATAGTCTGCATACTTGATATTCAGAAGTGCAGAATGGAAAAACTGTGATTGAAAGTCTTAATGAATTACCTGCATAAGTTCTTAAAAAGTTTAAAAAAGCTTTTTAAAATAGAGGTTGTTCATGCTGTTTGTGCTTTACAAGAGTTTACAGAGAAATACTTTATATACACATATGTATCTCTACACACACAGAGAAAAAAAAAAAGTAGCCCAACATCTGCAAATGAGGTTTTGCCAGCTGTGTGTTTTGTGAATTTTGTGTTGCTTCTCAGTGCTATCTCAGAAGGTAATGTTTAAAGAATGCTTTTATGGTTTATTGCATATGATTATTCCTCCTTGTATTTCAGGGCACAATTCCTCTCCCTTTCCCTTCTGCCATTTCCGTCTCACTCCTTCTCCCCTCCCCCCAATTTTTTTTTTTTTTTTTCAATGCACTCTTTTTCCTTTGGTTTCACTGCTTTATAAGTTCTTTCTAATACTGTGGAGGGGGAAGAAGTAAGCAAACAAATTGGTGGTGTTACTTTAGAAATAATTTTTGTTTCAGTAAGACTCTAGTAGTTAATCAAAGCACAGTGCTGCAATTCTCAGTCTGTTAAGAGGTTAACGCTTGGCAACGCTTCTATTTATAAGGTAATGATTTTACTGTTGCAGTTGGAGCAGTAGCATGTATTAGGTGTAAGTGAAATTAATTTATTACCTTGAATTTCTTAATTATTCACACAGCTTATCTTGCAGCAATGGCCCATAGAAATAATATTTACTTTACATTGTCCTGGTGAACAGATATCTGTAGCTAGTAAACTTGTTTGGTATTAAATGCACAGCTTTTCGCGTCTGAGGTCTGCTGTGGACAAGTTACAGCGCTGCGTGAGTCTACTAAAGCACTGAAGTTTGTTCCTTACCGGTGCAATTGTTTGTTGTGACAGAGTGGCATTTGGGTGGGCACTTAGGGCAAGGTTGCTTCGTGTAACTTTTGCTGGGGTAGGAAATCAATAATTCAAAACATTTACCTTCAATTATGCTCATGTTTTTCTTGCATTCAGGTCTTGATGTACACAGCACAAAGGCATTCCAGTTCTAGTTAGCGGCGCAGCTTCTGAATTGATACAGATTGATTTCATGGCCCTGTGTGCACTTACGGCGGCTGAGGATGTGGTTTGTGTGTAGCTTGCACTGATGGGGCAAATGAAAGAGGCAGCAAGAAGGGGTGGGTATGTGTCTGTGTGTGCCATGTACTGCACTCCTGCGTTTTCTGCCAGCTGATGATCCAGTCCCTCTTCCACACACATAATGTAAAAATTGCAAAAAACCTAAGTATGTCCCTGTCATGTCACTGTAAATAAAAATAGGTACTTATAATTTTTTTTGCTGTTGTAACATAGAAGCTGAGCCTGGAACAGAGCATATTAAATACCCCGCCCATACAGTTTCAAATCAGCCCCTACACTGAAAGATTAAAATGGCCATGTTACAACTCCATGTAAATTGGTCTGCAGTGGAAACCCTAACGAGATCATTAAATATAAAAGCACTATTGGATGCTGGGAAAATACTGTGCTGCCCATATATATATGCATCTCCATAGACATGCATGAATAGACAGCATCAATGCCATCGATTTGAATAAGGAGGTAGTACTCAGCATTGAGGTGACTTTGCTTGTAACTGACTTTTTATTTGAAACTATCAGAACTGTAAATGTTTCTTCAACTTTTAAAAAAATCTTAGATTTTGGGAATAATAAGCCACTAAAGTAACTCCCTTGGTGGGTGTGACGAAGTAAAATGGAGGGATTATTTGTTGTTCTCATTGGGTTTTTTTAAGTTTTTTTTTTCTTTTTTTTTTTTTTTTTTTTTGTAACCTAAGTTGATGCTGATTTTCAGAATTAATCATAGTTACAGCATGTCAGAATAAGAGCTTTTGACTTGCCAATATATATCAGTAATGACCCTAGGAAAAGAAAAATCACATCTTCACTGGTGCAGTTCTTGGCTTTTCTAGGGCTGATCAATAATCACATTGTGCATTCATTCCCGCTAGCCCCCCACCCTGCAGGGTCAACTTTAACTACTAAGTCTTTACATTTCAGAAAGAGGACATAGGCTGCCTTTTGCGTTACTAGTATCAGTCTCAGTGTTTCCTTTGGATCTAATTTACTGTTACCCATCAAAAAAATCAATAACTTTTTGGTTTTTTAAATTTATTTATCTGTAATTTTTCAGTAGAGCTTTTCTCTTCTGCCTTCTGGTGCTGTGCTGAGAGGTCTCGGTAGAAACTAGACTCAGGATGCTAAGGTTTGCCATGGCTGTGCTATTTAAATGGATCCTCTCTTGATTGTATTGTAGCATCTGACAATGACAATGGGAGAACAACAGTTTCTGGGCCTTGTGTCTGGATGGTAACGCAGCTGCTGCAATAAAGTCTTGTTATGGTTGACCAGTCACATTTGGACAGTTATTTCTAATTAGGAGTTCTTATTTACGTTGCATTAGAAAATAGTTTGAAGCAAGCTGGTAGATGTTTCGGTGAAGTTAGTTCATTTTCTCCTCCTTGCCTTGAAAGATTAATGTTGCTTTTTGTTTTGTCCTGCAGCCAGAATAAGTAGCCTTGAAAAAAATATTACTGTTAAAATAAGCCTTTTTTCTTTTTTTTTCTTTTTCCTTTTTTTTAATATAATGTAATGGTCTCCAGCAACTGCTGTAAAATAAAGGATTATTGTGGGTAGTTCTGTCAGTGTTAGACATCACCAATAGTTTTAAGTCTTGTGATGGCATTTTGTGATTTCTGCATTGTTGGGTTTTTTTTTCCATGAAAGTACTAGTGTTAGTGGTTCCCTTTTATTCATTTCTTCATATTAGGGGGAAATGTAGTTTGTTCATAATGGATTATTGATTGGTCTGCGAACAGCAGAAGCCCCAAGGCCTTGTCATCAATGGTACTTACTCTCCCAATAGTGAATGCATCGCTTCATGCAGCCATTCGCAACCTCAGTCTGTAGAATATAAGCCCGTAATTGTTACTCTTGTGCAGCACAGTTTTTAGGGAGAGGAACTCTTCATTGTCATTATGGGATTTTCCCCCTCAATTTGTTCAAAGAATGGTCCCTTTGTTTTGGTAGCAAGATAAAGCTTGTCCTGGATGTTAATGATACATTTCAATTCATTGCTTAGAATACTACAGTGTAACTAGTAAAGCACATTTCTTTGTCTCTCAGAAGACAAACACGCACAGTACACTAAAACACAAAGTATGTACTGAGTGGGTTACAGCTCTGTGTTTCTCAACATACCCTGTAGCAGTGTGAAAACAAACTCCCCCCCCCCACCCAGCCTTGCTCCTGAACTGATTCCTGAGGACCCACAAAAATATCTGGGTTACACAGGTTTTGCTGACTTCATTTTGAGAGCGATCACCTCGTTGCAAAGTCATACCTCCAGCTTTTTCAGCATTAGTGTTTTTACCTTTATTTCATGGATTCCTTCCTCTGCTAAGGGTGCGGCAGCAGTTGGGAAAGGCCTGACTCTGCTTTCCTGGCTGCTGCTCGGAAGCCTGCTGCAAAATGTCATTAGCTCATGGAGGGAAAAAGACAGAGAAACACATGATGTATTTGGAGAAGCTCAAAATAATATCTCAGGGTTCAGACAGCAAACTTTCCAAATGGGAAGAGCTTCACCAGCTGCAGGGGAAGGCTGGTTGAAAATAATTAAACAAAAAACGTTTTGCAAAATGCTGCCCAAAGATTTTAAAAGCCTGAGTGGAAATAGATTAATAGAAATTTCTTGTTTGTTTTTCCAGAAGCTTTTTACTTTTCTTTTCAGTCCTGTGTCAATTTTGGCAGGCTTCAGCAGACTTCAGGAGGTCTGTTGTCCAGATTGCTACTTCTGATAACTGAATGCATTTGGAAAATTTGCCAGTCTTCTGCAACTGGCTTGGGATTTTTGGATAGGTTTTTACTGGGTTAGTTTGTGTTACTGTAAAAAAATCCATTTAGAACTATGCTGCCTTTACCTTTGTAGGCTGTGCAATGCCAGACTTTCCTGCAAATTCAGGTATAGGCTTCCTGTTTAAAGATAAGCTAAGCTCGTTCTACTGTGCTCTGGTGTGGTCTGTGGTCCATAGTCTGGTGACATGGGCTGTGAGAGGCATTTGGGTAGGACTGGTGTGTAGATAAGGATGGCAGGATTGAGCCTTTGGTCAGGGCGATGGACTGATGAGCCCTGTGGGACGTGGCTGTTCAGAAGAAGCCGTGTCCCCTCACCAAGTGAGGAGGAGGGCGACCAGGTAGAGCAAGGCTGGTGTGTGTGGAGGACAGTCTGTAGCCCAGGGAGAAGACACGGAGGGGGAGAGGTCTCTGTGGTTCAGTGAGCTCCAGGGCTGGTGGGACAGCTGGTGGTACGATGTTGTGCCTTTTGTCCCCTCTCTTCCTGCACTTGGCTCTCGTCTGGCGTCTTTGCCCTGAATGGCAAAGCCTGTTTGGCTCTGAGGCAACCTGAGCCTTCAAAAAAACCAGCAGAGAGCCTCTCTCCACTCCAGGCTGCTGTTCTTCAGAAACACAACTTCCTCAAATTCACTTAGAAATTTACATGCTGTGTCCTATCATTTCATCATGTAGAAGGAATTTCAGTAAGATATTTTTCAACATGATCATGCCTCCCATAGGGTTTTTTTTTTTTTTTTTGGTGGGTTTTTTTTTTTTTTTGTTTGTTTGTTTGTTTTTGTTTTTGTTTAAAGTCCTTGTTGCTCTTGGCAGAGGAACATGGTGGTGTGATTGCAGTGTATGTTCAAACCTCTTGGAGATTAGAAGAGCGATTATTTCTCTGGTGCATTTATCTTTCAGATAGAACTTGAAATACACCCAGACTGAAAGCAGTTTGTTTTAAAAGATACACTGTGCTATTTCAGTAGGTCTGTGTAGCTTCCCAAATTGTATTTTCTTTATTACTTACTGAAGAGTTTTCCCTTCTTGCCACTATAGATCATGCAATATGATTTTAAAAATCATGGTTAATTGAGGAGAAATTTAAAAGAAATACATAGTTTGCCTGTTCTGTGTTGGAACAGGAATAATTTTCTATGTTTTTCTCTGTCTGCACTCCACAGCATATTTGTATGCAAGAAATGAATGTAAGAAATGAATTTTCAATTACTTTTCCAGTGTAGTATCTTTTAAATTATTTTTGTCTTATTTTATTCTCCCCCCCCCAATTTTCCTGTGTTGTTTATTTTCAATTTCTCGTTTTATTAATTGTTTTCCAAGAGGCACAAAAGGTCCTTAGGAGGCTGTTTCTTTCCTTTGAGGTCTTTTGGGCAGTCCTCAATACCTGGTCTTACAGAGTATGAAGGTGGGATGAAGAGGAGAGTAATATTTATTTTAGAGTGCTCCTGTGTTACACAAAGTGCTCTTTCCCTGTACTTCTGTTCATTGCAAGGCTAAATGAGGGTCTTGCAGAAGTTGTGAGGGTGATGGAGCCGTGCACCAAGGTACCTGCTGAGCTACCAGCCGGGACAGGCTACCACAGCCTCCCTGGGAAAGCCATGGATGGTGACGGAAAAGATGCTGGGGCTCTGTGATGAGAGCAGGTCTCTTTGGTCAAATGTGCTTTCTCTGAAAGGAAACAACTCTGTCCAAGTTAGTTTTAAAGACCAAAGGAGTTTTGATGCCTAAATGTTTGAAATAGAGTAGATTCTGACAAGTACTTGCTTTAAGTGTGTAGGTAAGCTTGTTTTCCTTTCGGGGGCATCAGGGGAGTAAAACAAAGTTTGTTTTTATTTATTCCCATGTGGGTCAAGGCAAAGAATCTAGTGAGGCAATGGTGCAGGAAGAAACTCTATAACTAAAATATTTGGCTGTGAAAAGGCATTTATTTCTCAGCACACCACGCCTCCTGGATTTGGGTCTTTGTTCATTTTTCTCTTCCATCTTCCTTTATGTATCAAACTTGTGCGTAAACAGTGATGATAAGTGTATTTTAAAGGGGCTGAAAATGCCTCATGGATACTGGCCAGCTGCTTCTTGCATGAACTGAGCTGCTGATTCCTAGTTCAACAAAATAAACTGAATCTAGTTCCTATGCCCCTTAGAGTATCACAGCTCCCCCAAGTAGCTGGATGGCATTTGGTGTAGACTGCAGTGCCATTGAGACACACAAAATATTTTCAAAAACTATATATTAATTTATGGTTTACATTCACTTGTGTTTTCTTATGGCTTGCCTCTCTGCTGGTGGGGGTTTCTGTGCTGTGACAGTTTGGGAGGAATCTGCAGGCTGGGTGTGACTCTGCTGTGGATTCTGTGTGATGAGCCAGTGCTGTGGAACTGCAGGGTGAGCTTGGACCAAAGCAGTGAAGGGCTGCTGGTTATCACCTGAAACACTTTCAGCAGCCTGAGGGTAGCTGGAGGTGGCTGCATTCCACGTGTGCTGATAGAGAATTATTTCAGAACACTTAAAAATTCTAAAATTATTTCAAAATACAACTTTTTAAATCATCACAGTCAACCAGAAAGAAACAAAGATAACTATGGCAAAATTTTACTCCTAATGAAAGACTGACTGGTGTTGTTTGATTTACCAGTTGTCTTCCATCCACTGTGCTATTTTTGATGTTTAGTATTTAATACCAAGGTAAAAATTACTATGACAGAGTGTTATTTTCTATTATTAGGATTCTTTACCAGTGTTTTTTCCCTTTTTTTTTTTAAAGTTCAGTTTTCTAAATTGAAGCTTTTCTTCAAAGTTGTAATTTTATTTACCACTTTCCAATGAACCAGCTTTGCTGTTCTGCAGAGAGACCTCTCTGGAAGAATTACTTCTGAGTAGTCACTCAGATGATATGAGGAGGAAGAAGTGAGTTGTTTATATATTTTACCAAAGTCAAAGATTGACCTCCCTGTACTGTGTAAAGCAAGCTCAGTTTGGTGAACACCCTTCATTCCCCTAGAATTTTGTCTGTGGAATATCAAACTTGAAATGTTGTGAGTCTTACATGTGCATGAGTTCAAATAATTCAAGTCTAGGAATACGTTATTTCAACTTCTGAGTCACAGATTGCAGTGCATTGGGCAAGATTAACTAATAAAGATGAAAAAAACATTCTCAGAATAATTTTTGTGGAGACAATAACACTTCCATTAAGTATTTTAGAATAATAAAATTATTCAGTTGTTTTTAAGTCTGACATTTTTCCCCCTCAGGCCTAATTGAATACAGGACTAGGGGGATCTCCTGTGAGTGGCTAATACCCTTCTTATAAGTAATGCTTTCTTCATAGCCTCATTTTCATAACTAAGTTTCATTAATGAAAATGCTATAAATAATTAAAGTGAAATATGTCAAGACTAAGCCGAGGGAATCTGTGGCCAAGTAAACAAAAGGACTCTGAAGCTTTGGATCTACATGTGCTTGGACTGCTGCGCACAGCTTTCTTGTCTAAGCTTGGCTCTTAAAGCTCTTTTGAACTTTCAGACAGGAAACACTGCAGAAAGTTGAGTTAAAATGGGCCCTACATTAAAAAAAAAAAAAAAAAAGTTGTTAGTCTAAAAATCAGCCTGGCAATAGAAGCAATATCTTCACTGGTATAAGCTGTAGAAAATTAGGAGTGTAGAAAACAATGTATAAAATACATGGAAAAAAATTGTTCCCAAAGCTTTATTTTTTTTTTTTCTGTAACGGTGTGGAACATTTCAGAAGAAGCTGTTGCTTGGATTTAGCATAGTGTACTTGCACCTGGTGTTTCTTTTTTATAATTTAGTGACTTTTAGGTTAAATCTTTGATTATAAGACAACATGGGTTGTTACTTGGCAGTTTTAGGTTGTGGGTCAGATAAATAGGATATTATTAGAAGTTGTTTCTTCCACTGATGGGCAATATAAACTTGAATTTTCTGTGTGGTGTGTTTGTACCTTACAATTTCAGTGGCTGACTTCCTTTATTCACCCAGGAAGTTTCTTCTGAGGCTGTCTCTGTTTGATTTAAATGACTAATTTCAAAGATTAGTTTAGATTCTGCAATTTGTAAACTTCCTGCTCATATGGACTTCTGAATTTGAGATACCTATTTTTTTTTTGAATAATAAAAGAATGCTTCATTCAAGAAATGAAATTGCTTTTGTAACTCATCCCTTAAATGTTATTGTCAGCTCTCTGAGGAAAAGGTAGTTTGGGTTTGATGCTGTTTGAGAACTCCCTAACATGCTAAATGGATACTAGATATGCAGAAAATCCAGCCCAGAAATGAATGTCTTATAGCAAATAAGACGGCTAGATCAAATTAAATGTAATGAAATTCTTCTGCAGCCCATAACTGAGATGAGCATTGTGACAGTCTTGCTTTTTGTTTAGCTCCTGCTGGTGTTGTGGTTAGACTGCTTATTTGTGTATTGAAGAGACTCAGAGGTGAATACAGTGAGAAATCTTAAAATTTGCAGCTGTAGATCTGTACCTCTTTGTTGAGTCATAGATGTCAAGTGATGGATGTGGGAATAGATGGTCTCATTAGTGCTCTGCATATTTTTAGCTACATTTTAAGAAGCTGATGTTTTCTTAATGTGGCAATAGATCAGTTCTCTTCATTAGAGAATGCTGTGTTCTTTGATCTTAGTCATGTGGTGTTTGTAGTCCTTAATGAGGGTAGGAGGGGGGGAAGATTTTGTTTTACAGTGTAGTAATTGGAAAAGAAAGAGCCTATGTGGATTTTGATCATTGTTTTTTTGTATACAAGGTGCTGGTGTGTTTCATCTTGCACTAAGATACTGACCCAAGCATTTATTCATGAGAAGATACAAAAATATTTAAACTTTCATTAATCTGCTCTGTTAATCAGAGTTTTTTCTTGTTTTGTTTGTTTGTTTATAGTTGAAATTCTGTTCCATTGAGTGGGGTGGTGGTGTCATTTCCTGTGTGCCATGTTGACATAAATCACTCACATTTGAGGTAATTTGATAGCTACATTATCACTTCGCTTTGTTAGTTTGAGACTGAAATTTATACTTGGAGGGTCTTTTTAGTTCAATGTCCAGCAGGAAATAACTTTTAGTTTTCATGAGTGCTTTGTCAGGCTCTGCTTTCTTGTTTGCTTTGTAATCAAAGTACTGAGCGTCCTCAGCCTTTGCGCCTTTCTGTGCCTGCCACTTCAAGCACAGCCGAGCTGTCTGAGACACAAAGTAATGCAGTTGCCAGCAGGAATATGATACTTACTAAAGTCTCTAGGAAAGCCTTTTATCTTTGGCAAGTAAGTATTTTACATGAAATTACACATGATGGTAAAGCCACAGATTTAAAGCGTAATAACCCCCGCAAGAAATGTTTTCCTCATTTAAGGTGTATTTTTAGCCACTTCTGCCTGGTTTTAAAACAAAAAATATTTTTAAAGTTTGCCCTTGTTTCAAGACACTGATGTCAGCATATGGAAATGAGTATTTGCTCTTTTATGGATTTTACTTATTTAGTAATTATGCTTGTCATTGAAGTCTAGAATATCAGCAGAAAGAGAAACTACT
Organism: Serinus canaria; assembly: GCF_022539315.1. Lineage (NCBI taxonomy): Eukaryota > Metazoa > Chordata > Aves > Passeriformes > Fringillidae > Serinus > Serinus canaria. The sequence goes on from NC_066315.1 coordinate 92,967,364, forward strand.
GCCTTTTGGTGCAATAGATTGTCATATGGTGTGCTTCTGAGTGTGGAGTGAGTGATGGAAGCTGTTGAATTCAAAACATGAACAGGTTTGAATATATGTAAGAATCTGTACATTTGTGTGATTTTGTTCTTGTTTCAGGTGATCTATGCCTTCTGCTTACAAAGCACACAGAAATAAATTGGTGCTGTGGACTCTGTGGAGCAGAGAAAGAAGCGTTACCCTGAGAATGAAGCAATAGAACACCTCTCTGCAGAACCGTATGATTGAGAACGCGGTCCAGCCCTCCTCTGCTGCCGGACATGCTTTTGTCCTCCTGCCCCGCTTACCCCCTGCTGCAGTAATACAGATGGATCGTAGCAGAGAGGCAGAAATGGAGTTACGGAGATCCTCGAGCCCTGGCAAGCTAAGCAAGAACGACATGGATGCTGACAAGACCATGTGCCACAGCTGTTGCATCTGCGGTAAAAGTTTCCCTTTTCAGAGCTCCCTGTCGCAGCACATGAGGAAGCACACAGGTGAGAAGCCCTACAAATGCCCTTACTGTGATCACAGAGCTTCCCAAAAGGGCAACCTGAAGATTCACATCCGCAGTCACAGGACAGGCACTTTAAGTCAAGGGCACGAGGCAGAGATGGGGGAGGCACAGCTGGGGGAGATGGGCGTTTCGGAGGGCCTTGGCGGGTGCACCAGCCCCACTAAAAGTACGTCTGCCTGCAACAAGATCTTGAACGGTACCGCTCAGGTCGATAGCGGCAAGATCTTGTTGAGAAGCAGCAAGAAGGAGGTCACAGAGATGGCACCAGCTGAGGAGGATGACAAGCTGACCTCTTACCAGTGCACCTTCTGCAAAAACAAATTCGAAAGGAAGAAGGACCTGGAGCAGCACCTGCACCAGGTCCACAAACCGTTCAAGTGCAGGTTGTGCAGCTACATGACCCTGAGGGAGGAGACGCTGTTAAACCACATAGAGAAAGACCATATAACAGCTCAGGTCCCCAACGGGGAGAGCTACACCGAGAACTGCAAGAGCGAGCTGAACGTGGGCGAGTTCCCGTGCGAAGTCTGTGGTCAGACCTTTAGTCAAACCTGGTTCCTGAAAGCTCACATGAAAAAGCACAGGGGGTCATTTGATCACGGGTGCCATATTTGTGGCAGGAGATTCAAGGAGCCCTGGTTTCTCAAAAACCACATGAAGTCGCATGGCCCCAGGTCTGGGAGCAAAAACAAACCAAAAAATGATTTGGAGCTGATTGCCACTATCAATGATGTGATACAAGAGGAGACAATTGTGACCGGCCTCTCTCTGTATGAAGTTTGCACCAAGTGTGGAAATCTGTTTACAAATATGGAAAGCCTGAAAGTGCATAATGCTGTTCACTACCGTGTGCAGCCGGGCAGCACCGGGGATAAAGCTGAGGGCTTGACTGATGGGAGCCTGAGCTCCTCGGTAACCAAGCAGTTTTTCCTGCAGTGTCTCAATCTACAGCCATCTGTAGGGCTGGATAGAGTTACGAGAGGACAGCCTGGGAAAAGAGTAGCTGAGTTGGATCCGGTCAGTAGCTACCAAGCTTGGCAGCTGGCCACCAAAGGAAAAGTAGTAGAGCCCTCAGAATATGTGAAGTATGTGGGATGGGATGAGGCCCTGGCAGATGCAGACGTGACTTACGACAAGGATAAGAGGGAGTACATCCTTGTCAACCAGGAGAAGCGCAAGCGAGACCAGGACTCACCCAGCAACCCCAAGAAGAAGAGCTGCACCAGTGGGCGCCTGGAGAAAAGCGTCAGTGTCCCAGCGGGGGAGAGCTGCCCGCTTGCCCCAGGGGATCTGGACTATCGCCCTGCGTCGCGGCAGAGCCGGCGGGCCGCCCAGAACAAGTCCACGGAGTGCTTCGAGTGCGGGAAGATCTTCCGCACCTACCACCAAATGGTGCTGCACTCGCGGGTGCACCGCAAGGAGCGGCGGAGCTGCAGCGAGGGCGGGACGGCCGCCCAGCCCGACCGCTACGGCTCCAGCAGCGAGGAAGGGGACTCGGGCTCCGTCAGCGGGCCCAGCACCCCTGGCTCTGCGTCCGCCCCGGAGGACTCGGCCACCTCTGGCTTGGGAGAGGAGGGGGCTGAGGAGAGCTCGGAGGAGGGAGCAGCCAATTCCTTGCTAGGTAAGATCGCTCCCAGCTTTGCCCTAGTAATTGTTGCCGGTCCCCAGGTCTCCTGGTGTGGGACACAGCGATGACCAGAAGGAGAAATATATGAAAGCATGTGAGAGATCTTAGAGACCCCATGTCTGCTGCTTGTCTCAGTGCAGCAGCTCCTTTCTGGTGCAGGTAATGAAAGGGAGATGACGTTTTTGTGCTGGTGAACTAGTATTTTGATGGAGGACACCTGAGGAGTATTTTAGTTGCCTATAGCAACACTGTAGCATATTCAGGATAGCCCCCTGGATGTCTTGGGGGCTGTTTTTCTGCAATTCATGGGCGTCCTGTGCAGTGTTCTGCCTGCAGTGTACAGGTGTAGCCTGCGTAGCGTAGCCCCAAAGCACATAAACTTGTTAAAACGCCAGCGTGAGAGGAGTCTCTCTCCTCTTCTCCGCTTCACTTCCCAAATTGTGTTTATAACTCCAAAGGCTATAATTAATCTCTCTGGATTAAAGCGGTCCTTTGAGCCCAATGCTACTAAATGGAACAAATTATTCTCCAAATAGCAGCAAAGTAAATATTTAAAAGAACACCATTAAGCACTTTCGTATCTTTTTTTTAATCCTTTATTTTTGTTGTTCACCATGCTTTGTTTATAATACCCTTTTAGAAATGTGAGATTAACCATTCTTTCCTCACTAGCCCTTCTGCTGGTTTTTGTTTGTTTTCTGTTTGGTGAACAAAAACTGTTTCCTCTCATTTTCATTCCTTTTGTTGTGAAGAACATAGTTATCTATAGAGTTAAACTCATTTTCAAGACCATCGTGGATGAAGTAATCTGCACCATTGTGGAAGAGAGTGGGTTTATTCAATTACCTTGCTCTTTCAGGATATTATATAACGTTGCCTTTTCTCCTGGCTTCAGACCCCACAACAACAAAGGGACATTTTCCAGAATTGTGAATTGTTATATGTTTTTTATAAATTTTGAAACAATGGTGGATATATTTAAATTATTCCAAGAACACAAATTTTCTTATGCTTTTCCACCTTTCTGTAAAAAAACAACTCCAGAAAGTCTACTGACAAGCTAGATTCCTACAGATTCTTAAATATGTGCGGTATGATGACTTGCACGTTTAAAAGACTCAGAATTTGGCTTTCCCATGTGCTCTTGGATTCTTGAACACTTAAATTTCTTTTTGGGTACATGTCTACTTTATGTGCAAGTCCATCAGCTGCCACCTGAGATACTTTGGTACAGCTGACACAAGGTGTGGTGATAAAACTGCGGCTTTGTCTAGAGTTAAATGGGGCTGCCATGTTGCACCAGTGAAATGTTCAGTGCTGCAATCAGAACTGCTGGGATGGAAAACCATCTCTCTGGACATGGGCTGAAAACACTGCAACACTTCTTTGTATGATGTTCAAATAGGAAAACCTTTCTTATATGCTCTCCATATTTTATTTCTAACAAGAGGAGTTGTCTTATATCTTTGCCTGTTCTGCTCCTTGCCTCAACTCGGACTTTGAGCCCTTGCTGCAGGACTGAAAGGGGAGAGTTGGTCACACAGCACTTTGCTCTCATAGGAATTAAAGTTACTGGCTTAACTGATGCCAGCAACTGGAAACTCACTTCCTTGGGTATCAAATTGATCCTTGTTTATTTTAACTGTAAAGAAGCAGCAAACTGAAGGGCCAGAATAAAGGCACTTCTTGGAAAAGGAATATATTTGCAGTGATGGGCTGGGAGGGTGACTGCTGCATTTTATATTTGCTAATATCACAGCTGAAGAGCTAATCAAGTATTTAATTGGCTAATGAGAAATGTTTCAGTGCAAGAGAAATGCTGCCTATTACTAGAGGTTATTTAACTCAAATCACTGTCTCAATGAAGGGAAGATTTTTTACAAGTGATAGGGGTTTTTTTAATTTGAAAGATAGTTTAAGGTTTTTTTGCTTATTTGTGTTGTTATGTATAAAAGGAGTTTTCATAGGTAAATGTTCCGGACTAAGGTTTCCCAGTTGTATCTTTTTGATATGGAGGTTTATTAGTACTTCGCTGGTATTGTGTTCTAAGGAACTGGAATCCTTCTGTCCAGCAAGCTGTAAGATTAATTTTATTCTTTTGCAGATTCTGCTATAACTCAAGAGGGTTTTCTTCCCCTCCCCTATGAGCAATAACTTAAGGTGTATGGAATATAGGCCAGATTGTGCCCTCATGTATATGCCTGCAAAAATGAGGTGTTCTGGTATGGCCTTGAAGCACATTTTGCCCTAGAACTGCTGTAGTTTGCTATCCTTTGCTGCAGCTTTTTTTAGTTACTCTTCCAGGTGAAGATTTTCCATCACGAATAGAGCTCCAGCCCCATGGACAGGCTTCCTCCCCAGTGAAGGCTGACAAGCAGGGCTCTCAGTTCCTGTTCCTGAAATTATTTCTACAGTATTATTTTTACTCAGGCCATAATCAGGAAAATATTGTGCTACTCAAAAGGTTATACAATATCTGTTGGGCTTTTTTTTTTTTTTTTTTTACTTTCCTATCTTTACTCTCTGTTTCCCCCTTCCATGCATTACTGTGTTATCCTGTGTCAGAAAAGGACCTTGGGACTGCCAAGTCTTGAATGCTGTGGCCTTGACTCAGCTGAAAGTATTTCTTTGTGCATTTAATTCTTAATAATCTGAGCAGCGCTGTTGACGCACGGGGTCTTGCAGCAGGGAAGCTGGCAGGGCACCTCTGCGGTCACTTAGGGCCAGCAGGTGTCGGGGCTGAGGGTGGCAGGAGCAGGGATTCTTGACAGGGCTCACTGGGAAAAGAGCAAGAATTGGGGTTGAGAGGCTCCAGGGCAGGCACTCCTTTGAACAGGAATTTGCCTCTGCTGCCTTTGTTGAGTAACATCATGATTTCTCAGGCACTGGGGTGTAGTGTTGCAAACTCAGTTTATCAGCTGCTGGGCTGACTACAAAATGTGCTTCATCTGGTTGGAGGGAGGGTAAATAGGAGTTTTGTAGAGCTACACATAGTGTACTGTGTGGTACCTGTCGTGCAGCGATCACACGTGAAGTCTTTGTGCTTTGTGTGACAGCCATGTGGGAAGAGGTGGCTCAGAGTGCTTTTGCTTCCTTGAGACCAGACTTTGGATGTTTTTGAGGTATTCCTGCCTCAGATGACTCTTCATTTTTATTTATCATTCAAGCCACTTGCAAAACTGTACCTGAATGTTCACCGAGTTGCATCCAAAGCTGTGTGAACCATCTGTAGATTGTTGCTCACCTCTTCCCCAGACTGAGGTTTTTGGCTGGGTTTTTGTAATGATTTTCATTTTTCCCTGAGAAGAACCCCAGAGATATGACTGAGAGAGTAGTGAGGATTATATATATGTTGATAAAAGTGAAAGGAAAGCACTGTTTTTTATAATCTTTCATCTTCTCACCTAAAATGTAGTTTTAGATATATGAAAGTAATTTAATGGTTAGTATTTTTAAGGCATGAGCCCCTTCATTGCCATAGTGGTTTTAGCAGCGAAGGTGTTTGGGTTTGTTACATTGGGCTGTATGTCAGTCCTGAAATGAAGAAGGAAGAATAATTTTTGAGGCTGTGACTGCTGTTGGCAGGTGGAAAGGTGAAGAAAAGAAGTGAAAAGAATTTAAATACCTCTTGGTTCTTGGCAAGCATGGAGTAAAAGCGCAGCATGAGATAGCCCAGCCAGTGAGGAAGTGCCATACAGGTGGTACTTCTTCTTGCATGTAAGTGTCAGTCTGGGCTGGAAGTAAATGTTAAAATTAATCTAGGAGGGGAAAACAAAGAAAATAAAAGAAAAAAAAGAAAAGGAGTGTTATTTAGGAATAAAGGAGAGGAATGCTGCTTCTAGCATGACCATGTCAAGGAAGGACATCAGGGAAAGGAGAGGATGTATCACCTTGGAATGCTGCTTCCAGTGAAAACCATCTTGTGTATTCTATTTTCTTCATCTCCTGCCTCTGCTCTCTCTTCTCTTTGCCTTTTTTTCCCTTCTGGGGTACTCCTCTGATTTTTTGAAATGCTTTAAGGAGAGACTGATTCACCTGTATTGCACACATGTTGTTTTTACTGCTGGCCAGTGCAGGAAGGGGCTGACTGTGAGTGGGGGCTGCTGTGCTGGGCGCTGTACCAGTGCTGCTTCCTGCCCGAGAAGCTCGTCACCTGACTGAGGTGGGCACAAGGCTGTGCAGAATATATACAAAAAAAAAAAAAATCCAGCAGTGAATACAAAACAGTGGTGTGGCTGTGCTTGGTTTACATCAGGCATCACTGTGGCGAGGTGGGACCTGCTTAGAAAATGAGCACCATGAAGGAGTGGGATGAGATGGAAGTAAGGTGCAGGTGGAGAGAAAGGAGAATGGGGGAAAGTGGAGAGAAGTGGGAGGACCTTGATGAAGGGGGCTGAGACACGTGATGAGGTTTCAGGGGGGATGGGGGGGGCTGAAGAGAGGTGTGCAATGGCACTGGAGTACAGACCTTCCAAGACAGTGAGTGGCTTGCACTGAAGCTGTAAAGCTCAGGTGGGTCACTCCAAGAGGATTTCCATGTGAAAACCAGAAGGTCTGGACCTCTTTCTTGGTGTTTGTTATATTTCAAAAACTCTTAGAAGAGCATGGCCAGAGACTGATTTAGTATCTTTTTTTTTTAGTAAACTGAAGAAGAGACAGCTGCCTATGAATTGCTTACAGGTTATACAGTCTTGAAATGTAACACATACCATTTATCCCAGGCCTGTTACATGAAAATTCTATATATAAACTGGAATGATTGAATAGAAACATAACATTAGCAAGTTCTGAGGAAGAAGTATTGGAGAGATTTATGAAGCATAAATTTGGACTTTGTTTTGCTCAGATATGAATTATAATAAGTCTAGGAGCTGGAACTTTATTGAAAAATGCATATTTTCAGAAGTCTTTAGATGTAAAATAATTCAAAAGTAAAAGTTGTTTAGAATTGCTTTAATATTTTAGTAAAGCAGCAAGGCTGCAATTTTTGGGAGGAAAGCAACAATAAGAATAAAACAGCTAAGCAAATTAAATTATAAAAATAAAAATGTATAGTGATTCCAGAGAACAGAGCTAGTTCTAGTAAATGTTTTCTGTTGCTAGTATGAGTATATGGAACAGCTGCCAGTATCCAGTACCAGGACTTCATTGTTCTTACAGGAAAAATGTTTCTCTGTGTGCAAGGGGAGGTCTCTCCACTATGTAAAAATCAAACATTTTTATTACATATCTTGATTAATTACACTTCAGATGCTTCTCATGCCAGACTCTCACTGTAAATCCCACAGTATTGTGCTGTTAAGGGCAGTGCTCTTGGGGCATTCTACACTACACCAAATGAGATCTTGTTCTATATGTACAGTCTAAAGTATGTTTAAGTTATTTAACATATTTAGTTTGCTAAAGGAGTATATAACAAACTAGAGAATGTTTCAGTGCTGGACAATTGGTAACTATTGCCCCAGGCTTCCAAGAAATAAGGCAGTTTCAAGGAGGAACAGTATCTCAGAACTGTGAAGATAAGAGTGTTATGCTGTGATTACACATTCACCATTTAATTTGGGCATTGTTGGGGGTGCTTTTTGGAATATAAACCCTTTCAGCTTTACAGCTCAAACTAGTTGTTTGGATTCTTAACTCCAGTGAGATCAACAAAACTCTGGGACTTGGAATTACAAGCAAATTGATGCTTCAGATCATAGGGGAAGTTGGGCAGAGGCAAAGACTCTGTGCTAGCAGTAAGAGATCCATTAGATGTTGGTTTGGGCTTAGCATAGTTCAACTGTTCCTTTAAGCAAATTTGGACTAGACCTGTTACCTAGTTTGAACACATCTAATAATACCATTGAGAAATTTCTTATTCCAATCTTCCTTGCTGTAATGCAAGTCCAACGAAATGGACTGTAATGATAGTCCAGTCATGATGCATGTTAGCAAAGGCATGTGCACTGTGGTACTTTCTCATGATCTGAGGTTTCTCTGCAGAACACTGCAGGTTGACCCATTATTTTTGACTAGTACAGGGCTATGTATATCTATCTCCACAGCAGCATTTGTTACTTTTTCCTCCCCTTTGGACTCTTGTACTCTCCTCAGGACTGCAGATGATATCTCTTGGTGAGTGTACTCATTCCTGTGGTGTTGCCCTCAGCAGTATTTTTTTATTCTATTTGTCTTTAACTGTGGGTTGATCTTAATGGGAATGCCTACCAAGGAAACAGAACAAAATAGAAATTATGCTGACTGTCCCAAGAAAATGGATAGCAAGATAAATTTTGGCAGCCAGGATCAATGCAGTGTGTACTGAGAGGAGAGGAAGAGAGAAAAGCCATGGGACATGTAGAAAGTGGTTAAAACCTCCCTTGCCAGGTGCATCTCACACACATGAAATTGTTTGCTCCTTCTGTATTTTAGGCTGATGCTGGGAGCTGTGCTTCAACAAATCCATGCAAGAAGTGTTTGATTGGAACAGGGCAGCAATGTTTGGCATAAAGCAGTCTGCACCCTTTAGTGCTGTCCATTATAATTAACCTGACACCATACTGACTAAGGAACATGCAAGGATTGCTCTGTAGGAATCTTAGGTAAATTCCACTGTGTTCCTGACGACCACATTTTGCTCTGCATTACCAAGGCCTCTTTTACCCAGTCCCGTGTAATGTGGGTGGCCAGCAAGAGTGTTAAACAGCAATTCAAGTTCCTCTTGAAACGGGGCATGGTGATGAGGAACAGATAACACACAGTCAGCTCAAGTCAGAACTAAGGATTGCTGGCTGAACTTGGGATACTTCAGTAGATGAATGGCTTGTCGTGACAGAGATTGCCTTTATTGCTGCTCAGAGACAATTTCTTATGCAGGGTTTGGAAGTTATTAGACCAGCTGTAGCAGTACTTTTATTCCTTGTAAATATTTCAGTGAGTGTGTTAAGTGTAGATGAACTTCGTGCATGTCAAAGATACTTCTGCTGTATTTAGCTTTAATTGTTAGTGTTCCTTTTTTGCAGGTTACCATATGCAATTACAAGTGACACAGTGAGACAGAAGTATTATTTAGGCAGTTTATTGTAGCTGTGCTTCTATGATATAAGCAAAAACAGCTCAGCTTGGAAGAAAAATTGTACAAGATGCTAAGAGAGAGATAGGTTTACCCAGCCTTTATTTTATCTCTTAGGAAGCAAGGAAGTGTGATTTCTTAAAGGTAGGTCATAGTAGGATAAGCTTTGCCCTGAAGCTTATAGAAAATGCCCAAGATTATTTCTTCATACTACTACTTTCACAGTTTTTGGAAATGTTGCCCCAAGAGCTGCTTCAAAGGATTGCTTATGTCTTTGTTTATTCCTTTCTGAGCTGTCAGTCACCATTCAACGCTTACCATACATTGACATTTAAAAAAAATATATTTCCAGGGGTGTGGAAAGATATTGGCCTATCTTGGTTTCAGTCTGTGCATTCAAAAATATCCCTTCATGTTTGAGTCAGTTGCACAGGGGTTCCAGAGTTGATACTGGGCTTTTAGCTCTTCCTCAGTAAATACGATAAATGTCTGCATATAGAGATGTTCACTTGGAAATCCTGCTGCATAGAACCTCAGTTTTAATGAATCTCTCACTTCTTGACACCTGCTCTGACCTTGCTGCCTTGTAAACGTCAGTTTAGCATCTCTGGTAATTCTTTGTACTGGATGTTTCTATTACATCAAACTGTAGCGTGTGAAATACTGCTTTGTGACATTTATAGTCAAAAGATCACACTGTGTAGTGCTTTTATTTTCAAGCAGTTTCTGATCAGTGAGTGAGGACTGCCTCCCCCCAGCTAGTAAAACAAGATTCAGGCAATGAAAACTGTGATTGTAGTGTTTTAATCTGAATCCCAAATACTCCATGACTGTCCTTAGTGGGATTCTGCTGATCTGTAAGTGACTGCTAACGAGGGGCTTGTATAAATGTTTTTAATGTTAAATCTTTTTGTGGTTCTTAACATTATGGTTCACAGTTTGCCCTCGATCAAGAGTCAGACTTTCTTTTTTAGTGCTTTAGGTTTGGCAGTAGGTACTCTCAGTGGATGGGATGGGCTGAATTCTGCCGGAGCTGAAATGTTGGGGAGTCCCAGGGCTGCACAGGATATAAAACTAATGTGTGGTTGGGCCTAGCCTTGGTAGATAATTTGTTTTCTGCAGGTGTGTTTTACAAATACAAGTTTTACTAGGTCTCACTTGACTTCACTTTATTACTTTTTAGCCCAGTAGTCTCATTCAGGCACTGGATTAGTTTACTGTGAAACGGCCTGACTGTGGTACCAGTCGTACCAGTAAAAGTCAAGAGCAACTTAGCTGCAGTTAGGGGAACCCTTTGTGATGGGAGCATAGCTTTTCTTATTCTCAGTTTTCTTTTCATTGCCTACAAGATTTATCATCAGCAAGCCTGTATTTGTTAGGGACATGAAAAGCATATAGTGAATTCTATTGAATATGTGGAGGAAAACATGGAGTTTTACGTTACCATTTTCAGTGCCTTAGGCCTTGAAGGAGACCTCTGGATCCTTGTACTTGGTGTGTGATTGCTGCTCTCCCATATTTTGTAACTGATGGATAGACATTATTTTCAGTGCCCTGAATGGATTTGTAAATGTGTAGGGAACTTACTTTCATGGTGAATTTGTTTTTCTTGTTTATAGACAGCATGGGTTTGGACTGGAAAATTGCAGAATACTTTGGCCCTGATACAGCAATAGTTATAACTGCTGGCTTGATTTTAAGCATAGAGCAGTAAGATTGGAATCATTGTTAACTGCTTTGTTGAACCACTTGGCACCTAATGGCCTGAGATTAGAGAAGAATGGGGAAATCTTTCTTTTTTCTAATCAATGCCAGTGTAAATTGCATATCCTGAAATGTACCGTAGCATGCAGACGTTATAGGGGATAAGACTAGGGGAGGAACAAGTCTCAGAATTGTCTTTTGTGGATACTCTGTTGATGGCTTTGGTTCGGCTTTAGCAATGCTGAGGGCAAAAATCCAACCCTTCATCCTTTTAAAGTGCAGAATCTCTACTGAGGAAGTGTCCACATGAAAGGCAAAAGTGCTCACTCAATTGATGAGTATTGTAACTTTGATACGGGTGCTTACTTAACTTGGATTTAGGGCACTGAGATACTCATCCTTGTACAGGACCCACGGGGAAAGATTTGCCCTCCTGCTTTCAGAACTTTGTTTTCCAGGTTGGTAATCTCAAACCTCAGTTATTACTTAATTATCTCTGTTACTTCAAATAACAGAAAAAGAAATAGCCATTAAAATGATTGTTTCTGTCATACCATGGGTATAAAGCTAAAAAGTTTAGTTTTATTTGGGAGCCAGAAGTTAGGATTTACTTATTCCAAGTCAGATCTCTTCTTACTCTTTTTTTTTTTTTATTGTTATTACAGGATGCAAAATCAAAGATTTTATTTATTTATTTAAAGACTAAATTTAGGGTTAGTTTGTAATATAAGGCACTCCCAAACCTGGTGTTTCTTTGAGATAACAAATTCATCATGCAGTTGAAGGCATCAGCTACACCTAACAGCACTTCAGAGGTGTGTGTTATCTTAGGATAGCATATGTCTTGTGATGTCTTATTGCTTAAATAGCATTTGAGGCAAGCTGTTGTCAGCAAAACCTAAATATTTGGGCGGGGAGAGAAAAAAAAAGCATAACCACAAGGGAAATATATGGGTTCTTTGGGAAATGTGAACCTCAGGTCTAAAGGGCTTTTTTTTTTTTTTCCTTCTCTTTTCTCACGTCTCTCCTGTGAAACATTTTCTGGGTGTTTTGACAGTAGAGGTCTTTCACCAGTGGCATGATGGTGAAGGACTGAATGCCATGACTCAGGATGAAAATGGGATATAAAAGACTGCATCTCTTCCTATGTCTGCTGTACCCCAAGGTAGTGGAGCAGATGTTGTGTTTCCCTGTTGCCTTTTGCATGTTTTGGTAGGTGTGCAGCACTACTGAACCAAGGGTATGATCAGTTTTCTGTGATTTAGCCTTTATTCAGTAGGTAGTAAAGCTTTTTTTTTTTTTTTTTTTTTTTTTTGCTAGATAATGAAGCAAACAGATCTGTCTCTTCCCTTAAAAGAGAATTCAGGAAGTACAGCTCACACTGCACATGGAACATATTAATCCTAAACCCCTTATAATACTTTGCAGAAGTTTCTTGTCCTTGCACATATCTGTATCCATATGCACAGCAATTTTCCAGAAATGTCTTAAGTACTGTTGAAGCCTGGAGAAGCCTTAAAAAATATCCAAACACAGAATGACAAGTAAATTTGTAACAGGAAAAAAAATTAATCTTTTATTGGATTGTTCTGGGACAACAAAATGGGTGCACATAAGTGAGGATCGCTTACTTGCTACTGTAATGCTAAATATATTTGACAAGGAAGACTCAATGCTGTTATTTTTGTGGAAGTAGGGAGTGTTGTGCTTTTTTTAGTTTAATGCACAGACATGACACATTAGTTACAATTCAAACATAATAATATAATTTTGCAAGTTATTAGGATTTGTTATCTTAGGTGTTATCAGTATGCAAAAGTCTAATAGTAAGGCTCATAATGGAAATGAAATGCTATTAATTCATAATGAGGTTTTTATGTGCCAAGTAAAATTTTCTGCTATACTGACATTTCTTGGTCAATTATATGAGAGCAAGATTGTGTTTAAAAAAAAATGTGTCTTAGCATTTATTCAATAAGTTGAAATACTGACTTCACTCAACCAAGGCATCATGGAAAGTACTCTTCATAAAGTATTTACTCAAATTCCAGTTTTGCAACTTTCTTTGAGGCCTTTAGAAGCCAAAAGGAAAGAAACCTGATACCTAGGAAGAAAGGAAGGTTGGAAAGGGCCAAAACCATAATGTAATTAAAAAGTCTGTCAAGCAGAAAAAGGTTTGAGAAAGACAAAAATTCAGAAAGTGTATGGGTTTATGTAACAACTATAGATAAATAGATTGACATGGTAAAGGTGTGGTGTGTTACTATTAGAGCTGCATCCAGATGATGTAAACAGGTTCTTCTGGAAGGTCATTGATACTTCCAAGCAGGTCTCTGTTGCTGACAGCTCTCCAGAGATCCCTGCTGTAGTGGGGAGTGAGAGCCGTGCTAAAGCACAAGCCAGAAATGTGGTTTTCTGCAGTAACTGCCCTGTCTGTGAATTTGCTTTCTGACATGCACATGTTTGATCTGATTAAGGTTATCTCACAACATACACACTGTAGGATTACCAATCCATATTTGTTCTGTTGAGGGTCCCAACTGGGAGTGAGCCAAAGTGCCATTTTATGATGTGTCCCAGTGTTGCTGTGGGCAAAGCAGGCACTCAGGCTGGTGCAGCTGAGAGCTGGGTGATGGATGGGGCCTGGCTGGGGGTATTTCCTTTGTATTTTCCTCTAATGGGTTTGTGATCTGAAGGAAGTGATAGGAGAGTTTGTATTGAAGGGTCTGCATCTGAAGCTGTGCACAGCAGCAGGTGTATGAAAAGCAGGTAAAAGTTTCTTTCAGGTCCTGAGAACAGTGGAAATGGAAAAGGGAAGGAGAAGGGATAGGGAAACATACTATTGAGGGATTCCATTTTGATGTGTTGCATCTTAGTGTTTCACCTGGCAAATCACAAAGATAATGATGTTCATTTGTACCTTTTCATCTGAGTGCTTGAGAGGCAGGAGATAATTGTTATATTTGCAGAAATACTTAGAAAGAAAACATTTGTGCCTCTATATCTGTTTCACTTTCCTGCTGTGTGGGGAAAAGGAATAAAAGTATTTTTATCAAAAGTGATATTGAATGAAAGATTCAAAATGATGAAGTGCTGGACTATGGAAACATGATTACTTAAAACTGGTGTGACTGGACCTCTTAGCTTAAATGTAGCATGTCATTTCAAAGACACTAAAGCCAGATGGATAACTTGCCCCAGATGTTTAGATTCAGTGGAGCAATAACACGTGGTGTTTTGAACAAAGTTGCCTATATCCTAATAATGTTTTTTTGTGAATAATACTGTAATTTCAGACACCTTTCTTGGACTGTATTTTATACATATATAAATTGGCACCCATGGCAAGCAGTGTTTTTTAAACTAGCTTCAAAATCTTAATGTGTTGCTTTCTTGTTACCGTGACTTGAAATACTTGCTTTGTTTCTTTAATGAAATTAGCAGCTTGTTGAGAGCTAAGGTTGCATGTTGGACTCATAATCAGTTTTGTTTATACAGAATATTTTATTTTTTCTCTTCCTTTTATTTTGGGGGGCATTTATATATTAACAGAATTTCCATTAGCTCCTGCTGTTTATTCTTTACCCTTAAGCTACAGCTCTTTGTTGTAGCATCACAGTGTTGACCCTGGAACCAATTACTGTGCATAACATTCAGAGGATGATGAGGCTTATTCTGCAGCTATTGTTTTCCAGTAGTCCTGGTGTACCTAACTCTTGTAGTGCAGTAGGATAACTCTGTTTAAGAACTTTGTTACACTACCTGGCCAAAACCAATAATAAAAGCAATAAAAAATAGGTTCATTTGCCAGTCTCTTGTTTTACAGTCCCAAGAGCACAGCTGGGAAAGCTGCAGTGTTCTTCCTGCATTTGGAGAGTCGGGATGTTCTCCATTAGTTTTGATGTCTGTCACTTCCCTGGAAGTGAGTGCATGTGTAAATGTGATACAGATGTTGTATGAAAGCTTAACTATGCCTCTCTTTACTTTAAGCTTTAGCGCTTTTCTGTTTTGACGCCCACCCTCCCACCCCAAAAGGCTTTTCCTGAGAAGAGAAGGGAAACTGTTTTCCCATTCCTCTCTTACTCAAGAGTTAATTATATTCTGCACTGTGACTACACCTCAGCAAAAGCTGAGTGGAGAAACAAGACTCCTGACAAAAAGGCGAAAGTTTTTAGGCGAGCTTAGATTTTCCGTTCTTCCTTAGGACTTAGAAGTTCTTACTGATTTTAGCCAAGGGAAGAAATCCCACCCTGAGGTTACGTTTCATCCATATGCTTTGTTTCTGAGAGAGCTTAAATCTTCACGTTTGGTTGCAGGTCGTTGAGAGCCAACTTGGTTAAGTTGTCGCAGGTGCAACTGTAGGCAGCCAGCAGGAACTGAAGAAACAGGGTAATCCCACTTAGGAAATCCCCTAGTAGCCTTGGTGCTCCCTTGAAGCAGAACACCAGAAATACAGTTAGTGGCAGTTAGGGGAAAAAAAAGGAAGAAAAGAAATCCTTGCTCATGAATCAAAATTAAAGCAATATACACTTCTCTAATTTCTGGGGTTAGCATGTTATCACTGCTCTTCTTACATACAGTGTTCTTCTCTCTGAATTCCTGAAAACAAATAAGAAATTGCTTGATCATTTTTTTTAACTAATACTGTACTCTGATTCTGGGATGCCAGATGTGCAGTCAGACTGGATGAACCCGTTTAATTTTATTCTGCTGTATTTATTTGTACTGTACTTATTACTGTGTCTGCCTTTTTGCCTGTTGAGTTTTCATGCTTTCACAATTACCAGTGTAATCTCTTCCCACTTTATTTGCACCCCCCCAATACAGCAAAATGAAGCAAGCCATTTTTTCAAGATGTCTGAGACCTAACTTCTTTATATTATAAGATAAGCAATAACAAGAATAGTCTCATAATGTTGATGAATAACTGTAGCGTAGATTATTTTTTTTTTCAGTTACCTGAATCATGACTTATTGAGATGGTCAAAATCTGGTTCTAAAGTAACATGGCTTGTAACCTATGTTTGTAGAAGAAAATTAATTGAGCAGATCTGAGACAATTTCGGTGTTTGTTGTTTTTAGGGGTTTTTTTCCCAGAAGAGGAGCTTCCTGTCTCTTTCTAGAAAAATGGTCAGCTTTTCTAGGGAGGAAGAAGTCTGTGAAATGCATTATTTCATATGTCATTTAAAACAAAAAAACACAGCAACCTCATCTTGTTCATCAACTTCTGCTGATCAAAAATACATGATTTTAATTTTTATTTTTCCTTGTAACTTTTAAGGACATGGCTTCCATTTTCACAGAATTATATATATGATTTTTTTTTTCTATGAGAAAGAGGCAGAGTCACAATGTCGCAGAATCATTTTCAAGTGGAAAGCTTGGCAAAGTCCCCAGGGAAAAGTAAAAGAGAACTTTAAACAGGGATCAAAACAGAGAATTAAGGAGTAGATAATGGTATATATGAGAACTGTGAAAGTGTTAATGACCAAAATCTTCCAGAAGGATTTCCCACTGTGTATTAGCATTTTCAAGCATACAGCTGTGTCTAATTACCTAAAACTGATGTACAGTGCAATTAATGCTGCATCTGAAGAGCCAGGTAACAGGGCAGCTGACCATCTATGGGAACAAATAACCCAATATCTCGGTTCACAGACCTTTGCAGGCCCATCTTGTGAGCCAGTGCCATTCCCTGCCCTCAGACTGGACACAGATGCATGGAAGTCAAGTGAAAAAGAGCAGAGAGAAAGCCAGTCTGTAAGGAGCATAGTGTCTAAAGTTCAGGGAAAACATTTCTAGATTCTGTTTCAAGACATAAATAAAAATAATCCAGCAAATAGTTACTGCAAAAATAGAAGCAATCTGACTTTTTAAAATTTCTGAACAGCTGATATCATGACCCTGTATTCTTTGTTATTTATGGAAATCTGTTACTTGCCAGACTGTGAAAATGGCTGCCTGCTTGTATATATATTATTTTTGAATTGCTTATAAGCCAGCAGCCACATTTTCACTAAAAGCTTAATAAAATATGAAAGATGGAAAAGACAACATCTCTTTATTAATATCTAGGTATGAAACTGTTTCAATACTTTAAACATTCAAATCATTTGTGTGAAACAAAAAGGCTGGAAAAGCTTTCCCAGATAAATGACTGTCATCAAAGCTTCTTTCCATATAAGGCTCATATTTCATCTCCAGGCCTAGCTAAACAGAACAGAAATTTATGATCATCACATATTTAATAAATTACTCCCTTCTGATGGTGTAGTAATTTTACTAGGCTTTCTTTTAAGTGCAGTTAGTTATTTTCCTACATTATGAAGTTTGTTTGAGCTTAATATCTTGTATTTTGCTCAGCTGTTGTAAGGCAAAGCTAATCTTAATAACTGATTTGCTGAATGCTGCTGTTTGTATTTGCCTGTCCATGTCAAGCATTGCATGAGCATTTTAACTAGCTGAGAAATTATGTGGAAGCAACAGAGTTAAGTGAGTGATGAATTACTTGTTTGCTATCAAATCTGTTTCCCTCTCTCTTGTTTTCACCTCACCCTGCCTCCATACCAACCGCTCAGCCAATTCAGCTGTAAATTTCTTAGTGGAAACTATGCAGTCTCTTCAACTGCCCTGTTTCAAACCAGTGCTTCAGACCAAATTCCAGACTTGCCTGCAAGTCTGTATTCATAAGCCTTGGAAGTGGAATAGCTGAGAGTCTGACCCATCAAAAGCAACCACTGACTGTATATGTGAAAGGTGTCTACAGCCTGACCACTACCACAAGCTGTTGAACAAGAGCTTGGTGGTGAGAAAAATATTTTGAAGTGAAGATGGGAGTGGGATTGGGTTTTGCTGTTTACAGGAAGCACGAGAGAAGAGATTCTCCTGGTGTGTTCAGGCAAGGATGTTAATTAGTTTCTGGTCGAAATATGGCTCCACTGAGTTGGTGGAAAGGATGAGTGGCAGGTTGTAAGAAGTCCAGTGTAGAACCAGTATTACTGATCTTGGAGTCTGCAAGTCTGAAGTACTCAGCCTTCAAGAGTCAGTCAAAATAAACAAAACTTATCTCTGGGTAAGAAAAGGTGGAGGTTTCCCTTCTTCAGGCTGGTTTCCTAACAGGCTGAGTTGGGGACAGGATGGCTTTTGGCAAGGAAAGCTTGAGTTTGTCAAAAATACTGTAGCATCTTTTTGCTTCTGTCAGACAGAAGCTTAAGAACTGTGCTGTCTACAGAAGATGTACTACTGCTTTGCCAAAGCCCAAACAGGTTTTTTGACAATCCTTATGCTTCCAGTATACCCTGACCTGCCTCATATGCAAAGAGAGTGCCTTAAGGCTGGTGTCTAGACAGAGCCTTGTATTTCAGCAAAGGGAATTAAAAGTAGGCTCTGATATCTGTAAATTTGCAGAGAAAACTGCACTTTGGCTACCTGCCTCTTAATTTAGTGAAAAAAAAGTTAATTTTTTTGTTGATTCTAGGATGTACAAAGCTAGGGAAGGCATTTCAGATGTTGCTTGTCAGGATGTAACTATATCATGGCTGTTTCAAATGCCACCGCTGAACTGCTGTTCCAAAGATTAAAAAGTGGGGCTGCTGTTTGTAGACAATCCTATTCCTTGTCTCAGGTGTCATTGTTGTAAAGGATTATTCTGCCCTTACAAACCATACAAAGGCAGCTCAGTGAGCTTGACCTTAAAGCTAAAATGAAATTATGATCTGTTCTGCACCCTGCAGGATGGACTGAGAGAGTCAGGATGGTGATTCTTCAATTCAGTCATGGTGAATTGTAAGTAAACAAACAAGGCACTAGTTAGTAGATGCTTATTTGGTGTATTAACCTTGCTCCAAATTTCCAAGGTGTGCTGCCATTTGCCATCATTAGAATTGATACAGTCATGGAGTTAGTTGCTTGGGTAATGTCTGTGTCAGGTCATGTTGCAAGTCTTAGTTCCTCAAACACCCAGTGTATTCAGGAATATAGCCGTTCCTTGTTTATTATTTACTCATTTTATAAGTAACATCAAAACTTTGGTCTGTTACACAAAGGCTTTTATTCTTTGATTTTAGTTCGAAGTCACTTTGTCAGGATGAGACACAGTGGATGCTCAGTGCAAAACATCTAAGAGATTGTGAGGCAAATGCTCTTCCCAGCCTTCAACTCAAACACTCTTAAGGCATCTCAACCTTTTAAGAGATTTAAGACTGAGACCTCAAGTTCAGATTTGCCTTATGGATTTTATTCTTGGCAGTAAATTGTACAAAAGAGGTATATAGGTGTATATATATGAAATGCTGTTTTGCTGATTCACAGAGAGTAGTGTCTTAGGTCTCAGAAAAATTCAGCTTTTGTTTTCAGATCATCTGCATTCCTTTATAACTGCTTGCATCATTGAAAATAGTTCCCTGTAAGTGCCCCTCTATTCTTCATCTCCAGTGCACTACTGTTGGTGAACAGCAGGTTTAGAGTTTTGACTAATAGGCTGGGACTCAGATGGATGACCTCTATCAATTATTCATGATAGATCTGAGTAGCCAGTGTGTAACACTGACAACATTCATACCTTTCTACTGTAATATGAACTGTAAACCATAGAGTGATTGATAGACTACAGATGACCCTTGGTCATTTTTATTAATTCCTGTTGCTGAGTTCTGTAACCTGTTTTTCATTGCTTAAGCTATGGAGCTACTGTGTTTTTAAAAACTCCAGCTGTCCAGAGCTAGGAGAGGCTCTGAATTTACTGGTTTTTATATTTATGTTCTTCAGACCAATTCTCTTTCTTTTGAGGTTACTAGTTGTAGCATCAAGGATTTCAGTGGGATCAGAGCAGGCTTCTTGTACATATTTAAAATAGAATTAGATGAATGAAATAAAAGCTGGTTGGGGGATTCTGGGCTGTGCCTGATGGTGAGTAGAAGTGAGTAGAGCTATGGGAAGGGGAGTTCTCAACAAAAGCAGAGAAAGAAGTGTTGCTTGCCCTTTGCTTGTGGACTTCTGTTTGCCTTGCAGGTTAATGCAAAAAGAAGGTCAAAACAATATAAGGGTTGAGGTGTTTTGCTTCTTAACTGCTGCATAAGGGAGTTCCATTGTATAATCCTACATTACACATGCTGTGCTGTGATGAGCTTCGGATGCAAATTTAGCATTGAGAATAAGCTGAAGTTTTCAGAGCATTTAAATCAGTTTACACAGGGTGTTACTGGAGAAGTGTTTTCTGAAGTCCAGAATGAGAAAAGGCTCCTGAATTTGTAATTTCTTTTGCTTATGGAGTACATTGCAAATGAGCACAGTAATTTGTGTTTTTGCAAATTTGTTTGAGAAGAGCTGTAGGTAAAGATCTGTAAAAACAGTTCTGCATTTAAACATGTTGCTTAGCTGGAGTTCAGAGAAGGGGCCTGATTGTAAGGTAAGAATACAGTTGAGTGAGACTTGGGAGTAATCAACACTGGCTCCTGTGCTGGAAGACAGAAGGGGATAGAGGGGAGTCCTAGTTTGTGACAGCATCCAGAAGTAACCCAGAATTGGAAGATAAGCAAGAAATACCTGTTTCACAGGAGACTTAGATGCACTCTGCGTTTCAGGTTCTGCCAGCAGAGTTGTCTGTGTTAGATGTGTTAGGCTTAGAGCAGCGTTACCCCCTGAGCCCTGTAGGTCTGGTGAAAGAGGAGCCCAGATGCAGATGCAACAGTGCCAGCCAGGTGACACTTCCAGCTATCTTTTGTGTAGAGGAAGGTCTATAACAGCACAAATAGCAGTCTTGCCACGGTGTCTCCATCCACGCTGACAGTCCTGTGGATGTCAGGTTTTGGCTGCTGGCAGGGATGTAACCTTGGTGCTCTTGGTGTGAGGATCCATGCATTGACACCCCTAAGATCTGTGAGCCAAGGCTTCTTAGTGAGGGATGACAGGGATGGTGATGACTTGCTCTGTAGTGGCAGCTACACCACGATTCCCTGGCAGGTGAGGGTGCTCTTGTACTTGGGGTTTGAGCAAAGGGGGAACAAGAAGTGCTTGGAAACCCTGCCACTTGTGCTTGCAAGTTTGCTTCAATCACAGGCATTAAACCAGGAACTCTCTTCCCTTCAGCTTCGTTCCGGGGAAAGAGCTGTGGCAGGCTGTTGCTTTATGCATTGCAGGCACTCAGGAGACTGTACCTGGTGTGTTAGGTTACTAAGCAGAACCGCTGGCACACCTGAATCCTGATCTGTGTGTCCAGCCTCCCCCAGCAGCCCTAGAGTGTCAGGCACCTTTCCCCAGGGAGCCCCACTCCTCATGCTCTGCTTCCTTGTATTTGCTGTGGGTCTTCAGTGTGGCTGGAAGCAGGGCTGTTCTCCACTCACCAGTCCACCTTAACAGAGCTTTACTAGCCAACATATTTTGTTGATCAGTGTGATTCCAACTCCACAGCAATATGTAGACTAACCAGATGGAGGCTTGTACCTCTTGTGATTGTAAAATTAACCAGAATCATTGATAGTTATGAGAGTGATGACGGAGACCCAGGCGCTGTCAGAACAATGTGCTTTGAGGCATGCTTAAATCTGTTAGGACAATATTTCATGTTGCTGCGTGCTCAGTACACAATTCTGCAGCACAGCGAGGCGCGTACGCCTCGCTCAGCTCTGAGGGTGGGTAAAGGATGAAGATTATTCACTACTGAATTTGACTCAGCAAAGAAGGTGCAGGTTCCACTCCATTCGGAGGCACAGCCAAGAAATTTCAGTGTGTGACTGGATTTTGGGGTTTTGTTTACTTTTTTAATAGTCCCAACTAGGATTTTCTGTCCGAATAAAACAAAGTTTTTTAATTGGAACCTAGTGTGAGAACTTCCAGGGAATCAGTGAGGAATTTGTAGGAAACAGCTGGAAATAACAGAGGAGAAGGCAGTGCCATCTCTATTCTCTTCCTGCCACACAGCCCACAGGCGTACTGTAGTTCCCTGTTCATTTACATCAGTGACTAAAGGACCTATTTAAATGAATGAAGTTAATGAATTAATAAAAGCAGAATGGGGGAGAAACCTGCATTACAAAAGGTACTTTGTTCTTAGATGCTGAGAGTAAGAGTTGGGTTTGATATTTCACAACATAGCTCTGACTGCTGTTTGCTGTATTTCCTAATACACCCCTGGTAACATGAGATTGCACCATAGATTCCTTCTATTAAATGGTTATTCAGATGTGTTGTGCTACTGGCAGCTTTTTGCTTGCATATGAATGATTAGGTGTTTGAATTAGCAAAACGTGGATTAGCAGAGTTTTTTGCTTCGCTAGTGGTACTGCAGACACTTTAGCCATTTGGTCGTCAGATACAGTCGTTCTGTGCTTGAGCTTCTCAAAATAATGCCTGCTAGTGCCTCTGTAATTAAACATCTGTCGGGGTTTTAGAAATGCCCTATGGGTTTTCATTTTTGGGGGGAGGGGGAGACAAACTCCTGCATTTAGGGGGAAGAATGCTCTGTGTAACAGCAAAATATATTTTGTTTCAGCACAAGGCCAAACTTGGGAGATTAGCAGCTTTCTTCTCATTTTGGCTGATGTAAATAAGCAGTAAATTTATTGAGACATCCGGCATGAAACTGGTGTGAGAACAGAACTTTGGGCCTCGTGTGGCAGCTTGAGCAGATGGGTGCTTCTTACTATTTCTTAAAAACTGAAATGACAGGGAGATTAGGGTTTAAAAATCACAGCTTCTGTCGCATGCATTAATTAAAGGGTTTTAGTATAATAATTCTATCTTATTGTTCTAGAGCTCAGCTACTTTCAATTTTTAAAAGTACTCGTCCTTTCTCTGGGAGCCACGGCTGTTTGTTCAGTTAAATTCCTTCTGATTAAAGCTCCCTGAATAGTCATTGCCTTCATATACCAAGACCAGCCCTGTTTTCTCTATGCTATGCTGATAATGGGGTCACTGGGAGATTTCTGAATTACAAGTTCTAACTGAAGTTTTATAGTGCTTCAGGGATGCTTCAGTGCTCAGCACAGTCTGATGAGCCTCAGAGTACTGTTGGAGCACTTGGGGCAATGGCTTATACATTTTTATTCCTGACTTGTTTGGCTCAGAGGGGAAGCACTGAAGAAATTTTGGTGATTTCCTGTCAGGTCAAAAATATCATCATATTTTTCAGTACGGAAAGATGTTTGAACCCAGTGACTGCAATGATCCAACAGTATTAGCATTTTTCTTTTCTTTTTCTTAGATATGACTGCAGTAGCCTCTCCTTTACTACTTCTTCCCTGCAGAATACAAACCTGCAGATTTTTCAAATCTGGGAATGGGCTATATACAGAGTACCAATGTCTCAGTGATGTAGGTGGTTCTCCTCTGGAGTCCCAAACTGATGATTCGTGACAAGGTTGCTTGAAGAGAAAGGCCCTTAAAGTAACTGCCGTGCAAGTTTTATTTAAAAATGTCAGCCCTATGAATGCTGTGGATCTGTTACTGGTTTTGCTTCTTCCAGCAAAGCTTGACATTCCCTGGAAGAGCAGATGTTCGTGGAATGAACTCCTTCTGGGGAATTAACTAATTAAGAAGGTCGAGCTTCTGCGTTTATCCAAACCGTGTATCCCGAGGCTGCAGTGTAGTGTCAGGGCCCTTTCTTGGCAGTGCTTGATAGAACACGTAGGTTGAGAATGGGTGAAGACCTGTAACGTCTGCCAGGCTGCTAATCTGGTGTTGGAGTTCAGCAAAGGAAAAGGAAAAGAGCTGCCAGTCCAACAGCTTTCCTGTTTTCCCTTTAAACTGATCATCAAATGTGGTGGAGGTGGCATCCATTTCCAGCAGTTTGCTGGAGAGCCTGTCCTGATACCAGTTCAGTGAGTGAGTAGGCAGACTTGATTTATGCTATCTCTGGCCAGTATCACTCACAGACACAGGCTCTGCATCTGGGATATGCAGATACTGTCATCAGCTCTGAGATTAACTTAGTGATGAGTAGTAAAATGATGATTTTTCTCTTTCTTGCCTTCTGTCTGGTTTTGTTTGTTTCTTTTGTTTTGGTTTTGTTTTTGTTTGGTAGTTTTAATTTTTTTGGGCCAAGTTAGCAAATGCCACTCCCAGCAGTTGGGAGCAGAACCTGGAAGGAGCAGAGTTTGTTGTTCTTTGCCTCATTAAGTGCTACAGCTGCCTGTAACGAGCTATTAAGCTGTTAGAGCAAGCTGATCTATCTTTAGACTGTACTGACCCACTATCACCCCGAGTCTTCATGTCTTAGAGGACAGGCCACATCAAGTGAGGGATTTTTTAGATCCTCTTAGATGCAGGAAGGAGCTTGGTTAGAAGTGGTAGGATGGCACCCACCTGCAACAAGACAGCCATGGTAAAAAAGGGGCTGTTGTTTGTCTGTTTCCAGCTTTGGGGGAATGGAAAAGCTCCTCAGAGGGAGTTCCAAAGGAAAGGTGAGACTTGTTCAGCGGTGACTCTCCATTTTGAGTCTGCAGCCATCTCTTGCACAGAGAGTTTGTTGAACGGAGAAGACAAAATTGGCAAGGATTTGAGTTTAATAAGACTGGCAGAGGCGTAGAGAAACCCCTCACTACCCCTCCTTGTGCCTTTCAACTTGGATTATAGAACCCGTCAGCCCAGAATCTGGAGGCAACTTTAACTGAGCTCATTCATTAAATTTCTCATACTTTATTTTAAAGTGAAGGTTAGAAAAAATTCATGAAAGCTACTTAAAATGAGTCTGAGATCAAATATGCTTATTTTGAAATTATTGTTTGTAGCAGTGTGATCTTATAATACTAAAACCACAGCTTTCCACAGAAAATAATTAATTTATTGTGATTCAGTAATGTTAGACAAAGTATTGCTTTGTTTTTCTGGGGATTTTTTTTCAGCCTAGTAACAAGATGACTCAGATAGTAACCTGGATAATTAGGTTACATAGAAACAATTTCTATTAAAAATATAGGTTTATGTTCTTAACATTACAGCTTAAATTTACTATCAGTAGCAGTAGATCAATTTTTAGCCAAAATAAGATATGCATAAAAAATTCAGCTCCATTTTAAAGGCACTTCTCATTATAAATGCAGGAGTGTGACATTGCAATAACATTTTTTAAGTAAACCAAATTAAGAGATTTTCACAAGAGCTGCTGTGGCACTTACACTGTTGATTTGTTTGAAAATGAGGATTGTACTTTATCACAATATTGAAAGTACTCCATAATCTTAAAAGTTTTATGTTTTGTCTGTTGAGAGGATTTCCAGGGTAAAACTGGATGTCACTTTGAAGTCCAGCTACTAAGCAGCAAGAAAACATTTAGCACAGTGCAAGTGCCAGCACTACTCAGCTGTATGAAATTCCCAGTAGTTTAACTGAAGTCTGAATTTTATGTTTAGGTTAAGGGAGGATGAATTTCTTGAGTAATAGTTTCTGCCTAAAGGAAGTTTTTCAACTTTGCCCGAGTGCAAATACAGTGCACTGGAAGTATAAAGAAAACTGAGAAGAACTAAAGAGTGGGGTTCAGAGGTGTTGGGACAAGGAGAAAGGCAAGGACAATGTGAAGGGCTGTTTGTTTATTTTAAATATACCTTTTTTCATAATGATTGTGACTTTTCTTGCCTTACATAGTTACTCTGAGCTTCACTGCAGCTAGTTAACTGGATTTTAAAGAAGGAATAATCAAGAGAAGGAATAGGAGTTTACAAACCCTGATGTAAATGCTCAATTCTAGTAAATGATGAGGACTGGATGTGGTGAGGAGGTAGGATCAGCAAGGCTGTTTTCAGTGCATTACATCTTCAAAACTGGAAGTGTACCAGTTTATTAAAAGTTCTCTGTCCTGGCCAGGGCAGGTGATGAAGGAACCACAACTGAAATTAACATAGAGCCTTTTGTGTGCAGAGCTGAGTCAAGCAGAGGGAGAAATCTTCTCAGTTAGTTGGAGCTAAGAGACACTCTCACTTCTGAGCAGCAGTGCTCCTCCTCGAGAGGATAGAGTACTTTAATCTCAGAGGGATTGAACAACTTTCTCATGGTTGTTTATGGGACTAAAGTATGTAGTAAACCCAAAAACTGTGGCTTGGAATGTCTTTTGTTGTCTTTAACTACAAAACCATCAACTCTCTAAGTTTTTTTTTCTTGTGAAGCAGAGAATGATGAAGCAAGACAAAAAGACAGAGAAAGAGTATAAATGACTAGCAAGAAGGATGTGTTCAGAATATACTGGAAGGGTGTGGGGAAAAGAGGTCCAGAAGACATCTTTATAGTTGTGATAAAGGTAAAAGGCATTATACCTAAGCAATGAGCTTTTCTAGAGGCTAAAAAATACAGAAAGACAGCCAGGAAGATTTAGACAGCAAGGGCAAAGGAGAAAACTCTTGGGGTAAAGTCCTTTAGTGGAGGAGATTGAAAAATTGACTCAGCTTTATAGTTGGCAGGAAGTGTTTGCTGCTGAACTCTGTATGCTGCTGAAAAGGGTGGCTTTCACACCTGTGACCCTAAATACAGACCTGTCTTATCTAGAAACCATGCCAAGGATTCCCTTCTCATGGGAAGCCTTCTTGCACAGCCCAAAGAAGATGAAAGGAGGTACCTCATAGTGCAAAATTTCTTAATTATAGACAAAAGAAAACTTTAAAGGCTCTTCAAGAAGAAAAAACAAAAAACAAGGGGAAGGAGGAATTGTCAGCAATGAGCTTGGGAAAGCCAGTATTTCATCAACAAATACTCAAAATTATGTCAGAGCCTTGGAAAGTCCCTGGTAAACTCAGTGCTCATTTATGCTCTTATATTTTTCAGGGAACTTTGATTCCAAAATAATGAAGGGATTATGTGAATTAACCTTAAATCTTTAAACCAAGTCTTTTTTTTTTTTTTTTTGAGAATTTACTTTAGAAGTGCTGCTTTTTATAAAACTTTGCAAAACATCCTTAAACTGCGTGTTCTGACTTGGCTGCTGTTGCTTTCCATTCCCAGATAGTGAAATAGAAAAGTGAGGCATCAGGGAAGAGTCAGTGGTTTGCTCTAATTGTTTCATAAGCTGGAAGTGAAAACAAATGCCAGAGAACCCAAGTGCACTTGGGTGCCCAGTGCAGAGAGTGTGCAGGTTCTGCAGAGCATGATGAAGTGTGCTTGTCCTTTGGAAGCTATGTCTTGTGAATGGAAGCATACAAAGTATATTCTAATGTCACAGAACACAAGTACCCAAAATCTTTCATTGCTTCAAAAAAACCTAGGCCTCATTTCAGGACTCCTTCCACTAAAGAACTGATTTTTTTTTCTTTCCTGAGAATAGAGTTGGCTCCAGTTATCCTTCTCCTGGTCTTTGTCTTAAGTTGAATTCAGAACACAATATTGCACTTCTTTGTCTTCCTTGCTACTTTTGGCAAAATCTGAAGTCTTTGTTCACGTGCACTCTCCGAACATACTGAATTTAATAATGTGTTGTTGCAACATCCTAATTTGCCCTCCTGTAACCACAAACCAGCAGTCTGGAGTAGTTTAGAACTGACCTGGTTGCAAATGTCGTCTGTCATCTCCACAGATCCCTGTTTTCTTGTGCGAGTTAATGCTTATTAGTTTACTTTCCTGTTAGCTCTAAGTGGAGCTTCTCCCACTAGCAGAGCACTTTTTTAATTGGCAAGAATGTTCTCTCAATTAGCACTTGGCAGGCAGAGGTTTTTGCATTTGTGAGGTCTTTGTATTCTCTTCTCCTGTGTTTCTGTATTTTCCCCAGTGGCTTTGCTAGGAAAGTTCAAGGCATCCTTTCCTGTGGAAAGGAACATGTGGGCTAACTGATTACCGTGCATCAAGGAGGACACTCTGGAAAGAAGGATAGAGGTTGGCATTACCTCATCCTGCTGCTGACCACCCAAACTTTGGCCTGTTTTGACAGGGATTTTTTTTACATAGTAGTGGCAGTGAACAAAAGTCAGAACAGCTCTACTGGAGGTTTTGTCTCCCTTAAAATGGATGCCTTTCCACCATCTGCAAACATGGTGTTTCCTAGTAAAGTCATCTATATTAACCTGTTAGGAACTATTTAAATAAAGAGAGTTTTGGTTAAAAAAAAAAATTCTATAATCCAATTCAATATATAGAAAATTCTGTAATACAATTCAATATATAGAAAACCCTTGGTCCTTCTGTAATTACCCCCCAAGTTACTGGACTCACCCCAGCTGTATTTTCTTGATAGTGGCAGACAGTTTGACTTAGGGTGAGTTGGGTGTCAGCATCAACCACATCAGCAGCACACCTCAGTCCTGCAGGGAGCGTTTGCCACTTGACGGAGCATCACTTTGCCCCACAGCTCTGACCGGAGCCCTGCCCTTGGTCACCAAAGGACTTGTGTCCCCACTGCACAGAGGGGGAATGACTTGGAATGAATTTGGTTATGGACGGGCAGGGGATTTTTGTTCTTTTTTGTTTTCTTTTCATTTTTCCTGTTCTTGTTTGTTTGCTGTTTATTTGTGTGGGGGTTGTTGGTCCGTGGGTAGGGTTTGGAGCGGGACGCTCGGGCAGCATCCGGACCGGGTCCCAGCTGGAGATCCCGGAGGCGGCGGCGCTGCCTTGGGGAAGCGGCGCCGGCACCATCCGCTGGGCGGCGGCGCCACCTGGCGGCCACGGCCGGCGGCAGCACCTCCCCTCGCTTCCTCCCCCTCCTCCTCCTCCTCCTTTCCTCCTTCTCTTGCCCGGCCTGCTCTCCTGCTCAGCAACCCGCAGCTGCCCGGTGCCTGCTTGCTGCCGAGCCAGCGACTGACAGCGGCGTGCAGGAATAGCGACCGCGCCGTTAGTGACAGTGAAAATACCAGAGCTGTCTTGCAGGGCGATGTCCTGTACAAATGGATGTGCCTGGGCTCGCTGGGGAGCTGCGGTGGGGGCCTTGGTGGCAGGAGAAGGCTGAACGTGCTGCACATGGCAGTCAGTCCCTGGGCTGGGGTTTCAGGTGAGCACGTTACCTGTGCGCAGGTGAAGGTGCCAGAGTGAGCTCCCCAGTGCCGTGAGTTCAGCATGTGGCTGAACTCCAGGGATGGGCGCTGTGTTTGCTATGGAACCTCCCTCACAACGCCTGAAGTCCCTCCAGAGGCTGTGTGTTCCTTTTGATTAAAGAAGTGAAGCTGAAATGGGCTCGGTGTGATCGATGGCTGTGCCTAAGGACTAGTTATCACCTGGATCTTGTGTGTGGTCAGGTGTGCGGGTGGATTAAGTTGCGGATTAGATGTCTATTAATAGATTTAAAGTTACTCTGACTCTGAGAAGGCTTTTCAAAACATTTTAAATTTTGTGACGTTGGCTTAATCTGCATTTTATCAGAGTAGTTGTGGTACTAAGTACTTCTTTACGTGGTGATCCTGGGCAGACACGCACACACACACACACAGAGACACACACTCTTAGTAAATATCTGGGCAAACATTTGTTTTTCGGTATGAATTTCTATTATTTATGACTCTGAATTAACCAGATTAATTTCTCAAGCCCATTCTTCTGTAGACAAGTTGTATTTCTGTCTAGTAGCAGTCTTAAGGGGCCAGCTGTGGTTGCGATGGGTGGTGTCCTGCCATTTGTAATAGAA
Source organism: Serinus canaria (assembly GCF_022539315.1). Taxonomy (NCBI): domain Eukaryota; kingdom Metazoa; phylum Chordata; class Aves; order Passeriformes; family Fringillidae; genus Serinus; species Serinus canaria. The sequence continues at coordinate 92,996,810 of NC_066315.1, forward strand.
GGCTGTGGGTATATGATAAGGAAGTCATATCTGAGATCTGAGGAACTCTTTCTTTATTAGTTACTTAAGCTTTCTTTTTTTTTTCTTCCCATGGAATGTTATGTGCATAAAAACAGACCCTACAATTGATGCACGTCTGGGACAGTGGGGTGAGGGTGGTTTGGTTACCTCAGTTCCCCTCATCCCTCCCCAGTGCATCCACTCCCCAGCAGACTTGTTCTCACCTATTGTGTACTGCTGGGAAAGCAGATGGCCTTCCTGAGCTTCCAAAAAATCAGGTCCCTGTAAGTCCTTAACACTGGCGAGTAATTAACACTTAAACTCCTCAAGAGGAGAGGTGTCAGTACCACTTCCTACAAAAATCCACTGCTTCCTACAAAAATACATGCCACAGCCCTTGCCCAGGGGCTGGTGCAGCTTATTCCTTGTTCCCAGTGAGATGCTTTTCCATGCTGCCAGGTCTGCATGTCTGAGCAGACAAGCTCTGCACTGAAACGTCAGACATCTTTCTGTTTAAGGACACCTCATAAATAACTGATCATCGACATTTTAAAATCTTCCTCTGTTAATCCCATGGCAGGCCCAGGGCTCGTTCCTGGGGCTTGCTCTCAATATGGAGGTGAGAGATGACAGCAAGGTTACGGGAGCCTCTCACCCAGAGTGGTGCTGCAGAATGCTGCAGGTACATGTGTAGAAATTCTTTTTTATCAAACCAAATTTTTAAGTTGGCCTTAAATAGACTTACCTGTTCACTTGTAAGGAAAGCAATAAAATGAATGTTGGGGGAAGGAAATAAATCTGAAGTACTTTCCTGCTCTTCTGGATGTGTGTATTTTGTTGTTGGGTTTTCTGTTTTTAATCCTTTTGAGAAGGAGAAATTCCAATTTAAGCCAGCCTGTGGCAGTGTTTTTCAGCATTTCTTTTGCTTCTGCTGCTTTTAACGCTTAAGCCTTGGTGCTAATTGGAAAGTGGAGAAGCTTCCTATGTGCTAGATGCAGTAGTTAGTTTCAGATTTAATAATGTTTTAGCATTTTCACACAGCTGTTATTAAAATGAGGTGGTGATATAAATAATCATGGCTCACAGGTGCAGAATTACTGTTTCATTGTCTCTAAAGCTTATTTTTTAAGTGATGCGTTTCTATTGTCACTTTTCAAATGGATTTGCTTTGTCTTCCCTATCATCCTTCAGCATAACAAAGTTTCTATTATTTGAAAGATTCATTTAAACAAGTTTACAGCTGGTTCTTCTTTTTGTTCAAGACATCTTTGAGACCCTTGTCTCCTGACCTTTTTGAGCTACATGATGTACCCTGGGATGATTCTCATCTGACTTCTTTCCCAAACAGAGGACTTCCTCTGTCCTCTCTCCTCAGAGTTTAATAGACATTGGTATATATTTGTTTTGTCTTATAAATGACATCCTGAAAGTTATTTTTGCCTTTACTCATTTTTTCAGAATAGTAAGACTTTAAAAGGAATAATGTAAATGAACCCAGAGTTCTGGTGTTCTCATGAGCTCTCAGATTTACCCCTCAGTATAAAGGGAATGGAGTCAGGAAAAATGCTAGAGCTCCAAATCCCTTTCAGAGCACATTTTGCTGCAGACAGCTGCCCTTTCTGCTGCTGTGTGGTGGTGCTAGGTTCCAGCCTGCTTTGTCTGTCAGCCCTTCAAGGGGATTATGGAAGTTGCCAGTAAATGGCTGATGTCTTCAGTGGTCTGCATAAGGCTGTCAGGGAGTTGTTCCAGGCCAGGTCTGAAAGGCCATTTACTTCTCCGGAAGTGCCTTCCATTGTCCTTGCTACCCCAAGGGAGGGTAGTGGAAGGAAGGGGAATGGGAAAGGGAAGGTGCTTTTGTAGCAGTTAACCACCCTGCAAATACCCCTGTCCTGTGCACTCAAACGGGACAAACACCACCAGTGCCAAGCCAGAGGCAGCTACAGGCAAGCTGGGTCTGGCACCTCCAGCCTTTTCCCTTGAGACCTTTGGCTCTGGGCTGCAGCTTGTGTCCCATGTACAGTGCCTCTGGTGCAATTCAGCTGCAGTGGGCACTGAGTCAGTGGCTTTGGCTGAATAGCCAAAGGCTGCCCTTGTGTCTATAGTCACATCCTCCTCGGAGCCTTGGTTCCCTTTGGTCTGTCTAGAGCAGAGCTTTTCAAATCAACTTTTGATCTTTCAGTAGCATAGGTCCTTTTTCTACCTTGAGGAAACTCTGCAGAGCTTGGTCCCTCATCTCTCCTGCCATGTGCTTGCAGCACCACATAATGGTGCTAATTATGATCCAGCAATATCACACAAAGGCATCCAGTTTCCATCCAGTTTCCAGTGGTGGTCAAAGAATCATAGTTCTGTCCAGCCTATGTCTTGGGTTTGATAGTATGTACTTCTTGTCCTATTCCAACCCTATTTCATTCCATTATCTTTTCAAAGTCCTCTTTCCTCTGAAAGCCAGAAAAATAATAAGCTTAAGAAAGTGTATTTTCTGTCCAAGCACTGTATAACTACCAAATTTTTAAATCTGTGTAATACTTACAGTCCAAGTTCCCCTTTCTGTCATGTGTTCCTGTAATTTTTTGTGATGGACATGTATAGTAGAGATTCCCAACTGCCTTAAGTCTGTTAGCAGACTCACCAGCTATGGTAGCATGGCCTTCAGCAGGAGAAACAAGGTAAATTAGGTCATGCAGAGCTCCTGATTTCTGTGGCTGCTGCCTGTGTTACCACGCTGGGCTTGCCGGCTGTAGCTGAGGTATTTCTGCAGAATGCTGGCTGGCAGCACAGCTGTACCCTCTGTTTTTAGATTGAGTAGCTGTAGTAAAGGGCTTTATGATGTATGGCAGTACGCTACCCGTGCTTAACAACTGATGGGAGAAATGAAATATTGGATGAGGAATGTTAAGCTGTATGGGACGGCTGCCAGTCTGCAGTCCTGGCCTGGAAAGCTTTCCTCCTTAATGCACTTGAAGGAAGATGAACAGGTGGTGGTCAAGAGGATGCTGTGGAGCAGACATTGTGGCAAATCTGACTGTTGGAATGAAGGGAAAAGTCTCCAAGAAGATTTACAACTGTTTGGATCTATGTTTAGAGGGATTGTACAGGCAAGCTGCCACTTGCTTAAAAAAATCTGACTCATGATTTTCTATCTCCTGTGCAAGTATTTTTGATGCATCAAAGCCAATTGCGCCTCTCTTCCCATGCCTTAAATTAAGAGAAAAGAATCAATACCCACAAAACCCACAACAGCCCTTGCCTAAACCCAACTCTCTCAAACTTAATTATGTAACCTGCTGTGTTAATGGTCTTAGACCTTTTCTTTTTCCCCCCATCTACCTGAACCAAACTTCACAGGCAGGGCCACACATAGAGAAATGTGCAGCAGCTACAGAGCATACTGGTGGTATTCTGCCTAGGTTTTGGAGTAGTTCTGCTGTATTGCTGTTAACTCTGAAATTATGACAGAGCTGTGTTAAGAGTCAAATTGGTATCATCTGGCCTAATCGCTTCCTAATTTTGCAGAGCATTCCAGGGGTTTTATATCCCATAATTTTCTTTAAGTGTATTATGAGCAGCAACGTTTGAGGCAATGCCAAATTGTACAGTTCGGTTTTGGCAAGCAGTGCCCTCAAATGTCTTTGTATTGGTTTTCTGTATGTATTTCTCTGGCCCTTTATTTTACCCACAATTTTTAGGTAAGTACTTACCCTTCCTTCAGCTTTTTCCAGAATTCAGAATGTAGCTGAAACACACCTCTCTGTGACATAGGAAGACATCAGGATGTGCTTGAAGCTCAGAGGGCAAGGCGGGGCTGTGGGCCATGAGCGGGAAAGTCTGGTCCCAAGTCCTAGAAGGGGCTGTGCTGGGGATGAGAGCAGGATGTGGCATCAGGATGGGGATTTAGATGCATTAGTTGCAGCCTACTTCTTAGAACTGGTCAGACCAGTGTCCCCTGCCCTCAACTCTAGATAAAAGACAAACTTCATTCTCAAATAGTGAAAGGCCCCCCAGTGAAGTCCTCACTACCCTTGGGTCGATATAATATGCATGGAGGGTGAGAAAGGCTCTCAGAAAGGCTGTGATAACAGGAGCTACAGCTTCACCTGCAGATAAGTACGTGTTGCTTTGTGGGGCTTTTTGCCTGCTGCTGGGCAGAGAATATGCTCACAGACCTCTGTGAGAAATACATGGGTGAAAGGACTGGTAAGTCACAACTAGCTCTGCCACTCACTTCAGCTCTGCCACTGCCCAGAATTCCTGTGTACCATGTGTGGAATGACTTACCAAAAAATGTCACTGAGGAGGTGCAGAGAAATGTGACGAACACTGAAAATGTCGTGTCTGTGGCACACTGCCAGCAGCAGCCATTTTCCCCACATTTGCACTTTCACTTCATTAAGTGCCCTGCTGTGGATGCTTTCCTTCCATAAGCCCCATGTCTGTGTTGGGACTGGAAGGGCTGATACCTGGGCAACAGATCCCAAAGAATCTACCCTAGAAGAGAGCTGGTGTTTGGGGTTCACTACAAAGCTTTTTGCACCTGATGTGCACTGCTGCAAAGCTGAGGGTGATGAAAAGGTACTGTGCAAGAGGATATTGGAATAATTTGCACATCGAGCTGCTGGTTCAGCCGCTTGATGTTTGGGAGTCTTGTAGCATCAGTCCCTTAGATAACAACAAAGCCAAATAGTCTTAAAGAAAACATTGTAGCTGGAAAGAAAAAGTTCACTGTGAACTTTCAGGCTTGTTTTTCCAGTACCTAACAATGAGTACTTCAGTTGGAGAGATTCTGGACCTGATACCCTTTCCAGCCTAGTTTCTTAGTTACTTTGTTGGTGCCTATTCTCTTGATTATGCTTGAAATTCCAATAACCTTGCTGGCATTTGCATCTGTAGCTGTGAGGATGCTTTCAGACCTCCCTTTTCTTTAGGAAAAAAAAAAGTGGTCTTGAAGTGTGACATAACTCTAAAGCATTTCTGCTGTGTGGAGGAATTTGTAATTTTACTGAGCTAGGGAATACCTTGTAGAGAGGAGTCTTTTGTGTGCCGTACTACTACTGTTCTCAGACTCAGATTTCACTCATCTTAAAAGGTTAAGTTTCAAATGTAATCAACTAAAATGTTTGTGCTTTTTTCCACTCACTTTGGTGACATTTCAGATTTTTTCTGAAATGCAAAGCCAATGTAGTATTTCCGATGTTAATAACACTAATAATCTAAAATAATTCAGAAATCTCAACATGTGCAGTCCAGAACTGAACAAACTTTATTAAGTCTGATGGTCTCCTATTCACGTTTTTTTGCTGTCTGGATTGTAAGAGCTCAGTGGGTTTTGTTTTCATAAGCAGCAGGTGTCCTACTGGCCAGTGCTGGAGAGATTAGTCAAGTGGAGACTGGGAAGCACTGGAAGTGGTGGGCTCGGCTGGCCTGTTCTGCTTTTTTCCCCTGCAGCATCCCCCAGTTCTGCAGGGGAAAGGAGATGAGCAATGCAGCGGGGTCCTTCAGCTGTTTGCACTCTTCAGGTTTGGAAGGACAATGCATTTGACAGCGAGGGTAAAAAGTAACTTGCAGTTAAAGTGAGAAATTGCAGAGGGTAAAGTTAGTGAAATGAAGAAAAAGGAATTTTGAAATAAATCAATACATTGTTGTTCCATAAAGGGAAGCCTGAAAAAAAAAGAGAAAAAATAGCTGAAAAATAACTTGGTCTTTAAAAAAATGAATTAAAGACGCCTACCATTAGTCATATAATCATTGTGGCAACAGCAGTAGTACTGTTGGGGAAGTAAATGGTGAAAAAAATGTTAAATTTTGTTACTTTAGGGTGCCTGTTGTGCTTTAGGAATATTATTCTTCAATTTGGAGCTCCCACTAACATCATGACCATGCTGCTGCTGATCACTTCCTCCTCTCCTTCATATTGGAAGCACAAAAGCAAAAAATCACAGATTGAGATGAGCAATTTACTGGAAACAGAAATGAGATAAAAAACCAATCATAAACAAAAAAAATATTAATAAGAGGAGGTATAAGACAAAGAAACTATTTACACTAAAAAAAAAAAAATACCCCGCCCAAGAAAACCAGAACAAAGCAGCAGTTCTTACCTCTCTACTTATGATGTCATGGGTTTTCATAGTCATCATCCTTCCCTAATAAATACTTCACAGAAAGTAAAGAGTTCCCATCAGGGTGCTTTGCTTGAAATTACTGGCTATGAATTTAAAAAGTCAGTGGGAAATCATTAAAATTTAGATATAGAAAAGGAGAATGGGGAGACACTGCAAACTGTCCCAAAGGGCTGCTGCTTCTGCTTGGGAAGCCCTTGGCCTGGGTTTATTTGCTAAGGATGTACAGAGTTGCTAGAAATGGTATAGCTGATGTTGTGGAACTATAAAACTAATTCCCCACCAACTAGCCACAACAAAAAATAAGAGAAAAAAGTACTCTGAAGTAATAAGAAAAAACAAGTGCAGTACAAACCAGAAGCATCTTGCTCATGACCAGATGAAGACAGGACTTCTCAGGGCACCTGGGACTTGCTTTCCATGTGCTCCTGGGCTGTGGTGTGGGACAGCATTACTCTCTTACCCCCCCTGTGAGGCTGAAGGGAAACCTCTGTGGGACAGGGTGTGCTGTCTGACTGACAAACCATCTGTGTCAGCCAGCATCAAGAGCTATGCTGGGCTTCTGCCCTCTTAAAAACCTCAAACCTCAGCCAAAACCACTCACCGTCAATTCTAAAATTCATTGGAGAGAAAGCAGGGATATTAGCTGTTTGTGTGCTTTTCTACTCTCAGGATCACCTTCTTAGATGCTACCCTACCCCACTCTGTGGTGCTGAGTGCTCCAGTCTAGTCTTTGATCTTTCTCTGAATTGTTGGGGAGCTCATGTAGGAGCCCCTCAAAACATCTAACAGATGTAAAGCAAGAGGGGCTTTGCAGAGGAGAAGCTGCATCTCCTATCAAAGCAGCATAATTTCATCTTCCCAGTATGTCATTGTGGCACGTGGCCTTGTGCTGTAAGAAAACCTAAGAGGGTTTGTAGGAGTTGGCTCGCACCTCGTGCCCACGTTGCCACCACGTGGGATCCTCAGTGGCAAAACTGGATGAGAAAGCAGGGGAAGTGATGGGCAGCATGTGGAGTATAAAAACTTGACCCACAGGCAGCTAGAAAAGGGGGCATGGCTCAGCAGAGACAAATCCTCCTCAGAATAACAGACACTAGGTCTCTCTGAAGAGCTGAGCTAGGCTCAGAGGATAAACCTGCTGAGAAGGAGTGTCATGGGCTCACTGTTGAATGCTCCAAGAGTCCTTTCTTAAGCTGTGTCTGGAATTAATATGAAAGGAAGGCTAGATTTTTGGTCTGTGAAGCAGTTACAGTGTGTGGATACTGGCTAATGTGGGGGTTTGCTTTGCTGTGCTGAGAGAGTGAAGGGGAGGAGTAACTTCTGCTTTCTGCCTCCCTGTGAAAAAGGTGGATTTTTATGTGTTGATAGTCCATGTTTTTGTCCGTGCAGGTTTTACAGTCCAAGTGGTGTTTCTCTTCTTCCCTTGGCATTTATTCCTTGAGCTGCAAATATGTTTGTTTTTTTTTAATTTCTGTATTTCTGTTAATCATGAGTTTTTCTGCGTACAAGTGTATCTGATTGTTGTTGATAGACTCCAGTGCTCAGCATGACATAATTCTTTTGGAGCTTGAACTCCTGGGGAGGCTGCAGACGTTGGCCTGTCATCCTTCTGTCTTCCCTCAGCTATGTGGGGAAACTTTTTATTTTCTGGGGGGGTTACTTTTCTGTGGCAGTTCTCTGAACTCCTTCTGACTTACCTGTATTTGCAGATCTGCACAGATATTCTAGGGGCATGGACTGTTTTTGTTGAACCTTCCTTTCACAGAATAAAAGACCTGAATTTTCTGTGGCAAAACTGCTTTTTGCCTTTTTTCCCCTGCTGGGTCCCACTGTATTATGCTTACTGTGGGCTTTTGCATAGTTCCCATTATTATGGTGGGTATATATTTATATAGATTATTTTTCACATATGTTTTTCATATATTTTCTATATTTAAACCCCAGTGTGACCTGCATGGCCATTGTGTCTTCTTCAGAGGGATAGTTTTATTTTTGTTTTTATAATGTGTGCTTTTACCTAAGCTAAGCTAAGCTGAAGAACTTCATCTAGTGCACTCATAATTAACTTGCTGTCTGTTGTAACATCAGTTATTTTCAACATTGCTTCTTCGCAGATTTTGGCTTCCCGTTGCATGGATTTTTTGGGATCATTTCCCTTTACTTGTCTTAGGCTGCTTTTCTTCCCCAGAATGAATCTCATTTGATTATTTTCAGACTGCATTTCTATTCTCTCTGAGTCCCTGTGCATTATTTCCTTGTCCCCATTATTTTTGCAGCTCCTCCAAATGTGATATTTCCTGGAGATTTAAGTTAGCACGCTGTCTAGAATCTCTTCTGGAACATTAAAGAAAATACCAAGTGAAATAGAACCTAATACAGGTCTTTGCAATATTGCACCTTCTTCCCTTGTTATCCTTTGCTTTTATCATGATTTATTTGCAGTCAGTTTTCAAATCAAGCCACAGTATTCATCTCAAAGTGCAAATCACTATCAAATGTTTACTGGAAATCAAACACACCACATCTGCTCCTTTTCCTCAGACTCCTAGTACTGTAACACTAGCCAGAAAAGGGGCCAATTTCTAGCCAGTTCTGCTCTTCTGAATAGAAATCACGATTTCATTGTCCTCAGCCTTGTAGCCTGGTTTACTTTATAGGAAGCCTCATGAATTAAAACAGCTGTGCAGCCCATTCTGAAGTTCTGTTTTGTGGAGAAACAGTGCTGGGAAGAAAACAAGTGGAGTTTATGCATGTGAGGGGGAGAAAGAGAGAAGAGGGTTATGTGTGTGTGGGGAGAAGGGGAGTTGCTTTTATCTGTGAGTTTGAGTAAGTGGGTGAGGGCATTAGGTGTATTTCTGAGGAACTGCACAAATCCCTGAATATTTTTGTGTTTCTAGACCATGGTTTTCATATAGTTAAGTGTTTTTCACTCTCCTGCTTTGCTTTCCCTGTGGCCTGTGATGCTCTTGATACTTGAAGCCGCAGTGAAACTGGTGGTGGCATCAGCAGCCACCTCCTAGCAAGGCACCTTGGAAAATTCCTCTTCTTTAACTGTTGCCCAGGTATCTGTGATACAAAAAACCTGTAACAATTCTCCTGTAGTAAAAGGACCTTTCTCACTCTAAAGTACAAGAGATAAAAACAGCTGTTTTGGGTAAGAAACAAAGGAATTGAGACAAAATATAAGGAGATGATGGAGACTGTAGGATAAAAGCAAGAGCATGCTTAGCCAAGAACTCTTTCAGTTGGGAATATGAGCTATAGTCCCTGGAGATCAAGCAGAAGGCATCTCATTCATGGCTTTTTGCTTTGGCCTGGCCATAATAAAATTTCAAAAGTTTCTGGTGACAGTAATGCCTGCACTGGGCTGGTTAGAACAATATTTTATACCAGTGATTTAAAAGAATTATTAGTACCCCTCTTTAGCTGGGGCAAGTAGCTGGAAGCAGGCAGAAATAAATTTAATCTATTTTTCTAAAAAGACTTTACCTGTATTTTTGAGTATGCTTACCATCTTCCCATGCTCTTGCCTGCATTCCCTCTTCCTCCTCTCTCTTGTTACCTGCTCACTTCCTGGCCTGGACCACCTGCCATGGTGGGAAGGATGGCACGAAGCAGTCTGGGTGTTGAGAACTGTAGTGTTGGATCCCTGGTGGAGGACAGGATGGGACTAGGGAAGAGCATAGGCTGTGCTTTGTACTGATAAGGAAATCCGAGTTGGCCTGCAGGTTGAAATTTCTTCTGTCCAAATCTTGGGAAGTAGGGTATGGATGTGTGGGGTTTTTTTTTGTTTGTTTGGTTTTTTTGTTTGTTCATTCATTTGTTGTTGTTGTTTTGTTTGTCTTTTTTTTTTTTTTTTAAGTACAGCTTTAAAAAAAGCAGTTAACACAAACACTGCTATTGAGCCTCCTGTTCTAAGCTTTAAAATTCTTCCTGGTATGTTCATTACTGTTCTTGTGAGACATCAGAGGAATTGAGTCTAGCAAGACACTATGAAGAGGTGTTAGAAGCTTATGGTTGTGTTTTGTAATAGCCTTACAAATTTTCATCTAATGCACTGACAGCATTGGGGCAACTGCAGGCCTATACACCTCAGAAATGTCTTCATCATTTTCCTGTTCTGTGTTACATTTTCCACCTGAAAAAATCCCTTTTTCATAGATGGATGCACTAGGAAATAGGGCAAAAAGGCCTGCATCCACCTCAAAATTTGCAGTCCCAGGATTTATGGGGGGCACATGGGACTGTGGGCTGTCTCTCTGCTTTCTCCTCCTCCCCCCCTCCCCAGGTGCAGACCTAAACTGAACAGTCCAGACCTAAAGACCAAGCCCGGATCTGAGATGTGCCACCTCCCACTGTCTGACTTGTCCTCCTTGCTGAAAGAGCTTGGTACATAGATTTTGACACAGCAAGAAAGTATGCAGGAATGTCTGTTGTACTCAGAGCCTGGGACTTGCAGATATTATACTGCTGATGCCCCACTTCATCACAACTGCAGAGGCGCACCAAGAGCCTCCCAGCTGTATAGTCCCTGGAATGGGGCTAGCAGTGGTCTCCCACCTCCCTCCTCTGCCCAGTACAGCCAGCAGGTCTGTTCTCTCTCCACTGAGTACTGCTGCAACCAAAGGATTTGTTTTTGCTTTGCTTTATTATTTACTACAATGATCAAAGCAGCCACTCCTTGTGATCATAAAGAGAAGCCTTAAAATCTTATTTAAGAGCACTAGTATTTTGAGCTTTGACAGATACACTTTGAAAACAGCGCAGATGCGCAGTGTCAGATTTCACTGCTGCATGCAGTGTCTTTGTTTCAAACTGTAAATTTGGCTAGTGGTGCTGGGCATGTGCTTTCCCAAAACCTTGTTGCCTGCAACACAGGAAAAGCAAGTTTCTGCGTTGTGGGGATTTTTTTCCCTCTGAATATACCCCCTTGGAGAGTTCGAAAGGAAAATGATCTTAGCAGAGTGAGCATTCAGCCCTGCCAGGCTGCAAACCTATGGGTTATTTTTAACCTAATTACCTCGAATTAAACAAAAGCTTAAGAATGTTTTTGCTTGAATTGAAGGTGAGGCTGAGTAGGCTTTATGTGCAGAGCAGCTCCAGCCAACAGCGTGGCTCTTCCATTGCAGAATAATGCCCGTGGCAGTGCCCTGCGCTAACGAAAGGCGCTTGCTTCTCTGAAGGGCTGGCTTCTCTGAGCTGATGTGAGAGATGTGCAACTCTAGAGCAGTTCACTCCTTTCCCCTTCTCACCCCTCCTGTGGATGTGTGATCATTTTGGACTGGTGGCATTTTAGATGGAGCACGCTCTCCTTATACTTGCCTGGCAGTGGCTCATTAACTGCGCGTTAATTGAAACTGAAAGTTTGTCAGATGATTCAATTCAGTTACATGCTAAATGGATTCAGTGCAGTAAGCATTACTGCTGTGATGAAAATCTCTGTGGAATTGATCTGTGAACTGATTTAAAGGGATTCATTGGCTTCATCAGTGGCTCTCAGAGGTCAGCATTGGGAGAGCAAGCAGATGTAGCCACACTCCCAGCAAAACAGTTCCTACTCTTCTCTTTCACCCTAAACAGTTTTAATTACTGGCCAGTATGCTCCCTTTCCAGGACATATGTTAGGTGGATAAATTTACTCTGGAGAGCTGAGAAGTGAAAAAGAAGATGAGGAAAATCAAAAATAGGTTTGGAATTCTGTAATCTAAATGGCTGAAATGTAGGATTCTTATCTTCCTGTATATTGAGCAGTCACAAAGTTTTCCTAAAGTTTGACTCAAACATAAACATATGTTATTAAAAAAAAAATTAAAGAAACCAGAAGAAAAATATCTGTTTTAAACAAAAGGACAGAAAATTCAAAATTTACATCCTCTATAACTCATCTTTTATACTTGGCCACTGCAAAAGTCTCCCTTAAGTGGGCAATTTATTCTGTATGCTATACCTGCTTATATGGTTGGTTTCCGTGTGGAGCCAATTTTTATTGCTGAGTTATAAACCCTTTGAAAATAGGGGCTTGTAATGGAAGCGCTGACAGACCTTTAACTAGGTTAGTTTTATCTGGCTCCATTATCTTTGCTTTTGTTAAAGCATTAAATGGTTGCAGATTTGTTTATTTTTCTCACAGTCCCAGAATTTTAACATGGATATGTTATTGAATTGTTTTTTCTTCAAAATGTCATGAACACGCAGTACTAGAGAGTTTATTCAGCCTACACAGCCAACAGTCATCTTTAAAAGTAAATCGAACTGTTGTGTCTTATTTCAAGATTTTCTTGCTCATACAGTACATTTGGTCTGTAGCACATCATTACCATAGTAATACCAAAATTTGTTCTCTTCTAATCTTGAATTCTTCTCTGTCTTTTGGGCTCCTTTCTGTGTAGAATGACAACGATGTTTTTTTTGTTTCTCCCATTCAGATGGAAAGCCATACCACTGCAACTTCCCTGAAGAGGAAACCCCAATGATAACATCTCAGTTGGATGAACTCCCAAAGCTGGGAGGCCGCAATGCCAGAGAGAATGAAGCCAGGGAATCTAAACCAGAGATTCCTGCTCTGGTCTCAGCACTGGAGAGTGTCATCAAGGAACCCTTTTCAAAATACCAAGGTCCTGCAGACATAAAGATGCCAGTATTTCATCACAGCCAAGGGCTTCCTTGCTCCAGTCACATTGCTAGCTTTCCTTCGGGAGTGGGCCAGACATCTTTAGACATGGTCATGGACTTGAAAACATCACTTGAAGTGCAGGCTAGTCGTGCTAGAGAAAATTTGCTAGACTTGCACAGGGAGCATCCTCTGATAGAAAAAGGTGCTGAAGCTCTAGAGGTAGCTCCACTCGATTTGAGTGAAAAATCAACAAGGGATAATTCATGCAATAAATATCTGAATACATCCTTGCAGGCTGCTTTAATTGTCTACCCGTGTCCTTTCTGCAGTCACAAGACCTACTACCCTGAAGTCCTGTGGATGCACAAAAGAATTTTGCACAAAATCAACTGTAACTCGATGGTACCCCCGTGGGTTCAAATGAACGGATTCAAGAGTATTAAAACCAACCTGGTCTTTCTGGCCAGGAGCGGACGCACTGGCCCCCCTCCTGTTCTCGGTGGTAAGGAATGCCAGCCTTTGCCCATTGCCAGATTTACACGTACTCAAGTGCCAAGTGCGTTGCCAGGTTCCAAACCCAGCTCCCTTTCTGTCGGGATGGCTGCAAAGTCCGGGAGTGCGCATCCCTCAAAGGACAGTCACGCGCTCGGCCACTGTGCTTCACGTGTGTCAGGCCTGGATGGGTACAGACAGCCCAAGTTAAACCATTCCCAGGAGCAGTACAGCATAGCAGCGCAACAAAAAAGCAAATACGAAGCAAATTCCAAACTCCCGCAAATGGGAACCTATGGCAGAAGCGTAACCCCTACTCAAACAGTCATATCCAGGCCTAGCACGCAGCCCACCAACAGTAAGCAAGTGGTTCCCCAAGGAAGTCCTGCTTTTGCCTCTCCAGGTAAGCACTGTGCATCCGACTCCATGAAGGCCAAGTACACCCCCCCACTGCAGTACCATCCCCTGTGTAAGAGCGAGCAGTACCCTAAACATGAAGAGCTGTCCGTGCCTCAGAGGGAGCCTCACGTGAAGGCTGGAAATGAGATGAGGACATTGGCGAACTGCACGGCAGGAGCGCGAGCCAGTCCAGTGCTGCAGCCTCAGCCTGGTGCCGTGGGAGTTCCTCCGGCTTTACACTCCAGCAAACAGGATCTGGGATTAGATGGGCATGAGAAACATTTGGACATTTTAAATATCTTTAAAACGTACATTCCAAAGGACCTTGCTTCACTGTACCAAACCTGTGGTGCCAACAGCCCTGTCCTAGATCACACAGGTAAGATTTTAACAAGCCTTTCCATTGCTGAGGACGTAGCTTGTTTGTTCCTTCTTTGCTCACAACCATGACATGCTGTTTCCCAGTTTTTTCCTTCTCTGCCTTTAACAGTTAGGATTACAAGTTCACTGTTTTTATCATTGCTGGATAGGCTTGAATAGGTTTGTTTACTTCTCTCTTAACATTGCAGCGTCCCCCCTTGTGCACTGTGTGACATTTCTGTCGCAGGTTAAATGTATCTGGTTCCACCTGGAGTACTGCTGTTCCTTTGTCCTCTTGCTTCAAGCAGGCTAGAGTTACACAGATGTGCTGTCACAGGAAGATCCCCCTGATATGCTGGTGCTGGCACACATCATCATCTTTTTGCTTCAGGCAAAATAAACATCCTCTGGGGCTTATCTGTGATGTTATTTTGGAGGTTTTGTTCAATTTTGTCTGCAAACAAGTCTTCCAGCAACACAGAGGGATAATCGCTTGTCAGTGTCCTTTGTCTTTCTTGACAAAAGTCTTAAGATCTTCCTTGTCCATATCAAAAGCTACTAAGTATTTTTCAAATTAGTCTTTTGATCTTTTTTTATGCTTATAATTAAAAAGAGGTAGAACTGAACATGTGCCTGCTTTTTCACATAAGCAGAAAAATCAGTTGTGCAAATAGCCAGTTTAAAAGTTTAGGGACTAAAAACTTTCCAGCGGCCGTATAAATAAAAATACACCTACGTATTTGCATTTGAAACCATACTCTTCTGATGATCTGCCAGAATTAGTTTGTCTCAGTGGAAACTGAAAATCACACTGGTTGTTTACATATGAGTTGTGTGTGTGTCTGTAGGGGAGGAGAATTGGAGCCTTAGTTTCACCTCTTACCACTTGTAAACCATGCTACTTTTTATACCCTTCTCTTTGCAGAAGTCGTGCAAATGAACTCCTCATGAAAAGAGCACGCATTCTGGGCTGGTGTTCTGGTGACCTCCCTTGACATAATACCCTCTGTTTTGTCAAAAGTATGTGTTAAATGGAGCTTTTGCAAGTATACAAAATCCAGAACCCTGGGAAGCTGTTAGTCTTAAGGACAGCTGTGGTCTAGTGCCCAGAAGGTGTGTGCAAGTTGAGGCAAGGAAGGAGCCCAGAGTGTTAAGTCAGGTCTTGGTGGAATGGCCTTTTGGAGGAGGCAGGAGGCAGAATCTGCCTGACATAGGCCATGAGTGAGTGGCACCTTTCAGCCACCTCCATTTTCAGTTCTTCTCAGTCACTCCGAAGGTGCTGCTGTGTAGGAGCCCGTTATTTATCGAGCAGATCATTTCACAGGAGCTTAGGGCTTGTGTGGTGGTTGCAACTAACATCAGGCTCCTGGGTTTTGTTAAGGAAGCAGAGTGGTACAAAAGTGTTTCAGACACATGCTTAGTGAAACTTCTGAAACTACAGTTTCAGTGTTCCTTGGGGGTTTTTTTGTCCAGTCGGCTTTGCTTTCACCATCCCATTGGATTGTTGTCTAAAGTTTCTCCCTGCCTGCTTCCTGCTCTAAGTACCAGTTAATTGTACCACCCCCAACTTGGGGTACCTTCGCATGGGTGCCCTCCTTGATGTTATTTAATAGTACATTGTGTCAGCCTGCTCAGAGAAATCTTACTGATCCAGTGAGCTCCCAGCCACGTTAGGAGAGATAAGAGAAAAACAGTAAAAGCTAGGAAATACAAGATGACTTAGTAAAGGCAAGGACCAGAAAATTCATGATGACTTTCGGAACAAAGTAAAATAGGGGCAGGGTTTCTAAAGAGGTCTCTGTTTACCTGCCTTTTAAAAGAGGGATTTTATTGCCAAAATGTTTTTGCTGGGCAGTGATTTCTAGAGACGCTGTAACTGGGAGTTATTTAGTGCCCATCTCTGCTTTGAAACCTCTTCTTTCATTCCAAGTGTTTTACAGCAATCAAGTTTTCAGAATTTGAAGCCTCTTTTTTTTTAAGTGTAGCTTGTCTTCATTTTATATACAACTTCCAGGTTGCTGATGTTTCTCCAAACCAATTGGCATGACGGCTGTTTTTCATAGCACTCAAATAAAAAGCTGCTTCAGGCAAAAGGAACGAGATCCTACCAACTGCAAACAGAGGAGGGTAATTGAACTTCATCTGAAATAACATATGGATCTAGATAGGCTGAGTCCTCTGAGTCAGTATGCATCATCCTATTTAGCTTTAATACTGTAATGTGAATATGGCAATTATGACATAAAGGACATAAAAAAATCAGGATTATGTATACTATTTGTCATGGATTTTCCCCTCAGTTGAATATTCCCAATAGACTTTCCTTGGGGTTTTTGGTATATGATGTCATCTTGCATCACACCAGATTATTTTAGTGTGTGGTAGTACAGTGTTCAACTTTTGAGTGGCCGCATTTGTTTTTGGGATCCTTTCTTTGATGTTTGTGCTTGTTCCAGTGTGTCCTTGGAAAAGAGTTGTTGTGTGTACTGCTGTGATACAGCTGCAAACATGAAGCTTTCTGTGCTAGGCTAGGTTTGTTTCACACTTCCCAGTCTTCTGAAATGCCTGTGGAGAGAATCTTACTGTTACATTTAATAGAGGTAATTTATTTTATTCATGCCATTTATATATTGGGAAAGGCTGGGTTATGGCAGCAGATGCGCTCTTTCTTCGGGCCTCCTTTGAGACCAGCTTTGAGCATGGATTTCACAGGAGCTCCCATTCACACAGTGGTGTTCCTTTACCTGAATTATCGAACACCTGTAGTCATCCATGCCTTTTGTTCATCTAGAGGATAACCTGAGTGATGACTCACGCCCATGGCTCAAACCTCTGAACTATCAAAAGCCTTCTGGTGCTGCCTGGGAAATGCAACAATGGCAAATACACCTGGAAACAATCAATTTTTTCCACCTGCTTATTGAATAACTCCCATAAAGTGAGTGATAGGGAGGGTTTAGGTGGAAGTCTTAACCCACTCATCCTTGGTGTTTGTACATTGGTATATAAACAGCATGATCAACCTTCCCTCATGGGTGGGAGAAGTGCTTCCATGAAGGCTGGTGGATCAGATTGGTGATGGCTGCTGAGATAAGTGTATTCCCCTTCAACAGAAGGAAACGTGGGTAACAGAGGGATTAAATGTCTTTCCAGAGGTGTCAGAACCATGACCTGAGGAACCCAGCTCTGCTGGGCCTCACAAAGCTGCTCTGCCAGTTCCTGCCTGTCCAGCAGTCATCATGGCACTCCTGCAAAGGCCACAACTGGTTCCTCCACACACTTCCCTCTTTGCTTTCCAGCTTGCAGCTGCAGTCTGGGCAGTGAAGAGAGCAATGCTCCTAACAGCTCAGAAATCCAGCTTTAATCCTGACTTCCTTACTAGGCAAACCCATCCCGTTACAGTTGAGTAAGGTTCTCATAGATGCTTAGAACACTTACTTGATTTTTAAAAATTTTTTTGGTAGGGATTTTTTTTTCCCTAGTTTGTTTGTTTGTTTGTTTGTTTGTTTGTTTGGGTTTTTTCCTGTGTATACCTGATTTGGATTTTTCCCTAAATCATGATCTTGTATTTGACGGTCAGAAACTTAATTTTGTGAGTGAGTATTCAGGTGCATTATGCAGACTGTGCTGCCATCTGCAGGAGGTGCTATTATAAAGGAAGAAAACAATCTGTGAGTGGGATGTTTGTTTGGAGTTTTTTTTTTTGCAGCAAGACATTTCTTTGCAGTATATGGTCTGGTGAAGCATCCCAGGTTGCTTGGTGTCATACTAGAAGAGTAAATGGCAGCTGTCTCCTTCTCTGTTCATTTTCAGGTGCAGCATCCATATTTTGGATTAATTTTGTGGCATCCTGCTGTTGATTTTTCAGTTGTGTGGGGGTTTTTTGTTGCCACTTTCTTTCTCTCAATTTTATTCTTTTTAAATTCTATAGCTGGGGGGAGGGGGGAATATGAAAGAAAAACTGAAACTTCACTTCTGCTGACATCCCTCTCGAATTTCTTTAAAAGCCAAAGTATTCCAGTGGCAGATGGAAACATCAGCTCTTTTCTTCCAAAGAGAGTGTTTTACCAAAATAGAAAAGATAATGTTCAAACATTTTTTTTAAATAATAAAAAAGCCCAATAAAAGTCAAATGTGTCTTTTTTGATCAGCAGCAAAAAGACATAGACCAGCCCTTTAAGTCAGATGCTGTAAACTGACCTTTGGAGAAAAAGGAGAGGTTTGAGCGGTTTTCCACAAATGCTAATGGCCTAGAAAACATGTTTACCCAGGGCTGGGGGAAGGCTGCTGTGCTGCTACCAGCTCAAAATGTCCGGAATGACACTTTCATTCACAGATGTCTTTCGTCTGTGCCTCAGAGGTCCGGGGTCAGAGCAGCACCGGCAGGCAGGTAGGCAGGGGCGAAAGGTTTGATCAGTCTGCGATGGCTGCGCTCGCTCTGCATTTGTCTCTGAGGTATTGCCGCCTGCGGGGGACAGTCGGGCTCTGGTCCTACTCACTTCCTATTATCCATGTGACTTGTCTCCGCCACGCTGGAGTCACTTTGATTTGCCTGATGTACTGCTTGACAAAGCTGGGTGATGGCTGAGAAGTGGATCCAGCTGCTCTGAAAAGCGCACACCTGACATGCCAGTCCTGGTGCGGGCACATCATGGGGAGCATTTTTTAATTCAATGTAATTTATGCATTCTTGCAGTCCTGTGTGTGCCTGGCCTGTCAGCCAGTGCCTAGATGAAGGCTGACAGTTGTCATCGAGGGCCTGAAGGTAGCCTCACATAATGACACATTAGACATACTAATGATGTTTTCTTCTGGCATAATGTTTTCTTCTCAACTTTTCTCTCTCCTCTCCCCCCCCCTTCCCTCCCTCTCTCCTGACTACAGGGATGCTCAGGACACAAACACGCCAAGGAGACTGTGTCTGCAGAGAATGTGGAAAATGCTTTACCCAACCCAGCCACCTCAGGACTCATCAGAGGTCCCACACAGGTATCTTTTCACACTCGGTCTTGCTTTCTCCATTTCCCGCTTGCCTGCTTTCAGATTCAGCTAGCAAAATGCCAAGAATTATGTTTCAAGTACCATGTTAACCTAAGTAATTCCACTACCTAAATCTAATAGACATGTTTTTTATTTTTATGACTATTGCTCTTGTTCTCCAAATATTGCTTACCTGATCCCTGCCCGAACTCCATAAAATTGCAATGCATTTAAGATAAGTCTGTTTGCAAATGTTTTATTTTAATTAGAGAGTAGGGTACTCAGAAATGAATATGCTAATGAATTCTGTTGCCACCAGCACAAATTGAAATCAAAGTACCCCTTTCAGCACAACATAAGGCTTTGTTTTGCCTCATCGTTGCATTTGACAGGAACATTTTTGTGGGAAGCGAGATTTTCCCTCAGACTGGTCAGCCCTAAAATGGGAAATCCCTATCAGCCTTTTTTAACCTGACACGGTCTGTGGTTGAGACTGGAGGACACTGAAGCCACCAGTGTCATGAGCCCTCCTGAGCATTGCATGAGACAGTGAGAGTAGCAGGTTCCCCCTCAAAAGTGTGAATGATGCATACATAAGCCAGTCTGATGCAAAATGACAGAAGCCAAATGGTAAGTAATGCAAGAAGAGGGTCCCTTTACACATACACTGATAATTAATGTTGTCAGTGATTGCTTTCTTCAGCGCTGAAGTCTGAATTAAAAAGGGCAGTGGCCCTAGGCTGCCATTAGCACACTCTCTTACAGTAAGTGTTACGGTAAATTGGTATTTTCCGGCCACAGGCTAGTAGCTGGTGTCTTTTTTTGAACGTGGTTAATCTGTAATGGTCTCAAATAATGTACACACACTAACGAAGCTTGAATGTTCATCTGTTAACAAGCCCCCTTGTTCCCACAGTGGTATTTGAGTCTAATGGACTCCGAGGTACTGAAGTTCACACCACCTCTGCAGATGCCCCAAAACAAGTATGTTTTACAATTAATTGGGTGTTTGGGTTTTAATGTGGTAGCTGGGAAAAAATTGCACACTGATACTCATCACTAAAGCACTGACTGTTTTATTACGTGTATAAATAATAATGGTATTGCTTAATTTTTAGCTCTTAAAATTTTAAAGCATTTTATCAGAATCTGATATATAGAGAGTCAGTTAATTTTAAAGCAGGTAGTTAGTGTTTAAATAAACATGTTACTGGCTTACTTGGGGACCGGGTGGGATGGGGAACTCTGTAATGTGCACTGACGTGTAATAGTGAGATAGTACATGAAGAATTCCTGGAAATTTGCTTTTACAATTAACACGTTTTCTGCTGCAACAAGACAACTAATGTTTAGTCTGTATTTTTCTGAAGAGTATTTGCACCCTGATACCCAGTATCTGGCTTTGAAAAGCTCTCACCCACCAGTTTCCATGGACTCTGTTGGTGTGCTTTCCTGTTTCTAGTATACAGTTTCCTGTCTTAACACTTCTCAGAGCTCTGAATTATACCTGACAAAGCTGTTATGTACAAAATCATTAAACTGAATTTGTTTCGTGTATCTTACGTCATTGGAGAATAGTGTCATAGCCTGTACCTTGCCATTCAATTTGCAGCTTGGCAGGTTTCTTTCAGAGCACACCTTCTCATGGGCACTTCACTTCCATTGTGAAACTGCTTCCAGCATCACTCACTTTTCCTTTCATCCTCATTCTTAGCTTAATTTTTTACTATAGCAGCCCCTGTCCTCCAGTCTCTTACTAAGCTGTTGCAGGTGTTTTAGCCATGCTTAGAGAATGCATCTCATGCAACCCCAACATGATGAAGTTTAGGAATTGGTATCTACTTGTTGAGTAAACATTCTCACTGGGCACCACTGCACTGCCTAGTTCATATGCTGGACCCTTCATGAAGGTTCTTGGCACCTTCTCTGTGCCCTTGCATCTTTCTGGCCCAAAGGCTGCTTGAGAACCCAACCTCTGTCACAGGAGTGTCTGGATTGACACCAAGCCATAGGATTGGCCAACAATTCTCATAAAGTTTCCAAGATGGCATAGCACTTCAGATGTTGTTGTGGGGAGTGTTTGCTATGCTTTTTGGGACAGTGGCTGCAAAGTTATGTTGCAGTGTCTGCCTTATGATGCCTATGTGATGAAACTGTGCAGGGACACAGCTCTGAGTAACAGGGACACAGACACAGTCAGTGTAACAGAGTGAAACACTGCAGCTCTGCCAACTCGCCCAGCTAGTCTTTGGTTCTCATCAGTTTAGTAGCACAGATTTGTAAACCTAAGCATCTTGTAAAATGCCCTTTCATCTTTTCATGCTCATGGTTTTCTCTCATGTGCTGTTGAGATCACATTCTGAATGCATCTGGGCTTTCTTCTAGAAGACAATATGAGGTCAAATTTGGAAATACATTTCCAAAAAATGCTGGAATGGCCGTATCTGTCCAAAAAGAAACATCTGGACTCTCTTTGTAATTTGGGTTATATTACTGCACAATTAATTGACTCGTAATCTTGTCTTTGTAAACTATTGTCATGCCAAAATTTATTGACTGACTTCTTCCATGGCGAAGGTAGCTTGCTCTCTCTATCTGCCAGTCTGCCTTCAAAGCATTTGATGAAATTACAGCATCTCTCAGTACAGCAGAGCAGGGTTAGCTTCTTCAATGGCTTCATCTCGTGCCAGTCAGTATTTTTTCCACAGAAGTTGCAGTGTGATCCCTCCTGCACGAGATCGTTCCCTTTCTTTTGTCTTGTTTGCTCCTCGGTCTCAATTTGTCAGTGTCTGTGTCGGGGGGATTATTCAGTTGTCTGCTGTTTTGCTGGCTCTCGTGGCAGGCAGGCATTGTGCTGCCCCAGCAGACTCCACCTGCACAGTCCCTGGGCGTTACAGAGGGAATACTCTCATTTCCACAGGCAGCTGTGGGGGCCTTTAGAAGCACAGAAATGAGCTCTCAGTGAGAACGGTGCCTGCAGCATTCCGTTAACATTACCATTTCCCACTTTAGACGTTGTCACTCCATGTCTTCATTTCATTTCTTAATTGGGGACAGATCTATTCATGAGAGTTTAGGGTGTAAAGTCAGTTCAAGTTACAGAAGTGCCGTGCACATGCTCCGAGCAAGAAACAATAGTTACCTATATGGGAGTTTGAGAAGGGAAGAGGGTTTTTTTGATGTCAAGTGGAAATGATTCACTTTACATAATGTTTCCACCTCACAGGTAAAATAGCTTCCCCTGGGTAGTCTGCTAAAGAGTAAAAATATTAACATTAGTATTTCACGATTCCGCCATTCCCTTCTCTAGTCAGCCAGATCATCTCTAAAGGTTTCCTTCAGGAAACAGTGTTAGGTAGGGCTTTTAAAATCCCCAGCATGGTAGCTTACAGCAGGGCTATGTTGAATTGCAGTTTTATCACAGGATAATTTTAATTCTGCGTGTTAAAAATAGGTTCTGCAGCCAGGCTTTTTCAAAAATGAACCAGCTAAATCTATATTTAGGTGTCTAAATAAGAACCCTGTTTTAGGGTAGTGAACCACCAACAGGAGGTGCAGGTGTTCAGCATCTGTGAAAAGGAGGTTACCTAGAGGAGTGTGTAAAAAAAGATCAAACACACACAGTTTTGCTACTATTAGCACTGGGTTGTGTTTCATGCTTTGTTATCAGCACCAATGAAATATAAATGAAATGTAGGAAATAAGATGTTCATTCACAACATTATTTATTGTGGTTTCTTATTTCTACCTGAATGCTTTAAACGAAAAACCCAACCAAATGACATTTTTACATAAAATTAATTTCTCATGAACTTTGGAATATTTCCTACTCTTCTTTTTCTAAAGGACAAAAAATGCTCATTACATACCCCAAGTCAATACAATCTGTGCTAAGTCACATAGATTCTCTTGAAAAGCTGCCATATTAAACATATTGAATATTCTGAATATTTTTATAAATGCTAAATATCCCAGTATATACATAATTAAACTTGCTTATCCACAATGAATATGTATCTTAATTTAGAATACTCTTAGGCAGCATCCAGAGACACGATTTAGCAGGCATGAATTCGGGGAGTAGACTCCAATTGCACATACATGGCAAGACAAAAGCTGGCTCCCCTTCAGAAGGGGCCCTGCAACCACGTGTGTGTATCTCAAAGCAAAGCTCTCCTAAAGCGTGGGGTCATTTCAGAGGCACTGCCTGATGCTGCAGCCAGAAGCCCAATTCCCAGAGGTACAGGAGTCAGTCTGGAGCCTGCTTTTTCAGCGTGGTGACAGCAGTGGTGGCAGTTTCTGACGCGTACGCCGTGCGTTTTGACTCCTTCTGCGTTTTAAAGCCGTATAAAAACGTGGCCTGCTTTAGGAATGTAGTTTATGCTCTCTCAGTGTCAGTCAATACTCTCTAAAAATTTTAAGGGACAAGAAATCAGGTTTTCAAAAGGCCTGATTTCCTCATTAGTAATGAGGGAGAGCTCTCTCCAACTGAGTGTATATGTGCGTGAACCATATTTGCAGCTCTGGAGGCAGAGACACCAAGTTCTCCATCTTCTGTGTGAGTGAAACAAGGAAAATCCCCAAAACTCCAACCTTTGTCCTCTCCAGAAAAGCAGTCTTTTATTTACAGAAAATCAGTTAGAAGCTGCAGCCCATGGAAAAAACCCAGACTGTTTTGGGGTATCCTGAGTTCTCTGGCTGAAGCTTTTCCCTCACCAGAAGGCTGTGATCAGCCTTTTTTATGAAACAATTCTGGACACCCCAGTTTTTGGGCCTCATTCACTGAAAAGACAGGTGTGCAGTAGGTCCTGTACCTACTGTGTGACAAGGGTACTGCGTGACCCTTCATTAAGGGGTCCATAGACCTTTATTTTCTCCACTATCAGTATTTAAAAATATTTCTTGCAGCATTCAATACTTGAAACCACATAAATATGAATAGCTGGAGCTTGGGGGATAGAAAGATTGGAAAGAGCCATCAAGAAAACACTATATGAACCATCAAGAAAACACTATATACATGTCTATATGTGTGTTGTAAAGGAGCTTGGGGGAAAAGCTGGGGACATCTGTTACCTGTAATTTTTTTTATAGTCCAGCAACACTGGCTCTGCTTGTCCTAAAGCAACTTTACAGAGAAAGGGAGGAGGCAAAAAACCATAACCCAGATTAAAAAGTTATTTAAACTATTGGCTTCTGAGTTTGGCTGGTTTAGGTTTTCTTGCACTCAAAATTCTAATACTGTCTGTTAGAAGTCCTATTTATGACATTTGTTCATATGAAATGTCTTGCCCCAGTTCCTTGCAGAGTTTCTTCCAAAGATCATGATTAATAGTTCAGTCCTCATTATTGCAAATGTTATTTTTAAATAGTTATTCTGAGAACAAGAATTCCATTAATCAAAATAATAGATAATGAACAAATAAATGGCAACCTAATTTGTCTCGTTCATACATATGGAGATTATAATGCAAACAATCAAGGAACCATGGAGGCTGCTGTACTGGCATCTGAGTAATATGCATGTGCTGTACGTCTGTTACTTTGTGAGCATTAGAGACAGAATTTGGAGCTGTGCTTCTTGTCCCAACAATTGTCCCTTGCCAGCAAACTGCAGTGGTGTTTGTGCTCCTTGCAGTTTACTTCAGTGTCATGCAGTGATCTGTCTCCAGCGTATTAACATGCACACAAACTGGGTTTTTCCTGTTAACTGGGAAAAACCCTGGAAGTTGCTGTGATAGCAGCTTTTGTCATGGAAGCTGTAGGTTTCATATAGAGATCTGCTGCTTTTCACTGAAAGAAAGCCTACTTTTTAAAAAGGAAAACCTTTTTATTTCAGGAAGAACTCAATCCAACTCTGTTTCAGTTGGTTCAAAATGTGACACTACTTAGGGATGGTGTGAGTACAGGCGGGTGAGCCCCTGGGTGATTTTGGCACAAGTGAAGCTCAGGTTCTGTTCACCAGTGAAACTGGGAGCACAGCTGTGCCTGAGAGGGGCCCAGCCACACAGCATCTCCAGCCCCTCTGCGCTGTTCTTGCAGGTGTGGGAAGGATGGATTGTCCATGTCCTGGATCCCTTGTGCTGTGCGGTCCATGACATCCAGGGCATGCCTTCACCACCTTGCAGGCCGTCCATCCCAGAAGAGGGCCCCTAATTACACCCCTTTTTCAGTTCCTGCCCAGGGAGAGTGGGGCAAGGGGCCTGCCATCCCTCCCTTCCTCTTCCCTCCCTCCTCCCCAGCCCCGTGAAGCTCTGCCGTGCTCCCCCGAGTACGTGGAGCCGGTTCGATACGAGGCGTTCCGGTGATGAATGCCTCCTGCCGGAATTGTGGCTGTGTCTCTCAGGCATGATGCAGCCGCGCAAAAATGTAAAGCATCTTTCTTAGTTTACTGCGGGAAATTCAGCATCCAACTAAGGAAGTTTTATCACATCTCTCATTCAGTTACTGTTTCCTACATTTCAAATATACTGCAGTCTGTACAGCAGCTTTTTTTTTCTTTAATTTTGTTGCAAATCTTTCCGACTTAAAACCAAACTTTGACTGGTAAATGTCATGAATCTCGGGCCAGGTTTAATTAGGAATTTTCTAAATCTATTAACAAAAGAGATGCACTTAATACATTATGTCAACCAGAGCTGGGCTTTCTTTAGCTATTTCAAGGGCTGCCATAGGCACAGCTTGAAACTTGCTTGGATTATACATGGGTGCTCTATTTTATGTTGCATTAATTTAAAATGGTCTGTTTCACTTCATCAAGACTTTAGCTTAAGGATAATGCATTTATGTAAGATTAATCTTGCCATGTTGTTTTAGGATCAGGATTGTAAACTGCATTGTTCCGACAGTGATGTTCTGAATGTCATTTTAAAGCTTTTCTTGGGAGCTGCAGGCTCCCACTTATTCATGATGTTATCTTTAATTTCACTTGATTTTAGAATATCCCTGCTATTTTTTTTTCAAAGTGGTAATTATTCATTAAAATTGTCTAAGAAAATAAAAGGAAGATGACAAGGAGGGAAAAAAGCCACCTTAGCATTTGACAGACCTGCAGAAGAATTAAGTTTTTCTTCATTTAGCTGCTTCTGTGACCTCAAACTTCAGCCTTTTTTTTGAAACACTGATCTAGTTGTGAATCCCTTGTTGGCTAGCACGTAATTTCCACTTTTTGGAGGCCCCTTCCTTCCCTTCTTGTTCTCAGCCTTCTCTGAGCTGCTCCGCCAGGTCCTGTTACTTCTTGTTCTAGTCCATCTTTATATGGGACTTTATATGGGTCTGAAACGCTTTGCTCTTGGTGGAGATGCATAAAAAAAAACCCAAACCCCAAAGTGTTCTCATGTGGTGGGTCAAGATGAATGTACATGATGCTAATAAAGGGTAACGAATGCCAGCAGAACTTGCTGGAGGGTCGTGCCTGGGAGCAGGGCTGAGAATGAGCTTTTCCCCGTGTTGTCCTTCTTGCAGGGCAGAGACCACGGCAGCGCAGAGGTCACCCACATGCTGCATCTCCGGAAGGGAACCTAGATCCCAGGCGGAGGAGCCCCGGCAGCCCCCGCGCTCCAGAGCATCCCCCTGCCAGCCACGGCCGCACCCGGAGCGGCTGCGCGGGGCTGGGAGCAGCGCTCTGCCAGGAGGGGGGTGCCTCCGTGCTGTTAATCATCTTAAAACAAATGAAGATGCTACACAAGATATATATAAATTGACGTACTAATCAGTCCCATGGTTCCTTATTTCCTTTATAATAAACAGTGGAGTTGGCAAGCACTGTGGCGGCACAAGGCATCTATATTAATCAAGAGAAGTTTGAGACACTGGAAAAATTAAACTTTATGTGATTTGGACAGCATGAAGAAGTTAAGCACTGTAACAAAAACCTCCCTGATGCTCACAATGACTATTTGATACATTTGAAAAACAGCAGTGGATTCGAGGGCTGGAGAAGTATTAATTAATGAAACTGCCACTGCCTGTCATGCTGAAAAGCAAATTAAAAAAATAAAACCAACAACAGTGAGAGGAAGAGTGGGGGATGCAGGGCAAAGGTGGCATTCGGTGCTGAGAAGGCAATGCTTGATGAAGGATTAAAGGGACTAAAGAGAAAGACCGTCATTCTGCAATGGTTTGTTTCATTACAGTTTGGGGACCACTTGCATTTCTAGTGCTCTTGCTCTTGACTGCGCACCATTAATAGTATGTGAATATGGAAATTGAAACACATCCCGAGAAATGCTTCTATTCTGCTTTGGAAAAGAAAAGCTAGTTGAACACTAAGACAAAAGCCAGGCTTCTGTGTTTTACTCTCAGGACCTTTTTTTTGTAACAGGGCTACTTTCTTCAACCTGTTCACAAAGGAAGTCTTCACTTAATGAAAAATAAAAAGGAGAAAATAAAGCATTCAGCTGTCTAACACCGCTGATCTGTCTGTTTGGAAGAGAAAAGGTGTCACTGAATGGATTCAGGCACCCCTGGGGCCATAAGGTGTTCTCTGCTCCTGCCTTTGGTTCAGCAGACCAGCTGCTGCTCCTCCTTGGGCCCACTGAGGTTCTGGAAAGATGAAGAACTTCTTTTGTGGTGGCAGGTTAATGTTCATATAAATGTGTCATGTCTTGTACTTGGTGATCACTGGTGGTGTTAGGAAAAAAAAAAAAAAAGAAAAAAAAAGCTTTATATACCTCTTCTACAGTAACTCTTTAACTGCAAGTTTCAAGGTGGGGTTGTGGCACATAACAGGTTGTTAAACCATGCAGTGTAAGCAATTAAAAATGTATTCCACAGATATAAATATTTTCTTTTCTTATTGCTGTGACACTATGTGTGATGGTAATATTTCTGAAAGTTTCAGATTTTGCACATATAATTTTATGCATTATCAAAAGTTACTGCTGCCTTGAAAGAAAATGTTCTGTGAAAATTTTTGCAAAAGCTTTACTAGTTTGTTGTTTTTTTTAAATTGTAACATTTTGTAAAGGCAGGAAATGGAGTTAAAAAAACAACTAGCATGCTAAATATATTTTTCAAAAAAGCAATAATTTTACATGTACAGAAATGATGCTAACCTTTAATACAGTTGAGACCACAGTTTACTTCATACAGTAATGGGATAGTGCTGTTTTTGTAGAAATGAGCTTCTGACAAAAGATTTGTTAAAAAAAAAAAAAAGGCAGAAAAAAAATCTTAAAACGTGATCTTTCTGTTCTAACAGTTCTGTTCTAACAGGTGGGCAGGGGGGGGTTGCTTTTAAAAAAAAAAAAATCTACTCAGTAATTTGGGCTGGATACTACTTGTTACTTGTTTTGAATTACTTGACAAATTTTGTTACTTTGCAACACTTGCAACAATACAAATTAACTTTCTTACTTATTTTTTTTAAACTAGATTTTCCTTATGCTATTACACGAGATGTAAACCAGAATTCTCTGTAAGTCTCGGTGTAGTTAGGAATGTCTGTGCAAGTTCTTAAAAGTGATTGTAATTAACTGTTCTGTGGAGGTATTTTGAGGGAGGTCGCATAGACACATTCCATTGTACACCAAAAGAAAAAAGAGAAAAGTAAAATATTTTGCTGTGTTGCTTAATGATTATCATTTTGGGTTTGCACTAGCTTTCTCTTTGTTTTTGATTTTTTTCTAATTTCTTTTTTTTTCTTTTGTTTTGTTGCTTTTCTGAGTCATATTTTCCATGAGAGAAAATAATGGTGACAGTTCAGGAATGCAAAAAAGCTAGTTGCTTAACCTGTTTGTTTGTGGTTTAGTTATTAAAAACTCTTCTATACCCAAAATGGCACAAAAGTGTAGTGTACATTTGTAAATTCTCTCTTTTTTTAAATTGTGGTTTTTTTTGGCAAGCTGAATCTGAGTTAATATTTAGAGCTCTGAGTTAATATTTAGAGCCAAAATCTTCTTTCTGGAATTTTCTTTCCAAATTCTTGCCAGAGAAGCTAGTACTGTCACTGCCATTGCCAGGGTACTAATCAGCAAAGTTTACAATCATAATTTAGCTTCATGAAGAACAACAGTAGGGGAAATCAGTTTAAATAATTATATGCTGTGAATGGCACAGAAGTGAGATTTTCACTTAATTAAACAAGAAATAAGAGTGGGTGGGGGAAAACCAACCTTAAGGACCATCTGTTTTTGAAAGTGAACCCCACAATTTCTGGGTTTTTTTCTTTATCATTGTATTGTATTGATTTGTTATTTTAGTTAGACCATAGTATTTAAAATGAGTTGTGTTCTTATTTATTTAGTCAAATGGGCTTTGATCAGCTCTTTCAAGCAACGTGATAAGTTTTTTTGGCATGACACACTCCTGTAAAGCCCTTTTATGACTGTTACAGGGACTTTCTACTACCTCTACCAATCTACTGTTTCTTCTTCTTAACAGGTTTTTATGGTGTTGCAAGTCTAATGTAACTTAGACAATAAAGGGTTTGATTATCTACACTGCAGATTCTCAGTGTATCTGCCATCTCTCTCTCTCTCTCCCTTCCTCTCTCCCCCTCTCTCTCTGGTTTGTGTGTGGTTTATTCTAGCTAAAGTGTAGGAGATCTCTTTTATTATGGCTGAAGTGAATGACCACCAGAGTATTTTTGTATCCTGAATGTTGTGCACTGACCAAAAGTCCAACTTGGAGAAACTTTCTCCACAGGGCTAATCAGCTACATTGCCACCATCCTGCATTCTTGAAATTCCTTCTGTCAGAAATGCTGTGTGTAAATGGGTGCATTCTACTAAAAGTTAAGCCACTTGGAAAGCCAAGGCAGTTTTTAGGTTTGTATTTTAAAACCTCTTAAAAGTCCTTAGTGATAAACCTTAGCATAAATTGCTGCTCTGTCCTATCAAGGACTGAGCTTTAATGAAAACAACTTGAGTATTATCCTTCAGAAAACAGCATGTACTGGTAGGTGCAAAAGGTGGTTTGCTATTGACTGTAGGATACAAATTTCTCACTAGGGGGATTTCCAGGCACTGATGTCCTGCAGGTTTCATGGTAATCCCTGTAAATGTGTTGCTTTGTGGTGTTGTTTATCCTACTGGAGGTATCAGAGTGTGTGTGATGTTTGGAGCCAACAAAACGACAAAATCCTGTTTTTCTAGTGGGAGTGCATCCCTCCTGTTCACTCCTTCTCACACCTATAGAGTTCCTGACCAGGCCTGTGCTTGGTTTTGTTCTTCCTTGCCGTATTCCCATGCTGGGCTACCTCAAGTGTATCACAGTAGCTCCGTCAGGAGTGCTGGAATTCATTGACATAGGTGGGGATTTGTCCTTGAAAAACCAATGTGTCACAAGACCTGGAACAAAACAAGAGGTAACTTCTTCATTAGATTCTTAATACATGAAATATGTTGTATTATTGGGGGAAAGGTTGTGTTTCATGACAAGTCAAATTTCCCAGCCTCCCTGCAAGCCACTATTTTTAAGCCAGCAGTTCTGTGCAAAGCACCAAATTGCAGAGTCTTCTCCACCTGTGCTCTCTCCTTTCTCTTTTGCTGTGTTTGAGGACCCCACACTTCAGGGCAGTCCAGTGTCGGAGACAGAGCACAAGTGGATTCACTGAGAGCTTGCAGGTAGGAAACACCAGCCCCTCCCACTGTTTAGAGGGTATCACAAATGAAATGGAGTGTGTTGATACATAAAAAAAATTCCACTTTAGTTGTGTATTACAAATTACGAAATAATTATTTCTGTAGCAGCAAGTGGTGTAAAGCAGTTGAAGATAATTGAAAGCATAGACATGGTCCCCTGTTAGTTGCTTTCCATGGGACTCTGGGAATGCTGGCATTTTCAAGAGGGACTGGACCCATGTGATAACATCATTAGCTATCTCCAAGTATACAGGAGCTGTTACAGAGATATTTTGGCTTGGGTTTTTGGGATTTTTTCCCTCCTGGGTTTATTAATACTGCATTTGGAGGAAGAAAACCATAATCACCCCAAAACACTAGAAAAAAAATGCTCTTTTATTTG
The DNA here is from genome assembly GCF_022539315.1 of Serinus canaria. NCBI lineage: Eukaryota > Metazoa > Chordata > Aves > Passeriformes > Fringillidae > Serinus > Serinus canaria. The sequence continues at coordinate 93,027,743 of NC_066315.1, forward strand.
CGGTTGCTAGTCACAGAGTAAATAGTACATGGAAAAAATAAATCCATAAATGTTGGGTATAAGCAAGTATTTTCAAAGTGACCACCAGCTACTGATAAAAGTAAGGGATGCTTTTGCTAGTGAGAGAGGAAGGGACATGTTGTGGGTAGGAAGCAGGCACAGACCAGGGGTTTGTTTGGTTCCCAGCTCTATGGGTTGGAATAATGCAGTGGGTGTTGCTCACAGGGCCATAAGGAAGAGGAAGAAAGCCCATTAAAGATCAGTATGGGGCTAAGTTTGGACTATCTGAAATTGAAGTAGGTGGAAAGCAGTCTCTGAGGAAGGCTGAAGCTGAGAACAGGACCAAGGAGAGGCCAGAAGTGGAGTGAGAAGTTGAGAGGAGAATCACCATTGAGTGAAAATAGTGCCAAAAAAGGGCAGTTGTCTCCAACAATTTGGAGATGGAGCAGAAACTCTGAAACCTAACCAGAAGAGTTGTGTGCCTATTGCAGAAGGCTTCTGTTGAAATGAAAGAGAGGAGGAATGTGCAGACAGCTTCTGGGAAGATGGATAGGAAACTTCTGAAAATAAGCACATAATTTCATCTCAGTGAATCATCTTATTCTGCTAAAATGTTCTTAGGCTGAATGATGTTCTGACAGAAAATAAGGGAATGCCTTTTTTGATCTCTGTTTTCTTGACTGATGAGTGAATCAGAGGTGGAAGTATAATTAAGAGTAGTTGAGGGTGGACTGAAGGGTTTCTCCAGTACCTAAGGCATTCTGAGAAGCATATTGCTCTTCTAGAGAAACAAGGAGACTGATTAGCCCTAAGCAGGAAGGGGGGGGGAAAAAAAAGGCAGGCAAGAAAGCTCAGTGTTTTTAGCAGATGCTGAAGTGGAGCAATCCTTTGAGGATGCTAGAGGGTATATTCAGATAGCATTCTGTAATACAGAATGTTTTAAGATGCCTTGTACTATGTTGGATGAAAGAGCTGGAGATGCTTAAAGCTGTTAAGAAAAAATGTCCAACTCTAAAATGGCTTCAGACACTTGGCTCTTTCCTTTGTGAAATCCTTTGTACCTCAAATTCAAGTTGTTCAGGTGAGATTGGTGCAGATGGCTTGATTTGTTTGTTCCTGTGTCATCAGGTGAGTTACTTGTGAGGAATTCAGAAAATGTGAGTTGCCCATGTTCCCTTTCTGTAAGTGAAAATCTGTGCATGTCATCTTTCATCATCATCAACCCAAAATACCACAGGAACATCAGAAGGTTTTTCTCAGCAGAGAAAAATGATTTATTTATCTTCTAAATATTCATTGTTATGACATAAAATAAAAGGGACACTGGGTCTCCCGTTCATCTTACTCCCAGAATTCAGCTTATTTTTCTGGGACAGGGCAGTGTTGTGCTTTGCCTGGAACAATTCACAAGCCAGTGGTGGTTTCTGAGATCTACAAGTTGTTACAGAGTGCTGGAGCAGTGCTCCAATAAACATGGTTCTTCTGTGTGGGACTTCCCTTGGTGAAGGTAGATCACAAACCAAACCATTTCTTGCTTTTACCATGAGTTCTGACAAGAGTCATGCTGCTGCTGCAGGGACACTGGGTCTGTTCTTCCCCATGGGAGCCAGCAGTGGGAGGTCACAGCAGTCACCTCACCCACAGAAGACCATGGACATAAAATGATAACCAGTTTACTGGCTACTGTTTTCCCAAATTTTTCTTCCTTGAGTTCCTCTCCTGCTTCACAGAACATAGATGTGGGTGGTTGCTTGCACCACACAGGAGGTGATATCTCCAAAGCTGCAAAGCTGGGAAGAGTTTTCTGTTTACAAGAAGAACACATCAGGAGCTTGCCTAGTCCTGTCCCCTCTGCTGGGGTTTCCTACCTGCTTGTCCTGACAAATGGAAAATCAGTTGTGTGTCCATGCTCCTGATAGTGTGCAAAAGCCTGCTATGGATATGGGAATGATGGCTTTTCCCAAGAGGATTTTTTTTTTTTTTAAATATTGACAAGACTGGAGTGTCCTTGCTATTGAGTGTTGGACTGCATTGTTAGAGGGACAGGAGGAAGCTTAGTGCAGGTGTTGCATGAAGCACGTTTTTTATCTGTAGAAACCGTAGGTCTAGTGGTAGATTCTAGGGGCTCTTTACAAAGACAGATATTTGAAAATTTGCTAACAAGAAGGTGGAATTATGTGGACATTTGCTCAGGTCCTCAGTCTCTGGTTGCTTACCATCCCTGTGCCTTGAGAGAGGGCAAGGCTTCCTGCAGCCACTGGCCCTGGGCTGGCACTTGGCTGGTGGGGGGGACCTGTGCTTGCTGCTTGCCCAGCAGTGACACACGTGCATGGCTCTTCCTGGGCTCCCTCCCCTGACCTGCTTGCTTCCCAGCTCACAGCCACAAAAGGGAAGCTCTGCTCTCTGCTTTCTCACATCTCAGTGAGGACTGCAGGACCTTCCTGAGCTAGGTTGAGTGCAAGTGCTAGAATTAAATCCAGGCAGACCCAAGTGAAATTCCAGGGGGAAGGACAGGCAGTGAGCAAGTGTCAAAAATGACATGGGCCTTTTTCTTGCTGCTGGAGAGGCTGCTGATTTATGTCACAGCACCATTTCCTACACTACCCCTAAAGTACTACTGCCTTCAGGGTTAGGAACATACAGAATTCCCTACAAAGTTACAGAAGTTATTTTAATTTTGTCTTCTCTGACAGCATATGATATGAGAAATCCCATGGCTTTTAAGGTGAGGCAAGTAAAAGGGTAACAGTCCAAGTGGCAGCAGTGTTGCTCTCCTAAACTGCTACTTTTTCAGACCATGACATTTAAAGTATTTGGTAACTTAAGTTAATTCTGCTTTGCGTTCATTCTGTTGAATAAACAGTGACTTTAAAATGAGGCACAGCTGGAGACACCATTAAACCCACCTGAATTTTGCTTCTCAAGCTGTGTTTTCTGAGTATTCTGCAGAAAATGAGTCTTTGAGAGTTTTTAGAAAAAAATAAACAAGCTCCTAAATTTAGAGAAATCATCTTGACTGTAGCCAGAATGCTTCAAGAAGCTGAACTAGCAAGAAACAGGCTGAGGTGGCACAGAGAGAAGCACCAGAGCTGTAAACCTAGCTAGATGGTGTTATTCCTGAGGCTGGTTTGGTAAATATGATTCCAGGGAGTCCAGGTGCCTTGTAGGGCCTCCTCTGATAATTTTTCATGCCACTTTTGGCAGAATAATGTGTAAGATTACAGTTTCCTTCATTATATAAAGGGCCTGTTAGGTAGGTGTCCATCTCTGCTGGGCGCTGTATGGCAAGAGACATTTCCTGATGCTAAAGCTGCCATGAGCTGCCATGCAGAAGTGATGCTGCACCAGCCTCGGGGGCAAATTCCCCCTCTGACCACGGCACTTACCTGCTTGAATGCCTTTAAGCTGCCTGTGAGGCAAACGAGTTGCAGCTTGGAGAGGCGAGGTGCAGTGCAGGGTGCTGCCTGCTGTGGGGAAGGGCCCTGGCACTCCCGGATTCACCGACCTGCCTGAAACTCTGCTCTTGCTGCAGCCAAGAGATGGCACAAATCAAGGTGGCTGCGTGGTGGATGCTGCATGTGTAGGCAGTGCGGACTGAGCCCAGGCTGCCTGCCAGGGCAAGTTGGATGAGGTGGGAGCAGGGTTTGACAGCTCAGGTAAAAGCACAGGTAGGGAGGAAGGGTGCAGAGGAGCCTCACCTCGCACAGCTCCGTGCACAGGACAGTGTGCTGAGCCACACACAGCAGGGACTGTGGGAAGGGGGTGGTGACAATCTCCTTGCTGGGAGAGTAGCTGCTCGCTGCCCTACAGCTGTCTGTAAAGGAAGATGTGTCCTTTTTTAGGCTTCCAAAGAATGCTCTAGTGAGAGGAGATTGAGCTGAGCGACTGTGGAGACACAAGAACTTGACAGTCTTAACCCGCCCAGGTAATGATGAGGAAAGGTTGATACTTGGCTGTTTCTTGGAGCCTTTAATTGTTTTTAGTTATGTCTCTTTCTGTGGGCCTTTATCACTTTTGTACCATGGAAAATGGGCAAAAAACCAAATGGGACGATCTTCTCCTTCCCACCTGTGTGTATTCCCACCTGTGTATCCCACTGCACTAACATCAGTGGGATTTTTGCATAGATTCATGGCTGACTGTAAGGCAAATGTGACCTCCACTCAGAGACGCGTGGGAACGTGATACTTGCCTGTTTATAGTTACTTTACACAGGGAAGGGATTAGAACAGGGTTTGCAGGATGATGCCAAAATGGTTCTGCTCCACACTTGTATCTGGGGAAGCTGTGACACCAGTCCTAAAGCAAAGCTCTAGTTAAATCAAGAGATTAGTGTGAAGCTGATGTCATGCATTAGTGCATAATATTTTAAGTAAAGTTTCTTTTGGCAAGAAACCCACTTAAAAAAACCCCAAAAAACCAATAAAACCCAACAAAAAACTTGCAATAAAGTATCTCAGAAGATGGAGGTAAACAGATGTAGTTGTCCCAGTGAATCAATTGCGAATAAACTATGAAAATGATACTTAATGTACTTTAAAAGATTTGGCTTTAGTATGGAAATGATACCAGCTGAAGTGAAAGCAATACTATCTACGTGGGAAAGTGGCATTGAAATATTCTTTCTTTCTGCCGCCTTTTGTCAATAAGAGAGGCTTGAATTATGCATTAGCAAGCTATAGAGTTATGGAAGATAATACTGCAAGGTTATGAACCCAGAACAAAAGAAGGGGAATCTAGGTTCAACTCAGTAATATATCACTTGGACCATATATAAATGATTATAATGCTTTGCAGATAATAGAGAGAGTATTCACATATTTAAATGAGAACAGAGCCATTGCTTCAAGATTTTCTTCAAATATTAATTTGGGCATTGTAATTAGTTCTTCTTGGGAAGCCTTGCAATGTTCGGTATGTTTAGAGTTTTGTGGAATATTCTAGAAAATTACCCTAGCAGATGTACTTTAGGTGTAGGATTTTTCATAAATATCAATTTGTATTCACATAAACGAAATTCTGAATCTCTGGCTGTGAACAGTCATCTTTTGAAATGGGAGCGATCTTCGGACAAAGATGGTCAAAGCAATACTAATTCTGAATATTTGGAGGAGAAACCATAAGCGAAGAATTATTCACAGCATTTTTTTTCATTATTAATATTTTTATAATGTGCTTCTCTCCCTAAATTGACAAAAAGAAAGGGAAGCAAAATCCATCGGCTGCTCTCTTTGCTGTCTGCTGATAGCTCTGAAATGGCTTGTTCCCTTAAAGCCTTTTTCCTGAGTGACATCCCAGGACTGTCACCTGCTGGGTGCTGGTGTTTCTGCCCACCTTGGTGTCCACCCCAGCCCACTGGGCTGTGTCCAGCCCTGCCTGTGCAGCAGGGGGAAAAGTGAGCAGCCTGCACCTAAGCCTGCCCTTAGCAGCCCCAGTTTCATTTAAATTGCTTTGTACTTGTACAGCAGGGGCTCTGTGCCCAGGTCAGTTTTGTTTGGAGCTGGAGCCCTGTCTAGTTCTCAAAGATGGAGCAGCACAGGGCAGGGATTGTATCACAGGACAGAGCTCTTGTTGGAACATCGAGTTTCCCAGTGATCAGTGGGATCATTCAGCTGGTCTCACCCTGGTTCCAGGGGCACAGGATGACTCTGGGAGTTACTGCCATGTTGGCTCTGAGGTCCTTGCCTGTCCCACCAGCTTTTACTTGGGCAAGTGTTGGAGCCAGGTGCCCTCAGGTCCTTCTTTGTCTGCAGATTTGCTCCACAGTGCATGTGGAGCCCAGAGGCTGCACAAGCCTGTTGGCATCCAGTCTCCCCCTTCTTTGCTCGGCTCTGGAGGCAGCCTGGCTCCTTTGGTCCTCTGTGCTGGGCTGTGGACATCACCAGTCCTTGCTGTGCTGCTGCCCACACATGGCCACCTCCTGCTCCCAGAGCTTGTGTTCCCTCCTTCTGCAGTGTCAGGGAAAAGATTCCATGTTTTTGTTGCTCTTACAAATAATGAAGCCTAGAAGATTTATTTTTTTTTCTAATAGGATTTTGAGCAGTGATCAAGTAGAGAAAAGTAAACTACAACAGTTTGGGATTTTTTTTTTGTTTGTTTGTTTCTGGAAGCGAATTATGGACTTTAAAAACAAGGTCTTCTGATGGCTGAAGCTGTTTACTAAATCAATGAGGCATTTGAGGTGCACTTGCAGTTCCTTGAGCTGTATCATTAAACAAGTGTAAGTTAACTAACCTTCAGACCACTGTTATTTACTTTCAATCACAGCTGAGGAGCTACTTAAGAAAACTCTTGGGAAAAGCAAACCATTTCTTGAAGAGAGGAATAAAGAGTCCAAGGAAAGTATTTACCAGTCTCCAAGAATCTTTAGATTCATTTAGTGTCTCATTATTTGGTGAATAAACCACCTGGCATTGCTTAGAAAAACATCAGTATAATTTCTTTCCAAGACAGACCTAATTGTGTAGCAGTGTGTGGCCATTATTTTCTTCCACTCCTGATCTGAGACTGGGAGTGCATGCCATGTAGTTTCATTCTCTTTTGTTTCAAAAACAGTGTCCTTAAAAAATGAATAATTTTTCTCCTTAAAAAATGTGGAGAAAGGGTGCTGTGTTGGGCTACTCCTGCTAGCTGCCTTGCTTAAGAAAGGTGCCACCCGACCCCTTACAAAAGAAGTAAAATAACAACACAGTTGTCCCAGCATTATTGTGCTCTGCAGTGAATGGTTATGACAAGGGAAACAGAAGACTTTGGGTTTGTCCTTTGTGTGGTTTCTCTTTGGGCTCAGAGATGAGGGCTCCATTGTCTTGAATCAACCACCAGAAGCCTCTCCTTTTCTTCCTCCTCATTACACAGTTCCAGTCTCCCGTGCACATAATTACGGAGTTTGTGGCTTTTGGTTATGAGGGGAGGGGTAATTCCTGATGTTTGGTTGTTCTCACTACTTGTACATTTTGAAAACTGATTCTGACAAGTGTTCAGTGGGAATGGGTTGGGATGTTGCAGGGATATATGTATAACTCTCCTTATTTCATTTAGCCACCTTTGCCTTAGTCAAGGGACTTCTACATATTGCACGAGGCATGGAGGCTTTTTAAATTTGGGGTTCACTCCTGAGAACATGGTGCACTGCCTATGATTAAGACTGACAGTCCTGGATGCACAGATCACTTTGAGTGAGGGACTTGCACTTGGAAGAAAACGAGGTCTCTGACAAGAGGTAAATGCAGAGGAATTACCTGTGTTGTTTAGCCAGTCCTCCTGCAGGTGTGAAGGCCACACCTTCATCCAGCTGTTTGCCTCTGCTTCTGCTTGTCTCCTTGTCACTGAGGTCTGCTCCCACCACTGGCTTTTTAGTGAGTTTCTGGTTTCAGACAGGCTCTGGGAGAATTGGGAAAATGGGGCCTGTGGAGGGTTGATGGCATTTTCCTGACTTTTGTTAGCTGCTGTGGTACTCAATGGCTGGAGCTCAGAATGGATGTGGAATAGAGGAAATACACAGAAAATATACAGCCTGTGGAACCTCAGGGTGCACTGTCTTTGGTGCCAATGTCCCTCCAGTGCTAATTTTGTTGTTACACAGCCCAAATCATTTTATGCTTTTTGTAAGATTTTTAGACTTTTCCAACTCTTGGAAATTTAACATAAGTAATGTTTGGTTCATAAAACATAACATAGCTTAAAAAAAAACAAAGGCATTGAGGATACAGGCAGTTTCTGGGTAGAAAGTAATTCACAACTTGGGTGGTTTCAGGTCAGTTTTGGGTCTCACACAGGCTGAGAAAAAAAGCTGCTGCTGCTTTCCATAAAAATAAGAGCCTGTCCTTGCTCTTCATTTCCAGTACTTATTATTTTTACCACATTCATATATTTATATTTTGCTTTTGGAAGACACAGGGACAGAATGATACTCCTTTGCCCCTGATCTCACTGTGATTATCTAACATAAATCTCCCTTTATAATCTTATCACTGGGCAATTCGGTTATTCTAAATGTGAGCCTTCTTGCCCACTAATCAGTTCATCTTCAGGTTTTTAAAAGCCCTATTTCATAATTCTGCACATTCCAATTGCTTCTGAGTGTCCAGCCCAGCTCTGCCGTCACTTATCCCCTTCTCCTTCCTTTCTGACAAGGCAGGCTCTTTCTCCCGCTCACAGTCTTTGCATTGCTTCCAAGTTGATGCACATAGTCATTTGTAATCAAGGCTGTAAATTGTATTTAAAGCTGTACTGCACTATCCATGGATATTTGAATCATAAATGAGAGTATTGTCCTGCCTGTACTCTCACTTATTCTTTCAGCCGTAATAGATCCTTTCATTTGTGCTCAATTAGCTTTTCCACTCCCGCTTTCAGACCCTGAAAGTTTCCACTCTTTTCTTCAGGTCTTGAATGCTGATGGTGTGGCCATGTTTGCCTCTACCCCATAATTTGTTTAGCTCTTTTGTACCACAGATTTCCCTGAATATGGTTTGTTTGTTTTGACAAGTCCAAACACCATGACTATATTGTGCCATAAAACAAAAATGTTCCCTTTAATTATTGCTGGAGCTCTGGGATCGGCCTTTGGGCGTTTCGGCTTTTGCTTACAGGTTGAACGTTACCAGAATTTTTCTAGAAGGTTGATATAAAAGTTTTTTCAAAATTTTTGTTTTGTTTGTTTCTTTATTGGGTTTTGGGGGTTATTTTGGTTTTTTATTCTTCTAGAGCAGTGGGCCAAATCACAGCAATCATGTGTCAGGAAGAGTCACTTTCAGAACAGCACCCCACAGTGTGCAAGCACACAGAGTGCCCTTCTTTCTGCTGCAGTGCCCTGATGCTGGGGCAGTCCATCCAGCCCCTTCCAGTGCCAGCTCTGCCCTCCTGGCTCCAGGCACAAAAGCCTTGGGGGAGTTGCCAGCTGCTCCTGCTTGGGTGTCACAGTTCCCCTGGGACTTCAGCCTGGTGCAAAATGTGGCTCCTCATATTTTTAATGAATTGTCCCACTGCTGACACAGCTTTTTATGTTTGCTGACATCTCCAAAGGTGGAATTAGAGAGAACAAGGGTTTCCTTTTCCCTGTGCATATTTGAACTCAGTTTTTATTTACTTTTTTTGTCTCTTTCTTTTCTGAGAAAAAAAACAAACAAAACTCAGAGAAAATCAGCTATAGCTTCTCTTCCTTTCTTTGTACTACAAAACATGCACATACTTCTGCAGTGCGATCACACAAGGTTTTATTTCTTTTCTTGTGCACTTCTTGTTTTATAAATATGGGCTGATTTTAATTTTTTTTAAATTGATGTTCGTTTCTGTTTTGAAAGTATTTTTAGGGGAATTTTCTTTCACTTTGAACACAGCTGGCATGTTTAAATAAATGTTTCTCTTCTGTACTGAGCCCTGGGATAATGTTGCAGGCAGAGCGATTGATGTCTGTTTGAAACTAGCATCTCAGAAATTATTTTGTGATCTTCTTCCAAGGGGAAGATGATCATGACCTTTCTTTCCAGGACTGTCCATGGATGGAGACAGAATCTAGCTGGATCCTGTTTTGGGTGAATGTTGTCCTTTGTGATTTTGAAAGTTTTAGTAGGGTTTCTCTTGCTATAGACAGCCATCCCTATTTTATTCTTAACATTTTCCAATCCTGTGATGCTCTAGAAAAAAAAAATAAAATTGGAAATAATATATATCTCTGATGGACTAAAATGAAGAATGTTTCATGTTGTGTGTAAATGCACACAAAGAAGGAGAGAGACAAAGACAGTGCAAGTGTTAGGGTATTCATCTGTGATGTGATTTTGAAAGCAAACCATGAAAATACAACAGTTAACAAGACCTTTGGTGATCTGTATTTTGTGGGGATGAATTGGGAAAAGAACTCTCTCCCTAAATCTCACCCTAAATCTGTCCCTAAATCACAATCGCAGTAAGAGATGACAAATATAAGCAATAACGTGTTATGCTTGGTGCTCTACATCAGGAGCACCTGAGCTTGTTGGACAGAACTTTCCAGAGCAGCCACAGCCCAATATTTACCCATTCATGAACATCAAATGTAGCTAGATTGTCTTTTCATATTTTGTGATATCCAAAGTATAACCAAGCTTCCTTCCTTCCTTCCTTCCTTCCTTCCTTCCTTCCTTCCTTCCTTCCTTCCTTCCTTCCTTCCTTCCTTCCTTCCCTCCTTCCTTCCTTCCTTCCTTCCTTCCTTCCTTCCTTCCTTCCTTCCTTCCTTCCTTCCTTCCTTCCTTCCTTCCTTCCTTCCTTCCTTCCTTCCTTCCTTCCTTCCTTCCTTCCTTCCTTCCTTCCTTCCTTCCTTCCTTCCTTCCTTCCTTCCTTCCTTCCTTCCTTCCTTCCTTCCTTCCTTCCTTCCTTCCTTTCCTTCCTTCCTTCCTTCCTTCCTTCCTTCCTTCCTTCCTTCCTTCCTTCCTTCCTTCCTTCCTTCCTTCCTTCCTTCCTTCCTTCCTTCCTTCCTTCCTTCCTTCCTTCCCTCCTTCCTTCCTTCCTTCCTTCCCTCCTTCCCTCCCTCCCTCCCTCCCTCCTCTCCTTCTTCTCGAAACCTCCCCCACCCCCAGACTTCTTTTACTTGACAGCTTTCAATTGTTTTGATCTTTGTGCATCATGAAAGAGCCCTATATAACTAACAAAAGCACGACACAGCTCTTCAAAACCTTTATATGTGTCTGTCAAAAATTGCAATCACCATTCTTTTCAGTGGACACTTTTCCCAATCTACACAGAACCCCAATTTCAAATCCTATCCTTTTCTTCTGAAAGAAGGGTCAATGTCAGCCTCTGCTGATACAGATTTTTCCACATAAACTGACCTTGTGCAGCATTTCTAGTTAGTGAATTGAAATCAGTGGAGAGAGCCAGCCCTGTACGAGTCTCAGTGGCCTCATTTTATTATTTGCACTTTAAGGATAGACTGTTAAGGAGGAACATTGCTTGGGTGATTCAGACAGACCAAGCGGAATGGAACTGCTGGGTTAGTATCCTGATCTGGATATTTCCATGGTTGAAAGTCCTGTGCTATGCTCCCTCTTTGTACATCTGTACCCTCACATATGATACTCATCTCCAGAGCTGCTGCCATACTGCAGCCTTAACATCTAACATTTCTACCAATATTTTTTTTTTTTTTTTTTAGTTTTGTTTTGCATTTGGAAGTTGTCTGAATTTCAGACTCCTGGCAAGAGGGAATTATTCCCTTTTCCCAGTCCAGAAATTGCCTTTCTTTACCATGACAGGTGTGTACCAGTGTTAGAAATGATGACATTCTGCCACATTCTGGTAGCTCACTTGAAACATGGATTTGGATTTCTACATGGTTCTTTTTATATATATGTATCCCAAGTTCTCCACAGTTTAAGGATGGGCTAGGAGGGAGGTAGATGGAGGTCAGGGGAAGAGAAGTTTGGAAGGAAAATGTGATGCAAATCAACAAGCATCATAATCAGCATGCCAGAGGTGCATTAGAAGGATTTGGTTGTAAGGAAGTTTGAGTCTGGCTGGTGATATGGAAGAGAGAACTTCTGTTTCAGGAAGTGGTCAAACAGGGGAGGAAAAACAAAATCATCCATTTCTGGCTGCTCCTGGACTGTCTGAAAGCATGTTCATGCCTGTTCTCTTTGGTATATGTCCTTTGGGCACCTACCAAACTAGGAGTTCCTGGAACCAAAGCAGGATTTGTCAGGATATAAAAATGTCCCTACTTTGTATTTGCAAAAGAAATGTGCCAGAACTCTGTAAATGCTGTCTGTCCATATCCCTGTGCACAGAGCTCTGGTGGCACATACTGCCCTGCACTGCTTCCTGACCAGAGACCTCCAGGAGGTCTTGAACCAGAGATGAGACATTAAAAACAGATTTTCTTCTCCAAGGAGAAGTGAGACTTACTATTATTTTATCATAGTGTTTTGGTATTTAATATACAAGGACTTGATAAAGTACTACTGTATAACCTTCTAACAATACCCATTTTGTCCCATAAAATTATTATATCCAGTCTTAAAATGTTAAATATGTCACTGTTAGGGTAGAGTATCATAAAATTCAGTTTATAATATTAAAACTCAAAACTGACACAGTGTTATCAATTACATTACTCGGTAATATTCAACTTTTTTCATTCTTCTTTAATTTTGCATTTTAGTATAACAAATTGAGATTAAAGCCATAGCCTCCAGTTCAAGGTCTCTTGGCGGTGAATGGCAGTAAAGTTACAAGTAAAATGATAAGAAAACAAATCACAGTGAAATCTAATATTTAATAACAGTTCAGACAGATTACAGAGATTTAAGGCCCTGTGCTGCAATCAGCATTGGATCAGAGCAGATATGCTAGTAATTGCAGGGGGAAATGCTCTCATCTTCTTGAAATAAATGCAGATCACCAGCAGAAGACTGTAAATATACTGAACAGCCACTATCAAACTGAGATTTCTCTCTGGTCTGATTTGAAAAAAGATTTCTAGTGTATTCCCAGAAGACAGAAATCTGTGTTATTTTATTTAGTTTTAGCTGAGGAAACGGTATATTCCCCATTCCCTTAAATTTCTGATGACCTCTCCAGTTGGTGCTGGTACAGCACATCTTTCATCTGGACTTTTACATTTCTTGAGCAAATGTGAGGAAAACTTCCCTAAAAATGGAAAAATGCCCCAAAAGAGGCTTTACATGCTCTGATGCATCCCTATATATTTTCTTCTTTAAAAAAAAATGTATCTTTGTCCTATATTCTACTTTTAGAATGCCAGAATGTAACAAAATTTTTATTCAGCTCATAAGGGACTAAATCACCTTTTTAAAATTTGTTCAACTGACAATGAGCCAACGGCCAAGTTACACAATAATGTGGAAAAAAAAAAAAAAAGAAAGTTACACATGAGTTAGCGGGGCTTTCTTTGCACATAATGTACATATCAATTACTTAGTGATGCATTATATAGTATAATCTAATTCAGCATGTCAAACTTTTCAACCCAATTTATAAATTCAGCTGCATCAGCCTCTGCATCATTTACACTGGGTAATTTTTAGCTTCTCTTGAAATCAGGTCCTATGGAAAAAAAAAGGGCTGGATTTATTGTGCGTGTTATACTCTGGGACCTAGTTTGCTCAGTGAGCAAAATGAATGCAGTGAGTTTCACACAGTAGAAGTAGATATTGTGTATTGTGTTTTGTATGCTGAGCCTTTTTCTTTCTTTTCTCTCTCCCTCTTTCTTTCCTTTTTTTTTTTTTTGCCTCCAATAGAGCTATCCAGTCTTGAATATGTCAGTGTGCCTTGAATGTGCAGTCACTTTCTGAGGTATGTCTTTGAACTCTTCAATGGTGCTTTGCATTTCTTTGAGACCTTTTATGAGAAGGAAATAGAGAAATGTGGACTAAAATGCTGTGCAGTTGTCTCATTATTTCTCTTCCATTAAAAAAAAAAAAAGGAAAAAAAAAAGGAGAAGGAGTTAGTTTTTGTTAGACAGGGACACCACCGTTATATTGGATATTCAGCATCTACTGTGCATGGCTCCACACTCATGCTTGCAGACAGCATGGGGTAGGGCGTACCAATTTAGGAAGCCAAGACAATAGTTCTGTATCTGCCCCGAACAAAGAAATTATCATGCCCAGCTTGCAATTACTTTGACAAGAGGAAATTGATTTTCAATATATATCTTATTCCTGGCCATTAAAAAAAAAAAAAATTAAAAAAGCAAAGAGACCCTAAAGCACCACCCCCACCCCCAAACAAAAAAATCCAAAAAACCCAAGCCCTGAGAAAGCTGAAGACTAATGATTAGTAATCAGAAGATAATAAAGTGTGACCAGAAAAATTAGAAGCTCTCCTGCAGCTCTAATTAAGCCAGTAGGAAACTAGAAACATTAAAAACCTGTGGAAGGATGGCAGAATGGTGCCAGTAAATACATGGTCTTCTTTAGGTCAAGATTCTGTCACCCTTCCTCAAAGTAACTTTTTGGTACTGACACAGTCACGAGCAGCAGGCAGTGAAATGTGGGGTCACAGGACAGCATTTGGCAAGTTTCAGCTGGAAAAGCTTGTGCCACACACTCGAAACACAGTGTGTAGGGTGCAGCCAGCTGCCCCCATACTGCAGGGATGTTAAGTGTGAGTGTCACCAGCCAGAGAGATATAAATTAAATACATTTAAGGAGAACTTTCACAAAGGATTATTCTGGCATATAAAAAGAGAAGCCAATAAAAGTTTTGTACAGAGGAGTGCTCCTAGAGATTGTATTAATATATTTTATGAGGTTTCTTTTAATTAAATTTACAACTTAACAGGTTTAATTTCTACATGTGTCAGGCATGAAAAGGAAAGAGGACAGTTTGAGACAGTTTTTCTAGAACTGAGGCAATTTTTCTTCTCATAGTTACAAATATATCCCTTGCTCAGTGACTGTGTTTATCTTTTAAGTGGTGGGTTTACTATCTCAGTTAATTCTCTGCTCTAACACCCATGAAGTGTAATGCATTAAACAAGTTTAATTTTTAGAATCTATTTTGCACATGCCCTTTTGACAGAGACATTCCACCAGCAGATAGCTTTTCATACTGTACTTGGGGCACAGCGCCTGACAGAGATTACTGTATAACCTGAAGTAAAAGTATTAGCGTAAAATACAAGGCTGTGTACATGGGATTTCATCCAGAGCACTCAGCCAAAAGAAATACTGAACCGCTGCTAAATCACCCTAATGAGTTAAGTATTGTGTGTGGTTTTGTTGTTTTAAGCAAATGCACTCGTATTTGTTTCTGGAACTATAAGGGATCAGTCAAGCAAATGTTTCCGTGAAAGGAAAAAAAAATATATATTCATAAAACTTACACTGCTTTACTTCTTGGTGGCAGAGTATTTAAAATAATTGTTCAATGAAAGACTAAACATTTTCTTGGAAAACTCATTTAAATCAAAAATTAGCCATACGAGGTGTCTACTCCACTGTGTAAAATAATAAACTTTGTTCTTTCTTTTTCTGTTGTACCTTTAATACATAGGCACCTTTATAAAATCCATATGTTACACATAACTAGGCATTTTCATTTGAAAAAAACCTCCAACACAAACCAAGAACTCAGACCTACAAAGAACTAGACTTGCAGGCCTAAGGAAAACATTTGACAGGTTTCCAGTTTAAATTGGGGTGAGAGAGTGGAGAGAGGGGCAAGGTCAGGAGGAAATGGTGCTGCTAAAACAGGGGCTGGCTATAGGAACAAGCAGAACTGCCTCAGCCTTTGTGCCCTCCTCCAGTTCTCCGGGGGTGCAGGGATTAAGTAACCACCACCATTCACACACCAGCAATTTCCCTCCCAGGTGTGAAACATCTTCCAGATAGATCAGCTGGGAGTTTTGGGAATGGCTGGTGGTCTCTCTTCTCCCATCCCCGCATCCTGGTTATCCCCTGTGACGCATACAATAGTGGGGAAACAAAAGGAATAATTCCTAGATATTATCACTGGCAGCTGTTGAATAGAAGCTGGAAGTTTTCCTTTGCACGCATTGCATTTGCTCTTGTGGGTACTGAGAGAAGGAGGGATAAATGTAGGACAGTGTTTACGGGGTAATTCTGGTGCAGAGCACGCCTTGAAAACGATTCTGGCTGGCTGGGGAATTCCAGCCCGAGGGCCATGTGGCAGCCTGGGGCAGGGGGCTGCACAGCACTGGCCACTTCATTATATTTTTTGAGGTCCCTCAAATCTTAGCCCATTGTGAGGGTTCATTACTGCTGTAATTTAATGTAGTCCCACACCATCACAAAAACTTCATTTCCTCTCAAACCACGACATTCACTCACTCAGCGAGTTCCCTGGAGTCCCTCAAGCTGGGACAGTAGCACACCCTGATTTTAAAATGCCACCCGCTACCTCGGCTGTCTGTTTGTCTTTCTGGAAAAGCCTTCAGATGGTCATTTATGGCAATGCACAAGACTCCCAGGAACAGAGAGAGGGAACGTCCTTATTCCAGGCTACAGCTTTTTCCTTAATTTTCACCAGGCAGTCTCAGTCCCAGCTCACTGTGGTTTGCTCACACACAGAGTATAAATACATTGTTCTGGCTGGATTTGCTGGCTTCACGCCTCTCCAAAAAAATCCTCAACCTGACCACTTTAGGAGACATTTCATTGAGCAGCTTCTACATCTAAAACATTTCAAAGGATTTTTCCCTATGATACAGAAAGACAAAACCCATAAAGAACTGGTTTTTTGTTTTTCTTTATAAATCTGTAGTATTTAAAAATAAAAAAAATACAACATTCTGTTTATGAAATTTCTTAAAAATAATTCTTCTAACCTCTTTGCAATAAGATGTGTTTCAGCTTATTGGTGCCTTTTTCCAGTTGTAGTCAAAAAAGACCTATTTTAGCTCAGATGTCACAAATTCAAAAGAGCAGAGGCCTATAAAACACAGAGTGTGGTATCAGTTTTATCATTACAGGCTAAGCCACAGTTTGTCCATTACCAACAGCTGGAAAATGAGACAATGACTAAAAGTGGCATCATTGTGTGTTCTGGATGCTTTACTGGCAAAGTTCAGTGAGGTGAAGACACTTGTGATGGAGACAGCTCAACAGGGATTTTTCACTTGTGTCACATGCTAGTTTAAAAAAAAAAATCCGCTAAGAGATGTCAGAGGTGAACAGAACAGCTTGAGTCTAGCACAAAAATCAATGCACACAAATTGTTTAGGTCCCAATTTTGCTCTACAGTGTGTGTGTGTATGCCTACAAATTATAAATTTGGATGTCTAGGAAATCATGCCTTTGCTGTTTGCCACCTACTTCATCTCTGCCACGTGTTCCAGTGAGGTCAGTAGATGTTTGCATAGCTACTGCAACCTCCTCTTTGCAGGAGGGGACAGCAGAGTCCTGGCTGGGCACAGGGTGTTGCAGGGTCGTTTAGGAGATGGTGATTTCCTCTCCCCTCCATTTCCATTTGTTCACCTTGTGTTCTGCTGAGCAGCTTCACCCTCAGTCATCTGCTGAGTAAGGATATATCTACACAACACCTTTTTCAGGCAGAAGCACCCACACTGCCCTCTTGCTTGGCTGACAAAAAGCCCTGTGGCCACTGCAACCCTATGCCAACCACCCTTTCTCTTATAAGAGGAAACAGGTTAGGCCTTGGCAGCTCAGATGGAAGGCAGAAAATGCTTGTGTAAGCCAGGGGAATGTCACAGAGGCTGCATCTCAAGTCTGCTGCAGTTTCCATACTCAGATGAATTCTTTACTGTTTTTGTTTTAAGTGAAACCTAACCTTGATTTTGGCAGGGACCTATTACATTATTTGACTGTTGGGTGCTAAATGCACTTGCAGTGCAGTACTGGGTTATGAAATGCTAACAGCATCTGTGGTATTGCCACGATAGCCACAGACCCCAGTTACTAGCAAGGCCTTACTGTGCCAGCCATTTTATAAATCTGTAGCAAAAGACAGGCCTTGTCTCTGTGACCATGAAGTTCAGAGTTAACATGTCTGAGCACTGAACTTAAGCACAGAGGAACTCAGTAACTTGCCTGAAGTCTTAATAGCCAGTCAGTGGGAGAGCCAGAGGAAAAAACACATTCCCAGAGTTCTGGTTGCGCTGTGCTCTCCTGATCTCTTAGCTTTTAAATAAATCTGGTGTTTAAAGTGCTGTTTATGGCTGTTCTTCCAGGAGAAGCTGATAAGGTCAGTGCACAAGCCCCTAAGACAGAGGAGAGTTCTGTTTGGAGGTGCTGCAGTGCACAGGCACTGCGAACATGGGCAGCGGTGGAGAATTTTGAAGAATGGTGGAGTAATGAAATGAGTTAACCTGTGAAGTGGGAAAATTATCAGACCTTCTTGTCTGAGCAAGTGTCAGGATGTGGGGGAGTATGGAAGCAGAGGAGGGAGAAGCGGAGGGAAGAACATATGGATGTGTCTTCTCTTGCAGTCACAGTCTCCCATGCAGGGGAAGCAAATGTGATGCATCTGTAAGGCAGACAATTGGAATAATCCACTAAAAATTGTCTGCATGTATGGAGATTTAAGCATCTGTATATACAAACACAAAACTTTCACTTGTGGTAGAGGTTTGACCAAAATTGTATTAAATTTTATTTCCTTATTTAATAGAGAATATGTGATTCACATTCAAGGTCTAACAGAAGCTAAACCTATCTAATTTAACTAAACCACAGTGGGTGTCTGGTACATCAAAAGTGCATGAGTAACTGATGGGACATGGCAGGGATCTGCTGACAACTCTTCTCAGTGCTGACCTCAACAACAGCTCCTCCTGTCCAGCAGCAGTGACAGATCAACACTTGAATTTATTTATCATCTTCACTTTAAACAATAGCAGCACTTCAAATATTTTCCTGAATATTGTACTTTCACATAATCAGGTTTTGAGGAAAACAAATAATAGAGGATTTTTTTTGAGAAAAAAATTGTATTTATCTTAATGATATGATTTCTAAGCTCATTTTTTAAAGCACAATTTGTAACCATGCAACATGGAATTCAGTCTTCTTTCACTGAAGGTAGCCACAAAGCATTCCCTGACTTCTGTGTAAACAATGGTTTCCCTGGATGTCAATTCAGCAAAACATTTGTGTTCCATCTTAACTAAAGGTGGGCTAGAGTCCTGTTGTTGTTCAACAACCTAAAAGCTGGTGTAAAAGCACAGATGAATGAAAATTAACTGCCTAAATAGTAGAAGAAAGTGAATTCTCTTACAAATTGCTGGAGCTGGTCACTTTTTTTTATCACTGTGGAACAGAGGTTTCCAGTTTTCTTTCTTCATGTTACCAGAACAATCTCTGTTTCAGAGTGCTACTGTAACCATTTTAACTTTGAATCAATGTGCATGCCAGGGGCAGGCTGAAGTCATTGGGCTCAGAGGTATCTGTGGGCTTGCCTTCTTACTTGTGCTGACAAGCAGCTGTAATAAGTTAAGTCCATGTGCCATCTGTTCTTTTCAACTGACCATGTAAGAAAGTTTGCTTTCAAAGTGATTTTACTGCTTTGATCCCATTCCTCCATCTCTTTTACTGCTTCTTACTTTCCATTCTCTATTACTTTTCATTGTTTCCCATTATTAATCCTTCCTTACCCTTGGCTCTTATTCTGTGGGTGGTGAGCACTGTCCCATGCATGAAGCTCCTTTTCTCATCAGGGGCTGACTGATGAGTTTTTTTCTGAAATCCCATGAAAGCTCAGAAAACCATTTCTAACGTGTGTCCCTGTAGAACAACCTTGATACCTACCAATGAACTTTTTTAATGTGTTGTTTACTTTAGGTATTAATGTGCACTGGAGCAGTAGCACATCGAGGTGAGAGATCTTTTCCTGTGCATTTCAGGCTCTCTCTGTGTGGATCAGGTGTATCAGATGGCATATTCACCTGGCAGTATCCTGCCTCTTACAACTTCTGACTGTTGGAGAATCAGTAGCATTTCAGGCTTTCAAAAAAATGAATGGAAGATATGGCTGGATCCTTAATATTATTTTCAGTGTGTCTTAGGGTTGATCATTCTCCACCGCACGTTCCCACAGGAAATGTCCTCAGCTTTGCTCATAAACTCACGTAATTGTAGGCTCTGTGTCATTCTCTTTTCTGATCCTGCAGAATGGAAAATGGCACTCTGCCTTTCATCTGGTTCCCCCTGGAAATATGAAAGGTAAAGTAAGATGGGCACACATGATTCCACTCTGAAGAATTTGGTAACCTTGAGGAGTTAGAAAGCCTGATCAGTGAAGATATCCATGGCAGAACTTGATGTTGGAGGAAAATGACATTTTCTAGGTAAGTATTGTCTGTCACAGATAGACCTTTTGATGTCTCTTGTAATTGAAAAGGTATTGCTTCTCTGTGGTAAGAAAGAGACAAAGGGCCAGGTTTTCTTCTTGGGCTGTGTCTAGGTCTGTGCTCTCAGTTTCAGCCTGTATGCCTTGAAATACTTTCCTGAATGGAAAAAGTCAGGTTTACTATAATCACCCAAGATGCAGCTCACAGGTTCAGTCTTTCCCCATTGCTGCCAATTTAAAGGTGAGCTTGTGTCCTTCTGCTCCCCTGGGTGGGGGGCTGCTTCCAAGACAATGCATCAAATCACCCAAATGTGGGGTCCCTCTGCCTCTTATCGCTGAGTTTAATTTAAACCCCTAGATACATTTAAACACCTGACCTCACTCCTCCAGAGGTAACAGCCTTTGAATGAAGCAATGGACAGATGTGACCTCAAAAGTAGTTTCATACTCAGAGGCCAGGCTATTCTGACATTCTCAACTTGCAGGCAAACCAAAGAGTAGCTACAGAACTGGACAGCATTTGGATGTTGACATGTGACAGATATGCAAAGGTGATATCCTCCTTGCTGACCATAGATCAGTCTGCCAAAACTCCATCCATGCAGGGAGCATCCCTTCAGACTGTATCTCCCATTGATTTTGGAGGGCATGAAGCGGCTCCTCTTGCATCTGAGTGTATGAAACACCAAGACATGCAGAAATGAGGATGGATCTGGCTGAGGCAGCTGAAGTTGCTCTTTCAACAAAGAATTTTGAGACTGTAAGTGTCACCACTCAGTTGGATTGGAAATTGAAAGAAACTGAGGGCCAGAGATGTTCACCAGCTTCTATACAAGTTCAAATATTCATTTGGTGTGAGGAGATATTAATAATGCTTATAAATAATATTTATTTTGTTAAATTTATGGTGAAAATATCTCCAGCTTTACCTAGAGTGGACACATAACCACACAAAGTCATAATGCATATATTAAAAATACTACTGGCAAGTAATCTGTTTGCTGTGCTCTCACTGGAGCTGACATCTGAATTAACTTTCCAAGGAGGAAGACCACAGGCTAAATGAACTTCTGGCAGGAATTTCATTTGACTCAAAGGCTGGAATATCCAGGTGAAGCTCTGTGGTGATACAGAGAAGCCCCCACTGCACAGGGTACCACTTTTGTTATCACTACTAGGATACACATCCAGACAAAGAGTTTCATAACCAACCTAAATAAAACACAGCTGATCTCTCACTGTGTATGACTTAGAGAACTTCAGTTCAGGTGAGGTCCTTTCAAATGCACAGATGACTGATTCCAGCTGTGTGCCATGAATGTTATACCCTTTAAAAAGGTCTTCTTTGAAATACATCAGAAGGTAGAAGAGTACCCCAAGTACTCAAATATCTGGGAAACTGGCTTTAGTATTGCTTGACAAATCCTCTCTGCTGAGCTAAATCAGCCAATTAGTCATGCTAATGCTTGTTAATGGCATTTCTGTTAGAAGAACAGTGTAATTTGGCTCTATTTCTAAATTCTGGCAACACGAAGCCCCAACATGTATTGATCCTATATTGCAAATGAATGATGTTTCTACACTACTGAAACTCAAAAATGTGTGATTGGTTACACCTTGCTACCACCTGTCAAGGCAGCAACTCGGCAGTACTTTCACACCTTCCAGTAAAATTTCATGATATGGATCCCAGCAGAGACCATAAAATCAAACTTTGTACAGGCAGGGCTACTTGTCTCAGAAAAACAGGACAGGCCTAAAGAAGCACCAACATTTGGCATGTGGGATCTGAACCTATTAATTGCACTGGCGTCTACCTCCTCTTTGTGCTCAATTATGAGCCCATTTTGAAAGGACAGTTTGTCTTTAATGGGTTAATGGACGCCACATTAACAGAGGAGCTACAACACGATAAACAAATATAGTTTAATGCACCCTACTTTGAATGCAGAGTTCATATGTATTCCAGACAAAAGGCCAAACAAATTTACAACACTTCATGCATTTCTATAGCTGAGCATTTTTTACTGAAGGATATGTAAATCCTGCACTAATCAGAGGTTCTGGGATTCCAAATGCCACTAAAGGTTATGACCTGAAGCCCTGCTAATAGATGACTGAGGGCGTAGACTAAGTAGTTCTGAATGACAGCAACCACAGGGTGTTTTGCATGAAAAGTAACCTCTAATAAATGACCTCTGCTTTTTTCCTTTCAAAGCTATGACAGTAATGAATATGAAAGGGAGAGCTTTGTACACACCGGGTGTTATTTACACCTAAACACTGCAAGAGTCTGGATGTATGTGAGGGTTTCAGTTCTGCTGAAAAGAGGAGGAATGGGTGGTTTTGATGCCTTAACAAACACTGCTGCACTTCTGCTGGCTTCATTAATAATCCCTTTCTTAAACAGTGGTACAAAACAACAAGGTCATGCTATTAAAGGGAGAATTTCCTCCTTCATTGTGTGTATGTGTGTGTATATAAATATCTGTATGTATGCATGTATGTAGATATGCTTACTGGATGGATTACAGGCTTTATGTGAAATCTCCTGGATTGCTAGAAGCATTGATAGAAGCATTCAAATTTCTGCTGTTTTGTGACCTTTAGTTAGGCAGAACACTGTGTCTTTGGTGGTATGAACAAAGCAAGGATGGTTTTAACGGCAGAGTTTGTTCTCATGGATGATATTTACACTTGGATTTCTAGCAGTGAAACAGTTCTAAGATTTCTTTCTTACGTGCAAGCAGAACCAGAAAATTATTTTTTTCCTTTGAATGATGGTGATCAATTGCTGAAACCATTCTCACCTTGATGGAGATCCTGGAGGGAGAATAGAGCAATTGTGACTGGGCTGTGCTGTCTGTGCTCCTACCACCTCAGGGTTGTTCCCAGATGCACACATTCCTTTGCCTTAGCCATTCTCAATGTAAACCACTTGCAATGCATTGCTTTGGGGACTCGCTTCCCATCTCTTCCTGGTTTTGGTGTGTAAGGGCAGACCAGGACAGGGGAAGGCAGGCAGGCAGGCAGGAGCAGGCCAGTTCCTCTGTGCAGTTGGGAACTGAGCCATGCAGGTCTCCTTACTGCAGCACCAACAGAGGGATTGCGTGGGGACAAAGGAAACCACAAAAACTGGGGTCACATCAGGGGTCCCTGAGCTGACACAGCTGCTGAAGCACAGGCTGTATGTTGAGACACGGAGTGTAGATGTGCCTGCCGGGGACCCAGCACCCTACAGTCAGCTCAGATGGTGCAGAGGGCACTGATAAGCCCTCCACTTCCCTCTGCCAGCTTCCAGGCTGGGAGCTGGTGTGCTTAAATCCCATTGCAGTCTTTCTTGACAGTCCTGCAGGAGTCATATTGAGGGCCTGGCATCTTCTGGGTGCTCAGGTGCCAGTCTTGCTGCTGAACAGCTCAGTCCTGTATGGTGCCACCACTACACGCTGCTGTGCACACACTGCCTCTAGACACGTCACGCACGGCAGTAGGGTGGCTGTGACATTCCACTTGCCCCTGAACCCTGTTAGCTTCCCTGTATAAAGTCTGTTTATTTAGGATTCAAGCATGTCAGCAAGCAGCATGTGGCCTACAAAGAGCATCTTGATAGCCAAATGCACTTCATACCCCAGGAAGCTTTTGTCTGATGTACAAGCTTTTTGCTTTTCCTAATATTATCCAAATATTTTTTCATTAGTTAATTTTTAATACAGGTGTTTTATGTGCAGAACAAAGTTATGTTTGTTCAGGTATGACTGCCATTTTGTTAGGTGGCAATTTTTCCTGAGTAAGAGGACCAAAGCAGGGCTTTAAAATGCACTCCTCATAAAAAATTAAAGAGCTATTCTTTATTTACATATTTACACAACACTCAATCCATCGTATAAAGCTTTCTCTGCCTCAAACCCAAATCTCCAGGGTGTACTCTGTGCCTGGGGAAATTGGATGGCTCAGAAAAATGATAAAGAGATATCTGTCCATTCACCTATCTATCATTTTTTACACCATACTCATTACCATGGTCTCTGAGCTCCTATTACACGTATGGAACCTTTCCCATTTCGGTGCAGAGTTGGTCAGCAGAGACAGCAAAGCCATCATTATTTTCTGAAGAGTGCAAGCCTGGGGAAGGACTGGCTGCTCACTCTGCAGTGGCCATTTGGAAGCAGCCAGTTTGTACAGAAGACAAATCCCTTTTATTAGCTGCCTGGGAAGTCCAGTTTGGCTTCTGGAAGATGCAGTTCAAATGGACTGTGTGCAGAGAATTAGCCTTAGGTATCAACATTGCTGCTCCCACGTTCACTTCATGTCACCTTGAGAGAGAGAGAGGCTACCTCTTCCCTGCCTTGCTGACAGCTGCTTACCAGGAGGCGGACTTCAACTCTGAAAAGGCATCAAAAGAGCTGGCAACTTTAACTTAGATCGACTGTCCGAGAGACTCTTCAAATTAACAGAAATAGCAGCATTTCTCATGCTCTTGCATGTAACTGTTTGGCCACTTTCAGGCCATGTCATGACACATTTGTCTCATTGTTACCCTGGGGTCCACCTGTTTCTTTGCAGAATTCACTTATTGTCTCTTGACTTGTGCTTCAATTTCAAGCTCTGGAGGACAGCAGCTTTTTATGAGGTTGTATTCAGCGCCGGCCATAGTGGGGGCCAGATTCTTGACAAAGACCTGTGGGCATTCAGCAGACAAATATTAGTTAACAATGATCATTACAAAGAATAAAGTACATCACCACTCTGCAGCTGGCTTCAAGGCTGACTCTATTACAGCTGCTATTGCCATTGATTGTACTAGCACCATTAGACATCCTGTTGCCCATTTGTTTAAATTTTTTTTGCTCCTGTGCTAGGAGGAGAAGTTTCAAATCCATCTTAGTTTGCCTACCAACTCTGTCAGACATACAGCAGCAGCCAGGAGCACCCTGTTCTCCCAGGAGGGATGTTCCTGGGATGTAGCAGTGTGGCCAGGTCATAACACTGGGGTGTGGGTTCCAGGATCTGAATGGTGGATGGATGCTCCAAACAAATACATTCTTCTCTTTCCTCCCTTCCTGTGCCATAAAGCAGCAGAACAGCAGGGAGAGTGGTAGTTTTGTTCCTATTTTATTTGTAAAAGGCAAAGTTGTCTGTCCTAAATCAACAGCCCAAGAAGACACACGGAGCCTAAATGTCTGACTTGTACCTTCTCTACTGCAACCATCCCACTCATTCAAGCATCCTTCTCATACTAGCCTGGCTCAGGCATGCTTTAGTCTGCTCCTGGCTTTATTTTAGAAATAGAAGCAGACTTCATCAGTCAGTCATCAGGAGTGGCAGATGGCCTTCAGTTCATTAAATGAGTCCAAGACTTAAGGAGAAGATTGTGGTTTTGAAATAAATGCAAAGGAAAAACTATAAACTGTAAAGGAAGAGCTTGAACACCCCTCAAGCCAGACTCAGAGCAGGACTTTGCAGATCACTGTTATCTAAAACTGAATGGGTTTGATTCAGGCTTTCCTGTTCTTCTCTTACAGAAACTTGGCACAGCTATAGGCCCCCTGAGTAAAGCCAGGACAAAACTCAAAAAGGTGTGATTAGTTTAACTTGAAATGCTTCCTGGAAATGTTTCAAGTTTGACAGATTTGTGGTGGAAGTCTGCCTTCTTTTCCTGGTCAGTTGTCGGGACCCTATGCTTCTGGCCACAAATTTTGGATTCCTGCATACCTGGAATCCCTTGCAGCCTTGGAGAACCTTATTTTGGGACTGATGATTGACTGGTACTCCAAAAAGGGTCCATGGGACATAGAACAGTACTTAAAAATTTTATTTCCCCTCTCTTTCTTATTGCTGTCTTATAGAGGCAACAAAAATTAATTTTCTAATAATGTGCAATAGAAATGCATTTTCTTTTAAAGATTGCAGACCAGATTTTCATCTCTTCCCAACCAGCGTAACTCAATTGATACCTTTGATATATGCCAGCCTAAGGAAGAAATTGGGCAATTTAAATTTTAACTTCCTCTCTTAGGAACAATCCTTTCATTCCTGAAATCTGCAGATGAAGAATGAAACTCTAAAAAACCTGCTCAGTCTCACCACGGCTTGACTGCAGGACTCTGAAAGCAGCAGTCTTGCACTGCGGTAAAGAGGCGATTAAAAGTTTTACTATCCATTTTATCATCTCGGTTTTTACAATAAAGAGAGCTGTCATTGTTTTAGGATTATTTTACTTATGTCTATTCATTTTGTTTCATTGTCTTTACAAGTCTCACTCCCATTTCATGCTGCTTTTGGTTCTGCCCTTTTCAACTCCTCATGGATGAGTGGGGAAGGAGGAGCAGACTGGCCAAAAAATTGGGTAGGGAGAGGATGTGGAAACAGCTTCCATGACAACCTCTTACTTCATTTGGGAAGAATGAGAACAACACTTTTTTTTTCCTCCCCTCTCTATTTTTACAGTGCCTTTGCATCTTACAGGTACACTAGAGCATTGTTGCTTACATGATCAAGCTGTTCAGCAATATCCCTCACAGACTGTTTTTAATGGTCTTGGGAATCAAGGCAAAGGTATGGTCAGCATGCTGAGACCTAGCTGGAGAAAGCAGAAGGGAAGTATTTTTAGTCTGGCATTTGGAGGAAAGTAAGGGAAAAAAGGCTGGCAATGGAGACAATGGGACAAGAGAAGACAGGAGATGGAAAGGCAGAAAGCAGAGGTATAAGCAGATAACAACATTTTTAAAGTCACTTTCATACAATAATGGAATTGCTAAGGCTGGAAAAGACCTCTAAGATCAGTATGATAAATCTCTAACACAGCATCACCATGTTCACTGCTAAACTATGTCCCCAAGTGACACATCCATATACTTTTGGGGTGTTTTAAGCAGCTTTGGTAGTTTTGAACATCCCAGTAAACACATACTTGTACCATTAGATGTTAAATTATTTCAAAGTTCAGTGTATTGTAGCTTTAAACATTATGCCTAAAAATTATCATACTTGAACTTCGAGGCTTTTCCTTGTACAGACAAGAAAATTTCCTGAAATACTCAGTTTGTGGAGAGAGGGAGGGTAGTATGTTTTCCAGGTGTCATGCAAGTTCAGAAGTCTCCCAATTTAAAAACACAGCAAAATACTGAAAATTTGTTCTGGGAATATTCATTCCAATTTATTAAAGAATTAGGGTCCAGCTGTGCTTACTTTCCACAACAGTTTGCTTCTGGGACATTTTTCATTTGCTTTTCAAGCAGTTTCTGTATCAGAAACATTGTTTTAAATGTCACAGTTGTCAAATCAATGAACTAAAACAGTATCACATGGCTTAATTTGAACAAGTAATGCACTTGGAATTTCAGATTTGGAACAACAGGCTTCCTGGTCTGTTCACTGTCCCTCAGCAGATGAAAACAGAGAAACTGGAGTAAGGTTAGGCTATGCCCTATCCCGAGGGCTGCACAGAGGAAGGAGGGGGGGAGGACATTTGTGTATGTGTTTAACCTGGAAGTACCTTCTACAATGAAAGTTCAAAACACAGATAAAAACCCTGTTTTGTCTATAACTGTCTGTCTATCTATCTATCTATCTATCTATCTATCTATCTATCTATCTATCTATCTATCTATCTATCTTTATTTTTGTCATTGAAG
This sequence comes from Serinus canaria, assembly GCF_022539315.1. Taxonomy (NCBI): domain Eukaryota; kingdom Metazoa; phylum Chordata; class Aves; order Passeriformes; family Fringillidae; genus Serinus; species Serinus canaria. The sequence goes on from NC_066315.1 coordinate 93,055,144, forward strand.
CTTTTATCTGAAGTCCATCTAAGTTTCCATGGATTTTGATTAAAGTTTAATGAAGTTCCTATTACTGCCCACAGAAACAAACAAACAAACAAACCAATAGGAAAAACTCTCACTGGTACCAAGAGGAGTAATATTCTTTTCTTTAGGCTGACAATCTGATACCACTACAGAAAGAGCTTTTACCCACAGTTTATTTATAAGGACACTAAGAAGTAGCTCAAAATGGAGACACACAGCTGAAGTACCCATAACCATATCTACATCTGATATCTAGGTAACCTGAGCCAGAGCCATGGCTATGGGTTGTAGCCATAGCCATGTAGCTTCTTTCTCCAATTTTCCTCCCATAATCCAGCAGCTTGTTGTTCTCTGCCTTTTCTTCTTCCCCTGTTTTGTTCAGCCCTCCTACCCCCCAACACTTAGTGTTAGTACAGCCCTAAAGAGCACTGGAGAACTCTGAAACTTTTGGGTTGCACCAAAACTTATCAAGTCCCTCCCTAAGCTGCCTTATTCTCCTTGCTGAGCATGGCATAAACCCACCAAGGACAACTCAAACCATAGGAAGTACGGAATGGTGAGATTGATGGGATATTTTCAGAATGGAATTTTGCTTCAGGATTTTTATTCTAAATGGATTAAATAGGAAAAAAAGTATAAATACCTGGAAAATCAAACTTTGGGATAGTATATATTTTTTGGTCAAAGAACCACCTTTACCCATCCCTCTTGTTTAACCTTCACTACATAAGGGCAAAAGAATTGTCTGGTTTCATAAGAAATACCTACTTTGTAGCCTGTCAGGTTAGGGTTTTGTCCTCTGGTGAGTATCAAACAAAAATAATGGACTGACTGTGTAAGTGTGTTTAGAGAGATGAATAGTTTTAAAAGAAGGATTTGAATTAAGATGATAAGGAAGAGATTACAGAACTGGTTTTTGAATTGCAAAGATTTTGATTTATTTTACTTATCTGCAGGTAATCATAATCTCAAGTGTTCATGCTTTCAAGCTTTCGCTTGTAGACATTACAATTAGAAATTTACATTCAAAAAGTAAGGTGTCTGCCAGACATCCTGGTAGATATTTGCAATTGGAAGTTTAAAAAAAGGTAGTGACACAATATAAGTATTGCTTAAGTATGAGATGTTGGTGGAAGAGGTTCTTTCACTAAGGAAATGTTGGGAACACATATTTTATTAGCAGTAATAAGTATACTCATTGCAGTCACAAAGTTTCTCTGCCTCACACTAGTCACAGCTCAATTTCATCCACTGAAGAATCAAGTTTGTATCCCATGATGTGAAATAACTGAATAAAGCCATCCATCATATCAAACTGCATATTATCATTTCACCAAATTTTCCAACTCTCATCACCTACTTGCCCTACTGCAATTACTTATTTATCATCATTAATCCCTTAGCAGGAACAGAGAACATTCAGGCTGGTGTAACACTACTATAGAAAGTCTCCTGCCAGCAAAAATGGTGTGGTGTGCCAGGACTTTGTTCTGCTGATACAGCTCCACTGCACAGGGGTTGGGAGCTGCTTGAGAGTTCACTGCACTTGCATGAAAAACAACCAAACCACTAAAAAGGGGTTTTGATACAGGAAATGGTGATAGGACATTCTTCTTAATTCCAGGTAAAACTCTTGAAGTTTGGCCATCAGTGGATAGAAAACACCATTATTTGAGTTGTATTTAGATTGTGACGTTAATCCGTAAAGATAAAATCATACCAAAGTGACAGTCTGGCCAAAATTGACTTTTTCCATTTCTCTCTATGTCTGCAGCTTGAACATGCCTTTAATTTAAAAAAAACATTTCTGCAAAATCTTATATTTTAAGCAAGTTGTGCAATTAAGGTTTGAAAGGTGGCTAATGTTCAGTTAACTTTTTTTTTATATATATATGGCTTTGGAGAACGGATCATCTTACCGAACTGGGAACTGTTATGAATGTGTGTTTGTGCATTGTGCATTCTTAGCCTGTCTCAAGGTAAAAGTCTTGAAAGGATTTTATATTTCCTAAATACGTGCCTAGTGATTAGATCACAATAAAGCTGAAAGGATCATAATATGCCTGTTATAAATTATTATGTTTCAAAGGAATTATTTTTTTTAGTGGGTAAATATGCACCAGTGCCTTAGGGAATAACAGAAATTAAACCATGAAATTTATATAACCTTGAAGGTCTGAGAAAAATCCAGAACACCAGCAAAGAAGGCTGAAAATTTGGTCTGACACCATCTTTATGTAGCACTGTTCTTCCTTTACATGCCAAAGTTTCTGAATTGTGTGTGATTTAGTTTCGTACAATGTAAGGGCAGCCTTTAATTTGGGATTACGACAACATGTGTTAAAGGACAAAATGTCAGCCAGATTGGATTTTCAGCTTTGAACACACTTGAGGTTGTGGTTTTAAGTCATTGCTTAGCTGTCAATCTGACAAAGGACTATTTTTTTTCTGTTGGCATATTTAATTACATAAAACCAAATGCTCAGATGAGGGAGAAGAACTGGTAAAACTTTTTTCAGCTACAGAACTAGGGCTGCCTTAGCGGCCTGCTAAATCCTAGGCTGGACCTAACTCACAAGGTAGTGGCTGTGATCAAGAATAATGGTTTCATTTGTATCTGGCAAATACAGTGCATATAACTTTTCCTTCCTGACATGGCACAATTGTTCATGTTTTTGACACTTTTGGAATACACGGTATTTGAATTTGCAAAGCAAGTTCAAATCAGCACAGAGTACTAGGAGTCTTAAACCAAGTGTTCATAGTCCTGCTGTTTGAGCTGGGATCCGGTCAGTCTTCAGCTAGGGTCACTATTCTGGTTTTTACCGATGCAGATCTCAGCACCTGAGGGGCTTACTTAGCTAAGTAAGCTCCTTAATAAGGAGTAACATCTTCCTTATGTGAAGATAGCCATGGTGTACATTCGGGATTGGCAGTGGAGGTGCCACAGCTTTTTAGGAAGGGGACACAAGTCCAGACTTGGAAGATTTCTGGAAGGGTCCTTCTTCTGTAATGGATTTTCCACTTTGGCTTTCTAGGTTCTGATTTTACTAATCTGAAACTCCCTTCCCATGCTTACATAGGCAGCTAGCTCCTTTGATGGGTTTCTAGATGTTTCTTAGCAATGGGATTGGAAGAGCAGTGTAAGCCATTTAGTTATCTATCTACATTTAACTCTGGACATTATGAACTATCTGCTTTGAGACACAGAAGGAAAGAGCAAATATCAGGGAGTTCCTTCACCACACATCTATCAACAGGGGGCTGATTTCATTGTTCAGACTGCCTGAAAGCTCTCACGCACAATGACATTATTTTAAGCCCAGAAGATAAATTCATGCAGGATAAGAGTTAGGAGAAGACCATTTACTGAGATGAAAGGGTTGCTCCAGCCCTCTGAAGGCACTGACCTCTAGGCCCTAAACTGATTCCTCTGAGACCTGGCAGGTGAGCCAAAAAATCCACTTGAGTGTGATGCCTTAAGTTTTAGCTTTCATATTTTCCAGAGTCTGTACTGCATTAGCATAAAACTCTGAACTTCATATAAAGTGTTAGCAAGTTCTCTTCACAGGGTGGTTAGACAAAACAATCCTTTTCCAGCCTGACACTGTTGCAGCTTCAGGCCCAAAAGGTAAAAATAACAGAAAATTGATGAGAGCAATCTGGGAGGATGGGACTTCATAACCTGAAGCTGTAATTGGACAATTAACCCCAATGTGTAAATGGACCAGAACTTATAAAAGTGTGAAAATGTGTGATCCATCGTCTGTCTTGGGTGGAGCCTCGGCCAGGCTCTTGTACTGCCCAAGGTGTATCCTTTGAAGGCCTTTTTAATAAATACCTACTTTATTCCCTTAGCTCTGTCTAGCCTCTGTTCTAGGCTTGAGGCACTTGAGACATCAAGTGAGCCCTGCATTCAGTGGCCTTTTGCCCCACATTAGCCATTGGAATGGAGAGTAACATGGAGGAGGTGAGGTACGATATCACGATATCATGATTGATCAGTAACATCATAATTCTGTCTGCAGTATCAAAGGCTGTTGAATGCTGATATTATATCAGTATTTGCAGTTCTGTTGTTTTTTTTTTTTTTGTCCTGGCCTTCATCAATCTCTCTCCAAAGAGCTGGGGCAATCATATCTCTGTGGCATTTCTGCTTTGACAGAGAGGATAAAAATGAATGGACAGTAGTATTGTCTTCCTCCAGCTGGCCACACTCGTACCTCTACACAGGAGCTCATCAAAGTAGTCCAGTCTGTCATGGAGTCAGTGTCAGTAGGGTCAAGAAAGGAAGACCCATGGCAGGGGTATCACCAGTTTCCCAGGCCACCAGGAAAAGCTCCAGGTGTTTGTACAGCAGAACTAGAGTCCTCCTGCAAGCATTCTAACATCTGAGCTACCAGAGTGCTGCCAAACACAACACAGAACAGGCAGATGTGCTCCTGATGGATCCACATCAGCCAACGCAAAAGTCAATGGCTCCGTGGTACTTTGAGGTGCTGACACTCATATCATGGCATAAACTGAAGGAATTTGCTGTTGTGCCAGTCAGCAGAGCAATCACCAGCCAGGGAAGGCCATTTAAACGAAACTATAATAATAATACAGGCATCAGTATTAGTCTTCTTTGACTATAATATTGTAATATATAACATCCCAATGTGTTTCTTAAGAAGATACTTTAATAGTTTCTCTGTGCTGATCCCAAGATCACATGGCTTTTCCTTTGTATGCCTAGACACTGGATGCTAAGAGAAGAGGTCTGCACTAAAAGCCATACCCATAAATACTCTTCATTATTTTTCTATTTTGTGACCTTGTTTCCAATTCTGTGATCACGTCAACATACATTTTGATGGAAAGAAAATACATTTCGCTGGAGTGCAAGTAATTTCCTTTTTCTCTTAAAAGTTAGTCTGGCAACAGAGAGGATTTGAATGGACAGTGGGTGCTCTGTTTGGCCTGAGCCTTCCAGTACCCAAGGAGGGCCCACAAGACAGCTGGAGAGGGATTTTTTACAAGGGCATGTAGTGACAAGACAAGCAGGAATGGCTTTAAACTGAAAGAGCGGATGTTTAGATTAGATATTAGGAAGAAATATTTTACTTTGAGTGTGGTGAGGCACTGGAACAGTTTGCCAAGGGAAGCTGTGAATGTTCGATCCCTGGAAGTGTTCAAGGCCAGGTTGGATGGGGCTCTGAGGAACCTGGTGTAATGGAAGCTGCCCCTGCCCATGGCACTGGGGGTGGAACTAGATGATCTGCAAGGTACCTTCCATACCACCATGTGATCCTATGCTCTTGACCACCTACCTGGCAATCAGCCACTTCTCTGGAAAGATATGGATCTTCTGCAACTCGTATGTAATCTCTTTCAGATCATGAAGATGTTTTGGAAACCCCACAGCATGTAAAATAGTGATAGAAATTTATGGTATGCCAGTAACCTCAGGCCTTCTTATGGTGTTTAATAGGGGGAAAGGCTAAAGGGAGATTTTCCATTATGCATGAAACATTTATACACCTTACATTTCATATCCTCAGCATCCTGAGGAGCATGAAGCATTTAGTCCCCTTTTTCTACCTGTGAGAACTGTACATTACAAAACTTTTTAATACTTTATTTATTAGCTCTGGGGAGAGCAGGTGGCTGCACTGAACAGCTTCCCAAGCAGGAGGTCTATCAGCAGAGGTCATGACTCCACAGCACGCCCTTTCCATCACTGGCCCTCCTGTGTCAGCAGGTCAAAGTTTACAGGCATTTTGGGGGCCAAGGAAAAGAAAGATTGTTTTCTTCTTCACTGTCTCTCCTCTCAGGGGCCTGCTGAAATCTCAATTCTGACAGCAATTACAACTCCTTTGGCCTTTTTGGCACAGGGATGTGCTGTCAGACGAGGCCTGGAGTTTGGATTCTCCTGCCTGTTCCTGGAAGAACAAAAACATGAGTGAAGACACTCTATCTGAAAGACTTGGGGAAGCACCAAAGCAAACAAAAATAATTGAGGACAGACTCACAAAGGCCCAAACCGCACGCATTGTAATTCTGCTGGCCCAGCACACGATGTCTCATCACCACCTACTCTGTCTAAATAGAGCCATTTCCCGGCCCGGATGTCTGACCCAGCAATGCGCGGGCACAGGCTGGGGCGTGCTGCGCTCGCCTCCTTCCTCGGGCACTTGGGGTCCAAGAGAGGCGCTGTGAGGAGCCAGGGCTGAGGAAGGAGACCCCCTCCCTCTCCCCGGCCGGCTGACACCGGGAAGAGCAGCACTCCTGCAAGCCTCCGCCCGGGCTCCCCTGCCCGCAGCCGCCCAAAATGGAGCGTAAAGGCAGATGTCTTCGCCGGCGGCACCAGAGTTACTTCAAGGCAAGTTCTGTCTCCACACTCATTGACCTGCCAAGAGGAAGAAGCGGGCTCCTCTGCCGGGCGCTCGGAGAGCCCGGCTGGGGCTGCACCGAGAGAGGCGGCCGAGGGGCGGCACAGGCCGTGTCCCCCGGCCGCCGCCTCACGGACCCGCGGTCGGGCAGGGCCGGGAGCGGCCGGGGCAGTCCCGGCGGCGGCCACACGGTGTCACCCGCGCCGCTCGGTGCGCCCGCCGCGCCCGCGGCACCGGCCCGGGGGCAGCGCAGCGGCACGGCAGGAACGGCTTGGCGTGGCTTGGCTTTATTTATTTTATTTTATATTTTATTTTATTTTATTTTATTTTATTTTATTTTATTTTATTTTATTTTATTTTTTAATTTTTTTCCATTCCATTTCTACTTTTCCTTTCCTTTCCTTTCCTTTCCTTTCCTTTCCTTTCCTTTCCTTTCCTTTCCTTTCCTTTCCTTTCCTTTCCTTTCTTTCCTTTCCTTTCCGTTCCTTTCCTTTCCTTTCCTTTCCTTTCCTTTCCTTTCCTTTCCTTTCCGTTTCCTTTCCTTTCCTTTCCTTTCCTTTCCTGTTCCTTTCCTTTCCTTTTTCCTTTCCTTTCCTTTTTCCTTTCCTTTCCTTTCCTTTCCTTTCCTTTCCTTTCTTCCTTTCCTTTCCTTTCCTTTCCTTTCCTTTCCTTTCCTTTCCTTTCCTTTCCTTTCCTTTCCTTTCCTTTCCTTCTTTCCTTTCCCTTCCTTTCCCTTTCCCTTTCCCTTTCCCTTTCCTCTTTATATTTTCCTCTTGTAATATTTTTAGTTTATTTTTTCCTTTGTTTTGTTTGTTTTTGTTTTTTCTTGTTGTTGATGGTGGGTTTTTTGCCTTTTTTTTTTTTTTTTTTTTTTGCTTTGTTTTGTTTGTGGGCGGGAGGTGGAGGCGGGGTTGGGATGGAAGGGGAGGGGACAGAGGGGAGGGGAAGGGGCGTTGGACGGGGAGCGTAGGACGGGATCGGGAGGGCAGGGAGGGAGGGAAGGGCAGGACGAGGGGGAACGGGGGCACCGGCCGTGGGCAGGGCCGAGCGCCCGCGGTACCGGCCCGGGGGCCTCGAAGGGAAGGGCCAGGACGGGGGGGGCTAAGGGTGCCGACGGGAAGGTGGAGTGTGAAGGTAGTGGCGGGAATCTGAAGTGAAGGGCAGTGACCGGGACGTGGAAGGGCAGGGACTGGTGGAAGGGAGGGGCAAGGAAGTGGAAGGGAGGAGGGTCCGTTACGGCCTTCCTTCCTTTCGTCATTCTTCCTTTCTTTCTTTACTTTCCGTTGCTCTTCTTTCCGTCCTCCTTTCCTTCTTTCTTCCCTTTCCTCCTTTCCCATTTCCTTCCTTTCTTTCCCTTCCTCTTATATTTTCCTGCTGTAATATTTTTAGTTTATTTTTTCCTTTGTTTTGTTTGTTTTTGTTTTTTTGTGCTGATGGTGGGTTTTTGCCTTTTTTTTTTTTTTTTTTTTGCTTTGTTTTGTTTTGTTTGTTATGGTTGGTTTTTTTGCCTTGGCCCCAGCGTGCCTCAGTCACGGCCAGAGCTTTCAGGGCTCGAAAGGTAAACCCGCCCCAGAAAAGGTAAACCAGAGGACAAACACAGGGTCTTTGGTGCCTGTGGGACAGTCACAAGGGGGAGAAGACACAGGTTCCTGCTGGTTAATAAAGTTTATTCACAACCTTAATTCTGGTTTATTAACTTTAGGTATAACAAGTTGTGCAGTAATTGTGGTTGTTAAGGGAGCACCAGTCAGTTTTTCCTAGAGGGTATCAAATTCTGTGTTATTATTATAGATGCATTAAATCTCCATTAAAAGGCTTTCTGTAAATGTTTCAAGGCTATGCCAGATAGAAGGGTACTTCATCTTGGTTTCAGAACGGGGTATTATCTATTTTAAAAACCTTGCAGTAACAGTTACCTTATTGGTCTCCCATCAAAAAAACTACGGTGGTTTATGAACGCCTTGTTTTTTGGGGAAAAGAAAGACATAAATCGAACCTCCGTGACTGCCGTATCAGTCATTAGAGAATCTGGGTTCAAATGTGCACTCTCTATAGAGCCTGGCCACAGTCTTTCACAGCCTAGCAAAATAAGGAAACTACAGGATGGAAACTCAATGAGCCTAACTATTCTGCTTCCTTTTATTTTTTTTCTCCCTTTCGAATAAATCACACTCTTTTGAAGCTGCTGCTTTTCTTTTGCGGGCACAAACCCCTCATCTTTTAAAGTCTGTCTTTCAAGCTAATTGTTTCCACAGGCCAAGCAACTGGCAAAAGGCAGCTCCAGCCTATCTCTATATTGTCTCCCCAGGACTGCTTATAGGAGAAATACACATTTATACAATAGACGCCACTGTTTAAAGGCCGGCTAGTGAGGGAGTATTTTTAACGAGATTAGTTAATGGGTTTGTTCAGTGCCTCGAAGGAAGTGTTCAGTGCTGGCAGGGCAGAATTGCTGTGGTGGGGCCCTAAGCCAGAGGCAGGTATTGGATGGGCTCCCAAGGATTTCAGTGGTCTTTGAATGAAGGACTCAGCGACAGATAGAAGAAGTTGAAAAGTGCAAGCGGCAGCGCGGAGAAATAAAATGGAGAGCAGCAGGACAGATGCAAGCGAAGAGCAGTGATGTGTGAGCCTCGGAGGTGCTATTTATGTTTGCGAGGAAGGTCTGTGCTATTAAGTTTCAATTTGACAGTACGTTTTAACAAACATTTTAGAGAAATGTGTTTGCAGGAAAGATTAGAGACACCCAGATCTCTGACTGCAGTGAAGCATCAAGTGAAGCTCAGCGTCTTAAGGGAGACCTAAAAAACTTGAATTTAGGAAGAAAAAAGGGATTGGGCAAGATTTTTATGCTATTTTCGCAAAGGCAGTAGGGTGAATGATGTTTTTCCTGTGGTGTTTCAGACCTGTCTGAAACTGAATCTACATGAGTCTCATGTATGTTTTTCAACCTGCTTTTTGCATCCCAGGAATTCTCAATCCTTAAAAAAAAAAAATATATATATATATATAATATATATATATATATATATAAAATATATAGTGATATCTAACTAGATGTTTTAGGATCCAACTCAATCACTCTCCTGGCAGTGGTTTTCACTCCTTTTGTTGGGGCCAATGTTCTGCTTGTGCTCTCAAAGCCAATATGATTACTCACCCAAGTAGGACCTAAATATGTGAATCAGCACGGTAAAATGTGTCCCGGAGTCTGTAAATGGAAAACGTTTGCTCCAATAGGCAGGGCTCTGTGTCTGGTTTAGCTCTCAGCTCCATTAATATGTCCATTACTTAAATTAGTGAGATAGCAGGCCTGCCCTAGAGTAACAATAACTCCGCTATCCCATTACGGGAGGCCTCCATGTCTTGCTTTTCCCCCATTCAGCAGCCTGTGCAATGTGTGATAATGCTGCTGGTGATACAGCCACGACTTATTTCCAAGGAGCAGGATTTTCTAAATGTGTCCACTAGATAGCACAATAAACTTCCTTTCCTGTTGAAAAACTTTCTCTCCCACCCAAAGAGCCATTAGCCCTTCAGTCTCAGAGTAATGGTGCTTCAGAAGGAGATCAAAGTTTCTCAGATAAGTGTTCCTTTACACAATGTTACTGACACTCCACTTTGTAAACAGGCTTCTTTTTTATGGTTAAGAAGGACATATAAACATGCCAAGTGAGATGGATAGACTGCCACTTTTTCTTTTTCTTTTTCTCTTTGTATTTGTGTGTGTGTTAACTGCTCAATGAGTATCATGGTTGGGTTGCACTGATACTGTTGAATGTGGTCTGTCTTTTGTGTAAACAGAGAGAGAAAAGAGAACTGCAGGAAAAAATCCCAAGTTTAGATTTCTTACTGGAGTCACTGCAGCACCCGTCGCACTTTCTGCCACCATTGATGAGAAAACAGTCATGTGTCTTTCTGAAAGATGACAGAGACATTAGCAAACAAATCCATGTGCTTGTATACCTGCTCATATGGACATGTTAGACCCAGGTTCTCTTTAGGACCTCAGAAACCTAAAAATGAGGTTTCTGCCTCAGTTAAGGTTTCCAGACTGCCTCAAATCCCCTTTAGCTTGAAACAAAGAAGAGCATGAGTCCCCTCTAAAGGCCTTTGGGAAAAGCTTAAGTTTCCCACAATGGACCTTATAGAGAGAATGGTCCCTGCTGTAGGGGAAGTCAGCATGTCTGCACACTCAAGGGAGGGCCAGCTAGAGATAACTGGTAGGAATGGGAAGGAGGAGGAGGTGGATGGGAATGTCCCAGGTGAAGCAGCGTGAATTACTCCCATAAAAGGCATTGTGCAAGACACCTTTTTTCGGGGACAAAACCTGAATACAAATTTGCATTTTGACTGTACTTAAAATTAAGTGAAATCTGCAACTGACACGCCCCCATTCTTGCTCCTTGGGACAACAGGAGCCTGCAAATGTAGATTCAGGTCTTTGAGTTGGAGAAAATCAGGTCCTGTGGCCTCTGCTCATGTCTTGTGTTCTAGGAAACTAATAAGTACCCTCTCTTGTAGCTTGGTTAGCTGCTAGGCATCAGATAACAGCTAACCAAGATGTATGTTCTCTGTCATGCATTGCCAAATGCCATATATAAGGTTTTAAAAGAGGGAAAAAAAAAAACCCCAAAAAACCCCAAAAAAGGCCCCCACAATGGGGGGTGCAGCATCTTTGAAGCCTTCCAGTGAGATTTCTGCCTTTCTACCCAAACTGCAATCTCCTTAGGCAAGGACCAGGGCTGTGTGGCAGCCATAAGCAGTGCCACTGCCATGTGATGCCCCAGCGCATACATGGAAGGTGCAAAGAATCTGCTTGCACCTCCCCTTTCAAACCAGGGAACTGAGATTTCTGGATCCCTGACTTAAGAAGGAGATGACAAGGCCCATCTTGTCTTTCACGTTTCAGAGCTAACTATAGGAGTGTAACGCACGCCTTTTAAAACAGGTGACACAAGGGATTTTCCATGACAATCTTTCAAACTAAAGCAAAAACCCTCTGTTCACGGGTTGAAAACACTCTTAATCACGGTGCACAGACTCCCTCTGACATGAACCTGTTCCAGCTCTCCTGATTAGACATCCCTGAGGGTTGTTGGTACAGTAGTGGCATCTAGAAACAGCAGCTATTTGTCTGGGCATCAGCCTTCTCTCCATTTTAGAAATATAGGCAAAACCAAACCAAAGCAAATCAAAAGATGAGAAAGAAACAGTGAATGTAAACAGACCTTTCACCTTGCCATACTCTGGGGAGTCCAAGGTGAAAGTGAGACAGCTGTGGGCAGGGGTTTGGCTCAGTGGAGGCTTAGCCACTGCTCTGATCTTGTAGCAATTCCAGTGCAGAGAGTGCTGCAGAGAGATGTGAAGGAGAGCACTGGAGCAATTTGCAGGTGACTGTGGAGAAATCTACCCTGAAAAGCCCTGTGGGTGTTATTTCAGATGCTTGTTTATAACACAACATTTCTTACTTTTCTGTATTCTTTAAGGAAAAGATTTGCCCATTTCCTTTAAACAGGAAGAACAGTGGTATAGCCAACCTAGCCAAAAGCCTCCTACAAACCTGTTTTCTTCTGTTCTTTTTCCTGCCCTTTTGTAGCCACAGGCAAGACTGCCTCAGATCTCATCTTTTAAGTGCTACAACCGATCCATTAAATGTCTTCTCATGGACATTTTTTTCAGCTCCGAGGAGTAGAGTTGCTGAGTGAGAAAGGCATGAGCCGGGCTCTTGCTGCTGGGACTTCCTCCAGACCAGCTTGCAGTCTTAAGAAAAATGAGTTGGATGGTCTCAGCTCTGTCCCCAATGAGCAGCAGCAGTAGATCACTTCGCAAAAATGAGCCACGCGTAATTTGGCACCATTGACAGAAGACTCACTCGCAGCAGCTCAGGGCCTTGCAGGCTTGAGATAATGTGCTGCTAAAATCACCTCTTGACCCCAGCCCAGGAGGTTCCTCCAGGTCACAAGGGAAGAGGGGGGTAGCAGGCCACTGTGAGATACCTTGATAAATGTACAAGCCCCTACACGTCAGCCTGGCACGCCTGCACCAGTGTGAGCTGCTCTGTTTATCACAGGAAGAAGAATTTCTTTTCTGGGTTGTGTTAGAGGACTCCAGACTTCTCATTTCGGCTGCCTCCTCCTTTTTCCCCTCCAGTGCAGCGAGCCCACTGAAGTGAACTGGTGGCCCTGACGGAGTGCAGAAGCAGGCTGCATGCATCTCCTTGTGCTGGAACTGGCAGAGAAAATCGGACACTGGGACAAACAACCATAAATCAGGACTGTCCTGATTAAATCAGGCATGGCTGGCAAGTAAGTTATTAGCCGCCTGTGAAACTAATTGTGATACTGATACACTCAATTTTGCTGTGTCTTTCAAACACCGATTGTGATGGGAAACAGCTGTTAGAAACCAGCCCCCCCCCCCCAAAAAAAAAAAAAAAAAAAAAAAAAGCAAGGGAGAGAAAGGAAAAAAAAAAGAGAGCAGGCTTACGATTCAGAATCATAATAAAGTCTGTCTTCTCTATTCCCTTGCACAAAAGCTCTTATATTCTTCTATTCTCCTCTAGACAATTACTCCCAGCAGGCAGGGTCACTTAGGATGAGCACTATTGCATTTAAAGTTCATCTACTGAAGGGGGGAAAAAGGCAGAGAAATAAGAAAAAGAAGAAAAAAATTTCTTCCCATTAATGTGAGAAAAAAATGGCAGGTTTAAAATGGGTTAGAAATTCAGGTTAAAGCAAAAAAAAAAAAATTGTCACATGACATTGGCAGGAAAAAAGATTTTATTCAGTGGTATTGTTTGACTGAAAACTTCCTTCACAATAACACCAATGCCAGGATAAAAAAATAAACCCAGTGTTTATTTGATGCCTGGATGGGGCAACTATTATGAGCAGCTAGGAAAAAAGGGATGTTTTGAAATACGTCAGAAGGAGAAAGGGCCTAATCCTGCTTTGGTGGAAGCTGTTGGTGAGCCCTCCACCACCTCCCATGTTGACTGGCAGGCCATGCTGCATGGGACACGGAGGGCTGGGCAGGAGCTGGCAGTGTGAGTCCCTGTGCAGGCTGCAGTGAGAAGAGTGTGTGGTTTGGCCAGACAAAACCTCCTGCAGTCAGGAGTTTGCACAGTCACTCAAGCCAGGACCAGGTGAAGTGCTGTAGCAGTTGTAATGGCTTAAGGATAGGAGCTGAGTAGGGTTTGTGGAGAGGTTGTTACTGGACTGAGAAACATAGCTGAAAAACCAGACAGGATTTTAAGTGTACAGACCCTTCTCCAGGTCTGAAAAGGAATCAGCAAAGCCTAGCTTATAGTCTGTTGCTTCACTTAACCTCAAAGAAGATTTTTGAGACCCAAAATCTTTTTTTTCCCCCAGAAATACTTAGGCTAGCATAAAGTGTTACCTCTTTTTGTACCCTTCTAACTGCCATGATGACTACTCACAACAATATGTGTGATTTGTAGATTCTTACCTTGTCAGAATATTAATTCTTGGTGATTTTGTGCCTTGGCCTGAGCCCCTACAATGGGCCACTGTTGGAGATTAGACTTCCAGCACTTGATTTGAATCCCTGGAGCCTCAGATACTTTATACCTCCTATTTTAGCTTTTTGCCACATTTTCTTCTCATCTTGTCGTTCTCATCTAGTCTGTCTTTCTATTGCAGTTCATTTTTTTCCCCCAAGTTATATTTGAGCTATAACAATGGAGAGAAAATGACATGCATTAGCTAATAACAATATGACTGCACCATGAGTTTGGGAGAGATGGAAGGAAAAAACAAATCACTCATGTTTCAAGAATCAAACCCCATCCTCTCAGCTTCCACAGTAATATCTCTGGCTTCCTGTTTGCAAACCAGAAATGTTTATTTACAACGTCTTTTTAGACATCTTTTCAATGTGTAATGCTCATGTCATTACATAATGGGTCATAAATGATGTTGGTTGTCATAGAAAAACACAAAGTCATCAAATATTTTCTTGGTTTTTTGTTTGCCTTTTGTGGCAGGATTCAGAGTTGTCTGCAGTTGGGGAAAAGGTAAATCATCATCTTTCCAGTAATTCCAGCCCTGGTGTATTCAGCCTGTCAGGAGTTTATGAGTGAGGTGATCCTGATGCTGCACATTCTAGTTGTATTTTTTCTCTGTGGCCCTGCTGTTTTAGGCAGCTCATCAGCTGTGTGCCCTGAGAAAGCGAGGTAAAGGTTTGCATGTCCGTGGTTTGGTGAACAGAACTGGAACACTACAATAAAAATATAAAATACAAAACCTCCGACCCTTTTTTTTTTTTCATATATAAGGCTATGTACTGAATCAGATCCTGGAAGTTCCTACTATAACCCATGGCAAAGGTTGCCGAAGGTGTTTGTGCATTTTTCTGATCTGAACTGCAGGGACATTATATGAGTGTGGTTTTTTTTTTGTTTTGTTTTCAGTGTTGAAATGAAGCTGTCTGGTCTTGTTTCCTTTACCTGTAGCTATCATGGGGACGAGAGAGATGTACATAATATGCCCAGAGGATGCAGTCCTTATTCCTGAGTTAAAGTAAGACCTGGCTCTCTCACAGGCTTTGAGCTCAGCTGAATCTCCATGCCCTCTTTTTGTAGGGTCTTCAATTGGCAGCATTACAAATTGTTCCTTGTCTCAGAAACCTGTGAGGAGAAGGAAAGGAGCCCTTAAACCAGGATACTGGGTTGAAATTTTGCCTGTGCTTACAACAGTGTGTATCGGATATAACTCCCCTGAAGCTGGTGGTGAAGCTGCTATTCTTCCCTCTGAACAAATCAATCCCTATCTCTAAAAAGAAGTGAATGAGAAAAGAAGTAAAGCTACCATTTATACAATAAACATGTTTATTTGGTAAACATTGTAATCTGTGTATGAACTTTATTGGTACCAGCTCTATCTAAATTCTTTTCGAGCTTCTTAAGGAAAAGGCAAAAAAGTTTTGCATAGTTTGGGTAAATCAGGAGACCTTTTTATTCTCTTCACCACAATAATGACAAATAAACCACTATCAGCATAAAAGGCATTGACAAAATATGTCCATACAAAAGACACACAAAACTTTCCACTTTTCCCCTTTTTTTTTTATTATTTAGAAGGGCACTGAGAGTCATTTCTGAACTGCCTGAAATAGATGGGCCTTCTGGATCAGAAATGTAACTCCATTAATGCCAGACAATCTCCATCTTTTGTACATGCCACCTAGAGAGTTTATGGATTGCTATGCAGAAAGAAGAGGGTTTCATGACTAATTCTTATCAGCACCAGAGGTTATTTTCTGTGGTCCTCTGCATCAATGCACAGTAGGGTGTTGGTGAGCACCCAATAAAATTTCCAGCCACACACAAGGAAATGCTGAACTAATAATCTGTTCTTTTAGTGAATTGCAGAGACCAAAGGATTTATCTTCCTCTCTGAGGAAATATACAGCTGTCACAAGTAATACTGCTGAAAAAGTTTTCAGTTACTATGCAAGGTCAGATTACCTGCATCTTTTGTTATCTAGGTGGGTGATGAAAAGTCATTGAGATCTATCAAAAGTGAGGCCTCAATTCAGCAAGGTGGCTAAGCCGGTAGCTGGCTTTGCTGGGGCTCTCTGCCTGCACTCAGCCAGCCATCTGTTTTAGCAGAATGCTGAATTTGAAACTAAATTACAAGTAAAGTTCTTGAATGCTGTCCTGCAACTTACTCACATTTGTAACCAGAAATTGTAAATTATGTCAATATTATGCATAGGAGTGGGGTATGTGTGTGTCGGTGTGAAAGGAGAAAAACAATGTGTATAGAGGGGTGGTAGGAGCAAACACTCTTCTGCAACCCTCTGTGCATTTTGCACTTGTACATTGCATTTGCGTACTGTCTGAAGAAGCCTTCAGAGACATCCATTGCATGAAACCACCACCCATCCTCTATGATGAATTTTTATTGCATAGCTTCCACTGTGCTCGGAAAAAAACCCAAATAAATCTAAAAGTACTAGCCCTGCTATGAGTTCCAAACACAGTTCTCATTTCAGGATCCTGGCATGCACTTGTAAAACATTTAAATACCTATTGGTGGATAAGAAAATCAATATACTTGTGAGGTGACTAAGTAACAAAATATATTAGAATTGATGTTACAATTAGGAAAAAAAGAAATAAATTGTTTTTCTGCTCATTAATATTTGGATAAATATTTATGAATGTATAAGACAAGCAAGCACTGCCAACACTAGATCTTTATTATGCCAGGCATGGGAATAATTCAAGCATTTAGGCAGCTGCAGGTTGAACTTAACCTCACTGGCTGTTCAGCTGAATTTGATCTGGCCCCAGGAAGACATTGCTTTGGAGATGGCTCAGGTTGTGTGGTTTCTGTGCCGTTTTTATTTGGAAAAAAGGAGTGAGGCAGTC
Source organism: Serinus canaria (assembly GCF_022539315.1). Taxonomy (NCBI): domain Eukaryota; kingdom Metazoa; phylum Chordata; class Aves; order Passeriformes; family Fringillidae; genus Serinus; species Serinus canaria. The sequence goes on from NC_066315.1 coordinate 93,071,932, forward strand.
TGCAGGTAACAGGCTCCTGACAGTGAGCTGTGATTGCCTTGACAGATGTGTGCTAAGCAGAGTGATGCTCAGGGTGGAGTTGTCTGCTCCCTAATGGAGTGGTCAGCCAGATAGGAAGGATTTGCAGGAGTTTTTTTTACAGGGTTGGCCAGGGAGTTATTTCCAGCCTAGAAGCAGCAGTAGGCACTCCCTTAGGACAGGTTTTCTGTGGGGGTCTTGTTTTTGTTTCTTCTGTTTCTCATTAAAGCCCTCAGGTCAAGGCCCCTAAGTGCACATGGTGCATATGAACCCTTTTGCCCAGGGCTGTGTGCAAGCCTGCTTGCTCCTCGTGCAGGGTGGTCATCAGGGGGAAGACAAGCAGAGGGTGAACTCTACTTTTCTCCCACTGCACAGGCAAGCTGGACACTCTGCTGTCCATCGAGGTGGCTTTTGTGGACTATTAAGGAAGGACTATTTATAAAGTGCTGTTCTATACGTGTGTAGCCGGGAGAGGAGAAGGGATCATGAAGAACTGGGGTGACCTGACCACCCACAGCCATTTCTCTTTTCTTCCTGGTGAGCGAGAGCCTGATGTTCACTCTTTTTTTGTTTGTTTTAAAGGGAAAAAGAGGGATGGCTTCATTACGTCCAGGCGATTTTTGTAGCCCTTGTCTCTAGTTCAGGATGCGAACCAGAACAATAGGTGTTTTGGAACCTGAGCAGAAAACCAGCCGGATGACGTGGCTCAAAATGTGATTTTGCAGGGGTGTGCATCAATAACGGGGCTGCGGCGCTGTACGGATATTGCGCAGGCGGCCTTAATACGCTCGTGTGGCATCCGGATTGACAAGACAGACCACGATGGCTCCAAAGGGTCAATAAAACATGCGCCATGAAGGACTTACACAATAGACAGTAATGGCTTCTTTGGAGCTGTTACGGTCTATTGGGTCAATAATAATCCACTTTTTAAAGAGTGCCAAAATATGAATTTACACAACAAGCCGTAATGGCTCCTGATCTATCAGATAAATGATATGAATTATCAGCATTAGACCCCACAGTGCAACTCACGTTTGTCTATTAGGGTGGAGAGAATAAATGTTGTATGCTTCAAAATATACTTTTATATTCAAAGGTCTGATTTCTTAAAAACATCGGTGGGGAAAAAAAAAAGAGAAAAGCCCAAACTCCAATCATAAAACTGTAACATAAAAAGCATAGAATAGGAAATTTAAACCTGAGACTGTCTCTGGAAGGTTACTGTAATTTTTTCACTCTGTGTTATTTTTAATTAAATATTGCAGCAGCATTTTCCATGTATATTCAATTTTTTAGTTATTAATTTTTCTGTTCAGGTTTGTCTGTGAATATTTTCCTGTACTGATAAACTTTTCTATGCAATTGCATCTTTTCTCCTGTATTAAGAGTTGGTTACCTGAGTAATGGTTTGCAGGATCCAGACTGCATATTATACAAACAGGCTTGGTCTGAATATATGCATTCAAGACCAAAAATCTGTTTAAATAACATATGTTCTGTTTGTGGCCACCTATCTGTTTCTATCAAGGAAGATAAAAGTCCTTGTCTGCACTGTTTTAGCCGCACAATCAAGACAGAAACCCTCAACTGATGTTTGCCAGCAGGTGGTGACACACAGCAACAAGCTCCAATGGCAACAACATTTCTCTGCAAAACTTGGAGAAAATCCAGGCTTCAGGAAAATGAAATATGCCTTCAGTTTGGGAGGAAATAATGATGAATGTCCATCAGCAATGCATGTGATGATTTAGTCTCATTGCATGGCAAGAAGAAGTATGTTCAGTCCGCAGCAGGTCAAAAGTTTTCCTTGCTGTTTCTCTGCATTTCTTTCTTGTTATTATGAAACATTTGGCTTGGCTGTGAAATATACTTTTAATTAAAAGATAGGAAAATCATAGTAAGACAGCAGCAGCAGAGAGCTGCTAGAAAGCCTGCTGTCTTAGCTCTCGTAATAAACATAACGCGAAGGATTGGTGCACACGAAGTCTGAAGTGTTGTAGTGAGAATATGTATACAGTGACTCGTCCGAGTCCTTTCGAAGAGAAGTGTAAATAGTGTTTTCTGCTTGTCTGTGATTTCCCCATGCTTTTTAAAACTTCATATGTTTTCCTTCCTGGTCTCACACCCAGGTAAACTTGTTTGAAAGACCTGCAGCTTATCCTAAACCCCACCACCGAGTTTGTTGTAGCTTAGTGGGCAAATAAGTCTTCTGTTATAGACAAGATTAAAAATTAGTATAGAACAGTGGCTGGATCTGTCACCTCTGGTTTCTATCATCCTGTACTTTCCAGGCATTTAAAATTCCTTGGATTTCATGCGTACATTTTGTACACATTACTCTACCTTAAACAACATGCCCTTGAAAAGAAATTGGGGTGCTCACAGCATTTGAAGTGCAATAACTTAACAGAGGAAAATACAAGTCTCATCCTGCTTAGCAGGGAGCTGAGAACAGGGTGAAAATGTAAAAATACTGAGAAATTTTCCGCTTTTGCAGTGTCTGTTTCCTGCAAGTATCTACCGTCTACAATATTGACTGGTTTATCAGGCAGCAGGTATCTCTATCGGTCTATCTTGAATTGTCATCCAACAGGAGATTAAACGCTGCCTGCCTCCTTCTTGTGATTTTCAGTCTTCACATCGCAAAGTTTTCAATCAAATTTCAGCGGTGTACATTTAGCTTAGAGAACTCGTGGTACTTATCTTCCCAAAGCAGGTGATTTAGACCATGTTTACCTTGTACAGTTCCAAGATATCTTTTGGCAAACCTGTCCACATCTCAGGCCTTGAAATGACTCCCAAGTTAGTGGGGTTTTCTTGCTTTTCTCTGTTTCCCTTTTTCTGTCCCTCCACAGGCAGGCTACCAGCCAAATAATACAATACCAGCACAGGTCCTGAAGAACAGACACGTGCCAATTTTTGTAAGAGTTATGTCAATGTGGCCACTTTCTGTTGTTAGATTTTTTTTAAAACAAAAGCAACGTGGTGCCTTAACCCCTGGTTCTGAGAAGCTTCCTCCTTAGAAATCTCTTCACAGTGTGGTTTCACCCCACGAATCTGCTCGAGCCCAGGAGGACGTCAGCTGGGTGCTCATCTTGGTTTGCATCAGATACCTGAGGAAGTTGTGGGCTGGGATGTATCCTGTAAAATAAACTACAGCTCCATTTGTAAGAAATCCAGTGAGAGCAAGCTGACACTGAAAAAAGGTCTTTTCTGCCAATTAGCATATTTTCTGCATAGGATTTTGATAAACAGACTAACTAGAATTTGAATAAGCATAAACTTGAGATTAAAAAATGCTGGAAAGGCAATTCAAAACAATCACAAATGCCAAACTGGATTCTTGTGGTTTATTCTCCATGCAAAGAAGCTCGAATATAGTATAACTAAGAGTGATTCTGCTAAGGTGAAGGAATGAAGAATTGAAAATTATGGTTAGAGCCTTAATTGGTCTTTCACCACCTAATACTTTGAAAAAACTGGCATACAGCAGTCAGGGCAAGGTCTGGGAGTAAGAGCTGTTCACCTATTCTGGCCACTTAGAACAGCAGGAAAAGACCTTAGAAGGGTAAAATGGTCCACAGACCAGTAGAGACCATGTTTCTGTCTGCAAAAGCGATTGAGAGTGCAAGTAAAGTTCCAGAAGGTCAGAGGTTGCCTTTCAAGGACTTTCTGCTTGGAGTGAGAGGAGCATGCTCACATTTTTTGATACGGGGCTGCTCATCTAGGTGCTCCCTAGGGGCTGGCATTTGGGATGGACGAATCTCCACGGCATCACACAGCCTGGCTGCATCTGAGCACTCACCCTCGGAGTGGGATGAGTATGAGAAATGCAGTTCTGGGTACAGTCTTTACAAACAGGATGGAAGTTTAATCCTGAACTCCTTCGTGTTCTAGAAGACCCGAGAGGCTGTTACAGTAATTTGATGCCAGCTGGGAAGAGGCAAACACCTCCCAAGTCACTGCTTTGGCCAACAGCCTGATGACAACAGAGGGTTCTCATCAGGCAAGAGAAATATTCCAGAGGGTGATACCCACTAGAGTTCATCCACTTCATGCTGTCAGGGCAGCGTGAAAGAGAGTGAAGTGACAGGCGAGTTGGTCCAGCTGCTTCTTCATGAATATCTGAGATTCTTGTCTAGTGTAAGTGGAAACTATATGAACACATCAAAGACGAAAAGACACTGAAAATTGAAAGGCAGTGCCTAGATGATTTTTAAAAGAGTGAATTTGGCTCAATTGAATTCACTTCCTCCACATACGAAATGGACTAGATTGAGATGGTAGGAGAGAAAGAAAATTGCTTTGTTGTTGAATGTGGAAATTAATTTTTTTTAACCTTTAGCCTGCATTTTTTGCTTCTTCCTTCCCTTTCCGCAAGTACAAGCAAGTAGAAGTGCCTGGGGCCAGGCTGCAGGGAGAGGATTATGGTACAGTCCCACTTAGGCATCAGCTTGGCTGAACTCTGCTCAGGGGTACCTTGTTGGCAGGGGTCCATGGATGAGGTGAATGAGTGTTAAATGCTGATGTTTATAGTCCCATCAGCTCAAAAGAGTGTGCAAGGTGTGAGCTGATACACAAGATGTAGATTACCACCACTTTTAAAAGTACTGCCTTCCCCTTATCTGAAAGCTTCTCCTTACTAAACCAGAGTCCTTCTGGCAGGATTGTAATCTCAGAGTTTGGGAAGTGGTGCAGACATTTTTGGTTCCAAAAGCCCAAAATATATGATTATGGCAAAATAAAACCAATTGTCACCCAGTTCTTTCACCTGATAATGTTACAGAAGCAGAGTCCAGGGCAGTAGAGATGCTTCCTCCATCAGATGAGATGGATGGATTGTGCAACACAGAGTTGGGGGAAGCAATGGGGCACTGGAAAGGGCTTGGGAGGGGAAATGAGGAGAGAGCAGATTCTGTGAGTTGAGAAAGGTCTGCTGTGGACTGGCACAAAAGAAAAAGGTGACAGATATCAATACTGGAGTTATAGTGTATGATATACATGAGAGAGGCAAATTTGGACATTTTTGAGTTCTTGCTGTGCATCTTGGGTTATTTTAATATTAGTGTGTATGCATGAATGGAATTAAGAAAAGTAAAATTGCTAGGTATGTTGATATTCTAGCACTATTGTTGTTATAGAGGAATATTGGATATGTGACCCCTTTAATATGCTTAGACCAGAAGACGGGTGTGATTTCTGTTGTTAGGATGTGTCTGAGAGCAAAAATTTTAAGAAATCTGTGATTTGAGCTGCTGGGTTTTTTTTCCCTTTCCTGCTTCTTCTCTATGGTAAAGTAAACAGGATGTTTTCCATGTAAACAGAGATTTTTGAGGCTCTTAATTTAGCTCTCAATAGTAGCATTATTACCAAAGTCCTCAAGCTCAAGCTGTGGAAATCCCAAGATTATTTCCATTTCAAGTCCCATCAAAATGCTAACAACAAAGTTTCCCAGCACCTGCTGCAGCTGAGCACACTGGGCAGCTGAGGGATTGCACTGATTCCTTGGACCTCAGCTCAGATGCAAGCACCAAAGAGAAATGCTGAGAGAGAGAGGAAGAGAGGGTGGGAAGGAAGGGCATGAGCCCTAATGTGCAGAGCCAGCAGTAAGGACCAACAATTTGTAGCAGCTTTCCTAAATTTTGAATGAAAGGAACATATTTAGCAGGCTATGTTTTATTCGTGTTGAATCCTGCACCTGAGTCTTCTGGTGCTTCAGTAAATGCGTTTGAAGGTGGCTGAGGTATTTCAGTTTGACAAATAAACTAAGCTGTGGTTACTTTCTCAGTATGTTTTGTGTCACGGTGCTAATTTCCCATTCACTTGATTGGGATGCAATGATTTCACGACAATGTCAGTGCAGGTCTATGGAAAAGACATTATGGTGTCAAAATGAAATGAAACAATGTTAATTTGTCTATGGAAACGGTGTTTCACTGCCAAATTGAAACATAACCCTCAGCTCAGCCACCTTGAGACTTGGCACTCCTGCGCTATCGAAGGACCCCGCCACACTGGGTGATTTCACAGCAGCGCACTGGGAAGCTACAAATCTGGATTAAATATTAGAGGAGGTAAGACAATTTGTTTTGTTCTGTGAAACCACAACTGTATAGCATTTCCTAGTGTTACAAGGCCCCTCCACATGTGCTGCAGTACCTAAAGCCCAGGGACAGGATGGGAATTGAGGGAAGAAAAAGCACTTTCTCAACGTTTACTCGGATTTCTTTTGGCTTCCATTGGCTCTCAGCACATCTCATTCCTAGCGTTATGTTAATAGATCTTTTTTAGGGGAAAAATATTATTAGATTTTACAGTGTTCAGAGCACCTGACCAACATCTGGGACACTGGAGCTCAAATTAAGCAGTACTCTAAATCCAATTTGGGTTTTAATTCCACCAGGATGTTGCATTTCTAGTAAAAAAAAAAAATTGAATATAAATCAGAATCCAAAGTGTAAGGAATACAATAGTGGAAAAGAATAATAAGCAAGTCGAAATCAAAAGACAGGGGTTGAGAGAGGGAAGAAGCAATATGTAAAGGTGCATAGAAAATATAAATAAATATTTTCTCTGTTGTTAGGGGTCTATGGAGTGATAGAATCTACTTATCAATCACAGTTTGTCTTTTGTTTTATTTTCCTGGACAGTATGACCACCTTTGAAAAAGGGTGATCTTTGATCTCCTGCCCTGTGGTGAGCACCAGCAGATGTTCTTTTGTTCTTCTCTCCATATTCAGTGTCCCTCACCTCCTAAAGCTGAAGTGTGCTCCCCAAAACTGACAGGTGTTTCTCTGTTTGATTGCAAAAAGATGGATTTAGGCTAAATGTGACCTGAAACCTTCAAAGTGGAAGGGCCTCCCAGCATGCTTGCGAACTGGTGGGAGGGAAGGCTGTTGTAACATCTGCTCTTCTGAGAATATTAGCAAATCACACACAGATGTCAAGAAGAAATAGGCTTGGCCAGTCTGTTAGGAGGGACTCTAGCTCCCTCTTTCATCCTGGGTAAATTTCTGGGGTGGTTCTGTCTCCTGAGCTTCTTAGTGATTTTAATTTTTTTTTCCTTATTTGTGAGATGGGTGTAATGGCACTTCCCTGCCTTTTAGAGACATTACAGGGAAGAAATAAATTACAGGTTTTGTGGTGTCTGAGCAGTGCTATAAGACAGTCATGTAAATACATAAGGCATCGTGTGCTGGGCTGGGTGGAAAGGCTAATCACATGAACACTATATCTTAAGGGAGCCAATCCTTTCTTTACCTGTGCCTCAGCTGGCATAAAAATCTGACACTGGCTAATGAAAGCAATAAAGCTATCTAATCTTATTGATGGCTGTGGAGATTTCTTGGACATGAGGAGCTCTGTGTTCTACTCTTGTATATTGATAAAGTTATCTCTGGGCTGTGCACAGCATTTCTAGAGGTTCACTGAAGTCCCAGAGCTACAAGCCCTCCTGAGAGACCAATTGCTTCTTCAGTCTTACTGTGTGAGTGGTGCACATTCCTTTTTTTTGCATAAAGGTCCTTCTGCCATTCCTCAGGTAGGAAGCAGGAATTTGTTGAATCTGCTGCATGTGGTCATGCAGGTCATTTCCTGGAAGATGCCGTGTCCTCTCCTCAACTTTGAGAGGCAGACTAAGCATGGGCATTAGTGTTCATACAAATATTTAATGCTCAGTTCTCTTGCACAGGCGTTCATCCACTAAACTATGACTGCTATTGCTACCCCAGGGCATGATGGCATGAGAATCTTTCTCCATCCCACATCCATTGGACCCCCTTCTCTTCTCCAGGTGGTATCCATCAAATATCCACTGTTGAGAACTCCCTGTGACTTCTCCATGAGTTGCATGCTGCTTCAGCCACTATTTTCTCACAGAGATTCCCAGGCTATCTGAATGCCTAAGAGGAAGATTTTGGCTCTTCAGGCACCATTTACACATTGTTTTGAAGTAGTTCATGTTGCACTAGTTATAATTGTTAAGATGCGCAACACACAGCTGCAATGTGCAATCCAACTTCAAATTTATTGGGAAGAAATACAAGATGAAATATTACAGACCTCCCAGCTTGTTTCAAGCAGCTAAGAAAAGTCATTGAAACATCCTGCTAGACAGGTTGGGATTAAAATACAGGAGTCATTTGTGCTAAATGAGGAAGGCAAATTCACCATATTTTAAGCGTGCTTTATTCAAAGTGAGGCACACCCTCAATTTTTTTTTTTTTCCCTTAAAAGACAAGAAGATTTCTTCCTTTCCAAGGTTTTCTCTCCCCCCGCTCTCCCCCCACCACACATACATGCTTGGGCAAACATGCACACAAGCACATGCCTTCTCTGGGTGTAAAGCATGGTGGACATCTGGTTCCCAGGCTCAGTCTTCACCCCCAGAGACAAAGAACAACGTCATTGTTTGAATATGTTCTTTAGAGGTTGACATTTGGGGAATTTATCTGCTATCCTCCAACAAGTGAGACCATTCCAACACTTTTGTGCACTGTGTAAACCACAGATTAATTGCACAAATTACATGAATTATCCTAAAATTTTTGGGTAATGTTTGCCCTGTTAACACTGTAATTGAGATGACTGTGTGTGTGTAGAAAGCCTGCATGTGGCAAGCAGCAATCCACGATGCAGATGGGGAGGCAATTTGCATCTACCTCTGCTTAGAGTAAGTCCTGCAAGGACTGTAGTCTGCAGGTAGAATAGGTAATGTGACACTTTGATCAAAACAGAAAAAGCAATGGGATATAGTCTTCCACAAGCTGTGTGTAGCTGTCTTCCAGATGCCAGGTGGACTTTCAGTGCATGTGTGTGGTGGTGGGGGAAAATGTTAAAGCTATAGATTTTAGTGTTTCATCAGCTAGAACTCTTCGTTGCTTGTGAAATCTGACCCAGAAGTAAGGGGAAAAAAAACCCCAAACTTTTAATGGATTTGTGCCCACATCAGCTGAATTCTACTGTCTGTGGCTTGGACCAAGTGGCAATGCCTCACAGACCGTATCCCACTGACCACATCAAACTTGCCTTGTCGTTTTGAAGAGGTGTTAGTGCAAAATCTGGATTTGTGATGGAAGGCGTCAGATCAATGACCAAGACTATTCCTTTACATTAACAAACAGAAGCAAAATTTCTGTAACACTGCAAGAATGTCTTAGAGGTTATGTTTGCAGTGCTAAGAACTACAAACAGTTAGGATTTGCAGGCAATTACATCCCTTCTCCTTTCAGTGAGATGGAAATCAGAAAAGAGGATGGTGAAGGCTGACACTCACTTGAGCTCCAAGGCTTCCAAGGGAGCTGCACTTCTCACTTCACATAAGCACGGTGTGGCATTGTGTTAGCAATCCCTGCTTGCTTTGAAGTAAGGGTAAATCCAGACATTGAGGCTGATTTAACCATCAAGTGTGCCATAGTTATTAATTTTTAAATTTTTTCTTTCCCAGAGATCTCTAAATACTCTAGTGTTTCCAGCAAGACTTAAATATGGACAAGAGGATTTTAACATAGGTTTATTTCTGGACCTCCCAAAAATTTCATTCAGAATTTCCCAAGTCTGTATAAGTGCTCAGAGTCACTGGAATGGGCTTGTTACCAAAGGTAGAGGGGTGTTGATAGTTATTCAATGCAATTTGTATAAATTAGGTGTTTGGGGAATCAGTACAGTCTCTGAATAAGGGTGAGAATTCCCTTGTGTGAGATACTTGAGTAGGGAAGGAACTCAGGCTTGGAGCTCTGGAAGACATGGAGCAGAGTGCAGGACAGGAAAGGAGTGAGAATGTCTAAACCAGACAAGATTTGTGTCCAAAGGAGAAATTCCTCTGCACCTCCACGTGGTTTTAAAGTGAGGGGCAAATGAAAACTTGATTTTGTTACAGTGAAATGAAAAATTCCCATTGTGTTCAACAAGGCTGGGATTTCATCCAAGACCTCCACATTATTCTAAGACACTCATGTAGCCCACATTTAATCTTTTAGAAAGAGTATTCTGTCTCCAGAAATTATCAATGTTTTCTAATTTTCTGACTTCATCATCTGCAAAGCCCCCATCATGACTTCTTTTTATACACATTTTTGTTCTTTATTTTTTCTTTCAGTCTTGCAATCATTGTTATGCCCCCAAAGATCAAAGATTCATAGCATAAGGTAAAAATAACTATTTGCAAATAATAGATACATGATTTTTAATAAATTTTAGTACTTAAAAAAGTAAAATACCTGGAAAAAATCTGGAAGATGAAGAAATACCAGATATGTTCTTGATTTGACTTGGGACAGGATTTCACCCCACGCTTTTATGAGGAGTATTTAGCACACAGACATTCCACCTCCTTCTATCTCCACCCCCATATATTTCAAAGCAAGAACAGAAGGCAACGCAAAAGTAGCTGCCACCATCCACAAGATAATTCTTTCAAACATCTCTCAGCATTCTAAACCATAATCTAAACTTATGTCCACATAACAAATAACAGCCCTTTGAAATGAACTGAGAAACTGTAAAGCCATTAAGAAAATGTGCCATTAAGAAAAGGATTTCAGCATTTCCTATGAAAAAGGTTCCCAATGTATGTATTTCCACATGTTCAGAGAAATGATTAAAGTGTTTATAGCTTTTGTAATTGGTCTCTCTCAATTTAAAAATATAGGCTTTTTTTTAACGTTACATTTCTCTGCCGCTCTTTGTCTAGAATAACATTAATGAAGTCCCATTTTCTAAGTTGCCGAAGGTAGGGAATGGGGAAGCGATGTGTTTAAGGGAACACGTTCCCGGAGCACGCCGTCTGTCTGCCCGTATTCCAGCAGGCACGGCCTCCCGCTAATGTGTCCATTAGCCAAGGCGCGCTCCTGTGGGCTCCGGGGCTGCCGCGCTCGGCGGGGCGCAGTTGGCAGCAGGCAAAGGGGGCTCACTCTCTCTCTCAGAGCACCCTCTGCACGCTCCTGCCCAAGACAGGGTGCTTGGAGGAAGACATGCAATGTTTTTCCCTTGTTTGGGTCCAGTCAAGGGTGGTCAGCACCCTGAGAAAGACAAACTCCCTCACCAACTCCCCAAGAGCAGAAAAAAGAGGAGGGCACTGCTAAATCAGTCCCTTGCCAAAGAGTATCCAGCCCTTTCTACGAGAGCTTTTGCTCTGCTCTGGCAAATGCTATAAACATACTGGCTGCACTGATAGAAACCACACGTATGGCCTTGCATTCAATGAGCAAGTGAATCTTTGTCCTGGAGGCCAAAGCCACTGTCATCACCTACAGATCATGGCTTTTGGAGTGGGTTGTGGCTCCTTTAGGTCAGTCCAGTAGAGAAAGAGAAAGATTTTCACCAAGATTCCAAATGAATACATTTGTTTAATAGGTAAGTGTCGCTAGAGGCAACGAAATAAAATGACATGGACACTGGAATCTCCAAGGTAAAAAGAAGGGCAGTTTAATTTCTGACTCCAGCATTTACAGATTTTCAAAAGTGACAGTGGGTTGGAGGATGACAGTGCCACCTCTCCAGTGTCATTGGACAAACCATTGTTGGTTTGTCCAATGACACTGGAGAGGTGGCACTGTCATCCTCCAACCCACTGTCTGGTTTGTCCAATGACACTGGACAAACCAACAGTCCATCAAATGTCTCCTCCTCTAGAAAAGAATGCAAAACAATAAGTATTTACAGAAAAGCGCGTGAGAAAGTTTGTTACAAGAATGTAAACATCAGAAGGCTTAGAAGAACTTAGAAGAACTGGGTGACAGGTAAGAATATATGCATAGATATAATTTTTTTTGTAGCAACTGTCAATCAGATCACATGTAAATTTTTTCATTCTATTATTTTCTTTTATGCTGTTAATATAAAGCTTTAGGTTTTGTTCCATTTGTAAAAGCATATATCAAATGTTTTGTTATTTCTTTTCATAATACCCCAGGAGAGGGTGTTTTACCTTTCCTTTTGTAAATTATCTTAAGTAGAAATTGTCAATCTGGAATTGACAGGTATTTGTTACAGAAAACAAGGCATTGTTCCCATTTTGCTTCATCGACCAACACAGATGCTGTTGTCATATGTCACAACAATGGGGAAACTTATTAAACTATAAAGAGCAATAATACTATAATATAAAGATGGGAGGGTGGAAAAGTCTTAGGATGTGTTTGCTGGCTGGAGGTATGAAATCCTATCCTTCATATAGTTGATCTGACAATGCTCTGACACTCCCACCAATCTCTTCTTTCCTGGCTTCTTCTTCCAGGAATGCCCTTATAAACTATTGGCATTCCCCCTCTTCCCCCTGCCTCCCAAAGCTATCAAATAACAGTGGGACAGAGCCATAACTCGATCAGTGAGGTTGTTCCTCACCTGTTGAGTTGCTGACGGAGAAAGCACATGGATTTTGCAGGAGCCAGGATTACTCTGATCTAATTACAGAAAGTCTGGGCCAGTTGCTGGATTATATTGTGGAATGTGTTGTGACCAATGCAAATATCCACAGGCAATTCTTCTGTCAAAGGCTGGCCAAGATACAGGGAAATTCCTAAGTAACTTGCTAAAGAGTCCCTGTTTTGTGAGCCTGTCAAAGGAGGCGACAGTGGTCTTTGCTGGGCTGGTGGTGCTACTGACCCTGGGCAGTGGCACTGTTGGCTAGAGAGAGCTGTAGTCTAGAAAAGGCTTGAGCTGCAGAATCTGGGACAGGATTCAACTCACATCACCCGAATTTGGGGTTGAATGTGATCAAATTAGAGCATTGCCATCCTCTGACTGGCAGCAAATCAAATGAGTTCTTTGGGCTTTATTTCTTCACCACAAAGAACAACAACAGGAACAAATGCTGGGAGAGGAGAGAAAGAAGTGACATCATCTGTGGAAAAGTTTTCCTTTTTTTTCTGCCTGAAGGACTGTTTTGATTTCCAACTGCATCTCAGGTAAGAATGAAACATGATATTAGATTGAACGCACCAGCTGAGTGTGAATGGAAATACCTGCAGTTGAAGAGAGGGAGAGATGACACTATGCTACGTTTTTTAAATCTTTCTGATATTTGTAGAGGCTAAGCAGCTCCTGGTCTAGCTTCAAATAGCTGAAATATTGGTCAAGTAATTTTAATTGTCTCAGTCTCACTTGGATCATGGCAGTGGCTGGGGTTATATGGAATACTCTGTATTCCACTTAAGCTTCCACTACTCCCACCCCTCTGTACTCTAGCCCTTCCACAAAACCCCATCTTTCCTTTTCTGTGGTATGGGAGAGCTGGTGATTTGGAGCCAGCTACATATGCTTTATGTTTCCTGAAGATTAAAACCCATGTGTAATACTCCATAGTCTGTCAACAGCCAGCTTGGGAAAGAGACCAAGGACTAGAAAGCCAAAACCAGACTGTTAGATCAATCATGGCCAAGATGTGCTTCTCACTTACAAAGGCTAAAAGAAAACCAGCCAGGCAAGAAGTTTGTCCTTTGCAATGTTGGAAGACTGCTGCCCCCCATCCTGTGTCTGATTCTCTGTGTGTCAGACTATACACAAATCTGCAAGAGAAGATATTGCTTGTGTGTTTAAAATACTTCTGCCATCAGACAGGGAGAAGACTGCTGTCTACAGTAAGTATCCAGGCTTGGGATAAGTAGCCAATGATTTGTGTTCCCTTTGCTTTTTTTCTTTTTTTTCCCTTTCCTTTTTTTTTCTTTTCCTTGGGGTGGTATTAAATAGTAGTCTGAAACTATCTGCTTGTACAGAACTGAACAAAGTGGTATGTGTTCCCAAAACACTAAAACCAAGTTGTCAAGACACATCCTCAGAGACAGAGGGTCTTTTTTGTTGTTGCCCAAGAATGCCTTATTTAAAATGGCATTCCTTGTAAAGATGCAAATGCTATTTCTTTTTAAATGTACCAGTACTGCGAATAAAGCAAGCAAAAGAGGAAATTAAAACAGTGACAAGAGAAGGAGGTCTGGCAAGTTGGCTTTCAACCAAATGACCTCTTGATAGATCAGCTGGGAGCCAGGAATGCATGAGATTACCATGAGCTAGAAAGATTTATAGTTCTTTGTTTGGTCTCTTGGTAAGTTTTCACGTATAGTGAGCTATATGATGGCCAATGATAGGGGAGAATGGTGGGCAAAAACAATCTGGAACCCCAAATATTTATTCCACAAACAAAAATGAAAGGAAGGAACTAACTGAAGATTTAGAGCATTTCTTCATTTCAAATAACAACACACATGCTTATAAAGGAAAAACTTTGCATAGCCCCCCCAAATGTAGCTGTCTCAGGAGAAGCTATTTGCAGGCTGTGAATTTAGCTCCAATTGCATTAGGCATGTACAAGTAACACAAGAAACTCTCTGTTGTGGGAATGGGTGTCTGGGTTTCTGCAGTCACTATACAACCCTTCCTGAGCTGAGCACCTGCAGGGGGAACATCCCTCTGTGGGGATGCATGGTGGCCTGCACTAGCTAAACACATCCTCAGATTGTGCCAGAGCTTCTCAGAAATTTGCAACTCTTGCAATTTCATCTCCAGAAGTTTGAATGAGTATTTCTATTTTCTCATCATCCAGGTGATCTGGAACATTTGAGCATTTGTAGTTTATGTTATCCAGATTAAAAACTAATGTGATGGTGCATTAGGTGCCAAGGACATTAAAATGTAAAAGCGAAGAGATTACAAAATCTAATTTATGAAGCACTCTGAAATTAATGGTAGTGCTATCAACTGGTTGTTATGTACTGGTTGTTACAGCCAAGTGTAATCTGGAAGTCTGACCAGTAGATTGAATCCAGGAAGATAGAGTGACCCCAGATGTGTAAACCTTGTTAAATAACAAAGCACACTATTTTATTTTGGGTTGCAAATCCTTTTTGCTAATAATGTGACCGTAGAATTTTGAAACAAAAAAACCTTTAAGCACAAAGTAACAAAGTAAAGATTCTAGCAACTCTGGTTTTAAAATGTAATTATTTCCTTCTTTTCCCTATTCAGTGTATATGCCATATGTGCATGTGGTGTATTCACTACATTAGTTCATTATTATTATTTATTTCTTTTAAATCAATGAAGTTGTGTCCTTGTCTATTTCTAGGAAAAAAAAAAAATCTTCTGCCTTGCACACTATCATGTGAGCGCTCAATGATGGTGTCCAGAATGGATCATTTACTAGTGCCTTCACATGCTAACTTATTCTCCCTTTCTGCTAAACCAATGAATTATATTCTCTTAGTAATTTATTCACTTGTCAAAACTGAATGTTAAGAAACCTGGAGGTTTGCCTTAAACTTATAATAGAATTTAAAGGGCAAGTACTCAAAATTCAGCTTCAAGGTGTGGACCTTTTGCACAACCTTACAAGTGCTTTCTCAGTGTTATCATTTTGTCAGTACAATTCTGACCTGATTTGCATTCTTCACATTTCTCTCTTTAACAGGCTGGAATTTGCACATTTAAGTTGCAAGTTACTACAGGCAGCAGTTGATTTGAAGATACCTTGCAAATGCAAAATAGACACCTTTTGCTGAATGTTCAGCTTTGAAACCAGAGGAGGACCAATAAGACAGAAAGGATTTGCAGACAGAAATTTTGTGACCTGTGGCTTGGGGAAAAGTTTTCAAAAAGATACCACTAATTTCTGATATTGTCAGTTTCTGAGAGCGCTAATTGTGGTTGGGAGATGCTGAATTAAAAAAAAAATTAAATGTTGAGAAGTCCAAAAGGAGAGTATGCATTGAAAATACTAATTTGTAGGAACTGAATGACCCAATGAGTTGGGCAGCTTTGGTTGTTCTCTTCACAGATTCCTGGAGAATTCTGGCTGGCATGAAGGAAACCATTCACTTCTAAGGAATTTGGAAATAAAAGAAATTAGAAGTTGAGAGGACAGTGAAGGCCTCACCACTCAGAAGAGTGCAGCCATAA
The DNA here is from genome assembly GCF_022539315.1 of Serinus canaria. Taxonomy (NCBI): domain Eukaryota; kingdom Metazoa; phylum Chordata; class Aves; order Passeriformes; family Fringillidae; genus Serinus; species Serinus canaria. Next base: position 93,087,841 of record NC_066315.1, read on the forward strand.
ATATCCAGGAATTTGAAGCTCATCTTAAAGCTACTTACATAATTCCAAGCCAGAAAGAAAACTAACTTCTGTATTTTTAGTCTGACACTGTGTACAACTGCATACTGTATTTTTATCTAGCAAGAACGAGTCCATCAAATACAAATGTAACATGTACAATGATCCTTCATTCTAGCTCTAACACAGATGGTTATCCCTATAACAAATAAATAGGAAGGCTCAGAATTGAGAAAGGATAAGAAAAATTACAACCAAGAGAAAAAAAGGCCCAGTGCAGATGATCTTGAGACACTACTTGATCCAACTCCCCTTAAGATCTCATATCTCAAAAGCACAGTGGGATAGCAGAGCCTAGGAGCACTTACTGGGGAATACAAATATGGATAACTGCAACTCCAAACTACCTGTTAAACACAGTCATATAGTATTCTGTCAGGCAGGTTCAGGGCAGTTTGGAGCATTCTGCTCTGCAATATACTCTCCTATTTCCTCTGGAGCCCTCAAAGTCCATCTCTTCCAGTTCCTTGAAAACCTAGGCAATCTTGAGCATCCTTTTTTTTTTTTTTTTTTTTTTTAATGTCATTGCTCTTTATGGTAATGTTTGTGTTAGGAATAAAATTAAGTAAAGAGGAACAGCTTCCCCGCTTCCCCACTTTTATAAACTTGGACATCTTACTATTTGTTTTCCCTCTGCACTGAAACATTACTGTGAGATAGTTTTATGTTGGACCTGCCAATGCTGGCAAGCCTGTGCTGTTGGTACAGCATGGAGAATTCCTTCATGTGCTTCTAACTCTTCCTCCCCATTTATTCCATGATTTCTTACCGCTCTCATCCTCAGAATCATTTGTGTTTATTCCAACTGGTCCACGAATGTTGTAAAAAAATGTGAGATGGAGATATTAACATCTTTTTGGATTGCATTGGGAGAATCAGATAAATGTAAAGGAATGCTGCATGAGAAGTCCTGTATTCTAAGCCTGGTCTGTAAGCTCACAGATTCACCACAATCCCTTCCTCAACTATCAAAGTATTTAAGGCAAATCCAGAAACCTTTTCAGCTCCTACAGATTATCACAGTGGGCTACAAGACAGGTGCATAGTTAAAGCATTTCCTGAGCTTCTGGACAAGCTAGTCCTGTCCTTTGTTGCCAACTTGTGGGGTGCCCTTACACAGGTTATTTAAAAGATGCTTGTCAAAGGCTTGCCTGGAAACGTGGTGACAGAGAAAGGTATTCATCCGGGAATGCTTAGAATAACTCAACTGGAGTCAGGATTATTAAATTCTCCCGCTGTCAGTGGCTTGCAATGCATAACTTGCACTTATTTGAGTAAGCCACTCTGTTGTGTCCTCTGTTTATATTCTGGTCTTCTGAAACTTTAAGACTTTTATTATGCAAGTTTCATAACATTTAAAAGGTAAATTAGTGATAAATATGTCCACACTTAATAATGCTGAAGTAATATCTTCACCAAGCTGCAAAAAGATTGCAGGGATAATTCAATCTATAGATTTAAAAATAATTTATTCCATTTTTATTTTAACTAGTTTTGCTGTATGAATGAATTAAACAGCTGGCAGCTTGCCTGTCCATTCCTCTGCACCTTTCTCTCCCATTTCTAATGTTTTGCTCTTGCCCTAGCTGCAAATACAGCATCCTTTTTACTTCCCAAACATCCTCTCCAAACAAGTCAGACAAGGGAGATGCTGGAGTGTGAGGTGATGTTTCAGAGCAATTCAAAGGCATGTTTTCTTATTTGATTTACTAAGTGTTCTCAGAAATATTGTTTCATTTCATAACATTTCCAGTTAGGGTTTTTTTGGGGGGAGTTGGTTTTTTGTTTTGTTTTGTTTTTTTGGCAATCTTCTTCCCTAGTACAGTGGAGCAGATTTCTGAATGAGGCTGATGAGATTTGTAATATACCCCAAGTTAATTTAGACAGCAGGTTAGCCCCTCAACAAAACTGTGGCCCATATACAAGTCAAATCTGCTTTTTTCCTTGGGCAATGATTTATTTCCCTCTTAAATTGGCTGGACCAGTTAGTTTTTTATTTTTATTAAGTCACACTATTCTTAAATGAAACTATTGATTTAAAGTCAGCTTAGTGAGGATTTAATTTGTTTTCAGGGGATTAGAGCAGGTAACATGGGATAATTTTACAATAAAGTGGAATAGAAGCATTCCTTCACATTACCCTCACCTTTTTTTCTTGCCAGGCTGCACAGACATTACAAATTTTCAAGTGAATTGTGGAAATACATTCATAAATCAGGCCTAATTCCTCTGCCTGCTTAAAGGCTATTCTAAAGAATATTTTCCTTTGACCTTGTCCATGTTTGTCCTTCCATGGGCTGGTGCATCTGATAATTCCACACAAACACAGATTCACACAAAAATTTTTTGTGTCCACAGTAGGAATTGTAAACAGGGGCATTTGTTGAGAAATACAAGACCAGACATGTCTTTTAATACAGAGGCTAGAGAGTGTTTGGAAACACCACTGTAGTGCTCACAAACAGGGATAGTTATTGTTGGTATTCCTTGGTAGCATATATACTGGGTGTGTTGGGGGTTTTTTATAGAGTGCAGTGATTTTAATCTCTGCTCCATGTAACCTCAGGAAACCTCTTCCTTCTTTGTCATTCTGTCTTTCAATCACATCTAACACACGATCTAACAATTTCTGGGATTTCACCTGGTGGTGTGCAGTCTGCTTTTGCTGCTTTGCACTCAGTGACTTGAGTAGGGGCAGAATCTACAGCTCTGAGTAGCATTGCCCCAAGAACAGACACTCTCCTTTTCTATGCTTCTTCTTTTTGGTGCCCTTGCTTGTTTTTCTTAGCAGTCCTCTGATTCTGGTAACACCTCCTTGCTAGGAATATTTCAAAATTGTTCCACATAGCATGTTTCCCATTTCTCACACACACGGACAATGTTCCTCCCATCTCTTTTTTTTTTTTTTAACTTATGTGAAGCACATACGTGCTCCACCAAGTTGTGAGAAAAAGCTAAACAAGCCCTTACTGCAGCATTGAATATAATTTTCTTACCTGGCCTCTGTCACTTGTGTTCTTCCCAGGGGAAGCAGCAGAAGGATAACCTTATTGGCTGCATATCTCCCTCTCCATACTTTTCTGTGGTCCCTGTCTCCCCATCTCTGTCTTGTGAGGCTTGAGGACTATTTCTCACTCCTACTACTGAGTGAAGTGGGAGAAAAAGGCTCAGATTTTGTTATTATGACTTTACTGAGTGGAAACGGCCCCACTGTTACCTGGGTCTTGAGAATAGAGATATTTTTTTTCCTCTCCCTGGAAACCCCTAGATTCCTGGTAGAAATGCAGGATGAAGGTGGACTGGTAGGATGTAGGTGGACTTAGCTCAAATATTTATAAGGGCAAAAGAGAACAGAAAGGAGAATTGGAAGATCCAGCACAAATACCTAGTTACAGAAGGGCAGCCATGCTCCTTTCCCCGAGGCAAGACAGGCCCAGCAAGAACAGGAAACACCTGCCCTGATGATGGCATCATGTGGCTTCCAGGTCCCTGAGGATTTTTTTAGAGTGGGAGAGCTCTCCTCCTTTCCTCTCTTCTCCCATTATTTATCTCACCAAGTCCTCCTGTGAAGGAAGGTTGTTTTGCTCTATTCCTCTTATAATGCCTGGCTTTTTAGGTTATTTTTCAGCCTCTGTTAACACAGCTGGCTTCTGATTAGACTTTCTATTGTAGGTGTTGCTGATAAAATTTCAGCAGGCACACAGACTCAGCTCTACATATACATCAAACTGGATGCAGCTCACTGGCTGGGTTTCATGGTTGTTGTTTTGTTTTTTTCTCCTGCTATATAAATATGAGATCATAAGTAGCAGAGAAAGAAGATGGAGGTATTTCTTGGAAGACAGAGGAGAAAAAAGCTTATACTCTAAATTGCACTACCTACAGGGACTGTGTTTTATTATTATTTATTAAGGGGGGGGCAGGGGAAGGCAAAAAAAATAAAAAGCTTTGCACACACACACACCACACTCTACAATTTTATGAGATCCACATCTGGAATCCAGAGCATCTCAGGAATCAATCTATCAGACCCTAGTCAATTGTAATAATGCACCTGGGGTGAAATTCTGGCTCCATTAAAGTCAGCTGGAACTTTGCCATTGCAATGCAAAAAGTGATGGCTGATGTAGGCTACTCCACATTAACTCTCGAGCAGAGAGTGAGATGGTTTATAAGTCGTCAATATTTCCAGATTTGGCATAACATTCAAGAAAAAAACACTGTCAATTCCATGTCTTGGTACAGAGGGAAAAAGTAAGAGTTATAATGAAGTCATGGTGCCTGTACATTTGGCTGTTACCAAAATAAATAGTCTAAGTGTTCATGAACTTTTTTCACAGGTAGAGGCTTTTAGGATGAAACAGAAATATTGTCTGTTGTGCCTCAAGGTCAAAATATATATTTTTGCGTGTGTGTATGTAAGCCATCCAAAATCCTGCTTATAAATATCTATTTTGTTGTGCTTTTTCACATCCTTCCACTGGAAATGAATTTCCAACTGTAAATAGTATATTCCCATTACCTACCCATCAGTCAAATCAGCTCATTTCTGAAATTCAATTAAAAGGGTCTCATTGCCATAAATCGAAAACGATATTTTATTGTTACTTTGTAATTTGGAAGAATGAAAATTAAAACAGTAGCTCTGATGGAAAGAAATGGCTACTAAATCATAATGATATTTTGCAGTTTATCTGCTCATTGCTATTTTATTTCAGCTATTTCAGAATGGAAGGACGATGAAGTTACTTGCACACTCTATACCAGTCTTATTTATTTTTTTGGCCACTCCAAGCACTTGTCTAAATCTTTTTTATGATTGTTTATCTAAGTTTCTCCCAAATGTTTCATCAATTGCTATTCCTGTTCTTTTATTCCATATGTTAACTGCTTCCTGTGTATAAAAGACAGTTTGCTTAAATTCCTTTGGCTCTTGACCTCTTCTTACCCTTGGCAGAGACACTCTGTAATTTTGGGGCTTCTTTTTTTTATGCTGAGCATCAATTGAATTGTCTTAGTGTCAGATAAAATGAGCAGAAAGGCCGCATATGTGTCATTTAACTTGTGAGCTTGGCTACAGATACAATAGATTTCATGAAATGGGTGCGAGGTGGGGGACAACCAGAGGTTGAAATTGAAGTTCCCATGCTCTGACTACCAATGAAAATTGAAAAGAATCAGCATGTTAAGAGGCATTTATAATCAGCAACAGTGACTAGTAGTAAATAATGAAGATATTGCTGCTCTGAGGAATATGCAATGCCAAACCTGTGAACCCTCTTTAAAATTTAGCAGGAGTTTTACTGGTTGGGGGGGGAAAAGGACCCATTTCAGTTCTGTGTTGCTTCAGTATAGATATTTAAAGGGGCCAAACTCGTTCTGTCTCACTTCCCTTTTCCAACCCCACTCAAAAACCATAATGCTGAACGTTTTACTTCAGCTGGACTGTTATGCATTCTGCCTAGAAACATCTGTGGAAAAAGAAGAAGAAAAGAACCACTGGAAATACGGAGCAGATATGAATTTAGCAGGTGGCAAAGTGAAAAATCACACATACCTAGGAGATTTTGTGTAAGGAGAAGAGATGAGAGCAGAGCATATTTATTAAAACAAAAAGAAAAGGAAAAAAAAAATGAAACCACGGATCTGCCATATATATATATCTATCTACAATATATAGAAGAAAGCCCTCAGCCTATTCAGTAGAAGATGTTAACCAGAATACTAGAAGTACTTAAGTTTTCATTTGAGTTGAATACAAATATTTGCAAGAATACACATATGTATAGTATCTCTCTGGGCAATGAAAACCTAGTTTTAAATTTACCCTGGAAGAAAGATTTATGCAGCCATCCCTCATAGGTAAAACTGGTGCAGAACCACATAAAACCCACCATGAAGTTTGGTTATGCCTAGATACCACCCCTCTTGCAAGCAAGACCTTTGGCAGTCAGGCAGAGCGTGAGACACCTCTCTGCTGGGCTCCATATATCAGGACAATTCCTGTTGACTTTAAGGGAAGCTGTGCCTAAATTAGGGCTATTGCCCAGCCCCTAAGGAGGACACTGCTGTAGCTTGGGTCACTTGCAGTGCTTGGCAGCACAGCTGAAGTCTGTGCCTCCTTTCCTTTCCCTACCCCTCAAGAGTCCCCACAGCAGGTGAGGCTTTTCCCTTCCTTTGCTCTGAAGATTAAGCACAACAAAGGATGTTTTCTGTAAAGCGAGGTGCACAGTGCAGTTTTGCCTTCTCTCTAGTTGATGTTCTAATGTGTAACTGTAGGGTTTAATTTTACTTTACATTAATCAAAGAACAATAAAGGCCATAAAAACCCCACTAAGAAGCATTTCAAGTTAAGATCCAAAGCTAAATGCCATGGGATTTTGCCTATTGTCTTGTTTAGTCCCTCTGTAAAAAGAGCTAGATAGCAGGAGAAAGAAAGAAAAATTGAGCCCATGTTTTTTGCATAGAGATGGAGAAAACACATAATAAATTAGGGGGAGAGAGGAGTGAAATAAAGGCCAGAGGTAAACGACGTTTAATTGTGTGAGCTGCTCTTCCTCTTGTGGTTCCTGCCAGCTGCTGCTGCTATTGCTACCTTCCTGTTTTAAGATGAAAGCAATGATGGTAGACACGTGCAGACACACAAAAGAACCTATTTGGACTGGTGTGTCAGCTCATCTTTATCAAATGTTGCACAGGTATATTTTGTTGCCATGCTTCATTACCCCAGAATGGCGTGCCTGAAATGTTTGTCTCTTCTATAAACCCAATAGCTTTCCCAGCGAGTCACATTTGACAGAGCAATAGACAGGTATTCGCTTGCTGGCATCCGTTTGTAAAGCCTGGGCAATTATGTATGTATTATCTATACATATATATATATGTATGTATATATATACATATATACACACACACACATACACACACATGGGGGAACACACACAGGCATAAAGATATGCATATAAACATGCATGCATATGTATATGTATGTCTATAAACACAAAGAACATGAGAGGGTGATGTACTGCTATATTATTTGTATATAGAGGAAGACTAGACATCTAGATATGCAATATGAAAGGGATGCTCAGTACAAATATGTGCATGCTTGCACTGAAATTAACACATCCACCTGGACAAAATTAATAAAAGAAAACAGGAGTTTTAGTAAAAATTTTCTGTTCAAATGCAGACAGAACTTTAGTGAAGAATACATGTTGGAAAAATAGGTGGATGGTCTCTTATGAATATTTTATTTCTAAGGTTTTCCACTGAGGGAAAAAAAGCCCAACGAAATATGAGACACGTCACTTTAGCTTGGAACTAGAGTTAACAGTAACTCTGTTCAAGAGAAGCAGGAAATGAGACTAAAAGAAAGAATAAAACGAAACTGGGTTTTTTGTTGTTGTTGATGGTATATTGGGTGGGGTTTTTTTTTTTCTTCTTTATTTTTGGTTTTGCTTTTTTCCCCTGGAGAAAAGGTGTTATTTGGAGGAAAAAGCTCTGAGGGGAGAAGTCAGTCCCAGTATGTGCCTCGGGGCCCTTCTGCACAAACAGCCAGCCTCGGAGGGCTTGCAGGCACATCTGCAGAGTGAGAGAAAGATTCAATAACAGCGTGGCTACCTTCATTAGTTTTAAACTAATTCACACGCTAGCGCTTGGTGTATTGCTTAAGTGTCTGATTGTTCACCTGTAACATGATAATATTTTCTCCCTCATAGGAGGGTGAAGCTGAGGGCTCATGAGCTTCTCCCCAACAGCTCCTGCTCCAGCTGTGCTGAAGATGTGCACACACCAAAATGCACATGTGCCTATAGCCGAGGAGGGAGGACTAACTATTGCCAAAGACTCTTTTAGCTGGAAAGAAAACTGCAAGCCTGGGAATTGTAAGGTGGGTGCTGCTTGCCCTGCCATCCAGAACAGAGGGCTAATGGCATGGGGGCGGATGGAGCCCGGGTGTAACCACACAGAATTTGCAGGATAGCTCCATCCCAGGGTGGTAACAGCATTGAAATTACTTGATGGATACTATTTTCATTATTATTACTTTAATGCACCATTGTGGACATGGTCCTGTACCATAAAAGAGTAACGCAAGCAAAACACAGGCCTTATATATGCAATTACATCCACTGCAGCTCAAAAAGAAGACAATTAGCAGAGTGCATTCCCCAGAAAGCCATCCGCGGAGGTCAGAGTTCGGGAGTAACATTTCCTTTCTCATCTCTCCCCCCAGAAAACTAGATATTACCAGCATCAAATCATCCACAGAGCACTCTAACTAAAAGGAGAACATTATGGGTAAGTAGCAGGCACTGTAATTGCCTAAACAAACAGAGTTTAGGCAGAAAAACTGTAATTCTAGTGTTTCTAGACTGTGGTTGTGTTTCGGGTTTTTTTTTGTTTGGTTCACTGGTTGTGTGGTTTTTTGTCTGTTTTGTCGTATATTTTTTGCAAGTTTTGGGTTGGGTTTTTGTGTTGTTTCTTTTGCTGTATCTTATGCTAATAGCATAATTCAGAAAATGCTGCCTTGATTTATTGACAAAATTAAAATATGAAACTTCACCTTTTACTAAAATTACATTTCATGGCTGCTAACAAGAAGGTGAGGAATAAAAATTATCTGGACTCCCAAATTTGAAACTAATCTCATATTTTGAATATTGAAAGCATTGATGGTGCTAATTTTTCCCCCATTTTTGTATGTGCTTGTAATGCTCAGCTGGAACTGGAAGTGGCTTAGACAGCCTGCAAGATATTGTCCTTCCTGCAGGAGTGGAAAGGGGACCAGAAATACCAGCACTTCTGTATCTCTGCTAAATTTGCAGTCCATTTGAGCAGACAGACACAGTTGTGATGGGGCTTGGCTGTTTTTTTGGGGTGCTCAAAGCCAGTGATTACCCCCTTGTCTCCAGCTGACCTGTTGCAGAGCTCCTCCAGAAACACTTGGAGGAGGCTCTACCCGTTGCTAATGACTGCTGAGTAACTGCTGCCTTTTACTTCTTGGTCTGTTTATGTGAGGAAGGTGCCTTTATGTGAGGAAGGTGGCTTGTCCACACCTGGTTTTGGTACAGGACACCCCACACAGCTGGAGATAGATCCCCTTTTTATGAGCACATCCTGCAAAATGACATTATGACTCTCATGTAAGGCTGGCAGCAAATGTGTGCTTGGAAGTTCCCTCCATCATTTTGTTTCTTATGTCCATTTTCATTGCAAGATTTTCAGGATACAGAGTCAACTCCAGCCAGCTTATTCTCAACACCAAGGCCACTCATTTTGGCCGGTGCTAAGGCATTGCTGTACTTTATCTGATTAGTAACAGTTTAATAAGCCTAAGAAACTTGAACCTCCCGTTGACCACCGTGGTGTTCAGTGTCGTTTCAGGAAGTGCATCACACAGTTCTAGGTTTGAAAGAGGTGCTACAGCATCCACCACAGATCATATGATGCCTCTTAGGACTCCTGCCCTGCGTAAACTTCTCCTCATACAAACTGCACAAAATCAACAGCAGGGTGGGTATGGCAATAAAGGGGAGAAGATCATGGGCTGAGGGGCTGGGGTGAGCTGCTGGAAAGCAGCAGCAGATTATGCGGAGCTGAGAGCTGGGCAGGACCTTTGGGTAAAATAATAGCACCCACTGTGTTTGTATCAAATGCCACAGGGATTTTCTTTAATGAAAGGCCATATAGGTCCCCGGTTTTTTTCCCCCCACACTGGAACCAAAGGCAGGGGAGCAAGAAACACATCTGTAGGTGCCTTGCAGCTTTTTGGTCCAGCGTATTATACTGAACACACTGTTGCAACTGTGCAACTGTATATTACTTTCCCTTTAATGACACATCTTGTGGTCAGGTTTTTGGGGAGCATGATGGCAATTGAGGTGAGCCCCTTCCCAGGCATAGATAATGGCATAACCAGGTCTGCTTGTTGTTAGCCATCAGCCCTGTATCTGACCTCTGTGCATGTGTGCATCTAATGACAAAAATGTGTGTTGATAAGCAGCATTTTATGAAAGAGTTATTTGCTTAATATATTATTCTGGCTTAACATCTGCATGTGGATTGGAAACTGTCAGAGCGAAACAGAGTAATTTTAAAAGGTATATGACAATATAAAGATGGTGTGAGGTAATCTGCTGGGACAATCGTGGTGAAATCAGATTGGCAAAAATAAGGGTTGACCTGTTATTTGGAAGAAGGAGGCCAATTTATAACTGTGGTATGTTACTGTGCTAAATAACTCAATTTACTTTTATTTTAATCTGAACACTTGAAGGTCTTGGAAAATTAGTTAGAAGTCATTGGTCTCTCTGGTTTGTGCTAGTTTAGGATTTTTTTGTTCCTTTTATTTTTTCCTTTTCCTTTTTTTTTTTTTCTTTTTTTTCTTTTCCTCTTTTGAAAGGCAGTGTTGGTTGAGTATCTCCAAGAAAATGAAGTACTGGCAAGGGGGCAGAAAATCGTGCCTGTTATTTCATGTAGCCAGAGAAAGAAGCAACACCTTGGAGGTGAGTGATAGATATTATTATAAAAGAGTTGTAGCTCAGGGCAGGTGAGCAGTGTGTTAATGAGGAGCCACCTCCTGCTTTCTGACAGATGACTGTCATTGTTCAAATGCTGCTATCAGATTGATTAATAACTGGGTCATCCTGCCTGCAGTTGGAGTAGACTGCCTTCATTCTTTTGCTGATTTCTCTAATATGCTGACCTGGAGGTGACCCAGTAGAGGTGGAGCTGAGATTAGCATTTCATTTCTTGTAGAACAACAAGAAAAAATTCACAAGGAGGCGGTGGGTGCAGGGGGAGCACTAACCAAAAACTCTAAGAATGTTCTTATCCCCAGAGCAACCCCCAAACTTATCCATCATTTATGAATAGGCAGTTTTACTATTTGATACATTTATATTTTTAATAAAGATTTGAATTAGTCAGGTTCTTTTCTGCAGTGTCAGCTAAATGTAAATGAAAAGATGTATAAGGTCTCTTCAGAACATGCGAAATAATGTAAAGACCTGTGTACTGAGGGGCAGGGGAGTGAGCTGATATAACATAAAAATTCCTGCTCTGCCTTAATTTCTCTTAATGTTCACTAAATTCACTATTAAAAGACCAAATAGTAAACAGCATGCTTTGACAAGTGAAATACAGGCGTATTATCCCAGATGACTGTTATTATGTGGAAAGAATGGCAATTCTCCTTCAAGATTTGTGTAATTTTCTCTCTTTTGTTGATTTAAACTCTTCTGAAAGCAATGGCATGGTGAGTTTACCTTTCTCCTTGTCATATGTTGGCAAGGTGTGATGGCTCTCATCTGCTTCGGGAGCATGGAGCACAATATAATAGTCAACTTGAGCCAGAGGGATACTTGCAACTAATTAGGATTCAATTTTCAGACTTTTTGGAACATTGCTTTGGCTAAAAGTTACATGAAAATATCCTTCAAATAGCTTGTGAAATTGGCTCATTTCTGGCACTCTTTTAAAATTACCAATCTTTCTATTACGTGGACCAGCTCCGCAATTTGAGACTTTTCTATTTAAATGCAACATTTGTAACATTTTTCAAGAACACCTGCTATTCCTTCCATCTTCCTGGAGAGTCCCCTCCCTCCTCCTTTTTCATTACTTACAAAAGCAGCCAAGCCTTTCTATCCTGGGGTTCCACAGCAGAGCAGAACGCTCCTATGGAATGTGGCTGACCAGGAGGGCAGTCCTAGAAGTGCTCCCATTTGATCATGTGTGCTCTGTTCATGAGCACATGCCATGTATGAAGGTACATGAGTACCTTCAGCTCAGTTACAGCATTAGGCCACTCCTGAATTAGTTTTTCTTTTGTTTCTACAGAGGACAACCTTCCCCTTTTCAGTGAGGCTTATGTTTTCAGGTATAAGCGGTGAGGAGCCAAAGCCAATAATTATCAGCTTCAGAAACAACTTCAAATCTCCACACTGAATCATGATTTGTGTTTGAAACACATTTGGCCTTACAGCATGCAAGATTGCTTTATGCTCTCAAAATACATAACTAGAGGCTAGAACAAAACAAAACCCAGCAGAAAAAGAAACAAGAGGTTTGTCAAAAACAAAATGTACCCAGCTGTTCATTTTTAGTACCTAATGTATGTAGCACCATTGTTCAAGCCACTTCTGTACTGTGGAGCCATTTTTGAACAGTTATCTCTGCCTGCAGAATGTTCCTTAAAACAAGAAGGAAAAGCTTAATGTAGGTCATACCTCTACAAAAAAATTAAGGGGTTTTGAGCATGGAAGATTCCAAATAGAAATACTAAATCAGTTCCCCTTTACCTAAAGCTGCTTGTGTGTAAATTCACCACAAACTGTGCAATGTTCTAGCAACCTGGTTCCTCATTCAGTGCTGTGAGACCATCCCATGTCTGACATGCAGTTTTGGTAATTTGGCTTTACTTTTGAACTAGCTTCAACTTGGAAACATTGGATTTGCTCATTAACGACCAAATGGATGCAAAATTTGAGGCAGGCATTGCTGTTCTCTTGTGCAAAACAGTGGGTCCCAAATAACTTTCAGTTTGTGTAAAACAACGAGCAGGGCAGTTATTTTGCTTTTTTAGAATAATACCTAGCATAGGGTTTCTATGAAGTCCAGGAATAAGCATTATTAGGAGGCACATTTGAAGGGGTGCCTTGGAGTTCTGTCAGGGGAGGTGAGCTTCTGAGCCTCTTGAAGTAACTGCTGTGGAGATTTTCCATTTTGCTTTAGCACACTGTTAAATCTATTCAGCTGCATTAGGGCTCTGTTTAAGTAACATTAAAAGTTGACTTTAGACCCATAAAAACCAGGAAACTCAGTGTTAAGGCTGAAAATCCTGGCTGTAGCTCTGCTTTTGGCCCAAGGCCTTATACCAAAATAATAACAATAATGCAAAACAATTTGCAAAAAATTTGCATTAGGGCTGCAGTGGCACACTAGATTTCAGATTCCACTATGCCCTTTTTTCTTTACTGCATCTTTCAGTCACTTTTTTTACTCTTTTTCATTACAGCAAACTTTTCTCAAACACTGCTCCAGATAGCTGCAGTAACCAATACCTTTCTAGATTGGTGGAAGTGGTGATATCAAAGTAATCACTGCAAAATGGCAAATATCTTTTCAGCAATGCCCACTTAAAGACCTTTAAGATTCCTATCTTGGGATATGTGCTGACAAACTGGTGTACCATGGTATCTGAAGTGACAAACTGGTGTGCCATTCTATCTGTAAAATGCTTTTTTCATGCTATCTAGTTTTGCTCCTTCTACTTAAACCATAATTCAGAGAGGAAAGAGATAATTTAGAAGTTCCAGAAAGAAGCAGAGGGAAAAAAAAAAAAAAAAAAAAAAAAAAAAAGCAGTTTTCAGGGAGATAGCTGAGCTGTGGATGGCTTGTTAATAGGAGTCTTGTTTGATTTCAGTAGTGGGAGAGGAAAGTCAGCATTGGGTGAAGAGCAGAAGAGGCAATGTAGGCTGTGGAGGATTCAGAGTAACCTTGGGCCCTGTTTACAGCCAGGGCTGAATCCCTATTGCCTCCATGTGGGTAAACATTGCAGCTTTAGATTGAGAAGTTCCCAAACAAGATGGTCAATGTGGATTTTATGTACAGGCAGTCCTGCAGCCCCTCTCAGCTTGTTTCAGCTTCTCTTACTGAAAATATTTTTAGCCAAAGAAATATGGGGAAAAAATTTAACAGAGGATTTTATGCACAGGTCTTCCAAGATGGTTTGTTTAACCTGACACTTTCTATATAGGCACTGCAAGCACAAGCTAAAATGGTGTAAAGGGGGACAGTGTGTGGAACCTGACCTCAACATTGGAGTCTCTTAGCTAGTAGTAACTAGCTAAGTATTTGTTGCTGTTTTCATGAGGAAATTGATTTGGCATATTTAACGTTGTTTCTTTATTTTATAGGTAATGGACTATTCCCACAGCTCTGTTAAAAAATAGCATGCATATATATATATATATATATGTATATATATATATATATATATATATATATATATATATATATATATATATATATATCTTGCAGATTTACAACTCTGCTGTTTCACTAGGGATACACTTAATGTGACATAAGTCTCTGGATACGACAATTAAATTCACATGACCCACAGGCTACCTCACAACCCAAAATTGCCCTTTGCATATTACGAGAGAATAGTGATTACCCTCTAATCACTTATTAAATCTGCTTTTCCAATGAAACTTTGTCTTTCTATGGCCTAAAAAGATGGAAGGGGAGAAAAATCTGGTGTTTCTAACAAAACCCAGTAACATCACAGTGTCTATTATCTGTACTTCTGCTAAATATGCTCAAAAGAACAATGTCATGTTTCTTCTCCATCACAAACTTATTGAAACAAGAGAACCTAGATTGACAAGAATCTTATATGTACATAAATGCTGAAGTAACTTCACAAATAGATCATTTGGTGTGGAGTATAACACTGCATTGGAACAGCATTGAATTAGCATGTTTGCTGTGTGTATGGATATCTCATCCCAGACAAATGTGAGTCTCTGTCCCAGTGTTGATGAAAGTGATCTTTTTTTGTTTTTTAAACTGTTGATAGGGTGTGGATGAGCAAAAGTAATAGGGAGATTCTAAGCTCTGAATTTGCCATCACCTTGTGGTTTTGGAGAGTTCGAGTTCTCGAGAAATTCTAAGTCCTGCTTGGTCACTGTATTGTTACAAATTTTTAATATCATTGCTATAAGCTGGAAGTGCAAGAGCATGGTCTTTTCTGCATTATGCTTTAAATGCCCAGAGCCTCTAAAATGAGAGATTGAGACTTGGCTGAGTCAACTCAACATTTCATTTTGCTGAAGCAGATAAATACACTTTCATTAAATTTACTGTGGGAAAATCTTTCAAAGCTAGGTCCCATGGCACTTTTGGTGGTAGCAGATTTCTGCACAAGAGTTTTTGGCCAAGGTCACTGTGTACTTGCAGTCCCCTTGACTGCCATTCTTCATCCCAGAGGTGACTGAATTTCAGTGATGGGTGAAGTAATTTTTCTGCTTTAACCTAGGATATCTTTGGACACAAAGTCTAAAATAAATGTAAGATATAATTAAACACATGCTGCAGAATTCTGTATATGGGGGAAGGGATAGACAACCTGTCTGTATCAACCTAACTTATAAAGGAAGTATGTTAAGCTATGTTTTCTTCCTTTGTGTTTTTTCAAACAAACCCCACTTTTCTAAGGGACAAGTAAACTATCCCTGTCTTAGCAGATCTTAAAATAAATAGGGAGATCTCCTGACCTGGCATGCAAATAAAAGCGTTTTGTTATCCTTCCTATTTCAGGGCCAACTATGATAGACTCCAGTTTGCCCAAACATGTAATTCATGACAAAATGAAGGTCATCACTTGTGTTCAAAAGTCCAGACTGACACCTTCTAACAAGGTCAGGGAGATAGAGCACTAAATCCCTCTCCAACCTCTTAAGTTCATTTTCACCTTCTACCAGGCAGTCAGATCAGCACTGCAGCCTTTACAAACAGCAGTGGGAAAGAAGATTCAGTGTTTAAAGTAAAAGCAAAAATGAAAGTTACCATTGGGTGAAACTACTGTGTTCTGCAGGCTTGTTTGTGACTGAACCAAGGGTACGAAATCTGAATATGGTTTTTGACCCTTCTCATAACTGCAGGGGAGAAATGGTCTAGTAAATAAACATAAAACCCAGGAGAGCTCCTTTTCCTATTACAAACTACCTGTGTTACACGGGATAAATTCTCTATGGAAGCATGCACCAACTCCCTGCTTGGAAAACAGGAATGAAAAAGCATTTCCCTTGTCTAGAGAACGGAGGAAAACCACGCTAAATACACTGCACCTTTAGGCTCTGATGAGGAGGGACAAATGAAAGCCTATATTTAGAATCCTAATGCTAATGTGACTAAGATTAACCTCGACTGAGGTTTTAAATTGGGATCAGCTACAGCTGCAACACCTGGATCACAGTTTCACTGGAGTTTGGGGCTTAGGGGAATTAGAGTGCTTTGGCTTGGGCCCCCTACTCTAGCATGGAGGGTTTTTCACTAAGCTGACCCAGAGTCTTTCAGGCTGGACCCTCTGTCACTCTGATTTCATGCTGTGGCAGATGTTGTGGTGATGCAAAGCTGGACAACACAAGCAGATCTCAAAAGAAGAAAGTTCCCTAAACAAGACATGCCGATGCCTACATACATTCATGGTAAATCAGGAACTCACAGCAGTCACTGTCTCAAAGTAGTGCTAAGACCATATATTTCACATTTATACCGTCATTATTAACAGCAACTATGAATGAGGAAAAATAGGAACACTAAGAACACAACCCTTCTATCAACTCACTTAGGAAACTTAGTTTTCATTTTTTTTGAGCCTGAATGCAACTAGAAATATTATTTTGAAAACTTTTGAATTTAACCCCAAACTCGCCCTTTCTATATCCTATTGTTAGTTCACAGTGACAATTCAGATGCAACCAGGGATCCTTTGGGTGGGGCCTGTTCAGCACTAAGTCCATTTTCACACATCAGTCTGCAGGACAGGTTTAGACTGCAAGTCCCCTAAT
The DNA here is from genome assembly GCF_022539315.1 of Serinus canaria. NCBI lineage: Eukaryota > Metazoa > Chordata > Aves > Passeriformes > Fringillidae > Serinus > Serinus canaria. The sequence continues at coordinate 93,104,481 of NC_066315.1, forward strand.
CATCTTTGTCACACAGCTTCCCAGCAGCCCTGTTAAGTATTTTAACCTGTGTCTACCCACACTCAGCAAATGCTTGTGGGGACCCATTCAGTATGGGAAAGAACCATTCCCCTGCTGAACTTTTACTGCTGGTGGGAGTGTCCTATTTCTCTCCTCCCAGGAAGAAGGAAAGACACTTCCTTAGTGAAGAGCTGTCGGTTTTTTTGTGCCTGAAATTTGTCTTGCCTTACTAATTTTCCATGTTTAATGTCAACCAATAGAATCCTGTCAGTACCCCATCCTGTTTCCAACTTCCACGCTGGAGCACGGACACTACTGTGCTGCCAATTTTACTATTTGAGATAGTAAATGGAGAGGAGGTAGGCAAGGAGCATGAGATGACATTGTCTGTGGCAGAGCTCTGTCTGTCCACCCCTGCCCTCTGACAAACTGACTGGGCATTGCCAACCTGCTCAACAGACTGGGTTTAAGCTGGAGCACGAAGACACAGCCCAGCCTGAACCCCCAGAACAAAGCCTTGGTTTTGGCAGCCTGGAGGATGAAGCTGGCACCACATGAATGAGTGGAAGAGGGGCACTCAGGTGAAGCCGTGCATGCTGTCATCAGGATGGGGTTATCCAGGGGAAAGATGCAGTAAGGGCCCATGCCTCACTCTTTCAGTGTCCGTAAAATCCTCCACAGCCTTTTAAAAGTATTCAGATGGATCTCTTCTCCAGGACATGGGAGTTCCTCAGTGCAAGACCCCTCTAATATCAGGAAATACTCTATTTATCCCTCTCAGTGCTGGGGAAGCCAAGACAGGAAGACACCAGGGCCAGGAGTCATGCTGGAGGGCTGTGAGAGAGCAGCAGTCCTACTGCTCACCCAGCATCTCCACCCAGCTCTGGCTGCACCCCAGCAGCTCCCAGAGGCTGATCTCAGCCTGGCTCCTGTCCCACTGTGTGTCCCAGTGTCCCCTGTCCATGGCCAACGTGTCTGAGCCCACAGCAGCAGCTGGCAGCAGCCATTGGTTACGGGATCTGGATCTTGTGCTCTACCCAAACACGGCACACATTCATTCGCAAGAATCAAGCAGGAATATTTCAGCATTGGCACCAGTTATGGGTAGGCTTTCAGAAAAGAGATTTTTCCCACCTGCATGTTATAAAACCATACTAAATGGACTCTGTAATCTCTCAACATTAAACAAATGAGGAAGCTGCATTCTGAAACTCATAAGTCACCACCAGCCTTTACCAAATAATAACAATTGCATTGCTGATGGCCCTGTCTCTCGCTGTTAGCATGCTGAATGACAGGGAGTAGTGTGTGCTAGTGAGAGTATTTCATTTTTTCCAAGTACTGCAAGCATTCCTGCAAATCCACAGAGGCTCTTCATAATCTTTTGCAGGTGGTCAGATTTTAAATATTAGAAAAAAGTGAACTAACGTATTAAAACAGGAAGATAAGCATTTCCTTTGTTTGTTTTCTATTCATTTGCTAAAGCAATGCATCTTATTTGTGTCACCTATTAGCTGATTTCATAATATCCTGATGGACTGATGAATTTTATTTTTTTTAAATTCTCGTTGCAGCTCCAAAAAATCCTAGCTCTCACAGAGAACAGACTGGAAAACCAAGATAACTACTTTCCCAACAAAGCCTGATATAATCTAGAAACAATGACAGTAAGATTTAATCTGAATAAGTAGCAAGATTTAAAAATGTGGGGTAGAGGTTATACAGATAAATACTATTTTTCCCAGCAGGTATGCACATAGGGACGAGCTGCCTATTGGTAATTACTAGAAAATTGCAATCCAATTGATATGGCTTATGGACTTCTACCTGATTCACATTCAAAGGAATCACACAGGCATTACATGTCCAGGGGGCCATGCTGAAATCTTGTTTAAAGTGCTGTGACTTGGGTACAAAGAAATCTCTTAATCTCTACCTTAACTCTTCATCAAACTGCTTAAAAAATCTACCCAGGACAGATGAACCAATACAAGGCCAACATGGATGGAAAATATACATGACAGTGGCCAATTTTTCCCTTTGAAAATGCTTAAAATACAATCCTTAAAAAATATCCACCTCATCTTCATGGAATAGACCCACTAGAAAGAATTATCAGGATTTCTGGTTAGTTTGCACTTATTTTCATTCAGCTGTTAGCCATGATGTCAAATATCCTCTCTGTTTATCTGTGAGCATGGTTTCTCCATGACCAATGGGAAGGAGTGGATTTTGCATGTGATAGTCACAGGTGTCTTTTCCATTCCCCCTTGCTGTACTCTTCAATTTGATCAGACATTCCTGATACATTCATCTCTCCACTCTTTCATCTGACATATGACACTCCCAAAAAATGCTCATTAGCTAAAGTTTATTCCAGAAGTTGGTAAGGAATAAAGTTTCTGGGATACCCAAGCTACAAAGGGAAAACTGAAAGAAGATGGTGCAATAATAATATAATAATAATAATAATAATAATAATAATAATAATAATAATAATAATAATAATAATAATAATAATAATAATAATAATAGTAAAAACTACCACCACCAGGATTAGTTCTCTATTGATACAGAAAATAGAAAATGTCTTCCCCTTTAACTAATGATTTTGTAGCAACCCTTGCCATATTTTTCTTGCAATTTAGCTATGAAAGGAAGGATAGAGATATTCATTGCTTCCTGTACTTATTTTTCCAGAGATTTGAGTGACATTCCAGAGCCCTGAGAATGGTTAGCTCCTCTGAGATTTACCTGGGTGTTTGCATGCTGAGGCCAATGCAGTATATCGAATTGTTGGTTTTGAGCAGAGGCTGGCAATGTATGTGTGAGAAGCCCTTTTCTGAAACCCTCTGGGGCCTGTTAAGACCTTTCTTGTTTCTTTCTATTCTCATGTATCATCATTTGGGGTTATACAGGATGCTCTGGGAAGGCAAACCTCGGGCTGAAGGTCAGGCCCTCCCTGGTGAAGCAAAATTGTTGCTGCTGCTGAGGTGTTTGCAGGAAATCAATGTGGCTGCTAAAGTGCCTTTGCTTAGGAAGGTTGCCTAAGTAGCCTTTCCCTCATCTCTAATGGCAAGTAACCTTCAGTTTATTAATCTACAGAGCCATCAATATGTCTCTCTATGTCCCTGTGATTGATCTATATACCTGGTAGTGTGTTCTATTAAAATCCATGTTTTCCAGCTTTCCTGGTCACCTGGAATGAGTAAAGCCAATTTAGAAATCCTTACTGGAGCTGGAAAACAAAAGCAGGGGAGTGCGCTTCCTTTTTATCTACCATTACTAAATTGTCTTTAGGACTGGATTATTCAGATTAGGTCTTCCCCTCCTCCTACCTCTCCACCTAAATGCCAGTTCTATGGTGTTTTTGTTAGCAAATATGGATAATGATGCTTCACCTTAAAAGCTGGACCTTTGGGGAAGTGGTTTATTTCTTGGTCGTCCCCATGGCAAACCATTTATTTGCTCTGTGTCTTTCTTCTCACTATCTAATGGAGATACTACTTTTCTCCTGGCTTTAGTCTACCCTGCCTGCCAGGGAGCCATTTGGAGTATGACTTACTTTTCACTGTCTCAGGCAAAAGAGGAGTTGATTTTCAGGTGGAGCTGTGAGGGAAAATTAGTCTTAAAAAGTCTTAAATGGAAAGAATGAAAAGCTATCATTGCAGATTTGTTTTGTGATCTGCGATGGGCACAAGCTTCGTTTGCAAAGCAGGAATTGAAACCCCCCTGTCTGGAAAAACATCTACCCACGTTATAATCTGAAACACAGGTTGGAAAAGTCATCAAGTGCACTAGTGCCTCTGGAGCAGGCAGATGCATGTGGGGGCACAAAGTGGGAGAGGGAAGAGTGAGAAAGATTATTTAGGATGTTGAACGTACCAAACATGTACCTTTTAATATGTGCTGTAGCACTTCCACAGATGTGGAGAAAATTTGGAGGTCAGGAAGGAAAAGCCACCTCCTGCTCTAACTAGTGTTTTAGAATTGATTAGGCAGCACACACTGTCTGGAGGGAAAAGGTGAAGGGTAGTGCAGCTCAGCCAATCCTCTGGCTTTCTAACGCAGTCCCTCACCTACAAGGAGACTTCCACATTCTGTGGAATAGAGGAGATAATGCTATTCAGCCATTTTGTTTTGTCTCTAATCTGGTCTCTTATGAGTGCTATTGAGGGCAGTTTTAAAAAATGGGCCTTTAAAATGCTTTTTCTCATGATATCTCATAATTAAACTTCAGCAAATGAGTTGAGCAATAACAGGGGAGTTCTGGTCTGTTTTATGAGGCAATACTCTAGTTCATAGGTGGGTGAACTAGGAGACCTTTCTCTCTTGCATGGGAATTGAGTAATTGCTGAGAAAACCAGGCTTGTGCTCCTCTTGTTAGTGTAGTAGAAACTCTTTAAAATAAAATAGCTGAACCCTCTCTAAATAATGAATTTCATGGAAATGCTGGTTCCTAAAATTGTGACCTTCGGATAACTGAAATCTGTGTCCAGATCCAGCTTCCACAGCTGGTCAGCCCGGCTGTGGCTGTCCAAACCTCTGGATCCAAATGCTCAGGATGTTAGAAAGGTTAGAGATTTTTTGCTACTCAGACTTACTTCTAATTAGAAATGAAATACCATAAATAGTTTTTAGGGAAGGAAATGAAAGCCTAAAAGCAAAATGAAATTAAAGGTCAATCTTCAACTTAGCAGACTGATGCGGAACGTGGATTTAATAACAAGAAAATCCATTCTGAGAAGGAAAGGAAAAAAGTCAAAATTACTAGACAGGTAAAAGACAGAATGGTTTAATATGTAACCTCATCCTCTGAAATATAAGGCAGGTGGAAAGCGTGAGCAAGTTCAATAACAAAAAATATAAATAGACCTAATAGTTGAGAGGCACTGGAAGAGAAACTGGCTACACTTGGAGGCATCTAGAGTGAGGTAAAACAGCAATGGAAAATTAAATATAATATAGAATCAAATTTTGACAATATAGTGTTTTTTAAAGGAACAAAGAAACAAACCTATTCTCCAGAATTTAATTTGAATCCTTCTTCCTTCCTTAAAGCATTTAAACAAACCCAGTACAATTTCCCATGCCCAGTTCAAACTCATCAGAAGAAGTTTTATTAGGCCTTTAAAATATTTCTATATTCTTTCGTCATTCTAAAAATATTGTTTTAGAATGACGAAATACCCATACAGTTTTTAGTCCAGAGGGCTTTTAGGTACAAAACCTCTAAGCAGGCTTTAAGTAAATGTGAAGCCAAAAGAACATAATTATTTACCTTTATTTTCCTTTAAGGACAATTCAATCTCCCTTTCACAGCTGGTGAAGCAGCATCAATAAATACTGAATTTTCTGCATTTGAGACAAGCTGTCATTGCTGCCCTGTATTTTGGGGGACAGGAATTTCCCAGCTCTCATGCTAAGCCACATGCTGCAGCCTCAGGAACATTTTTTGCTGTGGCCTGTTAAACTTCCCTCCCTGTTCCTAGGCAGGGCAGAGAGCCAGCAAGAAGTGATGAGTGCTTTTCATGGTAAGAAACAATACACGAAGACTTTCCAAATTAATTTAACATTCACAAGGAATGCTGTTGGCTGCCTCAATTTCAGATATGCTGGCAAGCAGGAAATTATTTTCCATGTAGATGATGTTTCTATCCCTTCCCCCCTGCTCAGGACCCCTATGGTGAGAAGGAGGAAGAGAGGTTTTGTCTTTTAATGAAATCTAATTGTGGAGCACGGCTGGGGAGGGGAAGGGTCAGGGGAAGGCCAGCCACATGAGCCTCTGCAGCAAGACATCTCCTGGAAAGAGCTGATCCTAGTGGCTCCATTGGGCACCCTTGGTCCCTGCTCTGCCCTCGGAGACAGGATGAACTTGTGGAAGAAGGTGGGAGCTGAGCTGGTGGAAAAACGTTGCTCCCTGCTGCAGTCTCTGGAGAGGGGCCTTGGATCTCATGCTCTGTTCAGGCTGAACTCCCTAAAAGCTTACTGGTACAGATGGTTTCATTTCCTTTGTCTCCACAAAGGGTCTCAGGTTTGTTAACTAAACATACCCAGAAGAATAGAATGGTTTGGGCTGCAAGAACCTTAAAGACCATCCTTTAAGGATGGTTCCAGCACCCCTGCCAGAGGGATGCCTGCAGGGATACCTGCCACAGGACCAGGGTCCTCAGAGCCCTATCCAACTTGGCCTTGAACACTGGAAGGGATGGGGCATCCACAACTTCTCTGGGCAACCTGTTCCAGTGCTTCGCCACTCTCACAGTAAAGTATCTAGTCTAAATCTAAATCTAAGCTTTTTTCATTTTAAAGCCCTTCCTGCTTGTGCTATCATTGTGTACTACAGTACTGCTAAGATTTGCCAGAGTTTGTAAGATTTCTGAGCAAAGTGAAAATAGCAGATGGTCAAAGAAGAGATGTGCAGAAGGTCCAAAGTGTGGAAATTGTGAAGATCAAGTATGATGTGCCCCAAGATTTCTACGGCCTTTTTTATGATGGATTTTATCTCCAAACTGTGTTGAAGAAATCCCATATGAGAGCATTAGGGCTGACATAAAAAATCGGTAAACTCCATTCAGAGTATTTAAGAAATTTTGAGGAAATTTTATATGGAAGTAATTAGGAAAAAAAATACTAATCAGAAAATAATTTAATTCTTATAAGAATGTAGGTATCTATATATGTATATACCTTGTGCTCTTTATCATGTAGAACATACAGATCTCAAGCACCTATGCCTTTCCTAGTCATCCAGTCCATGAAAATAGCAACAAATACTACATAATCAGTGAGAAAATATTCAATTTCTAGATCTTAGCCCTTAACCTTATTTCCCCTTTTCTTCCCACCATTCCTGTAATTCTTGTCCTTGTAATAGCGCAATTGCAGTTCAACTTTAAATATGTTCTGCGCTGTCTCAAAAACTTTGCATTTATTTCTTGGACTCCTGTAGACCATGGAAGTTTCTTAAATTGGCAGTGGGAGTATTTCAATCATAAGGGGGCAAGACATAAAAACTTCAAGTTTAATTCAAATGTGCAATCTGCTGCAGGCATTTCCACACCTGGAAATTCAGTCAGCCTTCAGTGAAACCATGGGGCAGGACTTGTGCTCATGCTACGGGCACTTGAAATTGTTGAGGCTGGTGGAAAAAAAACCTGCTGGAAAGTGACATCAAGCGGCTCAGCCCCTCTGCATGACTGCAGGTGAGAGCTCAGACCTGCAATTGAGTTACTGCAGTTTAACGGGTTACCGCGCATCAGCTGAGCTGCAGAAAAGCCGCGTGTGTCCTCCTCGCCTTTGACAAATGTCAGGTGATTTGACTTAGCTTAATCTATTTTCATTGCAGGCTAAATTGAATTACCTCATATTTATGATGGGCTATAAGGGCACTCAGAGAGAGTTATCTGGGTTCAACTGATCTGTGGTAACTTGCTTAGCCATGGTAGCTGGACTGTGGGTACAAACCCTAGACGGCCTTGTGCTGGTAGGAGAGAGCTGACGTGAACTTCAGCAGACACAGATTTGTGACTGACAATGAAGTAGTTTGGGATGTGGCAAGCCATTGACAGAATGGCTGGAATTGATTTTTAAAGGAATAGAGTAGCTGGCAGGGCACCTTCTTGATGGGTTTCTGATTCTGGAATATAGTTCCTTTCCCCTTTCAGAGTCTGCATAGGTTTGAGCTACAGCAGCACAGAGCCTTGCTTGCCTTGCCTTTCGTCTTCAGTTTTTTTCAGGCAAACATGTGGGATGGAGCTGGGATGATAGCTTTAACTCCCAGTGGGTTTTCTGTGAGGGTTCTTTGGTAGAGTAAATTAGTTTTGAATTTGGTTGTTCTACCATAACCTAAGTATTCTTAACTGAATTGTAAATTTAAATGTTAAGTGTTGCTCTGAATGTTTAAATAATTCTAAAAGCACTTGGAGCATGGGATAAGTGCTGTAAAAATCTAAATAAATGAGTAAATTGTTTAAGAGCATATGTGGTAATGCAAAATACTACATATGTGCAAAGAGTAAGAGCTGTGCTCGAAATGGTTGCCAGAGCTTAAAATTCCTTGCTACATGCAAAACCTTTTCCCATTAGCGGGGCTCCTTTTTTCATGTTTAGCCTACTGTATAACTGGGAGAAGAAGATGAAGCTGGCAGTTTAGACTGTCAAACAGAGGTTTCAGCTCAGCAGTGAGGTTCAAAGAGATTAATTTGAGCTCGACTGTTTACGTTACTGATCTCGTACCAGCTGGGCTTGTGGCATTAAGATGTCAATAGCACAACAGAATTTAACGAACAGTTTCATCATTGACATCATCTTTTGAAGGTACAGATGATTGCCTCCTTATGTACTAGGACATATTTCTTTAGGACAGGACTCTGTATGCTTTCATCTGGGAGGGCAAAGAAGGAGAGGGAAGTGGGGAGAGAGCCTTGAAATGAAGCTAATTAGAAAATATCCTTGTACATAAGTGGTTTGTTTAAGCAAGTTCCAGCAAAAAGGGTCCCATTTCCATAGGGCATAAAAAGCTTTATTTCTTCTTTTATTTCAAATTCCCCTTCTTTCTTTCAACTGGCACCTAAACAGAGCTGCTAAGGAAATAATAAACTGTCCTATGTGAAGTGGCATTATTATTTTTAGTAGTTCAACCTTGAATGGAGAAGAGAAGCCTCTTGGAAGGGCAGGAAGAGTTGATAATGGAGTTTCTTTCACACACCCTCTGCTCCCTCCAGCTCCATACAATAATTATTAATCAAAGGTAGCTGCAGATTCTTTCATTGAGGCTCTTTTGGTAACTCTCTTGGTCAACCATAGGTTGTACAAGGTTCAAACTCTGTTGAGATGTCATTGACCCGACATGCTGACCACTGGTCTTCTTGGGAAAAGACAAGGCAGAAATGCTAAAAACAAAAACAAAAACAAAAAAGTAAAATGCATCTGGCTTAAGGTCTTGAGAAGTTGTTTCTCTGGGGAAGATGGTTTCATTAATGAAGCTTACAGGATAGGTCCCTTGTTGAATAGGCTTTTCCACTGTCCCTTGGTGCTGTGGGTCCTGGTGGGAGATGCAGATGAAGGGGGGATAAATAACGTTTTGGGGAAAATAAGTAAAGAATCACTAAACGTGAAATGGTTTTGTTTTACAAAATAATGATACAGCTAAATTTGACTTGAGTGTTCTCTAAAAGCCTTTCCTCCTGTGCTGTAGTGGCTGCTGCACCCCCTTGAAATCCTGCGCCTTTGAAGGAAATCACAATGTAATCCTTTGGTTTGGCACGTATTGTCCCTTAATGACAGGCATTACATTTGCACAGTACCATAAATCAAAGCTAGGGGCTGTTTTAAATAGGCTGCAGATGCATGTGGACGTTTGCTAAGTGGCACTTCACTGGAGAGGGGAGGGGGAACCATCCCGCTGCTGCAGATCATGGTACAACAGGGCCAGCAGAGGGGCTTCCCATGTCCACAATATTTTCACTTCACCTGGGATTTAGCTCTACATGAAGACCTGTTTAGCAGAAGGAAATGTTTTTTGACTACGACCTCTGAGGGGTTTAATTGGGATTTAACTGTTCCTATTTTTTTCACTCCATGTGGGAGTCTGGAGCTCTGTTTACAAGGTGTGTCATATCCTCTCAACCCCAGAGTCCTTCTCCCCCTTCTTTCTTTTTATGTTCTGGACAAACAGGGAGAAAGATACTTTTAAAGCAAATGCACATAGAAAAACCCACATTTACTGTCCCTGATTTCACTGTGAAAACTTTACAACAGCAGTACTGAAAAATCTTCCTCTACCCCTCCTACTTCTTCTAAGAGAACGAAAAAATCCATCAAATTAACACATCAATGAGTTGATTGTAATCTCCAGGGTTCAGTGTAGCACTTTCTAGCCTCTCAGACAGGAGGCCAGCATGATTTATCAATGCAAACCTAATAGCATCAATATGAATCTAACTAAAAATCAATATTTCATTACCAAATTGTTAGTGAGAATGAAGAAAAATTGCCAGAGTCAGAGCATTCTCTAGGGTAGGAGCATCTGGAGTTCAATGTGACAAGATGAGTGATGCATGACTTGGGGCCTGGGGAAGGACACTGGGAGGACAGGCCGCTACGTAAGGCCGAAGATTCACGAAGAAAGCACTTTTTTTTTTTTTCCTAAAGCTTTCTCTAAGAAGAAAGAAAATGTCTGAGAAAATAAAAATGGAAGGCACGCTGCTATTTACCTAAACTGATGCAAAGTAGCTCAAACAACTGAATCTGAACAGATTAGTCTCTGCTATGGACACCTACACAGAACTGGTTTTCACAGGAGACAAATGGGGAAAATAAATTCAGTGGTCCAGACCCTGATTTCACCTACAAAGGACAGAAATTTATAATAGCTTTCACAGTGGAAATACTTTGTTTTCATATCCCATGTACTTGAAATTGGATTTGCTACACTTTGGATTTTTTGAAATTTCAGATTTATGGTGGATTTCTGTAGATTGCAACTAAAATGTGGACTGAAATCTTCTATCAAGAAGGCAGCAGTACTCAAAATAGTGTGTTTGCTTGAAATGCATCCTGGTTAGTGAGAATGAAGTAATTAATGTGCTTCTTATTTAAAGAAACAGAGCAAGAAGTGCATGGAAGAGTGCCAAAAGTATATTCAAAGCACAACTTTGCAGTACCTTAAGTCATAGGTCTATTCTGGCAGCATGGTAAGAGCTTACATATTTGGAACTGTGGAAAAAGAAGAACAAAAGCACTGAAAGGTAACTGTGATTTTAGATTCTCAGAGAGCCTTCTTATTGCTCAGGTTCAGCATATATTGGAGGATGATGGTTGGAGTTTTCGTGTCCCAGTGCCTCTCATTCACTTGGGATATCAGAAAGTTATTTGAATGTATAACAGCTGCTGTACTGTTTAACACCTGCATCTCTTTGGGTTTGGAACGACCCTCTCATGGGACTTAGGGAGCCCTCAATATTTAGGTTTTCATAGTCTTCTGAGGGGAAAGGTAGCACCCTTTCTGTGACCCTTAAATCTGCAGCTTCTGGAATCAGATTATGGGTGACCCTCTCAGATTCTGGATTTTAAAGAAAAACATTTCAGCTCTTGCACTGAGAAAGAATGATCAAAAAGTGGATTCCAAAGGCTTGGAAACCAGGAAAAAACCATAATCTCTCTAAAACTACTGTGAAAAGAAAACGAAGTACTAGTTATTTTTATTCTTTTTTTTTTTTAATGGAGACCTGCAATGAATAGTCCTGAGGTTTCTCTAGTTCTTTTGTGTCCTTATTTGGCTAAGTCTGCTCCATATGGCTCCAGTCAACGTTGTTTTTTTTTTTTTTTAGAGGGAGAGAAAGAGAATTTCCAGGTTAGTTGAACTTATTGCTTAGAATAAAATTTCTCCTAGCCCCTGTGTTTCTAATTCTGGCAGCCTGTGATACATCACTAATCTCTAATTCCCTTACTCCCTAGGAACTGTCATTATTTTATGTATTGACTAATACAGTTGTCTCAGGGTAAATTTCCCCTGAAATCGAAGTTTACTTCTTGCATTAGAAGTGAAGCCTACTCCCTTTTATAAATGACAGACTCCTTTTATAACTTTGCATGTATTGGAAGCAGTCACACTAGAAATGTATGTGATTTTGTTTGTTTAGGTTTATGTTTTTGTTTTTGATGAGGTATTACCTGTACTTAAGACTGAGAAAATTGGAAGGCTGAATACCTATGTCATGATTTCAACCTTTTTTCTGAAAAAAATTCTGATGAAGCCTGAAGGTATCAGTAAACAGGAAAGTTAGTGCCTCTGTTATAAGGAATTACTTAAAGGTATTAACATCAATAAAAAGTTCTTTGTTTCCATTATAAGTTTATGTAGGCTCAAGCACTGAATGAAAACAGCATTTTATTTAAATATAGAGAAATTACAGCAAATGCTTTGCAATACAATAAGTGAACACACTGTTTAAATAGGCAGGCCATGTTAACTGAAAATACCCTTAGATAAATTTTAAATGTAAAGATGTAAGTAATACCACCCATTCAGCATCCCAAGCAACTTGACACAATTTTGAGGGTAAATCAGTTTCTAATCTGTATTGATTCTTCTGAAATGGTTCCCGCTTCACAGATCTCCCTTTATACCAGTTGTGCATGCCTCTTCTGCAATAATCACAGTAAGTTTTAGTTTGTGTTGTGGTTTAGAATTTGATAACGGAGCCTTTTGGCTCCTGTGCTGGTTTGGGCTGGGGTAGAGTAAATTTTTGTCACAGTAGCTGGTATAGGGCTGTGGTTTGGATTTGAGCTGACAATGGTGTTGATGACCAAGGGATGTTTTCATTATTATTGAGCAGAACTTACAAAGAGTCACAGCCTTTTCTGCTCTTCACCCCATCCCACCAAAGAGGAGACTGGGAGTGCACAAGGAGTTGGGAGGGGACACAGCTGGGACAGCTGACCTCAGCTGACACGAGGGACATTCTGTACCAGTGGGCTGGTGCTCAGCACATAGATCCAGGGCAAGAAGGAGGAAGGGAGCGATGCTGAGAGAGCTCGTGTTTGTCTTCCCAGGTCACCATTATGGCTGATAGACCCCTGCTATCCTGGGCATGGCTGGACGTCTGCCTGCCCACGGGAAGAGGGTGAAGGAATTTCTTGTGTTTGCTTGCCTGCATGGTGTTGGCTTTATCAAGCTTTCTCACTTTTACACTTTCAATTTTCTCTCCCTTCCTACCAGGGTGAAGTGAGTGATCAGCTGAGTGGGGCTGAGTTGCCACACCACCTCCAAAACCGCAAATGAATTATTGCTGAAAAAAGTGAGATAGTAACTTTACTTCCATATAGACAGTAAATGGGTGCAAACATAAATCAGAAATAAAACAGGAATATTAAATTAATTTATTAAGGATTGTCACTATTATTTTTTTTGTCCCACTTTCTGTTGGTACTGTTCTTTCTCATACATGTTGAAGTTTTTCTTTTACTTTACACCAGTCTAGAACTGAATGACATGTGCTGCTACTGAACAGCTTAAAAATGGAAGACAAGGTCCAATCAGACAGACTAATTAGGGTATCCAGTGAGGATAGAGCCTGAATCTTCACTGCACTTTTTTTGGAAATACAGAACTGGGCAAATACTTGCTCAGGCTGATTGAGACAATCTGCCAGCCAATCATCCTTAGTGATCAGTGAAAAAGAATGAAAAATATTAGAAAAGTAACATCCATAAAAGTTTTCAGAACTGCTTAACTTAAAGAACTAACACTCTTAAATAAATCATCTAGCATTAGCAACTTTCTTGATTGAAATACAATTTATAGCAGTACCTTGCATAATCATTTGCTGCAGTTTTGCAAGGGGAAACTTCATTCAAAGGTCAATCACAGAGGCTGAGCAACAGTAGAGAATGATAGAGGACAGCCATGAGAATGGAAGACAAACACACCCAGTGGAAAGAAATCTTCTGGCTTTTTTGGTCTTAAAACTTCAAAGCAAATCCAGAGCAGATTTCTCTTACTATTTGGATGCTATTTGTCTGTGCTCAGCAGGTGCATTGATTTGTAGATGCAAACCCAGTGCCTCTGTGGGTGTGTCCCAGTCAGAGGTTGATGGGGAATCACCTTATGCCTCTGTGCTGCCTGGTTTCATCATTTGCATGGTCTGGGTAGGTAGAAGAATATGTGCTGGGTTTGAATTCAAATGTTGATATCAAAGATGTGTGATGACAGCATGACCAATTTAACTGTTGGCATTTTATTTCTCACTGTGTCAGTAGTGCATCTTCTGCCTACCTTCAATACATCCCTTTTTTTGGACACCACCCTATAGACTGAGCAAGTATGGAAGAATAATTTCTTATGCTTGCATTGGCTTCAGACCAGTCGAGTTATGACTGCAGTCACCCTTTTCCGAGGCATTTAAACATTTGATGTTTCTGTTCTGTGGATGTGCACAGAAAATAAATACAGGGCCCGAAGCAGAAATGAACTGAAAGGTGGATTGATCTTCCTGCTATAACTATTTGAAACTTGGGGGGGATGGAAAACTTTCAGATTTTTCCTTTTGATGAAGGAAGAAGAGCTAATATTGGAAAACGTAGGGAAGCACATATTCAGCAGTAATGGCTAATCATAGATATTGAAAGCTATAATGTGACTCACAGACATGCCATGCAAGGAGTAACTTGCAGTACTCTGCTCATTTAACACTTCTTATCTGCTTTCATACCCACAAACAAAAGCAGGGTTTTAACCATTAATATCTGTGCTTCTCTGACCTGCCTTTCAGTGTTGCTTGTGCAGTGGGTAAGCAAAAGGCCAGCTGAGAAGTTTATTCTCTATAATGAGTACACTTCATGATATGATAGAGTCCTTGACAAGAGTGTTTTACAGAAGGAGTAGCTAAGTAGTAGCTAAAACATTGTGCTCTCTAAAGAGTAAATGCTTTGGCTCATTGCCAACTTTCTGTTTGATTACAAAGAAATTGGAAAGGGACATCCATCCAGGTCTAATACAGCAATTGTTAATTTCTTTTAGAAAATAATGAGCAGAAAAACTATATTACAATAACTGAAACATTTGGCAATTTATGTATTTATTTGCATATTTGCGAGGCTTGTGGGTAAAATAGACACCTGCTAAATGTATGGTGTGACTGATGGTAAAAATAGGTTCTTTTCACAGGTTTATTCTTTACAACCAAACGGGCTTAAGAATTTTGCCATTTACATAACACAGCGTAAATTGTTTCACAGTAAATCTGCTTAGCAACTTTATTTATGGAAGAATGACATGTGCATTTTCTATGACACCTAATACTTTGGGGTTTTATTTTGTCAAAATTGTTGTTTTACTCCCTTCTCCCCCAATTATTTATAGTTAAGATCTGTTTAGGCACTTTGTCTGAAAGGTAAGTTTCAATAGGATCCTGTTATAGTGTAGAATTTTGTGTTTGAAGTATTAATGTGTGGCACTTCTATGCAATGCTTTTTATTTATTCTTTTCCTGCAGGCTTTCAGATGCAAAATAACATGAGATTTGGCCTTTTTAAAGTATTTAATTGCTGGGATGGTGAATCTGTCATGAAAAATCAGGGGACTTATATTATGCACTGCTTTCTTGCCAGTTTAGACATACAACAATACTTCCAGCTCTCCTTTCCATTGGTGCATAATAGATTTATTATTTTTATTGTGGCAAGACTTGGGGTTTGCATTTAGGGTCTGGTTAGGGTAAAAATGGGAAAAAAACAGTGAAAAGACATTGATTCCCAATCTCTACAGTCTCTGGCCTGGGCAAAAATTTTGCCTTTTCTTCCTATATCTGCTTGCAGTAAAGCTGGGGATGTGCTTTGGATACTTCCTTGTGCAAAACACACTTGGAAGAACAAATTAATCCTAGCAGGAGGTTTTCTAGCACTCTGGAGCTTTCTCTGCTCTCTGCCCTCTCTATGGGCAATTGTCTGACATGCATGTACATGGCAGTTCCCATGAACTGCCACCCACCCATCCCCACATGCACATTGTCCCTAGCTTCTCCTTGCCCAGAAGTGTCTGAGGATTTGTTGGATGCTTATTTGCCTCTTTTTTTTTTTTTTTTTCTCTATTTCTGTGCTTTCTATCAAGTTCCTCCCTGCTTGTGGCAGGTAACTGAATAAGTCAGCAGTGTGGTTCTTTGGCAGTTGTGAGTTATGTCCTCAAGTTCTTGGTTTTGTTGGTTGTTTTTTTGATATGATGTGGCCTTTTCCAAGGGCTTCTGAGAGCCTTGGAGTAGTGAGTAGCCAGCTCCTCATTGGTGCTTTGCATACCTGTCCTTGGGGATGGCTTATCCTCTGGAGTATTGGAGGAATTCAGTGCTGCCCAAGAAATTATTCATAGAGATTTTGCAAACTGATCAGAGCTTCAGGTGCAGGTTGTAGTGGAAATATGGTGCTGAGAAAAGCCTCTGACCACACTTAGCATGGACTAAAATGGGTCTTCCCTATTTCCTTCAACAATAATTCAAGTCTTTTAGCTATTTTTTATTCTAGGTTTTGTTTGTTTTTCATGTTTACTCAGAAACAGAGTCTCTTTAAAAACCAAAGGGCTTCTGTCAGAGGCTTCTTTTTCCTTGAGAGAGTGAATTAATCTGTGCTAAGGTCAGTGCTTCTTTGCCTGCATTGCTGAATGTAGCCAAACAATAAACTTAAAAATCAGACTGGTCCTTTGGTCCTTCTAAACCACAGTCAGCGATGGGACTGCTTGTTTAGGAAGGTGAGTTTCAGGGATCCCAAGGAATGAGGGCCTTGCTGCTTTGCTGCACTTTGCATCTAGTTTATACTGTTAAACTTCTTCTTCGCTATGTGAAGCTTAGCATGGAACAACAAATTCTACTCTGCTATGTTGGAATAAAACCAGTGCTACCCATGGAGGTGTATGAGTGAAGCCTGCATAGATAAGTCTCATTTCTGACTTCTACGGTTCAGGTAAGTGATTTATCCAATATCACTGTTTAGTGGACTGGAGGGAAAAGCTTGAGATTTCTGTAAGAGAACAATATTTAATACTCTAGTCTTTGTGGAATGTAAGTGTACAGGGTAAAGAGGAATATACACTTTCAAATCTACAGATAAAAAAATCTTTTAAGGGCAAAGTATTTTTAACAGTCCCTTTGACTAACAAGAAGATTGGATGGTTTGTGGCTCTGAACATAGGGTGTTACTCTGAATTTCAGAGGTACTCAATGCACGTTACAATTTTTACTCCCATTTTCTTAGTTAATTTAGGCATGTCACTTTAACCATAGTGTTAACCACCTCAATAACTATTTTCTCCCTGTCAGGGCTACATTACTTGGAGCTGTTTTCTTTATCACGATATTTGTTCACCTTGTGACAAGCATTTGCTAGGAAAGAAAAATATCTTTGCTTTTCTCCCAATGTACTGACTTCTACACAACTCTGACTGAGAGTCCAGTGGTATAGGAGCAAGAAATCGAGTGGATGGACACATTTTCTATAGAAAGAGAATACCTTAAGAAAACAAAATGAAAAATAAACCAAAAAACAACAACTTGCCATAACAGTAAGACACTGCTGCAGGACATAATTTTGTGGCATAAGCATGATGTCTAAAATATTAATTATCCTTGAGGATGCAAGTTAAAGTTTAGGAAGAATCAGCTTAGACCTTCACTCCTGGATTGTAATAAAATGCACATATATGTTCTTTACAGATTTCAAATGTGACACATTTTTGGACATGGCATGGTTCTCCTGTTTAAGAGAAAATGTACAATGGACCATAGAAGATAAAGGCTTTGCACCAGGTATCCTCCCCACCCCTGCTTTTCCTTTTAACCAGGCAGTTTTCTGACCACAGAGTGTGCCAAGTGATTTGAACTGAAAGTCACTATTTAAGTACAGAAGTATGGAAGCATTGCTTCTGTAGAAAGTGCTTAGGAAAAAAGAGAAATTTCTGATCTACTGTGGTCTCTATCTAGTTACCGCCAAATTCAAAATGAGGGAGGGGAGAAAAGCCCCTTACAATTCATCTTAATAAGATGACATGAGTTGGCAAGTCTTTACTTTTATTACCCTGTCTACTCCAGCATCCTCAGCTAGAAGTCAAATTGTTGGCACAGAAACATCCACTTTTCTTGCTCTTGTTCCACTCTTCTTCCAGCTTGAGGGCTCTATATAGGATTAATCTAAAGGCAGAAAAAAAGCATTAAGCAAAGCAATAAAAATAATTAACCTAAGTTTGATAGAGATATTTTCCCCTTCTTCTGCCATTCCTTTGCTACAAATGTGCAAACATTTTTCCCTACAGTGGGAGGCTGAGAGGTGCTATTTGCTTTACTGGAATATAGCTTCTCCCCATCCTCTCCTCTCCATTCTCTGTTTGCCCTTTGAGTCTTAAGGGCTGTCATTAAGGGCTGCCTTAGTGTTACTGGAGCCCACTGTTGTTTCAGGCTAATCTCAGGGATCAGCTAAAGCCATCAAATCAACCATCTGCAGCTGTGCAGCGAGTCTAGAGGACTCCACTCCAAGTTCTTCAGCCTTTTTAATTTTTATCTTTTGGTCTTGTTTTGTTCATGGCATATTTATGACCAGTGGGATTGAGATGAAAAGTCTTTATGTACATACATGAAAAAAATCAGTACTATACTATTTTTTCTTTTTTCTTTTAATGATATTTCATTCCAACAAGCCCTTTCTATCTAGACAGGGTTCTGCTTAATTAGATATTTAAATGATTGGAGCAATGCTGTTTCTTTAACTCCTAACTGCAACAAACACATACGAAACACACTGTTGGCGGCATTTAATCAACAGCAGTCAATTTATCATTTTCACAGTTTTAGTGAGTGGTTATGAATCACTAAAATCACAGGTATTGTAGATGCAGCGTTGTGGCACTATCATTAACAAATATACAGTGCACAGAGGGATGACTTGGTAATTGAGTGGGACTAATAAGAATACATCATTTAGCTGTATGTGACAAACTGTGCCTCAAAACACAGCCATGGAAAATTCACGTTTTGCTTAATAAATAAATTACACAGCCAATGTATTATACATAATTTGTGTCCTCATGGATTTGAATGATATATAATGCATACTCCAAGTCATTTATTTATTAAGACTAACTATATATATTGTAGTTGGGGAATTTTAAACTCTAGAGTAAGACCTGCATAGGTAACTGTTACGACTACTGAGTTTGATTGGGCAGTAAATGAGGCTGTGCATTTGGGGAGCTGCAAACACAGGCAAGTGTCTCTACTGTTACAAGCTCCAGAGTATTAATAAACTTCGCTTTCCTCCATTAATTTGAGGGATAAGAGGACTAAAGTTGGAGAAGTAACTTATTCAGAAATGGAAAACAAGGAATTTTTTCAATAACAGGAAAGTACCAATTGCAGCAAGGAGCTTTGCTGCACTTGGGTAATAACAAACCTTCCTCTGCAATGTTTTGGAAGAGGCAGTTTTATACTTGTGGGTATCTAGGCCCATTGGCCAATCCAAAGAAGAGAGCAAATAAAAAAATTTATTCTCTTGAGCATCTTGGATAGGCAGTAGACGAATATTTGACCCACAGATGCTTTCAAAATACTTTCCAATAGGTGCTCTAAAGTTTTCCAGCTAACATGCTCTTCAGCTGGCCTATAGCATTTTGTTTCAGGACTTCCACCATTTTCTACTTAAACTACTGTCATGTCCAGATTCCTCTGGGTTCTTTGTTTCTTTGTTTTTCATGGTGTCTAGGAGCTCTGATTTAATTTCAGGAAACATTTGTTTTCTTCTAGCAGATTGACTAAAGTGTAGTATCTTGTAGGACCCCTCTTATAGCACGTAAATTTGATTAAATTCTGGAAAAGCAATCTTTTGAAATGAAACTGGTTTTGTTTTAAAATATCATTGCTGTTGTGAACCTCCAACTAAAAAGAAAGAATAAGTCCTAAAAAAATAGCTCTTATTGAGTTGCATTGAATCACACTGATCAACCATCATTTCAGGTGCACATTGAACAGTGCATATATAGAGTCAACAATTTCCACCTTAAGTTTCCCCTGAAAGATTACCTGTAGACTGCATAAATCTGCATATAGGCAGGTTTTTACAGGGAGACTAGAACGTTCCTTTTTCTGACATTGGTGGAAAATGCTGGCTTGCTAAAAAGAGCAAGTTGTGTGGAACCACCAAGACTAACCCAGGCTAATCTGTGAGAGGAGGAACACTAGCTCTGGGAAGTGTCAAGGCTGATTTCTCAGCAGTTAATTATTTTAAAAAACCCTAAAACCCCAGCAAAACAAAACAGCCCTTTCTTTTCTTATTCCAGAACTAAGTGGTTTTGTTGATTTTAATTTTTTTATCAGATATTTTTAACCAATTCTGGGAAATTACTGTGATTTAAAATTGCAGAAGCTTTATTCACATCTAAATTTTTTTGACACTGCAGAAGTGCCTGAGACTTCTGTTCTGCTGTTGGGGAAAAAATCCCCAAACCAAACAAACTACCAGATTTAACTCTTTGTATTAATCAGGTTTTGGGTTTAACTCAAAACAAGGTTCCCGAGAGGAAACCTTCTGTGAATGTGCTTCCAGCAAGCCAAGGCTGAGTCACTCAACACACAACCTTGAGCTAGTACAGATCTGCAGCAGCAAAAAGAAAAAAGGTGATTGTTTCTGGTAAATTATCCATCAGGTTTGGGATGTTATTATGCTTAGAATTTAAAGTGAACTGAACAACGTGAGTTGGATAAAGGAAAAGTGCAATATTAAGAGAGCCAAGTTTCTTCTCATAGTTTCCTTTCCTAGGCATAGTTTCCTCTTTGGAGCTACAAAACAATGTGTATCAAGGTTTGAATCCTACCTGATAGGCAACATTCAACAGCATGTGTGACACTGCCTTGGATGGTGCTTGCTTAGCTGCAAACTCGGAGTATAACGCTTCACATAAGGAGGTCGGGTAGCTGTCAATTCTCCATTATGTGCTTCATCCTTAGATATCATACTAAATTTTCACATCTCCAAAACACACCAGTGTGAGTATTACAGATACACTGACCCAGCCTGGTGAAAGCAGCCCGGTGCTCACGAGTGGTGGGGTTGGGCTGGGTTACAAAAACCCTGCCTGCCCTGGCACTAAATGTGGTCTGAGGGTGAATGACTGCTGATCTTAATTCTCTGTGAAAGAAATGAGTGAAAGTGTGGCATGCCAGTGGACTTATTTACCTGCTTTTCCAGTATTATTTGGACAGCTTTTAGCTGCATCTGTCTGCTTCCTCCCAGCTCTTCTCAAAGAAAATAGCAAGACTCAGAGTAAGATATGGATTTAATTGCAAAGCATCGTCCCCTCTTTTAATGCTTGTAACAAGCCAATGAACACTGAAAGGACCCTTGGTATAATAATGTGTAAAAAAAATATATATACTGATTAAGGCTGCTGGGTAATAAAATGTCCTTGGTATAATTTGAGTCATTTCTCTTTGTGGTTCTATCATTAACCCTATAAGAGCCAGTGTCTGCATTTTGGTGCACTGTCTTGTTAGTCTAGCCTTTCTAGTCCCCCAGAATTAAACTTATGCTAAGAGGACTGCAAGATAAAAATGCAGGCACAGGGATGGTTAGGCCCCTGCAGTCACCAAGATGAATTAAATAATTTAAATTGACCTAGGGGCCTGTGTGTAGAATAATCCTCCACTTAGATGACCCGGTGATTCTTAACTCATTTCTAAGTCTGTATCCAGTCAATGTGAAAGTGTTAATGTTCCTGTATCACAGTACACTGATTACACTTATCTTTTTCATACCCAATAACCAGAGACAATGATTATATTATTCATAAGATATTTTTACCTGAAGTAATAAAGCATGCAGCTTTAGTTATTATTTCCTAATCCTTTTTTTTTAACTGTACTTTTTTCCCCAGCCCCAGGGATAGCCCTGCAATTTATATTAAAAAACATTCTTCCCTTGCACACCTTTCTTTTTTTATCTCTGTCTATGCAAAGCCAGTATAATTGTATCAGCAATGTGTTTATGCGAACATTCTTGTAGTTTTCAGGGGATACTACCCCTGCAGGGATAGCCAAAAAAATGCTTCCTTTTAAAATTGAAAAATAAAACTGGAGAGGGTTAATGTGGGAGAAAGAGGTTTATTTCAGCACATCCTGTCTTACCTTAATCAGGTAATACACAAGGCAAAGAAGTCTGACATGTCCACAAACAGTTACTGCGCTGCCCGCCATATGCTGCCCGCGTGTTCCAGATGGAGGGAGAATCTGTGAAAGTCATGTTTCATGAGCATTCCCTTCAGGCTCCCAGGAACCTCCAGGACACAGCTGGAGAGATGTAGGCACACACCAGTGTGGCTGTGTGGGGGTGTATGCGTGTGTGTGAGAGAGAGAGAGCATGGATGTTCGGTGGGCTGTGAGGCTGGTTCTAAATAATTTTGAGAGAACTAAAGGGCAGGGGGGAGTGATGTGGAAATCTTGCATTTGACTTCACATGGCATGCCAAAAAAATTTCCAAGTGGGATTTCAAGAACACGTTTGCTCTCAGATTCACTAGTATGTGAGACTTTCTTTCGTTTCCAAGAGTGACACCACATATTATGCTACAGAAAGATGGAACAAATGTATGGGGAAGCAATGAATGGGTCTAATCCCTGCCCCAAATAATCAGGATAATTGTTTTCATGCATCTTTACTCTCTAGTGTTCTTTCTAGTAAAATACTTCTGACCCAAAAACTGAATGAAGCTCCCAATCTTTTTGCAAGACAATTAGCAAAAATTGTATTTACATTTAAATAGCACCATCCCAGTGTTTCTCTCTTCTGGGACTTGCAATTGTATTATAATGTCCTAATTATTGCTCACTGCAGAAGGATTTTTATCAGGCCACAGGTATTTGAATATAAGTTGTACCTAACATGACTGCTAGGAATTGTTTGCTCTACTGAAATCTAAGCATGAGTGAGTTGGAGTTAGTCAAAACATGGCTACAAACCTGACCATTAATCTGCTTAACCCTGGCAACATGTGGCAAAGAGCTTGAACCAGGCTTTAAGGCACCCCACAGTTCTTTAAATGCTATAACTGTCCTTTCTGCTCACCCTGCACATGGCCTAAGGAAATCTGCTTTTCACTTGGCCCTTCTCTTTTTCTTTTTCCTTCCTGTACATGAGCACTTGGAGTCCATCTTCACCTTCCAACAGGAAGGCACAAGTCAGAGGAAGGTGTGCTCCTCCATCTGCCTTCCTCTTCCACCTGTGCTGCAAGACAACTGAGGGAAACCCCAGGGAAATGAAGCCCAGGTCTGATCCTCGATGGCCCCACACAATAAAGAGGGAGCACTCAGTTGCTGCTGTACATAACCACGTTTTTACGTATCAGGCTGCCTCCCCATTCCACTGCAGGTCTAAAGCTATAGGCTGAGAGCTCCCTGTAGGAAGCTGTTGTTATGGTAGTAAGATATTGTCTTCTTTTGATTTAAACCTAGAGTTATTTCCTATGATGAGCTTGAGGCATAAAATTTTCTGGAAAATAGGGGACCCTTCTAATAGTCATGACCTTAAATTAAACTTGAGCTAATTGAAATTTTGTGGCAAAAAATAGCCTTTTTTTCTCCAAAATTTCCTAGCTATCCATGCTCTTAACCACTACCATAACATAGAAAAACATGCAGCTGTTGACTGAGTCAGTGTCAGCTCTTACCATTCTATACATAGCCTGGTCTTTTCAAATGGTAGTGTTTTTACAGGTGATGTTAACCTAAAGGCAAAACAGAACGTAGGTTCTTTGTATTATGCAGATAATCAGTGATGTTTGTGAGGTTATGTCCTACATGGGTGGCCTGATTGACCACAGAAAGCTTCTGTAAAAACTCCAGGGATAAAAAAGTGAAACCCTGTCCTGGAAGATAGCTGTTGCTTTTCCAAATTGAGAAATAGAATAAATCTCTTTAAACACATCGCTTATAGCAACCACCTGCAATTTCTGTCATGCTGGTATACTCACAAAGCTCTTATTCATGGGTAGAAGGCGACTCTGGACTTTTTAGGTAAAAATGCTTCCTTGCACAGATAATTTATATATTTTTGCTTGGCAGAGAGTCCACACATCCAAATTTGCACCAGAATTACTGACGTTTTATTCAGTTTTTAGGCAGCACTGAGAGACATCCTGTGCATCCTGAGACCTTCCTTCCTTTGCTAGGGGTGTGGTGCTGGTGGCAATGGCAGCTCCTGGATGGCTTTTCACTTTCCATGGGGGAAACAGCCCAAAGTGGGAAGAAAAAACACCCCACAAATGCTCTAGTTCAGAGCTGGAATAGCAGGTGGCAGAAAAAAGCTAAGTCAGTGGGGCAGAAGCTGGTGAGAGAGCACTGCGTGTTTTGGTTGCCAGGGTCCCAAAAGCATCCACAACCCTGCCTCTTTCTGCCCCACCCCTCACCAGCCCATGGCCCAGGACCCATCCCAACCCCCAGAGCTGTCATCCCCCATCCCAGTGGTGCTGCACCAGGGCCAGTCTTCAGGTCCCCACAGCCTGACCCTGCCTGGCCATGGGCCTTAAGCCTGGTGGGGACCTGCATTTTCCCAGTCTCCAGGGCAGTACCTGGTGCCCAGGAATGGGACTGCCTTGGCATCCCTGACTTCCCAGTTCCTATAGGGGGGGTAGGATGTGTCCTGGCTCCCTGGACCCACCCTTAAAGACCCCCATGAGGATCCCCTACCATCCTGGCCCTAGGGAGCCCTGACTTCCCCCTGTACACACACCTGGATTTATTTGTCTTTAATTCTGCACAAAATTAACACATGCTCTAGTGCAGACACTACCAGCTGACATAGGAATGGAAAGGTAATATCCTGGCTGTTTGTTTCTGTAACTTGATCATATTGGCAGGGATATTATTTTAAGACTGAAAAAAAGGTCTCACCAAAAAAAAAAAAACTTAATGCAATCTTCCATTCATTCTCATCAGAGAAGAAAAGGCCTTGGCCTCATCCCCAGCAAGCTTTGTCCCCATAAGGCACTGTAGCCTCTGCCTTCCTTCTCTCCTTCCAGGGCTATAAATTAATATCTCATCATTGACCATAATATGCCCTGTAACTCGGTTTATTATTACTGCGTATTTTAGACAGGTGGTAAGTATTGGCACTTTTTATTATGCTGATAAACAATGTCGGACTGCCAGGTGAAATCTGTGGTCAGAGTGATTTCTCACTTCCCTGTAGCCTCCCAAGGATTTCTGCTTGGGCTAAGGGAGGGCAGAGCTCCAGTGAGTCTGCCTTCTGCAGCACCCTCTGTCCTGCGGGGATCAGCCAAGTGCTGCCACTCCTTCCCACTGCACGCTTTCAAGGGACATAGAGCCCCAAACATACACAGCTCTTAGGAAACCAGGCACCAACACAAGTGCCTTCCCTCGCTTCCAATCCTCGCTTCCCTCGTGGTTGTTGCTGCTCTCTCAGATCCATTCCTTTTTGCTGTGCAGCAGCATTGGAGGTCCTGCCCTCCTGAACTGCTGTTGTTCCCGAGATCTGGAGAGGGAGCTTGGTGTGGGGTGACCAGGAGATGTGGATATATTTGGCTATTTATTGAAAAATCCTTAGGCACACTTACCCACTGCTACTTTCATGATGCTGCCTGGCCTGTATCAGGTTCACACATAGTGCTCACACATACGTGATCCTGCCTCAGACATATCAGAGCCTTTCTCAACTGCCTTTCAATCTCTCCTCCTGCATCTACTTACCAACTCTGCTTCTCAGTCACCTCACAGCGTGTTGCAGAAGGTGTGTGTGTGTCTGTGCAGTACATCCTCATGGAGTGCTGTGGGGAGGTACCTGAGTGAGGTGCAGACACCTGGGAGAAAATTCACCTTGATGGTGCTGGTGGCACTCACGCTCTTATGTTGCTCCCAGTGCATAAATTAGCTTGGCTATGTTTTCAAGGCGTGCATTGTGTATACAAGTGCACAGCATCCTGTCTGGCACAAACAGCAGCCATTTTCCCCCTGCAACCCTCTTGTCCAGCTCAGAGATGAATGTAAAGAATTTTGTGCATTATATTTATAGATATATTTTTCCCATACTTGCAAACCCTAGGCACTAAGTAAAAAAAAAAATTAAAAAGAATATTGTTTTTCAGCTTTACTTAAACACTCAAGTGTTAGCAAAATTCAAGGATCTTGGTTGTGGATACCTCTTTGTTCATATGATGTCTTTGTGCATATACAGCCACTCATTACTGAAATGTGCCTTTTTATCCCTGCCTTTACAGACTGAATCCAAGTTCTCTAATCAAAAGGGCTGTGGGTGGGATGCAGTCAATAAGTTAAAAGGTCACAGGAAGGAAATACTGGTATATGATAACCGACTTTTGTTTTGAGTTATTTTAATGAGACTAATTTTGATTTTTGAGAATAATCTGGTCCTCTCCTCTCCTCTCCTCTCCTCTCCTCTCCTCTCGAGCTCTCGCGTCTCCTCGCCGCTCCGCTCCTCTCTCCTGCTCCTCTCCTCTCGCTCTCCTCGCTCCTCTCCTCTCCTGCTCCTCTGCGCTCAGCCTCTCCTCGATCCTCTCCGCTCGTCCTCTCCTCTCCTCGTCCTCTCCTCTCCGTCGTCCTCTCCTCTCCTCTCCTCTCCTCTCCTCTCCTCTCCTCTCCTCTCCTCTCCTCTCCTCTCCTCTCCCTCTCCTCTCCTCTCCCAAGCAGAACTAAAGTTCCAAGAGACTTTATGATCCTAATGGGTCCCTTCCAATTCAGAATGTTCAGTGATTCTGAGTTAAAAAAGGTTGTAGATGGAATTTGATGTTGATTTTATCTGCTTTTTTGTATTTTTTGTGGCATTTCAGATTTCTTTAATTAAATACACCATCTACTGTTGCTATTCAGGTGGGTAAAGGAGTATGTACTCCAAAGAAAGCAGGGTGTAGGATCTAAAGTCTCTTTTCCTTTCCCCATAGGCTGTGGCTATGCAGATTGTAGGGTGTCACAGAGCCAGTGTCTCCACAGTGTTGTATGGGACACTTAATTCCTGAACAGCAACACCTTGCCTTGTTGGAAGAGGGAGGACTTCCTTTACTAGTCACCCGTGCCATTCACTTCTGTTTCAGTGGCTATGCCAGTGGTAGCTATTGAGTTTATAACAGCCAGTACTTTGAATAATAAAAGTTAGCAACTTACCAAGTGAAACACTGAGCAAGGGTTAACACAGTACAGTGGCTGATGTGGTTTCCTGTCCTAGGTGCCCTTCCTTCATTTGTGCAGCACAAGTGACCCTGAACAAAATGAGGAATCAAAGGGATGGCAGCAGGTTTGGAGTAAAATACTATCATGAAGTCTTTTAGTCAAGATTTGCTGGGTCTGAAAACCTCTGTCCAGAAGTGAAGCTCCATACTGTTTTCCAGAGACGATTAAGTGCAATAGTAATCTCAAAAGATTACAAAAAAATGGTGGGATCCCTATGACATACAATATGCTATTTAAAAACCTAGAAATAAGTTTCAATCCTAACTCTTAGTCTTTTCATTGCTGGGGGAGTTCTGCGTTGTGCTCCATCTGGGCATGCTGTATGCTTTGGGGAGAAGGATGAACTGATCTGGGCTGCAATTATGTCACCTCCTAGCAACTGACCATTGGTACTGTGGGGACATTCTGGTGAGGGATGCAGTACCCTGACTGTGAAATTCCCTGATAACTGGGTGGCTAAAAGCTAGATCTGGATTTTTATGCCAGGGGCCATCTCTATTTAAAATGCAAGATAAATTAATCTCCTCCCCCAACATTATCAGAGTCCCGCAGATGGCGTTATTATAAATAAGTTCTGTTTATCTAAAAGTATTAGCATTTAACTCTAGGAGGAATGGTTGTTGTCATGTGTGGTTCAGATCTTTATAGATGTTAGAGGTTTCTTTTGCCTCCAGCAAGATGAATATACAAAAAAAAGAAAAGACATATAAAATACATATAGTCATATAGTTGTTTAACTGGAATATACACCCTCTTGTAGGCTCTTATTTGTGAATATTTAGCTGAGCAACTGAAGTGAAGGAAGGAAAAAGTGAAAAAGTGTTAATCACAAGTGTGCAAATAACATCCATGGGAGTAATTTTAGCTAAAGGTACCAAATTGATGCTCATTATCATAGGTAGATAATTAAAACTGGAGAAAAGAATGATTTTGTTGCATAGGAACATAAGAGTTAAGAAATAATTTTAAGGATGGCAAGTTAGGATAGGTAGTTTGGGTGAAGATGGGGTTGGTAATGAAAAAACCTCCTGAAAAAACCAAGCTACAATTAATTTTTAGATACTTCTCTAAAGAAAATGAGGTAATCCAATCAAGGAATGCAAACAGAGCCATTTGGTTAGATGACCAATTACACTGGGGCAACAGTGACTCATTAATATTTGTGCCATATGCTTATGAAGAATCCAAGGGCTACATTAAGCAAACTTGAAGTAACTGGGATTTAACAGGTAACTCATGGAGAAAAAAAAAAATAAAGAAAGAGGCCTAGAAAATTGATTAACTTTATTCACTGGGAATGGTATGCCCCTTTTACTGAACAAAGTCACACTCAATGTCCTTGCCCTACTGTATTACTAATGGACTTTGTGTCTATATTTTGCCTTGAATCATTTTGGATAACTGGCATTGGTGAGTTTTCTGTTTTCCCTGAAACATAGTCTGTGTTCCCTAAATGAAAAGAAATGTAAAGCTCTTTACATTTATGCAGTCATTAATTAACCTGCAACAACTTAGAGGCACCAGGGGACTGAGTGTGTTAAAAATAGACATCAAAGTCAATGACAACTTTGACTAACTTTTCTGGGTTTTTGTCACTTAAGCACTTAACTGTATTTTACTGAACTGGCTACCTGAAATCATAATGATGTAGTATCATATATTCAGACTGTCAAGGTTTTCATTGGTCATATGCTTCTTGCTCTTCTAGCCCCCTTCATAGCTAATGCCCTGTGGTGTTCTTCTGCTCCAGGTCTCAAAATTCTGAGAATCCATTGTTTCCTGTGTTGGAAACTGGTTTCTTTTCTATTTATTGAAAATGGTTGTTTCCTTCCCCTTTGGAAATGAAAGTGCTGAACTGGAGAAATTGAAGTTCAAACCATGCTCAGGGGTCATGATATTTGACATAGTCATACAGTCTGGTGTTCAGAGGGACAGAGTCACGGGTGACTCGTGGGTGTAGAGAGCTTTTTAGAAAAGGAAAATTTCCTTGTAGTGATAATCCAAGGTCAAATGTTGGAAGTTGAAAGTACAAGCCAGAAAGAAATTCTGTTTCGTGTTTTATACTTCATTTTTCTACCATCATAACTTGGGACTGGGGAGAATTTTGTGACTAGCTGTCCTTGTGGATACTTATATATGAATTGTTAAACCTCATAGCTCTTCTTTGATGCTAGAGAGACCCTCATTAATTGTATAGATTCTTGGCTATTTTTGTATTGTATGCAAAATCAGCTCTTTTGATAATGTGAAGCACTTTGAGCCTAGCCTTAGCTTAAGACCTAGTAGGACTCACATGCTGTATTCTGTAACTAGGATTTAATAGGCTAGTGATTCTTTTAATAGATTATACTGCTCAGAAATTACAATATGGAGGTTATTATTCTTTTAGCTTAATTAATATAAGCTATTTAGACTGGCAAACTAGGATGTGGGAGACTTGAACTCCGTTGAAGAAGGTACTTGAGGTTTGGTTTCTTACTTGCTTCTTTGAAGTCCAGGGAATGCTACATGGCTCTAAAACTCCAGGGGAGAGAAATGCTAAGCTTCAGTTATAGGATCAAGCCCCTAAATAAGTCTGAGGAGCAGATTTTACGCCAGTTCTTTTGCTTGTGAGCATAATTCACCTGAGCTGTCTTAGTCTTTTTTGGGGCAGGGCATGCCATTTTCTTTGAATTCCACCTGTAGCTGACTGCTGGTACCTGACCCATAGCTGGTATTTCCATTAGGTGCCAAGGTTAATGGCAAAAATAGCAAAGACAAAATTTACAGTGCCAAATCTAACTAATTTTGTAAATCTAGGGGTTTTGTCTAGCATTAATAAATACAATAGAAGTCTTCAATGAGCTTCATAGAGTTTTTTACTACTTCCCCCCCCCCCCCACCTTCTACTATGGACTCTCTCAAGTCTAAAAAATTTCACAGCCTAACAGACTCAACTCCCAGGAAAAGTTTTCAGGGAATCAATCTACATTTTCACTTCTTCTTAAAGTGAAATACTGCATCACCACACTTAGAGTTCTGTATCCTCATTCCAGCCTCATGACTGTAATGTTTTTCCTACCGTAAAGAATAATGCCTTAGTGTTGACACACTTCAATCCACAAGATGTCAGCTGTTAGGATTTTCTACAAAGTGAGATCATCCTCTTTCAGGCCTGTTTGTGAGTCAGCTGAAAGGACTCTGCAGTGCTGGTGTGGAGGGACTCATTTTCATTCTGCGACAGAGTTGTTTTCTTCCTAATTACAACAGTGGAAAATTTTACTTTGTCTTCATTGTTGCAAAGTAGAGGACAGGAAAAGAGAAACTTGATTAGAACCTCCTATGTACAATGTTTTGGTCCTGACTAGTCTGCCAAGTAAGAAGCAAATGGTAATTTTTTTCTTTTAAATGTGTCTTAATTTCTTTCAAGTTCCTGTAAAGCACTGGAAGCTGAAGGAAAAAAAACATGAGCCACCAACAAATAATGGAATTTTACCACTGTCCATAAAGAATAATATATTGATTGATAATTTTTGGTTTGTATAAAAACTCTTGCAATAGAAGTAGTGGGGGTGGATCTGAAACTTCAGACACAACAGCACATCATTATAAAGTACAGAGACTTTAATAGCTCAGTGTCTGAAAAAGTACTCCAACACAAAGTTCCATAGTGCCTTGGTCTGCCTCCATAGCCTCCTTGAGAAAAGCCAAGAAAAACAGCAAGGTTTTGTGGCATGGCTTGAAGGTCAATAAATCTTGGCTCTGTTAAACCAAGGAGGGAAATAAAAAGTCTGGAACCAAAAACCCCTCACATGAACTGTCTTGTAGCTGAGTTTACTCTCAGGTAATTTGGGGCTCTGTCCGTCAAGACAATACCACTGGATGGATCTCTAGGAAGAGATGGATCCAAATTATTTAGGGATTCAAAGCTCAAAGCCAGAGCTGGGCAGAGAGGCAGAATGACCCCAGGGACAGGGTCATAGTGAGCTGTGGCAGCCCCTCAGTGTGGAGCTGCCCCAGGAGTTAATGCTGGCTGTGATCAGCATGGTGGATTGGGAGCACAGGGCTTTTGGCCAGCAAAGCTGTGACTCCCCAAGGGTTTTTGAACAGTGGGACAGGCACTGCTGCTCAGGAAGGCCCTCAGGCTGCAGAGCAGACTAACAAAAGATGTATAAAGTGTGTTGGGTCAGCTGTGTGCTCCCTGCATCACACACATGCAGCCCAAATCATCTCTCTTAGACAGGATTCACAGCATGTAAAAGTGGAGATGGCAGAAATCTGTGTAGGACAGGGCTAAATATGACTTCTTGGGGTAGGAGAAGGCTCATCATTTTCTAGTGATTTACTGGTGTGGTTGGAGCAGTGTAGGCAAAACTGCTTGAGCATTTCTGCTTTCCTAGGGGTTTTAAGATCCATCCACTTCTGAGCTCTAGGCTGGTGGCAAGGTCTGTCCTGCTGTGTTTACAACAAACTCCTTTTTGCACACGTGGTATTTTCTCCCAAACCAACACACCGACTCAGATGGGATCAGGTTTTTTTGTGAGACCTCTTGGGGAGGGGTGCACATTTAGAACAGCTGCAAATGAACTAAATGCTATCTTGAAATGGTCAGGCAACTGTCCAAGCTAACATTAGAACAACAGAGGGGGTGAAACAAAGTGCTTATTTTTTTGCTGAATCAATAACTCTGTCCAGGTTAACTTCAAGGTGTTGCTTACTTCATTGCTGTGCATCACATAATTAATTTTTTCTGCATTTGGAGATCCAATTTGTGCAGTAGGCTTCCCACTGAGGCTTCACTTAGGTTTTAGTTTAATTTAACTAGAGGGTTGGTGTTTTTCCTGTGTGTTTATTTGTCCTCCCTGTGCTTCTAAATCTAACTCCTCATTGGGAAAACAAGGAAGCATTGTGGTTAAAAGCCTAATGGAGAAGCTGGCTCTGGAAAGCTGTATTCTCACCCCCGGAGAAATCTTGGAAATGGTGCAAGCCTATGGTAACTAATGCTGCCTTTGCAATGATGAATTTATTCCTACATTTGCAAGCAAAATTGATGCACATTGCTAGGTTTCTAGGTCTAGATGACCTGTGGTTGATTTTGTTTTTTTGTTTTTTTTCTCTTTTCTTTTTTCTGTGTTAGTTTCCCCCATTTGCATGACACTGGGTGAGTTTGGAAAGAATTTAGAGCTTTTCAGGACTAAAGGAATCATGCAGTCACATCTCCAGCTTTTCTGTTTGACACAAACAAGCAAGAAAGAGAAATCTATTATACACTGCTCTGTATGGGAATGATTTGAGCTACTCAGCAGTCTTTCTTTAAAACTCTGTCCTTAAAAAGGTAAGTAACTCCTTCTCCACTCAATCTCAAATTTCTAGCATAAAAGCTGGATTGAAAAGCCAAGGAACTGGAAAATAAGGCAGATAGATGTGGCCAATACGTTTTGCTGGAAAAACTTTCCTAGCTGTCATGCCCCCACGCTGTTGTATATGATTATTAGTTGCAAAATAGCATAGCTTGAATGTTATTACTGAACATTAAAGAACATTTCACTTCTAATTATGGAATAAGAAGAAGAGCTTGCAACTTACCTACCAAACATTTGCTTTGCACACATGAGAGTTTCCATTTTTAAAACCTTTTTTATTTAAAAACCCCTGCAAGCAGGCGGCTTTCTTTTGCAGCTTCCTGGAACCTTGAAGGTGCCAGTGAGGAAAGAAAAAACCTTCACACCTTAAAGTCTACATTTAATTAAAATATGCACTATTTTGAGTAAAACACTGAAATTGAACAAAGGGTCAAAATATTTTTCAGCTTAATTAGAGACTTGGTGATCAAGGACCTGAAAAGAACATTTTTTAAGATCACTCCTGAAAGAGTATGGGGAGGAAGTTCTTCAGGTCAGAGGGGCCTACCTTCATTCTGTTGTAAGCAATTGCACCAAAAAAAATTCCACCAAAAAAAGTCTCACATAAAAGCTGGTCTTGATTTTGCCTACACTACGTCTGTTGAAAGAGTTTTTCAAGACTCATTTTGCTTTTTAAAAGCAAGAGAGCAATTAATGGCAGTTCTGCAAATTGAATGACTTCAATCTTTGGCACAGAGAATATTGCATAAGGACTGTGAGTTATTAATGATAATATTAGCCTGTTACCTAAGACATCTTTACCAGTAGATCTTCAAGTTCTTTAAAAATGAAGCAACTGTCAAGGTCTCCATTTTCATATGGGGAATTAAAGCTTTGCAGAGTGAGATGATGTACTCAAGGTCATCTCAGTTAACTAATAGCATAGCTGGCATTAGAAAGCAAATCCCTACAGTTCCAGGCCATTCTGTTATCCAGCAGATCACACTGACTTCCCCTAGGGTTAGAAAGGATCTCTTGATTGGTGATAAAACAGTGTTAACTACTGAGGCCAGGATTTTTGAAAGAACCTTGGGGCTTAAAATGCATGTCTCCCACACACAGCAGTGCAGGGGTGTGACGAGCTGACCCTGAAAATACTGAAATTTCCCATTGTGTTTAATTTTCTCTCTGAAAGAGGCAAGCTGTAGCAGCTCTGTCTCGCAGTCCCATTTCTATTAAATGTATATGCATGGGAGATGATGCTCTGCCCTGTTTTTGAGGCCATTCAATTAAGCTTATAATTAGAGATTTGCTGTTGCAGCAGAGAAACAGATAGTTACAATACTGCTTCAGCTGAGCTCCACTGAACTCAGAGCAACACAGACACAGCCAGAGAAGATTCCTTGTGGAAACTGTTTACTGCCTGAACAGAGTAGTCCAAAGGTGGCAGTGAGGCACATAAAAATGATATGACTTATGTCATCTGTAATGGAACAGACCCGAGAGCAGTTTCTGCTCCTTGATTCAGCTGCAAGCCTCCCTCAAAGAAAGACCTTTCTGTGTGGTTTTCACTTGCAGTTTCAGTAGCATATAAAGCCAGATATTTAAAACTTCTTTTCTGCTTATCGTCTGTAGACACAAAATCCCAGGCTTAACTCTGCTCTCTGAAGTCCATGTGGATTTAGATTGGGGCATTTAGGTATCTATTTAAACTTCAGGTTGAATGCCAAAACTGTTTTAGCCCCAACTTTGCACCAGAGGCAGAGCTCTTACCCATTGCTGAGCACCTTGCTGTTGGATGGTGCAATCCTCCCAAGTGAGAGGAGTGGGCAGGAGAGCAGGAAAGGATGGCAAACACAGGGGGAAGCTGGAAGCTGCCTGGTTGCTGCTGTAGGATGTCTGGGATTTGCTCAGCATCTGATCTGCCTGGGCTCTCCAGCTGTAGCTACACCTGAGCCAGTCCCTCTCTGCCTGCATGACGTTAGGTCCTGGTGTGGCAATCCTGATTACCTGGGACAGAAAGCAGTCAGAAAAAAGGGAGGTCCTCAATTCAAACACCTTCCCAAGAGCTCCTCTCTGGAGGTCAGTACTGTTCTCCTTTGCCCTGTGCCCTGTGGTAATGTCCACACTTTTTTTGAAAGAGCAGATTGCAGGATGGAAAACACAGACAACATAACAGCTTAATCACCTGTCTTGTCTGGGTTTTGTCTGATGCATTTAATTTCTTGGGGTATTTTTGCCCATTTTAAAAATATTTTTAGCTGAAATGCTTACCACCATGGAGCTGAAAAGCCAAATTTGATGGCAGCTGTGCTAAATTATTTGAAAATAGCAAGGAGCCATGGTTTCTAAGTAGCACAGTTCCAGTGCCCTCAGTTTTGTGGCTTTCAGGAAACAAGTAACATGCTATTTATTCAAAGTGTTTTGATCTGTTATGTGTCATAGTAATAGCCATTTAACTGAAGATAAGTGAGCTGCTTTGAATACCAGGCTGAACATAGAAACCAAGACATGCTTGTACACACACCCCCCATGCACATACACGTATTCCTTAGAAATTCAAAGACATGAAATTTTCCTCTTTAAGAAAACCAACCAACCAACCAAAGATCATTCGTCTTTGTCTTTGAAACTTTTTTCATAAGCACATATACCAGCTCCCAGCTTACTTCTTTCCTAAGGTAATATCAGAGTAGAAATAGAAAGATATTGGAAGATCACTATTGTTCAGCACCACTGATTTAAAAGAGACTTCGTCTCGAGAAAAAAAAAAAATTCTATATGAGTTTCCAGATCCTTAGAAAGTGAATATCATTAATAGACAATTAAGTATTTTTGGATTTAAATCAAAACCTTAGTTTTCAAGTGGTTGCCTCCAAACATTCCCTTTCAACTTCTTTTGATGTTGTGTTTCAAAATTGTGAGACAGGACTGAAATTCTCCATCACATTCTCATTTGTAATAAAAATATTGCCCTACATATGGTTCTGTAGTTATAATTAGTCTGTCTTCAAATTTTAATTGCCTTTTAGGTTACCAAATCTCAATAGTTTATGTAATTTAATGTATAACATTCAGTAAATTATAAGATATGGTTACAGTTAAGGAGAAACTTACCTTGAATTACAATAAAGCCATTTTTCTATTCGAAAACTATCCATGGCCAAACAGTGATGGGCTGAAATATAGTGATTGTTTTAAGGACTTCTAACACTATGTGTATAGTATTTTGAAGTCTGATGTCCATTACCATTTTTACCAGCAGCATTCATTCAGTTATGCAGAAAGCTAAAAGGAAAGGACAACTAAAGGGACCGGAGCCAAATATTTTCAAAGAGAAAGTAATATTTTTTGTTTTTTCAGTATTCAACTAGCTGTATGTTTTAGTAATACATTCATCAATAATCTAGTGAGTGACAGAAACGTTATAATTAATATGCAGTTTCCAAAATTAAAAATAAATTTGGCTTATCTCTGTGACAGCGAATAACTCCAAATGTCATTTTCCAAGAAATATATGAAAGGAGAATTTATAGTAGAAAGTCCATCCCATTTTGTAAGGAAAACAGATGTTCATTAATAAACAGGCTGACCACGGAGCACTGGAACTACCATCTGGATGGGATGTTGAACAGGGTTCCACCCCCCCTTTATCAATTTAGTCAGTGAAGTTCTGGTAGGGACCAGGTGATTTAAATATTTTTTTTATAACATGTTTGGAAATATGTTAATCTTCTGTTCTTTCCTTCACATAATTTCTTCCTTCATGCCTTTAAACAAGTTAATAAAAGGAGCAAGCCATAAAGAATTCCAGAAAGTTCCGGAAACTGAAAAAAAAAGAAGAAAAATAAGTTAGCTGTAGGAGGATCTCTTATTTGTCCTTGCAAATCTGCAGGCAGTGTATAAAGTCTTCTCCATTCATGTGCCTCAGCCATTGTACCTGGACAATTCTCTGTGTGTGCTCAGGCTCTTTGTTGACTGGATTGCAGCAGCACCTAAAAATATCAGGCAGAATCAGCCTCCTCCTGTGCTCTGTTCTGCACCTGTGTGCAGGGAAAGCGTGTCCTCGCTGCTGAGGAATTTGCACCTGAGACTGCCCTCCTGCAGGCAGTGATGCTCGTGGCTTAGTATTAAACTGTGTCAGCAGTGATCTGGAAGTGCCTTTTAGGCAGATGACGTGTCAGTCGTCATCATGGGGGACCTCTGTGCACGTGATGAGGTGTAGTGTCATCTTTATTTTATGTAAGGAAAAGTCATGCTACAGACAAAGCCAAGAATTAAAAACTTATTTCTGTATGAGAGTCTTGGTGAATGATGACGCTTTTCTTTTTTATCTCAGTGTATTGTTTAAGACTTCCAAGAGTCCCTATGTGTCCTTGCCCTTTTGTAAAGTGGTATGGAAAGGCTCATCTAACTGCTGGGATGCTGAGAGGCTTTACCCTGCTGTGGGAATCTCTGAGATACTGGGGTAAGAGGCCAGGATATTTTATCAGATAATGTTTCCACAGTGTTTCTTGCGGCTGGTGCAAGGGAGTACCACTACATATGTCAGATCAAGCAAGGTGCTCCAGTTGTCAGATAATTACAAGCTCTTATTAAGTAATTAATGTTCATGGACTCCCCTTAATATTTGTGTGCCTTCTCCAGGCAGTTTTACTACATTCTATCGAGACTCCTAAATGCTTTCTTAGCAACCAAAACAAGAAACGACTTGATATTAAATGTGTTACCAATGCTGCAGTTGCTATTGGCTGACAACTCCACGCTGCTTATTAATTTCCTGCAATGTACTGTTTATTGATATTGCCTTTATTGTGGTACCTCACCTCAGCCATGAAGGGAGGACACGCACCTCCATCTCCAGCTAATGGCACTGCTGCCAATGCTGCAGGGAGGCTGAAGAGCAATGTGACTAATAAAACACAACCAATAAAAATATGAAAGAAAAAATGTCCCTACTAGAAAGAAATGCATATTCCAAGCGCTTGCACAGCGCCTGGGGCTGTTAATCATCACTCCATGGGCACCCCTAAACAACTCTAAACAACAGTTAGGAAAGGATCAGATGGCTGTTTAGGGGACTTGGCAGAGCGGTATTTGTTTGACTGGCAGGTGGCCATGCTTGTAAGGTGCGCTGTGAATAACAAGAGTGGCTTAAACATGAAGATGAAGGATTTCACTCATATGCCGTCTTTAGGACTCATTTCCACTTTGTGTGAGGAGATAAAGGAGGTGCTGGACTTAAAGGGTACTGGCTCATTGCCGAGTGTGGGGCCTGCTGAGCATACCTCTGTAAAGGGCAAGCTGGAAGTAGCAGTTTCAAGCAGTTTACCTGGACTGGCTTGTCCTGGGGAAAAGAAATCTCTTTGTACCACTGATTAATAGCTCTTTCCTCCCTGTTTCTTGCCTGCATTTGTCACGGAAGAAGCTTGCGGACATCCTTTCCTCCCCTCCAAGTGCATATGTAAACTCTACTCTCATCTCCAATTCATTAATCATAAGCACTTTTGTAATGTGGGTTTCTTCTCCTCTCCTTTCTATTCTGAGTGCATCCCCCTGCCATTCTTTTCCCTTGACTGCTCCTGCCAAGGGGCCGTGCTGCCCATGGTGGTGGCCCAGGAGCTGCTGTGTGCAAGGTGCCCTGTGGGTGCCCAGGGCAGCTCACCTCCTGAAGCTGGATGCTCCACATATTGTGGAAGCAGAGGTCTGCTGTTGAGCTGGCTTTCCAGCCTGGCTCTATGACAGTGCTGCTGTGGGGCTGACTTGGCCAGTATCTATCATTTTGCAGGAAGTAAAAAATTACACGTAATCATCATCAGTCATTCATTATCAGCCCCTCTCAGCCTGCTGCTGGGCAAAGCTTCCTCCTCTGTTTGTTTCCCTTGTGCTGATTGCTGCAGATAGTTATTTATATATTTATTTTTGCCAGAACTTTGCCACCATTGGAAAGCAAAGTTGGCAAGTGATAATAGAGCATGGATTGCCAAGATCCGGTTCCCCTTGCCTCTCATAAAAAAAATTGGTTTACTGCTGGTGTCCCACATTTACTGAGTTGCTTGGACAGGAAACTGTGGAGTTTGCTGAGCTTTAGTGAGAGGTATGAAAGCACCATGGTACAGGCTTCAGCAGGGACTGGTGGTCTGAGCACAGACCTGAAAATCCTGGTGGGATCCCACAGCCTGATCTAAAGCCCTTGCCAAGGGTTCTGCCATCACCCATGGCAGCCTGATCCTATCTGTGCTGTAGGCATGCCTTCAGTGGCAGTGGGCAAATAAAGCTTGTTTGAATTCACCTAAGCTCAAATGAGCAGCAAGAAGAGAGTTTCAAACCTTTTGAGGGAAAACTGAATTTTTAAAAAGATCAGTGATTCCAATCCACATAAGCATCCAGGGGCTTGGAGACTCAGCCAAACTTTTCTGAATTAAAAATACTGAGGGATTAGGCTTTCCTGAGACTTTTTCCTAATGCTTCCTGCTTTGGGAGAACTTTTTGGCAGATATTTCTCTCTATTGCTTCACAGGTCCAAAACCACTGAGAGGTCTCATATAGGAAGGCAAAGTATTTTTTAAATATTGTGTTTACTTTGTCTGTTCCAAGTGGGAATAAATAACGTAGTTTATACAATGAGAATAGAAAAGATCACCACCTTTGCATTAGGGTTCTCAGTATTGCTAGTGAGGCCAAGGCTCTAGACCTTGGCCCTTAGGAACCTTCCAGTGCCCATGGCTATCTGAGGAAACCTCACTGACCTCCCCAGCACTGCAGCAGCTTTGTTGCCAGAAGGTGGAGGCAGAAAAGTTTCCAAGTCACATGTGTTTTGGACACACACACTCCTTGCCCTGAAGTATTTAAGTTTTTCCTGATAGCCATTCATAAAGCTGCCTGGTACATTTCATAAAGCTGTCTGGCTGCAGCAGGTCTCAGAGAAGTTTCTTTCTTTATTAACTTGTTTTGAGAGTGGCAGAGAAAACGTAACCCTGACCTGCTCTAGGAGACCTAGTAGTTGTGAGTTTGTGTGCATGTATCTTTGAGAATAAAGTGCTGAGAGCATGCACACAGCTGGGAGATGGGAAATGGGGCTCTACTTGCAGGCAAGAAGTGTTTACTCTTCCTCTTCCCCTCTGCAGAGAGCTGGGTCAAGAGGATTTGTTGCTTTCTGGTCAGGCAGCCCCATCTCCACCCACACTGTCTTTTTCTCCTACACATAGCACCAGGAAGCATAAACCCTTGCAATCCCACATGACAGATGTAATGTGATCCCTGTGAAGTGTGTGACCCAGGGAATTAATGGATTTAATATAACAGACTACACACCTCCAAACTGCAGCATCTAAAGGGAAAAATTAGCTGTTTTGGCATTCCTGCTCAGGAGAGGAGGCTCTACATATCTGTATAGTCAGAACTTTCTTCATGGGATGCTAGGAGGTGAAGGAGCCCCTGGACAGTTTGGCTGAACTTTTTGCACGGCTCAGGAACCTGAAAAATCTGTAGCATTATCATGTATCTTGCTCTATGTGCCTAACTTGCATGTACCTCTCGAGAATAGATGTCCTTGATGGTGGGATTTTCAAAACTGTCAGCATTCTTATGCTCCTAAATCTCTTTGTAAATAGTTTGTCTCTGGTTATGCATCTTTCCTCAACTTTGCATCACTAACTGTTGCCATTTAGTGGTTTCTCAGAGTTGCTTCTAACCTGAATGTTACACATTTGAGGCAGATTGATAACACTTGTAGGGACTCAGCATCAGGAAAAAGCTTAAGACAACGAACCTTAAGCCTAGCTTTCCTCTTTGTCATACAGATAAAAACAGTAACAATAATGATAATAGCTAAGAAACACAAATTCATCTCTGCAATGTGGAATAATGATAGAAATTGGGTTGGGTGACTTCTCAAATGCCAAAAACTTGTCAAAAGTGAGATAGACCTCTCACTTTTTGTTTCACAGGTCAAATTTGAATGGAAAATGGGAAGCAAATACATTATTCTCTCTCTCCCCTGACAAACTGGTTTTACTAAAGCAAAATACAACCTTTTGGCCACCGTAACTATCCTCACAAAAAATACTCCTTTTCAAATGAAGAGAAATTTACTATTTTTGTATTACAGTTTGCTTGGTTTGCTTTCAGTGAAAATATGTAAATATAATACTTTGATATTGGCACAATTGTTTGTTCCTGTTTTATTCTGGAAAGGAGCTTCCTGTGGTATGAAATAAGTCCAGTGAAAACAGAGGTTATTCCATTTTACCATACCTGCTGAATTTACTGGAAGGTGTGCATTTAAATCTGGGATTTGTATTTTCTATTTAAATATTGTAGTGCAAGCACAAGCCTTACAGTCTCAGTAGTTTGACTGGTTTCTTGTTTTACATGGTATGGGTTTTATTTGATTTAGGATTGGAGAAAAAAAAAGTGAAATAATCCAGAAGCCTATAATAAGGGATACTTTGAGAAAGAATGCTCTACAAATTGTTTACTTGCTATAAGCTTTCACTCTTTGGATTCACTCACAAATTTCCAGCAAGTAAATTGTCTGCATGTGTATCTATGGGCACACGTGCTGTGGATATACGGCAAAATGTGCCTGGCTATAGATTTTTGTTACAAAGGAAAAGTCAGCCCATTGTTCCTAAGTTGCAAATGTAAATCCATTTATGGCTTTGTAATTTTGCAATTTTGCATGCTATTAACATGAGATCAGTTTGCAGTTTTGCGGCTCGCGTGTCCTTAAACCTCCAAGCAAAACCCAGAGATTTATGAACCCAGGTGAATCAAAGCTTCAAGAAAAGCTCTCACAGAACACAGATTTGCACAATTCTTATCTTCTGCCAAATTATTCAAGCAGATAGTAGAGAAAATCTTTTATGTAATATATGGGAAGGAAAAAGGGAATAGGAGTGTAAGCACTACACTTGGTAATATGCCTCCTCACCTTCTGTAAGAAATTTGATTGATAGATTCCTCTGCAGTCTCCTCCATTAGACTAATTTAAAGAGTCACCTGCATGTTGCAAGTTTAACTTGCTAAGCTTTTCAAATTACTCCCTTAAGAAAGAGGTGTTATATGCTGTAGTTTATTAAACCCACTTTTTTGATCTGTCTCAGTGCCAGACTCATACCTGGAAAAGAAATCTGAGCCCATGTTGGATAGTGGGGAATTTGGAGGTTTAAAAGAACCTGTACTGGTTTCTTTCTTTGTCTTTCCCTCCCCCACCCTGTAAAGTAGTTAGTCTTTATAGATTATAAAGCCAGAAGGGACCACTACAATCATCAAATCTGACCTCCTGTTTAACACAGGCCATAGGCTTCGCTGAATTAATTCTTGTCTGAACTAGAGCATATCTTTTCGAAAGT
Source organism: Serinus canaria (assembly GCF_022539315.1). NCBI lineage: Eukaryota > Metazoa > Chordata > Aves > Passeriformes > Fringillidae > Serinus > Serinus canaria. The sequence continues at coordinate 93,145,882 of NC_066315.1, forward strand.
CAACTTCTTACTTCCCAGCATATGAAAAGGTCTCCCATGACACCTATAGACCTTTCATAATGGACAGATTCTTCCCATGATACGGACAAATTGAGTTTTTCCTGGGAGGTACTGCCCCACTCTGAGCTGATAAAGGAAGACCCAGGAACTATAGGTATGCTGTGATTACTTCTTTTGCACTCTGTGGTGTTCCAGGAGCTTGTGCATCTTCTGCTTTATGAGATATACTTGGCCTAGGGGAACTAAGTGGAAGGATGAGGGAGAAGAGGAGGTGCATAATGGTATGGCCTCCAGCACTGTTATTTATGACAGTATCCTTCCAGCAATCTGTTCCTGCATAGGGTGAAGGCATGGTTTCAATTCTGCCCTTGAAACATGGATTAAGCAATGTTGCTAATACATATTTGTCCCTGCGGCTGTCAAACATTTCACTGATACTAGACTCTGTAGACAGCTTAATAGCTAGGTCTTCTGTCAATGTTACTGCAGCAGTGTCTCCTTTGCTTTAAGATGCTGTTCAGATTTATTCAAGCAATAGGTGTAGCACGGTGCTTGGTAAATAGCTGCACCTGACTCTGTGCTTGTATCATCACTGCTTGCTGACATCCCAAGTGACCAGATGAAATGGATGGACTAGGGAAACCAAGTGCTGAGAAGAATCCAGTGAGTGAAAGTTGGAAAGATCATCTATCTCGTCCCTATTTTATGTCTCCTAACAGAGTTACATGCACAATGCATTATTATTCTAGAAGTCTCTGAACAATAACTACTACCCACAGTGGCTGAAAGTGTGTGTAGCCAGCATTATTGGACAAATGGTTCTGTTACTGTTGTTAGTATGATGCTTTGTTTACTTGTGTTGATGTAATCTAGGTGTTGATGGTTTTCATGTAACAGTATTTTACATATGATTTACTTTATCTAGATGATAGAGATCAAAATTTTACATGAAAATTAAGAACCAAGAATATGGCGTGCCTCTACACATGATGGCAATATTTTGCTACCTATTCAAAAACAAAATATAATTGAAAAATACCATTTTTCCAGTCTGTAAAATTACAGTTCACCTGTACAATGGGATGTGATAAGTATTTGGCTTCTCAGTGCTATTGTCACTAACTGATGGAAGAACAGTGATTGGTGCTATCTCTACTTCATACTTGCTTCACTTCTGAACTTTGACTTTTCACACTATGAAGTTTTTAGTGATAGTTTTCTGCTGGAGAGGAATTTTTCTCTTCATCATTGGTGATTGAAAAGCTATGATGAATACCTCCAAATCTCATCCCATCAGCTAAAAATACTTCCATGGGTTATTCGTACTCCTCAGCACATTCTTTCTTCTCCCTAACATTTGCAGATAGCTAAGTGACCCTGATTGTCAGGATACCACATGTGAAAAGGTCTGAGTCTGGGGCAGAGTTGGGGTTTGGGGTCTGCATTGTGCACGAGGGCACTTCCTACCCTGGGAAGCTCTGGGCCACTGCTGTGTTTGAAGCAGCAAACAACAAGGCCAGCTGTTGAGGACTTGGCAAGATGTGAGCACACACACTCTCATAAACCCCCACACATCTGAAATGAAGCAAATGCCTGATATTTTGGACTTCCTTTCATTTGCCTCAAGTTTATTTTTTCTTCCAATATTGATTACAGGGCTGGAAGAAAAATACTTCTGGACCTTGTTTAGTACTGTTTTCTGTGAGGAACCAGACATCAAAGTGCTTTAGAATTTAACTCCTGCAATACCTACAGAAATTACCATGATTATTATAGTAGTTTCTCTGAAGCTTCTTCAGCACCAGTAGTCAAATGCACAATCACACTTTGGAAAAGCTTATTCTGTGTGACTTTGTTGGAGCTTCAGACTTTCTTTGCGAGCCTCCAGGGACATGGAGACCTTAGCTCTGACCTACATTTCTTCTACTAAATCCACTTGTGCTTATTCTGCTTTGCCAATAATATCTTTACGTCCTTTCCTTGCCTTTCTACCCACCTCCATGATCTATTCATAAGTGTCCAATCCGCTCTAAAATTTCTGTTTTGCCTTGAGACAAATGGAATGAAAAATGCACTGTGATTAAACTTATGTGTAGTATGGAGAAATAATGTTTTTATTTTCTCTCTTGATTCTGAGGCAACTATTTGAGGAGTAGGAGGGGATATTGCATGCTTGGTATTTTTGTATTTTCTAGAACACGGAGCCGGAAGTAGGGGACAGTATCCTCACACACACCAAAGAATATTTTTAGATTATCTCTTTTGATTTTTCTTGAGAACTCTTGACAACTCAGTGTTCATGTTCTTTCACAAACTTTTCTACTTTCCTACCTGGTTTTTGTGAACTGATGGTTGAAATAAATAATCTGGGAAGGGCACTGGACTACACTGCAAGCAGTGAAAAATGCAACTTTTTATAATATTGATGAAATGAAATGGTTTTATTCATCATGGGAAACTTGGCAATTTTGGTCATATCAGGCCTGAATTTCTTCTTGGTGGGAGTTATCCTCCTAAATAAAGAAGAGAATAAACTTACTTGCATGTCTTCACTGGGAACTGCTGTCCACTTTCTTGTACTTCTAACATCCAAGCTGACGCTCTTTTTTAACATTTAGTAGTTTATTCTTAGTGACCTTCCTTTCTTTGCCAGTCCTCTTGGGCATGTATCCTGGTTTATTACCTAGCCAACTTCCCATTTTCTGGTCTGCTTGAGGTTTGGTTAGATTAGATCCATGCTCAGGGAAGGAAAGCAAGCCTTATGATCAGCTTGACCAATCCCAAAGGCTGACTACTGAATTACAAGTAGCAAGAACTGTGAGTACTACACACTGTGAGCAGTTTATGAGCAATTTGCAGACCGAAATTGGTCTGCCCAAAACTTTTATTGGACAGCTTCAAATAGAAAATGAACTTGCAAAAACTGCAGTGTATTCACAAACTGCATTCATGAGTAGAATAAATTATGCGATACAAACTCTGCCCACTGTTAACTTCACCAAAGGAGACATGAGAAGCTGCTGATGCCACTGGAGAGAGTGAAGGACCCATCACCCCTACTGTACAAGAATATTGTTTAAATGAAAGAACTCATGTGAAACGAAGCAAATGATGGAATAAACATTGCAGACGCACTTGAAGATGCTTGCCAACTTGTATGAATTAGAAATGAATGTTAATATTCCTTAGATCAAGAAATAACCAGCTTGCATTCAATCTCCTTTAAGTTCTTAATTCTAAAAATGCAATCTTTAACTTGTCAAAAACTCAGACTGCAGTTGTACTGAGTCATCCAAAACACCTCACCCTTCTTTCTTGCCTTAGTTTTTCCTCCTTCCCAGGACTGACCCCCATAAAACTCTAACGAGGAAGGAAGCATGGTCCAATTGATGGGACATCTTTGTGACAGTCATGGTCCATAGCACTTTCATTTATGCAAATCCAGTCATTCTGATGTGTCAGCTGTATGTAACGTGAACACTTAGCTAAAACCACAACCTTACTTTGCTCTGATAATTGTCCTGCCGCTGCTAAGCCTGTCCGTGATGCAGGTGCATCATGAGCTGCTCTTTCAGGTGTCCTGGGTGAGGAGGGTAGATGCTGAATGACAATTTTTTAAGCTGAAGGGTATTTGAGTGTTAAGTTATTATGTAGCCTTTTAGGTTGAATTTCATAATTACGAAATAAGTTGAGAAGGAAATTTTTGATCATTTTCTTCAGAAACATTTATTAAATTTTTTCTGAGTTGCAACTCTCAGTAAAGTCAAAAGCACTTCCTTTCTGCCTCTAAGGACAACATTTTGTCCACAGATTGTAACTTAAATGTATTTTTATCTGAACTACTATGTTTCAAAGGCTGGTAAAAGATTTATTGTGATGTATTAAACCATCTGTTTCCAAGGGCTGTGCTTCGCATTCCAGCATTAGACAATGCTTGTGGTGCTGTGTTTTTGATTCTCAAAGCTCCTTTGCCATTTTAACTTATATGTAGGTAACGGAGTGTTTTCACTGACTGGTAAAGCAGTTGTCCTTGAGCAATCAAATCTTGAGCAGTCTACAGGGGAGGTCATCTGCAGGAGTACTCGCAACTTTTTTCTATTGATTTTTTTTTCCCTTTCCTGTACAGACTCCTAATAAACTTTAGAATCAATAAAAAATTAAATGCAAAATAGCAGCTTTTCCAAAATGCACCAGTGAATGGAGAAAATACTTTTACAGAGGGATGTACAAGATATTAACTTCTTTTTATATAGCTAGCTCTAAGCTGGAATATATTTTAGTCTATTTCAATAAAACATATGGGTCAAAATAGTACAGGTCTGTGGGTGACCAAAGTTCAAATGGTGTGAACTCCTCTTTCATCTGCAAAGAAAACAGCAGTTGTCAGGGAGGTTTTCTTTCTCTGTAAGCATTGCACTCAAACTCAGAGAGCTTTTGGAGGTTGTTCAGTGCTGGCACTCTTTTGTTATGTTTGGAAAAAATAAAATTTGGAGAGGTAACAGTTTATTTGCCAAAAAAGGCAGGCTTGGATCTACCAAACCTATTCACAAAATTTGGGAAAAGTGAATATGAACAGACACAGATGAAAAAACAGGCAGAATGTTGCTGCCTGGGAAACATTTTCTTTTTGCTACTTTTTTAATATTGTCCAGTCCAACATGGCTTTTCATGTACAATAATGACTTGGGAGCAGATAAGCATATATAGACTGCATGGTTGGTAAGGAAAGTGCAGTAAAATAATAATAAAGGACCATCACCACCTCCAACCAACCTTCCAGAATCCTGCTGTTTTAAAGCAGCTTGAATTCCACAAATTGCATTACATTCAGTTCCTTTTCCTAAACAGTGTTTTTGTCTTTCAATGCCCCGACAATCCCAAATTTCAAGAAAATATTTGTTCTCTTGATGAAAAAAAGTAATTATCCTTCAAGGCTAGTTTCTTGCTTTATGAGAGGATAGATTATATCACATTAAAAGGGAAAGCCTAAAGTTTCTCTTTCTCCTTAATCTCTGTCTGTGTTTTCATAGGAAGGAAACACTAGCCAAGGCTGTCCCAGGCATGAGTAAGAGATCCTAGGAGCATCTCCAAGGATTCACATGGTATTTCCTGGCAAATATGTTGCCTATGTGGCTGAATTGTGCTGCTCTGCTTGTGCTGCTGAGGAATTGCTGTCCTCTGATACAGTTTTTGAACTCAAAAATTCAGGAAGCCTACAAAAATAATATGTTTTGGGCATTACCATGACTACCAGCTAAAGGTAATAGAAAAAATAGCTTGTTTGCCTTAATCTGTAGTCACACGCAAAACAAATATACAGGCAATTATTATGGAATTCTCAGAAAATGGACTTCAAGCATACAATCAAAGCAAACTAAGAGCAACTCATAAGCAAATATTAAAAGCTTGAGCTGTTGGGTTTAATTTTTTTCATTCTGAATTGGGTGTTGCTTCGCTAATCTTCTTAGAAACATGGACTTATTATTAAAGTGCCTGTCTAGGTTCTTGGTAAAATCAGGCATAATTTTTTTCATTATTGCAAGTAAAGATTTCTGCTTTCAGTAGTACTGCAGACAGCAGTGAATCAAGGTTATGTCATACGAGTCCTAAGGCTGGTTTTGCAGAATAAAATATTTCATTTACAAGCTCTGGTTTAAAATGTAGCATTTCTGAGTGATGGAAAACTGTACTCTACAGCCTTGGTATAATATCTTGGTATACTGTACTTTGGGGAATGAACAGAAGCCCTGAGTGCTGACACAACCATTGAACAGATGATCTTATATTTACAGTATGGTATCTCATTTTAAATAGAATTTATCCAGCAAAATATTCCAAAAAAGGTGCTAATATTTTGCCTTCTGAAAGCTAGTTTTTGGAAGAGGTCTGTCAGCTTAACTTTCTGCTTCAAGTGGATTCTCAGTATGTGATTTTTGCTAGGTTACCTACCTAAATTCCTTTTTTCACTACCCTTCTTTTTCTTTTTCTGTTTTTTTTTTTTTTTCATAATGCATATAATTACTTTTCTCTTGAATGGTTGTTATTCAAAACATATGTTATTGTGGTTCTGGAGAGAGTTGATATAATAGCTATTTTGGTAATCCCTTTATACTACTTTGTTAGGAATTCACAACTGTTGTACACTTGCAAAAAATCCCTACTTGCTCTACTGTCTTCTTTTTTCCCCCTAAACACTAGATTTAGAAGTCTTGCTTCTGTATACCCTAGACTCCCCAAAACAGAGCCCCCTCCACGAGAAATTCTCATGCCTGCAGAACTTCCAGTTTACAGACTGTAAATCTTGCCTGTGGTCCAGGAGAGGGGGGAGACAAAGGAAGTTTTCAGACTTGAAAATGTGTAAAAAGAGAGATAAGCTAAAGAAAGAAGACAGAACTACACTGAATGCTATGGTGAAGTTCTGAAAACTCACTGCTAAATTCTCAACATTTATGGTTGATTTTAGGAACCAAGAATTTGTCAAATGTTATGAAGCAGCAAGAAGCCAGCATTAGACAGAAAATAGCCTTAGACAAAACTACTGATGCCAGCCAAAAATGTGTGAAGAAGTTATTCCTAATGTTATTTCTTTTTCCTAGTGATTTGTGTGTAGTCCTGCAAGTTTCTTCTTCCACACTGGAGGGAATAAAGCTTTTGAATTTGTACCCATAATGCTCCTTTGCTGAAGGATATAAATGTTTTTCCGATTTCCAACTACACCAAAATCATTTGAGAAAATCTCTGTGCCATTGGCAATGCTACTGAGTGAAAGGTATTATGTACCTCGGGGAGATATTTCCCCTATGGACCTTCTCCAGAATGCATCATGGTCTGCAATTGGATCCCTGGGAAACAGCATCTGCTGAGAGTTTTGTAGGCTAAACTACACTTGAACCTGTTTGGCCATTTACTGAACATTAAAGGGGCTGCTTCAGCAGCTTCAGCTTGTTTTAGAGAAGGTTTTGGTGCTGAAGCTTGCAGGCAAAGAAAAAACACCTTATGAAAAGACTTCCTGTGGCCCACATTTAACCTGAATTTTAATGTTCTGCTGCCCACCTCAAGCAATGCAAGTGAAGGAAAGAAAATGTAAGAGATGCAAGGTTTAAATCTCTATGGAGTGGACATGTTCAGTTCCCATCTTCTTGTAACAAAATGTTGCTGATCAGTAAAGGTATGCCACTATGGAAAAATCTCATCCTTTTACTACCATTTTGCCTCTTGCTGCTTTTGCATTGAAAATCACGTTTGTAATGAATTAAAAAAACCCTCTGAACCGATTCATTTGGAAGAGATCCAAACAGTACATTTTTCTTCATTCATGTAACTTTTGTCTTCATTTTTCTCTGAAACAAAATTTTGGCAAAACCCCATGTAAGTTTTCAAAGTATCTTACTTAAGACATTTTGGATTTTCCTTTGCAAAATTATTCCATCAAAAGTGTTTCCAGCCAGTTGTACTGGCAATGCCCTTCATTTTTGTTTGAGTGTTTGGTCTCCATATTCATGTCCAGGAAAATAGTTACACTTTTTAAAAATAAATTATTTGTGTTAGTATTAATAATATTGAAATAATAGTTGATATATTACCATAATACAGTAAGGGGGGTGTACAGAATTTACTGTGGTAATGATGTAGTAATACATATGTATTATTTTTATTGTTCAACTGAAACAAACAGAGTAAAAGCCTCATGTGACTCTCCTAACAGCCCACTTCAGGGTGTGACACCCTTGTTAGGCATTTTTGTGGTGTGTTCTCCACCATGTCTGTGTTCCCATGATAGAAAATAACTCTGGTTGTCACTGATAAGAACAGCATGGAGTTATGGGCAAGGTGGAGAAAAATAGTTTTGAATCTTGGTGCGATCTTGGGTGCCACGCTAGACCTTGGGTAGATGCAATGTAGCTCATTAAGGTGATTTAATATGTCCCAGTTAAAAAAAACCAATATAATGTGTGGACTGTATGTTAGACTTAGCAAAATTGGAGAGACACAAGGTTACTTTTTATGCAACCAAAGTTGAATTGCGAAACTGAACAAAAATGAAAAGTACTTTGATTTGAACGAAAAGTCTTTACATTTTGCATCTATTTAGAAAATACTTAAAAGAGGATTGTATTGGCATTTTGAAATAAGCAGAATTTGGTTTGCTTACAAGCTTAAGTATGAAAAACAAAATAAACTTTAGAATTAGCTAGTAAAACTCCAGGGTGTGTTCATGCAGAAGATACTGAAATACGCCTTTTAACCTCTTCAGGATGGAACATGTTAATCAACTTTTGATATTGTTTTTCCTTCTTGAATATTCTTAAAATGGAGCAAGAAAGGTCTAAGCTGCAAATTCAAGTTGACAGTGATAAAACATTTATTTCCTTCCTTTCATGACACTATAAAATAGACAGGTAAAAGATGGATTCTATATTTTATGGAGCTTAATTTCTTCTGAAATATGAAACAATATAAAATTATGTCTTAACTCTGTCATATAAGGAAGTCTGAAATATCATTTCTGATTTCTGGATTTTTTTCTTAAGATGGATATGAACCTTTTTGTATCAGTCTTAGTTGAACCTCTAGTAATTTTTCTACAAATACCTATGCTTGTAATAACCATTTTTATTGTAGACAAAACTGTTGTTAAAGTAGAAATATAAAACACGTGGGTGAATATATGGTTGAATTATTTTAATTAGACATTCTTAGTTTATTGAAAGATTATTGTTTTTTAGCTTTCAGATTTCATCAAGAGAGATTAAAAACCCAATAATTTTCTTTAAAGCCTAAAGGAATTTACATACAGTTTTGGCAAAAACAATGTATTTTGATTCACAAATCAGACTTTGTGACAGTTGTGGGGATATTATTTCTTGTCTCCATTCTCTTTCAGGGACAGGCTTTCCAGATACTCAGTGTTTATCACCTGGGTGCTGAAACCATACATGCTGTGTTTTCCAGAACAATGTCTTTGCATTGTCCCAGAGGAAAGGTTGAAATGACTCTCTGACTCTCTGAGGTGAAAACTGCCTGCAAAATGGACCAACAGAAGAGAATGAGAGCATACAATGTCTGACTTATATATATATATATAGTTTTTTTTTAAATTTTATTTTTTGGCAATATAATTGTATTTCCACATCAGCATGTTTTAAATTTTGGAAGAAAATTTTTATTGTTGGAATTTCTACTAAAGGGTAACTAATTTTCCTGGAAAATTCTAATTGGAGTAACACTCTTTTGTGAGTTATATTCAGGACTTAAGCCTTTGGTTGTTAACTTCTGAAAAGGCCTTTACATAGCACCCTACTTTGTAGACTATTTCAGCTATCAAGGTCAGGCTCTAGAGTTTACTGCTCAGTTTCTAAATGTCCTGAGGTTCCAACTGAACTGAGTCAACATAAAATGCCTACCTTCCCTATTTAGTCTGAAAGCTGGGTTTAATATATTAAAGCAAAGCCACAGGATTACAGAAAACCTTCACTATAGATGACATCTCCACACTGACTTTTCACCCCCACATTTGTTGCATCCACTTCAGAGAGCATCTTATCAAGACGATGAAATATCATGAGAAAAGATCTTTTTTTTCGTGAAGAACTTTGCAAACCTTTGGTGACTGAGTCACCCTTAATGAAAGGAAAATTGTTCTGTCCCAGATTCCTGATTTTATTTCTTGCTGTTGTTGTTGCTTATAACCAATGCATAGTTAGAAAACAACCACATGCAGATTTAATTACTCCTTTCCCTTTCTGGACTGTGTTGAAGGTATGGCAGGGTCATAGTAATATACTGGAGATTGATTAATTTGTGTCTTCTTGGTCTTTTGAGTAGGGGAAGAGCGGGAAAAAAAAAAGAATCTGTAGGATTTCCAGGAAAAATCAGGTTTAAAGAAGCCTGGTTAGAATCAATGACTCAAACAGCACTACACATTGGAACAGAGCTGTGGCACAACCTACAGTGACTGAGTCATCTCCAGAATGATGTTTGCATGATATATATATTTTTATTTTTTTTAATGTGAGCCCTCTTCATGACATTTGGAGAATTATAAATCAGATCTGACTAACAACCTTGAATATGCTGCCAGTTGAGACAAATCCAAAAAACAGAGCCTCAAGATTTTAATCTCAACCAGTTTGTGCAACGCTATGCAATGCAGATGAAGGAATTGATCATAAAGAAACGACTGTGTAATCAGGAAGGATTTTTACCCCTATTTGTCCTGCAGCTTATTTTAGAACTGAGTTTTAGTCAGTCATTAAATTGATCAATCTATTATGCTACTCTCTGTCTCAGTTGCCTGATATTAGCTGTTCTGTCTACTTCACTTACAGATTGTTTTTCTCTAATCACAATTTTAACTGATTGATTTAGCTGTATGTTTGTTGAAGGTTTCTAATGGTAACATCCCTCAATATCCAAAAGAGAGGGGAGTAGAAAATAATTTTGCGTGCATGCATCATGGAGACATATCACACTTTCTTAATAAACAGATTTCTGAAATATTTAAAATACAATCTGAAAGCTCTGCATGCCCTTCTGAAAAGTCCTTTTCTATGCAGACTGAAGTCATGTTGTCTTTGATTTTCTTGGGGGTTTTTTTGGCATAAAGTTGCCTTCATACACAAATGTCATGACTGTTTTTTTTTTTTTAAGAGTTTAAAAACTCATCATCTTCTGGAGTGCATCCATTTGAAATGCCCAAATGCAGTCCACTTCTTCCCAATTTTTCAACATAGCTAGGCTCTGAAAACTTTCAGTTCATATTGTGTGTTTTTGAAACAAAAAAATTCAGATGACAGAATTGAACTTCCTTTCATGATTGTCTCAGGAATTTTGGCTTAGTTTGCACACCGCCATTTGATGCTTCCCAGATTTCAGATGGAAATGTTAAGAACCATCTCTTCTTAGTATCCTTAATCTATTTATGATTATGAGACTTTTCTGTGAAGGATCTTGAATGCTTTCCTTGTCCAAAAGTTCCTAGGCAAAGCTGTGCTTTACCATGGCGCTGGTGCTCGCACACCACAAGAGCAGATGCTTTAGTAGCAAATATGCAAATCATGTCACTTCATAGGTCCTCTTTTATCAATAGGAGATGAAGGAATGTAAAGGATCAGATTCTTCAATATTTCACTACAGAGACTGATTCCAAGAAACTAGAGACAGAAGATAAATGAATTACATTGTTTGTTTATAAACAGTCCCAAAATCCAATTCTTTTTGATCCTTCAGAATTTGGCTCTACTATAAAAAAATGCAAATCAATACATCTCGAATTCTGAAGTCGAATTCATAATTAAATTTTGCTAGATTCTGTATTCTCTTAGAGTGAAATTCAAAGGAAAAAAATTAACAAGGCACATGAACCCTGGGAAACAAATTTCATGGAGACTGTGGTTATTTAAGAAAGCATAAAGTTGAACAGAGCATCTCCCTTTCTGTAGGTTTTGCCATCATGCACATATTCTGAAGATGTAAAGCTGGATTGTCTTTCGCTTCTGTGTTATTTTTAGATGCAGTTTGTGGTGTCACTTCCTGCCATTCTCATTTTTGTTGTTGTTGATGTTGTTGAATTGCAAAAGTGAACAGAATAATACTGACCAAACAAGAACTTACTGCAATGTTTCCATGTCCAAATTTTTGTAAGTATACATTTATAATTTATCTAGCAGAATTACACCTTGAGAAATCATCTCTTTACATAGAAAATTTTATAACAATTTCTAAGGATATGTCCTCTGAGAGAAAAATTAATGTGAAAAAAGCCCCTCATCCTGTGCAATCCTGGCCTCTCCTGGTGGTTCTTTACACCCTTACTATGTGAAATTGCCCTTGGAATGAAAACAGAAAAATACAGTAGAGAAAATTATGTAGCTCTGAACCCTGGTGTAATTTACATTAGCATTTACAATAGCCAGAGTGAAACTGTAAAGTATGGACCTCTTTACTGTATTTCCTTTAGACATTCCTGCCACAGAAACATTTTTTAAATGAGAATTTTATTCCCACTGATGCTTATTTTCAATTATTTTAAAACAATACATTAAAAAGCTTTGTAATTGAGAAAATACTAAGTTGACTGAATTTTCACGTTTGATTGCTGACCACTGCTGAGAAGCCAAGTTTCCTCCATTTGCCGTAAGTAGATGAAAACATGGCACCTGGGACTCTGGCTCTTTGACCCAACAAATAACTTGTATTCATTCTGAGATAAAATGTTCCCTTTAGTCCTCATCTAATTACCAAATAGATTCACTAGCCTAAAATCTTCAATCAAAACCTAACCCTAAGCCTTCATATCATTTTTCCTTCCATTAATATGCTGCCCAAACAGGAGCTATTTGTTAGCAATATCTCTCTGGTTTAATTTGTTATATTAACTTGAATAAAAGTAGGGTATAGACCCTGTCCTATGCAAATTGAATATCTACCTTCCTCCTAGTGCTCTTGTGGTTAACTGCTATACTTGTAAGCAACACATCAGTACTTTGCTTAGCACTGCATCTGCAGCTGTATCAGCTGTATGTGCTGTCTTGGCACGGATTAAATAAATTACAGTCCTTCAGCATTTCTTTACATTTAAGTAGAGATTTTTTGGAGTTCCTGTTGATTGAAAAGGTGAATTTAGGACATCAGTATATGATGACCATCTTAAGGGTGTTCATGATGTTACCAATTTCTCTCATACTTTATAGGCAGACTGAGTTATCTCAAGTTTGTAAATTTCCTGGCCCATTCTTGGTGTGTAGCTGTAATTTAAGTTTTGTGGGTAGTTAATACACAAGATATGTTAAAATTTAGTGCAAGAGTTTTGGGTAATTCCCATGGTACTGTGGTGTATGTGTCACCACTCTAGCTAAAACTTCATCACCATTTCTCTCAATTACCAGCAACTATTTTGCATAATATAGCTGCTGTCCTTTTTTCCTTTCTCTTCTATATTTCTGGAAAATATTGTCTATGTGAGACTATCAGACAAGCATAGTTTTTTCTTTTTTCTCTCTATTTGTTTCTTGTACAGGAACAAGAACCTTGTATTTAAGTTAGGGTCATAAAAATAAGGAGAAGCCCAATCAGAAGGTTGCATTTTAATCCAAAAATCCATAAAGAAATTTTATCTCTTAGGAGAAAGAAGCCTTTAATTTTAAAGGTAAAATTATAACAGAAGATTTACAGTTAGAAATAATAGATTTTTATATTAAAGCTAAGCTGAGAAATGATTGAAAGCTTGGGTGCTTAAAGCTTCTTAGACCTCTCTCTGTCATCTGTCTTCACCCTAAGAAGTTTATGAAACGTGAGTACCTAAGATTTCTTAGCTCTTATATCTAAGCAAAAATACTGGGAAAAGAATGTCTAGAATCCCAGCTGCCAAAACCCAGTGCTCTTTGCAATCAGGCATCAGTCTGGAGTACAGCTTTAGTGGTCTTGATGGGTGAATTCCATATGGGAAGATGTGTGTGTTGCTGTTGCTTGATCGATCAATCGCCTTTGACACCACCGGTCTCCTGGGTGCGGCCGATTCGCTCACAGACCTGGCTGGGCTGGATGCACAGCTCTGAGCTGGCTCTGCCTGCTACTCTTGGACAAATGACAAAGACCCTCCCTTGTGGGCTATGTAGTTTTCAAACCTCTATGTTTTGCAACATCTCTGTGGGATCCATCATCGGGAGCACACATGCGCAGCTATCTGTCTGCTTTTACAGAGGCAGTCAGTATTATTGCCCAGATGTCCCAGTGCCTGTGAGAAACAATTGCATGATTGAAAAGAATCAGGGTGCAGCTTTTTGTCGATAAGACCATGTGAGGTTGGCAGGGAAAGGCAATACTTCAAAAGTCTACTTTTGTTTAGGGCTCTACCCCATGGGTTGTCAGTGTGATGCACAGACCCAAGTTTCAGCTGGGAGTGCCATCAGTCATGAGAGCATGGTGGCAACCATGTAATACCACGTAGGTGCCAATGTTGAGGAAGGTCTTCTTTTGGGGGTAGCAAGAAGCATGTTCTCATTTGCCTCCAGTGAATGACTAATTTCAGTGGTCTGTTTGTAAACTGTCTCCAGCTTACAGCAGTCCATTTTGTCTAGGGTCATGTAGGAACAGCACATGGCAAATTGATTAATGTGTTGTGATCTCATAGACAAGGGAGGCCCAGGTAAAAATGTCACAAAAGTGTTACACTCACATTTTTGGCCTTTCATTTTGGACTTCATTCTTCCAAACAAACCTTCTATTTGCAGCATTTGAAAGACAGTCCTCACTGTGGTGAGGATTCTGTGGATGACTGGCCTTATCAGGATGTATCTTGGGGATGGACTTGGATTCTTTTCCACAGAAAATTTTCATTGCCAGAGACTGAGGAAAGGAGTTTTGTCTCTGTCTCACAGACTTTAAGACTAAAGTAAGATGTTTGGGGTAGTTTTGCCACTCTAGAAGTAGCAGAAAAGAATAATTTTACAATTGTCACAAGCAAGAAATGGCATGAACAGCATCAAGAACTTCTTGAAAAAAGGAGGGCTTTTCTTTAGACCAAAATATTAATTTCAAACTTGATTCTGTGATGGTAATAATACGCTATAAAATCCAAGACGTGAATTATTAAAAACCACAATTAACGATGATGCAGTCCTCAAAAAGGAGAGATACAACAATAGTAATTTTGAATAATAGTTTTAAAATGACAAAAATCAATGAATACTAATATGTGTAGTAAAAAAACCTCAACTGAATTAGCTGACAAAAAGTGAACAAACGGCATCACGCTGTGGCTACAGAAAAGCTTTTGTACAAAGTAAACCAGCAAGAATACAAATGAGAAACTGCCAGCATATGTTTTGTGTAAAGAATAAGATGAAGTATCCCAAACTGTGTCAATTATTAGAACTAAAGGCTCGAACTTTGACATATGATCTAGAAATCATAAATTGCACTTTCAAAGAGCAGTGTCAGACGCTCTAATCTTCCAAGTTGCTTTAAACAGGAGATAAAGTTTGTAAACAAAAGCACTTTGTTGAAACTTTCAACAGATCAAAGTGTAACCTTAGACTTAATAAGAAATAATAAATGCTGTTAAAGTCTAACAGTGGGGAGAGATGCATGCTTAGATGAGCTGCCAGCAAACACTCAGTGAGAAATGATAGATACACGACGGAACTGTTACTTTAACTGAACATTTGAATCAAAAAGTCTAATATTACGCAACTCAACAATCCCAGTGAACTGTTTTTCCTACCTATCTGCATCACTGGATATTGGTCTTAAATGCTGGACAAAATTTGTTTATGAGTGCTGAAATACATTGCCTGCATGCAGAGGGCACATACAGGCACTCAAATATCTGAGACATTTCCCCAGCTCATTGCAAATGATTTCCACATAGGTCAGCCTGGTTTATTTCCGTTGTGGTTCACTGGGGATGATTCAGGTGTTTTGTGTTTGCAAACTGAGCAAGATCTTGGATAATATAGATTTGTCCACTTGACTGACTGGGTAACTCTTTGGACTCATTAAAATGAAAATACTTGGTGACTGCTCCTGAAAAAAAACAACATGGAAATGAAACAAAAAAACCCTCCAAACCCTCACACTCCTCACTTTAGAAAGACCTTCATAAAAATTGGATTAAAAATATTCTGTAATATCCTGACCAGGTCTGTACATACTAGCAATTTAAACTCGCCCTTTTTAAAATGACACCAGGGAGCTAGAGGAGGCTGTCCATTATCCTCTTTTCTTTTTGCAATTGTAATGGAACATTTAGCCTGATTTTTTCAGCAACAAAGAATTGCTTCAAGGAATGAAAATTGGAAACTCCATAAATTTCAGTTCATTGTATGCAGATGACATATTGATTTGCCCCTGTAATCCTGGTCATAATCTGCCCATAATCCTGCAAACAGTGGATTGCTTTTACATTACCCCTGCCTTTTTTGCAGCTACAGTGATCAAGCCTGTTTTCTTAAAATGAATGTGCTGTTGCAGAACCTGCTTAACAAAGTATGACCTGATGAGACAGGATAATTCTAGATACCTTGAGATAATTATACATGAAGCTACCATCAACAGAAAACTAAAAACCTCTCTTCCCTGAGTGGAGTGGGAATGTCTCTATGTATGTCCCTAATTTTTTTCAAACTTCCTTTAGAACTATAAAACCAATGAATATGATAGGTGTTTTTCTCTTACTACCGCACTTGAAATTTGTACAAGTGATAGATTTGAAGTCTGTTTCTTAAGTGTTGTAATCACTGTTAGAAAAAGGTGGGTCAACTTCAAAACATTTTGAGGTATTTCATATGAAAATTTCAGTTCATTATGCTTTGGATGGCTGTTGATGCAGAACTGAGATACTATTGCTGTAGTAAGTGTTACACATAGAAAGAAATTATAATGACAAAACCTGTATGCTGAAATTACTGGTAGTTACCTGAGAACAAAAACTCTCATTGTGGAGATGACTGAAATAATGTAATGTGTTTTTCTTTTTTTTTTTTTTTTTTTTTTTTTATTTACTCCTTGACAAACTCTCAGAGTGAATTTTCAGATCTCTGTCTAATTATTTAAAAGAGTTGAAAGATTGGAACAGACATAAAGATTGGAACATACCCAAAATTTGGTGACACTTTTTAAAGTCCAAATATCACATATGTTAAGGTGCTCAGCAAGTAGACCAGTCTGGTCCATTGTTTTGCTGGCAAAAAACATTAAAAGTGAATTTTACAGCTGTACATCATACAAGAAGACTACATATTGTTATATTAGAAAGGGATTGTTGCACAGATATATTGCCAAATCATTTCTTTTCTACTACTTAACTCTCAAATTAGATTATTTTAGCAAAATCTGAGTTTAAAAGGGAGCTTTAATTTTTAGCATAGGTTTGCTCTGTTTGGAATAAGACTCGATAGTGACTCATTCCAAATATATATTGATTTTCTTTAATATATTACACAGGTTATAATTAACTCTTCAAAGAATAGCTTCGTTTCAGACAAATTTGTCATTTAGCTGTCATAAAATATACATACCATAAAACACTAGTGTGTGACGGAGTATCCTAAATTAGCTATTTGAAAGGAGAGTGACAAAATGGAAAATTGACACAAATGGCTTCTGCTCCCAGGTTTTTAATTTAATATCGGCTGGACTACCTACCTGCTTTTTACTAATTGCACTCACACAGGAAAATAGTACTGCCTTCTTCTGCATATATCACACTGAAAGTGAGCAAGCAAAGTTTTCTATCAGAGAAACTAAAATAATCAGCACATTAAAAAAACCTGGGAAGCTATAATGTTTGTTTGCAGCTTTCACAATTTCCATAATATAGGGGATTATTTCTAGGCACAAGGTGCTTTATTTCAGTCCTCTGTGTTTTATTCTATTAATCTGGTAGTGTAAATCTACTGAAGACCAGGCTGTAGATTGTAGGTAATAAGGATGCAAAACTAACCAAAGTCAAAATCAGGTAGTGCATATACAACATTATACTGAGGATAGATAAGGCCAAAGTGACACTGGTTTTCTCCAGTAAAGCATTAGTTTATATTCCTAACAAACAGACAGGGGAATTATTCACTGTGCATATAACTTTTTCTTAAAAGTAATAAAAAGTAAAATCCATAAAATGTACAACCAAGGACAGATGACTTGGAGTAGCAGTAGAGTGAGCCTTAATGTATCAACAATAATGAACTGTATAACCCTGAAAAACTGTGGAGGAGGGGATAGATTCCTTTGACTATTGTATGGAGATGCATACATTTTAATTGTATCTGTTCTAAAGAAAATCTCACCCGTGTGTAATCTTTCTGTGTTTGGGCTTTTAATATACTTGAGAATGGCTGGAACCTAATCCTTGTGGGCAGTCAAGATACATGCACTGAAATATGGTCATTTTGTCTTACATTCTTCTGTCTTCTAGGGAGGTGAATGTGGTAGCAGATGAGCTATGAGGGGATCTTTATGAAATGGGTTGATTTTATTTGCTCAGTACTCTCTGCTCAAACGGAAATACAGTTTGAGCCATCCTCACTGGTAAAGGCTAAAAAATGGAAATATGCATTTGGGTGTTTTTACTTTGTGTATCTTCTGCATTGCAGCTTCAAAGCATTTACTTTATCCCTTCCATCAACAGATGTATTCTTACATTTGTCCAAATGCAGAGGAATAAACCCCAACATTTTCTAGCTAAGTAGCCTGCATGCCTTATTTCTTAGTAGACTCTGGTGCAAACTTAGATTAAAAATGCAGATTTACTTGTTTGGATGAATTTTCCTTCTTAGTTGGAGAAACAAGAAACATAATTTTCTGTTGAATTCATCACTTTGTGTGGCTGAATTTTATTGGCTGTTTCTATTTTGAAAAAGCTGGAAGTGCTGGGTTTTTGTTCTTTCCTTCTTGCAACACCTATGATTTTAGCATATAGAAAGTCACAGTAGTTGATTTGAGATGCTACACATACATAGTTCATTCTGTAAGTTTTGAGCCCACGTGTACTGAGAGTGCTAGCAGATGTAAATTAACATTTTTTTTACCACTATGGGGGTTTAGATGTCCAAGCACAATCCCACAGACCTGTTTAAGGCAAAATTACTATTGATAACAATAACAATTGTATAAGATTTCATCAAGTGTGACATCTAGCCTATGTCCAAGTAGGTGATGCAATAGTTAAACAGCCACCTGTGATTTATTATGTGTACAAAAATTTGGAAGAACTCTCAGCAAAGTGTTCATTGGTAAGTCATGCTACCTCAATCTGTTTTGTTCATTATGTCTGCTCCTGCCTCGGTGGGTTAAATTAACTTGCTATATAATCATGGCCACGCTGTTGTTTGGAATTAAGTTCCATGAGCTCTTTTCAACTGTTGAAATAATTTCCCAGGCTCCATTATCAGAATTTTCCTCTGCAAGGGTAGTGTTTTATGTGTCTCCTGAGTGTCCTATAAACTCTCAGTATTAATAGTGTGTTAGTGGTGATATTGATGCGTGATAGCACGGGTACTGCGTGTGCTGCTACAATGCTTTCAGACTGTAAACCATTTCTAGAGGCGTTCTTTGCAAGGCTAAGTCTTGATAGCATAATATACCACTGCTAATTATATTGATCTAATTAATCTAATTAAATTGCAGCTAGATATGTTGTACATGTCATTTGTCTGTATTAACATTATGTAAACCTATTCTGCTTGTCTGTGCATTTTATATACAATGCCTCTTTAGCATTTGACCGGGAAAGTGATCGTATACCCCCTGCATCTCATACTGGTGAGAAAGAGATGTGGTCATCAGGTGGCTTATGAGATACAGAAAGCCTGACTGTTTTTTGAATCTGGTTTTGTTTGAAGAGACAAAGGATTTTCTGTTCCTGGAGGTTAGGAAATGTCTTCTCTGCTTCCTCATTTGTTTCTATTACCTTTGACAAAACAAGCCTTCATTTTTTTAGAAATTGGATGCATCAATTTCAACATATAACTAACAGACCAAAGATTCCTGAGTCACTTTTGTTGGACTGATTGAAACATAACTGCACTGCTTCAGTATTTCTCTCTTATGGAAGAGAATGAGTACAGGGAAAATTCATTCCAAAAGGAGCAGGTAGCTCCTTCCTGTTGCACCCCACAGCTGTTAGTTCTGCCTTCCACCAGCCAGTCCAGAGGAGATGCTTGAGCAGAGGCCAGCAGTTGATTGAACAGCAAATCTTTGACTTTGTTGGCCATGGCCTCTTCTTGTGTAGGTAAGGCTCTTTTCATAGTGGTACACATGTACAATGTACCATTGTGGTTCTAGCAATGAAGGGTAATGTAAGCAGATGGTATCTCTACCCTCCTCCTAACACAGGACACACACTTGAATGTCATCCAAACTCACCCTTCTCCTGGATTTTCTTTTATCATCAATTAAATCAAAGCAAATATTCCTTCGGCATGAGCTGCTCTTGCAGACTTTGCATAGTTTCTGCTTCTTGTTTTTAGTTCAGAGACACTCCATCATTTTCTATCATCCCTGTCTGGCATTAAGAAGGCTCACTTGGTTCAGCTGCTATTCTGAGTTCGCTGTGTCACTCTGCAGAGTCATGGCAGACAGTGCCACACCAAGGAAGAATGTGACTCTTCTTCCATGTCAGCCTCCTGCAGCAATTAATGCTGTCCCTGCTTACTTGGTCAAATCAGCTGAATGCTGAGAATATGCAACTCTGGGCAGGTTAGGAGCTCAAGGCATAGCTGAACGTTGTGTTCAACTGTCTCGATATTAGATTTTCTAATTTTTTAAAGATTAAAATAAGTAAGATAGAAAAGCCTTATTTATCTTTAATTATTATGTAGGATTTAAAAAAAAATCTGCAGTGAACATTATATGCCAGGTTTTGCTGCTGCTTATATGGAGATATGAATGATCCTCCTTTTTGCAAGAGACCACTGTCTTGTCACTGATGAAACTGCCTTCGCATTTCTAATGTGAGGAAAACAAAGTAACAGAGAAAAAGAGAATAAGAAAAATGTTTTTAAAATCTCATTTTCCTTGGAGCATTGTAAGAAGAGGTGGTTTCTTCAGCTTACTTTTGGTAATGGTATTAGCTTAAGTAGAACATTTTAAAGCAATTTTCAATTCTGACTAATTTCGCTAGCTAGCTACAGTCATAGTTTTCCAGGTGAAATAGTTTTCTAAAGAAACTAATTCAGAAATCCACACAGGCTTTCAACAGTAGTCTAGCAAAATTGTGTAAAGATGCATGGTTTACTGTGCTTGGGCAATAAAAATGTAGTGTCAGCCTGCCTTTTCCTTTCGTGTTGTCTCCCTTTCACTAGTGGGCATAGGACAGGACTCCACAAAGGAGAAAATTTAAAATTGGAAGTCTTCCACTGGTTGCTCGTTCCCCTAACTCTGTTCTAAGGTGTTTTAGACCATCCAGAAACCATATGAAGAGCAAAGGTGGCAGCCATAATCCTACTTTTATCTGTATGTGGTGTGCATGTATTGAATACAAGACGAGGGACTGGAGTTTGCAATTTAAGGCTTTTGCTCAGGCTGACACATGGCAGGGAGATCAAAAATAGTGTGAAAGAGGAAGACATGGAAGATGAAGAGCTCTGCAGATGACAAGTCGAAGTTGGTGGAAATACCCTCAATGGTGTCAGTAGACTGGGAGTCAGCTCCTCTTAGAGCGAGGCGAGGCATTAATATTTCTGAGAGAGTAAAATCCTGGGGGTCTCCAGAAGAGAAAAACAACAGGCCTGCAGGGACTTTGGAGCAGAGCCAGCAGAAGCTGCTGTCATCTCTATCCTGCTGTCCTTTCTTGAACTTGGCACAATCAGCTGATCTGCATGAATATGATGTTTTTATGGCACTGGTTATAATTGGTAGTGATAGCAGCATGACTGAACGAGACAGCACATTGTATCAAAACAGGTTGAAGGGAGGATGAGATTCAGTTATAAAATCTTAAACCTCATTTCATCTGAGCATTTTTTTGGCTAATCAGAATATTTTCTGTGAATCTTGGAAATTGCTCTGATCACAAACCAGAGAGTATGAGAGGGTCTCATTCATAAGTGCTTTATCTTCTCAGGAACAAGTCGATAAGCCTTTATTGTTTAATTTTTCTTTCTTGGGAACTGGGCAGCTGACATTTTTTCAAAGTCCCTTAATTTGTAGGGGACTTTGTGGGAGTCACAAAACCCCATTAACCGTATTTTTCATCTGGCTTTAGGAGGAATATATTTTAAAATGGTAAAAGAAAGACTTCGAACAGCTTCTGATAACTCACAGTTTAAGCATGGCTATAAAAAGAAAATGAAAAGGCAATTAAAAATGGAATATTTCTTTCTTCAGTCCCCCTCCCCCCTCAACAGTAATTTGTCACTATTTCTTGTAGGCAGGCAGAAAGATGAGGCTACAGAAGATCATTTAGCACTGCAAAGCTGGCTGCTATAAAGCACCATAACTTGGCATTAGAGTGGGGGACTAATTTTTTAAAATCTGTATCATCCTCCTGAAAAAGTTCTGAACACTTAGGTTTTGTTTTTTTTTTTTTCCTGAAAAATTGAGAAAGAAATGGAAAGAAATTCATTAATGTCTCAGCGGCACTGGCTGGTGTCACTGAGGGTAATAAGAAGCCACGTTTCTTCAGATTCTTCTTCTTGACTATCAGTACCCAGAAATCCCCACATGACATGTGAAAAACCACACAGACATATATCCCAGAAAATCAACAAAACAGGGCTTTAAACACTTGCATTGTCCACTCTTGTGTGTGCAAACTGGTATTTGTGCTTCTGCACAGAGTAGATTACAGGAGTTTCTCTGATCAGTGATCTGCAGAAGGTGGGGTTGTTCCTGTGGGTTTCCCTGCTGACTCCAGAGCCTCCAGACAGGATCACCTCTCCCAGATAGACTATTCTTTGTTCTGACTATACGTCTCTGCAGAAATTACCCCCAGTTCTGATGGGGTGGAGGTGTTGAGGGGCTGTGCTCCTCCCAGCCAAAGGAAGACCTACATCTCAGTTTCTTGCCTGGGCAGAATAGCAGCCAGGGCAGGTTTCCACACCAGAACAGGATAACCAGAAGGCCACAGGTTTCCTTGCCTGGATTTTACAGCAGTATTGTGAGGTTTGTGCGGATATTTTTGGTAGAATTATTATTTTTATGATGCTAAGGAAAGGTAAAATAATACGATTATTTTAAAGGGCTCCATTAACACTCTCTCTTGTTTGTCTACATGTAAAGTTTTACTTATTTATACCTTGTGTTTATGAAGCAACCACATTATATCATCCAAGCTCAAGTTTTGAGAAAAGTTCACAAGTGCATATTTCACATGAGCCATATGTTGAGCTGAAGGCACATAATTTACAAACCTTTTAAGCGATTGTGTTACCAAGAATTCACATTTCTGCTCTTGAGACAAAGTCCTAGCCCATTCCATCTGATCAGCATCTTATTCTTCAAGCAGGTGTCATGGTTTCTGAATTTTGTCCAGATGGCAGCTGATGTGGAATCAGAGAATCAGTGAACAAAACTTAATGCTGTGAGAAGAGCCATTGAGCCTTTGCTCCTCGTGTTACTGCTAGTGACAATAGATTTAATGCAGCCATTGCTCGTGATCTCTGAGTTTACTAGAGCTTAATAGTTGGGATTTTCTCATCAAACTATAGCAATCTGAGAAAATGATTCAAAATACTGCTTTAAATATATTGTACGGTTCATCAGTATTTGCAGTTCATATCTTTTGGAGGTATGCATATATCCATATATTTGTTGGTGTCCAAAGCCAGTTCAGCCTTCCAGATATGCATCTGACTTGTTGAAAACCAACTGCAAAGCTAGCAGACACAATACAGTGTGCAATGAAAGTTTCAGTACGTGTGTGTGATAGAAAAGGCTCGGTCTGAGGGGCTGTCTCAGTGAGCATGGAACCACTGATTGAACCTCTGAGGGTCAGCAATTTCCTCTGAGCCATTCAGGCTCCCTGACAGAGATGCCTTTACCTGTGTGCTGCTCCCAGAGCTGCACCCCGTAGCCAGACAGGAGCCCTGGGAGCAGTGGGCAGAGGGGAGTGTGTTCCCAGGGATATCTGCAGCCCTTCCCCAGAGACCCGTGTGTGGGAGGGGACCCTGCTGGTGGATGCCCAGTGCTGTCTCTGAAGCAGGTGTGAAGCCATCCACAGAGGGCTCCGTACTGCTAGCGTTAGGCTGGGTCTGCCCCTGGCCTTGATGGGGATTCTCTGTCTAAGTGCCACACCTGCTGCCTCACCAGGAGCTGAGCAGTCTGGGAAGCGAGTCATCAGGACTTACTTTGCTCCTTCAACCTGCATTTCTACCAGCTGGGTGTTTGCCTCCAGAAAAATCCATATCTTTGAGTTGCCTCTCAAGGAGGCTCTAATGACACCAGTGGGCAGAGCCCTTCACAGTTTGTAAAATAACCTCCTGCCATGTCAGATTAAGTTACATGCCATCAAATTATTTAAATCTTCCCAGTTACATTTGTTCTACAGATGTGTGCGCTCTCTCTCTCTCTCTCTCGACTTGCATTTCGGCACTTTTACAATAATTTCAGGGTTTTTAAAATTGTTTTTAGTAGCAAACATCTCAGAGCTCTTTTTAAGACTACAAAAAAGGAGAGGTGATGCTCTGAGTACATTTTATGGCTTTTCTGTCCAATGACTCTAATGTCAAAATTGCTACAACCTTCTAAGAGAAATGCTAAATCATAATGTGGTAAGAAAGGCACCCTCGACAGGTCTGCAAATGACAGCTCTATAATTTCAGCATTATTTGAATACAATGTAGAAGTGCCTTATATGTTTAAGCAGCTTCATTTTGCATCTGCTTTTTAGAATAGTTGATTCATACTTGTCTGCACAGGCTTTCAATAGTTCTTCTTTTCTTTCTTAGTCTCTTTGTCTACCCATTTCTTTTTTTTCTCCTTGTTTTTTCTTTTTTATTCTCTTGATTTTTTTTTTCATATAATATTTATTTAATCAGTGTTAAGATGAGAGGGTCAGGCTGAGCATGTGTTAGACTGAGCTGCAGTGTAACAAGTTGAATTTACCTCTGTTCTCATTACAGCCAGAGTAGAATGACTTGAATTACATGTGGATCTTTCACTACCTACTTTCATACATATGCTAACATTACTTTATTTGTGGCTCAAAAATTGCCATTATTATTTCTGAGAACTAAGCTTTATTTGATCTCTTTTAATATTTCTAGATTATTTTTCCCATTGTTGTTGAGGTCTGTATGGATTGGTTGAAGTCCTTAAAAAACTTCCAGTGATTCCTGCTGAGAATTTTTTATCAGGAGTTGGTGCTTCAAATCCTAGTAAACCAAAAAAAAGTTTTTATAGCTTTACTTTTTTGGGTGGTTTTTTGCTGTGTTGTTTCTGTGCTGCTGTACTGACAACTGAGACACTACCCTGTTTTTTCTGTGCCTGATATCAGATGCAACCAGTGAAAAACAAAAGGCAGAGTTATGGACTGGGAAAACCAATGTATTTTGTGGAGTGACCACCCCAGCTAAAGATGTGTATCAGATGCCAAAAATCTAGGAGACCTGACAGATCTCCGTGGAGGCAGCTTTGCTTTTGCAGTATGCCCAAGGAACCTCTGCTGCTCTGACACCAAGCTGTGGCTGTAGCCTCTGCACCTCCAGCCGTGCCCAGAAAAATCAGACTTCTCAATTAAAAAAAAATCTACAATTAAATGAAGTACACTTCAAAAACAATTCTTAATTGCTGGGCTAACGTGATACTTCTCCTGTCACGTGCTTGCACATTGGTGGCTCTCTTACCACTACCTGTGGTGTGTCCTGTTACTGCTCTGTGCTGGGGAAACCATGAGCTGTCATATCCAGCTGAGCTGTGCCTTTGCAGCAACCCCTCAGAAGGACAAAGGCTGTGCCAGGCAGCAGCATGACGACACCACTTAGTAAAAAGTGAAGCCTTTTTACTCCATTTAAAAAGACCCAGTAACAGTCATTTAAATGAAAAGTTTTCAGAGGATGCAAAAAGTTCTCAAATCAATGTTCTTCAGAATTTAGCTTTAATTTCAAGACATCAGGAGTTTTGAAAATATTTTTCTCTGTAGTTGTCCAGTATCATTTCTCTCTTTTGAGCTGTTTTGCCTGTATTGATGCATTGTTTTCATGTCCTTAGAAGGAATTAATAAAATGCTTGAAATGTTGGTTCCATCTTTGCACCACCTTTCCTCTCCCTGTAGTGTTTGCTGTTTTGGAGGGCACCATAGCACTGGGAAAGCTCCCTGGGGAGTGTGGTCATGCACGTGTGAACTTTTCACAAAGTGTGAAATTTGTATGTGAAATTGAATAAGTCAGTGTGCAGCCCCAATATCGCAGAATGGGTGGTGTCAAAGCTCTGAGATCAGCCTGGGTGCTGATTTCTGGTGTTGTGTGAAAAAAAGAGCTCTTCAGATAGCCCCACAGCATGTAAGACTTATAGATGGGTAGATAGAAAGGAATAGGTAATAACCATAAAACAGTATTATGAAAATATAAACCATAATTAGTGATAATGGCTCACTCAATTAAATACATTAAAGCATGGATGCAGAGTTTTGATGCATGGATGCTTTTGTCCAAGAGCATATGTGTGTTTATATACTGATCTAACAGTGATGTATAACTGACATTAAATATTCATCAAAGGATGAATACTCTGCCCTAATGTTAAATAGGTCTCTTTAGTGCTCTCTAGTTGTACAAATATATGAAAGAAGATAGTCCCTGCCCCCAAATTTCCTATCTAAAAAGAAAAACACAGATAACTTAATTGTACATGTGTTTCAGGTAACTCAAGGTTTTAAGTGAAGTGGGCTAGGTTAAGCCATACCATGGATGCTGTGCTTTTCCTGCTGAAGGACCTGATTGCCAGTGGAACATCTCTGCTCCTTGTTAATCTAGGAAGCCTAGTCTTGCAATTAAAATTCAGATTCCCTGCTCTGATTTTAGTGACAGCACCTTGGGGGGCTGTGTGGGAGTAGTGCTCCTCTTCCTCTTTCTTCCGTCTTCTTCAACAGAATTTCTGCTGCTCTCCTTACTAGTGATGAAAGTAACCTCATTTTCTGTCCTCCAAGCTTTGAGTGTGTTATTAAATAATCTGAGTCCTTTTAGTATTTAGATGACTAAAAGAGGATTAGATTATGGTTTGTGTCAGGGAGGGGGAAGTACTGAAACACCTCCAAGTGATGTGTTTGCTCTAGTAAGTGCCAATGCCATCACGATCCCTATGGATGTTGGGAACTTATTATGGCCAATGTGCACCTGTAGCACATTAGTGTGAAGGCCCAGCCTTGGTGGCCCTGTACTGATGACCATCTTATCACACTGAGTAGGGGGTCTTATCAATATGAAAAAAACCCAACTTGGGTTTATTTGCTTTCTCTCCTGTGCTGTGTTATCCCTATTGCTTTGGAGGAAATTAAGGCCTGAAAATAAGAATTTGCATTTTTTAATTTTAAGTTTTGTTTAGTACAGGAGCAAAATAAGATTTGCCTAATCCTTGGATCCACCAGAACTTTTGAGTTTTTAAATGTTTTTTTTTCTGAAGTAAATTTTACCTCAAGAGCAGAAGTACTGATCCCTTTATTCCCCAAATTTGGGTCTTCCAAATTCAGACTGGGGAAGTCATGTTTCAGGATGTTGCTCTTTCTCAAAAATGAACCAGCCACAGCGGTTTCCTTTCATTATATTTTTCCCTCTGTGTCCTCCCCCCCCGGCCAGCATCTCCTGCCTTAAACATTCCAGTTGATATTTTCTCTGCCTGGTCTCAGGGCTACAGTGATATTAAAAAAGTCCAAGTAAAATAAATTGTTCCTTATTAAGGTAGACTGTATGGGGAGAGAAAAAAATTACACCTTTTCTTTGGAATTTTAGCATAAGCACACAGTAAGTCAAAATGGCAGGGTACATAAATGTCAGGGAGTATTTTATTGGCAGAAAGAGTTAAACATAAAGATATTCAGGTGCTATTGTCCTGCAGTGTATGAGCCCCAGATCATTTCAAACACATGGGTAGTCAACCATATCTGTAGGATCATGAGCCAGTTTCTCCATAGTCTAATTCAAACTTTGAATAGATGGGATATGCTCCATGTAAAGAGAGCTTCTAGATGCCTTCTTTCTTGAATACTTGGTATTCAAATCTGATGCTTTTGAAATCAAAAGAAAGATTTCCATCAAGCTAAATGGGTTCAAAAGTGGATCTTAACATGAGATTACTTTTTTCATTAAGGACATTAAGTTGAATCATTCAACTCAATTTTTTTATTTTTTACATCAACTTCATTAGATGCAAAATTGGCCCCTTAAAAAGCATATGCCTTGATAAGGCATTTTGTCTTATGTGAATGCAGTAAAAAAGGGGAAAAACACCCAGAATCATAACATCCTTATTCTTCCTGTTTCTCATTTCTGTGACACGTTTCCTCTGATATTTCTGCATTTTGAATCATAAGGGCTCTATTCTCACTGGGCTCTTGTCCCATGTTAATCTGATATTCATATAATTTTGCTAGAAAAGAGCCTGTGAATGATCTCTGCCTTCTAATTTATTCAAGACTGAAATTCTGCTACTGGCAAACTTGCCTCCATGGTTCCCCTGTCTGTACAGTATAACCAGATGTTTTGTAGTTTGGGTCCCTCTGCACATCATTGAACAGACACTACAAGTGCCTCTTTCCTGTAGATTTCTCCAAGAAGCCTCACAATGGAATACATGTGGAATGTGTGAAAACAGGTCATAAACTGAGCTAAAATGAAATTTAAAAATACAGAAAGTACTTCTTAAAAAGCAGAAGAAAAATTACAGAATTTTGTAGAGCAGATTGGACTGTCATTTGGGCACTATGTGCATAATGGTGTGGTTGAAAAGCCTTGTAAATAGGGGTATATTCATTTAAACCAACTTCTAAATGAAGACATGAAATTATGGGAATAATGTGGAATTGGCTTTGAATCAGTAGTATTTCTATAGCACCTATTAGCAACACACTTGTGCCCCTCAGAGTTGAAGGTGCATTCCCAGCACCACTGTCAGGGAGGGAAATGACTTCTGAAAAAGAAAACTGGGATATAAAGTACAAAACTTTGCATTTGAATTCAGTGTTTTGGTAGCCCATGTTTCAATATTTGAAGTCTTTTGAAGTTTTGGGTTTCTTGTTTTGTTTAGTGTCACAGATGCATTTGTGGCATGGTCCATTTTGGTGCTGCCCTGGCTGGGCTAGCCTTTCCTTCATAAAGTTTTTCAAAGCTAATTTCCATTCAAAGTGAAGTCAAGGATAGTAGAAGACTATGATTCTTTCACCTAATAAATACACAAAACAAAACAAAACAAAACAAAACAACTCCAAACAAAACAAAACAAAACAAAACAAAAAGCTAGGCCTTTGATACTTGTGAATACAGCCTGAATTTTCCACAAAGTTTGAGAGAGTTTCAGTGGGAGGCTCTGAATTGGATCCATCTCTGCTTAAAACGAAGAACAGGAACTGACTGTCAATTTCTATACATCCTCTGAGCATAGAATTAATGATTCGATTAAAATGAGACATCCCCAAGAAATTCTATAGTAATTGAACTACTCCATAAATTAAGACAAGCAAGCACAGTTGTATAAACACTGGAATCACTGACCCAATTATTTAGAATAAAGTTTTGTCCATTATAGCCTTCAATCCCAAATGGGTGAAATCAGAAATTTCTGAATATCCCAGAAAATAGTTTTAGAAGCAGTGGATGAATATTTTCAGATGATGGTGCGACATAGAGGGATACTCTGTTCTCTGGTGCTCTAACCTGGTTTGAATGGTCTGCATCAATCCTTACATTTAATGACAGAAAACTCAGCTTAACCTTGCTGTAAAGTAAGTATTTATACACATCAATGAGAGAAATAAAACACCTTATTGATTTTACATCTGCTTTCACTGTGGTAATTAAAATGTACTTTTGCAGCTTGCAGAATAGTAGCCTGTTTATATTAGATCAAAGAAAAACTCTGCCACAGACCTTATTTTGTATTCCTGTTGTCCCTTGAAAATTCTTAAAAAAATGCAGAAGGATGAGCCCAGTCTTCATACCCTCCCACGATTTAGCAAAAAGACACCTTTTGGACAAAGGAGCCAATTGTTTGCAATGCTGTATTCCAGTAATTTCTAGGTCAAATTCAGTTGAATACCCCCCAAATTCAATGTTCAGTATAGTTAATGGCTGTGCCTGGATATATGCTTTGTCAGGAGTTTTCTGAGGAAAACTTCCTGCTGTAACTGTTCACAGGAGAGTCATCACCTCAGAAAATCTCTTCAGAAAAGCCAAGACCTTGAGAAGGGCACTGTAGACCTTCCAGTCCTACTGGATTTGGGATTGGATCATCCCTTTTAGCTGTATGATACTACTTGGCTGCTTTGGGCAGGATCTACCGGCCTTCTGGATGTATGAGACACATCTGGAGCCTGGTGCATTTGCAATTGCTTCTGTGAGTGGGTCTGGACTGTGGTTATGGATCTGATGCTAATGTGGGGACATCAGTAAGTACAGCCACTCAAACACCTGAGTGTGAGAGAGTTTTACACTGTCAGTCCATCCTTGACAATTAATACTAAGGAATCCTCTGGAGCTGTCTGACAAGATTCTTATCCCCAAGATTCTCCACCTTTGGTCCTGAAGAACAAGATGGTTTCCTAGGAGTACTTTGACTGAGGAATTTCAGTAATATTGGAATAGTCTTCACCAGCATCTTGGTTTTGCATGCCTGTGTGTAAAATCAAGCTTGTGGCATCATGGCAGGACAAAGAATTTTTGCAAAACACATCTGTTTCCTATGGTTTCTTTTTTTTTTCCCCTACTTTTTTTTTGTGTTTTTATTTTCTTAAATTCCCTAGACCTGAATGCCACATGTTGTGTGTAATTTTCATTCATGGATTTGTTATAATTTTCTCATCTGTATTTCCAGGGGTATGTCATGATCAGACAAGCCTGCTCAGGTAGCTCATGTCCAGATCAGGCCTGTGGTTTATCCTATGTCACACCAAGGTTAATTATGTGCTTCAGCAGCCTCACACTTTTAACACAGCTTTACCTGAGCCCAAAGAAATACCTGACATTAAATCAACCCTAACAGAATATTTTCAGTTTGATTCACAAGACTCAAAAGTTTGGGAAAACTTGAGGTTTGCAGGAAGTAGATTTCTATCAGCACCTTTCCACTTCCCACTCCCAGTACAGGTTGATAGAGAGCTATTAACCAGTTTAACCAGTGATTAATTTAGCTCCCCCTGGACATTTCATCTTTCTTCTGTCTGATTAGTTCAAGGTTTGAGATTTGAAATAAAGCCAAGATTTTATATATGGAGCCCTCTTAATTACTTCCTCTCACTTTTTTTTTTTTTTTTTTATCATGTGGTAAAAACCTGATTATATATATGTCGGAGCTCACTGTAGAGATATTTAAGCTAAGTCTAAAAGAACTAGTTTGGTAGTGTAAGCAGTCTAGACATAGCAACATGAGACAATTTATATAAGCATACACTTACTACACAAAATTGTCAGTAATTCATAACATGCCATATATACATACATGTGTGTGTGTAAATAAATAAATATATATGCGTATATATATATATATGGTAAGGACTGCATGATGTGTGTATATATACATACACATCTAAAAACCTTGCTAGTACAATTTAGCAAGTAACACATTTCAAAGGGAGAGAGAGGAGAAACAGAAACACAATTGTGATTAATCATGCTCATTATCAACTCAGACTTATGACCTGTGTAAATTTTAGGGCATTTTTTTGAAGTCTGTGTGTGGTGGTGGATGGGAGGAGGGGTGCATATGTGTGGAATGAGAGATGAAAAATACACTCCTTTCTCTGCCAATAAAATGACCCTTCCACCCTCTCACTTTTCAGCCTTCCCTCCAAAAGTTAGGTGGATGTCTAAGGCTGGCTAAAGCCTTATTATTAAGTTAACTCTAGGTGGTTTCCATTAGCCTTACAGTACATGCCACTGAGCAGACATACAGTAACTGAATTGTTTCAACTTATCCAAATAACATTGAAATAGACTTAATTGTTGAACTGCAGGAAAGACCATGTGTCTCCAGAGACTATTAGTGTCATTTAAAAGGCTAAATGTATCATAAAACCTGTCTTTAACAGAATAAAATTGTACAGACCAACACAATTTTAGCTAATGTTTTCCACATTTCATGCAAAAAAAAGTCATTGGCTGTAAAGGAAAGTTCATAACATTTCTAGGAGTAGTTTCAGTGCAGCACTTCCCAACTAGTTTTAGCCTAGTACTCTTTTTACTATTGTGCAGCAGTTTACTTTGAAAATAGTCACAGCAAAACCTACAGGATTTACTTACAGAACATATTTATATTTATTGTAAAGAGAGGCTTTGGCAGAGCAGAGGATTCAAGAAGCCTCTGATTTCAATAGATAAGCTGTCTCTGTCTTCCTCAACATTTAAATTGAGCTTTGATTAGAGAAGAATATGGTAATATTTCAGAGGAAAAGTAAAAGTGAAGGAATCCTCGCTGATACAGGTTGTCAGTGAGATTTCCTCAGCCATCAGTGTTTTGGTATTTTTTGATTTTTATTCTGGGATTTACCTCCTTGTTTTTATTGCAATGTTACATATTTTCTTTTGTTGAGTCTGTTTAGAAAATTGTTTGGATAGGGAAAATTACAAGGATAGCTGACAACAAACAAAATAGGAAAGCAGAAGAGCAGGGGGGGAAATAGATAGGCCAAGGAAGAATGAATAAAACATATAAAATTGCTTTTATGCTACAAAAGAGACAAAGGAGTGTTTCTTTGTTCCAAATAAGTTCAAAATATTAGGGAGAAAATATCTAGAAGGAGGACAAATAGCAGATCAGCTCTCAACAGAAGGAGCAAATCTTTGTTTATCCATCTCAGATTTTCACTGGAGTTTTATATCAACTCACAAGGAACGTGTTTCAAATAACTTCTGCTAACATTATTGTTCTTTTACAAGTTTTGTTTCTATGGAAATGAATGATGTAATTGACTCCTTCAATCACAATCACTTACTTTTTAACCTGAAGAGATTTTTTTCTTTCCCAGCTAGTCCTCTCCAATCTAGGGAACAGAAGTTATTGTCCCTTTTTTTTTTTTTTCTTTCTGGAAAACCTCAGAATCATGGTGTAATTACCTACGTAGGAACACTAGTGCCTTTCCTGAAAAAGTTAAGAATTTCTTGAAACAGCAGTTACTGTCAAGCTTTTCCCATTAGAGCTATGTGTGAATGGAAACAACTGTAATTTCTTCATTGCTTGCTATTAAAATGAACTTGAATCATGTAACTCTTTTGAAAAAGAGACATTATGATGACAAAAAATATTGGTTAAGTCTAGCCAGCGTTTGATTTATTTGGTTTTAGTCCTGCGATAAGGAGAGGGTATGTGCTAATGAAGCAGTTCCCGTTTACAGGGAAATTCATCCAGTAACAAGTCATAGAGCCACTAATTCTTTTTCATTCCCATTTTGGGAATTTACGTAGTGTCTGGTCTCCTGGTGCTGCCCCTCACCGTGGCCCTGAATTCACCTGCAATGAAGGAAACCCCCAGCTGCACAAACCTACAGCATCTTTACCTTGAACTAAAATGTCTCGCTGTTTCCAGGCTATCAATGGGACACTATTCCACCCATCAGGCAACAGATGCTGTATTCAGAACTGTGCAAATAAATGCGAGGGGAGAACTCCCCACACCTCTGATGTAGAATGACATTGCTAATTTGAAATTTTAGAGAAGGGTAATTTCACCATTATGGTGCTAGACACAAATTAAGATATCTGATATGTGTCCATGCAGAATTTCTACTTCTGGCCTGTAAACTTCTTCAATCTCTGCTTTGTCACTTTGCCTTTCAGGCCTGAATGAATTTTATTACAATACCCACAAGCTTTACCAAAAAAAATACACTGTAGGAATATGATTTTTTAAAATGTGAATTGATTTTAAGGCTGTCACCTATAAGAGGAGATGTGCATCTCGTGGATGAAAATGATTAAAGTCCTAAAGTTGGGTGACTTTGAAATATATTGAAATGATGATATAACAAATGAAAAAAACTGTTTATAAATGCATTTATTTGGTGTTTATAAATAAGGATTTATTGAGTATATATGAGACTCTGAATGCATTTTAATTATGTGAGTAAAGTTAAACTCACAGATGATATTAAACATTTTTTCATTTAGCAGCTGAAAAAGAAAAAGTTTATATGGTTTGCCCAAGCTCATATGGGAAGAAACAGTAAAGCAAAGAATAGAAACAATCTACTTAGACTCTCATTCCTACATTCTTCATAGATGACCTGAATTAGGACTTAGTAGAGTCATGACAAATGTAATGTGCAAAACTAATGAAATTTAAATTAAAAAAGGAGTGACTTAACTGTTCCCTGACCTTTCATGTCTCAATGAAGTCTCCTTCTAATATAAAGTGATAATTGTCCAGTGTTGGTCTTGTCACTTCATTCCTGATGGGAGTGAAAAGATGCAGCTAAACCTACTAATTTCTAAATTCTGCAAAATTAGGGAAGATAAGGTGCAGTGAGTATTGGTAAGAAGTAAGTGAGGTACTGGTAGAAGGAGCTGAAAAGATGCTGTTGGCAGGCTGTAAAACCACCTTCCCATCATGCCCGTTATGCAGTGTTCATTTGTATTTAACCTGTTGAGACCACTCAGCCAAAGTCCCAAAATCTTGTGGGATCAGGCCCTACCAAGGTTACATACTTCTGTATTCTTCATTGGGCATACAGACTCTCTGACAATTACTGGAAGAAATTCACATAACAGATTTCTACATTTTCAGCACATGTCTTGAGCTGATTAACACAGGACCTAATTTGCTCTAATCAGCTCAAGGTGGATAGAATGTGAAACAGATGACTTTACTGTTTAAGAACAGGTAATTCTGTTTATTTGTGGTGAATACTGACATTTTCCTACTGATGGGTAGTCACCTTGCACCTTAAATTGCATCAGGTCAATGCTGAGAGTAACTGGTGCAGCAAGTTTGAATTCCCCTGTACTGCATATTAGGTAACTTTTCTGTCACTGTCAATTTAAACCAGACCCATATATGAAAAACAAAACGTGGTTTCATGGTAAATATAACAACTTTTAATATCCCCAGCTGGAGAGAAAGTTTCCACTAGTACAGCAGAAGAAAGCATGTAAGGGTCTGAAAAATATCTTCAAAAAGAGAATTTCAGAAAGGAGAAAATCTTTCCTTTCCCTATACTTAGAATTATTTAGAGTACACACCTGGAAAACAAAACCTGTGAGTAAAGGGCTTAGCTGAACCAATGTGCAATAAAAATCAAATCACTTCAAGGTTGAAAATGTGTCTGAAAACAAATTATCAAGAACTGAGGTCTGACTTGGTCAATGTCTACATAGGTAATTCTTTCTTTACTTCTGAAGTGCCTTAAACCAGCAAGAAATGGTGACTTCAGTGTAAGGATCATTAATTAAAATAAAATTTGAGTCAAGCATTTAAAATGTAGCCATCTGAAAATACTGGCTAGTACTCAAAAGCAGAGTCCTGAGCATCCCATAATGATCTAAGAATATATAAAATACCAGCATTCAAGTCCTGAGAAGGCGTATCTCTTCTTTGCCCTTTCACTTCTGAAGGGTGGAAGCCAGGATGTTGGAAGTATGCTATTTTACTAACATCCACTCCACCCCCAAACACACACATGCACACACTGGTTTATGCCTTTTGTAACCCCTAAGTCTTAACCTCTGATCCAGCACTTTTTTGGATTCTGGCTGTTTGCAGTCTGCTGGGCTCTTTTGTTGGGAAGGAGTTAGGGATGTTGGGATAATGACATCAAAGCCAGAATAAGAGAGGCAGCCCTGGTGAGACCTTCAAAGAAAGAGAACTGCTCAGCTGTAAAGGACAGACATGAATCTGTGAGCCTTGATTCTTGGACCAGCAAGAGCTTAAGGTCACTTTCTTAAAGGCACATAGAGGCACAGCCTCAAACTGGTAAAAATCAGGTAAGACTCCACATTTTCTTCAGGAAAAAAAGTCATGTGTTTACTTTTGCTTAAGCAGAGCTGAGCAGTTGTAAGTGTATGGAAGAGATTTAGTTTCTCCCTGACATATTTGCAAGAGGAAAATGAACTTTTCTCCTTTCAGATAAATAGTGCAATGAATTCTTATTATCAAAGGTGATCTGTTCTTGAAACTCAGGGGGAAGATGCCACATTATTTTTTGTTTAACAGGAGTAACCACTTTCTGGTGCTTGGAGCCCAGCCCTGCTATCTGCTGCTCTCCTCAGAGGGTTTCCAGTAATGTTTTTGCAAAACTCTTTTCTCAAGATTGAGCTGCAATTAGCATGGGCTTCAGTCAGTTCTGTGGAGATGTCACTCCACATAACGCTACAGGCTTCATGCTGCAACATGAAGATGTCACTTTAGATAGCACTGTGGGCTTGAAGTGGCAATCCAGAGATGTCACTTCTCTGTTATGAACTGCTGCAGGAGAATCTGTCCTTTTTGATGGAGCTGGCCTCATACTTCACGAATAGCCTCCTGATGTCCCTCTCTGTGGGCCTGACATCACTCTAACAGCATGACAAGTTAAAACATGTCCTTGAGAACTCATGTTAACGAATGCAATGATGACCGTGACTACACAGTGCGCCTAGGCAGGAGCAAAGTGTTTTCTCAATCACAGAAATACCTTGCTCTAGTGAGAACTGACTCACAAGTTGTTGCAGGACACAACTTATCTCTGTCTGCTATGACAGCAAGCCTGTGGTCATCACTGTGTCAGCTGGAAGGTCATGGTCCACAATGCTGTAAATTCTGAAGGAAGAAAAAGGACCACCAGGAATTTATTTTCCTTCTAGATGCCACTTTGGCTCAGTTAACCTTTAGCAGTGGTCTCTTCTTAAGTGGCTAAAACGATAAAGAACAATGCCCCACAGCTGAGAGTATGAATCATAAGTTTTGGCCAGTGTAAATAGTTGAGTCTGATTTTCCCTTCAATATTGTAAACAAAATAAATGTCTGTTGATAAAAATGCTTGTACAACTTGTTATATAAATTCTGAATTTCAAGTATTACAGCATTTGCTGTGGTTAGAATAAGATTTTTAATGAAAAAAATTGCTGAACATTATATTTTCCCAGTTAAATGCCATGTGTGATCCCACAAGTACAAATGACGTTTTGTAGTGTCCCCTTTTGTAATTGCCTTAAATTAAAAAGCAATTAGAAGCCCACTAATTTCAGACTAGACCCACTGGGTCAGGACTGAGATCACCAAGAGAGCAGTCAGAAGGCACGCATTACACATGCCTCCCTCCACGTTTATATTGCAGGTAGGTCAGTAATTCCTACCACTGTCAGTGGCAGCCTTTTAAGGCGGCCCAAGGACACGCAGCGCTCATTCATCCTTTGACAGGTGCCGGTACCGGGGACCAATTTCCCTCTGGTGTTTTTGCTTCTTGTCGGTAACAAGAATCCCGGACCTCCGAGGGGCGGTGAGCAGGGCCAGCCCTGCAGCAGCCGGGGTTTGGGGCACAGAGATGTTGGAGACCCGGTGCCACCGCTGGGCATCCCGCAGGTGGGAGGGCTCCGGCTGCCCCGCCGTGCTCTGCACACCCCCTCACCCCACCTGCCTTCCTGCTACCGATACACGATGCACGGCCCGTGGGGCTGATTGCAGGGAGTTTGTTTAACCGGAGGAGACGGGAATGATAATGAGATTTCTGAGCGCCGCTGATTGCCCGCGCTCGCTGAAGGGCGCTGGGGGTGATCTGGCTCGCTCGGCCCCTCGGCTGCGCTAGCCCTGGCTCCCGGCACGGCTCCTGCCCAGGCACCAGAGCAAACCCTGGCAGTGAACTTTCTTCCAGAAAAAGGCTCTTCTGGGCTTTTCCCAGAATACACTTTTTCTTGGCACAGCTTCCATTTTTTTTTTTTTTTTTTTTTTCAGAGAAGCCGTGAAAACTTTTCCTGAAATGATCCTCCTCTGCCTTCTGGCTGAAGAGTATGACTGATGCCTTTTCTTCCCCAGTGCAATAGTACATCTGTGGAGTAGAGAGACTAGGTAACCAGCTGTCATGTCAGGTTTCCTAAACATACTTGCATGTCATTTCTCACTTGTTCATCTGTATCAAAGCAGAGAGCCTCTGCTGCTAGCTCCGTGCACATTAGGGCTAAAATATAATTTCATTAAGGCTAAAAAAAAGTGGTTTATTTAAGTCAAAATCAGTCTACTCCTGTATCTCTTATTTCTGCTTCTCTCTTCGACAGTCTGATCATATGACTTATCCTTCTCTTCTCTCTTGCCTTGTTTTCTACATCAAAGATACTAACTACTGTGTTCTTTAATTTAACAGCTTCTGCAGCACAAGAGAGAATAGATAAATTTTATGAATAGTGAATCCTTGTATGATGTCATCTTCACATAATCTCTGTTTTGCTGCTCTGAAATAGATTTCATTTCAGTAAATGCGCAGACCACCACTACTGTGACACCATAATGACTAAAGAAAGTTACAAGTACAGTAATTCTATTTTAAAGCATGCTACTGAAGTGTGCTCATTATTCTGTTATTTTAGCTGTCTAATAGACAGCTCTTTGCTTCCTTATTTTTGCCAGAGAGAATGGTTTTACCTGAGATCTCTTCAAGTGCCAACTATAGGCATTACAGCCAAAACAGGGGCTGTGGCACCTATGAATTATTGCCATACTTAAGAATCAGGATGCACATTACAATACAGGCATAGTTAGAATATAATTCCTATTTTCTTGCCTTGAACCCAACTAGAAGCATACTAAAATAGTGTAGCAATCATCACAGATATATATAAAAATATATTCAACACATGTGTTTGCACAGCAAAACAATGTACAACAAGTATTGCATTTAAGTATGTGAACAATGTGTCCACCCAAGAGTAAATAAAAACTTGCATAGTTGCAGGCAGGTGGGAAGTGTGGGAAAACATATCATCAACAACTGAAGAAAAGAAACTTGCAAGACAAAGAACAAAAGGACAAGATAAGCACAAGGGCAGGCTATCCTACTGAATGCACAAGTATCAGGATGACTGGCAAAGCCAAAACAAAGACAAGCAGCACTGGTAGCAGAGGGAATCCCTTTTTGGGAGAGAGGCAAGCTAGGTAAAGTATTAGGCCTCCAGAGGAACTTTACCCATAAAAGGGCTCTCAAACCTGATCACCTTGACCTCCTCAATTGTCAACCAACAGTCCTGCTTCCACTGGTGCATCACCTCCTTGGTATCGCATACTCATGGCTAATTCAGGACATAGTGGACTAGTAGATCAGTGCCTGTAAAGCTATTTGGCGACCATTTGTAACAGCTAACCACTGGCACATCTGTCATTAACGAATGTCATTCTATGAAATTTTATTTTAAAGTCAGTTCATCAGTCTTCTAAATACTCCCAAACCAGCAATTTCTAATTCCCTGACTCAGCTGCAATAATTTTACCAAAAAAATTTAATCACGGTTATCACATTGAACAGCGTGGCCATTTTGTATTTCACATCAGAAGAGGACATAAAATGGGTGTCTCTCTCCTTCCTTGTGACAGAGCTGGAGGCTGGTCACTGCCAGCCTCTGTGTGCAGCAGAATGTGTAGATATGAACTCCTCATTGCTGACCAATAAAATACACTGCCTTGTGGAGTTACCTTGTTCATATGGCTTTGAAACACTCAAGGGAAATATGCCGCTGCTGCAGAGATGAGTGATGAAGCAGTTGGCTCCTGTTTATGTGAAGTTTTGATTTTTTTTTAATAACTTTTTTTACTCTTTGAAGGTATGTAGGAATGTGTGCAAAATAACTACAGACTATAACATATCTAGAAGCCTCTGAAGTATTTGTTTAAATTTTAAATGCTGCATCTGCATCTGCACTGCGGTTTCAGATATTAAACCCTGATGTATGTTTTGAATCCCTACAAATTACACAATTTCTTTTCCTTTCCTGCTGCTCCTCCTTTAATACTACTACTATCAGCAAGTTTTTTTATTGCTTACCAGGAGTAGTACTGATTTCATCTGCAAGACTTAGGCTAGTCACAAGTTACCTCATCATTAAGAAAAGCATTCTCTATGTTCATTAGCAGAAGAATAGTAGCAAGGGTTCATGTAACCTTGACCATCATTTTGCTTTCTCCTCTTTCTTGTTTTATACCATCCTTTTAAACTATTAGTCAAGATCCTCACCTGATATAAAGTGATGTCACCCCACTGAATTCTTGACTAACACAAGGCTCAGAAACCTTCTTCCTTCAGATCTTCATGGACAAACCGAGATTTGTAGCTAAATGGTTGTTAGTGCTTAATATGAAAACATATGAGATCTAAATGAAAACATTAAAATGCTCAGATAACATGAGTTTGTCCTGCATCCTTGATTTGAAGAGTGTTGGTATATATGTCAAAGTTTTAGTCATGCTGTAGTATCACCAGCCCTGTTTGTGAAGATACATAGAAGTACTAACATGCCCATGTCAATCAATTTTTATTTATTAATATTGTTTTGTTTTGTTTTGTTTTGTTTTGTTTTTTTATAGTTTACCTTGATGCAGAATTCATGACTTGGAAACCGCAAGTCTCTCTGATGTTGGAATTGATCCACAGGAACTACAATAATTCTGAAAGCAGAACAAAACATGCTAAACACTGTGAAATCTTCCAGTCTTTGAGCTGCTTTGGTCCTCCTGAGTAATTGAACCTTCAAGCTGTCCCAAATGCTTGCAATGGCCAGAAATAACTGGAGCAAGAAAGTGTGAGAGAGGGACCACGGTCATGGGAATTTTTCTTCCAAACTTCTACAAAGGGGCTACTGCACCATTCCTCATGGACACGGATTTGCCCACGATTGTGTGCAAAGGTTGTGGGCTGGGCTTGTGTCATCACATCCAAACCTGCTAGATTCAGGTTGGCATTGGAAATATTACTGAAACAAAATTAACTTCTGGTCTAGAGTTAATCAGTTATGTCTAGTCTGGAAAATTTGGCACATTTAGGAATATTCTTTGGCATGAAGGCAGGGTCTCACATCCCATGTGACTGTTACTGAACTGTCTACCAGTGAACTTGCACATGAATTATGTCACAAGGTCCTTGGAGAGCAAACAATATTTGGAAATGGCTAAGGGAGGGATTCTGGCTATTTGGGAGAGGCCACACCGTGATCAGGAATTGTTCTAACAGTTCACCAGTGCAGGCATATGAACCCCTTGCTCTCTGCACCCATCATCAACCACTCTTAATTCAGCAGCTACCAATGCAGCCTTAATAACACAATATCTTCAGGGAGAAAAATTTTAAAATTATTTTGATATTGCAGTTTCCTGTGATGTTAAAACCAGTGGAACTGCTATATGCAGCAACAGATTCCAAGTGCTTGGAAGGAACAATTTCCAATGACTCAGTAATCATACCTGGCTATGGTATGTCTTGCTGTGTATAAGTTTTCACATTTGCCTTCTTGTCAGAGTTTCAACATGTTCAATTGAGTGGTATCATGGACATTGTAGACTTTTTCCTAGTATCTCAGACTCATGAGGGGAAGAAATATTATGATATTGATACTTGGGTTTTTTGAAAGGACTTTTAAAATGTGGTTACTTTTCTGAATGGTGCTGTATACTTATGCTGCAGAAAGTGAAACAAGGTGACAAATGTTATGAAACACAAAAAGTAACATTTGTGATTATGCTAAATCATTTAACAAAGGAAAGCTGACCCCTATGTATACAAAATAATTCTAGAACATTTATACTGCAAGAATTTTTGTACTTTGATCTTGATATATACAGTCAAGAAATAACTGAGATTAACAAGAGACTGTATTTGTTCAATGAACATCTCCAAAATATTTTCCTGACCTCTATATTGCAATTCATCTGTTAAGATGAGAATTTTTTTGTGTTTCTTTGCTTCCAAGCAATATCAACTCCCAAATAAAGAAGTTGAATTTTAGGGGAAAGAAATTATCTCAGATTTATTTTACATAACCCTTACCTTTTTTACTTCAGTGTTTCATTTATGAAAAATATTAGATTTAGTAGTGATGGGCTAAACAGAATGTAAAATCCACTTTGAATTCAAATGAATATGAATTTGGTATGGATTTTTATTTGTAGTTTGCATTTCCCTGGATTGGAAGAGAAAATATAAATATATTAACAAAATGATGTCCCATCCTAGTGTTATCACAGGATCTGAATTATACTTAGGGAGGCAGTTAATAACCATGTAATTGAGTGACAGACTTTCTCCTTAGGGGTTGCAAGCTACACATCAGACAAGATGCCAATTGTTTGCTACAAGAAATAGACCAGAAAAGTGTTTCCTATCTGTTGCAATTCTTATACAGCAAAACTTCTACTGAAATGAAAAATTTAGAGGAAGCATTGTCTGATGAAGGTGTGGGAGATCAAGGGATTTTTTAATTTGAATATCAATAGGAAACGAAGGCAACTGTCTTTATCATGCCAGGGAGTACGATTCTGTTATCAGAAAATGTCTAGTTTTGAGTCTTGACCAGCAGTATTTTCATGTCTTTTGATATGATGTGTCAAAAGCAGCTGGAATCTTGGCATTCTCTCCAAAGAGAATTTTTCCTAATATTGCCACTGTTCTTCTTCCAGCAAAATAGAATTTAACTTTGTTTTTTACTTAATTTATCAATAAAACATATTTGGAATATAATGTCCTTAATAATTATTAAAGCATGAGATTTTTCTTAGATTTATAGAATTGTTCATGTTGGAAAAGACATTTAAGACTATTAAGTCCAACCATTTACCCAGCACTGCCATGTTCACCACTAAATCATGTCTCTGATTACCACATCTACACATCTTTTAAACACCTCCAGGGATGGTAACTCCATCACTTCCCTTGTCAGCCTATTGCAGTGCCTGACAACACATCCAGCAAAGAAATTTTCCCTAATATCCAACCTAAACCTCCCCTGGTGCAACTTGAGGCCATTTCCTCTTGTCCTATCACTTATTAATTGGGGCAAGAGATCAACCCCTGCTTGGATGCAATGTCCTTTCAGGTACTTGTAGAGAGCAGTAAAGTCTCTCTTGAGCATCCTTTTCTCCAGACTAAAATCCCCTAAGTCTTGCTCCAGACCCTTCACCAGCTCCATTGCCCTTCTCTGGACACACTCCAGCACCTCAATGTCTTTGTTGATGTGAGTGGTCCAAACCTGAGCACAGGATTCAAGGTGTGGCCTTAGCAGTGCTGAGTACAGGGAGACAATCCCTGCCCTGCTCCTGCTGGCCACACTATTCCCCACCCAGGCCAGGAAGCCACTGGCCTCCTTGGCCACCTGGGCACACACTGGCTCTTGTTCAGCCACTGTCAATCAGCACTCCCAGGTCCTTTTCCACCAGCAGCTTTCCAGCCACTCTGCCCACAGCCTGTAGTTCTGCCTGGGGTTGTTGCCATCAAAGGACAGGACCTGGCACCTCAACATATTGAGACCTCATCCTGTGGTTTTCAGCCCATTAATCCAGATCCCTCTGCAGAGCCTTCCTGCCCTCCAGCAGATCAACACCCCCACCACCCCACTTGGTGTCATCTGTGAACTTACTAAGAGGGCTGCAAAACTCTCCAAAGGTGAACTTTCCATCGCATATTTTTAAACTCTCAGAGAAAGGGACAATTTTGATTATATTTAAAGTAAGTAATTGACATATTTCACAATACAATAAACCTTACTCCTCTGCAAAATTTAAAATTATTTTGAAATGTAATAGTTTTCATCTCTTTGGTGAATATGATTTCATTTTGTGTACAAGTAGGTTGCACTGGGCTGTGAATTCTTGGATACTTGCAAGTCTCTTTTTGGTAGAACTCCTCTAATCCTAATCAGAATTTACAATTTTTTCCTCATGTCCAGCTTCTCCCTTTACTAAGGTTATTTTTTAATGTGAAAAAAAATTAGAAAAAGACACAAAATTTTCTGAGTTACAGTCTTCTGTAGACAGTAATACATTATTGTATATTTTTAGATTATGCTTTATTGCCCTGATCAAAGAGCTTTTAAAAGTGTAGGAATGTAGTGCAGCCTCACCTTGCCAGTACAGAAATTAATAAATTACTATAAGCCAAGGTACTCTTTACTATATT
The DNA here is from genome assembly GCF_022539315.1 of Serinus canaria. Classification (NCBI taxonomy): domain Eukaryota; kingdom Metazoa; phylum Chordata; class Aves; order Passeriformes; family Fringillidae; genus Serinus; species Serinus canaria. The sequence continues at coordinate 93,189,581 of NC_066315.1, forward strand.
AAAGAAACTTCCAATTTCAGCATGATGTACAAATTATCAGAAAATTATTATAATGTGGTTTCAGATTTTTCCATACTTCGACATTATTGCCCATTTTATGATAAATTATTTTTTCATAAAGGCCTAATTATTTTAATCAAATTACCTGAAAAGCTTGGTTTTAATTATAAATGTGATGCTTCTGAACCCCATAATGTTAATAAGCTTGATGAAAGGACACGTAAAAGTTTGAATTTCACACAAGAAAAGTACACAATATTGTTTTTAAAATAATCTGATTTTTAGTCATTGTCTTGATTTATAAACATAAATGCTTGTCAATATTGAATCCCCAATCTGTCCTGGAGCAGTTCTGATAGTGTTTTGTTTTCAAAATCAAATTTTCCAATTTGACAAATATTTTTCTTCCATTCTGCTATGTGAAAGAACCACACCCACAAAACATTTTATGACATGGGCAAAATAGTGAAGCTGCACGCAATGCTGATAAAAATTGTGCAACAATGTCTATAAAACAATTTTTATCTTTTCTATTTTTATTTTTTTGCTGCATATATAATTGTGGGGTTTTGTTTAAATAAGGATAAAGGGTAAACATGTTTGACATTGATGTGTCATCCTTTTTTGTTAAGCTGGTTGTACCTGCCAAAGGTCTGTACAGGAACACAGCAAATTTTATGCAGTTGGATGGAAAGTGACTCTAGATACTGGAGATAGAAGAATCCATTGTGTTTAGTGGCCAGTGTAGTCCTTTGGTAACAGGGAATATTGCAGAGAATAGTATTGGGAAAACTTGCACCTGCTGGAATAAAGTTGAGAGAGTACCACACTTGCAAAAAGTTATCTTTTGACATTAAATTGTGGACTTGTGATTTAATGACAGAGAGGGCTGATTTATTTTAATTTTTCATAATCCAGTATGAAGGATCAAAATCTACCCCTTGTATTAAGTAAGAGTTCTCATTTTTTCCTATATCATTTTAGCTCACAAATGGATGATAAGATTTAGCCAGTTGGATTTACCTGCTGCCTTCATGGATTAACTGCCAGATGACTGTCACCTTTCCCTGCAAAGCTGTTGTGTGCCTGTTTGGGTTTTGAGTTTTGTCAATACTGATAGTAGTTCCATGACAATAAGTTTTGAGCAGCAACTTTCATGTTCAATTTTTGTCCTAATAGATGTAGCTTTGGAAACCTTTGAAAACTGATGGGCTGGCTGCTGGCAGAACACGCCTTTCTACTTCCCTGCTGCATTTAATCAATTTTACTAAAGACTTTTAACTTTCTTCATTAAAGGAGAACCATCAGCCTCCCACATAAAGCTTTTGCCACTGCAGTTGCACACAGATAGCTCCCAGACCAGTAAGGGCTGGAGGTAGAGGTAATAGCAGTAAGTTCCACTCATATTTCTGCCTTATGTATTCCTATTTTAAAGCGTCTTCTGTCTCTTGGAAAAACCTACCACTGGCATTTTATGTAAGAGTCAATCACCTTTTCTTTTGGAAATGAATCTTGAAATCTTGCTATTTTGAAGATAAGTAGATTTAAAAAATAGATTTGTATTGGAGCTTAAAAGTTGCTAGCTCTCAGCTAGAAAAACTTTGTTAGGATTTCCTGTTTCACACACATTTTGTATCTTTTGGGCAGTGTTAAAATAGCCTTCATAATGAACCACTCGTCTCACAGTCTTTCATTCCTGCCTCTTTGACTTACATTTTCCTCACTGATTGTTTACTGATTATTTGAATTGAAGGGACAAACTGTGTTTAATTATCCAATTTTGAGAGGAGTTAGTGAGTAAGAAGACTCTGACCCTGGTAAGAGGATTAAGAAGTCAGGGGAAGGGAGGGGGTAAGACAAGTACAATTTTTTATAGTACAAATACATCTATTTTTGTAATGGCCCTTGTTCTGTTTTTCTCACCAGGGCATTGCCATCCCCACCATACCCCTGATTCAGCTCTCAGAAAGTTTGATTTTCTGCTGAATAAGGTCCAGACACTTCAGATTGTATTGGTTAGATTTTTCATTTCCTTACTTGGACAAAGATATACAATGTTTAGGGATTAAGTTTTTCCGATTTCAATTGCAACCTATATACTTCATTGCCTAAGTGCTACTTTAGCATCAGTTGCAAGAATATAAATAAAAAGCACCACTCTCTATTTGTTCATCTAAGACCTTGAAAAGCAGTAAATCAAAATCCTTTCGTGGTCTACCTTCAGTTCTCATGACAGGACCAATACATTTGGACTGCTGCAACTTATTTAGATGATGTTTGTCAAGATGGTGGCTTTAAAACACATAGCAGCTTTTTTTACAGCAAATCTGATTACTATTTTATGTGTCTAACCCCATGGCAAAGAGGACCTTAAACATTTCCCCCTTCCAAGCAAGTTTACTCCACAATTCAGGGACAGTCTCTGTGTTCCTGGAAACAATTTAGATGTGCAGAAAAAGAGAGATTTTGTCTCTGTTAGTCTTTCCTCAATGTAATGAACTCGAGTTTCTATCTGTCTTGAGGTGTCAGTGAGAGAGAGAGAGAAAGAGCAGAATATACAAAATAACAATGTTTCCCATCCCAGGAAATTAAGCAGCATGCACTATTTCCTAGCAGAGTAAAACAATCTAATCAACACTGTAGATGGACAGCTGTAATTAACTTATTTTGCCTAAAAGCTTGATTTTGCCACTCGGTGTAGACTGAGTAGAATGGAAATACCTGTCCCAGGTGAGCACCCAAGGACTTCAGGAAACAGGAGATTAAACTTTTGGTACACATACACATCTTTTTAGTGGAAGCCATGGTAAAAAAAATAGAATTTGGATTTTGTCAAACAGAAAGCAGAGTTTCCTTAATGCACCAGGGAGAAAGCTCAGGCTACATTACTGCATCTTAAGTTAAATGGTGATAACTCTTTGATCCTTGGAAATATTTTATTGTCATTCTGGCTTTTTCAGCTAATTCCCCTTCTTTTTTTTTTTATGGCATGGCTTTGATTGCAAGTTAGATCTTTGAAAATATGTCCATGAATTTAATCTTTTGGACATGTAATTAATCTTCATATAGCTTTGGTAGTAATGCAAACACACCTGTAGGATGTTTTCCTTTGAAAACACAAGGAGAGAACCTGTAATAAATCTGAGAGTGATAGCTTTATTGTGACTGACAGAGCTGCTGGAGGCCTCTTCTTTATGAGTATAATTTGGGAGTATATAAAGGAGAGAGTGATTTCCACAGACCATTCTCTTTTCCTTAGTATTTATTCTCAGTCTGTATAACCCTCTCTAATTTTTATTTTACAAAAAGACCTAACACATGTGACTTGATTAAAACAATGCGTATTGCATTTCTGTGAGTCAGCACAGGCCAATGTGAACACAATTTAATTTTGTACTTTGTGAGCCCCATGACTGAGTGCTGTGCATGATTTATCAGGGACTTGCAGCTCTCTTCCTTGTCAAGACTTGTTCTTCTGGATCCTTTGGAAACAACAGTTTAACCTTTTGAACAGAGCCAGTACCTTCTAGCCGGCAAAGATGAAGTGCTTTGAGAAAGAGGCTATGGGAGTAATGAGATGTGACTCTGAGATGAGTCTTGCTTGACAAGGTACAACAAACCTCACATCTCATGCTAAGAAGAGGCTGTCACTTTGATCTGCATGAAGCTTAGTGCTCCATGGATTTGAGCCACTGTATGTGTGTTAAGTCAGATCTTTTTTTCCTAGGGAAAAAGATGTCCTGATGTCCACAGGGCCAACCAGGAAGGGCAAAGGCAGGAATCTGACTCCTTAACTAACCCTCTCAGCATTCACTTGGTACATAACAACACTTTTACTGATAGGGAAATTGAAAACTGGCATTTTAAATAACTTCACTAATGTGTTCTTGACTTAAGTTTCGTGTCTTATGCCATGATGCCCCAGGACACTTTTTCCTTTTACAAATCACATCTCCTTAGAAATCTACAATTAACAGTTTTCTTAAATACCCTCTGTTATGAACTGTGATGATTCTTTATTACTTATTTATTCTGTAGTATGATTAGGCAGTAATTCTGTGTGGGACAGAGAAAGAGAGTGCTGATGGGAATTCACCAAATACAGAAAATGAAAAATTTATGGAAATGAGAGGCTCTATAGAACAAAGAACATCTTTCTACTTGTTTGTGCTCCTTTATTCTTGCCCAAATCCACAATAGGACATTTTCTCTGCTGTTTCTTTTATTTATAATCAAAACAAAATGAGAAGAACACAGCTTGACCACAGCTAAGATATGTCTTCATTTGAGGTCATCACATTTTAGTGCTGTGTCAAAAAATGTGTTTGAGACAGAAAGAGATTCAGGCTAGCTGAAGTAAAGACACTGCACTGCCAATAATTGTCTTCTGTAATAGTTTCTCACATTGAAAATATTAATTAAGGGAGTTTGGTGTTTTTTTAAAGTGTGATGTAACTTGTTGCCAGCTGGCTGACCAAGAGCCTGGGGTAGGTTATATTTGTCTCTCTCAGAATAGGAAGAACAGATCTTTAATTTTTCTTTGTTAAAACCCTGTGTGCTTGGCTGTACTACACCAGGCAGATTGCTTGAAGTGACTGGCTGCCAATGTAATTTGTGTTGGTAAATAAATATAAAATGTTGGGATCTTTCAGAGATGGGATCAGGAGGCAATGACTGATGCCAAGCTGAGTGCGCTCATGTCCTGAGAAACAAAACTGCTCCATCAGCTCACCTTAAGCTTGATTTGCACAAACTCCATTTGTTCTGTCTCTTCATAAGAAAAGCTGTTAAACTGAAAAATCTCCCACGTCTACTGTGTAATGTCAGGCTCACCTGGCTCCTTCATGCAGCCTGAATAAAGGGCTATCCTTTGCCCTGTCCCATAAGACTTGCTTTTTGTCTTCCTGTCAACCAGCGTAGCAATGCTGGTGTATGTGCTAGCTTTGGCTGGGATAGAGTTAATTTTCTTCATGGTAGCTACTATGGGGGCATATTTTGGATTTCTGGAAACAGTATTGATAATCACAGGGATGCTTTCATTACTGCTGACCAGAGCTAACAGTGTTAAACCTTTTCCGTTCCTCATGCCACCTGTCTTGTGAGAGGGCTGGGGGTGCACAAGGTGTTGGGAAGGGACACAGCCAGACCATCTGAACAAAACTGACTCAAGGGACACATCATACCATATGACATCATGTTCAGTATATGAAGCTGGGGAAGAAGAAGGAAGTAGGGACATTTGAATAGATGGCATTTGCCTTCCCAAGTCATTGTGACGTGATGGAATGCAGCTTTTCTGGGGATGGTTGAACATCTGTCTGCCCATTGGAAGAGGTAAATTAATTTCTTTGTTTGCTTTGCTTGTGCCTTTGGCTTTTGCTTTACCTATTAAGATGTCTTTACCTCAACCCATGAGCTTTCTCAGTTTTACCTTCCTGGTTCTCTCCCACATCACACTGCTGGGAGTGACTGAGTGGTCGTGTGGTGCTGAGCTGACAGCTGGGGTTAAACCATGACACCATAGAGGCAGGAGGTGGAGCAAGGACATAGCCGGTATAGGCATGCTAAAGTAAAATAGTGAGACACAGATAATAGATGTGGACTTGGAAAAAAAAAGCTGAGGCTCTGGTGCAAAAATTTTAAATTTGTACAGTTCTTCCAGAGGAGGGATAACTATGGCACAGCAGGAGGCAACATCTCCCAGGCCTGAGGAAGACTTCAGAAGTGGGTATCACCTGATAAAAAGAGGTGTACATAAACCTGCTGCTTCCTCATCCTTGGAAAAGGCTAGAAAAAGGTATAGTAAAGTCCTGCCCATTGTTGGTAGTAATAAGTTGGTCCCCTACTGCACTCTACTTCAGGAAACTCAAACTGGTGTTTCCTACAGGGAATAGAAAACTGGTGATCCACAGGGATCATTGAAGGTAAATGGAGAGTCACTGTTAAGATAGACATGCAGAAACAGAAAAAAACCCAATTATTTTGAGCAACAATTCAGAAGGGGGGAATCCTTTGTAGAAAGGAATAAACTCAACTAAAAGCAAACCACTATGCAGTTCAATAAAAGGTTGCCCTCTCCAGTCAAACAGATACAATTTGCCACAGTGTATAAAGAGGATCTTTTTCAATTTAGCTATTTCCATTAATGTATGAACCACTGATCAATATTAGACATCGCTTAGCTTTTCAGGTCATGAGAAACAACTCACTGGCAAGATTTTATTTCTAAGAGACAAAGTCAGTGGGGTAATGCCTTAGTTTGAAAGACAGGCGTCTGCTAGGGAAGGCAGGAGCCTCCCTTGGAATGGAAAATGTAAGCTCCCTCCCTCAGAATTATTATAATTTTGCAATTAACGGGCTCTCAGGCAAAGATATGGGAATAGGAATAACAGTTCTTCACTAGTATGTATAATAAATCAAACAAAACTACAACATCTATGGCATTAACCCCAAACAGAAGCAAACCCAGTCCCAGCCTTCTCCGCTGTGGTCCTGTTCCCTTTGGTGCAGTTCCTGTCACAGCCAGCAGGGGCGCTGCTGGCTCCCGGGGGGCGGGGCAGGTGCGGTGATTCCCCCACAGCTGCAGGGGGCGCTGTGGCGCGGGGGAGCACATGGCAATGGCAGCTCGGCCCAGACAGGAGGGGATGGAAGGGAGGCTTCACTCTCAAACCCCCAGGGCAGCTGATCCCAGTGCCCCAGCAGGCCTTTGAGGAGCACCAAGCTGGAATGGCAGGAATGAACAAAAATCCCAGGCTGGTGGATGAGATGTATCAGAAGCTCCATGGCGGTAGCTGGTGCTGCAGAATGTCCTGGCAAGGCAGGCGGTGCAGGGCCCCACAGCAGAGACCCAGAGCAGTGCCAAAGGAGCATCAGGGGTGGGGCAGCCGTGGCCTGGCTCCCAGCAGGGCAGGGGGAGGCAGGCTCAGGATCCTGGGCACCTGAGCAGACAGTGATAGGTCCCTCTCTGAGTGAGGTAGGTGATTATGAGGTCCCAGTTCATGGTGGCTCTCACAAGGCTCAACCCACAGCAGAAGAAGCAACTCTGGGCTGGGCTCTGGTGGCAGCAGCGAATTCCCTCCCCCAAGCAGCAACTCCGACTGTCCTCCACCGAAACCAAGAGAGTTTCAGCTGGCAGCTGCCCCCAGCCCTGTCCTTTACCTGCCCAATTCCTGTGGTATCTCCTCTCTCAGAGACAAACTCCCAGAGAAGTGTGACCAGATACCCTCCTCTCCTCAGCTTGATCACTTCTTTTGTTTCTTAAGTATCCAGTTGTTAGTGCTTCCTAGCAACTTATGGGAAAAAATTCTATAAGTAAAAATGAAGGAAATGTACAGGCAAATGTATGACCATGCAAAGAAATTTAATACTTTCCATGGAAGCTGAGGACCAAATTAACAATTTCCCTTCATTGTGTCAAAGGTATAAAGATTCAGGACTATTCCAAAGGCTGTGAATTTCTGGGCAGACATTTCAGCATGGTTCTTGAATACATCCAGAGACCTCTGGAGAAGGAAACAGACCTTGGGTCGAGCTTCACCTGCCCTTGTAGACTTGCAGGGTCTAGCAAATTTCAAATGTAAGGAGGATCTGGGTAAGTAGACTACAGAAACACAGTGGGGAAACTACATGACAAACTCATAATTTGTAATTTCTGATTGGTTTTTGTTAGAGCAGCTTTCAGAGGCCTCAGCTATCAACACATCTCCATCATAACCAGCACTGAACATATCTGTAATTGGACACCGTTCTTGTTCTGCAGTCTATAGCAATAAAGGAAAGTAATATATTAGCTGTTATACAGATGGAGGACTGGGAGATTAAATATCTTGTCCAGGGTCAAAAGGAAATGTGTGACAGGTCTGGGACTTGTGAACCTGGAAATGTCGAGTTGAAGGCCTCAGCTGTGGGCTGTATATTTACCCCTGAGTGTTAGCTGACTGCACATTTAACAAAACACTCCAAAGGACACCAATATGTTATTGCTCCTATTGGAAAATGACTGGACAACCATGCTTCTTCTGACAAGTGGCCAAATCTTGCCTGGGCAAACTATTCAGTTTTGATAAATTGCACAAAGTAATTTTAAAAATAGATTGTTTAGTCTTCTGAGTATGCTTACATAGATTCTTTGCAGAACAAACTATGTCTCTTTCTTGTAAATATTAATAAATAATGTTTTTTACATTTCACTTAGGAGCATTCAAACAGGCAAGAAATAAGCATGACTGTAAAGCCTGAGCTACTAACTCAGTTCAATGCCATCAGAAGAGTTTTTGTCAACACTGAGTTCAGGCAGTTAAAAAAGATGGACTAAGTATAGCAGGGACTTTGCCTTATTTGAACTACAGAGCTCCTCTTTTAGCTTAGTAAAAGAAGAAATGCTTTGGGAATCAATGACCCAGGTTGTGGCTCCATTAGTAGTTTGGCCCAATTTTAATTAGCTGATGATGTGTGCACTATCGTTTGCTAATAAAGGGTGTAATGATTTTAGATGGATGCTGCTATAAAGCCCCCAAATTTTACGTGTGCACTGTCCAACATTAAGCCTTCTGGTCTCTTCTGGGTCATCTCCACTTCTAGTGGGAATCCTGAAAGGCTGTTCAGGTTTGAATGCAGCAGAGATGCTGAGCGAGGAGCTTTTCTGACTGGTGCTGTGCTGCAGTGGCTTTTGACAGCAGGATACCCAAACTCTCTCTGTAATTAACTGTGTTCTGAGGGTCCATTAGAAAGGTGTGTGATGACCCTAGGCCACGGATTTCTGGCTTTACCATGGCCCTGGAAATATCAGGTTAGCCATGAAATAATTTCAGTTTACACCATGTGACTAAAATTGAGGCAAACCTTTTAATACCCTGAGTAGCAGGGTAGGAGGTCAGAGAAGGTAGCATAGATGATGCTTTTTCAGAGTGTGATTAATTCTTTTCCATGTAGGAAAAAAAAAAGGAGTAAATATTAATCAGAACACTTTAAATTACTAAATTCTTTTTGTCATTTCATAGTCGCTTTCTTCTGTAGCGTGATTGTCTCTTTTTTTGCACAACAAATGAGGGAGTCTATAATTTGATATTGAGTGGGATTTGCATCTTATTTAAGTAATTTTGCTGTTTAATGGAGGTACAATACAGAAGTTTCTGTAGGAAAAAGGAAACCCAAAACCCTCCAGATAGACAAATTGAGGCAAATCTAACATACATGAGTTAAAAAATATGGGTCCTCCACTAAATCTGTTTTTTGAAAATAAAGAGAGTGCATATATGTGTATGTGTGAATTAAGAAGGTCCTATTTCTTTTCTTAGCAACATCATAGAAATATGGAACAACTCAGGTTGGAGGGAAACTAATAAGATTGTCTGGTCCAAACTTTCATGGAAAAGAGAATCGAGGAGATGATCTAGCACCCTGTCCAATTGCATCTTGAAAACTTCCAGTCATAGGAACTCTACCACATCCCTGGGTAAAAATGCTTTATCAAAAATGCAGTCAAATGCATTTTAAAATCCCTCTTTACCCAGTTTACACATCTGAAAAAAAAGGGAATAAAAGTGAAATGCCTAGTGAGATATTCTGGATCTGATTGAGCATAATGATTCCCACACTAAGGAAGAGAGAAGATTTAGTATAATATTTTATCAGTGCCAGAGGACCTTACCTTTCTCAAGGTATCTTTTTGTTTCCTCTCTCCACTCCTAATTTTTGCTTACTGTAGAGGATTTTCTGTCTCTCAGAAAGGCAAAGTGGCCTACTTGTTCCCCTATAATCACGTTGCACACAGAGCTTAACTAGGTGGTTTACCAAGTCCTGTGGGATTGCTCCTCATGGAAGAAAACCAAATTCAGAGTCAATGCTCTTGAGACTGGTGGCTTTAAACAGCTCATTGTCAGACTGATCTGCTCCTAAAATCCCTGAATGGGTGTGGGGAGCCCCTTGGAGTGCTTAATGATAATGTGGTTTTCCTCTTTCATTAACTTTTGTGTACAAACAGCTATCATGCTCACTGGATACTAAGCACTTTACTGCCCATCTACATCCACATCAATGCTACTTAAGGCTAATCACATACTAACTACATCTCCCAGTGACAAAGCTGCATCCCCACTCTGTCTGTATTGATCTCCCATCAGTCATTTGTAAGTGAGAGTGCTAGACATGGGCCTTGGGCATTTTTCCAATACAAAAGCCACTTAACATTAAAATTGCAGAATCTCTTTTGGCTGTTTCACAAGTCTTTATCAAAAGCGTATAAAAACCTACCTTTAATCATAACTACTCTATGAATTTTTTTCACCTTTGACCATTGACCCCTTTAAGAATATGAGAGCATTTGTGCACCAGACTGCCCTTCTTGAAGTTTTATTCGTTGCCTGAGAGGGCCACTAGAAGCAGTGGCAAAAAATGCTGGAAAGGAAATCCTTTTGCAGCAGTGTTTGTTTCATTTTAACAATAGCAACACTAAAAACGGTCATTATTTCAGTCATTTTTATGCCCTTTGGGTCACCTTTTATGCCCACCACTTTACCTCATTCAGATGAGCAGGCAGTAGGTCTGCCTTTCTGTTACCAGTCCTTTGCCACGTACCCTTGTACTTCTTGGCATGGAGACCATGTTTGTTTTGAATGTCTATGTGAAAAGCCAAACTAGTACAAATTCTTTTACTCTATCACTGCCACATATGAACACTGAATATATAATTTCAGACACTTTGTGGTTGTTGGATCTTGTTCAGGAGGTTAGATGAGAATTTTAATTGCATAATTCTGCCATCCTTTCTTTTTTGCACTGTTTCAAGTTCTTTCTGATTTGAGGATACATCTATGGCTGCAAAACAAGCTTAACAACGGTCTTTTTTTGAAGTTCAATACTTGTCCAACTAAATCAGCTTGTAACATAGTTTGGCTGTGCTTAAGTAGCAACTATTTTAACAATTTATCTGGTCATGCGCAAGGCTGTTCGAACTGGCCCATGGAAATTATTAAAAAATATTTGTGGTGGAAATCTACATTGTTTGCATACATGCTTGTAAGGTCTCTTCCTTGCTAGAGCTCCAACTTGCTTTATTTGTTGGATTCTGAAACTTTACACATTTCACAGACAAGTCTGACTTTATTCCCATAAGAGGATTCATCAGTGCATTTGAAGGGCCATATGTTGAGTTGACACTATCAACTATAGGCAATATGCCAACGAAGTACTCAGGCAGGCAGCTTTTCCTGAGCTCACATACTATCTTTTTTTTGACTATCTATTTTGATTTGTGTCTCATAAAATGCATCAATTACATATATAAGGAGAATTTCTCCACAGGATGTTAATGGAGTAGTGTACAGTAAAAGGTCAAAAGCACTGTGACTGATCCTCTCAGAATAACATCCAGGAAAAGCTTTCCTAAAAAAGACAAAGTATTTATAGTAACAATAGCAAAATACAAATGTCACTTTGGAGTCCATTTGTCTAAATAAATGGCTCTCAGCATTTTTCACTCAGTGGGTTTCCGAGGGCTAAGACCAACCTGTCTGCTCCAAATTTCACGGATTTTCTACATGTGGCGTGCTTGGCCTGAAAACAAGTCTGATAGGATGTTGGGATAGTATAAAGGAAGCAAGATTAAAATGAACTCACCTAATGTGATGTGTTAGTTCCTTGTTGCATCATTTTGTGTCTGGCAGCATCACTGCAATACAGTGACAATGCTGAGTTAGTAAATTCAATCATGCCAGTGACGAAAGACAGAAAAAAATGAAGTGTTCTCAGCACCCCTGCCAAACATCAAATTTGGTGGAAATTTGTGTGTGACTTGAATCGGTGTTTCTGTTGCTTTAGTACCCTCAGAGAAACCTGTGCTTAAAAATGATAAAGGTTGTAATTACATTGTAGATGGTTCACCCAGTGATGAAAGTAAGTGTGATGGGGCATTAACAGCCTTGGATCACACTCCCTGAGGCGTTGGACTGAAGCATGCCAGTTGGCCAGAATCTTGTGCCTAACTTAGCTATTTTGGGCATTAACTTTGAGATTTTACAATGGACAGCTAGAAAATATTTTGTTAAGCCGTTGCAGTTGCAATACATATATAGTACTAATCCAACTTACAAATAATTATATTTCTTTCAGACTTTAATTAAGCACATAATCCATTTCACACCAAATATATATATATATAATTACTAACAGTATTTCTTAAGCTGTTTTTTAATAAACCAGAGAGAGAAGGTAAGTAACCTAAGTGACTCTTATTTGGGTTATCAGCTAATTTATAACCCAGCCATCATCTTTGTGATCTGAGAAACTGTGGGGAACTTTTTAGAGTCTGTACGAACTCTAAAAAATTCCAGCTAAAGGACAGGTTAAAAGACAAGACCCCACCTTACGGAGACTGGCTCTAAACAGAATTTGTCAGGTTGGGAGGATTTTGAGGTTCCTCTCAGAACTTATATTTGTTCCAGAAAGAGGAAAAACAGGCTCCTGGGGTATTGGAATCAGAACTCAAAAACGTTTAAAAAGAAGCACAGTAAGACTGCAGCTTTCTTATGAGAAACAGTGCAGAAAAAACAACTTGTACTAAAGTTGTCATGGGGAATTTCCAACAAATTCCAGGTGATGATAATGGAGAGATATAAGCAACATTCATAGAAAGGAATCGGAATGCAAAATGTTGCAAAAATAAAAGGTAAAACCTTGAATACCAAAAGAAATGGGAGAAATTGAGACAGATACATGCAGAAGAGAAAAGAAGAATTTCCTCATTAAACTGAGACACACATTTTTGAACTTTCTTCATTTGCTGCACATTCAGAGGGCCAGATGCTCTCAGCTGATGCCAAACCAGAGTACATTCTTCAGCTCCTTTTTCTTTAAGATGCTGATGGAGATCTGTCAGCATCTGCTGCAGCAGAGAAAGCTTTTCTCAACAAAGAAAATGACTGTCATGGAGGTTGATTATGGGAATGGTGCCTATCCGGGTATGGCTGAGTCCAGACTGATGAGTCTTCATCCACCTGGGAAACTCTAACCATACCAGTTAAGTTACCCCAACCTTCCCTGAAATGAACAGATACACATCTGAGTGTGTACCCTGCTTCAATGTTTGACTCCTTTGGAGAACAAAAAAGTGCCATGTATTGCAAGTCAGCTTCAAAAGTTATTGCTCAATCAATGTATTTCATTGGAATCTTACTAGGCAACTTACAACATTTATGAAATAATTATATGTTGCTTTCATTTACTTATTTTAGATCCCTTCTTTCAAACATAAAGAATTTCTTGTCTTTTTTCTTCCATGGGCTTATTTTAAACAGATAAACTTTGGATTGCAGTTGTTGCATCCATAGAATCTTAATGCCTAACCTCAAAAATCTAAATGCTAAATAAAGTCTTTCCCTCCAGAGCTCTAACTATATCCATTTCTCTGTTTTATTTCTGTTAGGCTTTTTTCATTCTTCAACAAAAGAATAAGCAAATCCTCATTATTCAGAATCAGTTGAGGCTTGTCTATATAAAGAATATATTGTGGTTTTTTGTGAGGCTGTATGTGTGTGCAGAACTGCACTACATTAGCATTCCTGAATACAGGCTTTTTAATGTACTAATCTTAGGAAGGTAAAATCAACATTCAAATGGTAATTATTTAGGAAGTAAATTGATCAATTTGTCCTAAGCTCCATGAAGATGAACTGAGGTCAATCCACTTTGCCTATTAAGATTTTGAAGATATCTGGTTGGATTACTTTCACAGTAAGCTCCTGTTTTCTCCTTAGGTTTAAGGAAACACAGAAAAGAAAAGAAAAGAAAAGAAAAGAAAAGAAAAGAAAAGAAAAGAAAAGAAAAGAAAAGAAAAGAAAAGAAAAGAAAAGAAAAGAAAAGAAAAGAAAAGAAAAGAAAAGAAAAGAAAAGAAAAGAAAAGAAAAGAAAAGAAAAGAAAAGAAAAGAAAAGAAAAGAAAAGAAAAGAAAAGAAAGAGAAAAGAAAATATAGACAAATAGAACTTTAATGTTAGACCTTAGGAAAAACAAACTTTTCATGTAAGCACAATTTTCCTGGTCCCAGCAAGGTGTCCATGTAAATAACCTCTGTGTTATTAGCTTTTAGTACTATAGTTCTCCCTGTGGTGAAAGTGAAATGGTTGGCAACTAAACCAAGTTGAGCTGTCTTGGTTCTAAGGCCCTATATATATATATTCTGAGTTATTTTTAAGGCTTGGGAATGTGTAGATGAGCAGCTACAATCTATATGGAAGAGACTGAAAGAACTTTGAGGCAAGCTATTCAAACAACTCTGTAATTTCAAAACTGAGCAGGGTGAATTATTTTAACTCAAACAAAATGTTACCAAATTGTTATATCTAAGATAATAGTCTATGAGCCTTAGCATTATCACATAAAGTGTTAGGGTAAAAGTACATATTTTGTGATGGCAAATCAATAGACCACATGAATTCAAATTCCATAAAATCACAACTTTTCTTTCATTTCAAGAAAAGTGCATTTTGTAGTAAAACAGACAGGTAGGCACAATGTATCTCACTGAGTGACTCTTTCTAGCTCTTCAGCTTGAAATATCCAAAGTTCAGAAATGGTCCTGTGCAGGTCAAGAAGTTGGACTCAATGATCCTTGTGGGTTTGCCTCCAACTCAGCATATTCTGTGATTTTGTGATTTTTTTTTCCACTGTGTCATCACTTTTCTAGAGGTACGTTCCATATGGTAAAGTTTCCTTAGGTCTTAAACATTTCTTCTGAGAGTATAATAAAAATATGGTAACTTCATACAGATTTTCCTAATGATTCTCTGATGTAAAGCACTTCATAAATAAGAAAATGAGTAAGAGCAGTAACTCATTTCATGTAGTGTTTTTCAGCTTATTATTGTCCTTATGGTTTGAACTGGTGGCTTGATCTGGGAGTCGGACTGGCTGGGATGGACAGTGACTTGGCCTTGACTGAATATATAGGAGGCATCAATCTGAGTCCATGGGAAACAGAATGCTAAGGAGGATAACATGTGGGTAAGTTATGGAGAACTGCATGAAATCATGGGAAAGGTTATGTTAATATGTTAATGCCAAATAAGGTGAAGTTCTGAGTTCTTGTTGGCGATTGGTTAGTTATGTTCTCCATATAAGGTAATGTTTGTAGTCCTTGTTGTTCATTGGTTCCCTCCCTCAGCCAGCATTGTATACATTGTCAAGTTTTCCCCATTTCAAGGTCTTTGAAGCAACAATATATTGTATATGGCTTATCCCTTTATTTGTATATTATTAAAGTTTTGCTTTCTGGGTTTGCTTCACCATTCCCACTTCTTTGTTGCCAATGTTAGCTGATGTTCCCGCAGGTGGGCTATCCTTGTCGTCCTACTGTCAAGGATCCATTGCTGCTCCTGGGGCTGGACTGGGCAGCGAGAGCTTGAAGATTAATTTCTTGGGATTCCCAAATTATCTGCCTTGGACTTGATTTCAATATTAAGATTGTGGAAGCCAAGGAAGACTGGTGGATTGTGCAGAATTTTCAAGACAGGTAAGTTTCACCATTTAGAAAATAATTTAGTTATCTATGTGCTCACTGATACACAGAATCACAGAATAAGTTAAGTTGGAAGGGCCCAACAGGGATCATAAAGCCCAGCTCCAGGCTCTGCACAGGACAAACCCAAGAGTCACACCATGTGCCTGAGAGCTTTGTCTAAATGATCCTTGAACTCTGGAAGGCTGGTGCTGTGACCACTTCCCTGGGGAGCCTGTTCCAGTGCCCAAACACTGTCTGGATGAATATTCTTTTTCTAAGATCAAACCCAAACCTCCCCAGACACAACTTCAGGCCATTCCCTTGGGTTCTGTCTCTGGTCCTCTCACAGGACTCCTCTTCCCCTCAGGAAGTTGTGACTGCAATGATGTCTCCCTTCAGTCTCCTCCAGGCTGAACAGACCAAGTGACCTCAGCTACTTCCCCTTAAGACCCTTCACCATCTTCCTTGTCCTCCTTTTGGGTGCCTTTATATTATGGCACCCAAAACTGCCCCCAGCACTCAAGGTGAGGCTGCCCCAGCTCAGAGCAGAGCTGGACAATCCCCTCCCTTGCCTGGCTGGCAATGCTGGGCCTGATAAACCCCAGGACACACCTGGCCCTCCTGGCTGCCAGGCCACTGCTGACTCAAATTCAACTTGCCATTGACCAGAACCCTCAGGTGTCTTTCCATAGCACTGCTTTCCAGCATCTCATTCCCCAGTCTGTCTGTACATCCAGGGTTGCTGTGTCATGGGTGCAGAATCTTTCACTTGCTCTTTTTGAACTTCATGTTTTTGGTGATTTCCCAGTCCTCTAATTTGTTGAGGTGTCTTGCAGGGCCTCCTTGTCTTCGAGGGAGTGAACAGCCCCTCACAGTTTTGTATTGTCTGTAAACTTGCTTAGCACCCTTTCTAGTCCTGAACCTGAATCATAGTGCAGAAGCAGATGGACTCAGAACCCTGCAGGTAATTAGTCAAAGCACTATTAGTCAAGGATCTGTTAAAGGTGAGGGCTGGAAGCAGTCACTGCACATAGCAGAAGAAATGTTCCTCCTCAGAATTTGGTAAGTGGGACTGATAGCTTCTACAACAGGTCTGAGGCTCTGGAACAAGAAGGCCAGACAAAAGATGAGGTGAGAGAAGTTCCTTCTGAGACAGTGGGACCTCCTAAAACAATACCACCTGTACCCTGCATCAAGACCTCCTCTGTTAACAGAAGAAGGGTAGTTGTTACAGGAGACTCCCTCCTAAGGGGAGCAGAGGTGCTGAAATGCAGACTGGACCTAACTCACAGGGAAGTCTGCTGTCTCCCAGCGGCTCAGAGAAGGGACATTACTGGAAAACTTTCTTGTCTAGTAAGGCCCTATGAATACTATCCACTATTGGTTTTTTAAACTGGCAGGGAAGAAATAACAAAGAGAAGACTGAGGGCTACCAAAGGAGGCTTTGGGGCCCTGGAACAACTGGGAGAGGCATCAGGAGCCCAGGTACTGATTTTCTTGATTCTTCCAGTTACAAGGAATAATACTGATAGCAATAGGCAGACCCATCAGGTTGATGTCTGGCTCCAAAGTTGGTCTCTGGAAACATTGGTTTCCTGCTGATTTCTGGTCTAATTTATGGCAAGCATGAAAACCAGTGATGTTAAAGTGTCTCATTTTATGGCAGTGACATTCTCTTGTCCTGTCAAATGTGTTGTCTTGTGCAGCTGGAAGAGTTGAGTAAGCTGAAAGGAGAGAAGCTATACACAAACATGTAGCTTCAGTCACTGTCTGGGTCTTCAAAAACCAGTATTTTCAATGATTTCAATGGTAAGACTACCTGTCTGTATGCAATTTGCAGGACAAAACATTCCTCACAGGACCAGAGTCCTGGTATCAGGTAGGCAGGTTCCAGCTACTTTGGGAAAGAAACACAGTTCCATGAGTATGGTAAGAGCTGGGGTGCAAGTGTAATCTCCAGGCACTGAGGGGCTTGGACTCTGAAATACTCCTGATCTTCAGTGAGTATACAGTCCTTGTATTTCCTAGAAATTGAGAAATCTTTTGAGATGTATAGTTCATAATCACAAGGCCAGATGTATTTATAACTTCCTTTCAGAATCAATAGGGAGAAATAATTATTTTATTTTGAAATGTACAATTTTCATTGAATGATTTTTTTTTCCTGTGAGGTATTTAGAGTGCACTTGTTTCCCAGTTAAAAATAAAGAATACTAGGAAAAGATATGGTAATTCTTCCACAGTAAAAGAAAGAGATTCTCAGTTTTAGTGTGAATTTTACTGCTTTTTTGAGTCTATCTTTGCAGTATAATCTTAGTATTTGTCTGTCTTTCATTTCTTTCCTTTCCATGAGCTTAAGATGTATCAGCAAGTTTTAAAACAATGGCTCATCTGAAGAAAGACGATAGAAAGGAAAATTTTGTGCTATTATAGGGATCCATCATAATAGTAACATTTCCATGGAAATTTATGGCAGTAACTTCTGGGCTTCTTCAGATGTTTTACAAGACATTAGGATATGCGGTGTATAGAGACAGTAGGAACAGATATTCTTGTGACCCCTCTGGACTACACATGTACCGGGTGCTCATGACTGTGGGGAGCCAATTTGAAATATTGATACAATCTTCCCTAAATCTAAGTCCCTAACCTACTTTTCAGTATTTTTATGAATCAAAACACTCCATATTCCTTGTACAGTTTCACTGCCCTCCAAGCTGAATTTTGCTTAATAATAGTGAGCTCCAGCCGGGTGGCGACGGATAAATTCCAAATAACCTTTGACTTTACAATAAGAGACTTTGGTGAGTAGAGCAGTACATCAAATATTTCTGTGTGAATGCACAGTTGATTAATCACAGGAGTAGTGTTTGGCGATTGTCTTTAGACAGTTCAGTTGTAGATTTGAATGTCAGCATTATCATATGTGAATCTCTATCATGTGTAGTGAGGGCCTCAAGGAAAGCAACAGGACTAATGATAAAATCAGTTTTGTACCTTTTATTTGCAAAACAGGTGTTTTCATACAGAGGCAAATCAAAGATTCTCAAGGAAATAAAAATTTTTGGTGCTCCACGGATGAGGAACTATGGTATAGAGAGGAGGAAAACTGGAGCAAGAACAAAAACTCAGGAAGAGAATGTGTATGCATGTGTGTAGGAAGCTGTGAACTCAGACAAGATGTGATTTAAAAAAGATTTACTGAATCTCTGAATCCATCTTTCTGCCAGGAGAATATATTCCCTAGCAGAATTTCATGTGGAGGGAGAGACAGGAGAGTGAATAGAAGGATGAGAAAAACTATGCCATTCCTAGTTACCATTCATAAAGATCCACTTACTTAACATTAAAATTTAAGAAATAAGGCTTAAGGGAATACTTGAAGTTCGAATGAGCTGAATTCCCTTTCCTGTGTCCTGCCTAACTGGCTGTTGAATGGTAAGGGTGTATTTGGACATGAGAGGACTTCTGCTGAGACAATTTTGACTGTTAAAAACAGCAAGGATCCTCCAGGTGGAAGACAGACCTGAATGACCTCATGCTTATTTGTCTTAGAATCATAGAATCACAGAATGGTTTGCATTGGAAGGGACCTTAAAGTTCCCCTGGTCCCAAACCCCTTCTCTGGGCAGGGACACCTGCAGCAGACCAGGTTGTTCATGGCCCAATCCAGCCTGTCCTTGAACACTTTCAGGGATGGAGCACCTACAGCCTCTCTGGGCAAGATGTGCCAGTGCCTTACCACCCTTATAGTAAAGAATTTTTTCCTAGTATCTAATCTAAACCTACTCTCTTTCAGTTTAAAGCCATTACCCCTTGTCCTATCACTACATGCCCTTGTGAAATCTTCCTTTCCACCTTGTCCTGTTGGTATGAGAGAAGATTACTTTAATGGGAAATGTGATTATCAGCTACAAAGAGGATTAAGCACAGCTCTCATTACAACAAAGAGAAAATTTCACAAAGTAATTTGCAAATTGTAAAAACAGTATTTGGAACAATTATTTGGTTGGAGGACTATCCATTATGAGAAGATGACGTGTACAATGGTATTGACCAGAAAACTGCTTGGGAATAGACAGTATCATCTTTTCAGTTCAAAAGCTCTTATCTTCTGTAAAAGACTATTTATAGAAGTTACAGGAGTTCCTTTGGGTTCTGCCTTTCTCTATTTCATGTCAAACTTGTACTACTAAATTTGGGAAAAGATATTTTGTATTATTTGGGAGTGAGAAGGGCAATCAAATGATACATGGGCAAATATGGAAAACAGTGGATGTGGGAAAGGGAGGATGGAGTTCAGTCTCTTTTGGAAATATCTCTGTATTCTTCCTGGGATACTTTATGAATTCATTTAAGTTCTTTGTTACATTTGTAGTCTTTTTAGGCTATGAATACACCTGGTAAAAAAATTACTTCTATAATCATATTCAGTTTTCCTGAATTTTCAAAGGTGTTTATAAAGGACCATTTCTTTTGTATGTGCAGGCGAACTATCAATAACAGGCTGCAAGGTGTTGTCTTGTTGCTGAACCTCTGGCAACTTATTGTACACCTTTGAATGCTCCCTATTCAGTTTTTGGGAACACTGAAAGGTACTACAATGTATGGTTTCCAAATTTTCCCAGACGAGCACAGGAGAAATAAAAGGCCCATTTGCCCACATAATTAAACCCCCTTGCAGTCTGGTACAATTGGCAGACTCTTCTCCAGAGAGAGTCAGAACAAAAACTGCATGGGTTTTTATAGGTCAGGTTGGAAATAGGCTGGCAGAGCTGTGTCAGACAACTTCTTCTCTGTCTTCCTGAATGCAGGGGTTCAATCCTGAGATGTTCTCAGCAGTCTGAGTCCCACAAAAAACAAACCTATGCCTATCTTCTTTTCAGGAATATTATATTCCCTTGCAAATCTATATGTTTAAAAGCTATGAAATGTGCACTATGAGTTTTGCACTTTTATTACTCTCTTTACCATCTTCTATTCTTATTGACATTGTACGACTTTGTTAATAACATAGTCTTGGTTGTGCCTCTTTGACTTTTTTTGAAAGTGAGGGACAGATATTTTATATTGCCAGAGCACTAGAACTCAGCAGAATTATGTGAAGGATTTTTTTTAAATGGAAAGCATATAATGCAAGGCAAGTCCTTCCTTTAATAATATTGATATTCCTCCCCAAGTCCATTTGTATAATGCCAGTTTTGTATTACCTTGCTTGCTGTTTTTATTACCCACAGAATACAAATTAACCTCTTGTGTTGTGGAAAGACTTGGCAAACATAGCCAAGACTGGGACAATGGGGTGCAGAAAGTCTCTCTGTTTCAAAGAACTTTGAATAAATATATATTTTTAAATTATTCTTTGAGCATCACCTTCCCTGTTTTACCCCTTGTTGGTTTAGGCAGAAGTAGGTCAAAGTAGGTCTAAATTTCATGGTTCTTGATCCTAACGATCCTGTGTGATTACTTAAGTCACAAACACCAGTTATATTGAAAGAATAGATTTAGCTTCAGTGTTACTTGTAAAATAAAGCCCTGCAAGAATGGAAAGGACTTTCAAAACAGAATTTAAAACTGAAGAGCATGATTTATTCCATGAACCTTTATGTAAGTTTCAGTAAGTTTTGTTAGATTTCAGTAAGTTTTATTCCTATGGGGAAACTTTTGAAGGACAGCCATGAAAATGCCTATGTATGATACCGCTGTTCAAAGCAGAAGCCGTGCTGGTGGGTCTGTGCCACATTGGCTGCCACGGGTAAGAGGGTGCCAAGAAAACTCTGTGCCGTGTGGCAGACCCCGGGAACAGGGGCTTGCCCAGGTCTTGCAGGGCACACCTGGCCCTGAGTGGCCCCGCAGCACATGAGAGCATGGCACTGTTTGAGCTACCCGAGGCTTCCTCTCAGGTACCAGCTCAGCCTCTACTCCTTCCCAATACGGAAGGCTGGCTCTTCTCCCCTGGTGCAGACTGATATTGTCTTGATTAGCTTTCCTGATGAGGGCTTTGGCTTCAAAGTGACACAGGGGTGTTGAAAAACAACCTCAGTGGGGAGTACAGGTGTATGGTCACCTTGCTATGTTTTCAAAAGATTCCTTATACTGTATTTTCTATGTTAAATGGTTTTGACCTTGCTAGTCAACTGGTTCTGCCCAAGTTCAGGTAGGAGAGTGAACAGCTCTTACTTCATGTCCTTGCCTTAGTGGCAGCAAAGCATGTAAGAAAAGCTGAAAAAAACTGCTGAACCCCCAGACACAACATAATGAAGTACATATGCATCAAGACACCAGGTATGCATACAATGAATCAGTTCCTTGCATGTCTTCCACAAGTGTGGATACTGTGGGCTTACTGTATTCTTTTTCAAGCGTGAAGACTGCCTATGAGATAATTCTGAGCACCTGAATTCATTAATACTGTTGCACAGAATAGAAATATAAGGGACAAATCAAATATACCTGCTCCTTTCCAAACCAACCCTATACAGCTATTTGAAATACTTATATACATATTTTTGTATGCTCATTTGTTTGTTTATGTGCATGTTCATGTGTCTTTAGCAATCCTCTAGAATGATAGGCTTTTTCTTTAAGAAACTCACTTGTAAGCTTGTATTTAATTTATTGTGTTCCTGTATTACTGTGACTTTTTTTTACAAAACCTCATAGCTTATAAATTACCATAAGATTAAACCAGATATTGGTAATGTATTTTAAACAGTTGTTAAATTACCAAAGTTGGTTGATCCCTTCCTTGAAATTTGCTGATCCTAACTTTAAATGGCTCCTAGGTTATTATTTATATCTTTTAAATCTTTTATAGCGGTACACGGGTGGTTTCATGAAACCTGGCATAACATATTCTAAGAACAAAAGCATATTTATGTAAGTAGCACTGGGAGCTGAGTTGGCAGGTGTTTGCCACAAAGTCTTAACCCCTAAGCATTAGTAGTAGGCATCAAGTGCATCCTCAAAAGGTTGTGAGAGTCTCTGTTTCTACAGAGAAACTGTTCAGGTCCAAAATGTATTTAACTGGAAAGAATGACTGGACTTGTGCTATCATCAAGTTTGTAGGCTACAGAAAGAAATGAGGATTTAGGAATAACTTTGCAACAAATGCCATAAACAGAAAATCAAGACAGTTGTGGTGGCCAGGGCTTCTCAGAGAAACTGCAACCTTATGTAGCTCATGAGAGAGACAGGCAGAATTGTTCTTGGGAAGAAAGCAGTCTCAGATGTATAAAGGAGCAGGCAAGGCCATAGTCTCTCCTCTTGCACAAACCAGACAGGAAAACTGTCCAGCTGGAGGAGATCCAGGGCTGCCCTGCATGAAGATGGATAGCAGAGGGAGAAAACCCTGTTAAAAGAAAAGGACTTTGTCCAGAGCAATGGTCAGTCATCTTGAGTTAAGGTAGTGAAATCTCACAAAGAACTCCAAACTTTTCCTTGGCTTCTGCTAAAGCCAATGCTTTGCATGAATCTGCTGGAGAAGGTCAGCAAAGAATGAGAGTAACTGAGAGTAGGGTAAGATGTGGCTGGAGATCTCCTTTCAGCTTGTAGGCACAAAACATGTTAGGTCCTTCAGCTTCTTCCATATGGGAGCACAATCCATGGTTCAATATGCTTATCAAAGATTACCAGCAAGTCCTTTCTAAAGGAATACTTTCATTGAAACATGTTATTTCACTGAAATCACACTTTGGAGACAGAAAGTAGAGCCAGTTCAAGAAGATTTTGTTAGGAAAAGTTTCTGGCTCCAGAACTTCACTTTGGAGAAGCTAACGCCCCCATGAGCCCCATGGTGTGGTGTTCATAGGCTACACCAGTGAAGTGAGAAACATTAATTAAGCCCCTGCTCTCACTGAATGAAATCAGGGTATAATCACCTTCTCTGACTCAGAGGACAGGCTCACACTTCAATGCTCAGCTCTGGAGACTAATGTTTGCTGAGAAGCTGCTGTGAGACTTCCTTGGAGAAGGCAAGCAACATTGCATTGACCCTGCACTATGGCATGGGAGACTATGGGCTGGAGTCAGCACAACCACTTCTTGGCTGAATGCTGCAACTGAAGACTGTGGAGGTAGTAAGAGGTCTTTTTTAATTTTGTTGTTGTGTTGTGCTTGGGTTTTTTAGTGGTTTGTGTGAGGATTTGTTTTTTGCTTCATATATCTTTTTTGTATTTTCAAGGAAAAACTTCAGAATTTTTGTAAGAGGGGGAAATTTTCCTATTCTTTTATAATAGTTACTTACTAGCAAGTGGTAATATGGTATGTTAAGGGGCTGAACAAAGTGTTCACATATGTATGAGATGTGTTAGTGTTTTTCTCTGAAAATGGGGCTTCCGGTGTGTTTATAGAGGCTTCTCAAAAGGGCTTTATTAGGCTTCAATTACATGGATCTGGCATGGAATTGTGGTTCATCTCATCCTTTTCCTGCGAGTCTCTTCACTGATGGCATACAAAATTCCCAAGAATCCTGCTCTGTTCTATGACTAACATTCTCTCAGTGAAAGGTTCTATTTTAGGCTTATTTGAATTTTTTTTCTATGAGGAAGTATAACTGTTAGTTAATATTCACGGCAATTATACCAAGAAAAATACTTATTAAAAACCTTCCTTGTAGTTCCAGGTTTCAGTCACCTACTTTTTCTTTCATATGTCTGCCATCATTCATATATTAAATATCAGCCATACTAAGAAAAGATATGAAAGACCTGCTTTTTATGGCTATGATTTTTACTGCAGTAAAAATTCCTGCATTTGTAATTTTACTAGCTTTCATAAGAGTATTCAGGCAGATAACTTCATACAGAGTCTTGCATGCAGTTCTGGTGTCTCATTTAAAAAAAGTGAATATAGATTTCAGAGGATGGCTACTAGGGTGGTTGGGAGCATGAAAAGCATGTGAAATGAGAGGAAGCCAGCAGAGCTTGGTTCGCTTGGCCTTCACATAGAAATCAAGAAACGAAATTCTTGCCTGAGTGAAGGAGGACAAAGACCAGTAAGGAAGACAAGCTGTTTGAGTTATGTATGATATCAGTGTGCAAACAGATGAAAAGAAATGGGAAGAAAGTGAGCCTGGAAACTGAAGGAGAAGTCCTGGACTTGTGAAAGACTGTTCTACTCTAAATGCTGGGAACAGTGCTGTACATTTAGAGCAAGCCTGTTAGAAGGAAGGGTTTGTCCTTGCCCCAAGAGGCTCCCTTGGGAGCGCTCCAGTGAGCCCAGTGACAGACCTAGACATGTGTTGTGGGTTAACCCTGGTGGGCAACTCAGTCCCACACAGCGGCTTGCTCACATTGCATCCTGTTTGGATGGAGGTTGGGAACAGAAGAGTACAATGCTGAAAATTTGTGAGCTTAGTTCACAGCTGTTAAAAAAAAAAAAAAAAAAAAAAAAGGAAAAAAACCAGAATAAGCAAAGAAAAAAACAAGAAAAACAAGGGATGCAAATCCACCCACAATTGTTCTCTGCCAGCTGACTGATACCCGATGCCCTGGCAGTTCCTGAGCACTTGCAGCCCTGGAAAACTTCTTCCCCAGCTTTTATTGCTGTGCACAAGGCCATATGCATGGGGTGTCCCTTTGGTCAGCTGTGGAGCTGTCTCTCAACCTCTTGTGCATGCCCAGCAGCCTGTTCTCTGGTGAGGTGGCATGAGAAGCAGAAAAGGCCTTGACAGTGTAAGCACTGCTCAGCTATAACTCACCTTAGTGTTATTGTGTTATCCACTCTTTTTTCATCATAGATGCAAAAAAAAAAAAAAAAAAAAAACCAAAAACCAAACCATGCCAGCGAGTATGAAGAAAATTACCTTTATCCCAGACGAAACCAGTACATTATGGATGGATTCCAAAGACAGGCCACTCTTACATTATCTAGGTTCTAGGAAGAAGATGGCTTGAACTGCCCAGGTGACACCTGCAGTTTCCAACACCTACTAATGGTATGTTATAGAGTTTCAGGTGGTTCCTACCAAGGCAACTGGTGTCCAGTTCAGTACCTTTACACTTTCAACTGCACTATGCAGAGGCAATGGGGTTACATTTATTTTAAACCAAAACTTCCCATTGAGATTGATGGAAAATTGTGATTAAAACTGATGGTGTAATAAGGCCCCATTTGGCCTATAGAACAGCCTAAACAAAGGCTAGAGGAGTCTTACTTTGGTTAAATTTGTTCCAATCTCTCTTCCAGTGGTGCTTCTATGACATAAGAAAGATCTTCTAATTGAATGGCAAAATGCTCTTCGTTAAAAATTCAAAAATTGTTTGCTTCACAGCTACACTTCAGAAACTGGTATATCTTGTTTGAACTCACAAGCCTGTGGGATTGCCTTCAGTCTGAGCTTTGCTTTCTCTCCTTTACCTAAAAGCCAACAGATTATATGTCTGCCACTTCATCCTCTTAAGCGTCCTCCCTACAGGCAATTCTTTCTTAGTAGTGGCTGAGGTGCATTGGTTTTCTCACCCCTAAGGTCTTGACTTGATAAGTTCCAGCCTCAGAGGGACTCAAGTGGAAAGAGTTTCTCCCAAATCTTACAGCAGTTTTATTATGCCAGAGGAGAAAGGAAAGCACAAAGTGTGCTTTTGCCAGGTTGGGACTGGCTGCTGGTGAAGCCAGTGTAGTGATGCCAACAAGGCATTTCACTTCCAAGAGTGCTCCACTTTCCATTTATACCTGTAAATGTTCTGCTCTTCAAATCCCAGACTTCTCCCACCTTACACCCCCAGAAATTTAGCAAAGCGCATTTATTGTCTCAGGAATATTTTAGATATTTAGCAGATAATTTGATTCTCTGAGAAAGGCATTGACTGCTGCAGCACAGAGGCCAGACCCTCATTGCAGGCAGACAGGCTCCACTTATTTTCCTGGCTCTTCAGATTTACTACTAACACTCTGGCAGACAGTAGTAGTGGATATGATGATGTAGTGTTGGAAATAATCCTGGGTTTTAGTAATACCTACACATTGCCAGACAATTATGTCCAAAGAGCCCAGATTTTCTAGAAGTGCTGTTCCACCCCCCCTTCTGTTGGAAACCCTAATTTCCTCCTTGCCCCTCTTCCCTTGCTGTCAGCCCTATCACATCTCTTGTGACCAGATCAAGGATGTTTAAATATAGATTCAAAAATTTCTGAGGGAGGAGCAACTCTGGCAAGGCTTTGTGGCCTGAGTGATCTCACTAAACTACTGCTGACTATTCAGGATCTCTTCCAATACTAGCTGGTCCTTCTTTAAATTTGCCTATGATTTAGAAATGCAGAAATAAAGCAGTAAACAGATGCAATGAAGCTTCTGAGTTTTTTCTGTGCTAGAAAGAAACCTCTTGCCCCATTTCTTATTCTACCTTTTGCAACTCAGTACAGTCTGGGCTTACTTAGTGAACAAAATGTGCTTTTCTGGAGTAGCAGTCTGAGTCCTAAACCAGCCACAGTACATGGCATATGTTCAGGGATATGTGGGAGATCTGGTTTCAAGTAAAGGCAAAAAGCAGAGCACTCTTTAAATCTGTATTAGAAGTGGATTAGATGAATCTCTCCCTTCTTTCCTTTTTCTAAAATTGCCTTGAGGCTTTTTTTTTTTCCTTTGGAATACTCATTGCACTAAAGATGTGAGGAGGTATTTCTAATGACTTGAGCTTCTACCGTGACCTAGAGTGGTTTTATCCCTCTGTAATTACTTAGAAGAAACAAAACAGTCCTGAGGGGTAGCATGGCTGTGATGGCCTGGTAGAATTATTAGTGTAGTTGCTGAAATTTGGGGGGAAATCAGAACCTGGTGTGATTTCCTGAAGTGCTCACACATGGTCAGCTCCTCTCCTGTATGAAGTACTAGCGCTGATCCTGAGTAACCACTTCAATCACTTTTATATCCTCAAAATGAGTTTAAGTACTTCTTAGGCCTTGTTCCTGGCCTCATGTTCAAGAGTGGATTTCACTCCTTGGCAGTTTCAAGTAACTTAAGCAAGTTTTAGCAACTCAATAAATTATAACTTCTGTTTTCTTCAGAGAATGGACTCCAGCAGATCTTGCAGATGAACAGATTGTGTAAGAGCAGGCCTCAGCTGTACCTACAATGGCTAAAATCATATTAATTTTGGTAGTATTTGATAAGAGACAAAAAGCAACAGCCAAATTGATATAAATAACAGAAAAGCATGCACAACAAAAAGAGAAGACCTAAGAGCTGAGGCAAAATGCATTAGACTTCTGAAATAGGAAAATTCAATACCATGGTTGTCATTACCACAGGACACTTTCACCCATAAAAGCAGAAAATGTGTATATGTAATTGTGTAACATTCTAAGATACATATAGCTCTGCAATATGGAGAAATATAGAAATGGTTTGAGGAAGCTTACTGTCTTTGAGGTGTATGAAAATAATGTTAAGAATTACTTAAAACCCTTTATGGGGTCAGTTAGCTTTGGGAATAACTAAAAGTCCATTAGTGACTACATGCTATACATTGTATTAAATCAGCTCTCTTCTTCTCTAAAATTTGCCTTATTGGGTTTTTTTCCTAGGGTGAAATTCATCCCTAGGCAAAGTATACGCATGCAATGTTGAGTCTACCATTTAATATAACATCCATAACTCAGTATAAAAAGCTGTGCATATGGCCTTGATAACTATCTACATTGCACTGAATTTTCCTTTTGCATACTGATCCAAGGTGAATGACTGTGTCTCATCAACATTTTATTCCTCAGTGCTTTATTAATAACAAATGAGGGACTCATGAATCCATTCAATTAATTAATTTCTTCTTGGTCTCCTTTTCTTGCTTAACAGGTTGATCTGTCTCCAAAATGTACATTTTCTGCATTCCCATTGGACTAATGACATTTAGATAATTTTTTTACTTTGGAATTTAGCCATCCAACTTAAAAGTAAAAAGAGACATTGTACGTTTGAAGACAGTGCTAATGCCATTCCCTGCCAGTAAGTCCTGCTGCTGTAAAAATGAACAAGGTTGGGATCTGCCTTCCTTTGACCAGGCATATCACTGACACGCATGGAGACACTTCCCTTCAGCTATCTTGACTTGTATGGGACTTTATTTAGGTTTTGATTCAAATAACCATTTTTTTTCCAGCCAATTTAGGGGTTATAATATCTGCTATTGACCTTCTATTACAACCTGTGAACCATTCTGTTTAATGTGAAATTACATCATGTAAGAAATTCCTTTTTGTCCATTATCTTGGTCACTGACTTGACAGGGCTCTCAGAGAGTCATGGGAGTATAAATCAAAGATGGGACTAAGAAGTGGGGAACTCGGGAGTAATAGGCACGAGACTAGCACGGTGATTCCTTCTGTTCCTAAGGCCACAGCAAGAGTGCAATGAAGAATGGACATTAGGTGTTTCTTCCTGGCACTGTGTCAAGTGCAGAATATTTTATGCAAATGAAATATCCTGTTCCGAGAAATAATAGATCTGTAGTGATTTCATTCCCATGTTAGAGCAAGGTTTACATTGAAAAGATGGGTTGGACATAACTATGACTACTTGTTGAGCACAAAAGGATTATCAAGAAGAAATTAATTGTGTGGCATTAGCTAATAGGATACAACACACACACAAAAGGGAGGTCATAGATAAAAAATTTCATTGATCATAATTGATTATTGTGATTTGCTTAACTGGACTTGGAAATTATGGGAGAGAGTGAATGTCAGAGTGGGGAAGGTAGAAGTCAAGGAAGAAGGACATAACATATCTTGCATATGTTATGCCTTATCCTGGGTAATGTCTTAGGCCAGCAACAGGGTTCCTCCCTTATAACAGAAAGCACAGCAAATCATTGCAAAGGTGGATGAAGGTAAAATCAGTGCCAGGAAATAGGATTCTGAATGAAAGATGAGGAGTAGAGCATCACAGTGAATCCCTTGGAAACTTAAGGGTCTTTATGCAGTGAGATGCAGTTCACTGAGTCCTTGAATATCTCTATGAGAAACTGGATACACTTATTCTGTTTCGGGTGTTTTGAAGTACAGTGTTTCAGATATTTCTTTTGGGGTGGAATCCTCTGTTTTTTTCCCCTGTTATTTGGAGTTCAGTTGCCAGTTATTTACCATATGGCATGTGCAGATGGGATGCAAATACTGCTTTGACTTAGTTTCATGAGTGACCCTTTCAATACTGTCCTTAGGCCAAAGTATGAATTTAGGAAGTTCAAAAGAATAATGAAGGGAAGATTTTGCAAAAATTCATCTGAACATCATCATCTATTCCTAAGCTTTGCTACAGACCAGATCACATGGGACTTTCTCCTAAAACTGGAGGAAACCATCAAGCCACAGTTGCTTGGAAAGAAGCTCATCTTTCTCTGGGCTTCCCTCTTTGACTTTTCTTCAGCTTTGCTTGGCATGCTTCTTGATGCTTCCATGTCCCATGTGGGGTGCTGTGCTTGAAGCATGGTTTGTGCTTTCATTGACTGTGTTTTCATTGACACAACTAAGCAACCCAGGAGAGTCAAAGGGTCACCACTTTATCAGTGGTATAAGCAGTGACAACAAAAATTCTACTGCTGACCCTCATGGCTGCAAAGTGTGTTTTTAGTAGATAAATAACACTGCAGAGAGACTTAGTGAAACTGGACTATAGACCTTCTGCCAGTCAGTGATTTATCTCAGAATCATATATAAATTAGCATATAACTAACAACTGTCTACTATATTGTTGCCAAACCATGCCTTGAATATTGTGGAAGACCTCCCCTTCTTGTGGGAACAGCTCTGTTCTTTTATTTGAAAGGAAACTGGGTTTGGGAAAGTTGTTTACTTGTATTTTTCCTTACCCTCTGAACTGCTGTGAACTGTTCTTACATTCTTTTCCTTAGGAAAGGAAACAAGTTAGTTGAATTTGTGAAAGATGGCTTCTGTTTCCCTTCTCTTCCCCACTGCTGCTGTGGCTGATTGCAGTTTCTCTCCCAGCACTGCCCTGCCTGTTCACAGGTACATCCGTGTCATGGCAGAGAGTGATTCAGCTGCCTGACTGAACTGAATTCCTTCACTCTTCCTTGTTAGTTTAGCATACAGTCTTAGAAATCCAGTGCATAAATCACATTTTGGATACAAATCAAAACATGTGATTAATACCTAGACATTTATGGCCATATAATGTTGCACCACAGTTAACAAGTAACATTTGGCTATGGGGTCTGTGCACCTGCTAAGCTGTAATGTGCTGCTAATGTTTTAATGAAGGATCTCAGGGAAAAAAAATACCTCTCTAAGCCAGAGGTAAAGCTTGTGCTCCTGGAATGCACATTTGTGGATAGGAGAGTTGACTGACTGGGAATACAACCATTTGTTTTCCCAAATTACAAATAATAATTAATAAATAAAATGTTTTCTCATGGCTGTGAGCAGGGAGTTGGGAGAATCACTTGGCAAGCAAACTGATATTTAAGCCGTGATTTGTTGCGAATATTTGCACAGTACTCTAGAACAGTGGTCCCTGGAGGAGCAACTTGCATTTTGTGGACAGGTTTGCTCTCTCTGTTGGCCTTGGTTTTAAGTTTTTAATTTACTGTATCAAGAGGCAATATCAGAAAGTCTTGTGGGCAACATGTTGCACATATGAAACAAAGATTGGGAACTGTGACTTTCTAGTGATGTACCAATTTTATTGATATTATGACAGCTTTTGCAGCCTGAAAATGGGAAAGAAACCAGAGGATGTTTCATTGGGAAACAAAAAAACAATCTGCCATCTTGGTTTGGTGCAGTCTGGATTAAAATATGTTCTTTAGCATTATAATGATAAATTCCTGGAAGACTTCATAGCATGGATGGTTTATCCCTGTGTTGCAAATAGTGGCTCTCAACAAGAAGTAGAGATGGGCCAAAACCTTCCTTCATTTTTGCAGAAAATCTTCAAAAGTCACTCTGCAAGAACTACCTCAAGAATGCCTCCAGGGAAAACTTCTCTCAAATGTTTGTAATGTTGTCTCTGTTTCTTGGAGGCATTTGTCTAACCTGTGGTATGGTTGGTAACGGTGGTGAGTGATAGGTGGTTGAGCAGAAGATCCCTAGAACCTTGTGTGGTGATTGCATCATATGGTACAGTTTTTGTGGATGCAGGTGTTCTCTACCTGTCAATGAATGCAGATGTTTGATACCAGGATGCTGTTTTACTCCTCACAATGACACAGAGAAGATTAGTGAAAGAGATGTAAAAATTGGCTTATAGGAACTAACAGATTTATGTTGTTATCCTTGGTCCATATTTCTCAGTGTCATACAGTCCTGATCTGGCAGTGACAAATAAGAGTTTTTGAAGTTTTTCCCAACCTGATCCCAGCTAAAATAAAGATAGATAAATAAATAAATAAATAAATAAATAAATAAATAAATAAAATTTTATAACATTTCAATGTGATAATTGCTGAGATTTGTCAAAATTAACGTTCTCCCCCTTCACAAACTTTTTCTTGCTTTGATTAATCATCATTTTACAAAGGGAAATCTTTATTAGTAACTGATTCTTCAATAATTTTTTCACTTATGATCTTCCTTGAAAGCATCCTCTCCCTTTCCTTTTCTGTTCCCATGGTTGAGAATAATTCATTGTGTATTCTCTGAAAGCTGTCCAGATTTGTTATAAGTTAATCAGATGGTGTGTTGTGAGACTGCCTTTAGGCACTCAACTGTTGCTAGTCTGGAACAGGACTAGATTTCCTAACTCAGCTTCTTGAAAACCAAATTTTTCCCTTAGTTTTTTATTCAAGCAGTAGAAAAGGAATCCAAAGGACTTTTTTTATGAAAAGCTTTTTCAGATTAAAAAAACCAAACACTTTGATTAAGAAAATATCTGTTGGCTGCCTTTGCAAGTGAATGTGAGTGAAAGAACTTGGGAGTGCATTTGCACTGCAGAATTAATTGCAAGGTCTGACTCAAGTGTTGTTCCCAATTGTCTCCCAGTCACCTACAAAATATCTAGCTTGGAAGTCTTGCAGAGCTTCTAACTGGGCAAGCTGCCTCAATGTTGGCTATAAGCTGGGGCTCAGATGTTGTCTTCATATGGTGTTGTAGTCCACCCATGTTGCAGAAAAGAATGAATTTAAACCATGAAATTATTGAAATCCTCCAGAATCTTCTCACAGTTCTACCATGTATCAAGGTCAATGCAAAGACCTTCCTGCAATTTTTTGGGGAAAGTCCTTGAAGCTTCAGTTCTGCAGCATGGAGAGCAGTGGAGATGCCAGATGTCTCAGAGACCTGGAAGGCATGGGGGGAACTCTCAGATTGATATGGCCTACAAAAATACCCTTAAATTTCACCCAGTCTCTGATGCTGGGGAAAACAGCAGGAATGAGATGTCCCAGTGCTCTATTGAGCCATAGTTGTGATTTCTGCTCTGTGGGACATTTGGACCCCTGTAATTGACATCTATGGCAACTGCATTGCTCAAAAAATGTGCTTCAAGGCTATCCCAGCAGTTTCCCTCTTTAGCTGGGCTCTGAATTCCCTGACTGTAGGCAAGGACTGGAGACTTTTCAGATCTAAACAACTGAATGGAATAGGAGACTCTGGAGAATTTGTTCTCCTGTTCTCCTGTTTTAGCAGAGGGCTATAGAAGAAGCATTTCGTGCAGCTGTGAGGAGAGGTGGAATAAAAATCCCCTCAGTTTTTTATTGCGGGGATCATCCTCATTCAATGGCTCAACCATGGGCTTTCTAAAAGGCACCAGACAGCAGTCCAAAGGCAGAAATAATACACGTGAGAGGAAAAGAGACACAAGGCACTGTTGTACAAAGATTCATGGATAAAAACTTGGTGATCTGAAAAGGATTAATTTAATTTTACTATGGCTAATGAGTTTTGTAGAATTTCTGATTTAGGCTGGCACTCCACATCCTTCTCTCCTAAAAAAAAAAGAAAAAAGGAAAAGAAAAATCTCAACCCTCCCACTTTTCCCAGACAAAACAGTTCCCTAAACTGAGTAGTTCCATGCCTGTTCCATCCCTGAAGTCTAAATTCTACTAAATTAGTAAGCAAATTAAATACAGAAGCACTGGAAATACAGTGCTCTTTCTGCACTAATATTTCGATACGTGTATTGTGTTCAGGTAGTATATGTGATTTCTGATGATTCATGGTGTCAATTCAAGACTTCCATTTCTAAATGCTGATGCCCTATTCAGTCCATATGGAAGAAATATTTCCAATTCATGAATCCCATTACAGTATTTCAGCAAACTGAAGCTCTTGATATTAGTATAGTCTTTACATTAGATATTTATTAGGTCGTCCTCTTAGTTTTTGGAGGAGTTTGTTTTGGTTTTTACTTAATTGGGTAAATAAAGTCTCATTCCACATAATAAATAATTTTCTTCAGTTTTATGTGATTGTATCAGACAGTAAATGTAGCTTTATCTACTGTCCTCCTGAAAAATACAAGAACATCCATCTCATAGTGAAACTGGAGCTAACAAATCTGGGGTAGGAGAGGAAGCATAGTACACAGAAAAGATGAGGCTCATTTTCTTCTGGTTTGATAGAACTGAGATTGTGGATGAGGATGGCTGAGAAGAAACACTGGCTGAGAAAATGTGAGGTTTTTGAGAAAATGTGTGAGTGCACTTTCCCTCTCATACTTCCATTACAGCATAGTTTCCTGAAGAACATAAAAACATTGGTAATGTTGGTGACATCATTGACATCTCAGTAAATCCAGGTTCTCTTTGGGTTAGGAGAGTCTTCCTTTATTTTCAGTGAAATATAACTACTGTTTAAATACAAATACTGTGAACTATTTTGCTCATAGCATTTGGTTATTTATCTGATTATTTATTTTTCTTCATGGGCAGGAAAAGGTTAAACACCTTTGCTCTTACATGATAACAAGCACTAAGGTCTGAGTATTTAAAAATAATAGCTAACAGTAAAATGATAATTATCCTATGGAATATCTTTGCATTTACCTGGATATAGCAAGTATTTCTTGTTTGAAAAATACTAATTTTTGCTTTCAAACGTCTCTCTTGTGGGTCTAGCTCAGTAGAACTGCCTTACCCAGTGGGGAGCCCACAGCTAGCGTTGGTAATATTGACAAGTATTATGCCAAGCCATGCCCCAACTGAGCAGTAATTTCAGAGCTACACTCTTGTGTTGCTCCTCAGTGCAGCAGCCTGCAGAGGGCATCTTGGAATGGAACTGAACAGGCCCATGGTGGATGCCAGTGAGATGGATGGGCATGGTGCAGAGAGGATGACAGTAGAAAGCTCTTTTTCTTCAGTTTTCACATACACTCTTCCCAACTGCTATTTTTCAAAAGTTTTTTTTTTTTTTTAACTAGGGCTAATGCTTAACTCAGGGCCATAATCTCAAGGTAGATGGGTGTAATGTGGATTGTATTTGTAATGTATTAATAAGAGTTAGTAAAAGTGGTTTATAAACATTTCTGAGAGAGAAAATTCTACAGCTAGACTTTATTACTAATTCACTGGTATGTAGTTACTTTTAAAGAATGGCTAGATTTCATTTGTGAACAAGTAAATACTGAAAAGGAGAAAAATTTATTTGTGTCAAGATTGTCATCTCCAAAGTAATTGTAAGCAGATGTAGAAAGTTTCACAGACTAACAGACAGGGAAATCAGTGATTTTCAAACAAATAGGAATTTATTAATTTTACAGTGCTTTAAGAAAGGCAAAAGAAGGTATCACTGAGCTTTTCATGAAACTCTGAGCTGTGTCTTCAGCCTGCAGTAATTTAATTCTTTTATTCAAAATTAACATAGACTGATTTTACTGTCAGTGGAACCTAATCTACTTTTTAAGCTGTTTGACTACCATTGGTAAGTACAGCTTTTAGCTGCAAAACCCTCAAAGGCTGCCTGTGTAGTAAGTGCCAGCCAGCTAATACTGTTCCATGAAGGTGGAAGTGAGCACACCAAAGAGCTTTTAGTCCATCTGTGTAAGGAGTAACAGGGAAGCAGTAATGTGAGAACTGAAACCAATACACAGAGTATTTTTCAGTGGAATGGTGCTTATGTGGGAAAGAGCTATGGCAGAGAGGATGCAGAGGAAAACAATGAGACCAAAAATGGAACAATATGGTCAGTTAAAAGCTGTATGCATGTAAGGCAATTTGAAACGATTTTTTAAAAGGCAAATTATGATAAGGAAAGAAAGGGCAGGATTTGACTGCGATAGAGCTTGTGTTTCAGGAGGTTGCAGAGCATAAGAGTGATGTTTTCCATGACTTTGAGGCTGGGAGAGATTCAGAGAAGATGGTCTCAGCATCCTGTCACATCTCTCTTGTACAAGTTGTCTTAAGGATACTTCAGGTACCTCTGAAAAGTCCAGCTCAAGTATCCAAAGAAAACGATCTGTGGCAGAATCTCCACACCGTTGCTCTTTCATGATGTATTACTATTCAATGACAAATGTTACTTTTTGTAATTGCTGCTATATTACTGACAAATATCTGATGAAAAACAGGAGAAGCTAGAAACACAGGAACAGATAATTTTTAATCAGAAATAGTCATGAACGAAGATGCCCTCTGAAAGCAATCATAATCACTATGAAAGAGGGCATTTACAAGTTAGGTTTTTGATTAAACATCAGAGGGGTTGGTGTGTTCAACTCTTGGTTTTGCAATACCTAGCCAATACAAACTTTCTTTCATTTTTGAATTATTGTCTCCTATTCTACAATTTGTAGGAATTATATTCACCAATTTATATTAATTCTTGCTCCAGAAAATATACACTCCTTTAAATTCATTGAATTAGCTCCTTGTTGAGCAGAGCTGAAGCAGGCAGAGTAGCTTCTACAAAACAAGGAGGATGCAGCAGAAGGGATTAAAAGAAGGTGAAAGCAGTAAAGGAAATTCAGGAAGAGATATTTTTAGGGATACCCTTTAGAGTAAAAATAAGTTCCTTCTGCTCAAGGAACAGAAATGAAACACCTGAAGTGAGCAAGGCCAGTGAGAATGGAAGACATTAGGCACTGTGGGAAGAGAATTCACATCATTGGAATGAGGCATTTACTCTCTCCTTATCCGAACAACAGAAGCAAGACAATCTGCTGTTTGTGTTGTAAAAGTGTTTGCAGTAGGAAGCGTGGTATATGCACACAGAAAGAACATCTGTTCGAGGAAGGCTCTTGCAAATATAAAGCTGCAATAATGGGGCAGAAACATCTGCACAGCTTATAGCAGGGCCACCAGTAGTGCTCCTAGGTGGGGGAGGGTATGATACATGCCATATGAAGGAGAAGGTCACAGAAAACCTCTCTAAGAATGAGGCAGTTTTTGTATATATCCGTGCAAAGGTAAGTTGCCTGTAGACAAACTGCTGTTCGGTGTTGCAGAATACTGCTGTGGAAATGCTGTAAACCCTGGAAACCACATCATAGTCCTTTCACTTAATCGTTAAAAGGACAACTTGACCCTGTTCTTATGTAGTCATAGAATGACTCAAAAATTTTAAACGAAGCCAAATCGTAAAGGTTTTCCTCTGCCCACCTGCAATATCTGCATGATTTTATGGTGTAGTTCTGTTAGCAGAACACCAAGAAATTCAGAG
This sequence comes from Serinus canaria, assembly GCF_022539315.1. Taxonomy (NCBI): domain Eukaryota; kingdom Metazoa; phylum Chordata; class Aves; order Passeriformes; family Fringillidae; genus Serinus; species Serinus canaria. The sequence continues at coordinate 93,226,614 of NC_066315.1, forward strand.
AGTAAGCGGAGCAAAATGAAGTGCTGACTGGCAGCTTGCTGGCAATGGTTTTGGTGCAATCCAATTGCAGGAAAATATGCCCAGGCATAGTTCCCTGCTATGACTACACAGCAGCTGGTACCTGAAAGACTCATTCCTGATTATTTGGGGTCTTGCTTCACTACAGACATTTCAGGGCAAATATGATTTGGGTCCCTTTGCCTCAGTTCCTTTTCATTGCAAATACAGTTCACATGCCTGAATAGAGTAGCTTTGCTTGTGTATGGAATTTATAATGAGAGAAAGGAAGGAAATCTACAGCTCATGCACAGTGCACAGCCTTCAAAGGATGGTGTTTGGCAGCATCATGGCTGTATCTTACCAAGGCACTCTTACATGCTTCACACGAAGCAGACTATCCCTCTGCTCCTTTACAACTCTCCTCCTTCAGACTTTGCGACTTCAAAGCTGGTCCAGAAAATTTCACAAGAATTTTACAATTTTGATTACCTCACTACTGGACTCAAGCAATTTGGAGCTCAGGTATACATAAATGCATAGCTTTATCTCCAGACAATGACCCCTTTACCAGTGTCTAGGGCTTGAAGTGCAAGTTTTGAAAATTTTAACTTGCATATAGATAAATGAGCAGATATGAAACCACGAAATACCTGCGAACATGGTATCTTGAATGGCTACTTCTTGGCATTTCAGTACCTCAAGTGGAGTTCTTTTCCATGTGCAGTGTAAGGGGTAAGAGAGTGCATCTGATGATTAGGCTGTGTTGAGCAGCCACTTTTATAGCAAAAGCCTGTTGCTGGCAATGGGAATGTATTTGACAAGTTCAGCAGGTGATGGTTGAAGACTTTGGCTTGTGTTAAGCTTAAAGGATGATTTTTAGAACACGCAAACTGCTGGATATCCCAATGTTTGCAGACAGACAAAATTTTCATTCATTTTTTCCTGTTCTTTAATGTTTTGCAAAAACAGTTAACAAGTACTGTTCTCAGAAATGTGAGCAGTTACCTAATTAGGTACAAAATATGAGTGTATTTTGTTGTACTGGAATTAGCAGGAGTAACAGATAAATACAATTTGTAAAACAAGACAAAGATTATTATGTGTAACACAACCTAGAGGAGAAATCCAAGTGCCAAGACTAGGCTCCACTTTCCCATGACTCCAGGGTAGTCATGGAAAGAGTGATGCCTCAAGTACAAAAGATGAATTTGGGAGCTCTGTGAGAGCCCATGTCTCTTCTGTGGCCATATATGGCACCAATCCTGCCAGCTTCACTATTTGGCTGGTATGAATCCTCTCCCTTTCCTGAACTGGTAAAATCCTACTTCAGAAAACTTATTTGGCACTTTTATCTTTTTGTGTATTCCTCTTTAAGCATCTGAGTAACTCCAGGCAGGTTGAAAGACACTACGTGTATCTAAAGGCAGTAGCATACTTCAGTGTTTGAAAAAAATACATGGGGAAAAAAGCTCTTCTGCCTTCTAAGCTTAAACATGATGACTGGTTTTTTGCTTTGCTTTGATTTGGGTTTTTTTGTAGTAGACATCAAGCAGTTAAAATAAAGGTATTATTTCCATTTCAGCATATTCCTCATTATTGTTTTAAAAAAACCCTTGTCCTTATCCTTGTGAAACATATGCTTGGCTCCACTGGTTCTGGAGAGTGTGTAAATGATACTCACCTTGGGAGAAAACAACTTGACCTTGAAATCAGATACCCTTTCCAGAACAACCATGTGCTTTCTGGCTCTGGAACACTGCATTGCATCATGCTTCGCAGAAGAATTGTTATAAAGGTGATGGTAAGCAAATCTAAAACACTTCGTGAAAAATGCCTTTTGGTGGGGAGGGGAGCTGTCTAATTTTTTTCATCAGGATGACCACACATGTGGTAAAAAATCCAGATGGAAAAGAGAGTGAAAGACTTTGTCATGTGGAAAATATATCTTTAACAGGGGCCGTGTATGAGAGGAAGAGGTTTGGTCCCAGTTGTCCATGTTGCTGTATGTTAGAAGGATGCCAAGCTTCCACATCATTTTGGAGTAAAAATCACCCTACTTTTTCTCCTGAGGAATGAGAAATGTTTTGGATTTTCTGCACTACAGAAAAGAGAAAAATCTGAAAATCTCACAACATGTCACTAGACAGAAAAACAATTTCCTTCCTAATTCTAATGACTTACCATTTTTCACAGAAAATAATGCCGGTAACATGTTAGGGTTTTCAAATAAGATGGAAAAGAGTAGTTTCATCACTGATGTTATGGTGTAGGTAGAAGAGGACTTTAAAGCTGAAAAATATCAGCCCTCAGGTCAGAAGGGGATTTTTCCCTGATCTTCCTTTTCATTCATTTTTACATGGCATTTATCTCCAGCCATAGAAAAGGTTATTACTGGGCTTCTAGATACTGGCCATATAAAAATGGCAATATTAAGCAGTGTCAGGTGAGGTAGGGAGGAGCAATGACTGTGGTATTTCTCTAGATGCTTTTGGCTGCAGTGCCGTCATGTTGTTCTGTGCAGGCAGAAGTGGAGGAATGGCATGCTGAAAGGAGCAGTGCAGACACACTGGATATAGCCAGGCCAATTAACACCACTCATCACAGAGGCCATTAGCTTCTGGTAAAGAAACGTTAACCCCACAGATCTATTATTGCCTCCAGTGTCCTGCAGAGGGGGGTGAGGGTGAACATGTAGCTACTGGGGATCTCATGGCAAATATAAAGAGCTGCCAGTGGTCAAATAATGTGCTCCTAGAAAAAGGCATGGTCCATTATCCCTGCTGAAAACAGAGTGACAAATTACTGTAAAAGTACTGTACTGCAGCTGAAAGAAGCCAATAATTTCATGAATTTTACAGGTACAGCCAACCATAACAGTATGTTCTAGTACTACCCTCTGCATGCTACAGTGCTTTACACTATAGTTCTTTTTACAGGGCTCACAATATAACCCTGTCCTTTCTTAGAAACATCCCTCAAGTCAGGATACTGAGAAAGTACATCTGCTTTACCCTGGTAGACAAATAACACTAGGTTTAAGAGACTGTGCTATAACTTGCATGCTTATTACCAATATCCAGTTCTGATTTCATCTCTGTTGATCTTATTTTGGTGTTCATCTGGCAAATAAGAAAGATGTTACTACTGATTTGTACTAGAATTGAGCCTCAAATATCTTCTGTGATGATTAATCTCTTCAGGGTGTTTCCTGCATCTCATCTGCAGTCTGACCAGCTCATGCTGCTTCTTGAGTACTGGTATGATGTTCAGTACACTGGGTGTGAACATATGCCTTACCCAAAATATAATAATAACCTTGAAAATGCAATAATATCTGGAGTTGAATGCCAAATGCATTTGGAAGTGCACAGATGCACTGGAAAAGGGAAGTGAAAAGAAGGGAGATACCTGGGAAACTTTATGAAACAGCATAGGCAGGAGGTGCAGTACTTGATGTGCTCCAGTTTTGGATGTCGGAAACATTGGATTCACAATGATGGTCAAATGAGAGAAAAAACAGCAGGCAAAAGCCAGTTCAATCAAAAACCTTGATGCTGCTTTTACTTAAATAAAGTGTTTGCTGCTTCAATACAGATCACCTCTAGAAAGTCCTTCGTCAGTGAGAAGAAATTTAGCAATAAGAGCAGTTTGTAATCTGTAATTCCTATTTGTAAAAAACATATTTGCTGAAGAATGAAGTCCTTTTCTATAGGGAACCTAGGTAGGAGGGGATAATTTTTTGCTCTTAACTTACCTGAGGTGATTCTTTTGAAACTAGCTAGCTTTGTTTGTGCTTTTTCTGGGATTTTTAGATAGAAAACCTTAAGAACTGTGCAGTTGGTTTATAAATATTTTGAAAAGTAAAAGATTAAATGATTGATTGGTGTCAACAATATCCACATAGCAGTGTAAATACAGTCTGTGATTTTTCTGTATAGCATCTTCTGAACTTGGGATCTTTATATTTCACAAATACTGATTCTGATTTCTGTCTGCCTGAAAGGCTTTATTCATGATATGAAGGGAAAAATATAAGTTTAAAAAAAAGTATACAAGTGCAAATCAGACTTGTCCCATTGACCTGTGTTAAAACAAGACAAAGATTATTTTGTGCAACACAACCTAGATGAGAAATCCAAGTGCCAAGACTAGGCTCGACTTTTCCACAACTCCCAGGTTAAGTCATGGGAAGAGTGATGCCTCCAGTTATCACTCCCTTTTTTGCAAAGCAAACTCTTGAACAAAGGCAATGCAGAAGACATTGATAGCACAGTAGAGAGCACAAACAGTTTTCTTCCAGTCCAACTAATTTTTTACCCAACCACAATTAATTGCCTGTTGCCAGTGGTGGTTCTGAGGCCACAGAAATGTGTCCATGTTAGGACTGGGTTTGATCATTCTAATACAGTGGTTATTAAATGATGTCTCTCTGCTCCAGTCTGTCCTATGGCTGGGATAATTCTTAACTCTGTGTTTTGTTTACTGGTTGCATTTTTGATGACAGCAGTTTTTATAATTCTTTGATTTATCATCATTAGAGGAGAAAGCAGGCTATAACATTGACTGCTAGTATCAACACAGAGAGACGGGACAGGACTGTAATTGTTGGAATTGTCATTCAGATGTGTGTGACTTGATCCAATAAACGTAGGTTTCTGGCACCTTTTTGAGTGATGCTTTTACAACAGACTGCTGCTTGAGCTTGTCTTGCAAGGATTCCCAGCACCAGGAAAAGCTACTGCTTTCAGGTTCTCCCCCTTCTCTCTCTTTCCTAAAGGGAAAGTCTGTACAGCTCTCTCATATGATCAGGTGGATTTAATACTACAAAATAGAAAAAGAAGGGACTACCTCTTTTCTTCTGCCACATCTTTAACTGCTACTAATATATCAGACAGCTAGGACATAAAAAACTCAAGAAACGTAAGTAAAAAAGCCCAAAGTAGGCATCCATGTTGCTCTTTTACCTTTATGGCACTGGCAAATTTTCCAGTATCAGACAAAGAGTACACAAATAGCAGAAAAATGCAGACAGGCTAAAATGCAAACTTTCAGGAGTTGGCTAAAGAACAATGCTCTTTCTGTCCTGAGAGATGGAGTAATCCAGTAAAATCTTACCAGTGGTTCAAAGCATGAAACAGAGTCAAGGATGTAAAAAGACTCTCAGTGGATTAAACCAAATCCACAATGGCAGCCAAGCATACCAGCTATAAATGTTCTCACTGAGCCTGAGGACACGGATGCTCTCAGAGTCTCAAGTGATAAAGCACTTATATATTTGGCTTTGGGCCAAAAGATTTGGAGATCTGAGGCAAAACTGATCACTTTAGGAGAGAGTCTGCTATGGGTAATTAAAGGCAGATTATTGGATTAAGATTTGATGTAAATTTGAAGTCCTTCCTTTTCTTTCCAGATTTATTTTATTTTTCTTGTCTTCTTTGTCTCTGGGTAACTGTAATTGAATGCGTCTTTAAACTGTAAATTGTAATTTTGCTGTCAGCAGTGGAGCTTTAATTTCAGATGTTTATTAGAAAATTTCTCTGTGAGCCTCTGAGTTTTGTTAGCTGGAGGGACTTGAATCAATTGTATAGCCTCCCCCACAAAGTTGTGGACAGTTTATCATGTTTTGGTGCTTTGAATGCTTTATTTGCTAGTGTGAGAAGAAGAGATAATCTCTGTCCCAACCTATGTCCCCTCTTCTTCACTGTAGTTGTGTTCTCTGTCCCAACCTCTGTCCCCTCTTCTTCACTGTAGTAATGTTCTTCTGCACATATTTGTTTTTAGACAAAAGGATAGAGTCCCATCAAGGTTCCCTGTCTGGGAATGTGGCTCTGGCCCACATTTATGGCCATGGAGAGTCCGCTGTGATATTCTCTTCAGAACTGTGGCTAGAAGGGAAGGTTTCCTCTTATGTAGATGAACAAAGACATCTCTAGTCAGCAGTGCTGCTCCCATGAGTTGCTACTGAAAAATATGGCAAGAGTAAATGAGTGCAGAAAAATGAAGGAGAAGCAGTCGCAGAGAGAAGTCAGTTTAATTTATGAGCCTCCATTGCTTCTTCAAAGGAAATATATACCCTCTTGCACACAAAAAAAAAAAAAATAAAAATAAGGGGATGGAGGATAAAAGCAGCAGCTGAGGATTCTTGGAGTGCAGGAGAATCCTCAGCTGCCATGGAAATAATGAGGATGGCACCAGCTGTTCCCAGTCAGTCCCACACACTTTGGGGGCACTGTTGAAAGCCAGATGGTGCACACTGCTCAGGTGATGCTGTTGGTGAGGTATAAATGGTATGTGCTCAAACCACTAAGAAAAGGTTTAAAATGTGTTTAAAGATCATCATGGCAATGTGGAACATCTTTTCTGCTTCAGTCAGTTATGTTTTATAAAACATGGTCTGGCATCATGAATGTGTGTCTGTGGTGAGTAACTGAACAATCTCACAGTTTCATCTGTGCCTTTTCCTCCTGTTCTCTACCCACTGCTCTGTGATTTCATTGCTCCATGTCCAGGGTGCTAGTAGGCTCTTTGGTAACTGGGTTTTGTGTCTGTAATGTCAGGTGACTCATATATTTTTACATCAATAATCTGAAAAGAAACAGTAAATGAATGGAGAGGCTGGATGGAACCATGTCACCACTAAACCCTTTTTGGGGGATTAGACCTTTCTTTCTGAACTTGTTTGAGAAAACATTGCATGATGTGTTTTATTCTTGTCAAAGATGGATAGTTTAGGAAGTTTTTATTTTTCTAATCCTCTCTCACAGTGCACCACAGGTTTTTATTTTGTAATGTCGCTCTATCTTGTGGAGTCGTGTTGCTTAAATAGCTGTAGTTACTCAAGCAACAACAAAGCTGTGTGTCTGCAGAGTGTACCTCTGCCCCTTTACCCATTGTGCTGCCTGCAAGAGACAGCAGAACCAAGCAAGCCTTTCATATCTGCCTGAAGAATGGGGCCTACTTAGACGCTGTGCTGCAACATCTTAGTTATATGATGGCATTATGTCGCTGTCAGTCATTCCGTGCAGAGCTCTTACATTGCTCACTCTCACTCTCTCAGTCCTCCTTGCTTCACTCTAATTGAACCCCTTATAATTAAGATAAATTCTGAGCAATCAAACCTGGAATGTGGATGAACAGTCCCTTGTGCAATCCCAAAAGTTCAGCTTTAGGAGGTTACTTCACTACGCTGTAAATCATTATCCCAGTTTAACTACGGCATGTGGGACTGAGAGTTCTTGGAAAAGCTTCCTACCGCAACTTCATTTATGAAGATAACTCAGTAGGAAAGGTCCTCTATTTACAACTGCGTGATTTTATAGGGCAAACTGGATTCTTTAATGTTAGCACCTTAGCAATCAGTGAGAGACAGTCCAGTGCATGGACCCTACAGCTCATTACCAGAAAATGAGGTGTGACTCCTGAAGATGGATTTCCAGTATCTGTTAGTCACACCAGCATTTCAAGATAGAGGGGGACACACAGCTTATTTTACTTAGCTTGATGTACAGCCCTCTACTGATGAGTAACAAGGCTGTGATGCAGAGGTGCTCTGAGTCAGAAAATACTCAATGTATGATGGGGAGAAAAATGAAACAAAGGAGCTTTCAGAAAGACTAATAAAAAAAATGAGAATACTCTAATTCTCATAAAAAAGACGAGAAACACTCATGAGATTTGAATGGTCATGAAACCAGAGGTGTTTGGACCAGGACAGTGGTCGCAGCTTCAGACAGTTCCCAAAGCCTGCCCAGAGCAGAGGACAGATGAAAGAATAGTGTTGTTTCCTACAGGATTCAACAGGGTTCTGCATTCTTTGGTTCTTTCCAATCAATATTCATTTATGAGGCTTTTCTATTGTTGGACTTGTACCTTTTGTAGTGTTTTGTGACCTTAGATCCTAGACCCCTCTGACTGTTCAGATCATTTTTCAGACTTACTTCCAGTTTATATTTTTGGGAATATTTTGTGCTTAGCTCGATCCTGATTTGGTGTTGCAAAACAACTGATAATTTCTCAGATATTCCCTAGTTTAGGCATAACTTAACTGGGCTGTGTTTTGAGTGAGTCTAGACCATTTCTAGGTTTATATGAAAACCCTATCAGATGATTTGGTGCATATTCAGGAAGCTGTAATGAACATCAGCTGGCCCTAATTGTGACAGCTGCCTGAGGGGAGACTTAGGAGGGGCTCAGAGACTGGGGTATCTCAATGTTTATGGCTGCGTCTAAGACTGCTCTTCAGAAACAATTTATGAAGTCACATACTGACTTTGACTATGCAAGTAGAACTGCAATGTGAAAGAATGGATGGGTTTTTTTCCTTTTCAAATCATCTGGGGTTTGAATTTGTTTATTAGGATGCCTTGCAGTTATGGTCTCTTGAAGGAGTAGAGCATCACAAATACCATGTGAAATGTTCACAGACATCTTGTATACCATGACGGTTTGAGGGGAAGGACCAAATATGTTTTTACCTCCATGTTTGCTATCTTGACCTTTCACTCATGGATAAAGCTTTAAATTTCATGATAAAACAGCTAAGTCGTACAAAGATGTGCTTGACACAGTGGTTTAAAGACCAGATAGAAAAGCAAATTTCAAATCCAAAGGAAGCATGAAGATGGCTTGTTCCAACAGTCAAAACTGATTAGGGAAAGAGATAAGCTTTTCTCAGGTTAGACTTACCTGGAACATCCTGCTTCACTGTAAAGGAATTTGCATAGATTTTTTAATGCTGTCTGTCGGGATCTCCAAAAGGACTTTGACATTGGATCAAGGAATTTGATATCCTTAGGACCATTTCCTTCTTTCCCTTCATAGACCACTCTTTTGGAAGTGATCTTTGTCTTAGGCTATTTTTGATCTTCATTAAATGAAAAACCCACAAAACCAAAAAAAAAAAACCACTATTGATTTTGTTACATTAAAATCTTACCATGAAATAATTAGATAGAATCTGAAATCATGGCAAAGAAATAGCCTTTAGTGCACAAAATCACTTATTACATGCTCTGGTGCTGTTTAATTTTAAGTTGCCTGAGCTGTGGCCCTTCACATGTATGAAGTATTTTGTAAAGGTTGTGATTCATCCCTGTGCAGAAGGTTAGTGCAAGCTAAAGGCAGTCAAATACCTCTCAACCTCTCAAAATGGCTCTTACATTGGATTCTACTCTGGGGGAGGAAACAAATGGATTGTTTTAAATGTATCGCCCTGTCTGGGATCTCTTTCTTCTGTGTGCCAATGCTTAAATAAAACCTGATTTATCTTATTAGGTAGGAATTTATATCTTGCCACACATATTTCTGAAAATCATTTTTCCTCCTGTTTTGGGACCCCATTCTCTGAAGTGCTGAGCCTCTGCAAAGGGGTGCTGAGCACCTTGCATCCTGCTGAAGTTCAAGGTGGGGTGAACTCACTCAGTACTTCCATGATTAGGCACTTTGTGACTGTGTTAAAGCTTTTCTATCAGAAAGAATTGCTCTTTTCATGGCATTTATTACATGTCTCCTTGAGTGTCCTTTGCAGACTCTTTCTGCCATCTTTCTGTAATACAGGGAAATTTGATCCTGGAGTTATAGTGACAAACTCTTTCAAGCCACACCACTGCAGCTTTTCTTATCACCAAAAACCATCAGTAGAATTACAGCTCTCTATTATTTTGGTGCTTTTTTTTTATATATTCTACGATACATGGGTTTGAAAGCTCAAGTGCATATTACTGCTCAGGAACATAGAAGATGGCTTTCACATTAAAATCTCTTTGAAAAAAGGAGTAAAAGGGGGAGGAAACAGCTAATTAAGTAATTACCTGGTTGTCTCAATTTATTGAGATATAAGTAATAACTCATTAACAACAATGCAGTTCTGGGTGACTGGTAAATAACTGCCTAGAAAGCTCTTTGCAGTGGTAGTATCAAAACTACTGAGAATTTCCTGTCACCCGCTCTGGTCTGCAGTCCTGCCCTCTTCTTCTGCTTTCTTCTACCCAGGCACTTCTTCCCTCTTCACTTATGTTTCTACCCTGAGCTTGTGTCTCTGGAAATCTGTTATGTTGTTGGCTGGTGGGTTTGTGTGAGCTGCCACAGTTCAGGTTGATAACAGGTGAGGATTTGAGCCTTTATGTATCCCTTAATCCCCTACGCCAAACCAATTTGGGCAGGGATATAAGCTGAATTATAGACACATACCCTTCCTTTTTTTAAGTAACATTTGCTTGTGAGCATTTTTATTATTAGTCTCCCTTTAGCTCACCAGTGTAATTCTTGTGTGTGTTCAGAACACATAGCTGTGAGGCTTTTAACTTCTGTTCTTCTAGACCTGTTTGAAATAGAAATGGCTGATAACCTAAACTAGGACTGCTTAAGAGGGTTTTTTTAAATAATTTTTTGCCTTAGCAAAACTACCAGTTTTGTGACACGAGTAACAGTTTTATTCAAAACTGAGATAAAAAATATTGGCTGATGCACACTCGATAGAAAACCCTCTGTAGATTCTTTCTTTATAAGTATCATTACCAAGACTTCATTTCTAAAGTCCAGGATGTTATTTGGGCAGAGCCCTTAGTCAGGCTGCAGAGTCATGCCTGATGTCACTGCTTGTCCTTTATTGTTACTGAGGATGGGTGTGAAGGAAAAAGTTTCCCCTTTGAATTCTGAGTTCAACAGACCAGCTGAGTCTTTTGTTGACTATTACAGGAGTGGATGGGCCAGTACTTGTGTAAGTTTTCCTGGGCATTTGTAAAGGAAGAAGGAAAACCCATGTCCCTAATCCTCTCCCACAGCTAGCCATACAAACTGTATGGGTTTTCTCACACAGTTTTAGGTTGGGGGTGTACCAGCCAGGTCCTGACCCCTGTGGCAGAGTTGTCTACTGTGCTGCCAGCAGCCTCTAGGGCCACATCTGGTCACTATGAAGAGTCAGTTTAACTTTTGAAAGGTGCCTCTTTCTGGCATGCCTCACTGCCTCTGTGTGAGCTTTGTGTTTCTCAGTCCATGAACTGCCTCAGCTTGCTCCAGGCTATCCACTGTATCCCCTTCATGCTGATGGGTATGCTTGTTTTGGGAGGTGAGGAGGAGGGACTGAATGGCATCAGAATAGAAAATCTGCCCAGGGCTTCAGATTAATGATAATAAATTTGATTTTAAGCTTTAAAGTTATGTTTTTTACCAGTGGTGTAAGCTGCTCTTGTTTCAATGCTTCTTTGGGCATTGAATCTTCTGCCCTTCACTCCACTGCTCTAAAGTTTAGTGTCTGCAAAGTTGCTATAGTTCCTTCATACAGAAATAAAAGCATATTTTTCTATTTGCAAGCAAACCTGACCTTATCTCTTTTCATAGAGGTTGGGTACACAGTGTGTTTGAGGAAAGAAAGACAGCTTGGATGAAAAAAGTTGGACATATTAAAAAAAAAAAGATTTTTAAAAACATATTAGTGGTATTTTTTATCTTGTGTAATCAGATAAATCAGTATGCAGAGCAGAAATCCCAGAGTCTTTAGGTCAGTTTGGACCAAGCTTTGTTGTACTTGGGCTCTGTTTTTGATGTACAGTTGTGTAGTGTTGCATAACCATCCCTTTGTAAACATTAACAATAATCTAAGGTTCAGGCTGAGTGACAGCTATGCATTGTGAATAGGTCTGTTTAGGTGGCAGAGTGATGTAAATAAGGATGACTAAGCCATGCCACATAAACAGAATTCACCATATGATATTGTTCCCTTTACATTTTTCTAAATCTTTTGAAGGTAGGGAGGGGGGAATGACAGGATGCACAAAAGAAGCACAGCTCACAGCTCAGCAGTCAGTTGGAGTTTGAGATTTGAATTGCAATATCTCTGCCAGATGGACACAGATACCTATGAGGATGCCAGGACAAGACTGCTTCTTGGAGAGGTCAAGTGACTCAGTGTACTTCACTACATCTGTAAATTGAAAATTAAAAACCTGGAGGTATAATTGTTGTAATTTCCAAAATTTAAAGAGACAAAATTAATTTTTACCTCTTGCATTTTTTTCCTCTCCTTCATTGTCTGGAATATAGATTAGAACCACATTCAGAAGGCTCATTTTTCCTTGTCAATCAGTAAGGGCAGCCAGTCAGACCTCATCAGTGTAATAATGGATGTTCAGAGTGAATTAGTTAGCTTGATCATATCAGAGGTGACACAAAAGAAAGGAGGGGAATACTTTATGGCCTGTGGTATATTCACTTCTCTGGTAACTTGTCCACATCTGGAAAAGAAAGAAAGGAAACAATCCCCCCCAGTTATGGCCAAACAACTTAAGCAGGAATTGAGGTAGAAGATCACCCTCTGAATGATGCTGATCTGGCCAAAACATCACACTAAAAGCTCTCCAGTGCCAAGAGCTTAAGCATCCAAAGTACTCTTCATTTACCATTTCCCTGCTCAGCTTATATGTCTTCAAACTCTGACATGTCAGAAGTCTGAGATTCTGACATCCAAAAATTTGACTACAATATAATTCTTAATTACTTGCTTTATTCATTATTTGTTGTTAATACAGCAGAGTCTGCTGGTAATTCAGACTCTGGAGAAAGTAGACACATGAAGAAAATGCAGTGAGAGTGCCAGAGAGCATTTTGGCTTGGTCTGGATGAATTTGAATGGTGGGGAAGTAAGCCTGGCTTTGCACTCAACAGACTTCTATGAAGGAAAGAGGGTAATTGATATGAAATGGTGAACTTTACTCCTGGATGGATCAGAATAGAGAATGGAGATAGGATTGGCTGGTCTCAGAGTGAGCATGTTGCCCCAGCTGCAAGCAAACTGTAAGGATATTTGCCAGGACACAGAAAGGGAATGCTCTTAAGAGCATGAGGACAGACCAAGGGGCTAAGATAGGGAGATGAAGTGAGAGCTTTGAAGAATCCATCAGAGGATTAATGTGAGGCAGAAATGATGGCCGGGTGTGATGGAGCAGGGAGGGAGGTTTCACTTCTCCTGCTTGGCTAAGGGAGCTTCACACAGCCTTACAGAACAAATGAGATGGGCAACCAGACCTTATTGACTGCTAGCATCACCTTCATGCAAAGGGAGTTTCTGGGGTTATTTGCAAAGGGGAGCAAAGGGGTAATTTGCTCTCAAGAAGAGCAAATCACCAGGTTGGTCCTATAGTGATACCCTTTTGTTCGTTTAGATATTTCTGCAATGCCCAGATGTGACAGGGTACTATTGCATTGTATTGCTCAGAGTTTCCCTACAACTTTCTGTATGTAAATATTGGTTAGAAAACACAGAACAAAAGACAAAGGAGATGAGTTATAAGCTTTTTGTAGTTGCACTTTTGTAACCTTTGAGGTCTTATGAAAATAGACACATCCCCCCACACTCCCCCCAAAAACGTGTTTGCTATAAGGATCAAAATACATATGTAAAAACTGCTGAGACAAGAACAAATTAATATAAAGCTAGGCATAAATAAATGTAGGCCAGATATTTTCAGAGTGCTGGTCATCAGAGAAATGAGATTCAGGCCAGATATTTTCAGAGTGCTGGTCATCAGAGAAATGAGATTCTGACCAGACACTAATCAGAAATTCAGCTGGTCTTAACAGGAAGATCAATATATTTGCAAAGAACTCTTAAGACATTGGTCAAGAATAGCAAGTACCTGGATGGCATCACTGAAAGTTTTTCTGGTCCTTTCTATGTATTGTATCTATATTTAGTGTTGCTTCTGTGCTGACAGGGCCTTGTGGGAAAGTCTCGCCACTTTGAGAAATTTCGGTGTGACCATTTAAGCACCATTTTTCGGTAACCAAATTTGATTGTCCACAAAATTCATTTTTACTGTGCTCCCAACACACAAGTAAGTGCATATGTACACACTCATGCATACGTGTGCATACACATATATCTATATACCTATATAAACAAATGGAAAACACAGGTTGCTATGAATGAATCAACGAGACCTTGAATGATAATATTTACAGAAAAGAATAATATTTTTCTAGGTCCTTACACTTTGACACCTAACTTGGAATTTTTACAATGGATATGATTCTTAAAGTATGATGATTTTTAAAAATCAGGTCTATGGAAAGGGCTTATGTGCGATGTCCAAAAATCGAGTGTCCAATTAGCATTTGAAAAGTTATACTATTATATATATTATATATACTATACTATACTAAATTGTACCATTTAAGTGGGAAGGAACCTTAATTAACTTTGGGTCATATAGTTTTATTACTTAGAAATCTCTTTTCACAACATAAACTCAGTAAGAACTGCTATTTTTAACTACTGTGATGACAACACATGTATGTGTCTAAAGAGAGAAAATATATTTCAAAAGGTCCTTGCAAAAATTTTAAAGAGTCACGATCTGTGGATGTTTTTTTCTTGCAAAAATTCCAACTGGTGATTTTTCTTTACTTACAGACATATTTAAGAAACCATTTCTAATTCAAATTCTTCAATTGAAGGCTTCCATAAAGCTACTAATATAATACCAGATGACTTGGGGGGGATTAAATAATCTGTGCAAATATTGACTCACAAATATCCAACACATTCAGTAAACTGAATTAATAAGTAAGTAATTGGCTAAAATTAATACAGACATTCAAAGCATTTCTCTGAAAAGAAAGTTTTCCAAGACCACAGCCCCTTCATTAAAAATTTACCTAAAGGGAAAAAATATCACAAAAATCACCTGACTCCTAATGCAATGTAACATATCTTTTCTTCCCTCTCCACCCTCCACTGTTATACCTCTTATTAGCATTTTTATTTTGTGCACTGTATTAATCGAAGAATTTATTTGATCAGCATAAGTTTTAGTAGCTTCTAAAATTTTGTTGTTATCCATTAATGTTTTCTTCACTTTTCGAGTACCATGCATCAAGGCTGGAATGTTACTGGTGCGCAGAAGCAGAGAGATGTTTCAAATTTAGTCTTTTTTCTTCTCCAGCACAGAGAATACGAAATACTGTTTTGCAGAAACTCTGAATAACTGTAGGAACGTCTGCCTCAGAGGAGCCATGTATTATGCACCCATCTTCTGGTTTCAGGTTTTTCTTTTTTTCTTAGGGGTAAAAAAATCTTGTTGCAGTGAAATCTACCTTCTGGAGTGAGGGTATATCAATAAAATAACATACAGTTCGGAATTGAGAATATTTACAAAATCTGTTAAAGGTTTTCTGTTCCCCAGCTGTTTCTCAGAAGGCTCACCACCAAGATGATTCATATTAAAAAAACCTTAAGTAATTTTTATTAATACATTCCCAAAACATTTTCAAATACATTGAGACAGACTATTTAAAGTTGTGTTAGCTGTCACAGATAGCCTAGGCAACTTGCCATCAGATGGACAGATCTTCATTGATTTCTTTCTTTTGACAAGAGTCTCTGGTTTTACATGCAAATTTGTCATCTTAAATTTATCCAGTACATAACTGTTCTGATCCCACAGCCATGCTGCTAATCATGTACAGTATCAGTGTACTGCTTAATTCCCACTCGGACGCTATCGGTGAGCCTTGAAGGAGAAGCAGCAACTTTTCACTTTGAAAAGTTGCACTTGTGGTGTCTCTGCAGCCTGATACTAACTCTTTTGAAATATTCTTAGAGACAGCCTCCCCACTGAATCAGCCTAAGGTAGCTCAGAATGCTGCCATGTGTGATAGGATAGCTTCTTGGGAATGGTATTGCAGGAGGACAAATGATCAACCACAGTACTCTTAGAAAACTTTAGAGAAGGTGGCTCACCTTAATACAACAAACTGCAAATTTCCAGGGTAACATGCCAAGGGAATGCCAATAGGGTATCCACTGCAGCTGGAGTCATCATAGAAAGATGCAATTTCTGGCAGCACAATTAAAATGTACAGCCATGCTTGCCAGAGCATTTTCTAGCTGAGTGGCAGCATTCAATGAAACAATTGGCAGAACAAAACCATCTTGAAGCAAGCCTTTCTATTGTCACGAGTTTTTTTGGCAGAAAAATTTTCTTTTCTATAAGCTTATGACTGACCCTACAGAATAGTAAATAATGAGCATCCTGGTCTAGTGGAAGGCATCCCTACCCATGGCAGGAGGGTTGGGAAGAGGTGATTTTAAAGTTCCTTCAAACCCAAACCATTCTATGTATGTATGTATGATTCAAGCTTCTTGGATGGGTACTAATCAGGACATGGAATATTACTACTTTTGCTGTCTTCATACAATATGAAGCATGCATTCTGCTTGGATGAGTTTAGAAAAGACCACAGAGGAGTTTTCTGAAGAAAAAGCATATTAAATTTTTAAAACTTTTTACAGCAATACGCATCTAGCAGTGTTCAGAACACTTCAGAAAGTTTGGTTTACCTCTGAATAATGTGCTACCAGTGTTTGACCTGGAAAACAGGCTTTGAGAAGCCCACCTTTCCTTTTGACATCACTGAGCCAAACAATCTGGGGTAAAACCTCAGCTGCTGTCAAAGATATCACTGCTGAAGTCAGTGGAAGCACACTGATTTACATTAGCAGAAGTTCTGGCTCTGTGCCTCCTTTTGTCTTCCATCCCATTTTCAGGGTTGTAACAGACCACTCCTGAGTCAACTGGAAGGATTAGGCTGATGATTTGGTATTTCAGGGATTAAAATGCAGCCTATGATGGAGCATATGGTCTTCTGCCCTTTAGTATTCCTATATCGTGCATCTAATGCAATCTGCTGCCACAGAAATAGGAAACCTTATAGCCTACTAGAAGTAGAATAAATAAGAGATATGTAAATAATAGCACCCTGTATAAATTATGTAAAGAGCACACAATAAGTTTATTACCCCACGAAAATGAATTGATTAAAGTGGGCGAGCATTTCTGAGCTTTTAAAAAACAAATGATCAACGCTACAAATTATATAGGTCTTTAACAGTATAAATAAAGAAAATTAATAACCAGCCCAGCCAGTATTAAAGATTGTGTGGCTAGCGAATTCATCGCTCTATTGACCTGAACTTTGGACTTGTTACATAGCCAAGATGTAATTAAAACATAGACACAGTTTACCTGCCTCAAAACTGATCAGGTTACACTGGGTTTAACTAAATGCCACAAGCTTGGATGAGTCCAGAAGAGCTTTTGCCTCCTGCTCTAAAATATGAGATCACTGCCCTTTATGTTTCAAATTGTATCACAACAAACATTCTGTGTAAGAGGATACATCAGTTTATATTGCAAATGTACCACAGTTTCTGCCAGCACAGAACTGGCTTTTTTTTTTTCCCCACCCTTTTTTTCAAGAGTTCTAAAGCACTGCCTTAATCCTTCATTAAACAAAATTATCTCTAGTCTCATTAAGACGCTGGAGTTCATCTTAACTGGCACCAAGCAGGAAAGAAGGGAAGGGAAAGAACTGGGTATCAGCACTGATAACAGGCAACATGCATGATTCTTTGGTGCTGAAATACCCTTCTGCCATGGCTGGCTGTAAGTGAATTGGCTGGACAGATTTTCCAGATCCCCTGAACGTTCCTAAATTACTATACTCACCCAATTACAGTCCTCAGGGGTCACATTTCATTTTCTGAAAACTGGTAACAGGCCACCACAGCTGATGAAATGATGTGGGTATCCAGGCAACTATTGTGCTGTTTGATTAATATAGCAAACACTTGTGTGGCATGATCTCACATACTTCCAAATGTTCCACATGATCTGCCTCGAACTGGAGATCATAAAAGTTTGCCTCATAGTTACATTCCCAGTCTTGCATGGATCAGATTTTCCAGATGAAAATATTTATTAGCACTTTTTATTATGCCTCTCTTTTGCATGATTTAGCCCCCGTCTTTATGCATTAAGGTGTCTCGAAACAGGTTGATTTCTGCTTTTTTTTTTTCTCTTTTTTTTTTCTTCACTTCATTTTAAGCCAGTTAGCTACAGTAACTGGTTCCAGGTATTACCAAAAATAGATTTGCCAGAGAGTTTTAGTTCCTAATGTAAGGCCACTCCAGTGGACATTTTGAACAGCTGTTACCTGGATATATGTCTAAGGGTACAAAAAATGCAGCCCCTTGTTGCCAGAGAAATAACAGAGAGATGTCCATAATACCCTAGTTCTCTCACTTTATTGGAGTGGTTCTGAGTGCTGCTTCTGCTTCAGATGCTCTGAAAGCATATTTTTTTTTAAAAGAAGACCCAGCAAGTGGCACTAGGACTATATACAAATATCTGAGCTAGTTTCAGTTTGAATCACACCCCTATCTGCAGGCAGCAGATGCATTCTGCCTTGCAAATGCCGGAAAGACAGAAAGAAATAGCCTGTAGCTGACATGTTCCCCAAGAAAACTCTGCAGCTGCAAGTCCACAACCCAGACATCACCAGCTGCCCTTCCCATCGAGCAGTTTCCATGGGGTACTCAAGGGGTTAATGGAGCCTATAGTGGAGTGTTTGCTTTCTTCTGTTTGAAATCAAACATCTGATCTTTATCTGAGGTGACAGGTTTAATGTCTTCCTTCTCTGACAAATTTTTACCCGAAGAGGAATGCAAACACATATATTTCTGTGGTTTTATAAGTGCTCATCTCAGCAAGCCAACATTGGAAGATTCGTCCCCTAATAAACAGCAAAGCCATGAGTTTGTGCTGCTTGCTTAAAAAAAAAAGTTCTATCCTTTACATCATTTAAAAGATTTTACTTTAGATCTGTCAGGGGTCAGGTACTTTGACAGAGCTTTAGGCAAGGTGAAGTATCACTGTTCAGCAATGCTGACTTCCCTTCTCTGTAGATTTTTTCTTTTCTTTCTCTTTCTACTGCTTCTAATTCAAGTTACTTTATTATTTGCAAAATAACCTATTTCCAGCCTGATCAAGGAAAAAGCCTTTCTCTTACATGTTTTGGTCAGCAGGAATTTGCTGTAGACAAGGTCTCTCTGTCTGGCTTGTTATACTCCCTTCCTGGGGAATCAGAGAAAGGACAAAGGAAAAAATTAGTGGATTTGATATGGACAGATGCCTGCTTTGGAAACAGGACTGTGGAATACAGTCTGTTTTAAATAGGCCAATGAAGATTCAAAAAGCCATGGTAGGTTGCAGTTATTTTTCTCTCTATATATGTGTAATCTTTATATACCTGAGCACAGCAAATGCTGTCTAATTCAAAATGGCTTTCCATCACCTCTAACTTACTGGGGACTAAAAGACTAGGTTCTACTGTGACTGAAACTTTTGTTATAGAATTGAATCATAAAACAGTTCACTAACAAAATCTGTAACAGTTCAGTATTTCTGGTTGGAAAAAAAACCCCTGTCCTTACTTAAGCTGACTCTCAGTAATTCCATGTCTGAATGATATGATAATGCTGAAAGTACCTGCTGGAAATATTGAAAAGACATTGTGCTTTATCACGAAGTTTTAATTTTGTCTCAGTCATAAAAATGCTGTAAGAAAGCTTTTTGTCTGTTAGTGACTGTTTGGAAACCCAAAGTATTTGGTTAGATCGCAAATTAAATGAAGATTAAAGGTCCTCAGTTGGTCTGTAAATTGGGGTGGGAGTATAGAGAAAAATTGCAACTTCAGGATGCTTCCAGGCAATCAAGTAAAAATTATTTTCAGTGATGTCAGGCAGAGTTTTGATCAGCTAATTCTCTGTCTATAGCAAAATTAGGGTCAGGTTTGTTCAAGTTGTGTTTTAAAACACTCCTCACCCATGAAGTTTCAAGTGTACTCCATTTTCTCATACCTAGTGTTTCCAGTACCCACTGATAGCAAAGCTTTTCACCAACATAACATCCATGAAATGCAAGCAACATTACTGTGGTATTTGGGAAGTCACCATCTGTTTTCCAGACCTTTTGGCTTCAGGTCTGGACCTCCTAGGACAGAACAGAAGATGCAATCTGTGGTATCTGAACACAGGACTTCTAGATTTTTTTTGCTCTCATATTGTTGCTTTCCTTATGGGTCACAAAATTGGATCCTTTGGATGGACTCAATATTGCATCAAACACTGACTAACTGATGATGCCGTGGGGTGCCATGGTGCCACAGGATAACGACTGACCATTAAATCCTTGTATCCACCATCATGGGGAGCCCATATCCACACAGACTCCCTAAAGTCTCTTGCAGCCACCCTAAACAGGAAATCCAATTGTACATTTGATTGTGAGTTTGGGCCAATGCAAAAACTGGTGTGCAAACACTCATGAGCTGGTGGACAGGTCCTGCAAAATGGGAGCCATCACCATTCTGTTCCCAGCTGTTGCAGTGGTGGAAAGCCCTTGTGTCGGGTGGTAGCTGCTCTGCAGTGTGGCAAATTGCAGTGCTGGCACCAAAGCTGCTGCTGTCGCTTCCAGCTCCAAACTGCTCTCGTCTTTGCGATTCATTACTGGGAGTGAGAGTTTTCTGCATGTCAGGTTTAGGTTTCACAGGAAGTTTGATCTCAACTGGATTCCTGCCAAGAATATATTTGTCACAGAGCTTCTATCAGACTTCAGTTTTTGGTAGCATTGCAAGTAGATGGACATAAATGGATGGGAAGGTGCTCTTCTATAGGGCATGTTTTCATGCTGTGTGTTGAGGCCCTCCTGCTGGACCACAGCAGAAGACCTGGGACAGGAGACCCCGACGGGGGACACATTTGTTTGTGCCGTGATGAGATTCTGGCCCCACAGATCTTCACTCATTTTTCAGGGTTCCTGTTTGGTTTTGCCTTTGCAGTCCCTGGCTGTGACCTTTCCCCCTCTTACTGCTCCTGCCAGCAGGCTGAAATGCCAGTCAGCTCTTCCCTTTATCAATCTGCTGGTGCTCACTGATGTAGAGCCAAACAGGAACATAAGCATAGGTATCATAATGATAAGGCAATGTGATGTTACTCTGCTTGTACAATGTTTCTCCTTTATTTTATTTTTCTGGAAAGAAGATGTCATATGAGATGAAAAAAAGGTGAAAAATATCCAGCCTTTCTTGGTGCAGTTGGGAACCTCCCCACCCAGCATGGCTCCCACCACCTATTATCTGGGGGCAAATATTCACCCACCTGCTGTGCTGCTATTCTGCTGAAAATACCTAGGACTGAAAAGAAGATGGACCTATGGGTGCCCTGGGTGGCGAGTGAGGCAAAGCATGACCTGTCCCAGTGGTGAGGCCAGCTGGGGTGCCAGCCGGTATGTCCAAAGCCACCAGCCCGCTCCTCAGCTGCGGGCTTTTCCAACATGATCTATAGAGTGATGCTGACAGTAGATTTTCTGGCAGCAATAAAGGTGGCCCGATTCAGAGAATAATTACTGTATGCAAATGAGTGTGATTTTCCTCTGCCCTTTTATGGATGACTCTGCTCTGCCATTCATCAGGGCCACAAATTTCACTTGGTAGGAGACGGATTTAAAGAGACAGCCGCCTCTAGAGCTTTGTCTCGGACTTACTAAATCCATGCTTAAGTGTCTTCATAAATAGACGTGCATATGTTATAAAGGGGATGGCAGATTCCAGCCTCTTTATCTATGTATTATTGCTTAGAAAACTGTTGAGAAAACATCCCACTCTATGGCCATACAGTATATGAAAGCTTTCACTGCTTTGAATAACAGTCTCTTCTCAGATCAGGGTTATATGTGGTTTAGGATGGCCTCTAGTGTGTTTTTTCTCTCTCTCTGTGTCCTTTATGATGTTTATACGGTATGTGCCTCAGTGTGCAGTGGAGGAGGGAGAGAGTGCTATATTTTTTTCTGATGACGATTAGTTAATGGCTATCACGTTCACCATAGTAATGGTAGAGGCTGCACTCACAGCAAGAAGCCTTGGCATGTTTGCACTGTTCAGGTTCAGTCCATCTGATGGGGGGGAGGAAATGTCCTATAGTCGTGATATTCCTGTCACGGCCTTGATCTGATAATGCCATCATCAGATTGCAATAAAGGGGGAAAACCCTACAGCAAAAAAAACAAAACAAAACAAAACAAAACAAAAAACAAACAAGTCAAGATTTTTGTTTTGGAGCATGGTGTGAGCCTGGTGGATTAGCAGGAAAAGAAAACTGTGATGAAGTCAATCTGTTTTTATTCCCTGATGCTGGACACAGGAACATGGTGGTGTGTTCACGGGAAATCTGTAGTACTTAATGTGTCACTGCTAAGTATCAGTTTGTGCACTTCACCCAGTGTGTGCTGTGCACCCTCCTCCTCAGCGCACAGAGAAGGGAAGGAGGGAGCTACAAAGGAAACAGGCCCGGCTGTCACTGGGCTGTCTCATTACTCATGTGGCAGCAACACACTGGTCTCAGTACAGCCACAACACTTTTCTCCCAGTGCCACTCAAAAAACACAGGAGAGAAGCTGTGGTGTTTCAGTGTTTGTCGACAGTGTGCACCACTAGAGGCCATCACACACTTCCCTAAATAAATATCAATTAATGCACTTGGTTTTGAGGAATTCCAGGAGATGGGTCCTAGGCCATTTAAGCTACTCTTGCAGCACTAGTACTTCAGTTCAGGGCTCAGATCCTTTGGCTAACAAGTCTGTGCAAAATATACTTCATGAGAGGAGTTGTTTTAAGGAAGCCTTTGGTCCATATGCAGAATGCATCAGACATTTCTTTTTCTTTGAATAGGACAAATGGGTATCAAATGAAAGTGAAAAAGACCAGGCCCATTTTTCTGGGACTGTCAAGAAAAGTGAACAACATTTGGGGAAAGTTGGGGGAAAGTTTACCTGCTTCTAAAGTTAGTGCCTTGGTCACTTCCACTTTTGGCACATTTTCTGTGTTGCAGAGGCAGGCTTGGACTGGTTTACTACATCCAAATCACTCTACTCCTTGTGACAAATTGTAACCATTTGCAGCAGACTGGGTAGCTAAGGAGTTACTTGGCCTGACTAAATATTTTCTGTCATTTGAAGGCACAGGTGATTTTTTCTGACAAACAAATCTTGAAGAGTCCTGGACATTCAAATTTTTCAGTGGAAATCTAGGAAAATTCCTGATTGTGATTTAAAGCTAGTAAAAAGCCAGTAAAAATCCTGAAAGGATTTTATTCCAAAACTCAAAGCAGGAAATAGGATTTATAAAATCTTACTAACCAAAATTAGTGTTTCTTCAGAGACACCACCAGTGCTTCTTCATGGGCCTGTGATTAAGCTGAACTCCACACTGGAGAACCTGATGCCCACGTTCATACAAGAAGAGCAGGGTGGAGGCAAATGTTTGGAGAGCAAAGTTAATTATTGGCAGCAAAAAAAAAAAAAAAAAATCAGCTTTCCTATACTATTAAGAGGTATTTATCTTATGTCTGTTGAGCTCCTGTTTTAATATAGGTTGACCTCTGACAAAGATTATTATAATTTGACATTCTTGTATTGCATTAATAGCCAGAGTGACTCATTTCGGAGGTGGATTCTGACTTACAACTTGAGAGTCGATCTGCTTTGGTCCCATTATTACTTCTGTGTTAAGATGAGGCTTAAAGATTCAACGCCAGTGGGTTTTCATGTAGCTTTGGTGTGTAGTAGGAGATTAAACCAGTTATGAAACTGTTTCCATGATTCCCTCTTTCTCAGCCACCACTGGCAATGAGCAGACCTGTATTGCTGCTGGGAAGCATTTTCCATGGAGGTCAGACTGCTCTGTGTGCCATCAGGCACTGGAGTCCTTTTGGACTTTTTTTCTTCAGTTCTGGACAGGGCACTGAGATTTAGGGTGGCCATCCCATGGAGGGCAAACTTAATGTAATGAAACTGCATGCTGTCCAAGGCAGCCAGGGCCCTGATGACAGGAACTGGTGGATGCCCTGTGGGATTTGGCTGAATTCCTACCAGCCACAAGGTACTGCTGCTGCTGGACAGCCTGTTAAAAAAGTGTTTTGCCATTGCTCAATTTACACAAAGTCTTACTGATGCTGGAAAAACTAACTCTGGGAGGACAACAGAGGAATTTCCAGTAATCTGAGAGAAAACTGGATCTAGCCAATGTGGAGTTAGGGAATGGAGCAAGCAACTCCAAAGAGAAGGTTCAAATAAAAATATTTCTTTTCCTTTAGACCCACAAGACATTTAAGACTGAGGGCTTTTTAGACCGATCAAGCCAGTGCTGCTGGTTGCTTGTGTAAGTGGGAGTAAGGCATGAATTTCAAAACTGCTTTTCTCTGCTGCAAAATCTCCAGATCACAGATAGAGGAAAGGGAAGGAATGGGGAAGGAAAGGTCATTAAATGGGGAATATTCACAAAAACTTCTATTGAAACTGTGGCTTTATGTGGCTGTATCCCTTCCCACCTGGAACTTTCTTCCTCTCCAACTTCTCCTTCTTCAGTGAATACAATTAAGTGACAGTTTCTGCACCCTGGGTATTGCACCCCATGTGGTGTGAATATGTACACAGGGCAAGGTCTGGACTTATTGTTACACATTTATAGTAGTTCACACTGTAAGCTCGGCCCTGGTGAGGCAATCAAGAAGAAAGTTTTCTGCTCCAAGGATTTTGCCATCTAAGAGTGGTGGCAAAAGTTGACAGAGGGTAGAGGGGGAGCAATGGAAAGTTTAGATGCAGTCAGCTGTACTTGACAGGAGCAATTTAAAGTATAGATGCAAGAAGATCCTGCAGGTGATCTCTGGGTGGTCTTGCTGGACATCCAGAATCACACAGGTGAAGTCACAGAGGCAGCTGGGGAGCAGCCAGACAAGGAGATAAACAGGCTGTTGAGTATGGGAGTCCAGCTAACTGAACGAACCACACAGGGTTTTTTTCTTATTTTTGAATAAACTAACTATTTAAACTAGACATCTAAATACAGCAAATTTCCATCTTTAATCTGGCATTGTTTTGTGTTCAGAAATTTCTATAAAATTTGAACCAATAAGTTTTTTCAGCTAATTTTTCACCAGCTGAAGTCCACTTGTAATGCATTCTTCTTCTGCTGAACATTTTCCTCTTCTCACAAATCCTGTGTTCTCCCTCATGTTCATGGACAAATGCCTTACCAGGCAAGGAGCAGCTACACTACCTCAAGACAGAGACTTTTGTGTCCATTGCCAATAATGCATTAAAATGGACAAAAGATTTCTGACACACACACTGAGACACACCACAGGAGGATAGTTAAAAGAAAATAGAGCATCTTTTCAGTCAAAACATCCTGCAGAATCTCCACATAATGCTTCATGGCATATGACAGGAAGAAGATGACATCTCTCATCACTAGTCAATAATAAAAACCATGTCAAGAATGAATTGCCTTTGAAAAAAATACTGTCCATGATTTCCATGGTTCGACATCCTGGAAAACTTCCAAAAAGGGGGAAGAAGGAGGGGAGAAAGAAAAGGGGAAGAAAATTTTATTGATTTCCTCATTGGGAATGTTATATAACTTTCATATATTATTAAAAAACTTACTCTCACTTTGTGAAATGTCCTTTAACACATTATGTCATTTTGTAATACAATAGTTTTCCAGCTCCTTCCAGCCCCATCTCCCCTATGTGTTCTCTCAACTGTAGTTATTTTCTTTCCTTTTAAAAAAATATTTTTGATAAAATGTTTGCAAGTGTTAAACAAAGGGGTGCACTTTAGTGTAACAGAAGTTAATGCAGGTATCAGGTAACACTCAGAACATGCTGACATATTTCAAGCAAAACATGGGAAATTCTGTTCAAAAACCTTATGTTTTGTCTTGAAATAGAGACTCATAGTCTTTGTTTTAAGAACACAAAACTTTTTTTCTCTTTTTTTTTTTTTCCCTCTTGTAATAGTGGATTCCAGCTGCAGGACTCCTCAACTTTTCCTTTCCCCCTTCCTCCTTCTCCATTTCTCCTCCCCCCTGCCCCCCGATCTCTCCCCCTCCTTCCCATCCGGCATCTACTCACGCACACATACTCTCTAACTTTTTGTTTTTAGTAGCTGCTGCCCCATAAGAAATGCTATCCAACAGACCTGGTGCCTGTCACCGCTTCCCATCACATGCCTGGTAATTAAACCCTGACTGATTTATTGACTGACAGCCAACAAATCCCAACCCAGTTTTTATGATATACATGCCTCCCCAGGCTAAATTCACTCAAACAACAGCCCAGCTGAAAAGGAGGAGGAAAGGCAAAAAAAAAAAGAGTGATACAGAAAAAGCGCTACACACACGCGCATGCACACACACACACACACACATACAAAAAAATCTCATATTGGTAGATGAAGGGGAGACATTTTGCAAAGAAAAAAACTCAGCACAACATCTCTTTCAAATCCAGACTTGGAAAGGGAATGGAGGGAGGGAGGAGGAAAGAAGTAGTAAACATCATTACTTCAGCTTTAAGATTCATTTGAAACGTCTCACGTACAAAAGAGCTCTGAAGGGGAAAACAAGACGTGCTTGCAGCTAATATTACAGTCAAGTTCCAATTTTACCTAAGGGAAAGCAGCTTTATTAAAAGTCATGACTGAAATTGCGTGACAGGTGCCAATATTCTCCACCCTGACAGATGTGTCAGTTTGCGAATGCCATTTTCTTGTCAGCGGTCCCTAGATGGAGTTGCTCCCATCACCATTTGTCTCTCTTCCAGCTAGATCACACATGCCCGTCGCTTGCCTCCAAGCTGCGCTGCGTTGTTTGATATGTGGAATCTTCACAATGAGACTTATTAAAAGACAGTCCATTATTTTTATTTAGAGCATTTCCAAAACAAGCAGAGCGCGCAGAGATAATTTAAAAATTGTGCGGCGGGTCATCTCCAGGCCAGAGCGGCTCAATTGTAAATGCATAAGAAAGCAGTGTCTCCCCCGAGCCCCTCCTCATCCTTCAGTTCATAATGAGGTTGATTTGAGTGACATTTAACCCTTGAATAATGGCCCTTCGAGTCAGCAGGACTCTATAGTTGTGCTCTACAGAGGCGATTCAGCCTGAAGGATTAATTCTGCTCCGATTTTTCCTAAATCTCCCCCCACCCCCTTGAGCTCTACCATTTTGTTACAGGTGTGCTTCACAGCGCACCACTAGATGTAAAAGACTCTTGATCGCCTGTATTTATAGACCCTTTTCCTCCTCCTGTTGGTTTCAAACACAAAGAAAAATGGTATCTCTCAATCGTGCTTGGTATGAACATGCAGGTAAAGCTGCAGCAGACTCCTCTCCAGCCTCTGATGGAAAATTATTACAGATGAAATGATTCTGTAATAGAAATGGTAATAGGAAAGTTTCCTTCTAAAGGATGTTTGTGCTAACATGAGAGGCTATATTATGTGATGGATTTGGATGCAGGAATAAGTGTGATCTCAAACTGAATTTTACTTCATCATTTCTAGAGGTGGCATTGGGGGGGTGGAGGAGGGTTAACGGACAGTGCTTGCAAACATTGCTGGGTGAAAGGACTTGAAATGTGAGATCATTGATGTTTCATTGTCCCAGGCTAAGTGGCATAGCAGGCTGTTGCTTCAGCATTTCTTTCTTAAGTACACAGATGCTAATTCTTCTTAGGCTGATATAGCTCATCAGCCCTGGTGTGTATTTGTCTCTCAGGGAAGGTGTGTGGTGAAATCATAACTAACCCTTTGCAGATGATAGAGAGCTGCTTTCACTTCTTGTGAGGAAACAGCATTTACCTGTTCATCCTGATCTTGGCACCAAATATGGGCTGGACCCTTTTCCTGCCTGATTGCCAGAGAAGAGTTTGTTGCCATCACAGGCATCTCTGAGTGGGCTGCAGGCAAGACAGGGCTGCAGACTGGCTGCAGTGTCAGGTAACTCTTGTTTTTCAACAGCACTGTGATCCCTGCATGCTCTTTTGGATCATATCCCTTCTGGTCCCTCTCAGCCCTGTCTCAGGACTCTCAGATGAGGACCCTCTGGGATGATCTTCCTTCTTCAGAGTATGAGCAGACTCCAAAGTTTTGGGAGACAACGGATGGGTTAAAAGACATCATAGCAATGTTTGACAGCAGCTGGAAGAAAAATAAAAGGTTCAATCCCTAGCAGAGAAAGAAAGGAGAGGAGAAATACTGGAAAAGAAAGAACCAAACAAAATAGAGATTGGTTGCATCAATGTCTACAGAAGACATATAGCATGTGAGTTGAAGAAGTTTTAGAAGAATTCAAATGAAAAAGCTCTCATAATGTGAAAGCCTTTCTTTAGGGAACATTTTCATTACACAGTCACCTGGAAGGCCCAAGCATAGATTTTTCACTCACTAGTCTGTCACCCTTTCCCATAAGCAATCCTTCAGAAATTTATTTAAGTATTATAAAACCATGACCAAACACTACTAGTGAGTTTTCCTCCCAGTCTGGAAGAAGAAGATGGGCTGCCATAGTAATATTTTCTTCCCATTCTCCCACAATAATGTCTCCAAACCTGGAAACACAGTTCTGGGAGTAGCCACAGAATCATTTATAACACAGTCCAAATAGCCATCAGCTCTGGGGTAGGTGGGGAACACACCAAACTGCTCCTGAATTCTACAACATATCAGCATTTCTCACCTGGGAGGTAAGGAGATAGAGCTGAGGAGGGAGGAGAGAAGAGGGCAAGGAAAGGGGTGAATAGCTGCTTATTTTGTTGATTTGTCTTATGGTTATAAACATTAATCTGCTCTTCCAGGTTCCAGGAATCCATTCTTTCTTTTAAGCTAAAGAAAGGAGTGAGCAACTTCCCTCAAAGACTTGAGAAGAGGGACTGCTTCAGCAATGTGATCTAATAGGCAGAAGCTCTGGACTCAGCTGATGGAAGGAAGAAAGAAAAAAAACCTTTAGGTGAAAACCTTGTGCAGGGCAGCAGACTCCACCTGACTGTGGGTATTGATGCAGCCTGTGCAGATGACTGTAACTGCTGTGGCAGATCTGCTCTGGAGTCCATCTCTCAGGCAGGATCAAGGCTTGTAGGTCTTAATAAAGTCAAATCAACACATAGCAATAAAATAATAAGTCTGGGCATCTGACAGATGCTAATGAGCATGCTTATTTAAACCACCAGCAAAATCCAGTTGAAAACTAAGCAGATGAATAAAACTCTTGACTCAATCCTTTTCATTTGGAGAGCGATAATTAGGGCCCACAGGACATTTTCAAGGAAGATATTTGGGATGCTGTATTAAGAGCCCATTTCTGAGCATGATTAGCCTTACTTACTGCAAGAGAAAGTATTCCTGTTTTTAATCACAGAATGTTTTGAGTTCCATGTATTTACAGGTTCAGATGATATAGGCAGACAATGGAAAAAACAGATAGGCAGAATGGGATGGTGTGATGGAGGACTGTGCCAAAAGCACTACAGCTGATGAGTCCAAGGAGACTTAACTATGTTCTCAGCTTTTTCAGAGGAAAGACCTAGGCAGTAGACACACACATGCAGATCTTTTGGGAGCTTTGGGTAGATAAACATATAATGGTTATTTTAAACATCACCTTCACTGTAAATGAGACCATTTGCTCTTGTGCCTGCTTATGCTGAGTATAAGAAAGCATTTACATTATTGACTCCAAAATCATATTCATGTCATGAAACAGTGGGGCCTTCACTGAGTGCAAGTCCATCAGAGTGACTGCAGCCAGCAGAAAACAAGATTTACACGCTGGCAAAAATGGAAACGATCCCTCTTCCCCTATTCCTCCCCCCCCAAGTATTTGCACTTGCAAACTACTGGCCTTCAGCTGCAACATGGAAATAACTCAGATGGTAATAATTCTAAGGAAAACATTTGCTTTTTGTAAAAAAGCTTCATCACTGGGAAAGTTCTGATGTGATTTTTGCATGGCTTTCTTTTCCCCTGTGACATATTGACAGAAATTTGAAAAGAAGGTCTCCTTTCCCAGGAAAGCAGAGCAGAGATCAGCTGCTAGGGCTTGGTGGCCCTGGTGTGTGTGATTCATATCCTGGGGTTTTTCGTAAAGGAAAGGCAAGAAGATCCTGGGGACGTAGACATATTTTGATCTTTCTTGTCCTGTGTTTCTCTGTTTTTACTTCTGTACTGTTCAAAGTCTCTATGTCAGTAAAAATTACTGACACTTCTGCTAGCAAGTGAACAACCTGCTTTGGAGTAACCTTTATTCTTTTTTTTTTTCACCACTTCTCTTATTTCTTTGTTCTGCTGTAGTGCCAAGGAAATCTAGAATGCCTGATGCACTAATACCACTGGCTTTTCTTTTTCTTTTTGGCAATCACTAAGAAGAATAACACATCATGTAGAAGACAGCTGTTTAGATATGCTTCAAGTGAAGCTAAGTTGATGCATATACATTATTCCCTACTTTTTTTTTCATGTCTGCACTTTATTTCAGATTCTTGAAAAAAAATCATGATCAAAATGTAATACATGTAATAAAATTGTATCCTTTTTGTATAAATTGTTATGAAAATATTTAAAAGGCTCTTAAGATGGCTTCTCACCAATCAAGGATTTCACACTTCTTTCGTCAATCTCATTCACCTATTAATATTTCCTATTCACTAACAAGAAAGCACCTCAGACTATGAATCTGAACCTCAAAAAAGTGGATGACTTTCGTGGGACACCTTTCTGGACTTGAACAACCAGAGGGGTCTCCAGAATGGGGAGGAGGTGAAAATTAATGTTTCTACACAAAGAATGGTTCATCCCTGAATATTTCTCCTTCTTTCCTATATTATCATATGCACAGCAGGGAAAGATAATAATAAAATGATACTTTAAAATGGTAGGAGGAAAATCAGGAAAAGTAGGTCAAGAAGAAATACATAAAACTGATAAAATGAAACTGTGCCCAGCTTAAGATCAGGAAAGACCGACCCCATCTTTTTAAATGGGCAGAAAAATAAAGGAAAAAAGGAAAATAAATTTCTATAGGGATAAAGCTGCTGATTAAGATATCCAAGCCACCTTAAGTCAGTTTATTTTAATAACCTGAGAAAAACAAAAGTCAGTATCTCTTATCTATCTAGCATAGCAGTGGTTTCTTATCACTAACTTTAAAAACTCTTGGTTTACACCAGGTTTGATTCGGATGAATTTTGGCCCAATAAATCTTACTAACACTTATTCCTTGAAGTCATGGCCTAACATCTGTCTTGAGTTCCTTTTAAGTTTAACCTTAAGTCAGAATTTCCTGTGTTTTAATAGTTGCTTCTTGATAACTGCAGCATGCTTAAAACAAATTTAACCTTTCAGTTACAGATCTTCACTTCACAACACATTTTTACTGCATAGAAAGGCTATCTTCAGTGATTTAGAAAGGGTTTTTCAAACTTAAGCTCATATCTTTCCCCTTCCACAACTGTCTGAACATAGCCAATTTGATTCAATTTGGCTTTAAAAACAAAGAAATACAAAACTATAAATATGGCAATGTATAAAAAAAGTCTTAATCTTTTTTAGGCTTTTCTCTCTAGCATTGCATCAACAAAATCGTTGACGAGGTGTTTGCCTATGACTAACTTGGTGTGCCCTTCATGGAATATTAATGACTTTGTGGGTCTCAAGCCAAAGAAACCCTTTAAACTGCCACGTAATATCAAGTGTTGTATCAATATCACATTTGAGATGGCACAAATGCATATCCAAGCCTCAAGCTGATGGACAAACACATGTGTCTGAGTCTCATCAACTGTTTTGGCCACAAGGCAAAGGATGAATCTGGGTAATTCTCAAGCTATAAGCATGACTGCTGAATACTTAGAAATAGTTTAGCCACATTTTGGCTGCACTATTCCACAAGCACTTAGCCCGAGGCATGGAAAATGTCAGCCACTGTGAATAAAGTTTATAGTGTTTCGAGTAACTGGAAACTCTCCCACAAAGCCAGGAGTTAAGCAATGCTGAATAATAGGTGGCACTATGCAATCCAATGGTCCTGCTTGTTCCTGTTTTGGAATGTCTGAAGCAGACATGCTCATTTATGGTTTGTAGACTGTCATTTTTTCCAGTCCTTGGGGGTCAATCCCGCTAAAGTGTGTGTACCTGTGTAGCTTGACATACATCATCTCCATCTTAGAGATGAATTCTGACCATTTGTTCTTCTTTTCTCTGCTAAAGGCATCTGAAAGCCACAATGTACATCTTCTCTCTGTTTTTTCCAGGTTTATCAACAGGTGATGAGGAAATCTATGAGTCATCACTAAACTAGACAGAGAAATGCCTCCAGAATGTTCCTCTTAGCTGCTGGCACTGTCAGTCAGATTTTATTTTGGCCCCATGTCTGTGCCCTGTAATAATATAATTAACCCCTGGTGTCCTCACAGCTTTTTACAAGTCCTGTTCCTCACTGAGCTCCCGTGGAGGTTCTTCAGCCTGGATGAGGCTGAAAACCTAAACTGCTGCTGTGGGTGACAGAAAATTTATGCTGATGATCTTTATGTATGGATCAAGTAGTTGAATTTATTCCTTCTGTTGGGAGCTCACAGTTAATTTGGGATCTGTTAGTTGTCTATTCTCAATGACTTATATTTTGTCTTCAGTACACCTTGAAATTGTTATATCACTCTGGTTTCTTGCAAGCTGTCTGACTCTGTTTTCACCAAGGTTATCTGGAGGTCTCTTAATCAGAAACTCTGGGGGAATAGTATTTCCACACCATGTTCTGAAGCTCTGGGTCTCAAGGCCAGGGAAGCTCTTCTGGTTGTGGTGAGCTCTGATTGCCTGATTTTGCTGAGCCTGTACAGCCCTGCCAGTAAGAAAATGAGGAGATGTGCAAGAGCATAGCCAGCCTCCAGACTTAATCCCACACTGTCCTTATGCCTGAAACATCGGGGACACTCAACAGCAGGGTCAACAAATGCTACCTACAAAGGCTTATGGGCCTGGGTAGCTGGGTGCCCTTACAGCTGAGTTTCTGGGCTCTAAATGTAGACCCATGGACCCTGTTGTGAGATGTCTCTCTCTTGTTTGGGACTGTGTTGTCCTACACAATGTCTGGCTGTTACCCTACACAACTGGATTTTTTGTTCCTTGTTTTCCTCTGGCTACACCTACTGAGAATCCAGGGGAGAAGTCAAAGTGGATGTGATAGGGAAAGTGGAGTCAGGATCAGCAAATAGAGCATATAAACCTGAGAAACGGAGATTCTGGGAAGGAAATAAAATCCATTTTTAAATGTAGATGGTATAGGCAGACTGGGGAAATGCCCAATAGTAAATTTTAAAACTATACAAAGTATTGAAGAAGAAGATTCATACAATTTGATAAAAATATTTGAGGGCTGAAAAGGGTACAAGGTCCTCCTAGTCTTGTTTGGAAAGGTATGGAATATGTAAATGCGTCACTAAAAGAAAAAAAGAGAGTAGACACGTTTTGCTGAGATCACCATGCTGTGTTATTGCAACACGGGAAAACCAGAGAGTCTTTGTGCCCACCAGAATTTTCTGAAGAGATGCTAGGCAGCAAGTTGCTGTAAAAAAGCTTCTCTGTCTCAACCCCAATTGACTTCAGGCTTGCCATTTTCTAAAACCAAGCATAACATGACTTTATATAGATCCAGTGTTCTTTATAATCAAAATAATACCTAATATGTTCCCCCTCACTACTCCTATCTGAAGTAGTGTTCTTCTCTTGTTCTCCCTCAGGAAAGAATATTACTTTTTAAGTACTCTGTGGTAATCCAACAAATTGTGCTTAAGTTGACAAAGGCCTTAATACAGCCCACTTCCAGGGACTCATGAGGAAGTGCTCCCTTCTATGGCCCTAGAATTCTTTTGCATACCTCTAGCTTTCACAAGAAGTGCTGAAACATTTTAGCTATACAATGCTTTGGCCGTATGGTTTCTGTGTCGTTTATCCAACAGATTTATTTAAGGGATTTGTTATGATGGATTCCTCAAAATATTAGCTGCTCTTATTCTAAATAGGAAAAGAAATTGAGGAGTATCCTAAGCTTTAACAGCCTGCAGCATGATGAGATTTAGATTTTTGACTCAGAGAGGACAATTATATCTGTGATTTCTTATCAAAATCGCAAAATTGCTCAGACTTTTGAACTTTGCCCAAAGGCTTGGCAGAAGTTATTGTTCAGAATCACAAGCTTCCC
Organism: Serinus canaria; assembly: GCF_022539315.1. Lineage (NCBI taxonomy): Eukaryota > Metazoa > Chordata > Aves > Passeriformes > Fringillidae > Serinus > Serinus canaria. The sequence continues at coordinate 93,260,535 of NC_066315.1, forward strand.
TGTCATGCATGCATGGTGTTCCTCTTATGGAGTCTTCTGTATCTTCCACTATACGAACCATGGAATCCTCCATGTCATGGCTAAAGTGTTCATGGAAGGGTGTAGGGGTGACTTAGGGCAAGAGACAGACTATTAAGGGATTAAGCTGTTGAAAAGGAATTGGGTCATGAGGCTTACAAACTACAGTTCCCATGAGACATTGGAAAAGCATCTCCACGATAAAATTAATAGTTTTCATCTGAAATTTTTTTTTTTTTCTTTTGCATTTTTGTATTTTCTCAGGGGGAAGGAGGAAATCATTTTCTGACAGGCACTAATTGTTTCCCATTTGATTTTGGCTTGCAAGCAGATCTGAGTTAAAAGGGCTAAATGCAGACATTCTGCTATTACAGTGTTATGCTCATTCAACAGTCAGCCTTGTTTTACTTGCAGCAATATGAGTTATACCATATGTGTTTGAAACTGGTAACCAAACAAAGCAGTCTTTCAAGCAACCCTAAGCTAAATTATAAATCTTTTTTGCATCTTTTAAATAAAAAGTAATTCTACAGGCACAAAATGAATCAGTGGAGTACTTGCTACTTGGGCTTAACAATAGCAGTGTGCCTGAGAAAACCAGTCACCCCAGTGAAAAAACGAATGCAATTATCCAATCTGACTATATTTTAGTATTCTACAAGATTTAAAATTACATTTACACATAATGTAATGGAACTATGTAAAATAATTTAAATTTGTTTTTTGCATTTTTATATAGTATTGCTATCTAATTATTATGTCATAGATATTTTATTATATTATTTGGTGTATATGGTATGTAGAAACCCTTAGCAATTGAACAGGACTTCATTGCTACAGTACTCTTGATTGCATTTTTTAATCCTGAATTTCTGTATTTCTTGACAAAGTCTCATCATAAGAGCAAGATAACTTCTAAAAGAAAATTATCTGATGTTTAAATAATTACTTGTTCATGTCCAAAGCTGCACTGAACTCTCAGGATTGTAAATATCACTTGCAAAATCATTGGTGAGCAACTAGGGCTAAGTTTCTAGCTTTGCATTATGAACCCACAACCAGAATCACACAACTTTCTTTCATTATATACTCAGGAGAGATTTGTACCTGTAGAGATCTCTAGAAGTTCAAAGATTGGTTGAAAGATCCATCAGCTTGATGCTCTTGAGAGAGTGATAATGAAATGTTACCACCAAATGGGAAACAGGTAGAGAATTGACATGGCTAACTTGAGGGGACTTGGATGGAAAAGCAGAGTAGAATTTAGCACTTCCCAGCTCCATTTACACTCATTTCTCCTAACCCTGATGCCTTGCACTTTTGCCATGTAAGTTTAGCATTGTTGCAAAGGCAGCTGTAAATGTACAAACCAAACCAAAAGGTTCTCTGTAGATTTAGTCAGTTATCCTTTTTAAATGATGCAAATCAATTTGGCAT